>NC_140028.1:107190525-108390525 GCF_963513975.1 Fringilla coelebs | reverse complement strand
TCAAGGTTCCAAGAGCATTACAGACTTGCAAAGTTATAACAGCTAGATTATTGGTACCTTCAGTTTTAGTTAATTATTATGAATGTTTATCCAAATGTAGGTGCAATGTTTTCTATTTACACAGTTTTTCAAATAATTTCTTGTTGTAATTATTCATTGATTATGCTTTTAAATATTTTTTCCCAAAGTGTTTCAACATAAATGCTGCTTCTTTTGCAGGAGTTCATCAGATCAATAGATTCAGGAGAAACAATCTTGGAGAGAGCAATAGGTGGGGCAACCTATGATATTGCAGTACTTTTAGACACAGATATTCTAACTATTGAATTTTATGAAGGAATATGATTACTTTTGCCAACAGGACAAGCTGCATCAGAAGAATTGATTAAGACTACTTTATTGACCTTTGAAGCAGTAACAGAGCATCCCAGCTTGCTGATGACCCATCGCTTGACTGTAAGTCTGACAGCAATTTAAATAGTTGCAGGCTGATAGGCATAATTCCATTTATAAATGGAAAATTTTGAAGATTTAGAAACTGTTTAAAATATGGTTTAAAATATGTTGTGGTTCTATTTGACAGGAAAAATATATTTGTTTACAGAGAATTTTCAAAAAAGCAGCAAGACATTCAGTTTACTGTGTTTAGTTGAGAAATCAGTGGGACAATGAGAAGAGTTTAGGAATAGTGGTTCTTGATTCTGTGTTTCTTCAGCTTCAATGCAAATATCTTGCTATATATTACTGAAACTATCACCACTATTTATGCTTTTTACATAAACATATGCTTTTAACAACAACATGGCTTGGAAACACCACCTCTGAGGATTGGTCCCATTCTATCATATGAGGGGGTAGTAGATATCAGTAGATATCATATCTACTGATGAGGTCATCAGTAGCAGTTATGGTGTTGGGGTTTTTCTGTTGTTGTTTGTTTACTTGCTTTTTAAAGTCTAACAGATTTCTTACTTAAAAATTTCATTAGAATCACCAAACATACTGTAAGCTTCTTACATCACTGAGTTTTGTTTTCTTTGAAATTCTTGGTTAAAACATTCTACTGTGAGCTAAGCAGTTGAAAGCAGAACAATTAAGTTCTGAAATGGTTGCCAGCAAATCAGGAGGTCTGAATAGTTGAATCAGTGTTTGACAAATCATCATAACCTGTACCAATGCATTTTTGTGCTTAGACTTTCACTGAATTACAATCCACCATACTCGCTGAGATGACCATTTGATTCAAATAGAATCTTACGTGTTTGTATTGGAATTATTTAAGGGCAGGCACTCAATATAGCACTTACATCAAGAAAGACACCAGCAAATAAATAAGAATGAGGGATGTTAGGGATTGTGCTAGAGAAGAATGGATGATCTTAGAAATCAAGTGTTTTTAGAAGTTGAATCCTAATCGGGGTGTGTATGTTATTTAAGGATTTAGATTATAAATTCTTAAAAAGTGAAAATAGCAAAATGAATCCAAAATATGAATTGTAATTTTAAAAAGTTTTAGATTCTCACAAGAGTGATATTCAAGAAAATGATCCTTATGCAAAAAAAACTAACTGATTAGTAGTCAGAGGGGAAATAGTACTGTTCAATTTACTTTGATATGGCAACAGTGACCTAGAAATGAAATGTTAAGTGTAGGTGAAGTATGAATGCCTACTGATATCTCCCTACACGCCTGTCACCCTGCTTCTCACTGTATCTGTATCCTTCTCGAATCACCTGAGTTTTAAAAAATAATTGCTTTACTTTTGTGAGTTACCAGTGTGTCTTATATTGACAGATATAGGTACCATTTTTTATGGGTGTCCATCAGCCCTGTCTGAAATTGCGATACCTTGTGTCAGCACATGAAATGAAATTCCTCTGTTTCAACTTAATGGTCTGGGGATTTTCTCTGGAAGAGACAATTCCTCTTTGCAACTCTTCTTCCCCTGTGCCCATTTCCACATTTGGCAGAACTTTCCTGAAGCCAGGAAGTGACTATCCTAGTCTCTGTTGAGCAACCCATGGGTCACAGTAGAGGAATATTAAAGTATCTAGATTTTTGGAGAGCAGTTTACTTCAGTTCATGTGCAGGAAGTTTTAGATGTTTATTTAAAATCCATCTCAACATATCAGTTATGTAGTTAGAGATAAAACTTCCTTCCTGACCAGTGATTGTTCAGTAATTCTTTTGTAGTTTCCCTGGTTTAGGTATAAAATTGTATCCTTGTCAATGAACAGCTTTTACAGCTTTTTTTGCTTTTTTTTTAAAGAAAATATGTTACTTCATTTGCTGATTTTCATAAATAACAATTCTTGCTAATTTAAAAGAGCCCTCTTGACACTCAGCAAATAGTCATTCAGACGTAAAATAAAGTGGAGAAATTGCCTTGCATTTTTTATGTTAAATTCAAGAAATTGTCCATTGTAATTAATAATCTCTAACCACATCTGCCACTAGTGGTGCAAACAGTAATTAGTTTAATACTATTTACGAAGTCTAGTGTGCTAATTATACTTGAATGTACAGCATACATTACTTTAGAGGAAAGTGGTACTTCATCTTCTATGATGCATACAGACTATTTTTGGAATTGGCTGTTGCTCGAGGGATATCTTCTAATTGCTGCTGGCTGAGCATGACTGGAATCTATGAATATAAATTCCAGCACACAGCAGAATGTTGTGCTTTTTTAAAATGTTGAAGCAAGACATGTTCAAGCTTCCAGATCAATATTTAAGTATTACAGTGGTTAATAGGACATGCTTTTACTGGAGAGAAATTGAAATCCTAGGCTGAGCTTGGAAGGATGAACCTGGATTGCTCATTTAGGCCAAGTTGTCTACAAGCAGGATTTTAGGGAGTGAGGCTGGGTGAAGGCCAAAACCTTCTTGAGAGGATGCAATTTTTTTCTACTCTTACTGTGACATTGCTTTAAAATCTCTAATCAGAAATTAAATGCATTTCTAATAAAGTTTAATTAATAAAAAGTGGGGCTGTAATGAGCAAGCAGAACCAGAAAGCTTTTCATTTGAGTTCTGTTTTTAGTTTAAGTGAAAATTGTTTAAACTAATAGGAATTTAAGAGCAACTTGTCAGTTTCATTCCCACTTTGAGAATTACTTGTTCTGGGTTTTAGTTCATGTTTGATTTACTTTTGTATTTGTAGTTTTAACAAAGAAAATAAAATAAATTGTGAGTTTCTGTGGTTAAATATCTGATTGCCATCAACCTGAAGTCAATTATTAAAGAGATTAATTTCTGTGGAGACTGCCTGTATTAGATATTGCAAAGTGTGGTAAAGTCAATGGTAATTAATTGATAGTGCTTAGATGCAAGCCAGCAGTGAAGAGTAATTTCATTTTGCATGCAGATATGTGCATTTCTACAAGATATAAAGTAAAGAATAGCAGTAAATGTGACTTGGTAAATTTTTTAAAAACTGATTTTTAAATATTTTAATCTTAAAAAAAAAAAGATTTTCAGGTATGCAAATATGATGTTGAAGATCATTAAGAAGAGTCTGTTTAGACTGGAGTGAAATATTAACCTCAGTTTCTCAAACTGGTACAAGTCCAACTACTTGTTTCTTCCACCTATCTTAAATGTGAACATACTTACTAAATTCAGATACTAAGTGTTATAATAATATTGATTTTCCAATCTTGGTTAAGATTTAGATAAAATTAACTAGAAGAATTCGTGCTGACTATAATCTGCATTTTTCTATTTTGGGTTAAGTATATTTATTTGCCTAAAAAAAGTACATGTGCAAATTCAGAGCACTTAAAACAGTGAAGAAGTTCATGATGGCAGACAATTCCTGGGGGAGTACTTTCTATACTCCAACTAATTCCCAGAAATGATCTGTGTACTACACATATAATCTTCTACCCTAAACATTAAAGTTGTTCTCTGGTTAAGGCCAAGGCTGTCAGAAGTGATTCTCTTTCTTGAGGTTTTAAAACTTACTTTTAAAAATCAAACTGAAATGAAACCAACTAGAACATGATGAGTTGCTTGATGGGAAATCAAAGGGAAAGTCATATGACAGGGAAACCAACTGTTTGACAATGTGAGAGTTATTAGTTTCAAAAAAGATGACAACACAAGGGTTAGAAACTTCTGCAAGTGCTTTTTTTCTTGATTCAGCATCAGTGTTCTTCATTCACAGGCTTTTCTAATCTAATCATCTTAATTTTGTCAGTGTAGGATGTGACTATGTGAACATATTGTACAGAAGTTTTTCAATCACATTCACTTTTCGAGTAGATTGAAATACTACACTGCATGTGGCTTTCCGTCTATTAAACTAATCCAGATGACATGAGATTTCTTCATGAAACCAGTTCTCTACTAATTGGCATATTGAGTCAGTCAATCCGCGCTGTCTCTTCCCAGAAATAAGAAAAATGCCAAATCCTCAATGAAGATTCTGAAGACTTTTAAATAAAAATTATAGAAGTGTCATCTTTCTTCCCAACCCCTTCTAACATGCATTAGATTATTTTTTCTGTTACATTCTGAGAGATTACTGATGATATTAAAACACTGAGGAGTGTGCTGTGCTTCAAGCAAATGCTTTGAGAAGTTTGAAAGCAGGAAGAAAGATGATTTGGAGTTGGAGCATATCTCTCATGAGGAACAGCTGAGGGAGCTGGACCTGTTCAGCCTGGAGAAGACAATTGAGATGAAACCTCATTAATGAGTATAAATACCTAAAGGGAAGAGGAGGCGGGGGGGTGGGTCAAGCAGATGGAGCCAGGCTCTTCTCAGTGATACTCATATCTCACTAGTCAAGTTTTCTTTGCAGAAATGACTCAACATTTTGGAGACAGATAATCTGGTTCTGGATAGAATACTTGTATTTCCAAAAGAATTTTGACAAAGTCATGCACCAAAGACTTCAAATTCATTAGTGGCCCTGCCCTCTTACCCACAGTCTAATCAACTTCTAACTAGATAAAATTTACTGAGTGGAGAATAGAGACCAGTTTTAAAAAATTTAGGTATTTTAAGAGTGGTGTCTTAGAAAAATTTGTTGCAGAATATGCTGCTAATCCAGAAAAGGAAATTATTAGGGAGGTGACAGAACTGACTGATGACACTAAATTATTCACAGTAGTGAAAATTAAAACTGACAGAGAAGTTGCAGAAGGGTTTTGGATTTGACTGAAAGGAAAATAATGACATGCAATTCAATACTGATAAATGACAGGTAATGGACATAGGGAAAGTAATTTCTACTGTACATATGCAGTGTCAAACTCAACTACTTGTAACTTCTGGAAGTCTTTTGGCATTATTTTTCTATGGAAATGATAGCTTTATACTAAGCAGTAAACAGATAGACAACTAGATTATTAGAAATGACTAGTGAATGATCAGACAAAAAAGCAGAAAACGTTGTGCCATGGTGCACTCAGGTCTCAAATACTGAATGCAGTGGTCATTCAGTCTCAAAGAGAATGTTTATCAAGAAAATGTACAGCTTAATCATGCAAGAAGGGTCTGCGTAGAAAAGAACATCTTGGAAACAAAATACTCTGTAGTGTATGGCATGAATGGCATGGGAAAGATGAATTGGAAATAATCATTCATGCTTTGTGTAAAGTAATAATATGTGGGTGTCAAGTTAGCTGCTTTAAAATAAGCAAGGATATGTCTTCATAAGGCATAATTGAAGAGTAAAATGCAGTGCTGTAAGTATTGCACATGCTAACAGTATAAATACATTTAAGTTAGGATGGGCCAAATATATGGGAGAAAAGGCTAAATGCAAAAATACAGATACAACATCAGCTTAGGAAGTTTCTTAATTCAAGAGGTACTTTTCTAGAAACTAGATGCATGTTTTATGCTCGGTTCATTTCTCATACTCTTCTACTCCATTCCAGCTGTCAGAAACAGGATTACCAGGTTTAAGCTATGGTTTTTTTGGTCCTGTACATATGTATTATAGTTGGGAGATGTGGATGTAGTGTGTATGGAAGTTTCTAGAATTTCATTGCTGTTTTGGGTAGATAACAGCACAGTTATGGCAGCACCACCCTGAAATGCCATCATTACCGAATTATGCAGTGGTGGCTTTGTGCAGCTAGGGATGTATCATGCACTGAATATAAGGCTATTTAAAAGGTGGTAGGAACTCATCTAGAGCTATAATCATGTTCAACCTATTTAGGCTTAAGATAGAATAATTTCCTTTTTTTGTCAAGCAACCTTAAAGTCTGAGACAAAAAAAACCTGTATCTGATTTATCTTCATGCATATATGGAGATTTGATTCCACACTGATATCAGCAGCCATTCAAAAGACAAAGAAATAAATCCGTGCTTGAATATTCTTCTATTTATTTCAGTGCCAAAATACTAGTACCATTTTTCTCTGTACAGAAATGACAGACACATTTGCAATTTACTGATGAATTTGTTGAAAATATTTTATGTACTGTTGCACTTCAGTTTATTTCACCTTAATAGTCATGTGCGAAGTTCGTACCTTGTTTACAAATTTATATACACATTAATGAAAAACAGTGACCCAAATGGCATGGACAGAAGATTAGGGTTGTGGAGTTAGGAAATATCTAATTTAAGGTTCATATAAAATTTAATGTATGCTTCCCCCTTCAGCATATGCTTTCTGAAATACTTTTGCATAATAAAATAATTTTCCATAGGATTAGTGCTTCATTAGTTGATCTCCCCGCCACACTGAACTGACATGAGGCAAACACCTTCTATGGAAAATTCCTTTCTAAACAGTTTGTTTATTAAAACAGAGGTTTGTGTTAGAAAATGTTCAGAATAAGCTACCACAGTCATTTAAGACCTAAAGAATCTCCTTTACAATGACAGTTGAAAATATTTTTATCTTAGGGAAGACTTATGACTGGCTTAACTACATTCACTAACGTGGAAAGACTACTGTTAATGTTAGATTAACGTAATTAAAGATTTTAAGTTTTAGAAATTGAAATGCATCATACTGTTGTATACTGTCATCTTAATCAGTAAAGTCTGAGTCAATGCTCCTGCTGTTGAGTGATTCATAATATCCAGGGACTCTAGGTTGGTTCAGATAATCAAGAGCTGCTTCCTTTCCTCTTTTCTGGCATGCCACCAAAGCTTGCCCAATTGATCCCCATTGAAATCTTGTGACGAAAACTCTAGGAAGGAGATAGGATAAACGAAATGCAATTGAAAAAAATCCAGAAAACCCCAGAAAACTGGGAGATTTAGTGACTTCAAGAAAATGGTCTGGGAGGAAATGAAGTGCAGTGCAAAAGACCAAAACAGGCCAAAACTAACCTCACAGATGTTGCAAAAGCAGGGGAAAAAATCAAGGAGGAAGACACAACTTGGAGGGGAAGATATGAGGGACATGGCATGGATACTTAAAAAAAAAAAAAAAAGAAAAAAAAATCTTTGCCAAAGTCCAAGCCATCAAAAGGCATGGCATGCCATCAACTGCAGGGACATGCACCAAAGCTTGCCCAATTCATCCCCATTGAAATCACAAGATGAAATTTCATTTCATTTCCTTTCCTTTCGGGAAACGAAATCTTGCAAAACAGAAAAGAAAGACTTACAAACACGCTGGAAAGGAGATATGATCAAATGAAATCCAATTGAAAAAAACCCAAAAAACTCAAAAAATCAGGAGATTTAGTGACTTCAAGAAAATGGTCCTGGAGGAAACGATGTGCGGCGTGTTTCATACCTTTAATTTATCCCTTACATGTGCTTCTTCATTTGAGAAGCTTCGCAGTAGTTGAACTGGTTTCTTGGACTGAAATTTTTTTCCTACCTCACTGATATGTTATAGCTGATACATTACCATTTGTAGAACAGCTTAGAAACCTGCACTAGTGGAGTTGGAATGCAGTGCAGTTTTATTATTAACCAAAAAGATAATGAAATTTTTCAAAATTATGAAATGTTACAAAAGTCACTGCATCTATGATATATGGCATTATCTATATGAGTATAAATGCTATTTGTACTTGCAAGAGTAGTTTGGCTTCCATACCTCAAGCAGAATCCTTTTACTTCTTTTATTGAAAGTCTGTAACAAAAGCATTTTGTAGTAATTTTTTTCAGAAATTAAAAAAGCTGAAGTAAATGAGCCCCTTAATGTCAGAGATTGATTTAACAGAGTCCACCAACCAGCAGTGAAAGAGTTGCTAACTGCAGTTATTGCTAGCTAGAGGCTAACTTCAGTTAGTGACCCTTTTCACATGTACTTTCAACTTCTATAGACGTTTCTTATTAGTAGCTGCATGTATCTAGGGAAATTTTATCTTCTCATATTAATTACTGAAACAAAACACGTGGGAGAGTATAACTCAGTCTTGTTATGCCAAATCTTGTCCACGGTGCAATGAGAATCTACACAGAAATTTTCTTTGTATGAGTAAATCCTAGGACAAGGTATGCATCCATGATACATGCTTAAATCTTGCAGGGCTGTTCATCCATCCTCTTCCCAAAACCCAAGCAGACCTGTCTAAATAAATTGTATTTTAACAGTGATTTAAGAATTAGAAACTCTCTTATAGAGAAGACTGATAATACACTATTTTTGTAACTGAGCCCTAGCCTAGTTTATCATCAGTTGATTTCAAATGGAGCTGAGCTGACTAGTCCTGTGACAGATGATAGACAGATGATAGTAACAATATCCTCATGGACAATAAAAAGTTGACTGGTTGATATTTTTCATTGTGCAAGTCTTTAGTAATGTAAATTTACATTTTAGTGGAAGACTGGGTATTACTAGAAGGGAAGAAGTTAAAATATTTTCAATATTCTATAAAAAGCTTAGGGATATTTCCTTAGAGGTAATACATCTTTTCTGATGTATTTTAATTCTGTGCCATTCTGTTTTTCATCTGAATTCTATTCAGTGATTAGTTTATGGATTAAAACATCAGGATTAAGATACTCTATCTAATACTCTTTTTTCTTAATATCTTACATCTGCACTGAATTCTGTACTCTAAGTTAAAAGTCCCTCTCAATTAATTATACCAAAGTTACTGTTTTTTTCTATATAAAAGCATATTAATGTCTGTAATTTTATGGCAGTTTACCAGAGAAAAATTAACTTGGTGGCTTTATAAAAGAGATTATGGCTGAATTTCCATGATTATTCAACTCTTTGTTTTAGGGCTCTAGCAGCAAAATAAACGTAGATTATAGTGTATCTCTGGTCTATCTTTTTCCTCTGTGAATGATCTAAGCTGCATCTTTCTAATTCTCTGTTTTAGATTGAAGACTCTATCGTCCCACCACTTGTTTCTTTGGTCCACAGTCAGAATGGTAAGTATACAGACATATCAGCTACAGTTTCCATGAATTCCACAGTTTGTTTTAATTATATTTCAGTGTGGTCACATTCTTGGTACCTTTATTTTCAAGTGGAATGGAGACTCCTCAGCTTGCGGTTGCTCTCAGAAACCACATCAGTGCTTTTAAGACACGAAGTCATGGGTGAGGAGAAAGAGGAGAGCCTCAACTCAAACAAGCTTCTGTCTCTCATTAGAGATTTACTGCTGCCTCAGTAAGTATAATATTGCTCCTGTAATGGGGAATAACTCAATACACCAACCATTTTGACAGTGTATTTGTTTTACCTATCCTTTCCATGTTTAAATGACTAAGTCAAAAGTGGAATAGCAATTAACTGCTGCCAGAGTTCTTTGGCCAACATCTCCTCCTAGGTTTATTTAGTATTTTTTTATACAACACAAACACAACTTCTGTGTGACACTCATTTATGATACTGTGCCTCTGGCTACTTTTGGAGCAAAACAGGATTCCCTCTAGGGAATCCTGTTATTTAAATACTTCTCTTTGTTTTTCTAATAAAGTCAGAACATTCTAACTACATCTTTTTTTTCTATTTTGGATATTGTACCTTTATTTAAGATGTTCTGAAAGCATATGGAATGACATACAAACTTTTTTTAAAGGAACAGTACATCAACAGTACAACATTACATCACAGGTAATAACAATACCGTTATTACCTCTAAATGGCTGTCCTTTCCTGCTGCCCCAAGCAGCAGAAAAACCCTACAGCAGAGTAGATGAAACTACAGCCTGCAGGCCAGATGAGGTCTGGAACTTCATTTACATGGTTTATGGTCAAATGAGGTCTCTCTTTTCATGCTAACTCGCAGATGAGCATAAAGAGAGCTCTCTGTTTATGCACACATTGACTGTGAGCTGGTAACATCTGTGAGTAGAGGGAAGGAACATGAGACAAATACAGTAGTGATGAGTCATCAGTTGTATTTTACATTATTATAATAATGCTGCAGTGTATTTTCCTTTGTGGTCCTCAAAAGTTAAAAATGGTCAATACTTAGCTGCCCTAAGTGAGAAAATTGTTTGCCACCCCTACATTAAATAAGTGGAAAAAGGCTGGAGGAATGAATGCTAGATTATGATCAGAAACCCACTGTCTTTTCTAAATATGAGACTTTCTCTGCTAATTGAGTAATGTTCTTACAGTTTGGGGACCAAAGGTTTATCCATGTAAGGTTTTCTCTCTGATAGAGAATTGGATGGAAATCTTACAGTTCTGTAGAGAAACTTATTTCAACACCTTTCTTCAAAATTTTTTCCTCTGGGAAATGTAGGATGTATCAGTACAAATTAAAATGGCAACTGGAAATATTATTTTTAAAATATAGTATATTTTAGTATTAAAAGCATTATTAAAATCTGTCAGATAATTTTCTTCAGACAGGGGAAGAGACCTGAAGTCAAAAGAGACAGTTCTGTGCTTGCTCTGAAGCTTGCCCTTTGTAGACATGTCCGTCTTATACAATGTTTCTCATTGAACAGGGAGATGTCTGTTTGGAGGGATTTGTCATGCTAATTACAAACTAGAAGGAAGACAGCCAATTGACTTTTGTCTCCAAGCTTACTAGCTCAATGGAGTGGAAGGGCTTTTTGGTCCGAGACTAAATATGATCCTATGTTGGGACTTCAGTTGTGCCATCTTAGCATGTGCTGTGTGGCAGATGAATGCAAAAGGGTCTTACAGCAGCTCAGGATCTTGAATCCAGGGTTTAAGTAATTCCTGAATCAGTTTCCCCATCTCATTAGTAGAGATGAGAAGAGAGGGGTTCTAACAGAGTAATCTACTTGTGAAGATAATGTAAAGCTCTATCCCAAGAAATATGGGTTACTTGAAATCTCTTCAAACTGAGATAGAACATTGGAGGCTGAAGAGCTTTTTGCTGATACTCTTTAGTCTTTCTCTTGCTGGGTAA
Source organism: Fringilla coelebs (assembly GCF_963513975.1). NCBI lineage: Eukaryota > Metazoa > Chordata > Aves > Passeriformes > Fringillidae > Fringilla > Fringilla coelebs. The sequence continues at coordinate 108,379,238 of NC_140028.1, read as the reverse complement.
GGGATGGGAAAAAATCCAACTCAGCTGGAGGACAGTCAAAAGAGAGGAGGTATGTGATGTTCACTTGTTCATGGGCAGTCTGTGGAGGGAAGTAGATATTTCCATCCCTTTTGACTCTACTGAGAGCTGTTGAACATGGAAGGGAGTGACATCTGGTTTTAATATGGGATATTCTTTTTAGGGAAGATTGTGCATATTTTATTCCTATAAATATACTTCTCAAATTAATTTGTTTAAATGTAAAGCTGACCCTCGAAATAGAATGTGCATCACTATGCATAAAATATAAGTAGACTTCATTTTGAGATAAATGCAGGAATGCAGTGATTACTACTTTTTTCTCATCTTCTCCATCATCAATAAAATGGTAATTCCATTAAATATTTGTGCATTTATAGATCACAAAGTTAGCTTCCTCATAGGGTTTTGATTGAATTGAATGAAATGGTGTCATTAAATTTCAGTTCATTGAAAGATTATTTTCCTGAACATTTCATAACCAAAATAAAACCTGCAGCTATAGACAGTGAATAGGTGGCAAATGCTTTATATCCAGATTTTTTAATCAAAAATTGAACCATCAGCTGTATTTCATTTTAATTTCTAATATTCCTAGTTATCTGTCATTAAAAATTTAGCCAGAATCAGCAGAAAGAGAGAAGTGTGTAAATAAAATTATATTTCATTTGAAGGTTTGTGTAACTTTTTCTCTGTAGACTACCAAGACAGTTCTGCAAGTATGAAATCCAGGATACTTGACATAATATTCTTTTTTTAAGAGTTTAAGAGAGTCTACATCCGTAAATCTCTAGTTTCTTCTGTCAAGGTTGTTCATAGAAAAGATTGACAAAATAACTCCTTACAATATAGTTACTGAAATTCACAAAACCCTTATAAAATGCCCCCAACAGCTACTTGTGGGGGGATAGAATGTAAGAGAATAAAAACAGTGCAGAAGGCAATCTCACCACTGAACAATTACAGCTGTACTGATTACCAAAGATTAAAAACAAGCCTGCCCTTAATAGGCCACAGCTGTGTCCAATAAGGATGAGTGCTATAGAAGAGTGGGTTAATAGTTGAGAAGAGGGCTGGAGTTTGTTAGCTGTGCTGTGAGGAGCTGCCCATGACAAAGTATGGAACTTTTGCAATAACAACAGCTACTGTTACTGAAGCCTTCTGTGTTAAGTGGCAGTGAAATCTTTTGATGACTCACTCATTTAAGAAAGTGTCTCAAGCATGGCATATTTTCCCTTCTGAGAAGATTCATATATTCATAGCTCCTAATGGCCTTTATTTAGTCAATGTGTTTATATTAATTGCTAAGACGTTGACCCCGGTTTATCTGCATTTTCTCATGTGGTGTTTGGTTTGATGGATCACTGCACCTTCCCTTAGAAATATCTTTTCCTAGTATTGTCTTGGGGAAGGAGAGAAGAGAGTTTCAAGGAAAAGGAAGTGAAGTGAGACTCTTTTATTGAACGTAAAGAAATTAGGATGCTAAGTAATAACAGTGTCTCTCAAGTGTAATACCTAAAAGGCTTTAAACTGTTAAGGTGGACCCTGTTTAGGGATCATATTGATGTGTTTATATAAACAAGTATATTGCCAAGTGTCAGATTTTTAAGCTAGCATGGCTGATTCATTTGTTACTGCTGTTAAGAATTACAGTTTGGGAGACTTAAATCCACATCATATGCAGTGAAAGATGGCTTCTGGCATCTGAGTCACCTGATAGCATCTTTGATTGCCTCAGAAGATTTAGTTATGGACTCTGAAAAAACATAAATTGCAAGTCCCATTATGTTTGGTAGGAATATATATGGCTCATATGTAGGGCTGTTGGATTTAGTGTCTGCTACTGTATTATAGTATTTTCTTCTTTTATTAAGAGACTTTTTATTGACTAGTGATAAAGGGTTTTCTTTGGAGAACTGGAATCTGTTCTTTGTAAAAGAGAGAGTTTAATAGCTAAAGACCTGCAGCCAACACTGGCTTCTAACTGATAGTTTTATAGATACTGTAGATAATGTGGTTTGCAACCCTACAGTGGCACATTCAAGTATGTAGTAGCTATGACACATTGCCCCTGTGTACTTGTGTAGGAGTGTTAGCCCTTGTGAGAGAACTCCCACAGGCTACATCAAGACTGCCTGGCTGCTGTGCTTGTCCCTCTTCATCATAGGCAAGCAAACATCTCCCTCTAGATTTCCTTCCTGAACGTGTCAGGGTGCTGAGGTGAAGTGTCTACAGAGGGAGCAAGCGCTAACACATGGCACGTATATGCTAGAATGAAGGTGGTGGGAAGTGATCCAGATTCCTCCGTTGACACAGCACTAGGGATCTCAAGATATGAAGCAGAATTTTCAGTGATTTGCATGATTCCCCCTTCCTCTTACCAGAACACTACAGTTTTTTTCTTTCTGTAGAAGCATGTTGTTGCTCATAACGTGGTAACGTACCATGTTTTCTTACAATTAATTCTTTCATTTGTTCTTGATTTATTCTCTTGATTTATTTTTCATGGGTTTGTTTTTTGGGTTTTTTTTTTGCAAATGAAGAGACTTACACTTCCTGTTCTATTACTTCCACATATTTGGAGTAGGACTAGTTGAAATCAATCTGTTTTGATATAGCTGAGTCTGTGGTTTTCTGTAGCAGGCACAGGCCCTGCGAACCTGCCTTGGCGTTCAGAAACAGGATGCTGAGTCAGGATGACTGAACAAAAGGAGCCCCTCTCTCCCGCTCTCGGACCCTGGCTTATCTCTCTGTAAAGCTATAGGTCACTTTCCTTTAACCCTTACCATTGGACAATTCTCAATCCTCCCTAACCCTATATAAACCCCTGTTTCTGCCCGGCTCGTCGGAGCCGCTGTCCCTGAGACCCTTCGAGACGCTCCGTGGAAGAGCTACGAAGAAGACCAATAAAGACATCGTCTTGGAACCTCATACAGCGCTCTCCTCTCTTTCCCGGTCTTGCGAGTGCCTGCTGGGTGCCCCAGCCAAGCCTAGCTAGCCTAAAGAGCTGAAATCACTCATGAGCTGATAATCACTGAGCTGTATATCACTAAAGGCTAGCTAAGGCATACGCTGGGGGCACTGCCAGAGCTTGGGCTGATTAGCCCCCCTCAGAGCTGAGCTATCCAGCTTTGATGCAGCTCCTGGGTACACCCCGTAGCCCAGCCAGCGGCATTAGTTTTCTATGCTGGCATCATTCTCACTTTCATTATTGTATCCTACTGCCATCCACATACGTTTTTGTTTAAATACAGTAAAATCAGCCCCGTGTGTTTGGTGGGCATCATTAGAATGTTAGTAGCAACAGCAAAGTCCATTTTGTTTTTCAGCAGCCTGTTTTCCCTTACTAAGATTTCCATGAGGTGGTCCTTGGAAATGTTTTGAAGAGGTTTTTCTTGGTTTATTTTCTGCCACAGCTCTCAAGAAACATTGGTTTGGAGTACTTTTATATTCTTCTGGTCTGTATGACTTGGCGAATGAAAGTATGCTGCAGTTAAAGCAATTTTTTTTGAAATTTGAGATAAAATATAAACCTCAATGTGAGTTTCTCTCAATTCTGAGAACAATGACTATGTATACAAAATACAGAACTTAATCACGTATAATTTGGTTGGTCATGTTCCTAAGCACTCAATAAATCTTCTACCTGATGTCTTGAGGCTCATTTACAACTTGTCTCTTGAAGAATAGATTTTTTTATGTATAAAATCATATAGATCAATAAATAAGTGCCTCTATACAAGGTGAATATTTTTAAAATATATTTTATGATAATTTATAGTTATAAAACACGAATATTTTATATATATAACCTGAAAATCTATATATGTACACATATATACACAGAAGCATGTGTATGGATATTTTATAATTATATCTCTCTCTCTAAAAATGTATTCTCTAATTAATGCTGCTTTTAAATTTAATCTGATGCTGGGTTTAAAATACTAAGTGAGACTTGTTTTTTGCTTTGTACAGTTTGAAACAGCCTTGTATTTCCATTGTAGTTATAAAATTTGGAAATGGGAAATGATGAATCTTTAGTATCAATTTTTGATGACTATCTCTTGACTTCTTTTTCCCCCACTCTTTCTGCCCCTTTCCCACCTTGCCTTTCAGGTATGAGCACATTCTGCTGGCTCCAGACCCAGTACCAATGTATGCTCTGAAACTGCTGGTGGCCCTGACTGACCGCAGCCCTGCTTCTGTGAGGTGATGCAACTACACATTCTCTGTTGCTCTTGGTTCCTTCTGTTTCAATTTCTCCTTTCCTATTAGGGACCAGCAAGAACAGATCTCACTATTGTACTTCTTTGACTAGCACTATGATTTAGAAAAATCCTTGGAGAGTTTTTGTTATGGAACACATACATCTTTTGTGTCAGTTTTATATGATCCTGGTTATTTTAATCTGGAATTTAGCCAATGAAAGACTAGAGACAATATCTGAAGAATTTTAATGTTAAAATTATCTTTAAAAATGTAAAAAAATCCCAAAACAAATATTAAAACATTATCAAAATTGTTGTTCAACTAAACATATTTGTGAGTAGGACAAAGGTGGTGTGTTTCTAAATGTTTGCACCAGTCAATTCACTTGAAAACTGGTCAGTTCGCCTGCAAATATATCTACCCTTAAAATTCCCAAGTAGAAACTTTGATTTTTGATATAGGTAGACTCAGTATGTTTAGAAGTATCTTAATATCTCTTCCTTCTTGTTCCAAAATTTAGACTGTGATGGACAGGGAAAAAAAAACAAAACTGTGTCATACATACAAATTAAACTGTGTGAGTTAATAGTAATAAGGAAGGATCTCTCTGTCTTCCTGGATATGCCCAAAAAATGTGATTATTCTTGTCATTGGCCAGTGTCTCTTTGTGATGTCCGATAGCGTTCTGGCTCAGAGGTTGCTAAGCATTGTACTGTCCTCCTTTGATTGATTGAAATGAGCACAAGGAAAAAATAAACCAAGGAAATTTAATTTGTTTTTCCACTTTTTATTACAAAAGGTGAAACATCCTCTTTGAATCTTTTATGATGCTACTGGGAGTGGTGCTTTAATATACTAGTAGACTACAAATTAACTAGGAAATAAAGTGGCTTGAGATTTTAAATGTTTTGAATTGTATAAAAGTTTTCATTTTAAAGAAGCTGCTTATGCTGCTGTAGTATTTTATGTATTCTAGAAACAAGTAGAAGAGCTTTTCATTTTTAGATTTAACCCACAGATATTCTAGTACTGTAAGAGTTATGAAGAATACTTGTGTAACCATAATGCTGGTTATATTAGCAGCACATTTCCTCTTCCTACTGAATTTGCTTTATTTGAGAAATCATATGTATTTGCCATTATGTATGGCACAATCCACCAATGTAGGTAGATTGTGGATGCACACTCATCCTCATTGTCATCTGGCATCAAACAGGAATTTTTTTCTTAATATTATTAAAGAGCAGCTGTGGATAATCAATGAACTATTTATAATTTGAAAAGCACTCTTTTTAAGGATTGGCTATCAGATTCCAGATTCTAACCCATCTGTAATTGTTGTGTTTCTCAAATACTTTACAAGTCCTCTTTGACTAAATCATGTGTTTGGCTGGGTTTCTAAAGGAGCGCAGTTTAGGCAATTCCCTTGGTCTATCTTTTTCCTTATTCTTTGGCTTCCCAATAAATTTTGCAGGAAGTAGCCAATGCTTCAAAAGCACAAGAAAGGTGAATAATATATTCATACAAATTGCTGGTGAACAAAATGGAAACCAAGTCCATGCTATGGTGAACACTATATGGCAATTGGTTCTGTTTTGGTTCAATGAGTAATTAATCAGTATTCATGAAGCTCAAAATTACTCAAGGAATATGGTCTCTTTGCTCCTTTCATTAGACAGATGGAAAGTATCTGCAAAAATTGTGATGGAGAGTAAATAAATAACACTGGACGCAAATCCTGTGGGATTTAATTTGTTCTGGGTGGAAAAACTCTACTGCATTTTAGTACTGATGAGAGTGATGTGGGTCACTGCATTGAGTCTCTGTGGCTTCTTCAAACTTACATTTTATCCACAATGCCAGGCTTTCAAGGATGGATGATTTCTCCTGCAATTTTAAATGAATGAAAGCAGTAGTAGAAAAAAGATTGAAAAATGACAAAATGTTAACAAATGTTAATGTTAGTATTTACCGTGCTATTGCAATGTCTTTTGAAAATAGTTAATAGTAATATTATTTAGATGTAAAGAGTGAATTGGGAGGAGGACAAGGGCTAGTGTGCTTTTATTTAGTTTGTTCCATATGATAGCTTGTTCTCAGACATGTTCACCTAACAGATTCTCACTTTCTTGCTCTCTATTAATTCTACCAATTTTCTTGCATCTCACTCTTCTTACCATCAGCTCAGGATTTAGCTGTGTGCTCTCTGATAGAGGCATCTGCATTTGAGCAGTTCTTATTCTAGCTCTTGAAAGGAGACAGATGCACTCATTTTTTTTTTGTTTCCTTTTTTTCATAGCTGATACTGTAAGTTAGCTAAATTGTGATATCAGAGCAAAGAGATTTCATACTTTTTTTGGGCATTTCTGTTTTCTGCTACAGGTTGTTTGCTATATATGGCATAGACACAGATACTCAAGTTATGTTTTTGATGTTTTTAAAGCTTATGATAAAATACTGTAGTTACAATACATGTTTTAAATTCCCTTAATTAACATTTTATAAAAATACAAAAAATACTTTGTACTCTTTGCCATTGCTCCACTGTTGAGGTAATTTTTAATATTCTCTGTTGTAGGAGCTCTTCCACTCCATTGCTTTTCAATTTAGCAGTGAAAAACTCTAGTGATATCCCATTAGTGTGTTGCTGAATTAGATCTCTCACCAGTGTAAGTTCTCTCTTGTGTAAGATGGTAGCTGTAAAAAACCCCCAACTTTAATGTGTTTCTGTGGACACCTTTAATTATTTGGACATCTAATCATATGAGCATCCGCAGGAAGAAAATCCAGTTTCAGAAAAGGATGAGTGTTTTCTTGTCTGTTTTGACCTGAATGGGTTAGAGTATAATTGAATCAGGTACCCTTTTACATCACACAACAATTGCTGTTTGATACAACCTCATTCGGAGTTTGTTTACTAAGAAAATAGTAAATGTTGGAAGAGTGAGCTTTGAACTGAATTTGTCCATCAGTTGCCTGTTTTATACTTGGCTCAAAGTCTGGCTTTAAACCTTCTAGTAATATTCTATTGCGGCTCTTCTAAGTACTTATTGACTTGTCTTCTTTAAGAATTTTAAGTGGTTTGTGACAAGAAAAATTGTGAACATTAAAGCCACTGTGAGAATTAATAGCAGAGCTCGTATTTAGCTATATTGGGACTGCTGATTTCAAAAGAAATCACTGATATTAAGGATAGTTAAGGAAAGTTAAGCTTTAGTTAGTGATTAATTTCTGGACTACTGTAAATTTGCATTAGTTTTTTTTTCTCTTTGCATTAATTGCTCTTGATGAATTGTACCTGTGTGTAAAGAGTTTTTGGAGGAATAGAGCTTTTCACACTGGGAGCAAATGTCTGCAGCAGGCTGAGATGTGATTAACTTTGCAAAGTCTGCATTCAGAAAGAACAGTATCATAGGTAGCTTGTCCTTTTGTGTGTTTACCAACTAATGTATAGGTTATATGCATGGATAGGAAGTCAGACATACTCTGTAACAGGTTAGGGCTTTTTGGTTCCTGCTTTGAATCTTTTAGGCTCTTTGCTGTGGTTTGTACTGATCAGGTTTCTAGGTTTTTTCCTAGTAGTATGGCGTTGATGTGAATTTCTTTGTTTTTCTTAAAACTATGATATACCTATATCTATATGATATACCAATTCACTGCTCTCAAATGTTTTGACTGTTGTAATAGAATCTATACTCTGCTGCTTCAGGAAACTTTTACTGGATCGTGATTCTTAAGCTGCCTTTTTGCCTTACAAAGAACCTTGCAAATGTAGCTGTGTGCTCTCTTAGGCAGCTCCTTGGCCTACCTTTAGTCAGAAACTCATAGCATTTGGTGACATTAATGTGTCTGAAAGCTAAACCTTCTGAACTATGGAGTCTGAATTTTAGGGGTTGCTAAAATAGACAATTTTGGTTTCAAGGAAGAGAGACAGTAAAGGCAATAGAATAGAAGTGGAGGGAATGTCAGATATTGCATCAGTTAATGATCATGGAAGTGGGACAAATTCCAGTATTCTATTAAGGGCATTTCCTGAGGGAGAAACACCTAACTAAAAACTAATAGTAAGATACTCTTCTTAGATGTATGATGAAGGACAGGGGACAAAATTAAGTAACCTTTCTTACCTCCTGTCCTCAAAAATAAATCTTCCAGGCAAATATTGGGCTGCACTAAAAAAGAGGAAAAGGCATCAGAAACCAAACCGGGAAGGTGCTGAAGAGCAACAACAAAAAAATCTGCTGCTTCTAAACACCACAGATCTAGTACCTGTGAAGATGATAGATGGATCAACATCATACATTGCAGCATATTGTCCTGACTAATCAAAGTAACTATTATAGTGTCTTTGGACTCATCCAAGAATTGTCCAATTTTCAAACTTTGTGCTACTTTTTGTACCTATGCGTTATCTCTTAAAGACCATTAAAGGCACAGTTTAAGGTTGCTGTTAGGACTAAGTTGATAGTCTTTTCATAGACTGTTATGGTCTATGTCAGTCGATCAATTTAGTTACATTCCACTGTATTCTGAAATGGTTTAAAATCTTTGCCCTTGATTTCAAAAAATAAACAGTAAAAAACCCCAAACTAACCCAAACCCAAAGTCTTTGGAGTTCAATGTGTTGTTTTTAATAATTTGTTGGTGTTATGCATAGATTGTCTTTGAACATGATGTAGTTTCTTTGCCATTATACAAGAGGTCTAGTGCTTTAGTACTTCCCTTGATTAATATGGGCTTATGTTAATTGCTTTAAAATACTTTGTTCTTCTCATTAGTCACTTTAATTTCCTAGTTTAGGGTTGAAATGCTCATTTTAAAAAGTAGATCTATTTCCTTCTATATTACTTCTCTAGTTTTATGTGTTGTTTTATTTTCTAAAATGGATATGAATAAAATAAAATGGAGTAGTTCTGATAACAGGTAGGCCTTAGGGCCTAGTCCAGCTGAAGTGAGCAGTAGAACTACATGTTAGAGGTGTACAACATTAGTGAGAAAATCACAATCCAGATGGATTTAGAGAGATTGCCAGAGGATTAAACAGTTTTATTAGAACTTTATGGATTGTTTATGTAGATTTAGAACCCGATTTTGATTTTGATTATCCTAGTTTCACATCTATGGAAATTGAGTTGTAAAAACCCAGATTTCCCTTTTAGAGAAGCAATGCTAATATAAAACAGCAGAGAATTTTTATGATCTTGCTGTTCCTATTCTTTGGTGTAATGTTTGCATATATGCTGCTTTATTGAAAAACATCAGGCAGGAAGGCTTGCCCAGAAACAGACTCTTGAAATGTAAAGTTTTGTGTCAGCTAATAACACTGTTGTTAAGTTGCACATCATTGTAATTCATATCAAAGGCAGTGGTCAGAGTTCATTATTGCAAGGGAGTTCTCATAGTCTAGTCATGTACAGACTGTAATATTAATCACCATTTTTAATGTAAAACACAACCCCTTAGTGTTGCATTTTGTAAAAGCTCCCTTTTAGTAAAGAAATAAGCTATTAACCTTAAACCTGTAATTTTGTTTCCTCTTTCGTGTTGCTGATCAATTACTGAATGTCTAACTTGTAAAAATGTGAGAGAAATATTTGATGTTACTGTTAAGTGAATTTTTGAAAAGAGTCATGTTGGAAAGTTCAAATGATGTAAAGCATTAAAAAAGGAGCAAATACCATTCATTCTTGGTTATTTTACTTTCAAAGTGAATTTTTTGCTTTGTAAATATAAGTGCCAAATGAGAGTCAGCTGGTTGGGTAGCTACAGCTGGAGCTGCAGACTTGAGTGAATTCGGTTCTGCCATGAATCGTCTGTTCAGCATGAAACAAATCTAAACTGCTGTCCAGTCCATTCTCTTGTGTTCAATAGTAGGTGCCCAGGAGAAGACTACAGGAAGGAGTCAAGTGTGAGGGAATACTTTCTGGAGGCTTTCTCAGCCACCTCTGAGGGTTTTTTTCAGAACCCATATAAGATGATGCTGTGTTCTGTAGATGGTAGCTATTGAGGAGTAATCTTCATTTCATTTATGTGGACTAAAAGAGATATTTCACAAGTCACTTTCAGCATAAATAGTTATTCTATAACATAACTGCATGTATATAAAGATTTATCATCTTCAGGTATTTTCTTTGTTTTTCTTTGTCTGATCTGATCACTTGCCATTTAATTTTATGCCATCATCTTAACAGTTAAGAAGAAGCACACTACATCCTAAATTTCTGGAATATTTCTCCTTTAGCTGTCTCCCCCAGCCTTTGCAATGTGAACAGCTATGCCTATTTTTAAAGAGCCCTTAGTAGGGTTCAAAAATCTGTCATGGATTTGACATTTCATCCCTTTAAAATTAATGTCTTGGTTCTTGCTTTGTGCATGTCCACCAGCTCTGTTCTGCAGAATAATTTTTACTCATTTGTTCAGTTTAGAATGTCTGTAATACCCAGATTTCCACACCCTTCCATCCAACTTTTCTCTAAAGATTCTTCCTGATAACTATGCATTTTCTGTCTTTTTAAGGTATCAAAGCTGTAACAAAAAGCCTTTTGTGTTTAGTGTCCTGGAGTAGGTTTTGGTTTTGCAAGAAATTAATTTAGGATTTCTGAAAAAAACAGATCTCGCATATTGTTGGAAAGCAAAATTGGAGGCACAATCTCATTCTGAAAATTGTTACTAAATTAAAAATTCAGATTGTACTGATAGCAAGTCTTAAAAAATCAGATCGCCAGTTATTTTGTGCCAGCACTGTTTATTTATATCTAGATTTAAATGAGATGGAAATAGTTAGTGTTGTTATTTAGTATTATGATTTGCATATGTATATCATGATGATTCTGTGTGTTTTCCAAAAAGGGTAGGACCAAATTTAATATAAATTATGTAACAGTATATCAAGAACCAAAATACTTTTGCTTTAGAATGACATTCTATGAAATAAATTCTATAGCTAAACTCCTCTTTCACCTGCTTTAAAACAATTCCTTTGTAAAACTGTGTAAGACAGCAATGAAGAGTGTGATAAAGTCACTCTCTCGCTTGAGCACATATATGCAAAGTTGGGATAAATCAGCTTTAAGCTTTGTCTTAATGCAGTGCTTGATGTGACTTTATGCTTTAGTGAAGTTATGTGTATAATTTTCTTTCAAGGCTGCAGCTTTTTATTATTTCAATCATAAAGGTTGGCAGGTGACCTTTAAGAACAGACCTATTGGCTCTAGTTTTGTCTTAGCTTGTCTCAGCAGAAAGTACAGCTGAAAGTAGTGCTGTAACAATTGGGACCACTTCCACTGTTTGAAAACAATTGTTTCATAATTTAGCCTCTACCACAAAAGCAGTTTTCTAGGTTCTGCCTAAACTAGGATTGCTTAGCTATTCTTGGTATTTGATTGTATTTTACTGCTAATGTGTTCACAGTTAAAATGCTGCTTATGTAGCAAAGTGAGCAGCTTTTGCTGGGGTAAGTAGTTCCAATAAACCCTAAGCATAAGCAGGCTTGTGCTGGCAAAACTTCATTTTGTCAGTATGATTGCTGTTACAGTAGCTGCTCTTTTTGGGAGTCTGTGGTGTTTAAATGACTTTCTTTACATTCAGTATTGTTATATCTACATCAGCAAAATTCTGTTTTTCAGGCATGGACTGGGCTTTTAATTTAACTGGTGGATTTGGCTCTGGAAATGAACCTCAAATATAATAAGTCCTCCTATCTGTAATCCCGGCTCTCTCTTATGACCTGTCTGTGTCCAAGCTGCCGTAACTGTCTATTTAAGGGTTATTAGATGGCCCAGAGGAGATTAGCTTTCATGTTCTCCTGACCTATTAAAGTAATTTGTTTCCATTGCATATGGAAAAAATTTTCCTTCAATTTAATAAGAAGAGAAAATGTCCTTAAATTTAAGCTTCTAAACTTAGAAATAATGAGTTTCTTTCCTTACCTAAACTCTGTTCCCTCTGTTGAGTGTAACATTTCTGTATGCAAGAAAAAATGAACGGTTTGTTTGAACAAGACTATTACTTCATTTTGTTAAATGTCTATATGTGGGTGCATAAAAGGATACTGTTTTGTTATGTTTTGAACAGTTTAGTGGATATGTTTTACTTTTCTCCAGGTCTACATGCTAGTACTGTACAATGCAGCAGATCTTCTTATTCCCACCCTTAACTCATATAGATTCTATGTCATAAAATCATTATCACATTTAGGTGAAGGCAAGGATCAGAGAAATAGAAAAACAGTATGAAAAAGTAAACCATTATTCATACATAATGCATATATCTGCATTACTTAGAAGTAATTCTGAGTTGTTCATAGATACTGTTGTTCTCTAAGCATGGCTTTCATTCCTTATTATATTTCCTTTATGAGATGGGATTCCAGCAAACATGAACAACCAGGGCTCTTACAGGTAACATTAATCTAAATGAAGCATTTCTTTCATAACCTTTGGATGTCTGTTCTAGCCCCTCTGATTTTTTCATTAAATTCATAGAGGAGAATGTGAAATTCCTTTTAGTGGCTTTAGTTCACAGTCTAGTATTTTAGCTTATACTATCCAAAAAAATAAGACCTTCTCCTTTTATTGGACATGAATAAAAACTCTTAAATTGAACTATGTGATTCTAAGTATATATGAGTTCTTTTTAAGAAATAACTTACCAAACAGAATTAAACTGATTGTTTTACCAGAAGCCAATATAGAGCTTTACACAGTAAAACTTCAAACATGAAATTAAATACTTGTTTTAGTCAAAAATAACTGCTGCTGTTTATTCACAGTGAACTGTGTAATATAACTTGGTATTTTTAGCTGGCATACTACTAACAAGGCAACTTTGTAGAGTGTTGTACACTGAGATCCCAGACATGTTCTCTGTGTTTGAATTCTACATTTGCCACATGGACTTCTTGATGCAGACTTATCTTTGCTGTGTCAGAAAGCCAAACCTACCAATTATTTATGAAGTGCTTCTGTGACATTATGGTGACGCAACAAAAAAATTTTGAGGCACACAATTGGGTGTTCTCTGTGGTGTTTTGTGAATATGCATTTAGTATAGTGTGTAAGAAAAGGTGACAATCATTCTTCCAATTGGACAATATAATACAGTAAAAAGCAGTAAAATATAATACAGTTAATCATGTGACTCATATGTCGTCATAGTGTGTGAGACACACATGCTTTACTAATACAGTATTTTGTGCTCCAGCAATAGAGAACATTGCATTGATGTAAAACATTACTGATTTTTGAGAATATTCCTTCTTTAAGCATATAATGCTGGGTTTTGCCTGATTTTGAAAAGCAGAAGAATATAGGTGACTTCTTTTGGGCCACTACTGCTCAGCATCGTCAAGTATCTGACAAATGTATGACAAACATATAAGTATGTTAAACCCAAGAAGTTAGTTAACATGGCATTCTTAAAAAAAAAACCCACAGCATATTTATAATTTCACTATGTGTGCTGAGTCTATTGATTCAGACAGTTAATGGTGCGCTCTGTTTCATAGTATGTGTAGTGGTATAGTTGCAGCATTTTATTAATTACTGCCATTAAAAAATGCTAAATTAATTACTGTTCTACTCACTTGAATTGCATCAGTGAAGCAGACCTAGAAATAATTTCCAAAGCAGTATATAACATTGCTGTTTCTGTTTAATATCTGAAATGGAGGTCATTTGTATTGAGAGCTAGTCAAAGGCTAAGGTTCTGGGTCATGGATCTTGGCAACAGCTATTCTACTGCTATGTTCCTCTTTTGAGTTTAGTGTGTTAAATCAGAATTCACTTCCTCTGTTATTAAATAAATCTTAAAATATGTTTTTGCAGCCTCCTGGAAGAAAACCATCTTTTTCCAGCTCTTTTTCAAGTCATCTTGGTAAGAATAATTTTTAATATAGATATATAATCTAACAGATAGATATCCTGTCTCCCAAATCATATCTAACTATAACTTATATTAGTAATGTTGATGAAATAATAAGACGTTTGTAAAATCAAATGAAGCAGTCTAACAAAACAAAAGAATCTAGAGTAAGCAATCATTTAGGAAGTTCTTACCAATTAGTCCACCTGTATGAGAAGTTTCTTCAAGATAAGTACTTTTTTCTTTTTGAATCAAAAAAATCCCCTAAAAATAGAATTAATGAGCTTGATTCTTAATTAGAGTGATATATATGGTAAGGGCATACAAGAAATGCTGAGGAAGTTGCATTTTATTTAATAACATCAAATTCAAATTTGATAATGTTGGCACGGTAGTCTCAAATCCTACTATTTGCTTTTAGAATTTCTTTCAATATAAAGTATCAAGGATATGATTTTGAGATAGTCACATGTGGAACTTCCATCCCTAAATAGAATCTGCCACTTATAAAGGTAATGAAAACTGTCCGGTTTGTTTGTCTGAAATGTTGCAAAACAAATATGTTCATGAAGAAGAGATATCTTTAGGCTAGTTTGGAAGCTGGGTACTAAACTATCCATTAGCCTTCTCATTGTTAAATTCCAGTCTCTTGTTAATTTTTTAAATTTCTAAGTTCATGAAGTTTTGTCAGGTAAGTGTCCTCTCTTGTAAGCATACTCCTGATGAATACTAAATATGCATTGAGTAAATACACCTAATTTATGTAATGCAGGCAGATTGCATACTTGCTTTTTTATCATTCTTGAAATTCAGTCTTCAGGGTAGATGAGGTTCATAAATGGGATTCTGAATCAATTTTGATATGCCTTTCTTAAGTTTCAGTATTTTAATCTTCACTCTTCCTTTGCAGTGATTTATTTTACTATCATTTTGAATCTCTTTAATAGTGCATACCTCGATAAGCCATTTTTTATTTAAGTAACTTTGTTAGTGATAGATTTTTTCCAGCAGCATACAGAACACAGGCTTTATGATATTTTTATACATATACCTACAAATCTCTTTTTGTGATAAGCACTGAGAATAAAACCATACATTTTACTGGACTTCATAGATAGTTTTGACATAGGATGAGTACTAATTTTGGGTATTAATAAAAGAAGAATCCAGTAAAATATGGAAGTCAAATGTTTCATATTAATACCCTTAAATATTTAGTTAATATTTGACATGTCTTCAGGTTCTAGAATCTTGAAATTTATATATATATATATGTTAGTTTATAGCTATGAGCATTTGAACATGGTTATGATCTCTCAAAATATTCCCAGGTATTGAATATTTTTGTATAATGTATCTGTAGTCATGGAATTTAAAATGTGTTTGTCATACCATGTAAGTAGGACAAGCTGTAGTCAGTCATAAATGCTCCCTCCTTACCTCTCCACATGCAGTTTGACCTCAGGAGTTCTAGAAATAGTTCCCTGGTTTTTTAGGGAGTAAAGCAGTGCAGCTCAAAATTGTCTGCATCACTAGTGGTCTCTCAAGGTTTTGCAGCTCTCTTGAAGCCCTAAGGCTGTCTTTGAGCTGATGGCTGGAGTTGGGGAAAAATTGTGTAGCTTTTAGGGAGAGAAAAATTTCCCCTTTCAACATGCTTTGTTCAGAGAGGACACCTGTAATTAATTGCTTCAGTTGCCATATCCAGCATTTGAGCTTTAACAATGTACTGGCTGTGAGCTGTGGTCTTGTTTGGGTCAAGGGATGCGAGATGTAACACCAGAAACAGCAAAGGAGGGTGGCAACCCCTTCCTCTGTTTTCCCTACAGAAAACTGAATTCAGCAAGGAGTGGTAGGCAGTTGGGAAAACTCATGAGCCAGGACTAAATCAGACTGGAAGGATTAATCATTTGGCTGCTTTTCTTTTGAACAGAATAGATTGAACAGGACAGATTAACAAACTTCTTCATTAAAGGTTTCTGAAATAATTTTCAGTCATATGGGTGAAGGGAGTTGCATATAATTTGATTCCCGTTATTCTCTATAAACTAGTCTTTGCCTAAGTTTATACTTTATGGGTTTCAAGGATCAACACAAATAGTTGAGATCTATGTTATTATACCTAGTCCTTTACCAGACCCTAAACTATTGAATTATGCTTCAGAGGCAATACTCCATTTTATTCTGACAGTAATTGAATGCAGAGCTATTACTATCTAGTCCATGGTTTATTACTACTACTTAATAATTTCTATGCCAAGACTTAATATCCAATGTGTATTTTCTGTGTATCATTAAATATAGTTCATGTTATTTTCTGCAATGCAACTGGCAGTACATTGACTCTGTTAGACTCTGAAGGGAAATACTGTGGGCTTAAAATTGAAAAGCATTTCCATGAGCAGTCTTTGTTTCTAGACTGTGCTGCAATCCAAGTGGGGTTGAATGTACTAGCTTTAATCTAGCTAGCACAGTAGCAAGGACATGATGGTTTGCAGATACTGAGCAGTTCATAAGAAGTAAGTTTTAATATGACTGCTTTTCACTGCTCATCAGTGTAGGGGTATATTACCTCTTATACTGTGCACTACCCAATGTTGTGGTCTAAGCAGTAACACTGATATTTGGCAAGGTTTTTTTATCCTCTATCATCTCTCCTGGTTAGATCTCTGAATTCAGTCAAAGCGTATGAAAAGTACCGTTTCACATCACTTATGACTACAATTTTGTAAATGTTATAGTTGCTGGGCAAAAGAACTGGATCAGTGAAAAAAAATCTGTTACTGTCTACCTAAAAAGTTGTTCTAAGAAAATAGCCATAATTTATCTTCACCTGAACTAGGGTTTTGTCACTGAGTTAATTAGTAAGAGGCTTTAAATAGAGTTCCAGTTCCCCTGGAAACCTTCTGCACTCATTCATCTCTCAACACTCAGTTGCATTTAGGAAGTGCACATTAATGATGTGGTTTGTGAGTATGTGAAAAACCTGTATACAGTTCTTTACAGAACTTCAGGGTGAATTTAATGGCTTACCTGAATGCAAATTAATTTCATAGTGCCATGATTCCAGATCCTGGTGCTAGAGGTTATGTAGATTATAAGTAGTCCTACGAAGCAATATGAAGCTGTGACTGCAATATGAGTAGACATCAATCTTTCAATAATGTCTAATGTGGTCAGTGAAAATGTAGTGATATGTATCTGTGGAAAAATGGTGACCTATTGACAATTTACAAGTATTTTCAGGACAGTAAAGGGCTGAAAATCAGAAGGAAAGCTGATGTCATAATGTGAAAAAATTAAAAGATGCAAACTCCCCTTGGTAGCAAGATAAAATATGGTGAGCTAAATTCCATGGTTATGTAAATAATGCCAAAACTTGGGTTGATATAAGGTATAAATATGAAATGACTGCTGTTGATTACAAAGGGGTTGTAGCAGGAAAAGTTACTGTAGGAAATATTTAATGTTGTACTTTCTTGCTGCCTTTTATTGCTACATCCTTAGTATTTTGTTTCTAATATATTTTGCAATGTCAAACCTATGCCATCTGCCTTCAATATCAGTTTATAATTCACAAAGTATTGATTTTGATTATTATGTTATAATGTTGGAATGAGGTTGATAAAGGATTTGGAAGTGTTTACAAAAAGTGCCATTTTTGTTAATTATGGCTATTTGTATTTTAGATTGCTACCAAAATTTTGCTGAGTAGCAAGCAATGAAGTTGACATAAATGTTATTTTCTATTTTATGTTGTTTTTAAAAGGCTAACATCATAAATATTACCTGATCTTCATTTAGTGTTGCCTGAATGTAAGCTGTTGCATAGAAAAGAAATTCTGTGTAGTTGGTGAAATTCTATTTTTCTGCTGCTAAGTTTTAAAACTAAAGTTAATGATGCTTGTGATTAGGAGCTCAGTGCTACTCTGTTTTTAAAGCCCAGTAGTCAATTCTGTGCTTATCCTATTAAAATCTCTGGTGTAGCTTTTAGTCACACCAGCATATTATAATAGCCATCAGTTTTTGCTGTAATTTTTTTTTTTTCAAATTTCTGGATCTTAGCAGGCAGTTAAAGTTTAAGGCATAGTCTTTCAATAAAAATTACTTTATAGTAAGGTTGAATATTACAGTTTAAAAATTATATCTTCTTATTAAATATGATCTGTAGTAGATGTGTTCATGTTAAAGCTGCGCAGGCTATTCAAACACAGTGGTTGTTTTATTTATATTGTTATTTTATTCTTAACACAAGCAAGTCCACCTCTTCTGTTTGCATTAGTGAAATAATTAATTTTAAATTTCAAAATTACATATTTTAAATTATTTTCCTTCAAATACAGTGGAAACCTCTTTGTATGAAAGTACCAATAGATTTCCCTTTGCAGTTCTGTTCAAATATTTTTATTTTTCCTAGTTGTGTATAGGTTTGAAAGTTTTAGCTGTCCCTGTGCATCTTGGGATGGCTGTGTTGAACATCTTAAATTAGAGGACTGTATACTATTCATGTTTTTGATAGACTGCAGTCAACCTATGCTTGGGCACTCAAAAATGCTTCAAAATCATGTTATGGTGGCAGTCACTGGTCCTTTTAGAAGGTATACTTTGCTTACTTTGTTGTAATTGCAGATGAAAATAGAGTTCAATATTACCACTAAGGGAGAGAATATGAGCTAAGCATAATTAAAAGAAAAATTGTAATAGTTACATAAGAAATAGATAAATGTGCACTTTAGAAGAAACAGGCCATGCCAGCTTTCTTGTGTACCAACTTCTTTTCAAGAAAGCTGACAGTTTTGTGGAAATTTTGTCTGAATACAGGACACATAGCCATGTATAACTAGTTTCTTTTGGTATACTTAGATTGGATTTTTTTTTTTTAAATTTAAAATAATTTTAACCAAAGTACTTCAAGTAAAAAAGAAAAAAATGTTGTGAAAAAGAAGTTGTATAGCATCCAATTGGAAACAATGGTTGGGTTCTATATTCATTTTGAATTTTAATAGGACAAAAAAGTCACAGGAAATTCTTATGGTCAGAGATGCCACTCCTTGTGATTCAGTTAAAGCAACAAAGCCATCCACTTAAAATGTTTTAAAAATAATAGTTGTTTTATGGCCAGTCTTACCTGTGAAAATATGGAGAAAAAGAACACTGGAGAGGAAAAAGAAGAGCCTCATCATTCCTCTTTTGCTTGGTTTCTATTTTCTGGTGAGAGATTACAGTCATGTATCATTTGACAGAAGAGGTGGAGGTATTTTGCTGTCTAGCAGCCACATGGATGATAAGTAGAGAAGAACATGGATCAGGTTATTGCAGCATTTGAAGCATTAGTTTACTTGTGTCTGTTAAGGAAAGCACCTCCTAGTACAGTGTGGTGCACATCTTGTTGGGTGTCTAAAGAATGGGAAGAGCGTTTCTAACTCTTGCAAGTAAGCCATAAGCCATCCAGGATGAGTACTTGAAACAAAAGACTAGGAGACTCTTTCTCTTATATTCTGTCAAAAGTACAAGTTTATGCTGTGGAACTCATCTGCTGGAGAAAATTAGGATAGTAAATTTGGCAAATAATAAAAACTGTAGCATTTAGTGTGAAGTCAGCTCAGTGCTTGCCTGAGGAGATTGATGCTGATTAATTGCTCTGGCCATCTCACACCAGGCTGTAGGCATACTCAATCCTTAACTTAGAATCAGCTCTCTAGTAGAAAAGTCAACACAAAGTTATCTGGGAATGCTTAGTCTACATGTGTTTTAAAGAACAGGAAATACTATTTATTTGAATACCTTTGTGTGGGGCATTCCTATTCCTCTCTGTATTTTCGATGCTGTTACAAAAGTGTTCAATGCAATGGCTCTTTTTGGTGTATTTCACCAGTACATTACTGCTGTTAGGGAAAACTACTATATCTAATAGTCAAAATATATGCTGTGGCATAAAATTGCTATGTATTTAAAACTGCTGTGACAGATTAGGAATGTAATCTATGAGGATTTCTGAAAATGAAAATGCCAAAACCCTATTTTAATGGGTAGTTTATAAAGCAAAATAATTGCTAGTTTTTGAAAGGCATTTAATATTCAAAGATGGGTTTAGGAGAAACTAGTGAAAAAGTGTTGAACTATCTTAGAATTTATGTATTTGGAATGAGAAAAAATTATAAGATATCATTTAAAGAAGATAAATGTAATGCTAGTGTAAAATTTACTGTGAGAAAAACACTTCACTGGTGAGAATGGTTTAAATCCTTTCCAAACTGACAATTTTCTTACCAATGCATTGAAGTCTTGTGTCAACATTCAGTAAGGTATTATATTTATTCTGTTTTTAATGTAAAATGAAATTAATAGGAGTGCTTCTATACACCAAGAAGATACTGTAAAAGGCACTGTAAAAGTACAGTATGCTAATTTCCAATTTTCCAGGAATAAAATATGGCTTCTTTGGTAGGAATGTTAGGATTTTTCATTGTTCTGTTAAGTTGCTTAAGCACTTTTCAGTTTTAGGATGAGATTCCTTAGACTACTTATCTCTTTTAAATTACTGACTTGAAAATAGTGTATACTTTAAAGGGATAAGGCTGCGCATCTGAATTTGTACTCCTGGAAAAAAACATTTCTAAGTGGATCTCTCCTGAGATTTTTTTAGCAGGGAGAGGAATCCTGCGGATAGAAAGTTTTATTTTCAGAAACAGATTTATTTTCTTTTTTTTAGTGATGTTTAAGTCAGGAGTTTCTGAGGAAGTGTTTATACATATAAATGTTTGATTAGTGCTGAATTGGATTGTTAATCTGTTACGGTCAAGTGATCTTTCCAATTATTAACACTGTACATGGAATGAATTCTTAACTGTTATTCATGTGTAACTATTGTGTTCTTAACAGACGACAACAAAATTATTAGAAGCCAAAATGTTTGCTATAAACACAATTTCTGATTGTGATTAATAACAAGAATCCATGACATTTGCTTTCTTTCCCCAGATGTTGTCATGTGGTGTGTGGTGGTTTTGCATATGGGTAGAGCAATAGCAGAACCATATAGCAATAGCAGTTGGAAGGATCATAGAATGTAGCAACTTCTGTTACATTCAGAACTACCTTAGTCATCATATAACTAAGAGCATTGTTTAGATGCTCCTTGTACTATGTCAGGTGTTGTGCTGCAACCACTTCCCTGGGGAGCTTCTTCCAGTGCCCAGCCACCCTCTCAGTGAAGAATCTTTTCCTAATGTCCAATCAAAGCTTCCCCTGATGCAGCTCCATTCCATTTCCTTTTGTCATTTATTGATGGCGACCAGCGAGAGATCTTCACCTCGCCTCTGCTGCCTCACTTGAGGAAGTCACAGACTGCAATGACGTCTCCCCTCAGCCTTTTCCCCCCAAGGCTGTGCAAGCTACGTAACCTCATCTGTTCCTTGTAGGTCTTGCTCTTGAGACCTTGCACTATCTTTTCACCCTTCTCTGGATAGACTCTGTTTGATGTCCTCTTACATTGTAGTGCCCAAAACTGCCCTCAGCACTTGAGGTGAGGCCACCCCAGTGCAGAGCAGGGCAGGACAATCCCCTCCCTTGCCTGGCTGGCCATGCTGTCCCTGATGCACCCCAGGACACACTTGGCCCTCCTGGCTGCCAGGGCACTGCTGACTCATGTTCAACTTGCCATCAACCAGGACCCCAGGTCCATTTTCATAGCACTGGTCTCCAGCCCTTTGTTCCCCAGTGATAAGGTCAACAGAAGTTCTCTTTTGCAGAGGCATTTTCCTGCCAATGATGGAAGAAACATTTTGCTTTTTCAATATCATTGTGATGTATGCTAGGCTTTCAGCATTTGTTACGACCACAGAGCTTAAGGGTTGTCTGTGCTGCAGTCAGTTATGTGGCAGCAAGTCATGAAGATGTCTCCACCTAAGTCTGAGCTAACAGCTGCCAGCTTTAAACAGAGCTGGAATTATTTGCTTTCCATCCATCACATTGAGATAATTATATTTATTGGGGTTTGATATTGGTTTTTTGAATGGTATTAATAGGCTGTTTTTCAGCCTTTCTTGTAGAGTTACTTGAGTTAAATAATTTTGGCTGTCTTTAATATAACTTTCTTTTTGAAGTAGTTAAATGTGTATTTGTTACAAATATTTTAGAACATGTTAATGAAAAAACTGAAATCTTGAAGTACATGATTTTTGGGATGAAAAATAGGCTTGTTGACAGAGTAGTGAGAGAATTGAGAAAACTGCTTCCTATTCCTTCTGCTGATCCACATTTATTCTTGACTCTGGGAAAATTGTATAACCCCTCTTTTTCACCATATGCTTGTTATGCTTCTGTCCTTTGGGTGTCCAATGAATACCTTTACTCTGAGAAAACCAGGCCTTGGTTCTCATAATTCTGAAACTAAGCTTGTTTAATGTCTCAGCTGGACCTTAGTCAAACAAAATTCTTAAATGATTTTTTTCTTATGGTAAGGTAATGTCTAAACTATAGATGTACATCACAAGAACGTAGGGAAGATGAATTCATTAATATTTAGAAGGTATTCAGGTTTTTTTATGAGAAGCACTAAGTAAATATGGGCAGCCTATTTTATAGCTGTATGTCTGAGTAAATCTGTCCCCAATAAGATTGCTGATGGAGAAAGAAGTGAGAGGAAGCAGAGCCATCCTTTAAATAATTTTAATAGTATAAAGTGATATTCTGCATAATAAATTGGATTTTTACAAAAGGAGAAGTATTGATAAAGCATATCCTTCTATCATTCTCTTTCTTATCTGCAAAATTACTTTGAACCAGTGTTCCTGTTAGGGGAGGAAATGAAATTATTTACTAAATCACCTGGAGCTCCACTTCTGAGAGAAAAATTAAGTACCCAAATTTTGTGACAACATTATGTTCCTGCGTAGGAAGAAAATTCAGCTATTTACACCTTAAATGAATTGCTTTCTAATGCTAGACAATAATATTTTAGTGTGTATGCTACTAAGAGCTGATTATCAGCTCTTAGTGATTTTCAGCTCTTTTATAATTTCAGCTCTTTGATTGCTAAGATGCTGGCCGCAGTTGCTTCCACAAAGCAGATGGAGAGAGAGGAGAAGGCAGCCTCGGAGATTCCATGATGGTTTATTTGCAGGGAGTTTGCAAAGGGTTCCAATGGCAGCTCTTCTGGCCAGAATGGGCCAGGGTGGCTACTTATATAGGATTAGGAGGGATTGAAAACTGACAAATTGTAAGGGTTAGGGAAAACTAGCCTGTAGGGTCACAGAGAGATGAGCTAGGCCAGAGCACCTAAGTGAAGACTCCAGGCTTAGCTATTCTGACTCAGCATTTCCGTATCTCTAGGCTTACATCCTCCACGGGGCCTTAGCCATCTCAGTGTCCGCTACAGGTGATGGTGCAGTTTAAAGCAATTAATGAGTAACTATAACTCTAATATTTATCCAGAGTTATGGTATGAAGTACTGAATGATCCCTTCAGGGATGACTCAAGATTGAACACAACAGTTGCTCTGCACCTATAAAGGGTAGAGCTTCTGCTTGTTGCTGTGTGCTGGCCCTTGACTGTTGCTCAATATCCACGAGGTTTGTCCTGTATTTAGAGCATTGCCAGTTGTCCTTTGGACATTGCCGGATGCTCGTAGTTAGAACTTCCCTTAAACCACTCCAATTACAAATGCGGTAATAGTGGTTGTTTGAACAACTCTTAAAAGTTACTTTTTCTTGGGAGGCTAAACTTATTTGAAATATCTGGTGTTCAAATACTGTTCATATTGTGAAAGGTGTAAGAGGGCTTACCCTGAACCTTTGACATCTCGGAGCAAGCCCACCCTTATGATCAGGAGGTCTGGAGCACCTGGCACACATGGAGAGGATGAGAGAGCAAGCTTCATACAACCTTCTCAAAGAAATCTTGGGGGTGGGGGTCTTTGTCCTGCCTGTAGCTGCCTCATGGGACGGTACAGAGAAGATGCAGCCAGACTTGACTCAGCAGTGCACAATGGAAGGACAACAGGATGAATACAAGCTGGAAATGGGAAATTCCAGCTTGATAGAGAAAGAAACTTTCTGCTGTGGGGAGGGTGGTCAAACACTAGAATGAGAGGTGAGAGAGGTTGTAACATCTCAATGCTTGGAGAGTCTATGCAGCCTGAGCCAAGCAGCCAGATAGACTGGAGAGCTCCAGAGGCACCTTCAACCATATGCTATTCTGTGATACGATTGTCCTAGTCCAGTACACCTTCCTAAAAATCAACCAACTGGAAAAAAAATTACCCCACAGGTTATCTCCTAGTATTGTAGCTGCCATACACTGAGCCTATTAAACTTAGAGACATTAACTCCTCTAGACTAGGATCCAGGTCAGTAGTCTTTCAGGTGAGTTTGAGCTTCTGAGCTCTTCATCTTTTTCCTGCTTCCTAATAACTTGTATGGTTTGACCTTTAAGTAAGCAAAGTGGATGGACTGAATTGGCAGTGCTTATTCAGCTAGCTTGGCTCCCCTCCCATTTCTTCTTTATCTGAGCCATCTACATTTTGTATTGCATGAGGGTGGTGTTTTATGAACCAAATCCAAGGCAGACTGTAGGTCAGGGTTGAATGGATGGGTGTATAAAATCACTGAGTGTTTCTGCCAACTTGTTTTTTCTCTCAATGCACTCGGACATTTATGCAAGGTTACCTGAAATATGAGTCTTGTGGTTTTTTAAACAGTGTTTTAAACAGGTTTTTTTTTTAAATTTTGGGATCGAGTAATTTGAATATTACTGTGGAGAATTTTTCGTAGTGATTATATTTTTACTTACAAACAGTGCAGCTCTCACCTTTAAGGGGACATACTAACTTCAGCTTTCCACATGACAGATAAAGCTGATGATATTAGATTTTATTTCTTGGAAAACAAGTTTACTTAAATGTCAACTAAGACCTTTTTTTTTTTAAAACTCTATGAGCTTTAGGACAGTTAATTTGTAGAATATTGGAATTATGTAGTAAGAAGGCATTTATAGTATTTAGGCGAAGAATTATGTGTGAAAAATCCCCCAGACTTCTAAAAGTATGGAAAATACATGACTTTTTGCACTAATAGGGAAATATTTTTTTCTTTTATTTGTCACTTTATATTGATAGAAAACTTTAATAAAAATTCTTTAGTCCTTCATTTTATAGTACTTTGTTCTGTCTAGCCCCTTCTATCAGGAATGATTCTGTTATTGTTCCCCCAGTCCAGCCTGAAGGAAGAGTTTATAACCTTTTTCCATGCTCACTGAACATTTTATCAGGAATTTCATTTTAGATGACAGATCAGGCTGTCAGGCTTGGGATCTTAAGGCAGAAGGCTATTGAGCTTATATTCGTTAGTGATGGATTTCACCAACAGCACCATGAGTGAGAGGTCTGGACTGACCATCACTACAGACAGCCCTAAGGCTTGGATAGAAACACAATTGGTGCTCATGTTCTCTCCCTCTCACTTTTTCAGCAAACAGAGTCTTTTTCGAAAGTTCACAATGCAGGGTTTTCACCCTCTTAATCAGTATTTGGTTTGGCTGGATTTGGTTTAGGTTTTTTTGTAGTCATAAACCTGTTCAGCATTGACATGTTGTTTTATCATACTTGATTTGTGCCTTTTTTTTGATAGAAGTTTTGTGGATAACCTTCAGGATCTTGTGATTATTCATGTAATTAAAATCCTCTCAAGTTTTTTGACACCTAATACTACTCACTTTCAGTTTCATTTGCACCCCTTTTCAAAGCAGATACAAAACCTGTCTGTGTTTTGAAGTATTGCACGATGTGAGACTGCTATCTCGGGTCACAGCTCTGCATATGCAGTGATGCAAGATGCATTGCCATTATCACTCAGGAATGAGATATTGTGGTTAGATGAAAACACAGTCTAATAAAAACATGTGTTTAATCTTTTGTCCTAGTCTGGAAAACACACTGAATGTTACTCATTGTAAGATGAAGTATTGCAATGGTAGGCAGAGAAACATCCTGTATGTTACTCCATGTGTGGATTTTGGGTTCCCGATCTCAAAATGTTTACAGTAGAACTGTAAATCGTGTAAAGAAAAAAAAACAAAACAGAGATGGTTAGAGGTCTGGAATGGCCACTGTGAAAGAGATTATCCTTCTGTATGCTTTAATCTGAAAGGTGGTGGTTAACATATATGTATCATAGTCAGGTGAATATGGAACAGTAGTGCTGCTCAGTGTCTCCACTCTCACAAGATCTGTATTATAAGAACTAAAGAAAACTTGCAGTTGGGATCTGAAAAATTGACAAAAGGTCAATTTATTTTTCCTGTAGGGTTATGTTCAGCTTTCAGCTCTGCTCCATGGCATCCTCAGTTTACTTGAATTAAAAAATAGACTGGACAAATTAATGGACCAAAAATCCATTGAGAGCTGTCATGTGTATAAACTCTGCTTCTGGCTCAAAGTCCTTGAACTGTGAATTCCTGGAGGCTAAGGAAAATGTTCAGTATACCTGTCATGTAGGGCTGCTTCTGTTTTTGAGTGTTTTAGATATGTTGCTAGGGTAGGTAGACCTTCTATTTGAACTGAGTCACATTCTGCTTTATATACTAAAAATTAATGCATGGGAACCTTTCTGTATTGCACTATTTTAGTTACTAGCTGCAGAAATTTGTCTTAAAACTCCCATTTTTATTTGAGGAACCAGTTAAATTTTTTATGACTTAAACAGATTGACTTGTTTTCTGAAGCAAGTGGCTTCTTAGAGAAATTAGCTAGTTAAAAATATACAGCTTTGAGTTATGAGGTTAATTTTCAGTCTGTGCTGTTTATTTGGCTGGCTGTGGAGTTAAAAATTAACACTAATTTGGGGAATTCACAAAGAAGTTTGAATTTTCTTTAAGAATTAATATTTAGCCATTGTTTATGATCAAGTTTCAGAGTTGTCAATGTTTAATGTAGCCCATTTTTGCAGCATTTTTATTACATCAAAACATCACTCAGTCATTATAATTAGACAATTTTCCCACTTAGGGAAAAATATTTGGAAGGTGGTTTGGGATGAGTAAAGAGATAATTGTGCTCGTTTTTAAATTAGAGATTTAACTGGCATCATCATTTTCAGAATCCATCTTACTTCTGTCACACCCCTTTCCTCCGAAAGTTCATAGCACTTACTGCCTTTCTCCTACATTTTAATTTAAGCATTGCAACTAAAGTAGTTAATCTTCTAGATTGGTGACTGGTTCTGCTGTGAATACGATTAAACAAATTCAATTCTTTATCTTTTGTTGTTCATCCTACCCTACTTTTATCAGTAACTGATAAATCTCACCTCCCATTCTTTAAGCATTTTTCCTATTCTCATAGTCTTGCAGTGCCCACACCTTGGACACATTTCATTTTGTTTATTTCGTTCTTTTCTCAAAGTCAGATTGTAATTTTGTAATATTCATATATGTGTGCATGGGTGTGATAAATAAAATATGTCCATATATATACATGTGTGTGTGACAATCTCAAAGACTTTGTGACCTTGTAAGTGTTCATACTGTATTGTGTGATTTAAAAAAGAAGGAATGTGCCTGGTCCCAAGGGTTCTGTGACAGTTGATTGTGAGCAGCAGAAGAGGGAGCAGGAGAACAGCCTGGGGAAGCTGGAAGGGCTACTTTTGTCTGTAATTGCTGGCTGGAGTGCAGCCCTGCAGCATTCCGTCACTCCCACCCCACTTCTGTGTCACCACGTGGAGACCTATGGAAGAGGAGGGGCTGTAGCACCACGATGCAAACGTGTGAAAGGCAGATGCTGCAAAAAGACAGATTACTTCTAACGTGAGACTTCACAAGTCTAGTACCAAAGTGTGTCCTTTATGACCTTTAACTAGCAAGTTATAGGGAGAAATCATTACCTTACCATAGTTTCTTTGAATTTTATGAAAAATTTTAAATGGGTTGTTACAGAAAGGAATCACCATCAATGTTTACCCAAGGAGATTAATGTCTACATTTAAAAATTAATTTATTTTTGCTGTAGAAGCAATATTAATGCAAAATCTCACTTCTTCCACACTTCATGTTTGTCAGGCTGATTAGGAGCAAATTGCTAATTTATTGTTCCTGCTAATGTAAATGTCAAGGCAAAGAGAAGGCATTTAAGGAAAAATATATATTGAAGTAAATCTGGGATGCATGTTTTTCAGAGTAAGATTTATTGATCTTGTGACCAGAATTTTACTGTGATATTATCACTGTTCTGTCAAACAGCTGAGGTACATCTCTTAATCTCATCTAAATAAATATTGGCATAGGAATGTGGCAGTTGCTGACCGTACCTTTATTGACCAGCTGTATTCTGATGAGTAAGGTACTGAGCTATTGTGTGTTGCACAATAGAGTTTGTAAATGAATATTGAATATCTGTGAATGGTTTCTGGCTGGCAGAGGTTTCCACATTATGCACCTGAACTCTGATCATTTATCAAGAAATTTGCCTGGTTTGGCCTCAGTCATGTATTCTTTATGCATTCCTTGTGTTAATGTCTTCCTGAAGAGTTTGTATTGCAGGGTGATAATTAGATTTTAGAATGTCAGTCTTCCACTGACAGTCTTGGCTTTCCAAAGCAAAACAATTTAAATCTTAATATTCTACTTTTTACTTTCTGTTTTTACCTGTAGTCATTTACTCATTGTAGTAAATGTTTAGATTCACAATATTTTTTTTTAATGGTTTTATAGGCAAGCTTAAAAATCATTGCTTTGCTAAGGTAGATTCATTAGCCATATGTATACAAAAAGATTATGCCTACCATGACACAATCTTAGTTTACCCACTGCAACTTTCTAATTACAATTATAATAGAGCATCATCTGCAAGACTCAGCTGAAATTTGGTATTTTTTTTCCTTTCCTCTCAGATTTCTCTTTTGAGTCCCCTGTTTATATTACAAGGTTCAGTTTCTGCCCATTGGATGTTTTGATCAAGTATTTCTTTACTAATCCTATGGGTACAGGAAGCAAAGTTGTGCCCTACAACTCTTTTTCTTTCTATTTGATATACTGGGTTCCTTTCAAACTCCTGACTACCAAATTAGATAATAACCTGTTCAAACATTATGATGCTAAATATAGTGACTGACAGTTTACATTCTACAGTTTAACTGGGAGCCCCAAATTGATCCCTGTGGCAGATACTTAAACACTGTTCGGTGGGTGACGTTGCTTTTAATTTTCTGTTGTTGTCATGTTGTTTGATATGAAGTTTAGCAATAATTAAGGTCTTTACAAAGGAAAAACAGATTTCTTTCAGTTACCTATTGGAGTAAAGTGCAATATTTCTCCTTAGTGCATATTTCATTTGTTTGGCTAAATCAGAATGGATGTGTATGAGGGCTGATAGCTCCTTTCACTGCTGCAGAGAGCCAGGGATTATTCTGTAAACAATCCATTTCTGACTGTATATTCTCAAGTTCTACATTTGCTTGCCCTGTGTCAAGTTCTGGAGCAGGATTTAAATTCCCTCCACGTAGCTATCTTTAGGGCTCACATCTGGATGGCACTGCAGGAGCATATTGCTGAAAGCAAACAGACCAGCAGTTCTGATGGTAACAATGGAGCCTGAGAAAATACTGCATGCATGTATAAGGTTCCATTAAAAATCAGGGAGTGAGAGGGATGTCTAATGCAGTCCATTTAATGCAGAACTCTCCAGAGAGTGAAGTGGGGATTATGCCTGCTCCTGTGCTTTTTAAAGACTAGTATAGAGGATGCTTGTTGGGCGAATGGCATCTCCATAACAGACGCTCTGATACTCATGAATACATTTCTAATTATATCTTAATGATCTCAGCCACAAATAGGAAAACAAAAATCTTTGTCTCCCTGAGTGGTTACCTTAGTGGCTGCAGGATTGGCAAGGTTTAGATTTTCCATCTCCTCTCACTAATCCCAGGGGGCTTCATTGTGAGAAATGAGACTTGTTTATGATGGTGAATTAGATTGCTGTAAAAGGTTATTTCAACAGACAGTTGGGAAATCATAATAGAATAATTTAGTAAAAATGGGAGCTAAAGTATGCTTAATGAAACATGATTAGATTTAATTTTCTTGCTATTTCAATCATTAAAGGTACATTATGCTTTCTCAGACCTCATTTGGGCTCTTTGCCATGGACCCACTCTTAGTAACAGACTGAAACTTGCATGTTCCATTAGGATATGAAAATGGCTAATGATACTCTAGTCTCCTCTCCCTGGCTTTTGTAAAATTTCTGTTACCAGCTTTTCAGATATATTTTAGCTGTTTTCCTCTTTGATCCTTTTATTCCCTCACATCTATTGTACACATTTTTCAGTATGAATAACTGTTCAGGGAGTATAGATTGAATGGAGTGAAGTAAAAGACTAATATAGCTACCTAATAATTGTGAGGTGGCTTATTATGAGTAATTAAAAATGTTAATTTAGTTATTGCTAAGATTCTGTGTTCTAACAAAGTTCATATTTTAATTTCTTCAAATAAAATATGTTTCTTTGCTGTCTTAATCCAGTGGTACCATTCTTTGGGTTTTTGTGGGCTTTTTCTGGTTTGGTTTTGGGCGGGATTTTTAGTTGGGTTTTGGTTTCCTTTTTAGTATTTTTCTTTATTCTTTCTTTTTACAGTGCAATGACACGTTGTGTGCCACCACATATGGGCTAAAATTTCTGTCTAGCCTCTAGTGTTATTAAATTCAGTTCTCAATGATATTTTATGACTCTCTCTTGACATCAAAATGCTACTTTGATCTAAAAATATCCAACTCCTTTTCAGGCTATCAATTCATATGAGAATAAAGCTGCTCTTTGCTGGTAGACAGCTTGGGTAGAGCAGCAGAACCTCGCTGATCAGCTCAGTGGGTAAGAGCACTGAGGTTGTGGGGCTGAACCCTATATGGGCCATTCACTTCAGAGTTGGACTCAATGATCCTTGTGGGTCCTTTTCGCCCTGAAGATTCTGTGATTGTGTGATCACGGCCCATTTCTTTTCAGGATTCCAGTCTGTTGTTTGGGAAAGCAAATATAGGGGTTATTTCAGGGTTTCATTATGTTATTCCAAATTGGATGTTTCACTGAGAAAGGCTTCTTTTGTTCAGGGTGAATTTTCTGCCCCCAGTTGCATGGGAGGTAGAGGAGAAAGGCAGATCTCAGGGTAGCCAGTGGCATGTCAATCTGGAATTCTTTAGGGGAAGGGCCTATGTGCAGATCCAGGTTCAAAATCACCCTAGAGGAAACAGCTGACTCAGGGTTTCTGAAGCTCAAAATAAATATTTTGACTACTAAGCAAGATGTTTTACTAAGATCTTTCACCATCTCCTACTGACATTGCTTCAGTTTGTATATATTAAATTTTCCTTGTCACAGAGCCTACTGATGATCTGGACTTTCACTAAAAGTGAGGAGAAATTAAAGAACTGAAGTCCTCTACATTTCTTGCAAGATGGCAAACTACTGTGAGGTACAGGTGGTGTGATAACCTAGTGAGTGTGTCAGTGCACACTGGGAATGTTTGTTTCAAGTCTTAAATACTTAAAGAAATTGAAAGTCTAGCTTCATTCTCAAACAGCATAGAGTCTCAAGTCATCAATTTTTCAGCATTACTAGAATAGTTTTATTTGAATTTCATATGTCATATTTGAAATACTTTATAAGAAAATGTGTGTGTAAGTATGTTCATGTGTCTGTATATACATATTTAATGGATCCTGTCCTCCTTAAAAACAATAGATATAAGTTCTCATATAATCATTTACTGCCTGTTTACCATTGAAATGAAGGTATATGAAGGACAAAAAGCCCTCATTCTTTAGGGGGTTGAAGGCACTTTGTTACACTCTGAAGGCACTGGAATCTCCTGTGTTTCCAGGCAATAATTGCCTTAACAGTGAGGAAAATCAGGAAGATTTGAGTTGAACCTATGCCCTACATATTGATGTCTGAAATATATCTCTGTCATTAAATGGAATCTATTTTCATAAGCTATAGCAATTTTCAAACCTGTATTCTTAAAGTTGACTTCTTGGATCAGTATGATTTAAATAGAAATGACTTGGGGAAAGAGGTGGGGTGAGACCATGTAGAAAACTATAATAAATTATTTGAAGATTACCCTGGAAAGACGTGCAAAAAGAAAAATGTGGTTCAATATATTCTTAATAATTGTAATAACAAAATGCAGTGTAACTTCCTCTGTCTTTGAGAAAGATGTAGAACTTGCTTAGGAGAGCCTCTTACTTTGTTGAACTTAGCAATTTCTGATTTTGTCTTTGAACCATCTGTTAATCTCTGATGAAAATGGAATAAATTAAATATGATATCATATTTAATAGCAAGAGGTATACTTTTTTCAAGTCATGGCATCTGATACTGTTTCTCAAATGCTTATGAGAAGCAGAATTGGTTTCCTTTCCTCGTGTTCTTCTAGGTGTGAGTTAAGCTTTTAAATTGTAAGTTGTGCCATTGCTCTTCTTTGCAATGTAAGAATTGAGTTTAGAACAGGTGAGACTAAGAGTTTTCAGAAGTGGTACTTGGTTTGTGCAAGTGCACAGAGTGCTTCAGGGAGTATCAGTAGGGTATCAAGTGACCCTGTAGTTCTGAGTGACTGTAAATTTTACAAACTGTCTACTGCCTGATGCTATTGAGACTGTCGCTATGGGAGCAAGGCTCAGGGTAGTACAAAATTCATTTTGCTATATTCTTGTTCATATACTCAGTGGAGCAATTACTATTTTTTGTATTTTTTTCTCAGTTTAATATTCTGAGTGGTAAGAACTAAATCAAAGAACCATAGAATAGTTTGGGTTGGAAGGAATCTTTGACTACCATCTAGTTCAAAGCCCCCTGCCCTGGGCAGGGATGTCATTCACTGGACCAGTTTGCTCAAAGCCCTGTCCAGCCAGGCCTGGAACAGTTAAAGGGATGGGGCTTCTATAACTTTTCTAGGTAGCCTATGCCAGTGTCTTAGAATCCTTGTTGCAAATAATTTCTTCCTTACATGTAATCTAGGTATATTCTCTTTTACTTAGATCCCATCTTAAATTCACAATAATAATAATCTATTAGCACATTAAAAAATATTATAAAACTCATATTTTAAGTGTATTTTGAGTTATAATAATTACTACTATTGCTATTCTTGTTAGCTGTCATTTCTTTCTCCATTTTACTTCTTTCTCATCAGTTCTCTTTCAGATGCTGTTCTGTGGCCTAGCATCATCAGTCTGTTGCTGGCTAGGGGAACAGTTGTCTTTCAATATCAGTGAATTCCAGTGGCTGGAAGATATTCATTCCTGTGACTGACATTGCATTTATGATGTAGTATTTTATAGAGCTAAAATGGGGCTGTCACTTCATAAATCTGTTTCTGAAATGTATGTACCTGAAATATGACCTACAAAAGTGACCTTTGCGTTCACTTTTTCTAGGGTCACATGTAGAGATAAAATAAGAATTAAATGCAAAGCAGGAAGAAAACAAATAAAAGAATCAAAATCACAATGTAATGAAAAAATTCTATTTCTGTCCCGACCAACATTACCAAGATACATATGCTGTCTTTGGTTCTGGTGCCACAGGCATAGCTAATATAAAAGCAAACTCTGTAGAGTCTGGAAACTGCAGCAATATCCTGGAAAAATTTAAGCAAAGTATTGTCATTCAACCTTGAAATTCTCTCTTTCTAGTCTCTAGATTCATTTACTTGTTCTTTTTAATTTTTCATCTTGACTACATCCTGTTCCTTCTGGTAAACAGTAATAAAGCAAAATTATGTTAATAATGCAGAGAATTTAATTAGGGAATGGGCTTGGTGGCTTGTTTGTTGGACACCAAGTTAAGCTCATCAGTGGTTTGTATGTCTGTGGGAGACTTTTGGATAACAGTAAATTTCCTTCCTGTTGTGTCTACAAGAGTGTTTCTAGTATTTACATTGAATAAGAAACTGTACTTCCTTTTGTTGTCTTTTTTTATTATTATTGTTTGTTCCAGTTGAGAAATTCTCGGGCTGTGAATACAAACTGCTCCTTCCAAATGTACCCAAACATGGCTCTTAATACCAGATTTGTTTCCTTTTTCCTCTGAAAGCGATGAAGCTTTTGATGGCTATATAAACACTGTCTTTTTTTAGGCCTGGATTATAAAAATACCTATGTTTGTAAACTGACATTAAGAAGGTAGCAAATGCTTCAACTCTTATTTGGCTTAAATATTTGTATCAAATCCACTCAGGAGAGTTTTAATCACTGTGGTGCCCACACAGAGTTGGGACTACTCTGAATTCTAACCTTGCTCCACTATCATAGTTCAGTTTTGTTCAGACCACTGACCTCAGCTCCTTTTGTTCTTAGAATTCATAGTCACAGCCTGGCATAAGAAGAAAATATATTCATCTTCAAGTTCTTGAATAAATGCCAAGATAACACTGTGATGCATAGGGTATGAAAGTGTGTTTGTGTAATACACATACTGTTTATCAGGAACATTAACTTGAGATAGAATTGAGAACGAAGATTATATACCACTAATTTATGGAAGAAGAAACTTTATAGAGATAGTTTGCCCATAAGCTCCATTCCTCTAGTTTACAAAGATACTGTAACATACTAAAAATGTTTTTTGTTTTCTGGGTTTGTAAGTGTTTAATAATGTGATTATGGTAAAGATTTGTTCGTGTCCATGGTCCTTAATTAACTGATGAAAAAAAACCAAACCGACAAACCCAACATATATGTTAGTGTACTATGCATTCTAATTTTTTTCAGTGTTTTGTCATCTGGAAACAAAAATGCTAAAATGGAGGAGATACCCAATTCTGTAATCTTCTGTAATGTCAGAAGGAAGGGACAAGACTAGTGATTTGAAAGTTGTTGAAATTTAAGTATTGAATCAATCATGAATTGTCTCCGCCTGACCATGGATATGAATCACAGAAAAATCATGCCAAGTAAAATCTCCCTATAATATTTCTTTAGAGTACACATGAATTTCACTACTTAGCAAACTTATTGTTTTAGATAATATTTATTGAGTATAGCACCACAAAAAACCACTGTAGTCATTAATAGACTTTATTAAATATTTTTTTTACACCTAATAAACATAGTGTTTTGCAATGTAGAGTTTTCATTTGCAGCAATCAGTTCATAATTTCTCTTGCCTTGACTGCATAGCGTCCTAGTAGGAATATAGTTTGCTTAAAGCATAATTGCTTGTCTGCCTAAGCCCAGGACAGAAACATGAAAGAAATGTCCTCTTTCTCATGGGATAATAATGCTGGCTGTATTACTTTCCAGCATTTCTGCCAGTCTGTTCACTGAGGAATATTGATAGTTCTCCCTTGTTTCCTGCAATGTGGTTTGGTGCCTTGGTATCAACTAACAGATGCAGCTGCTCTAGGAGTACCTCGAGTGGGGAGAGGCTGGAAGATGGGTTTCCTAGGACATCCGTGCACAGTAGGATATGCTCTTTGAGCTGAGTAGATTGATAGCTGGTAGAGCCTGGTTGTTGAGTATGCTTGTTTTCTCAATGAGTGTCACTTGAAATGTGCAAAATCTATATGAGCCGGTGTCTACAAATGAGATGTATAGACTGACTTTAAAAAAAAAAGATATAAAATATAAAGAGAATTTCCTGATGTCTTTCAGACTAGTAATCAGCTACTTAAATAATCCTTAAAATAAGTAATAATGGAAATTGAGGAATGCTGTATTTGAAAGTGCCAAATGTAATCAGACTATACCATGACTCTAGGAATAGAAGATTCAGCAGATGTTTCCTTTTGATTTAACAGCCCTTCATTGTTTTCAAGTTTAATGTAACTTGAATAAACTAGTTATCAACTTTCTCAGTTGTAATTAAAAATTGAGTAAATGTGATTGTATGGGAAAAAACCCAATGACTTTCAAATGAAATAGTATTTTGAGCGTAGAAGGCATAAAGCAAGGCATAAAGTCAAAAATATCAAATATGTAAATGTGTTTTTCCTGCCCCTTTTGTCAGCTTGAATATATCTCTCAACCCAACTAATTTGTGGTAGAGAAAAGCATCCTTTCCTCATTCAGACAGGTTCAATTTCCCTGTATTTTGTCAGCCCATGGCTTCTCATTCAACATCTTTTTCACCAACACCGCTGATTTTAAGGAAGTCTGCAAGCACAAAGAATAAAACATTCAATTTGAGATTAAGAGGGACAATGGATATTTTTTCTATCTCTTTTACTTCCTTAAAAGCATAGCTTTTCCTCTGTTGTTTTTGGTTTTTTTTTTTGGTCAGGATTTTTTTTTCAGTTATGGAAAAAGTCAGGAAAGGCTCTTCAGTCCTGATATTGCACACCTCAGTAGGCAGCAGAAACTGAGTCAGTATCAGTTTTTGCTTTTAAATACTTCTTTAGCAACTAGTTAGCTATGGATATGGGAGCAGGTTCTGAGGGAGAAGAGACAGAGACCCATTTCTTAACAACTGATGATGGATTAATGAACAGAATATAGGAGACTTCTTTCCTTGTGGTGGCAAAGTGTTTTTTGCATCAAAGCAAAATGCATGCAGAAAAAAGATGTCCACTGATTGTTATCTGTTGTTCTGAGTTCTTGAAGAAGTAGCTTTAATGAATGCTGGAAATTCAAGTCTGATAAGTGAATATTTTGGTATGGTAATTTTTGGCATAATGTTTGATTGCAGCTCCCAAGCGAGTTTGCAGTTCAAATGCTTCACTGCTGCTTGAGACTCTCCATAGTGTCTCCAGATTTATGAGTCTAAATATGAAGTTACTGCTGTGTACAGTTTCATTGCTTCAGAGCATACCGGCAGGAATTCTTCCAGAATACTGGAATTCTCCAGAGTGAGATATCTGTATAGATTTTTTTCCCATACTGTCTGTTCAGTTGAATGAAAATTTTTCTTTTTAGGAAACCTCGGTGTTAATCATAATGAATAGCTTTAATCCTCAGAAAGCTAATTTGTTTGGCTACTTTTTTCTAGGTAATGGGGAAGTTTGTTTTTATATGAAATTGCTTCTGAGTGTCCTCTCTGTGAAGAAGTCTGACTCTGCTTGAGAGAGGAGCCTACTCAGACTCCCTCTGTTGAAAGTAAAGAAAATTTTCCATGAGAGTTGAGTTCTTTCATTAAGGTTTTAAGGTGCAAAAGGATAAGCTTTGAAGCTTCATTGCTGCTAGAAATTTAGGTGCAATTTTGTAGGAAGAGGAAATGTTACTCTATTTTAAGAGCTGCTGCTGAATTGCTTTGCAATTCATCTGTAACAGTGAATGTAAGATTGTGAAATTTTGCATTGCCTGCTGCAGTGGGTATTAGAACAAAATGTAAGACTAATTCTACTGTTTTCTGTTGGTTGATGCTTGACATTCTAGGATTTTATTAATGATTTCCTTTCTCCTTAGTTAATCCTTCAAAATCACTACTTTTCCTCTATAATCAATTGACTTTGCCTAAGCACATATTGACTAAGAATGCAGATGCTCTTTATTTTTCAATATTACAGCAGGAATTTCTGTGTAAGTTGCAAGACTTAAAATCTTTGTATGTGAACTGAATATGTCACCATTGTGATACATCTGAAAAGTATGATCATTCTAGAAATTGGTTGTCAGATTAGTGGCTCCTTTTTGTGTAACCATACCCAGAGGGAAAAATTTCAAAATATTAGTTCTGGTAGAACTGTGCTTTTGAAAAAGTCTGATTTTTGAAAAGCAGAGTAGCAAGAGAGATGTGACTGTTCTTACTTCTGATTTAGATAATTAATAAGGACAATAGGATTACCTTAATGTTAGAAACCCATATTTATATGCTTTCAGTTTGTGCATAACTGGTCTTATGAATCAAAACCACAAAAATGTTAGAGATTAAATTAACCAAAATTTCTGATTCTCTGTTTCATAAAGTAATAGCAAATCAAAATAAGCTAGATTGAAGGCAATCTTAAACTATGTTCCTGTAAATAGGTCCTTGTTAGCATCAATGTTTTGGTTTATTTCATCTCAATTATACTGTGACAAAGAATCATCAGATAAGAATGGCATACTTTAATAACTTTAATTTGAATATGGTTAATTTCTATGATTTTCTTCTTTCAATGGATTTAGTGTATGAAAAATTAAGCCTCTAGATTCTTATGTCCCCTTACTTACCTAACTTATGTTCATAGATCACATATAAGCTTGAGAAAGAGAGTGTAAAGTTTAATCACTCTGACGATATTGAATGGGCAGGAGTACTGTGGTATGTAGTGTAAGATTTAGTTACAGCACATCTGTAAACGTAGCATTTAGGGCTTTCTCTTCTGGGTTCTTAGATGCATAAGTAGCAGACATGTATGTGAAGTCTCCCAAATTGCAAACCTCTTGTCGCAAGTACAATCTCTTTTGTTATCTAAAATGTAATTAAAATACTGTAGTTTGCCTAGTACTGTTCTAAGTTCTAATCCCCTTAGAGAAAGAGAAAAGGCAGCTTTAGCCATAGTATATTGCCAAGATTCCTACTCCCTCTTTGCTAATTCACACCCTTTTCCCTAACTGGTTTAAATAAATACTTCAAATGATTTCTTTTGTGAAAGTACAACCCTTCAAAATTAGAATGAAAAGTTTAATGCCCTAAATACAGTTCAGTCCTATTAGAAAAGCTTGATTTATCTTCTTTGGTTTCTTTTTTTTTTAATATTAGTATTTCCTTGTTATGCCCTTGGTATTTCATAGCTGTCCTTTTTAAGCACTGAAGCAATTATTTTTAAGAAGGCTGATTCTTCAGGGTCCAGTGCTTTCCTGCCTTTCATTCACCGAAGCTGTACATTTTAATGAAGTTGTTTCATCTGTGTTGCCAAACACTAGAATTTTACTGCTTCAATTC
This sequence comes from Fringilla coelebs, assembly GCF_963513975.1. Classification (NCBI taxonomy): domain Eukaryota; kingdom Metazoa; phylum Chordata; class Aves; order Passeriformes; family Fringillidae; genus Fringilla; species Fringilla coelebs. Next base: position 108,340,298 of record NC_140028.1, on the reverse strand, counting down.
TAATTATCTCTGCTGGCAAATGCTATGTTTTATTAAAGCTGTCAAGTGCACTGTTCATTAAATGTCCGCAGTCAGTGGTGCTGTGCACACAAATTAGATCGGCTTTACTCCTTGATAGATTATGAAGTTAAATATTTTTATATAAACCTCTAAAATTGAGTCTAACAGCAATTAGTGATGGCTTAGATAAGTAAAGCATACCTGTATCTTCTTGGAACTGAATATCTTGTCAAAACCCATCATGGAACATACATTAAATCACTAGTAGTACAGCTGAGTATACCATTTATATGATTATTTAATTCATTAAGATACCTTTTCCTTCCTCAAGATATCTACATTGCATCTTGAATTCTAATTTGTGTGTATTTAGGGTAAGATAAGTTTTGTTATTTATGCTTTGAAATAAGTAGAAGACATCAGTGCTGGCTGTTCAGCAGAGGGTTGCAAAGCGCAACTGATGTCCATTAAAAGCAAAAATAGCTTCACTGAAGTGTTACTAACCTGGTCAATGTGAAAGATTATCATAAACAACTAACAACTTCTTTTCTAACTGCATATCTGAAAGGGGAATTTTACCAGAAGGTGTTTACTTCAAATAGATGAAGCAGCAATAGAAATATTGTATCTACAAAGAAAATTTGAGTCAGATCTCATTTTGACATCTGGGGATATTTTTTGCTTTTGTTAATTTTATGGTTTTAGTGCATGTATCACTATCCTCAGTAATGGAAATAGTAATTCTTGCTATTTAATGTATTGTTTTCTAGGCGTTCTTTAGGAGAATTAATAAGATATTGTGATGATAGACTACCAGATAAACACATTCTCTTTTGAACGTAATGGTTTTTTTATGTTTCAGATATCTGTAGGAAAATAAATTCAAATTTGCTCTTAGTACCATGGCTTTATGGTGTCTGTTTCCTGTATTGGTTACCTTACCTTTGAGGAATCTGGTGTTCATACTTTCCAACTTTGCTTTTGAATTTATCAGGCTGTATTTCAAACCTTCAGAGGAACAGATATTTATTGTGTTCTTTATAGAAATCATAAATAACATCTCAAAATGCTATATAAAGTAAATAGAATTTACAAGATCTTGGATATGTATATTTTTAAGGTTTGGGTAAGAAACTAAAGTCCTTCAAAAGGCTGTGAGGCACTCTTCCTTTTCTCTTCTTATGATCTATTTTAGAGCACTTTATTGTGAATAGGAAATTCATATAACGTGATGTTGAATAGAAGTCTGTGTATGTTTATGTATTTATTTTTCTGTTAATGTATTATACTTTTATATATATATATTTCATGGTATTTGTAGGAAATGCATTTTATTTTATCAGTGCAGAAACAGAAAGTATTCCTTGACTGTATTCAAGAGCTGAAGTGATTTTTGCCATCTGAAATGCTTAACTTCAGACAAATTTCATCATGTTCAACTTTAAATTTTTTTCAATTGTCAGACAGGAGATGGACCCTAATAAATGGTGTATTCTGTGGCAGTGAAGTAGTTGAGCAGTTCCAATATACTGAGAGATTTGGTGGGAAAGGGATGCATGGAAGTTACCTAAGTGCATGTGAGAAACCTACGATGCATGAAACATGACAATTTTTTCTTAGTTGCTATTTTCACTTTGGATGTATGTATCTATTTGGCTTTGAGTCTGAAAATTGGACAAAATATTTCCTGGACCTTCTGGGGAGATTTGAAAAGTACTCAGGCCTATATTTACATCTAAACTCAGATTTGTCAAGGCTTTTCCTATTTTGGCTCCTTGGAAGTTATCTGAGTTATTACTGTCCCTCGTGTGTATATAAATGCATATTGGTTGCATTGCCTTATCCACCCTTTTCAGCCTGAGTGTGCAAGTGTAGTGAATATAACAGAAGAAAATGAATTTGTTTAAAAACCTTGGAGCCTTCCTCTTCTCAGTGTAGTCTCAACAATTGTGAAAAATCACTGAAGCAATCTTGAAACATAAGACATTAAAAAAGTGGTGCAATTTAGTACAGTCATAGGTCTTTAATGTGTCTGTGAAATTGTGAATGTGTACAAAGAAAAACAACAAATAGACTTATGGTGGGGTTATCAGCCTGAGACTGAAAAGAGTAACAATAATGCCATTAATAAAAGAAATATACAAAGGAAATATTTCTGGTTCTGAATATATAGAGATGAGGCTGATAAAGTTCTATGCCATTTTAAAAAGTCCTAACACTTCAGACCTAGATAAGAATTGGTTTAGTTTAAAAGAACATAGAAATTTTGGTCTAACATTGTAGAACAGGGTCCCTGAAATGGAGGTTATCTACTAAGATATTTAGCTGGTTTTATGGTATTTAAATGTTGAATTTTAACAGATTGAGAAAGTACTGCTTTTGTATTACCACATTTTTTAAGATAATAGTCTTCTAACCTCGCAAAAGGAATACTAGGTTTTTATAATTTTTTTTTACTGTTTTGTTTTTGCAGAGATACCAAGACAGTATACTTGGGAATACAATGCAAACTGTAATTGTCTTACTGAATAATATTGTTGCTAACAAAAGTTTGAACATGATGCCACTCTTTCAAGAAGGTATGTTGTCTTTATTTTCCTTTATTCTCAGATGTTTCTCAGTGTGTAGTATCTGGCACTGTGTGAAACTAACTTCTATCCATTTGGATTTTGCAGTGGTTGTTAGATAATCACATTGTAGCTGATGTCCTCCTCATTACTTCCTCTTCCTTCCTTACCGATTTGATTACAAATTTAACTTTTAGAAGGTTGTTCTTCCAGGAAAATGTGCTTACAAAAGAATTACTAACTGAAAATTACATTATGCCTGTGAAGAATGGCTTGGGAAGGAAGTAGTGAACTAGAGTACTGACCACAACAGTGCAGAGTGTAGACAGATTTCTGCAAATTCTTCCTTTTCTCACTAGTTAAACCTGTGAAAGGATAAGTTGTACAATGTTTGTGCACACTTTTAAGAAATAGCTTCTGTTCCAGTCCAGTGACTTAGACTAATGGGGTGGAACCCAAGCTGACTATAGAGTCTTAGTTTACAAACCATTGCATGTCTTCAAGAAATGCTTGCCACCTAAGTTGGATAATAAAGCACTGGCACAAGTTGTCTGTAGAGTGGTTGGATGCCCCATCCTTGAGAGCGTGCAAGGTCAGGTTGGACGGGACTTGTAGCAACCTAATCTAGCTGAAGATGTCCCTGCTCATTACAAGAGGTTTGGACTAGATGACATTTAAAGGTCCTTCCCAACCCAAACTGTTCTATGATTCCATGATTCGTTTCACTATGTTTTATTATTTGGGCTCCTTTTATTTAGAAATTGGTTCTGAAGAAAAGGTTTCTGCTATTGGAAATCTATATAAATTACAAACTCATTTAGAGACATGCATTTTGATAGCATTTCTTCTGTTTATCATGAATGGGTGAGTGACATCTAGCAATACAGGTCTATGCTACCATTTGTACTATTTGTTGCTACACATACCAGCATATGAATCCATCAAGGTAGGTAGTAGGAATCACGTCCTCATTTTCATAATTAGCATAGTAGTTTAAACACTGACCCAGAAAGTAAGAGAGATGAATTCCTGAACCTGTCTAGTCTTAAGGCATTGAATGGGCAATGCCATAATTCAGGACACAAACTGGAACTTGACCTTGTTGCTAAATAACATGTTCCTCTCCTCTGTTGGAAACAGATCCATTCCGAAGTCAGTGGTGTATTAGTGGAGAGTAGAGCCAGGGGAGAAAAAAAAAAAAAAAAAAAAGGAGAAAAAATGGAATAGTATGACTAATTTGGAAAGGGCTGGTTCATAGGGTTCTGATTCTTTGGTTATTTCTCACCAAACTGCCTATCAAACTTAAAACTGCTTGGAGTTTCTTGGGATTTAGATGAATGTGCTGCTTTTACTATCTTTAGGCACATCTGCTCTCTGTCAGGCAAAATCCTAAGTTGGCATTGACCTGAGCTGCAGCAGGGTGACTTGTTAAAACTGCATAATATGAAGAAGTTTGTTCAAGTCCCACAAGCACTGTAACCACGTAATTGGCATGCCTTGCTTCAAGTAATACACCTCTGCCTTTCTGTGTGGCAAATTAGGTGCAAAACTGTTTAACAGCATGGCAGAAATGCCTCCATTCCCTAAATCTCTCTTCTTTATTGTCCTACAGAGCAAACTCCTGTGTCCTTTTTATGCTGCTGGTAGTATGTCTGTGCTCTTTTACTTCTCATCTGCTCCAAAAATAAAACACATCTCTTCAGTCATGCTAGTTTCCAAATTAAGGAAGCAGGATAGAAATATTATTAAAGTCTTTTTCTTGTGCTATGTCCTAATGACTCCAGTAATATTTTCAGACTAATACTGATTAGATAATACTAACTTGGGCTCACTGAACTTCAGCAACCACACTAGAGAAAGCAGCACAGCAGCCAAAAATAATTTATCTCAAGTCGAATGTCCCCATCTTCTCTCATCCCTTTTCCCCACTGGCTAATCTTCAGAGTACTGGAAACCTGGATTTTGGCCAGTGCTTTATTGATTTAGGGCCTAATTGTCAAGTAAAGAACTTCTAAAGTTTATTTTGCCAAGGATGTTATGAGAGTATTGATCTTGTAATTGCAGACTGTTAGATTTTCTTTGAATTGAAAGGGGAGAGAAGTTATTCTGTGCAAACTGGAGGGCTTTCTGTCCTCTACATTACCATCTGTAAATATATAGTGTTCACATCAGGAGAATGCCTTAAATAAAACTTCTGCTGCCATATCTTTGGCATTTAACTTCTCGTTTTTGAATGACTTCTGTGGATGGAGAAGAATGCAATCTAGTAAAGTGAAAACTGAGCTTCATCTTGAGGAAAAATATCCTGGAGTCCAAGTAGAAAAGTTGAACATGAGTCAGTAGTGTGCATTTGCAGCCATCAAGGCAAAAGAGGTCTGTGATGAGAAAGAAAAACTGAAAGACTGAGGAAAGTGATTATTCTCCTCCATTCATTGTAGTGTCTAGTTTTGTGCTCCAAACTATAGGAAAGACATTTGCAAGCAGGAACAAGTCCAGAGAAGGGCAACCAAGATATTTAGGAGAGTGGCCCACATGATGTGTGTATTTTCAGACTCTGCCTGTACTATTATATGAATGTATTCCTTCCCAAGTGCAGAGCTCAGTTTTTGCCTTTGTTAAACTTTAAAAGGTTTCTGGCAGCCTTTTTTTTTTGAGCTCTTCAGCTTCTTGAGTTCTGTCTGAATCCATCAATCCTTCATCACATCAGCTGCTTTCTTCACTTCAATGTCATCTGTAAACTTGCTGAACATGCATGTTAATACATCCTATTAACACTGTGTCTGTACTGTTAATGAAGGTATTCAACATTCATGAGCTATTCTCCTGTGTTAAAAAAAAAAGGCTGAAGACAGAGTATTATGGTCAATTTCATAATTTCATTAATTTCCCTTATTTCCCCTTTACAGTGTGATAATTAATTCATGTATATATGGAGCTTCAGAAATTAAAAACCATAGATACTTGCTGAACATTAGAAGGAACTCAGGTTAGATGGTCAGTCCTGTTGAGATTTTTGTATCTAAGAGTCAAGGCATTAGCAATGAAGATTACTTTCCCATTTTGTGCATGCTTTTCAGCTGCCTAGAAGCTGTATTTTTGCATTTAGAAACCCACGTCACTGTTTCTTTTTGTGCCTGTTAGCCTTCAGAACTCTCACTTGCTCAAAGGAGTTGTATGAGATGATAGATTTTTTTTTTTTAAAGGGCTGTAGCTTACATTTTGAACTTTCCCCTTTCTCAAGGAAATCTTGCAAGATGGCACTTTCTACATTACTGCTTCTGTGATTTCCTGTTATTACAAATGATATGATTGTGTATTTCAGTAACTTTCACAGAAGGTGAATTGCTTGGTATTAATTTCTTTCTTCACTGAACTGTGTCCTTTTGTGTTAAAATACATCAGACATGTACTGATAACCACTTAAAATGTTTAAAGGTGAAATGGAGAATAACATATGCAACTGAAGTCACAGAGGGAATTTAAAATGGCCTGTACTTGTGTTATCAGCTATTAAACATTTGTTCTGTTAACATTAATGACAATTTTTACTTAATAATCAGAGGGGAATACTATGATTCAGTTTAATTACTGAGACTGGAATTCAATAAGGAAAGTAGGTTTAATATAGGGTCCCTTGTGAATAGTTAAGGAAAGAGATTCAAAAGCCAAGACAATTGTGGTCATTTTCAGGAAGGTCTTCTACGAGAGTGACAGTTACCCTCTCTTCCTCTGTCTTGGCTTCTGGCTGCCAATTTTTCTTTCTTCCCTTTCCCCATCTTTTGATATTGGGCAATTTTAAGTTCACTTGGGAGAGCACAGAGGTCCAAATATGTATTCAATCTATAATAATCAGTATCTGATAACAGAGACCCAAGTTAATGCCATAATTTAGAGAAAGACAAAAGCCTTATCAATTTAATATTCTTCACTAGTGTACAGCAAATAGAATAGTGCTATACATGACATGTACAAAATATAGATATGTACTGATACATTACGTACTGTAAAGATATATAAATTAATATTTCTCTGCAGCATTTTCAGTTTTCACGTCCCATTTTCTTTCTGGGATGCCTGCAGTCTCTCTTTTGGGTTTGTAACCACTGAGTTTAATGGTGTGTTGGTCAATGCCTTAGGAAGATACCTATGAAATGATCCCACAGGCTCAGTCAGTGCATGCGAACAACTCACACTGGAGGGTGTGCTTATAGTTGAGTGACATAGGACAAAGCAGCACCAAGGTTCCAGAAATAGGGGCAGGGAATCATCAGTGAGGAGGATGGTGACTTAACTGGCACAGAGGTAGGCAGAGATAAAGGATGCAGATCTGTATGAAGACAAGTATTTTTAGTTCTACTCGTCAGGAAAAAACCAGCCATACACTACTTTGTGCCTGTCATATTAAAATGGTTGACATTTGTTGACTCCAAAATGAAAACCCTGTTCTAGATGCTAAGATTATGAATTCCTAAGCAGGTGTTGTAGGAGTACAATGGTTGATCATCTGTTTCTATAGACAGGCACTAGAGCAGTCTACTGAAAAGACACTGTCTCTCTTAGATGTGTGTCTAGTGAAAAGCACTGACATACTGACAAATTTATACATAAGGCAAACCATGAAGTCGGGGTTGGCTGCTTGATAAGTGAGTGGTGTGAGTGTGCAAGGCTGCTTCATTATGTAGATGTAATGATTAATAAATAGCCAAGTATACCACAGCACTTAATGTAGTGAAATTCTTGTACTCAAGTACAATTAACAGATGTATAAACTTTTTTTTTTGCTCTTGGTTCAGTCTCTTTGTTGCTTTTCTTTCTTTAATTGTGATTTTTTGGGGGGGTGGTTTGGTTTGTTTTTTACATAGTTTGTACAGATTAAAACCAGAAAAATTTGAATCACTTTCTAGTTAGCAGTGCTTTCCATCTCTGAGTATGGTTTGTCCATGGGTAGTGTTCAAAGGCAAGAAATGTCTTCATTCTAACTGTTGCATCACTTTGTTTATAGGAAGAGTATGGTATCTCATGTTAGATTGTAGAGGAATGTCTTTCAAAGACTTTAATTGCTTTGCAAAGATCTTCATTCTGAAGAAATTAACAAAACATCTTGTTAGAAAATAGATCTTATAGGCTGCAGTGGATAACTTCTGATAGTCTGTCTGCAGCTAGTTATTCCTGATAATGCATCCAATTTATTATGTTTATATAAAAAGATATTTTCAGCATGTTTCAAAAGTAATTCCAAGTTTCCACTGTTATTCAAGGTTTATCTAGTAAGCTGTTTTCAGCCCAGTATTACTTACTAGTGAGTTTACATTTTTAGCTTTTCTGAATCCCATTATACTCCATAAATCAGTCACCAATTTTTTTATGATGGTTGTGTAAGGAGATGATTATATATAAAATTCAATACAGTCATGTTGAATTGAATTGCCTTTCCCAGACTGTACTGCTGTGATCTTATGTTTGGCTACTATACTAAAGTAACTACCACTGAGTATAAGCAGAGATGTTTATCTGAATGTCAAAAACAAGTTTCCATTATATGATAGAGAAAATCCTAAATTATATGTCTTAATGATGTTGAATCTCAAAAACTAAAGTAAAAAGGGTATTATGGGGTTTGGTGCAATAAAAATAGTCTTTGAGTTGTGTGAAAATGTTACCACTATTAGTAGTACATGGTACTTTAAGCAGTTTGTGTAAAACCTGAAGTTCCTAAGGACCTTTGGTGGAAGTGTAGAATGTCAGCTACAGCAGTCATAATATTCAATATCATACTAAGAAAGCATGCTAGGTGCTTAAAGCAGGGACAGTTATTAAAAAGAACAGATCTGCAATAAATTTTGTAGTCAGATGATCATAACTCATTTGTACCTCATGAAAGAAAGATCAACTTTCATGCTGAAGTATCCTTATTCATCTTGTGGTCTGCTGCTTTGACTTTTAGTCAAATGTCAAGGGATTAATTAGATTTCAGATGTGTGTTGTATTGTTAGTCTGTTAAATACCTCATATCCAAAAAATGACACTCAAGAGACCAACATCCAATTTCAACATTTTTCTTGAAAAATAAAGGAAAAAATTGTATTTTAAATGCACAAATCTTTACAAAGTAATAGTGATTACAACCATAATGATGGCTATGAATTTTGAGCTCTCTAGATAGACCCCAAACTTTTCTAACTTACCTAAACCTTAGGAGGATATTCTTCTACCTTTCATTTCCTCAGGGACAATTTGATTTCAGCTTCAGTCTCCAAAAGACATTTGATCATGGTGCCCATAGCACACTTTTAAAGGACAGTTTGTAGCTTCTTAGCCAGCTCTTGTCACATGCTCCATCACCAGTGCTCATGAAATTAGACAATAGACTGCAGTAAGCTGATAACCCAGATCTTCCTCCCTGCTGCATCCTCCTATGCAGTAGTCTGAACTACAGTGCAACACTGAGAAGGCATTGATGATTCATTACATATGATTTGGATTTTAGGGGTAAAATTTGTAAAAAAAGATTTTGGAGTAGCTGGCTTCAAAGCTGCAGCATTTTCTTCCAAGGTGGGAGAATGTAACTATCTCTTAAGATGTTGATCAAGAAGAAGAACATGAATTAGTCATACAGAAGAAGTCTGCTTCCAAGGAAAAGGCAGTACTTGAAAAATTCTATAGAATACTTAAAATATTCTATAGTTGCCTAAAGTAATATGCCCTTTAAAAAAAAAAAGGCAACAACAAATGAAACCCACATACTTAGTCTGTGAAAAAATCAGATACACATTCAGACTGGTTCAGAAGTTATTTACTCATTCCTTACTAGCCTCTATTTTTTCCTAGGATTCTCCTACAGAAGTTTTACAGGATACATTATAGAGCTATTGTAGATACCCAGTTTGTGGTAATTGGGAGTGGGGCTGTGGCTGAGCCTCATCCCCAGTGGGCTGCAGCTGTGTAGGTCAGGTGAGCAGCATTGCAAGCAATGAGCCATGGAGTGCCCAGGTGCACTGACCAACCACCAAAGGGTACAGAGGGCACACAGGTGCAATGCATGAAAGATAATGGTATGAAAGGTTCCCATGAAGAACAAGAAGGGCAGACACTTGCAGCCTTCTGAAGTGGTGTTACTCTGTATGGGCAGATGCTTGCAGCCTTCTGATGTGGTAGGGTGTTACTCTGTTTGGGTGAATGCTTAAAGCCTTCTGAAATTGTATGGTGATGCTCTCTGTATCATGGCTGTCTTTACTGCGGCATATGCTGCAACAAAATATTTGTTTAGTGACTGAAGGTAGAAAAAGTGTTTTATGGCAATGCTTTATATCTGCTTGCTGTAAAACTTAGTGCATGTGCAATTTATTGGGATTCAGAATAGAGAGATTGACAGGGAGAATAAATCAGGGAAATCAGTTAGAGTGAAAACCTAAAAGCATTTTTTCTGTATTTAGTCAATGTTTAGAAACAAAATGCTCTTAATTTAATCAGTGTAAAATAAGAAATAATTTTAAAATGGAAAAAATAAATGTATCATCTTGCCTGAGTAGTACACCTTGCAGCCTCTGCCATGCAGAGGCTTACATCCTTTCACAGCTCCTTGCCAGCAGTGTATTAGTTATTTCAGCTCTTGAGTACAGAAGTGTCTCTGTGAACATCTAAAAATAGTAGTCCTGTGTTGTGTGTCTTGTGTTCATTTGAGTTACGGTATATATGAGAATTCAATGGGGGCTGAGCCTGAAGAAATTTCTTCTGTGATGTTATGAAGCTCAGAATGCTTTTTAGCAGTATTAAGATGTATTTTTCTGACCCAAAATGCCAATCACTCAGATGGAAGTGTGTAACATCACATGGGTAAACTTAGAAGCCTAGTATCATAAAAGATATGTGGGAATCAAGTCAAAATAGCATGGTAGTAGTGAAGTCTTTGAGGAAAAAATAACCTGTGTCATCCTGTGATATTCATCAATGCAACCATCTGAAAAGGATGAAAATAGAAATGGTAATTGCTGTGAGGAACAGTTATGCCATTCAAGTAGCACCAAGCCTGTTGTTGTTGAGAATCATACCCATAAGGCACAAAATGTCACAGCATGCTTGCTTGAACTTCAAAGGCTAAAATAAGTGAGTAAAGGCTCAACAAGTTGTTACATCTTGTCTCTCTAGTGCTGTACTGTAAAAGAGAATTGGCATTTCTGTGGCTGGGGTAGGTGTCCTGATGCTTTCTATACCTGTGGCCAGCCAAGCAGATCATCTTGCAGCATAGCTGGCTGCTTGAACTACCTAAGATGTCTCATTTTAACACCTAATTGATGGAAAAGAACAGAATAATAACAAAAAAATACTCAAAGCCCTGGAATTCCATTATATTCTTGTCTGAGTGGCTCTATGCAAGCATCTGATTGTACAACTGATCAGCTTAGTTTAATGGTGGGAGGTTAGTTCAATAAATATAGCAATGTCAAAGCCTAGGCTGTCTTTCAATTTCTAAGATGCCAACCATAATAGATGTTTTCTGTACCTGTTTGATACCTAGACAAATTTAAGATTTAAGGTTTTAACTGAGTGAATACTCTGATTGATACTACTTGGAGGCAGAAACCAAAATGTAGAAAGTAAAATTTTTTGTTACAATGAAAGGCATAGATTTCCCATCAGGTTGAGGTTGTAGGTATCCAAAAGTTTCCTGGTAACAAACTCAGGACTATAAAAAAGGAAAGCCTTCAAAGCCTTATGCTCCTTCTCAACCACTTAGTCATGAAAATGACCTTTTTTTACCTCCTCTCTAGAGACTGTGGTCTTTGCATTTACTCTAGGTGATGCTTTTCCTGAAGTTTGATTCAAGTATTGTCATTTGATATTATGCTAGTATTCCCATTAACTACAGTTCAAATAATATGTATTAGCACTAGTGGATTGGGTCAGTTTGAGGAAAAATTAATAACTAGGCAAGCATGTACCTATCATATTAGCTACAGGTTAAAAATTGATGATGCAAACTATTTGTTACAGAAAATAAAGTCAAATTATGATGATATCCCTGTGTATCTTGTCAGATATAATTAGTAAGCTGAAAGGTCATTTTAGGAGATTGAATTAAAAATGTAATTGTATATTTGAAAAGAGACTTATTTTAAATACAGTATTACTACAGCCATAGATTGTAGAGCCATCACATATGTTCTATTCTGGCAGTTAGAACAGTCTCAGTATGAAAGCAATGTACCACTGCCAATTTGAGCTAAGTGTAAAGTCACAAAAGTACAAAGTACTATACACAAAATTAAACTACATCAATCATTCTGTCATACATCAGATGCACTTGTATGATCCTGCTGAAAGAAGTTCTTTTTGGCAGAACCAGATCTATCTAGTGGATAGATAAATGAAATCTGAGGTTTTTCACTGCTTTGAAGAATGGTTTGAGGTTTTTATTTGTTTTGTTTTAAATGTCTTCAGTGGTTGTCATAGCTCCCATGCAGCCAGATGTTTTTGTCTTCTAAGTTATTTTAAGGAAAGCTGTGTACGGAATAGAGATGTTTAAGCCATTTGTGAACAATTAACTTGAAAATAATTTCCTCTTTAAATCAGAAAGGGAATTACATCATAACGGATAATCTGAAGTTATTTATATTTTTTAAAGCCTTTTGAAGTTCCCAATTTTTACACAAATATAAAGCAGTAGCCTATATTACTTGAGACTTTTCCTGTGATGTTCTTCCTCTTCCACCTAAATATTTTTTAGTTTTCAGACTTTTGCCTAAAATAACATTTAGATGAAGTCTTTTTAGGGTGATGTTCTCTTTTGCTCTTCAGGATCTAATTTTATAATATTGTTTAGCTTAGCTTTTCCAAACATTTTAAGTTACATTTTAATGTGCATTTTATATTCAATAACTCATTTCTATAATTAAATGTCTTTTGAAGTCTTTACGTATGGATTTTACACCATCTTAAGGCAGTATGTATTCAGGTGAATGTTTGTGTGCTCATACAAGTTATTTAGACTAGTTACCACTCTCCAACTGGTAGGTTTTTCCTGTGGCATTTGATCAATGCCTGATAGGGTAGCTAATTTTGTGTATAGCTGCACATGATCATTTATGTTTTATAGCAAAGTATCTGCATGTAGTCAGTTTTTGTAAGTCAGCTGATGGGGGAACCTGTTTGAAGTTCAGTTGAAACCTCCAGCTGAGGGACAGTGGTTATTTAAACTGCTGTGACAAAAATGTAGATGTCGACCTGATTATGGTATTTATTTTTTTAATAAAATACATTGCATAAATGTAATCCAAACTTATCTATCCATGCTTAAAAAAATTATCCTGTCTTATCTTAAGCTTTTTCCTAATTGAGCCAAGAGGGATTTATGAACACAGATCTTTCAGCAAAGGCATGTGTTTGAGGACATGTCATGGGTTTCTGATCTGAGCTTTAAGAAAATCAGTTTTACTTTTATCTTAAAGAGGCCCTAACTTGATAAACATTGGAAAGTTCTGTTTTATAAATAAGGTTTAAATGTTTCCATAGATGTCTCCATGTTGTTACAAGATATTGAATCAGCTAGTTGCTCCTTTGTTTTGGTTGAGGAAAGCACTGTGCTTCCCTTTGAATTTTTCAGATTAATGGGAGAAGAAATAGGATAATTATATGAAGTCTGAAGCTGTTTTCTATCTTTTAAGAGAATGGAAAAACTGGGAAGATTTTTTTTCCCCTCTACCACCTCCCTTTGAAAAAGATAAGAAATTTCTTGTTCACCTGCATCCATCCAGTTTCAACTTGTTTAGTCTTTCCTGAGGGCCGGTCTTTCCTTACTTATCGTATTTCAGATTGCTTTCTCAAAAACCTCTAATCCCTATTCCACTGAGTCATGGAAAAAATGCAGTAAAGTGTTGTTAATGGATTTATTCACACTTTTAAAAGATTGTGTTTCCTAGCTAACATGTTCATATTGTGACATAAAGTTTTTAGCCAATGATGTAGCCATGAAATACAACTTAGTTCTCTGGATGACAACAGAACTAATGCTACTAATATGTATTATGTAAAGACTGAAAGAACAGTAAAATTATCCATGATTGCTGAACAGGCTTTCCGCATGTTTTTGCTGAATAAGCACAGACAGACATCGTGTATTTTGATCCCATCATTCAACCCAAAATGACATGAATTGTGGATTTACGCCATTATTTATCTTACTAGAAGAAAAAATCTCAAACTGTTACTTACTATACATTTTCTTCTGAAATTACATTTAATGTTGTTAAGAGAACATGTGGTTCAAACAGCAACACTAGATGATGAATAGGTAGCATTTTGGCTATAGGAGGAAAAAGTCATAAGCAAGATAAGGAAAAGGCAGACAGAATACCCGAAGGAACAGAATTTCAAGGCAGGTTTATGGGTTTTGACAGAAGACATAGGAAGAACAACATTGCTTAGAGGGTTTTGCTTGCCTAAGCTATGGGTCAGGCAGTCACTGAGACCAAGTCTGCGCATTATGGGATCAGTCTCTGGAGAGCCCAGTGTGGCTGAGTGCAAGAATTCACTGCAGGGCTCTGTTGTGCACTCAGAAAGAAAATCTGTGTTCATGAAAGGTGTGCATGCAGTCCTGCACAGCATGCAGTACTACAGCAACACATCCAGAAAGCTTAAAATGACAACTCCTGGCAGTAACTTCCCCATTTGGTTCCGTGGACCTGGCCAGTGTGGGTGCTCCCTGTGGCACCCAGGATCCCCAGCTGAATTGTAGTCACTCTCCCAGTTTGGTGCCGTATTCTAGCAGGCCAAATTGTACAAAAGATTTGAACTCTATGTGCCCTGAATTGCTTATCCTGAAAATTTAACTACATATGCCTCTCATTTGAGGTGTTTACTTGCTGCAGCTTTTCTCCAGTTCTCGCATGATTTGTTGACGGTCCAGTTCCAGAGTGTCTTCCAGTTTTCCCAACAGAGCTGCATTTACTTGACATAAATCCAGATTCACTAGGTCCAGGCTTTACTTTTTCTAGCCTACTTCTTAAGTCCTTCTCCCTAAAAGCAGAGGGCGTGTGCGTTAAGGCTAGTCAGTGATCTCTTTCTAAAAATGTTGATGGACAAAGGCAAAGGGCAAGCTAGTTTGAACAGAGGAGAGAAAATTTTGAGCACATTTCATCTATTTACCGGTAGGAGCTGCATATTGGTTTCATCTGGAAAAGGGTGCATTCCTGCAATGAAACACATTGGGCATCCCTATATCTGTTTGACATGCTAACTGTGTCTCTGAAACAGAAGTCTTTCTTCACATAAAGTGTATTAAATGTGCCATGATATCACTATTCTATGGGATATCTATTACAATTCTGAATCCTAGATGGGAGCAGTGACCTCTGTTGAATTTGTTGCAGAGTACATTGTCTTAGAAAATGCTGTGGATATTACTTCATTGTTTCAAGCTACAGTTTAATTTTATCATCCTTAATGTTTGTCTCTTCACTTGGGATGACGTGGGTGGGGGGAGAAACAAAGGAACATGAGTCCTTCATTGCAAGCTCCCCTTTTCTTGTCAAGCTGAATTTCTTTGTCTAAACTTGCTTTCTAGAATCAGTGGTCTGTGCATAAGCAGGCCGAAAGAGTATATAGGTGTGTAATAGATGTAGGTGCACAGTGGTACTGCCCAGGGCACAAAAGAAGGGAAACATGAAGCACAACCTTGTGCAGGATGGTGAAGGCTCCTTGTGTTGAAGCAAGCTGGTAAGCCTACTGTGATCAGTTGTTAATGCCTAAAAACCACCTGTGCCCAGCAGAGCAGGCATTGTAGAGAAAAAGGTACTGTCATGGTTCAGCCATGGCTGGTGACTGAGCACCACACAGCCACTCGATCAGCTCTCCCCTAGTGAGGGGAGAGACTTGTAGCCATAAAAAAGTGAGAAAAAACATGTAGGTTGACATTAAAGTAGTTTAATAATTAAAAAGATATCTTAAGAAGAATTTTAAAAATTCTAAGGAAAAGGGAGGAGAAAACCTAAACAAATCAGGGAGAGAGAAAAATAAACGCAAGAAGAACAAGTGATACAAATGAAAACAACTGCTCAACACCAACTAAAGAATGCCCAGAGAGTCCAGGAGCAGCGTTCACCCTGCCAACCTCTCCTCCTCAGTTCTGTCGCTAAGCGTGATGACAAATGATGCAGAATATCCCTCTGGTCCCCTCGCAGCTGTGTCCCCTCCCAGCTTCTGTGCACCTCCAACCTGTTTGTTTAATGGGTGGGGTGAGGAGTAGAAAAGCCCTCCACTCTAAGTGCTGCTCAACAATAACCAAAACATACCCGTGTTTTCAACACTGTTTTCATCACAAAAACGAAACCAGAGCCTCATGTGGGCTAATGTGAAGAAATTTGACTCTATCCAAGCCAAAACCAGTGCAGGTACTAAACCAGTGCTTTCATACGAAGTTTCTCCTGCTATTCTGTTGCACATCTTCACAAGGTACACACTTAGATCCTGGCTGTCTAAATCACCTTTTTCTGTGGCCATCTCTCCCATGGTAGTTTTACCAACATTCTTAACCTCTTTTTCACTTGTGAAGAAATTGGTTGCCTTCAAACAAACCAGTGTCCAGATTCTCAATTAAAGTATCAGCTTATCAGTAGGATTCATTTCAGTTTATTGCTGGGGAGGGCAGTATAGTTCACAGTTTTTGTTTTACAGTTGGATGGTTTGGACCAAGACAGCCCGATAGGCCAAATCATTCTGTGTGATCTCCTTCCAGAGTTTAGGCAGAAGTTTTGCCAGGAGTTTGTGCTAGTCTGTTAATATATGGACACAGGCTCCACTACTCCCAGCAACAGCTAGCTGCATAAAAAAGGTATGGGTCATCCACAACACAGTGTCATTACAGCCATGTTCCCATTGTGTGGATCCTCCTGAAATAGGGGAAAGCGGTATGGAGCGTAGAAATCAAACACATGCAGGCTTGCAGTGCTTTCAGAGCCAAGACTGCCTCCTACAGTTCTTTCAGAGCCTCTTGATTAAGTAAGCTGAGCTCTGGTACCAGCTGGTACCAAACTCAGTGTAATCTATTGAAGTCAAGATAGTTGGGATCAGGTAGCTGTGCTGACAGAAAATGAAGGATCTATTGATCTAGGTTATACTAATATCAAAGACTAGGTCGGGCACTTCTGGTATAGCTAGTGACAGCATGATCACAGTTCCAGCTCAAAGATCCTAGCAGTAAGGTTGAAAATCATGGATAGGTCAGAGTAGAAAAAGCATACCATGCAAACCGTACAAGACATATGTCTGAGCCAGTTAACAAGAAAGATAGCATAGTATGAAGTGAATAGTCAGTGGTTGGATTTTAGAGATTTCATCAGGTGTGTCATTATTGGTATGGTCATATGATAGCAAATAAAGGGGTCTGCTTGTCAAAGTTATCCCAACACTTATTTGGAAAACAGTTGATGTAAAAGAGTAGGCTTAAGGCAAATGTAATTTGGGGCTACAAAATATCATCTGGTCATAAGGGCTAAAGCAGATGTGCTGTCATGTAACATCCTGACCTCTGTTTAAGCCCTTTGATCATTTAAGTGCAAATGCACAAAGGCCACCTTGGACAGTTGCAATTACTAGTTGTCTGCTTTCATTTCTGTTGAAAATGTAATTGATGAATAACACAGGATGTTACAGGAAACTGGCATAGATCCAATTCTGTTGTAATAACCAGCAGCAAATTCTACTAAGGAGATACTCTAACCTTTTGCTCTTGTTCTTTGGTGCAGTTGTAACAACAGTAAAAGACTCTCTTAAAAATCCAAGTACTTCTACTCTGTTTTCATCTTATGGCAGACTGATGTAAATAGACCAATGGGAATATAAATAAATATTTAATATCTTTTCTTGCAGAGCGTGACTTTTCAATAGAGAAATGTGAAGAGCTTTTACTCTTATCCTTTGCTGAGTATATGTGGGAACAGTATTCAACCAGGGGTTATTTCTGCAACTTAGAACTGAAAACTTCAGAGAATTTTCTGAAGCCAAAGTTCATTGGTCCTTATCACTCCCAGCCTAAGGCCTCATGAAGGCCAAGCTAGAACAATTAAAGCTGTCAAGGGCTGTAAGTTTGTGACAACAGTTTAGGGTTGTATCTGTATTCTGAAGCTGTTCACATCTGGTCTGTATGGGTATTTTTAAAAAGACAGCTCTCTAAGTTTGAATTTGGTCTTTCAAGGATTTTGGTTGAAGAGAAAGTTGATATCAAAGCAGAAGTGTGTTAAGATATTTGAAAGAGATAAACAGGGTTTAATCTTGTGTGACAGGAAGTCTATTATTAAAATAGAAATATCTTTAGAAGAGTTTCCAGTTCTAAATTAAGCCCAGGGTATAAATTCCTCTGTATTTTATCACATGGTAATTGTTGGTGACATGATCTTTTGGAGCAGTAACTCAAAATCTTTACTGAATCTTTACTGACTTCAAATCTTGCTGAATGCACAGCATTCCTAATTTTACACAAATAACGCATTTAATTTAGTGAGGATATTTGCCTATCCTTTGCCATTAATTTGAGGACCTCATGCAGTCTTTGTTTTTCTAAAAAATATACACTATATATAAACTCACAATGTGCAAGCAGAAATTCTTCCATGTAGGTGTGAAACAGCAACTGGTAATATCTTAGATTGGCTTTAAAGGAGGTTTTAATGGCTGTTGTCTCTCAAAGAGTAAAATGTCTTGTTGGATATTCTTGTTCCTCATGCAGATAATTAAAACCTGCTGTTTGGAAAATCTTCTAAACATCATCAACCTTCTGTCTGACAAAACCAAGGGATCTTCTTTTAGTTGACACCTTGTAGGAATGAAATAGGGTGTATTGGGTTTTGACTTGAAGTATATATATCATGCTGTAGAATTATTGTGATTTATAAAAGGAACCATGAGCTCTAATGTATCTCTGACATGTGGGGAGACATCTAACTGAAAAGTTGCTATAAAATTTGCTTAGTAGCAGCAATGATAGTCAATCCAAATAACATGGTTTTATCATACTGAAGTTTATTTAATTTTTAGTATTTTATGATACAAGGTTGTGCTTACAAATACTGACAGCTGACAAATTAAAAAACTGTAGCAACAAAAATACTTAAATCCATGTGAAATGAATGCAAGTTAAATGTTTAATATATGCACAGTTGGTGACAGAAGTATTTTAAGTGTATACCCTGGGAAGCCACTGTATTACCTTCACCTCTATTCGTCCCCAGGTTTTGCAACCAAAATGGTCATTTGGGCGTGTGAATTTGCTTCAGGCAAACCTGGGCACCAGCAGCATGGCATCAAAACAAATCAAAATTGTCTGTTCACATAGGACACTCTTAATGCCTTATCAACTCTGTCAATAGATCCCCTGAATATTACTACAGGCTATAGGGCTATAGTTATGTAGTATTCACTCATAAAAATTGTAGAAAAGATTTATATTAGTCCTGTTGTAACTAGAAAGCATTTGAATGTTCTTATATTATTTTGCAAGGGAAGTTACTTTCTGATCTTTCATTCCATCCATGTAGAACAAGTACATGTTCAATGAATTGTACTCCTAGGAATGAGGACTATCTTGGTAAGTCTTGACTAGAACAAGGCCCCCACCTTCAGAACTTTGGGGCTATGTACCCATATGTGCTGTGAACTGAATTTCAAACATCTTAGATATCTTTTCTGAATTAATTACATAAAGTTTGAGTCAATCTGACACAAAAACCTGAATTCAATTGAGATTTTGTCACAGATGGGAAACTCCTTTTTTTCTTTTTCCTTTTTTTATTTTTTCATTTTCAAAAGCAGCAAAAAATCAGGAAGTCTCAAGGTATCAGTGATTAATACTTTCAGAAATACTCTTTCTCTATGTATGTAATTCTAACCATGTCTTTTCACAGAGAACCACAGTCTAGCCTACTTAAACTAATTTATTATGTTCTATTATTTTTATATTGAACAGTCAAGCATATTCAATAGTACATGATTTTATTATTTCTAAATTGTTCAAGTTGCATTTTCACTATCCCTAATTACAGTCAGATACTTATGAGAGAATCCCCCTGGTTTTCTATCTTTTAGTTGGCTAATCTATACACCCCCTGGTCTTAAACAACTCTGTGTTTGATTCATAGATTCAATTATAGAAAAAAGCAGATTTCTGTGTTGGTGGGATTCTCTTAGGTTCAGAAGAGTTTGACTCCTTGGGGAGTCTCCAATTGTGCAGTCTTTGTTCACAAGAGAAAGTTGCCACCTCTAAACTGCCTTCTAACTGTAGTAGCTAAACACTGCCACTCCAGGAAAAATTAAAGTACAGTTATGTTGTGTTTGACTTGAAGCAGAACTGTATTGTTTCTGAGAGTGTCAGGTCTTTATTCCTCTCAGGCAGTCACACTCAAGACACCACAGAACTTCCCAGTCTGCTTTTGACCTAGCTGTAGTGAAGGTGATAACTGGCTTTTCTTCCCTGGTTGTCATAATCCTTTCCACATAATCCTTTCTTGTGCATGCAGGAAGGACTGCCTGTTTGAGCACCATTGGTGAGTGCCCTACATTCCATGTGTGTAGAAAAAGCTGAGCCACTCTTCCCACAAAGGGAAGCTCTGGAGAGCCTTGACCGCTTCAATATGATAAGTTCAAATGAGGTTTTTGTCCCTTAAACCTAGTGATTCTTTCTTCAGTCATAAAATGTCCAGTCATTCTACCACAGCTAAGAATAGACTAGCCAAAAAGATAGTCTATTTTGCAAATAGACCATTTGCAAAATTTTCTTCTTTAGATGCTATTCATTTTTAAGATCAGAATATAAAATAATTTTCAGGGCAGGATTCATGTAATTGATCTGCTCAACAGCGAAATAATTGTTTTTCCACTTGATGTAACATTCATAACTCACCAAATTTTGAAAATATTGGTGATCTAATTTTCTATTCTAGCTTATTCTTACCCCAATATTATTATAGTAGTAACACAAATAGTTTCTAAAACATAAACAGTAACAAATAATAACATTAAAAGCAATGAACCTTTTTTAATAATGCCATTGCCCTAAAAATACCATTTGCTTTATGTCACCTATTTTCAGTTTTTCAAAACAAGCAAACTTAGGTAGTAAGACTGTGATGCAAAGAATGCAAACTATATCCCAGATTTATGTAGGTAAATAAGGTTTTATGAAGAATCTTTATGTCATCATGGAGTATCTTAACTGCTCAGGTACATTCACTCATTCCTGTGTGAAAGAATCAGTGCTGTGTTTCTATTTAGCAATATTGAGTTTCAGCATTAAAATTTAAAATATTATAAAGTGTGGTTTCTATTTAATCTGTCAATATTGTTGGTCCACTCTGTAAATAAAATAAGGAAGAAAGGTCTAATGAATGTACATTTGGTAATATCCCTGGGGAGTCAGTTGTGTAGGTGTGGTACTAATGGAAAAAGAGGCTCTCCAGAGAGCAATGTGCAGAGAGGAACAAAGAGAAAGCTTTTTGCCGGACTGAGGGTTTTGCTGCTGGCTGCACACTAGCATTGTTCGGAGGAAGTGCACCTGCTCTAACATTTTCTTCAGCTGGAAGCAGACAGGTTTGTTGAATGCTCTAATTGCTGGTAGGCATGAAAGGATTGCCTAGAAGATTGCTTCCTAGGCTGTGCTTTGATCTTTTGTATGATTTGGAAGTGAAGACTTCTTTTCCTTTATCCATCTTACTAATAGGTGAGAATAAAAAATCTCCTTTCAGCTTTCATTCCAGAAGGTATCATGGCGCATTCAGTGTGATTAGCTGTATCATGGGCCAAAAGACTTCTTTTATCTTTTGAAAGGTGTGTAAAACACAAGCATAGTCATCACAGTCCACATTCATAAAGCAATATTAGCTATACATGTTCAGTTAATATCAGGGTTCTCTGGGCAGGAGAAATACTCTGCTGTGAACACTAGGTTTGTCAAGTGCTGTAAATCCATGGCTAGAAATTTTGGATACAATCCTTTTAATACGTGTTATAAATCTTGGACCACAGTTAGAAAAGGTTCTTTGTATAATTCCAGTTATGTTAATTTATAAACACAATTATTTAATACAAAATGCAAGTTCTGCCTTATTTTTCAGCAAAATTTGAATAGCAGAGAACTGCAGCGAGGCTTGATAGTTTGAATGTCCTCCTTTTACAGATAAATACAAGGCATGACAAATGCGCTATGAAGTCTTGTATTAAATTCAGATTATAACTAAATCTACAAACATTACAATGTGATATATTTTGTTTGCAGAAATATGCAAATTAATAGAGTAACCAAAAAAACTCTTTAGCAGGTTAGATTTAAGGTTTTATTTCATTTTCTTACTAGGACATACCTAGCTGAAAGAAATTATAGTGCATTATTTTCACCCATGTAAACTGTCACTGACAGCTTTCTCTTGATAGGGTGAGCTATTTCCAACATACTTGGAAACACCAGAATACTTGATTGCAGGTTGCTTGTCCAGGTATAACAACCTTCCTCAACTGCATTTGGTTTAAGTCTCCTCTATGATAGAGATTTTGTATTCAGATCCATCACTTGCAAAGTTCAGGAGTGCATGAAGTGTGGGCCTTTTCAATCAGAGCCTATTTCACTTTCCAGTCAAGAGTTGAGAATTAATGCATAAGAAACCTATGTCTGTTATGTATGAGTCTGAAATATAGTGTCTGAAATTTTTAAAGATACATACTGGTTTAAGCTTTATTTAGAGAATTAAGTTGCTGTTCTTTAATCTGTTGTAAAATTTGGGAGAAAACATTCAAGGTATCTTCTGAAACATTGAGATACGTATGTGTTTTTTGTATTATGATTTACTAAGTTATGAATTCAATTTCCTTTTTATAAAATTGCTTTTTTTTTTTTCAAAACTATCTGTTTTGCAATTCAATGTTTTGAATGCTGAAACATGTCAGTCTTGATCTTTGTAGCTGTCTTTTGAACAAACTGGTTACAGTGCCAGCGGTCAAGGCCATTGGACTTCTATGGAGTTTTGTCATGGTCACTGTAAATTACAGCAGCTTCCCAAATTTCTCTTCTGAAAACAAAGTGTGTGTATTTTGTTTTGTGGTGTAAGCAAAGAGTATATTTATATGTCTGCAACTGTAGCCTTCAATTTTCATTTTCTGACATGATGAAGTATTTTAAAGAGTATGCCTGGAACTTTATTTATTTGGCTAAGAGGTCAGTCTGTTGCTTTTATCTATGGAATGAAGTATTTATCAGGTTTCTGTATGAATCACACAGCACATTAGGTGCACCAGTGTTTGGTTCTAGTAAAGTTTGGATGTGCTAAATTTTCCAAAAGTATTTTAAGTCCAAGAAATTTTTTCCCCACAAAATTTTCAAATTTGGCTTACATATCTTTGTACATATAGCTCAGTGTGAGCATTTATCTACCTGAATGAAATTCATTAGGTCTGATATTGTAGTTAACCAGGTGAACATGAATGTCTCAGGTGTTTGGAGGCAGGGGTGCTAATACACATACCCTTAGGATGTAAGCACTTCAAGAAAATAAAATCTAGGTGATTATATTATTCATATCTCAATGGGTGGGGGGAAGGTTGGGTGTTTGCTTCACCTCCTTATTCACCAGACAACAGAAATGAGTCAGTTCTGACACTCAGGCTGGTACAGCCGAGGGAATAAGCAAGTGGTTCTGTTCAAAGCTGATCACAGTCATGGATCCTGGTGTTTTGTTCACTACTAGTCAACCCCGTTGTTCACTCCCTAGTTAACCCTATTAGTGTTGTGACTACTGCTTGAAAAATTTTTAGTGATGATCCATCCATGCAATGCCTGCTTATGAAAGTGGCCTTCTCAGCAATCATCTCCAAGTCTCTGTTTTACTGGTTATTTGTAAGCCATCTGGAAAGAATGGGATGACTCATTAGTTTTGATGTGGCTATGGGTTTTGTGGCCACAGACAGAGAGAAACAGTGTGCACTTGGTCATATCCCTGCAGGCAATGTTTCAGACTTCACTTTGATAGGGACCAAGTCTTACTGGACTGTTTCCTTAGGTTTATTCTGATTTAGTCTGTTGAAAATAGTTATAGACTAACCACAAGTTTTGTGTTGGGTAGACATGTCTTTTTTCTTTGTGGGTACTGATGACATCGCTGAAATGTGTCACTGTCAGATGTGTGCTATCTGATTTTTGTATGAGGTGTTCAGAACTGCAGCAGAAACTTCACTCTAAAAAAGGAGAAGGAAATTAAATGTGTGAGATTAGAATTATTTAATTTTGAGAGCTTGGTTTATTTAGACAAAACTCCAGGAAATTCAAAGTTTGTCTTGAGCTGTCATCCATCAATAAACTGTTGCAAAAGAATAATGCTAGTAATCATAAAATTACAGAAGATGTGAGATAGAAGCAGAGTAAGAGTCTTAATGATCTAGAACCATAGCTGTATTCTAAATGAAATGTATTTAATTTCCTGAGGAAAGTATTAACAGTGAGGAATAGAAGAAGAAAATATTTTGTAGGAAGTTTAATTAATTGATGGAGTATCTTTCAAAGATAAAATAGTTCAAATCGCCAAAAATTTGACTGTTCTCAAAAACTGAATGGTGTAAGCACATAATGTGTTCTACAGTGTCTCATATAAATAATGGCTTGATGTTTGTAGAACTATGTACAATGACTTTTAAAAAGAGAATTTGTATAAGAACACTTTTTACTTCATTAAAATCAGTGAAATACTTAAGTCTTTTTTGGACGCCATAGAGACTAGAAGCTAATATACACTGCAGTGTTACTACATGTGTGCAGCCAGTGAATGGCAAGTTTAAAAGATGATTTGCAAAGATATTATGGTTTTGTTAAGAAACAAAGTATGTTTCATCCCTTATGAAAATCTAAAAGAAATAGACTAGGATCACATCTAATGAACTCAATCACTTTGTATTGGAAAGTAAGAAAGATTCTGAATTGAATAGATATTGTCTTGAGTTGGATTATATTTTTCTGCTATGTCAATTCATTTGTGGTTAGGCAAGCTACAGGGGCTGATGTTCTTGAATTCTAAAGGACCTTTAAAAAGCTCCTTCAAAACAAGGAGATATTTTCAGGAAAGTTTTTACTACTACATCAGTAAAACAAATCTTCATAACATTTTAATGTTTTATGCAGTATTTCATTTATAATGCTCTTCTGAGTATATTCTTTGTTAAACAAAGCACAGCACTGTTTATTTCTATAATTAAAGCATATGGGTTATTTCTAATTTACAGGCTCAGTTAAGAAGCTCTAGGTTCCATGTGAAAGTGTCACTTTGTAACAGCCTGTAGAAATTGCTAAATTCTTGTGGCTAGGGGTGTTGTGGAAGAGACTTGTGGCCCTGCTGCAGAAATTTTAGGATTCAAAGTCGGTTTTAATTTAATGAATCCACGCAGTGAGCAAATTTGATTGTATCTATTTTACTCTCTTTATGAGCCGGTCCAAACAGAATAGGAGAGGAGGTAATTATAGTAATGGAGAAAAAGAAGAAATGTAATAAATATTCATAAAGTATGTAAAATTTGTTTTTATCATAATCTATTTTATCTAGGTCACCTTCCACGCTGTTCTTGTCCTGATAGCCTATTTATTTTTCTCTTTTTTTTTCTCACTTTCTACATAGGACTGACTCGTCACATCTGTAATCTCCTAACAGAAGCTGTGGCCCTGTACTTGGAGGCAGATGATAAAAGGAGCACCAAGACAGCAAATGTGCTGCTTCTGTCCTTACTTGACATTTTGCAATACATGCTGACATATACAGCAAACATTGTGCGCCAGACTTTGCAGGTATGGGATTTACTCATGGGAACTTGACTGTCTTAAACAATTTTTTAGATAATTTCCTATTATCCTTAATAATGAGACTCCCACTATTCTGATTTTGTGGAACTTTTAGTGTAGTGAAAACTCTATTTGTCTTCCAATTTACTGTTTGAACCACTGCAAGTCATGGTGTTGGTGGGACTGCCTCCTCCAACAATGACGTCCTCCTCCTTAAAAATGGAGCACAAAATACAATTCAAAGAAATTTTCACATAACCCTCTTAGTAACATATGAAGGAAAAGCATTCATAATTTT
Organism: Fringilla coelebs; assembly: GCF_963513975.1. Lineage (NCBI taxonomy): Eukaryota > Metazoa > Chordata > Aves > Passeriformes > Fringillidae > Fringilla > Fringilla coelebs. The sequence continues at coordinate 108,314,638 of NC_140028.1, read as the reverse complement.
TTAGACATTATATAAATCTAGCAAATATTGCTTTTCTTTTTAGATGATCTGCCAAATTTTTAAGCTAGTTAAGTGGAAGTGATTTTTAAGTTAGTTCAGTGGAAGTATTTACACAGCAAACAACATGTACTCTTCATGGTAGGTTTTTTATGTTCTTCGTATTATTCACTGAAGAGCAAATATTTGTCAGGTGAAATATATCTAAAGGACAGTGATTCAAAAGATTGCAGATAGGTTCTAATACCTTGCAGGATATGGCTTCTTTAATCCCCTAATCCCCAGAGTCCCTCTGCTGTGGATTGGTTTGGTTTTGGTTTGGTTCTGTATTTTTTGGTTTGCAGGGTTTTGTGGTTGGGGAATTGGGTTTTTGGGGGGTGGTTTATGAAGTAGGCTTAATATAAGAAGTTGATGTAGAAAATTGAGCTTTTTTTCTTTTTTTTACATTTGTTTACACAAGCAGCTATGTTATCAACCACATTTCACTGTGAGGTTTTTGGTTTGGTTTAGATGTGTGACAGTACAATTCCTTGTCTTTTTTAAGTCCTCTATTAGCAGTTCTGTAATGATATTTTCATCTAAGAATCACTTCATAGATCAAATTTTGTAGGCTAATTGCTTGTTGTCGTGTTTTTGGCATCACTCCCTGTAAACATAAAGAGCTGAATTCTGTACTTATGCTCCATACAGCAGTGGTGAGGCAAATTTTTCTGGAGGACACGTGAGGAAAGAGGATCTTGCACATGGATTGGTAGTATTGAATTGATGGGTTTTATTTAGATTTAAAATTAAATCTATTCATTCAAAGCCAAATTCTGTTCTGGCTTTACTTAAATACAACAGTTGATTGATGCACTGAAACTCCAGCTCCAGTTTTGCTTATCTCTTGTCACTGTGGTCTGCTTTGCTCTTAAAGTCTAATGAGTAACAAGGAGCAGCTGGAAAGCTGCTATGCTCCTTTTGAAGTATAGGTCTATTCTGTGCCCATATATTAATTTTACAGTGGTGTTACTTGTCTTGGCTTACGTGTCTTGACAGTAATCATCACAAGATCTCTGAGGTCTCTACATCAGTACACATACCGTATTGAATGGTGGCCATTAGTTATTGACTACATAGTATTCCATTATTCATGTGTCACATATGCATCATAAATGCACGTAAATGCATCACAAATATTATTCTTGGACTGTTTTTATAGAGATGTTTTGAGTAAGATACCATTTAAATCAGAACTTACAAAACAGAATCAAATCTTGTATTATCCATTTCCTTCACTTGAATTCTTTTCATTTTACTGTATTATGTGTAAAGTGATAACCTTATCCAGCTGTATAGGCAATACATATCACCACTTTTCCATTGCACTGAAGTACTTCATGCTGGATGGTGCTGCTAACTGTATCCAGGTTCAAGAGAAGAGTTTGCTCTTTGTGGTCCAAGTACTTTCATATTATATACTTTCATATGATATACTTTCATATTATGTACTTTGTGGTCCAGGTACTTGCATATTATAATTTGCATGTCTGTTTTGGAGAAGTTTTGTCATATGTCCCAGAGGTGATCCACATTAGCTGAAAAGAATGTGAAATTTCATTTGATATATGGACTCTTATTTTGTGACTCTGACACAGAGAGGCTGTGGATGCCCCAGCTCTGGCAGTGTTCAAAGCTAGGTTACATAAGACCAGGAGCAACCTGGTCTAGTGGGATGTGTCCCCTCCTCTAGGGTGTAACTAGATGATCATCAAGGTCCATTTGAACCCTTTAACATTCTGTGATTATATGATTCTACAACTTAAAGTAGAATCAAAAAATAGTTTAACAATGGTATAGTGTGTATCCTTCATATAAATATGTAATTTCTTTAGAGCTGTTGTTCATTCTCTTTCTGACGACACTAATATATAAAAGTTAAAGAAAGTAGTCAAAGGTTCCTGATGGAAGGTGTCTATCTTCTCATCCATGTACTAACGAGAAAAAGCTGTTTTAAATTTTGCTGAATAAAGGTGGCTTACTTCCCTTTCTTCATTTATATAAACATTCCAATTTTTGTCTTCTCTGCACTTTTTGTCCTTCTTGAACTTCAGCATTCCAGGTCATTGTGGTGAGTCTCAGAGATGGACATACCAATGTGACTTATTCCCTGGAGAAACAGCTTTTCAGTTCTCTTTTATTTAGAAATCCTTTCCAGAAGAAAGGCGTTATCCTTTCAACTCATATGTATCAACAGTGGAGTTTGAGCAGTTGTGGCACCTGACTCAGGGAACTTGTTCCTCTGTTCACTTAACCAAATGAAAACCTCCAAGTATTACACTTGGACAGGGATTTTTAGGATTGAGCTATAAATGAAACACAACATAAATTATTCTTAAATGTGTTCTTTAGATAAAATGTTTATTTTTGCTCTAACAGATTGACTGTATAGGGTCATGGTCCAAAGCTGGTGCAAGGTAATGACGTTAAATGAAAAATCCTGCAAGCCGACCTTTCAGGAACCCTGGGGTCATAAATAGCACTGCCTAGGATAGCAGTATGTCTTGATGATGTGGGGATGGCAGTGGTCAGGATAACAGGTAGTAACTTATCTTACTACTTGAAAACTTTATTTTTCTATTTCAGAAATAATGTAAATTATAATGTATTGTGAATATTTCAGGATACAGAGTAAGGCAGGCAAAATTACAATATTGCTGAGAATCCTAGATTTTCAATCTCCTTGATTATCTTGGTTTGAGGTGTCTTTTTCACATTGCATTTTGCTGAAGCAGTGTCATACAGGTCAGTATATTCATACTGAATGGCATGACAGCATGGGTCCCTTTGCTTTGTGCTTATTGTCACAGAGGGAACATAACTGCTCATTGGGAGCCCAGGAATACTTAACTAGAAAAGATGCATAAGTTCCCTTCAAACTTCCATTCACACTTCGACCACTTAATGGACTTAATTTGTTCTTCATAACAGAACAATCACCAGGGTTGCTTTTGATTTCTTTTCTCTCTTATTAAGGCACAGAAAACTGGGGCAGGAGGGGACACGCAGGCTGCCGAAGACCTTCTGCTTATCAATAAACCCCTGACGGACCTGATTAGTCAGCTTATTAAACTGGTGAGAGTTTGCTTGTTTGTAACTTTATGGAATGTTGCTGAAGTAGGAATTATGCAATTGAATTGAACATATTAGAGCTCTCTTTACTAGTTTTTAATTGTTTACAAGCTCCCACCTAGTACTCTAGCACTTTGTACGAAGTTACCAGTCACAGTGACTTGCAGGTTACCAGTGATGTCAGAGTAAGTCTCTTTGTCCAGAGCATAGAAGTGGGATGAGGAGCAGACTGCAGGTTCTCAGTTTGGATACATATGTACAGCCAACATTTGTCCTTCAAAATGAACTAGTCATCACTGCATAGGGAAAGAATGGCATTCAAAATTTGAATCTAATAGTACTGCTTCCTTTAGAGAAGTCAGTAAATGCAAAATTGGTTTGTAGCAAATTATGCCTTTTAATATTATTTTCTAGGGTTTGAGCCTTCTGAGTTCTCTCAAGGGTTTTATTTCAACATGATCCTGAAGGATTTATGAGTGGGAGTGGTCTCTGTGATCTGTAAACATCCTTGAAGTGTCTTTTTAAAGGCAGTCCTTTTCAGGGTTTACTAGATGTACAGCACTGCATTGAAATCTCCACAGAGGGCCACATTGTGCCCTAATGCATCCCATCAGCTCAACCTGTGTCATACAAAGATCTATATTTACTCTGTATGTAATGGTTTGTAATAGAGGAATGCTTCTTGAGTTGGACAGTGCTTTTAGAGGCTGCATCAGCCTGTAAGTCAACATAAAGCCATTAAAATGGTATGTGAGAATTTCAGTATATCATGGTATCCTTTCCGGGATATTTCACTTAGAGGTGTTTCAGATTCACTGTGTTCTCTTCCGGACCGCCCCCCCCCCCCCCCCCCCCCGCCCTTTTTTTTTTTCATTTAAATAGAGGATTTCAGGTTTTTTGTGATATCAGTACTGCAATCCTCCTACTAACTTTAGCACTGTCATCTATTTTAGGGAAGTGTGTGATTCCTTTTTTATTAATTTTTGACATTATACTTGGTGCTAAGTCCTCCTTTGATGGATTTATTTAAACCAGCTATTGACAAAGACTTTTTGGAAATGTTCTTTGAATGACCTGAAACAGTGACTGAATTTCAACTATTTAATATTTCATCTTTATAAATTCTTTTAATTTATTTTTATTGATTTTTTTAAAAGCTGCTTTGTATGATAAATAGCATGACATGAAGAAACGCAAACGTTCATTTAAAATGAAACTAGTAATAAGTTTAAATTATATTAACTTTTTAAAGAACAGAAAATTAGAGGCCAAGCTTTAACTCAGCCTATACCACCTGGAAGTCTTGTATAAGTTTTTAATTAAAGGATAGGATAATTGTATAGTTAGCATGTACTGATTAGATTGCGACTTTTCCTTGTATTTCAGAAACATGGCTGTGAATTACCAGTAGGTTTTGCTTTGTTCTGTACTTCTGCAGATTCTGGTTTTTTTCAAATGCTTATTCTAAATGTTCTGATTTTAACATACAGGTAAAAGATAATGACCACCACTTCCACTTCTATAGATAGATAGATAGAGACACATACATACATACATACATATTGTCTTGTTTTGGTTTGGTTTCAGTTTTGTAAAGATTGTGTAAGTGAGGGATTTTTCTCTTTTTTGGATCTCTGAAAGTTATTTCAGCTAGGTTTGTTAAATTTGATTTTTCAAATATTTTTTCACACTGCTCTATTAAACATTTCCTGTTAAGCTTGGAAGAGTTTGAGCAATGGAATAATCATTTTAGCATTTAGGAATCACTTGTTTAAAATGGTTTATGCTCTAATCTCTATAAATAGAAATAGATCATTTGTGAAGTCCAGAGCATATCTCAAGACTTGTGTGCTCCCTACTCCTCAAAATGCCTCAGGCCTACCTAAACTGAAATTCTGTGAATCTGCCATTGAGCTGTGTGGGTACATAACCCCTTATTGCTGTTTTGAGGCATTCAAATCTTTGTGAACTTGATTTTCTGGAGATAATAGAGGACTTACATTTTGAACTAACAATTACTTTAAAATATTGAGTTAAAATTATTTTCTCTGCTTTGCTATTTCTGCCTATCTTAGCATTTTATAGTTTCTTATAGTCACTTACATAGTTTCCTAGTCACACTGTTTCCTAGTTTCCTAGACACAGTGAGTAATTGTTTTCCCTCATTGAAATGTATATCCCTCAAATAGATTATTATTCTGTGTCTCATTTACTTGTCTTTTTATTTTGCTCAAGTTCTACATGTTTTTCTCTCTCAATAATCCCTCAAAAAAATCAATGTGAATTAAACTTCAAAATGTCAAAAACTTTGAATCAATTTTTCCCTTTTGTGGTTGTTATTTAGTCTGTCACTAAGGGCATAGCAAAGCAAGTTCTAGAAACCTAGATTGCATTTAAATGAAACTTCAGCGATTTAACAATGCAAAAGAATAAATAATTACAAACTCTGTCATGCAGGAAACACTGCACATATGGAGACTTCAGTATTTAATCCCAAGATCATTATGACCATAGTTGATCAATAAGAGAAAAAAAAAGGAGCATTAAGTCTTCTCCTTGTCAGCTTTGTGTTTAAAAGTTAGTTTTGTTGGGTAATGTTCCTTTGTTTAACATAAATTTAATTTGAATATTATTCTGAAACCTGCAGCAATTGTAGAACATACACAACACCTTCTAATTTTTGATGTACTCATGATACTGAAAAAATTACTTTTGAACTCACTTCATTGTGGATTTTCACAGAGTTTCAGAAACCATGCCAGTACCTATAAAAAGGAATTTTGTTTTCTGTAGGTCCTAGATTCAGTTCCTAAGTGTAGATCTTCCAGTCATTTCTGGAGCCTACTAGACTCTGGGAGAGAACTTTTTTTGACTTCTGGTGGGAGACTTCCTCATTATAATATTACCAGGAAAATTTGTGCTTGATTACTGTGCTCCATATGTTACCATTGAACATCCAGTTAGTCGTGTCCAAACGTGAAGAGGACAAATATGAAGCCTCAGTAGCCTCAGTGCACATGGATGATTGAGATGGTCTTTTCTAGGCATTTTTTGTCTCTGTGTTGCACTGACGCTAAGGCTGTGCCCAGACTTCATTTTCAGAGTGCATGAAGTTATTTGCTAATGAGTAATGAAAATAACTGCAGAAGAATGATTACTGAAGAATTTAATTTCACATGTCTTTCTCTAGGAATACAGACTGTTCTGTGGTCAGAGTGGAGAGACATATGTTTATAGCCTATATTTGAAGTATTCTCTTATACAGAGATATCCTAAAACCCAAAAATCTCATAAGAAACACACCAGAGGAAAGAAGAAAATGTTGTTACATGCACAGAATTTCAGAATGGGGATTTAGTTTCTCAACAATTAGTCTAGATTAAAATGAAGTGAATATATATATTTTTTTTTCCCTAGGCAGGAGAATACTACTAAGTAAAAATATATATTTTTTTTAAATTTAAAACTGTGCATATTTACTAATAAGAATAGTATTGTAAAGCTAGCAGATTAATAATGATGTTTTGCTTTAACATTTTGTAAAATGTTTGCAAAATCATCTTCCCTATAGATCCCCATGGTGCTTCCTTTACAGCATGTTCTGTAATCACATTAGTGATCTAATGAATATCTATCTCTTATTGTAATAAACTCTCTATGTGTGTAACCTCATTAAAGCACCAAAATAGTGTCCCCTCTGGGTAATCCAGGCAGTTTCATTGTAGCTCTAAAATTAGATGCTGTAACAATTCCAACGGTGTAAAAACTGCCACTTCAGCTCAAATGATCACACGTTTCTTGCAGTGGTTTGCAATTCATGAACACCCTGCAACTCAGTTTAAAATGATGGAATTTTTGAGAACAGACTGCAGAAATATAGATGTGCAACAACAAGAAACTTTCTGCTCTTTACCACATTAACTCTAAAATGCACAAAACAGTTTCCATCTAGAAAGGAAACGAAAATAGAATTTTGTGTTATAAGTTTGTTTACAGGAAGTTATAATGTGGCCGTAAAAATTAAGCAAAGAGTAATAAACTGCTTTCATTGCACAGAAGTCTTGTCATGAGATATTATTTTAAAATAAGTGAAAAATAGATCTACAGTTTTCAGTTAGAGAATAGCAGAATTTATGACCTTAGCTCTTCAGTAATTTATTTTGGGGTGCTGGATTCTCTTCAAGCTATGCACTAGCCAAGAATATTAACAGCAGCAAGAGAAGTACTGGTGACTCTTCTACCTTGCTGAAGGGCTGAATCCGTAATCCTTTCTAAGACTGAGAAAGGAAACTTCATGTAATTATGAAATATTAAGGGGCAGATACTCTTTTAAAGTGTTAAAATTAGTTTCTTCATGGGTTTCTACTCTCCTGAAAGAACAAAAACTGTAAATGCATTTCAAGCAAATGTACTTCATACCAAATTGAATTGTTCTGATTAGAAAAATAATCAGAATACTGTTCCATCTAATTAGGAGATGAACCATCCATCTACATTCATTGTTGAACAACATGATTGTTTTTCGTGTTCTTATTAAATGTGAGCTATTTACTTGAAAGCTGAATTTTCATTCTTTATTTTCTGTATTTACAGATATTTATTATATTTTCAGCCATTGGTTTTGTTTTAGAATGTTCTTCAGATCCCCTACTCTTTAAAACCAGTACTAACACTGACTGGCAGCCAGTGCTAAATTTCAGGTTACCAGCTTACAGCTTTTGACATCTAAATCACTGCTTGTCAGAAGTGAAATGGCAAAATGGTGTGAGTTACAGAGAAAAATGCTGATGTGGACATACTTAAATAGGGACATTGCTGAGAGTTCCTCTTCCACCTTAATTATTGATGACCGTAGGCTAATGATTCTCATTCCCTTCAGAGTAAATATGGCCTATCCTATTCCAAGCTTGTTTTTCTTTTCATACTAGACCAGTCCTGCTATTGTTTTGCACTGAATTTTCCCAGGGTGACAGCAACTTGCTCCCCAAAGTCAAGTTAACACTGAAGCTCAAAGGGACTGTGGGAAAGCAGAGCAGCAGGAGGACCTGAAGTACAGCAGGGGATGAAAGACTTCATTGGCATTGGTGATTGAGTAATGTGATGTCATAACTGGCAGGTGTTGGGAACTGTGGAGTGGTACTTGGAGCATGGTCACTGAAAGCCTCTGAGGAGCAGCACTATATGATGCCAAGACAGATTGGATAGAAAGTTTCCTTTCATTGGGTTGAAAGGGTTTTCCTTTCTCTTGTTGGGGGACGAAGAACAACAAGAATGAAAGGCTGGGCATGCCAGGAGGAGAGAATCGCGGTCTAAGCAAGACTATTGGTCCAAGCACAGCTCTTCCTCCTAGGGCAAAGTGTTCCACTGCCTCACTAACTGCGTGTTCCTGCTGCAATAAGCCTCCCTTGGGAATAATGCTAGCTAGCTGGACTTGCTTGTGTGCTTTCTTGACAGTCATGGTGTTGAGAAGAACCACTGAGGTTTGTGGTGCTTTATGGATTTCTTCACACGCGTTTATTGTAGGAGCAGTCCTCTGTGGGGGCTGACAGCTTTCCACTCCTCTATATTCACTAAATATCTTGGGAAAAAGCCTTGAAATCGGTCTAACTTGCAAGCATAGCTGTTATGATACTGACTAAACATGAGATTTTTGTGTCTATGGAGCCCAGGGAATTAGCCTCCACTGCAGTACCCAGGCAAGGATGTATCAATGACCAAAATTTTCACTGATTTTTCATTTTTTACCTTTGTTTAGGCAACAAACATTTGAAACTTGAATATAATCCTTGTTCTGTGATTTTCTTCAGAGGGTTGTTGATGTAGCTGCCTACACTGATCTAGTAACAAATTAACTTAGAATGCTGCTTTTAGAAGGTGTGAGAGACACATTAAAAAAAAAAAAAAGTAGCTTTCATTCCTTTCTGTAATGGCATTTTATTTCATTGAAGGAAATGAAAGTTGTCTCAAAGACCTAAGTGAAATCAGCAGATTTTTTTTTTCAATTAGTTAAGGATTAAAGATAAAAATGGACTTATAAAGCTTGTTACTATTTGTAGCTTTTCCTGCTTTTGGGGTTTGCTAATTGCACTGATGATGTTATTAGAGAAGTCTGGATGATGGAAAAGAAATAATCAAATAAGTGGCATTTAGATTGGAATGAAGAAAAAACATACAGCAAAACTGAGGAAGAAAGGAAGAAATAGCTGCTGTGGTCCTGTCACTTGCATAGTATTAGGTCAAATAGAATGTGATATGTCTTGGGGCTATATATTCAGAGATTTCATCTCAGTTCAGTCTGTTTTAAACAGCAACTCTATGAAGCCAGTAGAAAACAGGATTGTATTTGCATGCGGATCCCTTGGGAATTGCTGCTTGAATATTTGAGAGATGTATGTCTGATGATATGTTCAGATTGCTTTAAAGTAACTGTGTGGGTTTTTCTCAGCATGAAAAAATTTAGGAATTTCATACTGCAGATTAAATAAGTAATCATTATTGAAATGATTTGGCATATTACATAAGTGTTTGGACAAATTGGGGATTTTTTTCCCTTTTATTGTCTGTAAGAATAGTCTGCTTACTGTACTTTTATCTGGCTTATTTGGTGTAAACAATACTTTTGGAATGAAAAAAATGAATGTGCATGATGAGGTGTTTTTACATTTCTATACCTAATTGGTTAAGACTACCACTGACATTTTGTTCAGGTCATAGATTTTAAGGTGAGAAAAAACTATTACAAAGATTTCAGGGATATATACAGACAGGACTTTCCTAAATTAATTCCTCATTAGAGTAAATGCTTTTGTTATTTTTTTTAGAAAAAAAATCCTTGTGATATTTGAATTGTCTTTGATGGAGAATCTGTCTCAGTTCTAAGGAAGTTGTTTCAGCAGTTAATTGTTCTTATTAAAGAGAGAAAGAGAAAAAAGGAAATCAAAGTGTTATCTTTCTTCTAATCTGAATTGCTTTGTCTAAAGTTTTGAGCTATCATCTCTTATCAGTCCTTTTTCAGGTAAAGGAATTAACCTATCCTCAGACTGCATTTTCCCACATATGATTGAGAGTATATGATCAAATTCACTTTAACCCTCCCTCTGATATTCTATAGACACTAAATTCCTTCAGTCCTTGGCTATTACATTTCCCAATCTGTCATCCTCCTGCCTGTTTCCAAGAAACCTCTATGATTTTTTTTCTCTAGTGTTTGTGAGCTCTCTGTGGTGACACTAGGCATTGCATTCCTGTTGTCATTCCAAAGTGTCATTGTCAGTGCCAAGTACAGGCCTAATATAATATCTCTACTTGTTATTTCCAAATTGTACTTTCAGGAAATATATAAATCATTTTGATAATGGTGTCATATTATCAGGAACTCATTTAATGATCTCTAGTCATGTTCCTAAACCTTTTTTGTAATTTTACTTCCCAGGAAATAATTTTCCATCCTTTGCTAGGGCCTGCTGCAGTGTCTGATCCTCAAAGAAGTGTAAAAAAGAATTCAGGAAAATATTTAAAATCTTCAAAATGTACCTTCTAATGTGACTACTTAAAATCCATTAAATAACTAGATAGCCTGTGCTCTACCTGAAGAGGCTTGCTTCAGTAATAATTAAATGAAATTTTATGGTGTGCATGATACAGACATCGTGGCTGTAATGATACTTTTTCCTATTACTGCTTCTGTTTAAAGGAGAATAAAATAACATAGTTTCTGGTGCTGTTATGATGTTGCTGTAGATAGACCACTTGACAGAATCAGAGTGCAGATATTACTATGCTGATGCTTAAGAGTAGATATATTTTAATTATGTTTTCATCACTTTGTTAAGCTTATTTTAGTGGAATTCTGAGTCAATCAACTAGAAATTATTATTTCCTGTCACAATGCAAATGTTAGTACTCTTCCAAATCCTCAGTGAAATGCAACTTTTCTGAATTTGGAATTTGATTTTTGTTTATTCATTTTTCATTCATTTTTAGCTTCCCAGTGAAGATACTGAAATATTTTTGAGTGCCTCACAGAGCTTATTATTGCTGGTGCAGCTGTATGGAGGGAGCAATCAGGAGAGTATGTCTCCAGAAAACATGGACAGCTTTGCTGAAGTACTGAAGTCCAAAGAAGATCCACGAGAACTTAAGCTTTTGTTGAAAATTGTTAAGAGACTGGTGAGTTGACATCTAACCTTTTCCAAAGTCTGTGTGTTTCTTTTATGTAATTTGATAATTGTTTGGGCTGGTTTTTTCCCTCTCAAGGGAAAAAATATTTTTAAATAATTTTAAAACCAAAGTATGTTAAGTTGAATATCATGTCTTTAAATTCCACTTTTCTGGAGAAGATAGCCTTCTACACTTAAAACCTCTTATGAAAATGATGCAGGAATTCTCCTATTTCAGTTAGCCATTCAGCAGTTTAAATAACTCATGCTATTTTTACGCTTGTTTAGTAATTCAGCTCTATAAGGTATTGAAACCATTTTCTGAATGCCTTCCCAAAGAACTAACCTTGTAGCATTAAATATCTGTTCAGACACACAGTGGTTTATTTCACAGTGAATAAAAGGCTGTTTTGTACTTGGAATAGGTTTGTGCATGGGCTGTTGAGTCTTCATTCTCACGGAGCTATAGGGACCACTTGTGCTGGAGTGGCTGTAATGTAGAGAGCCAGGCACTGGCAGTCATGCAGGGGCTTCTGGTGATGTTGTTGACACGTAGAAGGTTCACTTCTGTCCTGCTCCAACACAGTGGAATGACAGCAGCTGATGTCTTTCAGGTACCTTAGGAAGGAAATCTTTTGGTATCTGTAGCATTCTCTCAGATAATACAATAGACTTTTATCTTGAAGTGTCTTAATAAGAAGCTTTGCCTGCATTGTCAGCATTGTTTGAGTACTTCATTTTTTACTCTCCAAAAGCAGGAGCTTTCAGTTAAAATAGGGTAACTTTCCCAGTGTAAGAGGTAGGAATTCCTTCAATTTTGCACGTGCAGAGCTGGCTACTAGAGTAAGACTGTAATCCATGGCAGCAGGAATTAAAAGGGAGCAGCTCCTCTGTTGAGATTTCAGAGATCTTGTCCTCTTTCTCCTGCCTGCTGCGCTTACATCACAGGAAAGTAAACACCATACTCTTCTTCCCTGTTTTGCTCAACCCTATCTTGCCCTGAAAGAAGCATGAATATTTAAAATTAAAGTTGATATGATGTTTAAAATTCTAAAGATATTTTCTATTCATTTTAGCTTGTACCTCTGCTGCTTTTTCTGAATAATTGTTGTGATGTCTAGAACTAGCTTTTGCTTTTCTCCAAAAGCAACATGAGTAAAAAGGCAGCAAAGGGAGAGAGAAGGGAAGAGAAATGAGGCTGCAATATACATATCTAGATTATTTCATTTTAAAATAGCTACAAACTTGTTTATTTGTCTCCATTTTGAAGTCTAGGGTTCAAAAGTTAACCTAGTGTGCAGGATACTTAACACGGAAACTTCTGTTGACTATTTTAAGAGAACAAAGCTCTGCAGTCACCTTTTGAACCTTGCAAGTTCCTGTACTTCAGGTTCCAGTTCTCTCCTTTGTATACCTGGTACTTGTTATTTATAACATCAGGCATAGATTTTCAGTAATTATTGTAATGAGATCATGAGATTTCTTTTGAAAGCAGGGTTCATAGATAATTTGACAGATTATTTAATAAATCATATGTTATTTCTCTAAACCTTAAAAAGTCCTGTTCAGAGGAGGTTATTATCTTGTCAAAATTGTCGTAATCACAAAAGACATTGAAATATAATCATATCCATTTAAGAAAGATTCAGCCCACATCAACTGAATTTTGAAGCCTAGAGCAGTGTTTTTCTTTTTATATATCTGAGCAATATTTTAGTAGAGAGATCAGTGTATGCACCAATTTTCATTGTTGCAAATCAGTACTTATACAGAGCCGCTTTTCAGTTTGTGGTTACATTGAATTTGCTGGTACAGGCACAGGTATTGCTTATGTAAGACAGGAATGTACAAAAAGACCTCCATATGGTTATGCAACAGATACCCTTATAGGATATATTGCTGGAAATATGGAAGGGCATAGCAGTGTGTCTACTTAACCTTGACTCAAATGTTTTACGTGACTGCAGTGAGCCAGTGGAGGCAGATATAAAAATTTCAGAGTCTTCAGTTCAAGACATATCAGAGGATTTGTTGATGTACAAGATGACCTTACCTTGATGAAATGGAATCTCATATCTATATGTTGTTAAAACTTGATGATTAAACCACTGTGTTTTATCTCCAGTGGGAGGGAGTTTTTTTTGAAAAAAGTTGGAGATTTGAGTTTGTTATACTGTTTTGTTCAGGTTTTTTAATGATCATTGTCAAATTTGACCAGCAAATTGACTGCAGGGCAATACAAACTTCTTGCAGCACTTTCTTCACTAATTGTTTTCCTACAATTTTGTTGCATGCATTTCTTAAACAGAAATAAAGCTATAGGGCCAGACTTTTTACAGACTTAATACTGAAATCACGATGAACACACCCTTTTATAAGCTTTATTTTGCTGTAAAAATGAGTCATTAGGAGAGAAAATATGCTTTGAGCTAACTTCTGTAACTGTGTAAGTAAAGATCTTCTAAAAGCTCTAAAGAGACAGCATTGACTGTCTTATTTCTGTTTTCTTTGTAATTACTTCTTACATTTCAAAGCTTTGGGCTCTGTCAAGCACAGGTTAACCTGTCTTTTCACAAGAATGTTCTCTCACTGCCACTGATAAAATGAACAGAAACTGCATAAAATTATTGAATCGAGGAACAGAGTTTGGAGGTTTTTTCCCTTCAGCCTTTGCACTAACTCTCTTGTTCTGATTGCTTCATCTTGGGTTAGACAATGCTGCTATTCAGATATGCTTCATCTTTTTAGAAGCATTTTTATAACTGATAAATCGCATCAGAAGAGTGATCTCTCGCTTTTTTAGTTCTGGAAACCTCTCCTACCACTTGTCATGGAAATCACTGTTTCATCATTCATCTCTTCTGTGAAGATATAGTGCATCTTATTATGAGTCCAGTAAATTACCTAGATAAAAATATATAATTTTTTTTGTGAAGCAGAAGAAATTTTCATTTGGGAAGCAAATAGTTGAGGTTTGCCTGCTTTACTGAGAAGTTTTTAATTTCTTTTTTTTCCCCAGAGGGAAAAAATTTCCCTGCCATCCCAATTAATCATCTAGTATGTAATGTAAAGGTATTTTTTATAGAACTAGCCAATATCTTTCTACAGAACACATAATCGCTGTGGGATTACAGCTTGGTACTCACAAATAAATTATTTCGGCTTTCAGAACAAGAGAACACTCTTTTTTTACTTCCATGTAGTAATAAGGAAAAATTCCTCTGAGAAAAATGAGTAAATAGTAGGCTTTCTGCACTCACAGTGAGTGAAGAGGGAACTTTTGTTCTGTGACTTTTCCCTTACATAATTGTCAGAAAGGATATTGAATTCTACCTTTTAAATCACACCTTTTTCTCCTGATTGTCTTCCTAGAATCTCATTTTCACTAATTTGTGTTTCATAAGTGTCAAAAAGTTTTTCCCTTTTTTTTTGTTGTGAGCAGCTAAGACATTTAGGATGTCATCGGCATGTCCTATACCCCATGGGGATATGTATAAGGATTTCTCAAATCATTTTAGGCTGTGTTATAAAGACATTAAGAATAGAATGATAATACATGAACTATGGCAAAATTCCATAATATTCATTATCTTCTTTGTAGGACTCTTGAACTGTAATTTCATTTCCCTGCCAATTTGAGTTGCAGCAAGAGCATTACTATCTACCTGCAGGCAAATTTACTACCCTGTTTCAAATGTACCAAAGCCTGGGGAACTACTGATCACTATGTCTAAGATGTCATTCAAATCATGCAGTCCTTAAGTGTTTCTGTCATGTAGATAACCAATTTTATCACTCTCGGTTTCATATAAAGATCTGCTTCATTTGCTTCTCTTGAATAGATAGCTTAGTGTTTGTCTATCAAAATATATGTGTGTATTTTTACTGCAATAGGTCCCAGATTAGATCCTTGTTACATTAATCCCTGATCATGCATTATGAGAACATTTAGAGCTTGGAGAGATACACGGTCCCAACACAAATGTTTCATTTAGAGTAGCAGTTGTGCAATCCCTCAGTAAGTTGAACTTCTTGCTGGAGGTTTGCTCCTCAGTAGATTCCCACTAGTACATCTATAGGGAACTTCCCTCAAAGAAGGTGAAGTAAAATCCCAAGAGTTTCTCAGATAGCATCCCTTTTGCAGCTTCAGCTCCAAGGACTCAGTGCCAGGAGGAGGTGCTTGTGCAGCAATTCCCAGAGGTGTCTGTTTTCCCATGGTCTTAAAAGGCTACGGAAACCTGTTGGCAAATCTCCTGCTGAGGGAGCACAGCACTCAAATAATCTCAAATAAGCTGGAGAAAACTTTTTATGCATTTTACTCCTGATCTGAATCTTTTAAGTGGCCCATAATTAATTTCATTACTTGCTAAGATAATCCATAATATTCCATTGCTCTAAGGAATAATTTTATGATGGCTATGGTTGTTAGACTGTAAGCACAATACTCCCTTGTGGGTTGCTGACATGTATAGGTATACTCACTATAAACAAACAAGTTTTTCTAAAATCATACATATTTTTAAAATTTGGGTGACTTACAGGAACAATTCCCATCCTTCATTAGCATCCTTTAGTATTAATCTCCTATTTTCAAGTTGTTACCAAGCCTGCATCCCTTCTTTACAGACCATCTTTTGTTGGCTTCAGTCTACGAGTGTAACATCCTTAAGACATTACCTTTGTATATATGTTAAAAGGGAGCATTTCATTAACTACAAACAACTTAGATTCTCCCAAATAGGAAGAAGCTAATTAGCATTACGATACAGTATGCAGATGATAACAGGATGTGTTGCTCAAAATCCATTGAAATAAATACATAGGATGGAAAATGCACCTTCACCCTTCCCACTGTGTGGCAAAGCTCCTTCTTTTTGCACACTCAGGCAGGGTCTTTTTTTCATAGTTTCAATGAAATTGGAGAGGGTCTCCAGAGATGAGAAATGGGGAGGCCTCCAGCTCTGACTGTGACTTGGCAGCTTTCTGCCATGGTGCTTTCTGGCCTTGCCATACCCTGACACAGGGGCATCAAGCGGAGCGGTGAAATTGCCCTGTCTCCAGGGGCAAGTGAGACTGTTCTCCCCTCCTCCTCCACTGGGTTTTCATCTAGTTGCTAAGTAAGCTTCTAAGTTTTTTTTGGCTTTTTGAGTTTTGCCTATGGTTTGACAAAACACAATCTAACAAAACTTTTAAAATAAAAAATGCTACAGTGTTCCTGATGAATATGAATAGTCTGCAGAGGCATTTGTGAGTTAGATTGCTGGGCCAGGCCATTGCCATTGTTCAGGAAGCAGTACATTCAATTTTACAGCAAAGGTTTAAAAAAATTTGGTTTCAATTACGCAGAAGATGAATGCAGCTATTCACAACTACTCTAATACAATTTAAACAACAAATAACCAATTATTAAATAGAATGAGTATAACTAGTGTAATTTAAAGAAATTCATTGTTTGATGGGCATTGTTTGGTGGGCATCGCCCCTATGCAGCACTTCATTTTTTCCAGAATGAAAATTGAACCAATATTGATTAATTTATCTGAGTAATTTGGATTTTTTTGTTGTGTATATCTTACTGAAACTTTGAACTTTTTCTTCAGTTTCTAATGTCATATGGGCTCTGCTCATGGAAATGAAATATTATACTTCCACCATTAAACCTGATAGAAGGTTGTTTGGGGTTTTTTTGTTGTTGTTTTTTGTTTGTTTTGGGTTTTTTTTTTAAGTTCAGTAAAGCATTTTCAGTACCTGGGAAGGAAAACAGTTAATCAGTGTGATTTTTGTATAATCAAAATTTAATAATATTCCAGTTTGTTGTCATGCATTCTACAAGCAATGCCAGGTCCTAAGATATGTATTATTTCATCTATAATTATATACTTGCTATTAAGGATAACACAGCTTTTCAAAAAACACTTTTTAAAGCTCTGCGTGAAAAATGTTGTTTGCGTGTGTAGTAATACTTAGGAGATCCTGATGTGAGAGGGATCCTGAAATTGATTTACATTTGAGATCCCATGGCATTCTTTATTTTACTATACATGGTTAATTTCACCTGACCTAACTAGATTCTGAGTACTGAAATCCCAGACACAATTTTTCACTATAGGTCTGGTAATAATTTTCATTTTTAACCTGAAATTATTAGCTATTGTTTCACCTTAGGGGCATGTGTGTGTTTCGTCTGTGTGCCTGGCTTATGGAGTTTGTGAAGGACTAAATTCAAGCCCACTTACACTTTGAGAAATCAGTGGAGTGTTTTCAGGATGCTGAGTAGTAGGACAATATGTTAGCACCATCCTTGACTTAGTCTTTTTTGACATTTGCTTTCTAGGCTTTCTACTAGAGGAGAGGGAAGAATAGTTTGATATTTAGATTTACACATTTGGTTAGAGCACTGATATGAATGTAATAGGCCTTTTCCATTTCTGATGACCTTCCTTTTAATTTGCCTTTTTGAATTTTACAATAACCTTCTTTCAGTGGGCCAGAATTCTTAGACATGGCATTTTAAAATTAAGTTCTGATGGGGTTTAGTCCAGTGTTTATCTTTCTGTCTTATGAAATGAAACAGAGTGAGTATCCATGAATAAATCTCAGTGACTGATGAAGTCCCTGGAATTCTTAATTTCTTCCATCTTGTCACTTTGGATCCTGTCCAGAAGCTCTGTAGCTCTTACCAAATTGAAGAAAACTTTGCTATTTTTTGACCCATAGCACTAGATGGTACAGGAATGCTCTGCTGCCTTTTTTTTCCCCTCCTCATACTAAAAGCAAATGTTTAAATCTTGATAAGATTGTCCCGGGTTATGGGATCACCTATTTCTGCCTACATCAGAATCCTGTTCTGCTGTGTGAATTTAGTTCATCTCTGACTACAATTGCTGCATCCATTGAGGTGTAGAATAATATCAGTTCTGTGGCTGAGAGGGCTGTGATGGTGAATGGTAGGGCTACTAATTCACTTTATGTAATATGGTTTATGTCCCTATGTATCTCTAACTACAACTACAGTGTATTTTCTTTTTTGTGTGTGTCTTCTGATACTCTTAAAGTGTCAAGAAATTTTTAGCAACTGTAAAAATCGAAACTTTATTTTAATTGGATCTAAGATGAGCGATTTCTTTTTAAAACTGCTGATTATTGGGGCCCCAAAGGCTGTTGCATCAAAAATACTAGGCTTCATGGAACCTGTGCTAAAATCATGGTCCTCAGATAACATTTTGCTGAAGAGAATCTATTAACACCAATCAAATAGGACTGAATTATTAAAAATCTTCTCTCAGCTTGAATTTTAATACCAAGTTGCACATATTTCCATGTTCTGTAGCATTAATGGGAGCATATGAGCTGTAGGTGCTGCTTTCATTATTATTATAACTGAATTTCATTAGTCTGTAGACTGGGACCTCATTGTGATTATCTCAATCCAAGCATAGTAAAAAATAATTTCTTGCTCCAGAGAACAATCCAGCTTGTTTCCAGTGTTCAAAATGGGATCAAGAAATGGCCTGAAAGTGACTCTTCCTAATAGGAAATATTTTGACTCAAAATCACCATTCTGGATAAAACAGATCACTGGGCAATGATCAGTTCTGTGCAAGCAAGTGGAATTCTTAACTAGTTCATTACTGACATAAAAGATTCTTTATTTTAATTTAAAAAGTTAAATTCTTATGGTCAGTGGAATATTTTAAGATCCTTAGTCTTCATGTGAAGTTATTACCAGAAATTAAAAGAGCTCTTTAAGATTTTGATTGCCAGTGTTGAAGATGAGATACAGTTACATGTAAAATGGTTTACTGTTACTTTTTGCAAACTTATATTGCAAGCCCTCCCTTTTTCATTACATCCATTCTCTTGCTCCATCTTCTTGCTGACAAGTTTACTGAAGGTGAAAAAGTCTGTTACATTGTGTCAGGAAACTTTTAACTATGGTGTAACAGAATGAAATCTAATGTCAGAATTAGATTCCGTACTGAAAAGGAGTGCTCCTTCCTTTGGCTTCTAAATGACCTAGCAGTGGACAATCAGAGTAAAAGGTCTTGACATAACCTCTTTGTTAATCCTCATTGCTCCCTTATTTTCCTTGCTTTCTATTGAAAAAACTGTTATAATTATAAAACAATTGGAAAAGTCTGTTAATTTTAAAAGTATATTTTAACTTAGGCACTTTTACAAGGCATCCAACAAACGTTACCTATGTTTTACTTGTCTGTATCCTCGCTCTCTTCATCTTATAAGGCTGGAGCATTGCTGAAAAGGTGGTGCTTTCCAAAATCTTGCCATGAACAAATCTTCAGGTCATACAGAGTTTGATTTTTGAAAGCAGTGTGTGGATGCAGATAAACAGGGAATATAGTTGGAGTGTTTTTATTGGAGAGGGAGACAGTCCTTGGCCATCAGGCTGTGAAGATAGGGGACTCTGAGGCATGTAAATTCGGCAAAGGAGGCAAAAGGCCTGACAGGGAATTTCAGATGTAGGTTTTCTGTCTGATGGAAATTGTGAGTAAAAGTGTAGAAGTAGAACAAAGGTATGTTGCTCATGGCAATGAGACCAAGCAATATGACCATTTAGAGCAAAATGAAGGCACTGTTTTAGAAGTTTGAGATTGTTGCAAAGATCAAAGATGAAAATTACTCTAGAAGCATCACTCAAACAAGTACCATGGAAGAAAGCAAAATAATTTTTTTTTTCCTGGATATCTCATGCATCTAATGGTTGGTTAAGGCATTTTTTAACAACAAGTACCTACTTCTAAGGTTGCCCAACAGAGAGCCCATGCTCACAGGCTAATCCCTGCAATGATAATCACATCTGTGCTTTATGAACATGGTGCTGCCCAATTTCAGATGACTGTGGTCCATGTAAGTGAAACAAGGTTGTGTTTAAAAATAGCATTTGTGTGCATTGAGATGAGGTTTTCAGTAGATTTCTACAGTAACTGACCCTCCTCTCCAAGTTCAAAGTGTTTCAATCCAGAATCTTCAGTGATGTAGCATCAACATTTTAAATTATGAAGACTCTACTAATTAAACATTTATAAAGTGCCCAATGTTGTCATTCTTTAAACTATTAAAATGTAATGTTTTTATATGAACATCATTATAAATTTATAACAAATGTAATTTGTGGTGATGCAGTGTTCTCTGGTCTGCGAATTACTGTCCTACATTTCATACAGCAGATGCTTTCTCTGGGATGCAGTGCCTAGTGGATGAGTTCATATGATGCAGCATAAGAATATCTCACTATTTGCATTCCAGCCCTACTCTGCTTATACAGCTTGTGTTTTTACACAACTCAGGGGGCATTTTGAGAGTGTTGAAGTTGACACACAATTCCCAGTCTTGTCAAAAGCTTATGATTACCTAAATTCTTTAGTATCAGTAAAAGAGTACTTCTTCCAGAAATATGGAGTGTTCATTAGTAATGAGTCAAGAGGTGCATGTAATTTCATATCATCCAATAGCTCCAATGATTTGGAATAATTTCTTAAAGGAATTATATTGGTATATTAATTGCAAGAGAACTGCTGCAGAGC
Source organism: Fringilla coelebs (assembly GCF_963513975.1). Lineage (NCBI taxonomy): Eukaryota > Metazoa > Chordata > Aves > Passeriformes > Fringillidae > Fringilla > Fringilla coelebs. Next base: position 108,293,826 of record NC_140028.1, on the reverse strand, counting down.
ATAACCCCAGTGTACATTGAAATGTCAAAATGGTATGTTCCATAGTGCATATTTTACCTCGTGGATGAAACTGATTTCTGTGCTGTAAATCCTTGGAAATTATAGAGTTACTGCATATTAGAATCACATTAGAAAAAGATAATTTAAAGCAAAATCTGCCCTGCCTGTGCTAAACAAAATGCACGTATAAAAATCTGCAGGATGTGATGCATATATATGTGATGTGAGGGGAGTATGCTAAACAGTGGAATTTACCAGACTAATAATTAACCAAACACCCATTATTTTTAATTTAACTGCAATTTACTATTGTCCCATTTCATCACTTAAAAATAGAAGGAGTCAAGGTAAAATCCCTTTGCTCATTCTGACTGAGTGCTTCCTTTGTGGCTTTTCATGCAAGAGGTCAGTGTTTCCAGGGAATGCCAGACAGGGCTCTCAGTGTGTGCTCTGAGCAGAGGTTTCCCTGCAATGGGCTTGGGGAGACAGAAAGGCAGGATTTCCCAAGGAAGCTTGAGCACAGTGCTGCTTGTCCTGAGTGCTGGAGCAGAAAAGCTCTGCAGAGCTTACTAGTAAAGCAGCATTTTGTCAGCTGTAAAATTTTAAGTAAGAGTCCTTATTGAGTAGCTGTGTGTGGCTTATTTTCATTAGAGCAACAGTCTGCACAAAGCAGGTTAGAATTAAAATCAATGTAGCATTAATCTTTTGCAATCAAATAATTCCCATGGAAATGAGCATGTTAACACATCCTCATACTGGTACTTTTCTGCTGGGTTCTACCAGTATTTAAATACTATAAATGGTAATTTTTAGCATATGTGATAAAACAGCAGGTGTGCATAAAGCATAGAAGGAATTGTAGTTTACAAATATCAGGGCTCCTGTAATTTTAAGCCATTAGTTTAGTATTTGCAATATAAATGGGGGAGTATTCACAAAATGGCACACTATATTTATTTTCAAAGTCCATAACTCTAAGACAGCTAGGAGTAGTTTGTGCAACACATATCAGTCAGTTATGTGAGACCTTGACTCTGCTAATATAGCAATATTTCTTTTAGTTTGGTGAGGAAAATTTTTATTGCTGAAAAAGAAATTACAGGTGTCATGGAAAACCTAAATAATCTGCCCTCAGAATTGCTGGAGTGGACTGGTGCTCCACTGAGGAGCTCTGATGGCATCGAAGAGATGATCATGCAATTTATTCATGTAATTGTAGTTCCAAGATGAAATATATGTTACATTTTGGAAGTGATGTTATTTAATCATGATTGATTTTATAGAATCTTCTAGTCTCTATATCACCATTATATTTGACACGATCTTTTTCCTGGCATGTGTTATTCTACATTTCCACCTCTAGTTATATGGTTTTGATTGTTCTCTCCCTTCCTCAACTCCAGATGCTCCTGTGTTTTTTTCTTGAAACTTACTGTTTTTGTCTTTTTTTGTTTTTTAAATGAAACTGAAAGCAATGGATGCTGGAGATTGGAGGACCAATTTTAGTGTTCAAATGCCTTCTTTCATCTTACATTTTGACCACTGCAGATTTCAACAAAATCTCATTTTCCCTCTTGCAACTTCATACTTCAGTTTTGCATAGCTATTTATGATCTCAAGAGCACATAATTGCATTAGCATACTGTTATGGGCTTGTGTGTATATGCATCTATTAGGCTTATATACTCTTCAGTAATCCTTTTAAATTTTCTCATTAAAATATAATTTATCCTGTTTTTTGTATTTCCATATACATAACGGCGAAAAGTTTTAAAAATTGCAAGTATTTAAAGTAGCTTAATTTTCCAAATTTAATTACAGAGATTCCTAAGAAAATTTAATTTCCTGGAAGTACTAATTGCTTACTTTTGAATGTCAGACCTACAAAAGTTTCTCTGATTTGGCTGCCTCACTAGGACATATTCTAAGTCCTAGTTCTTTATTTCTCTTATAAAAGGATTGAAAAAGAAGAGACCAGAGGACTTATGAGGAACCAGAAATACCATGGGATATGAAGCATTTTGTTTAGCAGTTTTAATTATATTAAAGTTCCATCAGTTGTACATTTCAAGAAGATGAAACATAATGAAGTAGGATGCTGTGATATGAGACTAAGTTATGTGGGAAGCTTGATAGTCTTCCTAAAAACAACACTAGAGCTGGCTTTTGGGTTGTGAAGCTTGTATGTCTTTTTTCCTCACTTCCCTTTTAACAAATTATTTTAAATGGTATGTGAACCCAGTAACAATGTAATCAATCTTTTGACCCATTAAGTTCAAGTGGCTTTGAAATGAGGTGAATCAGATTTGTCTATCCCTACTAGAAAATGAAAGCAGCTGAACATCAATCCGCCAAGATTGTTTTACTCAACTTTTGCCTAATACCTTGTAGAGTACTTCAAGAATTTAAAAAAAATTATGGTATATCTACTTGAACTTGGATGAGACGGTGGAATACAAATGTAATCACTCTGACAGTGATTTAGTGACCCTGGAACATCTGGGAGTAAAGCTAGGTGCAGAGAGTAGTGGCAGGATGTGGATTGGAATGTGGAAGGAGCAGCACTGACTACTGCTTAACACCTGTAAATGAGAAAGAAAAATAATGATGTCTTGAAATGGGCAGAGGTGAGAAATATAAAGGAGTGATGAACACTCTTGTAATATCTTGGCAGCACTGCAGTTCTGAATGTAATTCCCAAACAATATAGAACACATTAGATTTTGAGACTACTGAATATAATGATTGGAGTGTGATAAGAATCTCATGTCCTGCTCTGTACAGCCTGTCCCCTGTACAGTGCTTCTTTGATCCAGCTCCCCACCCACCCTACTGGGGTTCAGCTTGCAGCCCTTCTATTCCAGAAGAAAGGAAGAAAAGAGGTTGAAGGTTGTGGTACTTCTCATGTAGCTTTCTTTCCTCCCCTCTGATGAACAGGGATGTATCTCCCACTGCGCTGCAAAGAAAATGGATCAGAGCTGGACTTTTATGTTATGATGTCCAAAGTGGGGAATGCACTTCAGTAAAGCAGTGTCTATCCAGAAACGCTGTAAAGAATGAGAAGGGGCATCAAAACCACCATGAACACCACAGTGTCATCACTGGATGAGGTGTTCTAGGGATGTTTTCTAGCCACAATCCACGTTAATACTGAGAATAGCAAGTTGCTTGGACCCTTATCCAAAAGACTCAATAATACAATATTTCGGGGTATTGTGCTAATGTCATGTGGGACATAAAAGCTCTAGCCCATCAATTTGTTTTAAGGAAAGCAAAAGGAGCGTTTCTGTTTCAAACTGAAACCCAACCAATGTACATTAATCAGCTGGACAGCTAGTGGTCCCGCACTAATAAAGCAGCTGTAGGTGCAGAGCCCTCTGCACCCCCAGTCTTCCCTGAGCCCTACTGCTCTGCAAGGCTGCCTGTGCAGCTGCACTCACCCATGCAGTGTGCTCCAGCATCCAGGTTACTCTGTGCAGGAGGGGCTGAGCTCCAGCCACACCTGAGGCCACACTTGCAGTACAGAAAGTATGTGTTGTCTGCTCTAGGGACGGCTGCAGAATGCAAGAATCACCTTTGTGTCTCAAGCTGTGGTCTTGGTTTTGTCTGGAAACTTAAGACATGCAACTAGGAAGAGCAATCTGATAAAAAAAGGCAGTTTGCATCGCTTGGTTGGCTCAAAGTGCTCTTTATTTTTAATTGTTCCCCGGACAACCATTTCTTTTTGACGCTGTATCTTACCATTAGTCAGAGCTAAATAATTTGTCAGACTAGTACAAGTTATTTCAGACCAAACAAACATATTTCTTAATGCTAAGTGCAGAAAAAAGGCCAGGAGAGAAGGGAAACTTAATAATTAAGTCCATACTTAATTATATATTTCCAGATGTAAGAAAGACCAGCCCTTAAATTCAGTAAGGGTGCTGAAGTTGCAAATTTTGGCTTTCAGTTCACCACTACAACAAACCTGAAGAAAAATCCAGGGAAACAGGTTATATATTTCTTCCATAATTAATATATTGCTAGATGTAATGTTTGAAATATTGAGGTAATTTGTGAGAGAGTTGTCACAGCTTTCATATAAAAATAGGAAAATCAAATCAAGAAAAGTATAATATTTACTGCCACTCAAATGTCTTGCAAAGCTCATTATTTTTGTGTTATTTTCCTGACAGTAATCTTGTCTCTAAAACTATGTGGTTGAAAATAGAGAGGGATAATTAGCATTAGCACATTTATGAGAAACTCCTAGTGACAGAAACTTATTTATTGTTGTGTACAATTAATATATGAGGTGAACACATGAGAATTTACATTAAAACAAGATTGCAGCTTGTCAGCAGTTTCCTTTGTTCAGCTGTGTGTTTATTAGGCTGCAGCCGCTCACCTACTTTTATATGACTTTATAGTAATAGCAACATGTTCATTATTGGAGATGTCTAAACCAGTTTGATTACGCAATATACAAAGCAAAAATATATCTGATATAATCTTTGTTAAAGAATTAGATCTGGAAGTAAGATTATATATCAACAGGAAAAAAGTACATTCTTGTTTCATCTCTTTATTGTTTTGGCTTTGTTTGGGTTTGTTTTTTTTTAATTGATTCCTTGCAGTAAGTGTTGTTTATACACAGCACCTAGAGTGATTTATGTAGATTATTTTGCTGGTTTATTTGCACAACTTCAGTGCATCTGCAAATAAACAACTTGAAACCTGTCAGAAAAAAAGCAGACACATTTTTTTCCTAGTTCTGTCATTATACAAAGTGATTTCTGCTGTATTTTAGAATCGTTGGGACTCGTAATCCCATTATTGGGAGTTTCAGCATTATGTTCCTGGGCATAGATGAGCCGTGGTTGGAGGTCACCGCAAAAGACACTTTTCCAGCTCCTGTAACTGGATGGGTGGTATTTCAGAGTCTACAAAATGGAAAGCAAAAGTTTTGTCTGCCATTAGTACCCTACTGAAACACAACATCCTGAAGGAAAGCAAAACAAGATACTTTCTTTCTGGCCAGAAGGAGATGTGATCAAGCATAGAGGAGCTGTTTGCAAGTCCCAGTAAGAAGTTTTAAAAACAAGTTCTAGGAACCTTTCTATGCTGAAAAGTTTTTTGCTTTTGGGAGCAAAATAGGGTAATCATGTCTTCAGTGTACTTAGAGGCTGATATACCAGCACTGTTAACTTGTGCTGAATCGTTCACACTGTTCTCCAGTCAGAGAAAATATTGGTCCTATTAATTTCACAATTTTTTTTCTGTCACTATGTGCAAGTCTAGCTACTGTATGAACTTTCTGAGAAGATAGATATCAACTTGCTCAGCTTTTGTTCTTGCTCCATGTCTCCTATAGCTGTCAATGTTATTTCTGTTTAGAGGGTTTTATTTCTCATGCTTAGGATTGTGTATAGACATGAAGTCATAGTCCATGGTTTTGATCAGAATCTTCTGGAGCAGAAGCAGATGAATAAATGAACAAGCACTTTGGTCGCTAACAAAATTAAGACTTTAAGCATACACTTCAAGTTCATTAATGTGAACAGAAAGAACTGTGCTTAAGTATTTTCTTCTGACTTTTCTTAGGGGAAGAAAATTTCCTCTCTTCAGCTTGTTAGTATCTTTTAGAAGTTTCTTTGCATCCCTACCACCTCATTTGTTACTTTGGCTTCAGGTGGAAAAGTAGCAAACTCTTGCTTGTTTGGGAAGTGTTCAGATACTGCTAGAGTTATGAATTATGCCACTTACCACATAATAATCTCCTTACAGTACTTTTCTAATTCTAATCTCAAAACCATTGAGCTGAATATGTGGGCAGACTCTTCTGTGTGACACTTTAGTAGTGTTTTTACCATTTCAGCTTTAGCTCAAATCTGATTATTTATTTTAAATTGTGGAGCAGTTCATAATGATCATTACACACTCCTTGAAGTCCTAGAGTAAAAAACCCACAAATATTTTAATGTTCTTATGTTTGAAAACTGAGGTTTATAAGACCCATCATTTTAACATTGTAGAAATTACCACTTGTGAAAGTTTAATCATAGATTTAAAACTGACTGTGATCTAAAGCAAAGAAGGAAGGAAGAGGAGGTGCAAGATAGAAGACAGGTAGATGTATCCCTGTACAAAAGCATCTGAGCTTAACCTTGAATAGCAGAATTTCTTGGCAGGGATTTGTACTATCCTTTCTGCATACAGAAATAAGATAGGTATGATACTCAAAAAGTGCAGTCATATCCTGCAGTTTTCAAAAAAGAAAATGAATTTGATAGTGTCATTGAACCCTGGAAGAATTAGATGTAGTTCTTGGAAGCCTGAATTTTAAATAGTTTTAATTAAAATGTGACCTACTATCTTTTACTTCTCAGTTGAATTAGTATTTTTTCTTTCATGTTTTTATTCTATCACAGGGATTTTTATTTTTTTTAACTCCTCAAAATCCAATTCTCCGCATCAATGTAGCTGGTATTGATTTGTGTGCTTTCACTCAAATGGCCCAGAAATGCAGATAAGAGAGCTACATAAGATTGTGTTATGAGACGTTTCATGTATGTCTCTCAAGAAATGCATCCTCCACTTATGGGCATGTTTGCAGTGTCACTGAGGAGGGAGTATCATAATTTTAATCCTTTTGACTTCTTACTTTTTCGATCTGGATGAACAATCATATCAAAGTAAAATATTTTGGCTTATTGAAGATTCAGATAAATAGATTTGGTTAAAACTTGGGAAGTGGCAACAAAACTCAAAGCCAATGTTGATTTTCTTGCAGCGCTTGTGGAAACACGAGTGAATATTGATATGATGCAATGTGAGTCAAATTAATCTTTTGCAGTGGCCATTAATAAAATAGTGTTACTCTTTACTGAAGCTAATGTCTGTTAGACAGAATGTTTTCATGCAAGTAAGAAAAGTTTCAAGAAAAGAAATGAATGTGTTTGTTACAGCTTACATTTTTAGAAATTAATTTTGTTTTTCACTTTGTATGGCAGAATAGTAGTTGTAGTATTTCAAAAATATTTAAGACAAAGTACATTTGCTTTACATATCTAATATAAGTACTTCTCCTATGAAGTTTTCAGCCTTGACGTACCTCTAAAGCTGAACACAACATTTTGGGAAAGAAATGCTTAGTGTACATGTTTGAATTTTGCAAGTCTGCCTTTCTGACCCTGATTTTTATGTATGTTTAACCAGTATTGGTTGATTGAAGACAAGGACTGGGGAGGGAAGGGGATCAAGCCAAATGAAATATCATTAGAGGGAAAAGGTTTTAGCAGAAAGTGTTAATCCTAAATGAAAGTTTTGTTTCATTTTTATAATTATTTTAAACACTTGTCCTTTATGAAATTCAGTCAAATTTTAAACAAAAGTTGGTTTTATAAATGGTATACTGAGACACTTCATAGAGAGGATTGCAATGCAAATGACTTTGAGACTTTCAAAGCTCAATTTTTTTCCATTAGTATTATTGTGGTTCTTATATCAAGGAGGTAGCACATTTTACCAATCAATCTGTGCTAATAATTATATGGATCTGTATTAATAATTGGATGGATCTTCAATAACTTTCAAACTCCTTTTTCTATCATTAATCAAATGAAGGCTACTTGTTTCTGTATGACCATTTTTGGCCTTCAACTCATGGATTCTAGCCAAAATGTGTTATTGTGTATGTGTGGCTATTACTGCAAGTAGAAACGGGAGAAGTCATTGAGTTTCTGATAGGATGAAAAACAATTTCCCCCATGGAAACTGAACAGTGGTTTGCCCATGAAAACCATTCATCTGAAAAAATATCAGAGAACCATCTCTGTGAAATATCTGTTTTTAATTGAGGTAACCATTTGAAACTACCTGTCTGTTCATTTAGCTATTTCACCCTTTTGCACATCAGTAGAGAAGGTTTCTTCTTGCCTTTTAACATAAGGTACTGAAGTATTTATTGTAGCCTTAAGCCTCTTCCAGCTCCTGCATAAGAGCTGACTAATCTGAACAACAGAGGGCGATCCACGGTTCATTGTGCAAGGAATGGGCCTCAGCTCTCCTCTAGGGCCATCAGCTTCCACATGATGTTTTTGGTGAAGTTATGCATTCAAGCTGGGCTGCAGTTGCTGCAAATCTTTTTTTCAGACTGCTGCAACTGCTGCAAATCTTTTTTTTCAGACTGCTGGGTATTCGCTGCCTAAAATTCTAGAGGAGTTAATTGGCCAGAATACTACTGTGTGCACCCTGAGCAGAAACTGCATTTTATGGCAAATACTACATTGTGTCACCCTTGAGGAAAGAAAAATGAACTCTTCTAGACTTGGTCAAGGCAATTGTAACAGGAATATGTGAGCCCCTTTTAGCCTCTGCCTGCAAACACAGGCTGTGAGAACAGCACATCTTTGAGAACAGAGGCGTTGAATTGTGTGTATCGGTATCTCATTGCTCATTCAACATGCACACACAAGAAAACTCGCCTTCAGCTGCGCAGCTTTTCCTTTGGCTTCCTATTTTCCATACAGAGACTACTTGTACAATTCCAAATCTGACCTAATCCTAAGGAAATGCTCCAATCCAGCTGCTTAGGTTCCCAGTGCCACAGTGTTGGGTTGTCACTGGCACAGAATGAGACAGCTTGGTCAGTGTATGGAGAGGACAGAAAATAGTGCTTGCCTGCTGATTCACCCTGTATTGATTCTGGGTGACAATTGGAGTCTTATTCAAGATTTTGGATTTTTATTTGTAAGATTTCAGATTGAGTCAGTCCCAAACCATCATTGACTTCTAACCCATCTAAGGACCCATTCTTCTTTTCTAGAAACGTTCAGTCTTGTCTAGTGAAAACATACTAATCTGAAAGGCTATTTTTGTTCTTAATTACTTTAACTTGCTCAATTTTCCATTCAGAAAGGTAAAACTAATTTGGTTTCTGTTTATCTCACTTCCAAGCCTTTTTTTCCTTTATCCCTAGTTTTGGAGCTTTTGTTTTTCAAAACACACCACCAATTTCAAGCAACAAAATTATTTAAACTAATATTTCACACTGAGGCTTCTGTCAATTGTTTTGATAATGTCAGAGTATTTTACTCTTTCATTTTTGGTTGCATTAGCTGAGATGACTATTGATAGAATCAGAAATAAAATTCCTGATTCTCAGTCCTATAATGTGACCGCAGAAAATAATGCTATATAAAAAAGAAATTTAGAGCAATTTAGAATAAGGGGAGGGGAGGAAAGGCATATAAAACTGCTGTTAAACTTTTGGATAAGAGTACTAATCTTTATAGATGCTGTTGAACACTAAGTGTTCTCCATTCAATTATTGGAAGAATTGGTATGCAAAAAGATGAAACTTAGCAGAACTAAATTTTTGTTTACTTTCAATAGGAAATTACAAATGATTATTGAGATCAAACACAAGTGTTGATCCAAACTGTCATTATCTCAAGCAAAATTGAAATAATGTAGTTTCAATAAACCTGAAAAGATCAGCAAATATTAACACAGTCCTCCATATTCTCTTATGTTTATACCATTTTGGTATCTTTTTGCAAAACAGTATGAGTGTTACAGGGAAGAGATTTTAATACATATTCTGGTGGGATGAAGATTTAAAAACTATTCCAGTGAAGGCATTCATCAAATTATTTGCACTACAGAATAATATTGTATCTCTTACAAATAGATTTTGTGCTGAGATATCGTCATCTTAGTCTGACAACTGAGATGCAAACTATAGATTAATTTGTATTTTGAGAGGTTGTTGCATAAATGAGAAACTTGTTCATCTTTTTTTTTGGAAGCACAGCTCTGTTGGGTTTCTTGTACAATTAACCACTTAATATTCTTCCAAGGCATGGATGCTGCATGAAATAGGCTTTCTTATTTATTTAAGTACTTTTCATGTTCACTAGATTAGGCTGAACCTGTATAAACAGTTAGTAACACAGGAGAGCTGCCTCACCTTGTACAAGCTAAAAGGTTCTGCTTTATTAGTCAAAAATTCCAGCAGTGGGGAACTTACATCCTGCTGAAGTGAGTAGACTTTGACCTTGCTTACTGCCTTGCCTGATGAGGCCCACAAGTTCAGGGTTCCTGTTTTCAGATATACAGACCACCTGCTACTTTGTGATAATGAGAGAAAGCTCTGGCTGCGAAAATAGAGGTGCCAGTAGAGTTGGCTGTGTTTAGAAGTGTGTTGTGACTTTCCATCTACTTCTCATTTTTCTTTATCATGGATTTGTAAATTGAAAATATGCAGTAGGTCTACAACAGTGTTTTAAATATAAAAGGCTTTTAACAGCCATTGCACTGCTGTGGTTGATAAAGCAAATGGGAATTACAGAAGCCAAACATTTTGGTCAATATATCTAAGTTGCACTCTAATAATGGATTACATTAGCAGAGATGTGTTCAGAAGACCAGTCTGAAGATTGCCCATATTGACTTGTGAGGCCCCCTGCTATTCCCATGGAGAGAATATAACCACTTGGAGAGGTGAGAAGGTTGGGACTGAGGCCAGGGAGACCAGCTTGGGATATGCATGGGCTGAATCAAATATTGTCAGAGTTAAGAAGCAATGTTTCTTCATTTGCACAGTGATGTGTTTACAAACAGTAATTAGTTCCATTTTTATTGAATGTGAAATATTCTTCTCAACCGTGCTCTTAGAAAAACAAAACCTTTTTTTTACAAGAATTAATTCCTCCTTGTGTCAGTCCCTTCCACCCACACACCCTGCATATGCGCACAGTAATTTAACATGACATTCAGAAAGAAGAAACAAACACCATTTACAATCAAGACATCGACCTATGCTTTAAAATTCAGATTATACAAGTTCAGTGCCTGAATTTGCATAGAAAATGTCTGGTTTGCATAATAACTTGAAAGCTATTTTCCTTCTCTAGTGTTTGGTTTTTAACTCCATTTAGTTGTAGTTCTTTCTGGAAGCTGCCAAAGCATTAATTCTTAATTCTGGTATTTTTTAATTCTGGTCAAAATATTTGGTTTGGTTATTTTCCATCCTCTAGAATTGCAGTCGGGTCTTTTGCAGACCTCTGGCATCTGAAAGGTTTTCCCCTGCTCTTGCCTTTTTTTTTAACTGATTATTTAGGTCTTTCTGGTGGAGGTAATAATGGAGGTTGGAAACTAAGTTTGAATCTGAGATTGTGCCAAGTACTTTCTTTAGACCAGAAAGTTAACTTTTGGGATTTTTTTTAGAGGACTTATTTTGTAAGGACTTTTTCCAGCCTGTCATAATAGCATTACTACATACTTTTGTTCAGTCAGCAAGGATTTTGTATGTATGACACACTGTAGTCAAACTGTACTCTTCTCAGAAACATGTAATTAAAGATGTCAGGAAATTGTAGGTTAGTGTTTGTAAGAAGTCCGGCACACGGAAGTAACTCTGACAAGGCCTGTTGGTACTTAGGATTTTTCTTTCTCTCCATAGATAATGCTTAGCTATGTAATTACCTGCTTTGGAGAAATAATTTATTTTCTTTCCCTTCAGTATTTTCTCTTAACTTAGTGCTTCTGTGAACCATGTTTTTTTACGCAAGACAACAAAACTGTAACTTCAGAAGGGAAATACTTTCATGTCTATGAACAACCTAGTCCAAATACAGTACTGCAGGCTTTCCTGCACCAATACAAGTGTCAGAATGTGAATTAGGGGAGGTAGTGGCTGCATTCTGGTTTTCTTACTACAGAGAAGCATTATAAAAACAGAATGATTCAGACTCAAGGATTTTAGTTACTTAAAAGAATTCAATCTATGAAAACTATTCCTTAGGAAAGAGTAGACTAAGACACCATCCTGATTTATTTTGTATCTGGAGAAGATAAGAAAGGATGAGCTATCAGGTTATTTAATGAAAGTAAGACTAATACAGGGAAATGTATTTATTTCTCTGAAAGGACATGGGGACCAAAGAAATACATGTAGGTTTCATTTCACTTGGAAAATAGCTGAAATATTTAACAATTTGTCAGGTGTAGCAATCCGTAAAGTTACTTGTTATTAGTAGTTAAAAGTAATGATGAGGTAATGATCCAGATTTATTAAAGCTGAAGTTTAAATTAAGTTTGGAGTGGGGTTCAGATGTAAATATTCAGAATTTCAACAGCTTTTCTTAGGAGAAGTCATCTGCCAGAATCAGAAACAGGTTACAAGTTTGTATTTGTAACAGGTCAGATTTCATTAACTCCATTGTTTATTTATCACTGCAGATATTTCTGCAAATTGGATATGAAGTTTCTGTGTAATGTCTTTTCTAATAGGTTTTTATCAGAACAGATCAGAAAATAGTTATGAGTATCCAAGAGCCAAAGATATGAGTATGTTTGAATAGAAGTATTGGAAAATATCCCTGCGTCCCACAAGCATAATTCATGTCAGAGCAGGGTATAAAAATCACTACTCTGAGGTCTTGTCATGCCGCACTTAGAAATGTTCCACTGTAACTGTGTTGGCAGAGTTGTGGTGCAAACCCCCCAAGTACTGATGTAGCATATGCTGAGAGAAAAACCTGGTTTTGTTGGCAAAGGTAGCAGCTGCCTCAAATCTCTGAGTGACATAAGCCACCTGACAAATGCACTCTTATCTCAGTCTAGCTGTAACATAAAGCATAAGGATCCAAATAACCTGCTCCATTGAAAAACAAGCAAACAACCAAATCCCAGAAGTCCCACCCAAGAGAGACAAATGTTTTGAAACAGCAGTAGTGGAAGTTAAAAACAAATCAGCATTCAGAAAGATGTTGGTTTAAAAAGACAAATGGTGCTGTATACCTAGCAGAATATTGGTGTGCTGCCACGTCTTTGAGGGGACTTATCTGCAGAGTTGTAAGTAAAGATTTCCTATCCATCTGATATCTCCAAAAATTATTTTCAGATTACAACCAGAATTTCCTTCACTGCTTAATATAACCTGCTTTTGAGGCTAATTTGAACTTGCTGTGCCGATTTTGTACTGCAGTGAATGAAGAACAGTCATGATTAAATCATCAGGCTGGGAGAATGGTAACACACAGTCTGGTGTACAGCAGTATCTCAAATCACTGCATCTATTTTTTCAGTGACTGTTAGACTGAATATTACATGAAATTAAAATTTTGATTTAAAAAGAAACAGTTTTAGCTTCTACACAAGTCAACAAGTTTATATAAAGACGCTGAGGGAACAGTTGCTTCACAGTTATCTGTTAAGAGGAGTGGAGAAATAAGAGGTTTATTTAATGCTAGGAGTTTTCATAAACCAGAGTGTGATTTCACAAGATTTCAGCTATCACAGCAGCTGAGAGGGAGTGGGCTGACTCTTCTCTCTGGCTCTTCTCTTCCTTCCTGCCCCTGCCACGCAGTTCTGTCTTTGCCTTGCATCAGCTTCTGTGCTCATGGACCAGATGTGCCAGTTCCACTTGCTGACCTGGCCAAGAACAGCTGCCACCCTAGGTAGTTTTCTGCCACTTTAGCAAGCTTATTGAGTTTAATGTGAAATTGAGTCACTACTAGAACCCATCTCTTTTTGTAATAGCAATGTCATAATTGATATCAAGCGATTTAATAAAGCTGGGCCCTTAGGGTGAGGTTTCACAGGGTGCCTGAGCCTTTTTTGCAGCTTGCTGCTGTCAAAAAGAAGAATCCCCCAGGTACACATTTCGTGCTGCTTTCTCTGTGTTTGGTGCCGCCCCCTTTTTCAGCTGGCTCAGCTCACTCAACTGGCAGAAAATGAACCTAGCAGAAGTGTGAACAGCTTTATGTCAGTTCAGTGAACTGAACTGGAAGGTATCAGACAAGTGCCAGAGCCAGCATGGCTGTGGACTGGCACTGGGTAGACTCAGCGGGGATGAGGAGAGGAGGGAAACCTCTTTCAGCAGCAGAGGAATGCAGGGTTGGCTCAGCTGGCTTGTGAAACCATGTAACTTCACACAGTAACACAGCCATTTTCTCATTGTGAAGATGCACTCTCGTATGGGCTTCATTTTGAGGAGTAAAAAAAAAAAAATCTTCTGTCGTTCTAAGATACCGAGAAAATATATGCATTTCCCCTCCACAATTAGATGGTCCCAAATCAAAAGTGAAAGAGAATAAATAGAACTGGGGTTTGGAGGTGTTGGGAGCCACAGACTATCTACACTGTGTGCCGAGTAAAGGAATTTTTGTTTGTTAAATTTTTTAAGCAGTCTAACACTTCTGCAAGGAATGCCGAGCTTCCCTGTGTTTTTTCCTTGAAATGGAAGGAAAAAAAAAAAAAGGTGTTTCTGTAGCCATTAACACCCTAATTAACACCTAACTTTTCTTTCAAATGAGTTGGTAGGAGAGTTGATGGAGCTGTAGCAGCTGGAGGCAAAACTTTCTTGGCGAGTAAGCTTGCAGCATGAAAGCGGGGAGGGGGGGAAATCATAAAGAGCGAGCTTGGTTAATGTCCTGAAAAGAGAAAGTGTAAGATATTGAAATAGGGCAATGAATAAAAATCAATATTAAAATAGCAGCGGCTGGATCACTGCTGCTATCACTTGGCGTGTGTTTGTTGGAGGCAGTACTGCCGCACTGCAGGCTGGAAGGAGGTTTGCCAGCAGAGCTCCTGGGGGAGCCTCCTCCTCAGCTCCACAGCAGAGAGCCGCCTTAACTCCATATTCAAATGGAAATAGTCACTGGGGCAAGGCAACTTTTTGTAGGGACAACTGTGTCTGTGGGAAAGTTCTTGCCAACATTGTTAATGATACAGTTTCACGATTGCTTTAAGCCAGCCTGTGTGTGTGGGCTGGCGTCAAAAAGGGAGGTCCCAGCCATGTGTTTCTGCCGCCTCTCTGGTGCCAGCGTGAGCGTGAGTGGTAAACTGTAAAACTAACCTAGGGAAAAAAGCATGGGAGGGGTTGGCCAGATCGCACCCGTGATTTCTCACCATCTGATTGCACAAGTGCCAGCGCTGGCACTGGGGAGGTTGGCTGGGGGGCGGAGGAGAGAGATGCAGCTCCGGCTCGGGCTGTTTGACAGCCATGGAGAGCGCACAGTCTGAGGCAGGGGGTGGGGATTTTTTTTATTGTTGTTATTCTAAATGAGTCATATCATTGTAGCGCATTTCAGGATAGAGATGCTGCCCGGGAGACGTTCGGTGCTTAGGAGGCTGGCCCGGCTCTGGCTCCATGTAGGTCAGTGAGGAGTGTGGTCTCTTGTTCCCAGCATATCACTGCAGCTACTGCCAACAGGAACGCAGGGTTCTTAATTAATTTTACTCCGCGTAATACAGCACACACCTAAGCCTCTGATGGAGCACAGCCATAGTTTCCAGTTTAACAATGTATCAAGGTGTGTCATTAATATACAGTTACATATGCTAAGTCCTGTCTTATGTAAGCAATAGCGCACAACAAGGTGTGTTTAAGTCAGCCAGTGTGCATACATCTTGGATGTACTGGGGCAGCAGGGTTGCTGAGGGCTATAACACGCCCAGGGTGTGGGTGTATTAGCTGACTAATCCGCATTTTGTAGTGTTACTGTGCTTATTAAATGCATTGAAGAGAAAATTTTAAATTAGTATCTGAATTATGAAGAATCAACGCTGCGTAAATGGAAGTGAGCAAAAACCTCTCAAAGACGTAAGCGAAAGTGCAGGGCTACTTCTCCCTTTGAAACTTCCCCTTTTGTTTGTCTTCCTCGCAGGTAGCAGCCAGAGGTTGTGGTTGGCTCTGGAAACAGCCAGTCCATGTTTACTGAGCCATTACTCCCTCAGATGCTGCGATTAATCTCGGTGAAGTTGTCCTGGTCTGAGTCTCAGCTCTTAAACTGCAACCTATGACTAAGGGGAAAAGTTTCATGGAAACTAATTTTCTGTATATTCTATCTGATATCTATTTTTCTGAGTTTTTTCCCCATGTATCTTAGGAAAGAAACATTTTTACCTTCGTATTTGGACCTTGAAATTTCAGAATGATCAACTACTTTTGAATTCAATTAGTAGTTATCTGCATCACGTGCAGGTGATTTTGCTAGATTAGGTCTTACTGATGAGCCATTTTCAGTTCATTGAAGGAGAGGTATAAGCTGTGAGTGACACTGATGCACAGAAAGTGACACAATTCTGTTGGGGTTAGCGCTCTAAGCTTTTTGTGAGTCTGCACTTTTATCTCAGATGTTTCTGCTCTGTATTTTTCAGCATGCCTATAGACAGCATTCAGTTTCCATCTCTGCAATGTTTCCTTCTCTGAACAAGAATTAACCTGTTATTGGCTATTTTAAAGGGAACTGAGTTTGTTGGGTTTTCAGTCCTTTTGCAGTTTTAGGATTTTAGTTCTCGAAGCTAATGTTGATGATCTTATACAAACACCTGTTTTTCTTCAACTCTGTAACCGGGGAATTTTCTTTGGCTCAAAGAACCTACTGGACATTCACTGTTGACCTGATGCTAAAATGATTGCTATCTGTTAGCCACCCACTTCTCAATGTATCAAGGATGCCTGGTTATATTAATTCCACTATTAATATTGTCTTAGAAATTAAATAACCCAAACAATAGCCTTCCATTCCCCCAAAATCACTCTAAAATTCTTCCAAAATTTTATTTAGCTATTTATTAAAATCAATTGCTGATGAAACTTTAAAACATGTTATTATATAGTCTTTGTCCCTTCTTTGACGAGAGAAAACTGAAAATTATTCTGCTAATGTCAAAGCTGATATCAGGGTAGTCAGGAATGTACTTTTCCAGTAAAAGTGCACAGGTGCAATCAGGTATTGTATCTTGTGTGGTAACGATATGCCTGTGCACAAAAACAAAAGAAGTTTCACCACTGTGTAAGGCACAATGTTTCATTTCCCTTAGTTTACCTCTGCAGCTGGCAATTCAAACATGTTCTTAGCCTAACTTTGTGCCATTTTGATACAGTTAACCCAACATTTTTCTTCTCCTCTCTGTAGCTGGTTGGTTCCGTTTTTTTCCCCTCCATACCTTGGGCCTTGTCTAGGTTCTACAGAACTTGCCAGACCTACACTTGGCCTTGCATGCTTTGGCCTAGTTCTTAGTTCTTGTAAGCCTGACCTTTGACCACTGTTCAGAGTTCAAATGAATAATATAAGTGACTGTTTTGTCTGTGAATCATGGCATCATATAGGCTGGAAAAAAACATTGAGATAATCAAGTCCAACCATGAGCCCCAGACCACCAAGTCCACCAGTAAACCATGACCCTAAGCCTCTGCCCACTTTCTGCTTCTACTAATGTAGTATTTAGCTGGCTTGGTTGCACAATAATTTTTTTCTTTCCCAGATACCTTAAGTATGATAATAGGTAAGCTGTTTTCTTACTGTGAACGTGGTGCTTTAGAAAACGCCACCTTTACTACTTACAGCAGGGGGTTGTAGTATGTGAAGGTGTTTGGTGTTTTAGAAGTCTTCCTGGAAACCACAGTTAAAGAAAATTGTATCTTTCAGAATGTTGTCTTTTATGATCCGTTGTCCTTAGTTAAGAGTCCTTAACACGACAAAAAATAAAAACTTAACATCCAATGAATGAATAATTTCCCTAAGTAATTTGATAGCAGTGTTACAAGCAATCCATTTTGGTAAGTCACAAAAACTGTATTTCAGTGACAGAAGGTGGAAAGTTATCTTAATTAATCTTCAGTCATGGCAAAATTATTGTAAGCAGACATAAAAGAGGAGTAGTTAGCATCTACCTCTGCAGTTTTAGAACTGGAAAATAAATTGCAGACTACATTGGAGTTCATTTACAGACTACTAATTGGAGCTCATTTAAACATCGTGCAGAATGCCATTATCTGTGTGGTATGGCACTATGGTGCAAAATCAAAATTTACTTAAAAGAGGTTATTAAATTTTCCCCCAAGAATTGTAGTTCAGCTCCTTCATTTATCTTGATAAATTGGAAAGTTGGTGTTTAGGAGAATGAATGAATGACTAAAAAAATTGCTCCCTATCATTAGGGTAATTTACATAGTATAGAACAAGCCACTGACATGGGTATATTTCTCCTGCCCAGTGTAGGTGTGAATCCTCAATCAAAGTTATTACAGGTTGTAATCAGTTCTCCTGTATGTGATAGTAATATTAATGGATATGATTTCAGAGGAAAAAAAAATTTATATTGACTTGATGAGATTCCTGTGGATTTAATTTTATCTCTAAAAATAAGTAATTTCCTACAGAAAGTTTCTGTATTAATTCCAGTTTATTCCACAACCTTTAGAAGTTATCTAATGTCCCAATAACTGTAGTAACTACTTTTTGTTCAAGATTACTTTGATGAGCCAGCTATTAACAACATGAGTAACTTGATCCAAAGGAAAACAATTTCATTTGAGAAATTTGTGAAGGCCAAACCTCATATGTCTGAGTTTTGCTTGGACAGATACATGAGGGATACCCACTCATGGTGTGCATCAGTGACTGGCTCTTCTGCTCCTTAGTCCCAGCTGAGGTGAGGATACACTAGAGAAACTCTTAACTCTCAGTAGCATTATATCAGCAAATCAAATCAGCACAGGCTTATCATGGAAACTTGAAATTAAGAGGTGTGTGTGGGTTTGAGACTGTATCTGTAGAATATTTTTTGCATTAGAGATGTTGCATTACATATAGCTGGGAATTTATTGTGAGAAAACTTAGAATATGCATTTTTATTGTGCTCTGTTTTTATTACTAGAAGTATTCCATAAGTGATTCAATGTTGCTTGAGAGTATGAAACAGTGTACTTGGGCAATACTCCCATCACAACCTTGCAAATTATGTTGATTTTTATTTATCTGAATTTCCTACAAGAGAAGTAAAGTTGTAAGTTGAGGAGAACCATTGTTCAACTGGAAAAGAAGAAGGGGAACATTTCTGGGTGTGTCCTTTGGGTCTGCTCAGTGCAGCTGAGGAGGCTGAATGGTAGTGGGCAGGAGGTGCATTAAAGCCTTTGTGTACTGCTATTGAAACTGTGGTAGCAACAGACATATTTAAACTGACTGTCATCAGTCTTATTCTAGTTTGATTTCTAAAATAATAGAGGGACAGGGAAGACAAACAGCTCTGCTGGGAAGTCTTTACAGCAGCACAATGCTTAGGAGACACATTGTGTGATGCTATTGAGACAGAGCATGCTTAAAAGCATGTTAGCCACAAAGACAGCAAAATAGTAATTTTTTCTTTTGTTTTGTGACATAGACAGGGATTAATATGGCATGGGTGGTTGCTGATTATTGGGATTTTCTGCCTTTTTCTGTTGTGTAATGGTTGCCTGTAACTTTAGGATGTTTCAGCTGTGATTTTTCATAAAAGGTGTTCTCCTCAGGTTGAAACTTTCATTAGCTATTCTTGATGAAATTTTCAGTTTTCTGCAAGATTATAAAGAGGTGTTATGTTGTTATTATTATCTGGTTGTAATTTTAAAAATTCTAGTGCCTTTTGTTTAACTCTGCTTTCCTGAGAGCTTGCTGCCTGTGGCAAGAATTTGACTTCTGTTTTGACACTGTGGGTTTGCCATCCCGTAAAATCTTTCCCTATTTGAAATGTTTTAAAAGCTTGAAACCCTTTAAAAAAAAAAGTGGCAGCTTCTTACGTGCTCATTAAAGATTTCTTCCATATTAGAAACTAGTATCTGGAAGTTCTCTTCTCCCTGAGTATGTTAAAGCTTCTTGCAGTAAGCAGCTGGTTGTATGGTCCCCCAACAGCTGCTACTTCCATTTAAACACTGTGTGCATCATCCCAGTCTGAGCCTGAGCCTGCACCTTTTCTTTACTACTCCTCGGTGTAGTAAGATTGTAAGTGTGCCATAACTTAAAATAAATATGTTCCAGTAGGGCAAGAGAGTGAAGCAAGAGCCTGCACTTCATGATTGTTGCTTTGGGGTAAAGTGAAACAGAGCTACAGAACTGACAGTAGAACTTGAAATTTCCCAGTATATTCTGGGTCACAAGAGCCAATGGTCTGGAAAATGTAAATTTAATGCCTGAGCTAATGTTTTCGTCCGTGTTGATTTATTGTGATCTAATGTTTGAATTCCCACTGGTTGGTCTTCTTCATGGTATCATGGAATCAAAGCAACAACTGGAGCAAAGTCTGTGTTTTAGCCAGCTCTTTAAAATGTGCATTTCATTTCTTATATGTGTATTTTCTGTGCTTGGTTTAAAAGTCTGAGGCTGAAAATTTTTCTTAATGTTTTAATCAGTCTTAAAAACTGATTTCTTTGTGAAAGGCTATAAAAAATGGTATCTGACTGATCCTTCTGTTATTCTAGATGGGATGCTGTGGTTGTATGCATTACTGTTAAGCATAGCTCATATTTGTTTAGTGCCTGAGTCTGACAGATGTTCAGGAGCTGAGGGATACAGCCTTGGGCAGCTGAAGAAATTTCAGTGAAAGTGAGGGCAGCTGAGCAGTATGACAGGGTTGAACCAGTTTTCTCATTGGAAGAGAAGTAGAACATTTCAAGTTTATGGCATGGAAGTCTTAATTAAGCATAAGGCCTTCTGAATGTTCATGTTAACAGTGTTTTGTTTGTTTGGGAGTTTTTGAGGGGGTTTTGGATTTAGTTTGGGGGTTTTATTCCCAATCTATAACTCCTGAAAATAATTTTCAGCTGTTTCAGACACACCACCATAAAATCACTTGTGAATTTGGCATGCGATTTACATTTATGCATAGCTTTCCATTCTACGAAAAACATTTATTAGTTTGAGCATATATTAGGTGCCTCAGGTAGTCCCTCTGTGATTTTGCAATTCTGAAACATGGGTTAAATATGAACATAATTTTTAATTAGTTTTCCCCTGTGCTGAACTTGGTGCAGCCTGGTCTGTTCTCCATTACTTTGCTGGTCAGAAGTTGTTGACCTTTAGATTATGCTGCAAAATCCATCTGTTGCTGCAGGCTTCTGTAAAGAGAGATGTAAAGAAATATTATCTCCTGTCAGTCAGCCATGTAAACAACTTGAACACAGGCAGTGGCTCAGTTTCCAAGATCTGAATTAATTCAAAATAAGGAGGGAGAGGAGAAGCTGTGAACCAGTGCTCCCTATTCACTGGAGAATCCTTTCTCAGCTGTTGTGCCCTACTAAAATGCCATTGTCCTATTTTCAAATCCCCCTGCTCTCCATGGGAGAAGCTGCTCTGTGGATAACCCTAACCACTAATTAAATCCTCTCCTGTGATCTAGGAAGAGAAAGGCCATAACCTCCACTTGCTTATCTCTCTGTGCCCTCCCCAGTTGCCAGCTTTCAGCTTGTTTTTATGGCAGTCTCACCCAGGAGACTTCCTTGTTAGCAATCTGATATTTGCATTTTTTGTTAAGTACCCATCAGCTATCTATTTCCATACCCTAACCACTCTTTGACATTTCCCCTAATTTAATGTTTTCTGTACCACAGCCTTTAAGACTGTTTAGAGAACTTACTCTCATTTTTTTCCCCCAATGTTGGTTGGTGATGTATTCAACAAGTCTTTGGTTAAATGATAAACTACAAATTAGTGGCCCTAATGTGTTTTAAATATGGTCATTCCAGTAACTTTTACTCATATAAATGCCACTGATGTGTCTGAAGCTTCTGAGTCAAATTTGAAGTGAGACTGGCAAATAGTTCTCATAATTATAACGCAATGAGGTTCTTGCTCCTTCACTTGCATTACGTTAATTGTTAATGCCTTTTAATTATGCAAATTCTCCCCCCATTAATCTGGTAAGCACGCTGTTCTCAAGACTATTTTGGTAATGTTCTCAGATATGTTTGCAACATTTTCTGATTTTAGCTTGCTATATTTTATTCTCTCAACTCTAAACCAGTGATTTCTGTTTCTCATTGAAAAGCTAGCATATTCTACTTTTACTGCACTGGCATGTCCTATGGCAATAATATTTAATCTGTTGTCTTTATTAGAAGTTTTTATTTCATTTAGAAAATGAAGAAAGGTTCTGCTTTTCTTGGGTCTGAGCATCCATTCAGAGGACTCCCACAGTATATACCCATTACAAAATTACCCTCTTCTCATAGTTTTGTGTATCTTAGTCCTTTCCATTGCCTTATTATTCTTTCAAAAGTGCTTCCCAGTGGTGCTCACATTAAACAAGAGCAAATACACCCGCCATTTGTTCTCAGAGTCAAAAGCTAGATATGCTGTTATGATATATTTGTGTCCTTGTCATATATATGCTACAAATACATGGGAACATACTCTTCAAAAACTTCTCTTATTTCTGTTTACCTGAGCAAATTCATAAATGGCCCCATACAAGAAATGTCACTCTGAGTGCCAGTTTTTAGGAGAGTCCCTCTGGTATATGAAATTTTTGGATGGAAATGTGTTAAAGGATGGACACAATTAGAAGGTGTCTCGTCTCCAGGAGATTTATCCAGGAAATGTTTCAAGGGAAATGATAAGAAATAATTTCAAGCTGATCAAATAACCTTCCTTCATATGGGGTGTCCATCAGAGGACCATTGCAGACTATAGTCTGCAATCTTCTATGTGTCTTAGAATGTTTATATCCATAAATATTAAGGTGCTAAAAAAAGCTGGTTGGAAATATGGTGGTAATTTAGATTATTGTCTGTGTTGTTGTACCAAGTTGATTAGTATGTGTAATTTAGCAAAGTCAGTCATCCAGGTTATAATCTGAGGGGTGTACTTAAAAACATCTCATAAGAAACAAAGATGCCACTCTTCATGTTCAGGGGTAGTTCTCATTAATAGCTCAAATGTTCACCAAATGAACATAAATCATCTGCAGTGGAGGTAGGAATTCATCACTATTTACAAAGATTTTGAAAAATTACTGTAACTTTGCATTAGAATTCACTTTCTAGACTGACACAAGAAGTATTCTTCTGAAGAAGAGGGAAAGTCTTGGACTTATACCACAAAGATCACTTATCAGACTTCTGATTTTTTTGCCTGTCACACAGTTTGATCATCTATGATCAATCTGGTTTTTCAGCATATAGAATTGTCTGAAAAAAAATTAAAGTGTTACAAAAAGATATTTTAGAACAATTTAACTAATTGAGTAATAACAGGTCAGCTGGTCCCAATGGGAACTGTCCAAGAAATTGTTGAGCCTGTAGTTCTGATATGCAGCCCATCAGTAAACCATTATCTAGACTAACATTTTTTTAAAGGACTCCAGGGATCATTCTGGCAATTAACTCTGACTTCTGTAAGGCTGAACTATTAGGTATGATAATAGGAAAGGGATGAGTAAACAGAAAGATAAATACAGTGGATTACATTAGAGTCAATATGATGTCTGTGGAGGGAAGTCATATTTATCCAGTTCCTCCAAATGGGTCAATAGTATATAAAGAATTGTAACCCATTTGATATAGTGGACTGGGAGTTTGAAAAGGCATTTCTTAGGGCTTCTCAGTAGAACTTTCAAAAGCAGCTGTGAGAAGCCTTGAGACTGAGAAGTTCTCCTCACAGTTTAATAGTAGCTTAAATGGCAGAAAATAATAAATGGCCAGTATTATGCTGTAAATGTAGGTTATTTTCATAAGCCCACCAGGATCTTTGCTCTGCAATGCATTCATAAATTACCTGGAAAAAGAGATGTGGAATGACATGACAAAGATTTTTTGATGATACATAATTATTCGAAACTAGGGCTGATGGTGAAGAGTTGCAGACAAATCAAAATATTGATTGAATGGGTGACAGAATTGCGGTAGCATTCGGTAATGATAAATACTGCATAATGTATCTAGAGAAAAATCATCCTAACTCTTATACCAGTCTTAGGGCTTGCTGGAAATTGATTCAAGAAAAATGTCCATGAAGCCAGAAATTATTAAGGAGCTCCCCTGTGGCTGGTCAGGCCCTTTTGTGGACTGCTACCTTGTGTGATGAGCACAAGCTCCTAATTTTGACTAAGGTCAGCCTTCAGCCATTATTATAATAGCCAGTCAGATGAGATAGGCTTTGTATAGGCTTGTTGGAAGTTTGGACTTGATAGGAAGGAAATATCTTTTCTTCATAGTGCAGATGCTGGGACGTAGAGAAGGTATGTGCCAGTCCTTGTACTGCAGCAGCAGGAAAAGGGCC
The DNA here is from genome assembly GCF_963513975.1 of Fringilla coelebs. Taxonomy (NCBI): domain Eukaryota; kingdom Metazoa; phylum Chordata; class Aves; order Passeriformes; family Fringillidae; genus Fringilla; species Fringilla coelebs. The sequence continues at coordinate 108,269,800 of NC_140028.1, read as the reverse complement.
ACTTGGTGGAGGGCTCTTGCAAGTTGTCATCTAGTGCCTAAAATTGTTGTCCAGGAGCCTAAAGGCAATTGAGTGATGGTTGCCTGAAGGCAACCATCCTTGAGTGATAGAAGAGTGTAAAGCCTAGGTCCAGGACGACCACTGGGCTGAGGCACGTTGATGACGCATCCAACTTCTTTGGGAAGAGATTGGAGCATGTGCATACATCTACTCCTTGAAAATGTAAAAGGGTACCAGGACGCTTCTTAGCAGCCTCCTGGCAGAGAATTACACACCTCCAACAGTCCTACAGGCAATGCAAGAAGAAAGGGCTCTCTATGTACACCTTTTCTCTCTGGATCCAGTTCATTGTGGCTCTTGCCAAGCCTTCTGGTATTGACCACAAATGGAGACTGAGAAGAGCTGGAGCTGTAAGCGGAGGTTTAGGCAGGGAAGATAACACCGAATGCTGGTGTCGTTTCAGCATCTAGGTGAAGACCTAGTTGGAAGGCAGGGAATCTTTCCTTCCTTAGATGACAGAAATCAGACCCAAGACCTTGATTTTATTGAAAAGTGGTAGCCTAGTACTTGTATGGATTTTTTTTTCTGGCATCTTCTAAGGTGGTCTTTTCCTTGTCACAAACTGTATTCCAGAGGACCAAATCCAGGGCTTTCTCAAGGACTCATGAGTGCTGATATTGGTGATTGTTACCTTCTTATATCACTGTCTCTACACATAGGCAATGAGTGCAGCAGTGACCTCCTCTAATGATGTGAAGGAATCTGCCCCTGTCACGAATTAAGTTTGCTGATTTTGTTCCCTAGGACAAATTTCCAGCACCAGCTCATAGGTTTTTGTGGAAGAATGGCTGGGAAAACTGGGTGTGGAATGATCAGGATACATAAGGCACAAGGGGAAGAAAGGAAAGAATTAGCAGGAGAAGAAATGGTATCTTCTCTCAAGATGTCCCTCTTTATCCCTGCTAAGGAGTGTTTCTTGTGTTTGGTGGCTTTGGTCAGCTGTAAGCAGCATCTTAGAACCTACTGGAGCTTTTTGATGGTACTGTGGAGGGAAACTTTTTCGGCTAGTCAGCAACTTTCATTATTTAGAAGGACCTTATTCCTTCTTCCTGGTCCGAGGGACAATCTCTTTAGATTTGTCCTGGGACCTAGCACAGGAAGAAGTGTTTTCCCTGGTAAGACATGAGCTTTTATAGAGGGATCATTTGAAAAACACAACAAAGAACTTACCTAGTCTTCCCCATTCCATGTAGTACCACAAGCATGTGGCTGGCTCTTGCTCTGATAACTGGTTGGTTCCCCTTGTGCATGTGGGTGGTGAGGGAAGATCTCACAGGGAGAAGGGGCTTGGATTATGGGGGGAAAAGAGCACTTCTGGGGAGGAAGGAAAGAGGGAAGAAGGCTGTATGAGTGGAACAGGTTGTGGTCATGTTGTGTCAATTAATGTGTGCCCAACCCACTGGTTCATATGCAGGTAAGATCAGTCCATCTGCCTGTGCAGGCTGTGGGCTTAGTTTGCACTGTAGCCACTTGAGATTGATAGTCCTGTCATGTACCAAGAGCAAAGAACTTGAGGCCAGGGAGGTGGAGACTCAATCTGACCCAGCAGTCAAGACAGAGAAAAGGTAATATGTCATACAGCTGATCTGTCACAAATCCAATTAGTAAACCAAGAATCACAGTAATAAGAGTTGCAAATAGTTCATAGGCTAAAGTATGTTCGCACAAACAAAATGTCTGTAGAACAGCTATGACTAGTTAGTTAATTAAAATGATAGATTTACTGTAATTTATGAGTGAATGAAACCAGATTCTAAATTCACTGAGCACGTAAATGATTGGAAATGATTAATTGGCTTTTATTAAATGAGAGGGAGGACTAGAGAGTGCTATGTTCTGAGCAACTGACTTGTGATAATGACTGCTCCTGCAGAAAAGCGTAATAGAAAGTCATCTGAGTCACTCATTAACATCCACCACTGCCCTTTCTGTAAATTATAAGTCATTAAAGCCCAATATAGCTACTCTGGAACTTAAATAATAATTTTTACCTCACTAAAATGTTTTATTTGATTTTACTATAGTATGCTTAGAGGCTGAAACTTATTTTGAACAGGTTGGGGAAACCTGTTCCAGAAAGTAAAACCTGATCCAGAAAGCAAATGCCTTGTCTTATATTACTGTATTGAGGGATAAAAACTATTATAAAGTGTTTCATTGTCAATTCGCTTCTTGGTTCCACTGCAAAGAGTGATGATTTTCCTGGCAGTTCAACATGTATTTTCTAAGAATAGAGTGAGAACATCACCTCATTTTTTTACAGATCATCAGATGTCCACCAGTTGGGGGAACTTTGTGTTGGGTTGAATTTAAATCAGCAGTTTTGATGGGAAAGACTCAATAACTCATTAGCAATTCCTTGATCCGCCCAGTTCCCCTGGGTGCTGTTTTAGAATGATAATCCCAATCATTCTTCAAATCTTTATAAGCAATCAGTTTTAAGTACAACTCTCAGAAGATAAGACTTCCTGCTAGTTAGTTTTACCAAAAAAAAAAAAAACCCAAACAAAAAACCCCAAACCAGAACATCCCAAACCAAAAAAAGAAACACAGGTGAGCTAGGGGCTTTGATCAGACAGGTATTCTTTCAAGTCAGATTTAGTCATTTTAGATTTTGTTTCTACATGTCTTATACTCTGCTAGGCAGTCATCCAAATATAGTATTACAAAAAGGTTGCAGAGCTTCAAAATGAACCTCTTAGCCACTTTAGATTGTCTTGAGTGCTTGAAAAAGTGCAATAAATCTATTTTTTTAACGTACAAAACTATTTTTATCCTGATATAAAGGTAATCTCCTGGTACCTTAAATTTACCAAACAAGGATCACGAACTTGGTTGAATCAGCTATCCTTCAAAATCTCCTTTAAAATCCTGACAAAATTCTCTGACAAAGCACTGAGATTGTCTTTAAAAGTCTCATTGTCACTATCTCGCTTACAATAATAGTTTCCTTAATAGAGTGCCACTCATGTTACTTGTTCTCTCTGTTATGTGGTCAGGGCCTTTGTGGGTCTTTGCTGAAGTCTGGATTTGCTGATGTCAACAGGAATTGAGTTTATTCCTTTTCCTGGAACAGTAATGAGATCATCACATCAGCTTTGTGTTGTGACATGATTAAGTTTGCACTGTGACTCAGTTACCTTGTCCTGGAGGACAAAGTTGTAAGATTGGTGGGCATAGGAGCAAAAGGCAGGATCTTGTGGCAGGCATCCAGGTGCTCATTCTGCATCTGAAACCATTGTGTTTTTAAAAGAATACAGTGTAAGAGTATGTAATGACTTCTTGTTTAACAAGAATCTCTCTGCCTGCATTTCTGTAACTGTTAATATTTAAATTATTGACCTAATCAGGTTAAGTGTAAGGGCTGCAACATCTAATTTTAAGGCACATCTTGTTAGTGGCAATTGTGCAAGGGCAAATGCAAAACACTGGTGTAATTAGCTGCACATCAGCAAAAAATGTCAGGAATTTTCACTTGAAACCTCTAAAAGAAAACAAATTGCTTTATTAAGTTAGAAATGCTTTATTTGTAACCTGTGCATATTTATTATGAATACCTTCGTGTGATAATAGTGCTTTGTGATTTTTTTTTCCATAGTCAAAGTGAAAATGAGAGGAAAAAATACCCAGTTCACAGCCTGATTAGATCACAGCTGAAAGCTGGACTATGGGTAGCTGGTTTTTACGCAGTTCAATAGGACTGTCTTTTCAGCTGAAGCCAAGACTGCCGAAGTGACGGTGCTGTAAGCCAGGTGTGAGGTTCTCAGCCCCATCTGTGTGGGCTAAGTTTGTCAGAACCTTTGCATTCAATAAGTTTGCATTTGGTCGGTGCTATCCATTCCTTGAGCACTACATTCACCCATGAGATAAAAGCAAAAATGTTTAAAATAAGAAAATATTCCTTCCTGTGCTCATACTGAAATAAAATGTGTTTTGAGATAACAAAAGTTTTCTCCCTGAAAGACTTAATCATGTAATTCAAGATTGAAGTTTAACTTGTCTCAGCAAGCATTTCATGGCAAAATAAACACAGCATCACAAAGCTGGTTAACATTCAGCCACAGCTGCTGGCCCCATATTTATTAATTTATTTCCCTAGGACTTGCTCTGCACTTTTAGAGAAAAGGCACTTCCCTAATTTTTTCAAGTAGACATTGACTTCTAGGCTGTTTGTTTAAGATAAGCATCAAAATGAGAATGCAAAGGTCAATCTCTGCTGTATTAGAGAGTTACAAAGAGAAACAGTCAGTATGTCTTCCAGAGAATGCTTTCCAATCCAAATTAAATTACTTCCTATAGGATAAGGGTTTTCTTTGGAAATTCAGCAGATTTTGTTTTTACGGGGCTGACTCTGCCTTTACTATATACTTTGCTGAAAGGTTTCTTTTCATCTTTCTACCTCTTTATCTCCACCTTTTAATGACAAAGTCTGTGAGCTCATGCTTAAGGCTATGAGATGGTGGCAGCAGTGGAGTTTGCCCTGCGTGGTCCGCCACTACTGCTTCACTGGCCTGCCTCTCTGCTGTCCCTACTCCACAGACCTGGAAACCTTTCTCAGGCCAGCATTTGTGCAGTCACACCTTCAATGGCTGTTCCAGCTAAATTGGGAACCAGAGCAAGTGAGATTAAAACAGGGATCTTATTCTCCCCTTTCTGCTTTGGGGACAGGAACCACTGATAAAAAAATGGAGCAGACAGTTGAAACAGGGATTTTTTACATTTTTTTTTTACTGTAGCAGCTAAACCAAATGAAACCTCCTTGGACAACATAACTGATGACATAACTAGTCTCAATTAAAATATGTTTTATAAAAATAAGGATGCATTAAAAAATAATCCATCATGGTGCCATCTGGGCAAAGGAGTTGCAGAAGCTATTGCTTGCTCAGTTGGAAATTAATGCTACCTTTGCTGAGACAACACAGCCACCTCTGTGGGCTCCCCCCAACTTTTGCAGCACAGACCGAAATAGATCACTGTATATCACCAACAGAGGTGCTTCAAGCCGGCCCACTTGACACTGCCATGTAGTCAGTGCATATATACATAGGTTTCATGTTCTAGCTAACTGGTTGGTAATCTCTTGAACTGCTTTAGCTGAAGTGCTTGTGATTGCTTGACTCTTTACTTAATTGCATTATTTTATTTTAGCTTAAATTTGTTTAACTACACAATGGAGGAGATAAACTGGAGTGTCTGTGATAACAGTGCCAGACAGCTTTCTGTGTGGAGAGGATGAACAATTTGAACAGATATTTCATGACTTCTACACTAATTTCTTGACACAGTGGTATATTCCTCCTTGCCTTGTCCCACTTTGGCAATTACAGCTGGGCATTTGCATTGGGACAAAATTGTCCTTGGCCACGGCCTGCACAGACAGCCAGTCTTATTCCCCTCATTCCATCTTCTGTCAAGTGTTATGCAGAATTGTCATGCATCACCCTTCTTCTTACACTGCCAGGGATGAGTTACCAGCTACTTGAGTTTTATCCTTAAATAAAATGAGTGTTGGTCTTTCCTGACTTATGTAATTAACAGTAAAGGATTATATTACCATTCATGCCAGTAGTTAGAGACATCATGTTGGACTCATGGCCTTAGTATCTTTTTCTTCTATTTTTGATAGAGGACTGCCAGGTTAAAGACTGTGATCCTAACATAATAAGAGCACTTCATGCATGTGTGGAAATGGCAGTTGATAAGAAAAGATGAAGGTGACTGCACAGCATTGTGCTGAAAGAAAAGGGTGATTTATCTTCTCTTTGCAAGTTTCTGCTGGAAATCATTTAACCTTGTCTTAAAGCCCATTTGTTTTTGCAGTCGCAGCAAAGAAACTCCACTGTGTTTATATTCATCTCTATTTTGAAATATAATTATAAAGGACAATAGGATGGTATTCTGTTGGAGATAGCTTCAAGAATTTCTCTTTTGCACAGGAGCTAAATCTCAACAAATTGAGAAAAGCTCAGTCCTTGATGAAACTGACAGTCAGCCAAGAGTGAGTTGAGGCAAAGAAGAAAATTGATGTGAACTCATTAAATCAGTTGTTTCTTGATGTCATTGAAAGAGCAGGGCTCATAAACGATGAAGTGTATGGAGTCCAAACACAACTTAATGAACAGGCAAGTGTTGACCAAACCCAAAACCCAAATGTACTGACGACTTGTGGTTATCTGCAGTGTGAGGCCAGTGAGGGAGGATGATCTCTGAAGTAGCTGTGAATGTTTACTGACAACTTGGCCTACTGAACCATTCATTCTGTGTTAAATACTGTTTTGTTTATTTGGAATAAGTAGTGTAAGTCTGTAAGTATATATGTCTGTATATAAGTGCACATTTGGACTGGCATTTTGGCTGATGGTTGTTTTCACAACTGACATTTTTCAGTCAGTATGCAACAGGTGTTCTTTAATGACACTGATGGGGATGGGAAAATCAAAAATGGGATCTGTTCTTAATTTTGGAAAGCACCAAGAATGAGAAGTCTATTCCAGTGGCTGGCATATTGCAGACTCAAGTCCCTAGAGGAAGCTACTTGCCCATTTGTTCAGAACATGTTTGCTTTCTGAGATACCCCCGCAGCAATTATCACTGTGCTTATTTGGGTCCTGGGAGCCCAGTATGGTTATGAATAGGTACAGGAGCTGTCTGAAAAGCAATACTGCCATGGTCAGCAATGAGAAATAGGATCTTTTCACAGAGACAGCTGTTTGGCTCTGGGTTGTGTAGTGAAACTGGCAGTTCTGAAACCTGCAACCTGTTTATTCAATTCAAAATTCAAGGCCAGTGTAATTCCCAATGACTATCACTGTTATTTCATTAGGGAGTCCTAATTCATTGTTTCTGTGGGCACAAAAGTATTGCTGGACTCATTTGGTGTTTCAGCGCACTGTAATTTTACATAGTGCAATACTGTGGAGATTGCCAAGCTGTGTCATCTGTTGGGCTCATCACTATTACTTCCTTTTGACCTCCTCTGTGTAATTACACATGGATGACTGACTTGCTGCTGTAAAGATGCATAAATGCAACTGGACTTGTTAAATGAAAAACAGACTGAAATTATTCTCTCTGAGGCCAGTGTGAGCCAACAAGGTGGCTGTTTGCTCTCTGCCAGGCAGCCAGAGCCATCTGTCACATGACAATAAGCAAGCATCAATTTCAGAAGTCCATTTGTTTTTGTGACAGTTTTTACAATTTTATGGAAATTGAACCATTATATAAAGCATATTTTTCCTCAGAAATTGGTGTTTTATAGACTTACATCCCTGTTTAGTAATTTAGATTCCTAGTTGCATTTTACATGAAGCATAAATACACTGATCCTTTTTTCCCCTGAGTAACAAAAATCTTCAGAGCATTTTTCTGGATTTTGGTGGGAGGAGGGGTGGTTTTGTTTTTATCCTGTATATGCAAGACTGTCCTTGTTTGGTACTTAAGGAAAACCTCAAGGTGTCTGAGTTTTATTGTCCCTGGAAATCAAGTCTGTAGGGGCTACAAAGGAACTAATGTTTGGTGCTTTAATATTTAGCTCAAAATCATTGCTCAGAATGATTTTTCTAACCTGATTTTGCTACTCTTTTTATTCTTTACAAATGAGTTGTAATCTGTGTTTTGCAATCTTTGTTAATTCTCAATTTAACTCATCCTATTCCTGCTTTTCTTGGAATAATAAATCTAATTTATCAAGCCAAGTTGTAGAGATCTCTAATTGTTGGAGTCTTGTGTTTAAGTCCAGATTATGGCAAATGTCCTCATGAGCCATCTAATTTAGTTTCATCCTCCATGGAAGTTGATCAATGCTATATAGAGGTTCTGCTCGGGGGCAGTTAGGGATTTCACATACTCGATCAGACATGAATTGCACAGACAACTTGGACAGCTCTGCTCACATCACTTTGTTTTCATGAAGGCATAGTAGACTTTTAACTTTATGAGGAGCATTTTAAAGCAGGACAAGGAACAATGTCAGGCTGTAGGTACCATTTTTTGGAGTCTGTATGCATTAAGCTTCAAATTCCTAACAGAGACTTCTTGGTTCTTCCTAGGGGTTTGCCCAATTCACCTGAGCATTGCTGCATGGCTGTTCAAGGGTTTGTGTTCTTAGACATAACAGCATTTATTAAATTGTCAATTGCTTGGTTGCTTGCATACTTCTCCTGTATGGTAATTGCCATTTAAAGTCAGCACTTTCCAATATGTCACTGGTTCTCCTAATAGCAAGAAGATGAGTTATCTGTGGTCATGATTCTTACCCTTGCAAGAGTGTAAATGCTTGAAATTATTTGAATTGTCAAAGCATGTGTGGTGGACTGACCTTGGCTGGATGCCAGGTGCCCACCATGCTGCCTTATTACTCTCCAGCAGGACAGGGGAGAGAAAATAAGAGGGAAAACCAGTCAGAGTTTGAGATAAGGCAGTTCACTGAAGCAAAAGTGAAGGTTTGCATGCACATGAGTGTGTGAGTGAAAGATCTCTATTTAGCTGTACTAGATGAACATGAAAAGAACATGTGTGTGAAAGTAAAGAAGGTCATCCCTAACCCATGGAGCACGTCAATGAAAGTTTGATCTAACTCCAGAAAACCTTTGCAGTTAGACTATTTTGTGATTTTACAGGGAGACATAAGGGTTGACAGATGTTGAAATTTGAGGATCTTTTTCACAGATTGAATTATTAGGCCATAAAAGACAGTATCACTGGAAAAAGAGTTACGGGAATCAACATTTAAGAAGTATTGGAAGTTACTTGTCAGAAGCTATTTTAGGAGAAAATCTGATTAAAGAAAGACTATAAAGGATATTTGAATGTGAGAGATTCAGAGAATTATTAACTTGAGGGGAAATCTAGATGTACAGTGAATCTGTGTGTTGTTTTAGTGTTTGTTCATAACTATTTTTAGTTTGCTTTGCTCCACGACAACCAGGAGCCTTTACAACAGCTCCTAAAAGAACAGAAACGTAGGATCTGAACTGTGGAAATGCAAAATTCTTCCAGTGGATTTCCCTGTTTTTTTTATAAGGAGGAAGTTACAAGAGACTACCAGGGTGAGGTGTACCTGGGAGGTGGTGGTCTCACCTGTTCCAGCAAGGTGAGGACAGGGAGCTGATGAGAAGCCGCAGGAAGAGGGATCAAGGGTTTGCAAAGTTTTGTGTAAGCTTAGTATGTGGCCCAGTTTGGCTAAAGCTGATATTTGGGGCCAGCTGAGATCATTGTTTGGACAGAGAGAAACTGGTCTGAAGTAGTAGCTCAGGGAGTCCTTGGCATGCGGGTGACAGATGAACCTGTGTTTGCAGATGAGATCACCAGCAACAGGATGGCAAGTGCTTATTTCCAACGCCATATAGATGTTGGGCTGGCTTCTGAGCATGCATAACTTATCAACACTGCAGCCCTGTGTGGAAGTCTCCTGTAGCACCCTTGAGCCATGTTTTGCCAGACAGAACTGCAGTTTACTTTTGCTAATAAAGCTGTTGTGGTCAGCTGGTTGTATAATGGATGTAAAGAGGTTGCCCTATCCAGTTCTGTTAAGTCAAATATTTTAAACTCACTCATTAAAGAGGGTGGAAACTGCAATAATGGATATTTTCTGGATTATAGAGAAATCTGAAAGTGAGCTGAGAACAGCACTTGCAATAAAATCTAACTTTAAAAATCAAACAAGACAGAGAGTACCTTCTGTTCAATAATTACCCTGCAGTTTTATGAATCTTCTTATGTTCAGACAATGCCCCTTAGAGTTGGTAATTTTACAACAATCACAGAGCGTTCCTCTGTGTGCAAAATGTATGTGCTGAAGGGCAGAGAATAGCCTCAAAGTGAATAGGTGTCAAGAAACATCCAAAATCAATTAACAGTTATCTATCGTGTGGGAGACATTCCTTGTCTGTCTGTGAATAGTCCTCGAGCCAGTGTGGCGCTCAGACTGCCGGGAAACTGGGACGGTTCCAAGTTACCCGCAGGAATGGCTTTGAACTTAGAATAAACCTCCACACACATATACAAATTAGAAGAAAACAAAACACCTCGAATGAAATCATGGCCTTATCAAAATCAAAAGGTGTTTGTTGACTTCAGTGGAACAAGAATTTTATCCATAAAGAGAAAAAAAAAACATTCTTGAACTCTAAAATCAGGGCTAAGCTGTCTGATGTAGTGTGGGGTTGGGTTTTTTTTTTGGTCACAGATACCTGCTTGTTTTCACATGTATTTGCAGGATCTGAAGGCCACAAAGTCTTTGTAATTGTGTGTCTGCAATCCCTGACTGCAATATGCTTGCCAAAGCACACCTGGAACACTCATGCTTTTGTAAGTTTCATTTCTTGTTTTTATGGTCCAGTAGCATTGCTCAGGCCTGTTCAAGTGACTTGGCAATTAGTAACATAAATATAACTTGTCTGACTTGATTTGTTCTTCCCACACACACATTCTGTGTCTCTCTCCAGCTGGAACCATGTGTAGAGAGAGGAGTAGCAGGGAAGCAATGCTATGAACGTTTTTATCCTTTTAGAATGAGCTCTCCTACACTATGGAGACCAAAAATAACTTGTGGCCATCCTAGTAAGCGTATGATATCCCTATAAGCACCCTGCCTTTGGGTGTTCCTCTGCTACACCAGCACATCCTGACTAGAGTAACCATTCATTTTCATTACACAACCTGTAAATTGGCTGCACTTAGTCTTTAGAGGGTCCTCTCCCACAGACCTGCTGGGAGCACGTGTAACTAATGTCAGATTAAGCACCACAAAGGACCACTGCATGCATATGGGATTTTCTTTACTAGTTTTAGTTGTTTTGCTTTTGTATTTTAGAAAATTGCTGCCACAGATGTAAAATTGCCCTAAAAGCTAGAGTGCTTCCCTGCCCTCTATGAGAGTTCATGTTTAACTTGTACCTGGAGAGCCATGTTGCCAACTGCCTTCCTGCCAAGGCCCTATGTTATTCACTCCCTGTATGGGAGCCATCCAAACTTCCCTGCCTCTCCCCATCCAGTGGAAACCCTGCTGCAGCATCAAAATGTGATGCTCACTTGCTTAGAAAAGGGGAGAGGACTACAGAAGAGCCCAGGACCTCCGTAGCCTGCTGTGGGGGCACTGAGAAAAGGTGTTGTGGTCTGTGCTGTCTGGATTGGGAGCTTTCACTGGCTGTGTTAGCAACCTGAGCTCTAGAGAGGAGAGTGAATTTGGGTAACTTCATTCTCCACACGAGGTTTCCATGCCCTTCAGAAGCAGCACTCCCCCTGCACTGTGCAGGTATCTGGGTTCCTGCTTGGGATTCCTCTTTTAGGGCTGATAATTAAATGTCATCATCACAACCTCCACTTGATAGGCTCCAAATGCTTTATTGGGACTGGCACTTCAGTACACAAAGGTAAGGCAGGCCTCCACAAGTGAGAGATCCACCTGATCTGTCATGGGAAATGATGAGTTCATTTATTATAATTCCTCAGGGCACTGCCAGCTTAGTGTGTATGTTTGGAGAGCAATTTATATTAAATAAATGCTTATATTTAATAAGTCCACAGCCAATGGATCTGTTGGTTTAGGTCACGTGCATGAGTCCCTGGTTGCAGTATTTGCTGGGTTATTGTGCTCCTCTGTTGAGAAGGAATAGCTGCATATTTCTGGCCACATCATCATGAGTTGTGAATAATAAACCAAGTGACGTGATTTATCTGATTACTGCAGTGCGTGTGAATAGTTCAGCATTGACAGTCTGGGAGGAAAAGTACCATTGAATGCCCTGGGAAAGGCATAAGATGGGTCACAACACTAGAAGGTTTTCCCCTCCAACCCAGGCATTGTGCCTCATTTCTGAAGTTACTGTCCCACTGACTTATTTGCTGGGCTGTCACATCAGCTATAGCAATGTTTTTAACCCCACTATATTTCTTGACATTTGTTCCTTAAAAAATGGGAATAAGGTCACACTAAGCAGCTGTGAATAGCCATCAACTTTCAGTCACCACCAGCCTGGATGACATTTGAAACAGTAGCTTTGGTTGGGGATGAAAGGCTCTGTGTCCTACTCACAGTGCCTTCAGCCAGTCAAAGATGGAAGTAGGAATGAGAAGTCTGAGATGCATATTTAAAATTGCAGGAACAGCCCTTACTATGAAGACATTATTTGAAAGAGTGTCTAGAGGGCAATAGGAGTGTTCTCAAGTCTTTAAAGTTTTTTAGTCTGGAAACTTAATTTTTAATATCATATTTCATGTCCTACATAGGGTCCCAATTAGTCCATTGAAAAAATGTATTACTGATTGTTTTTACTGCAGTATTAGCTGAAGGTAAAAGCTCCATTCACAGAAAAGCTTCCATCAAGGGATAAAAGATACTTAATTCACAGCATGTGTCAATATTCAGGTGATGCTGACATTGAACCTGTGAGGATCTGGTAGTTCTGATAAACCAGCCCACAGCAGCTTCTTACCCATGTGGCTGCTCTCAGCCTGTGCCAGTAAAGTTGAGCAAGAACTGAGTACCTGTAATTAGCTTAATAATATTAAATTGTGATGAAAATATAGGGAAGTATCGCTTTATGAGGTGAAAATATGTGTGTTTGGGAAAGAGAAAGAAACAGCTTGCGAGAAAGCGGTATGTTTTGAGGTGTCTTGCTTGTATCTGTGTATACAGGCAAGGTAGTAGCTTTTTGGGCAAATGGTGAACATCCCCAGCAGTTGTTTCTTTGAGAAGATTATACTTGAAGCTGAATATGCTTCCAAGACCTTTCTTCAACCAAGAAAACGTTTCAAATATAAAGCTTGTTATTTTTGCATTATTTTCCAGTTTACTTCACAGACATCAAGTTATGGTTCACTTGAAACCTCAACAAAGAAGAGTTTCTTTCTTTTAAAAATGGTGAGAGAGTAGTTTACTGCCAAGGTAATTTTTCTCCATTGTAAATTACAAAATGTGACTTACGACTAATCAGAGAAAGCAGTTCAGCATTAGGAAACCAACCTTAACAGAAGTAATTTGCCCTTAAGTTCCTTCTCTTTCTTGAAATTTGAATTGCAAATATCCCTTCTTAGAGTAAGAATGCAAAACTCCTCCATTTATTAGTGAAGTACATATTCCAGTGGAAATGTTTTATATAATAACTTTTCCTACAATCATCTTTAGCAGCACCATAATCTCTGAATAGTTTTCTGGAATTTTTTGGAAATATTGATTATTATGTATCAACCATGATATTCCTTATTGCTCACACTTGTTTAACAGGATTGAGGAGAGGAGAGGTGCTGAATGGTTGTAGGCATAATATAGAAAAGTAATTTTGAAATTCTTGTTAAATTGCAGTGAGTGTACAACTAAACTGAGATTTAATTACATTTTTAATTAAAGGAATAACTATTGATTATGTCATTGAACCTGTGTTGCAGCCAGCCCTAACAAACAGCAATATTACAAGAGATCATTAAACTAGTTGTTAAAATTCCAAATGAATGAGATCTAGAACTGCTGTGGATAAAAGCTGCAGCAATGGTGGGTAGAAGAAAAAGATAACAAAGTGAAGAATACATTAATTTCTCAGATTTTGGTGAATGGTGGTTTTATGTCCTGTCATAATTTAATATAACCTACGGAGCAAAAGGAAGATGAAACTGGAACAGTTTTTAAATAGGAAACATGAGTAAAGTTTCTTCTTGAGAGTGAACGGTGATTCAGATACTATTTCTCACAGGCTCCTATGAAGCAGGATGTGATCTGTTGTTGTATGTAAGAGACCTTCAAATTGCTCAGGGAGCAATCAGATCTACTCAGACCGAGATAAAGAGCAAATAAGAGCCAGTGATCAGAGCATGGGAGTGCTGACAAAACCCACAGGTAGCTGTGTTCAACATGCAGTTTTCCTGCTAGCAGAGAGTTGATCTCCTCCCAGGCCCATGGAGTGGGTGCCTGCTGGTGGGTAGGAAGCATTTTTGTGGGCACTGGTGAGGAAGAGCTGGGGAAGCCCCAGCCGCCCACGTAAATCTGTGCAACCCTGCCTGGTCTGGGCGAGTTCTCTGTGGGCATAGCTGGCACTGCCGACTGGACAGGTTGGTTCTTCACCAGCACCCCTTAGCTCGGGTAAAGTTGGTAGTTGACCCTGTCAAGAAAATGCTTTCTAAATTTGGGTTATACTTAATTTAAATGGACAGGAGGCAGCTCATGCTGATCCTTTCCCTCCTTGTGCTTCCACTTTTATTGCTGAAAGTATCTTAATGAAGCATTTTGTTAGCTTTGGGAGTAGCCCCTGTGGATGGATACCATGGGAGCCCAATGCTTGTGGCTGAAAGTTGCTCTGCACAGTGAAGTCTAACAGGGAGGTGATGAGATGATCTCATGGGTGTTTCTGTTTCAGTCTTTTACAATTTCTGTGCATATAAAGCCATTTTAATCCTTTCTATTCAAATGCATTATATGCACAGAAATGTGTTCTTAATAGTGACGCAAGGCATGCTGCAGCATGGGCAGGCTTATAGTCAGACCCTGTGACTCAACTGGACTAAGTTATTGCTTGAAATAGATAATTTTAGAATTAAATCTTTCTTCTTTTATAGTTGAGCATATTTTGAATGTTCTCTGTATGATGTCATTGGCTGTTTTGTGAAGGTTGTACAAATGTCAGCACCCAAACGTTAAGATGCAGTAGAGTAAGAGATATCTGTAACCTTTATTTGACCTGATAGTTTTATGGAGCAAGATTCAGTCCTAGTGACCTTCCCTCCCGTGACCTCTTGGCTTTTTAAAGTGTGCAGGATAAACAAGGGGCATGAATGTGGAAAGCGCAAGGAATGTGGCAGTAGCTGGTGAGCTACAGGAGTTGCAGGGAAGTGTTTGGTTGAGGCATAACCATTCTTTAGGAACAAAAAGCAATGTCTTGTGGTGAAAGTACTTTTCTCCCTGTGTTGCTCCTATTATATGTGGTGGTGTTCTCACATTCAGAACCCAGATTCCAAAACATTTTGTGTGTCTAGCAGGTAACGTATAGAGAAGACTGGATTTCTGAAATACAAACTGAGAGAATCAGATACAAACCTCAAGAGAGTAAAAAGGTTTAACCATCTGTAATCAGGATTTACCAATGATTTGTGTTTAGGTAATGGCATCACTGTTTTTTTTTCCAACACACAGGATATGTTTTGGTTTATTTCAGGCAGGTCCCTATTCCCTGTAAGTGCTAAACTACAGGATGTTATGATTATAGATGTAGTGACACTGTTGCTGCAGAATCACTGCTGATAAATTATGGTGAGATGGCAGCTGTAAATACAGCTTCTGTTGTGATTTAAGAGGGAGATGTGAAGGCGTGTTGCCCAGATGCTGGATCAATGGTAAATAGGGCCAGCCACAGCACGCTAAAGCTTACAAGTCCTTGCCAGATTTAGGGATTAGAAGTCATCGTTTCTAGCGTTAACTCCTCCAGTATCAAAATAATCAGCTGGTCTGGTCCTCCCCTTTTCCTTTCTCTTCAGCCAAGATTTATTTACCTGTGCAAGCAGGAACTGACACGCAAACCAGGATTCTTTAGTAATTTATTTGAGATACAAGAGCTTTTCATCAAGTTGCCAAGTATTCAGTGTCTGTTCAAGCTACAGTGCATGAGGCTTCATGTTGTGTTCCTGTGACCTTCCTGTTCACCTGCTTAACCACCAGGAAACATGTGGCTGTTTTTAGCTGTGTAGTTGTACTAATTAAGGATGGAGAAACAATGAACCAGTCTTTGTGAATTCATGCAATAAACCACACCAGCAGCAAAATCAGCTATAATCAGGATGCATTTGACACAAAAGGGCAAGTAGCTTTGGTCACTCAACCCCCTGCTCTGTAGGTGACAGTCCTGCGCAGGTAACACTCCTAATGACTGATGAGGGGTGAGAAAAATTTCCATATCCAGTTGCCAGCTTTGCAGCATTTTAACCTGGTTTCTCCCAGAGAAACCCCACACATCCTGATCTGAAGGCTGGTAGAAGCTTAGTTACTTTTTCCCTGAAGTGAGAAATAAAATTAACTGTCTCCCCAAGATATCCCTGGGATTCAGACTAAATGGGGTTTGTATTTGCATTGATACTAAGGATGACATCAGGATTGTCAGACTGTGATATGTGAATTTGTACACATGCAGGGACTCAGAATGTGAGTGGGTGAATACTGTTAACTAAGCCAAGATATTTTAGATGGTCTCTGCCTAAAATTTAGTAAAAGGGACTTTCTCATCAGTCTCTGCAATGTCACATTCCTTTTACAATTGTAATAAATGCTGTAACTTGTTTCCTTCTCTCTTATCCCACAAAAATGACAGAGAATCATCTTTTGCTAAGCCTTTGGTAAAGGTCCTTTCTTTTTGTTCCAGATAACTTCAAACAAGAAGCACTTGGAGAGCCTGAAGAATGATGGCGATGCTCTTATCCAGGCTCTGGAGAGCCTGGTCGAAACTGCCAGGTGAGTTCCCTCAGGCTTTCAGGAATTTCCAGGGCTGAAAGCGCTTGCCTCCTCTTTTGTCTGCAACGGTCTTCTGTAATTCTGTGCAGTAAGAGCTTCTCAGGTTTCTGTCCCTGGCCCCCCTCCCTGCACTGCTCTCCTCCGAAGTCCTCTCTGTCAGCCTGCGGCACACTTTGATCCTCAGCTGCTGCACAGTCCAGCTCCGTTTGTGTGTCAATTCTGCGGATTTTTTTTTTCTTAATTTATTATTTTATTCCAAACCTTGGTCCCTCTGTCAGGAGTTCTTGGCAGAGTGGGCTGTATGCACAATGCAACATTTGTGTCCCATTTTAAGGTAGCTGTGGTTGATGCACTTGAAATCTGATTCCTTTCAAATGCTGGGCAGAAGAACAGGACTGCTTTTGTTTAAGGTTACCTGTAGCTTCTGCTGAAGGCGCAGGACTTAGGGGAATGGCATGGCCTTCTCTGCAAGAACAGAGGTGCTAGTCCCAACAAATGGGCCAAATGGGCTTAGCTCATCTCCCATAGACTTCCCCTCATCTAATACCCCTGGACATAGGAATGAATGGCTGTTCTCTGCCTCTCAAAACAAATTTTATGCTTCTGCTGTGGGCTGTTTGGCTTCATTTCACTTCTGTCTGGACTAAAATTCATAGAGGAATTGTATTTCCAAGGTCAGTTTTTGAAACACTAAGATAATCTTTGCAGTGCCCTTTGCCTCCCAAATGCAGGCTTTTGGGAAAACTGGCTCCTCAGCATTATGGCAGAGTGTTGTATGTATGTATGTACCGTGTGTTGGAAGGAAGGGAGGATGTAGGCAGACATGGAGAGGAAATGTTGGGATGTGGCAAGTGCGAGGAGATGCACACCGAGGACCAGCCAAACCTGTAGAGAGCAGTCAGCATCCCTCTCGCACACTCAGCTGCTGACTCACAGGGTTTTGTATGACACATTAAATTATCTCACTAAAAAAAAATGTCAGCTCTCCCCAAAGGAGACACAGGCACCACCACTGAAAATGAGAGTGGGGGAAGACAGGGTTTTCCTCTGTTAGAAACAACTTTCACTCTGTTTGTAGCATTTCAGCATTAGCTGCACCAGACAGCCCAGTCATTGTCTTTGAGTTCTGCTTTTCTGGCTTCCTCAGTAGTCTGTTACAGTCTGTATGTTTCTGTATGCAGAAAAACACACACTATAGAGCCCAAATCAAGAGCACTCACCTTAATTTAACACAAGATGCTCAGTAGATCAAATTCCAGCTGATGCCATTGAGGACTGTTATGACACAGTAAGGTGAGCCAGGTCCCTCTGCTGTGCCAAGCTTCTGCACTGTAACAGCAACAAGAGAGCCCCTGAGAACTCATGGATTTTCATTTCCCCTCCTCCCGTTCTTCAGGGAACACATGTCCCTATCCATTTGCCTCTAGAGGAGACTGAGAGGGACTGAGCTTGGTTCTTGGGGCTGTAATGGACTTAGAATGCATAAACTGGCAACGGGCAGGCAGAGGAAGCCTGGAGTTGGGAAGCTTTATCAGACTTAGCTGAATGGATATTTATTTATGGAAGGTGTACATATTCTGCCTTCTCCTCACATTTCCTTATGTGGCATTTTTCCCAAAACATTCCTTGTGACCTGATAAACTTGGTCCCCTCACCTGTGCTTTGAACCTGGTTTAGGAGCCTCTCTGTATCTCCTGCAGAACTGGAAATATTTTAGAGGCAGCTACAGCCGAGATCCTGGATCTAAGCCGTCCTCGGGGTAGTCTAAACTCCCAGGCCCTTCCACGCACATATTACCACTGGTTTGAATTGCTGGAGGAGTGTTTTTGCTTTACTCATTTCTTACAAACAGGTTTCTTATCTCTCCTTCTCCCTGTGTGTCAGAAGGGGAAGTGTGTCCAGCCAAGGAGTCAAGTGCTAAGAGAAGGGCGCTGGTTGGATTGAAAGCTGCTTTCAGTGCTCCCCTGCTGCCCTGTAGCAGCCATGGATTGCCAAACTCTCTCTCAGTGATGCTTCCTGAGCTCGTTGGAACAGGCAGCTTTAAGAATGACATGACCAACCCATTTTGCTTAGTTAACAACCTGGAATCAAATCCATGCTTTAAAATGTGGGATCATGGACATTTATTTTTCAGTAAAGGCAGTGGCTAAGATGAATTAGCTTCAAAAAGCTGATTTAAACTGCTGCTTATTACAACATTGGCTTATGTAACGTGAACTGATCATTTGGATTTTCTTGTTAGCTCTGTATTCCCAAAGTGTGGAGTACCGGTAGATATTGTCATAAGGAAGCAATAAAGGAAGTTGCAGATTGATCTGCTGATGTCCTTTCTAAGCTATAGATGAGGGATGGGAGTGCATAAGAAGATTTCATTCTGTTAACTAGGAGTAATGTATTAGAGCCTCTGTTCCAAAGCTAGGAAAAAAAAACATATTTCCAGAAGAAAAAATTAGGCAAAATATATAAACCTCAGGTGAGGAAGCAAAGGGCCCCAGTGCAGGGCTGTGGTTGGAGGGGCAGTCGCTCCTCCTTGCAGGAGGTGGGCAACACCTGGAGTGGAAGTGCCTGCCTGTGCAGAGCGGTGCTGCAGGCAAAGGGCTCTGGGTGTGTGTGAAAATACATCTTTCTGCCAGGCTGGAAGTGTGCGTGTGAGGAGTCACAAGGTGTGTGATAAATTCTATCTGCCTTCTTTTGCAGAGGAGGTTGAGTGAGGGAGCAGTTACTGGGAGTTGGAGCTGAGATCCATTTCTACTCAAGATGCGCTACAGGGCAGAGTCACTGGTTAAATGTTACTGCTTAACAGAAAAGCAGATAGAGAGTGCAGTTAATGGCCACTCAGAATTTTCTGGCATAGATAAAGGCAAATGTGGAATTTGAAGAAAATATTTTTTTCTCCTGAGGCCATCTAATAAATGTTACTGTTTTTAATTTCTAGCTCTCACGTTGACAGTGCTGTTGCTTCCTTGGCATTTGAAATTCTGAGAGCGGTGGGACATGAAAATATCAAGACTCCCAAGTGAACAATTTTTGACCTTCCTTCTGAAATGTGTAGGTTGTGTACCCTGCTCAGCACCTCGGTCCTGCAGGAACACCTTCAGAAGAGCTGAGCATTTAGTAATCTAAACTGCACCATATGCAGAATTTGGGCTGGCTCAGGAAGGGAGGGAAGCTGATTCAGGGGTGGGGAAGGGGTAGTTTGTTTTTTAAATCCCTGTAAAGATGAATTCTTGGTTACTACTTTGCTTTGCTGACATTACATGATGTAGCTCAAGTATTTGATAGTTTGAAAGTGTGAATTAAATAAATAGTAGTTACTCCACAATATAAAGTGTTTCAAGCTAGTTAGAAATGCTCATTTATCTTTTGGACCAGGTGACTGCCTTGGCTGTTCACTTTTAGGGGTCATCTCATGCTTGTGACTGGCACTAGGAAATACCTTTTTATCAAGACAGACAATATTGTTCACCTCAAGCAACCAGTACCAACCACTGTGATCACACAGAGGCTGTGTGTGGGGCATGTAAGGATAGATGTTACCCAGGTTTCTACTCGCAGCCTTCTACTTTCTAGCCCCTCCTTTGCCTAGCATAGCTCAGCTTAAACTACACTGGTGGAGTGCTGTTCTCAGCTGCCAACACTCCTGGCTGCAGTTGAGAACAGGTGTGATGATGATCCTGGCAATTTGTCAAACCCCCAGTAAAAGCTGGTACCCTAGAAAAGGTCCTCTAGAGCTTGCAGATCCCAGTGTGTGTAGAGTTAAATTCTTCTCCACATGTGCTGTGGCTGATGTCTGTCAGTTTGTCAGTGCCCCCACCAAGCCCAGGTGCCTGTGACAGCTGCACAGCTCCGTTACCCAGAGTTTGTGGATGCAAGCAAACAGCCCCATGTAAAGAGATTTCACCTTGTAACTTACAGGAATTGTTTTCTTACATTACTTCACATACTGCTATTTTTCAGCTGGAGTTACTAGAAAGAGGGAACAGTGAAGTGCTGGCTATTATCTGATGTAGTGTTTTACAGTAGGAGTCCAATAGCCAAGTGTGGCTGAGAGGAACAAAGCTGAATTCCTTGTGTGAGCCCTTTCCTTTTGCAGCAGAAGGGGAAGCAGGCTGGTGTGGCTCCCTTCAGCTCTCAGCATCTTGAGCCAGGAGTCTCTGCAGCAAAACCTGCTCTGATCTCCTGCTGGCAAACTGCTGCCTGCAGTGGATGTGCCTGGAGTGCTGCTCCCACAGAGCTGGTGACAGATGCATGGTGTACACGTGCAGTCTGCAGCTGAGTCGGCAGTCTCAGAACCACTTTGTCCCCTTGCAGTCACACAGGTGCTGCCTCAAGGGAAGCCAGTCACACACAGGTCTTGTCTTGTGCAGCAGCTGAACACTGAGGACACCTGAGAAGGGCTTTGAACCAGCTGAGAGCTTGTGGGCAAAGGCTCTTTCCTTGTCCCTTAGTGCTGAGGGGAGCTGAGGCTGCTCACCCTTTGTGAAGCCCAGAGAGCTGTGGGGCTGGCAGGCCTGGCAGCAGTGGAGTTGCCTCACATCCAGCTAGACCTGCCCCACGCTAAGGACCCTGCCAAAGCAAAGCAGGGGCAGCCTGGGGACTGCAGCAGGAAACCTCCAGGCTATGAAGGGTAACTATGCCAGAGTGCAATCAAAGAGGTAAATTATTCTTGTCTCCCTCCACTAAAGTGGTTGTGCAAGTCCAGGACTATGTCTTAACACACAAATATATTTTGTGATCTGAAATAATTTGACACAGAATGAATTAAAAGTTTACTTTAATTTTGAACCATTTTATAACTGCATTTTTCTCATGAAGCATCTGTATCACAGCAGGCTACAATAACTTTGGGATAAAAGGCAACTGGTAAACTGTCCAATACAAGGTTCCAAATAAACAGTTTTTACTGGCCCCTACCCAGACATATCCCAGATAAAGTTTTTGATCAAAAACATGAAATAGATCCACCTGCTTATTTTAAGCATATTAAAAAGGAAACTAATTGGACCATTTCTATTTGTCTAGTTTTTTATACAAAAAGGCTACACAATGTTACACTTTATTCAGAATACAGTTAGAGCGATTATGAATTAGTGTTCTACACTTTTACTCAATCCTTAAAAATTAGAAACTGCTGTAGCATATTCACTATAACTTAATACTACGAGAGACTTTAAAAAAAAACTAACAACAATTACTGCAAAAAGAAAGGCTACTTCCAAAGCAAGCAAGGTCAGTACCATTACAGAGATTTAAAAAAAATAATAAATTTTTAACAAGCAAGGCTAGGGTTTGATAAATTCCATCTTGCAACTCATTCTTGTGCATTCTTCGTTTCTTGAATCACTCCCAAAATCCATTTGTATTATTACTCCTCGACCAAAAAGGACCAGAACAAAAAGTTTACTTCAATTGTTCCCATAGGAAACTCAGCTTGGTTAGTGTGTCAGGCACTTTCTGAGATACTAGCCCACCCCTCGAGCCCTCTCAGCAACTCTACAGGCCAATCAATGCAAGTTCACTCAGATGATACAGCTGCAAAGAGAAAAAACACAGGTGTCAGGGCTCCTGAGTTGTAAAGGGCTGTTGTAACACATCAAGACTGCATGAAGCCGGTGCACAAGACGTTACAGTTAATTACTTCCACACTTCACGGCAGAAGTCAGTTTGGAGTGTGCTCATTGTGTGTTTCCAGAGCATTTATTCATTATTGTGGCACTCTAGGACCCAGTTGAGCCAATCCCTCCCTGCCAACCAAGTCCTCAGTCCAGTCAGCTGTTTTTCTCTTTTTGTTTTGTTTTTAAATTCAAGGTTGGAGCTTCTTACCTAAAGGATGATTTACAGGTCAGTATCGAACCAGGCCAACTGATTACTGTCACCTGGAGGCAGCCCATCCATAAGGTCCTGGGCATGGCCAAGATCTGGCAGACCATCAACTGGGTAGTCAGCACCAGGGTGGTGGCCACCCATTTCATGTTCCATCATAGGGTCCATACCCAAGGCATCCTGACCGTATCCGCCAGAGTGGAAAGAACGGTAGCTAGGATCTAAGAAAGTTAAAGGTGGCAGAGGGAAAAAAAGCATAATGTTAACAGATGTTAGATGCATCAGAAGCTGCAAGTATCAGTGTGTGAGGAGATTGTGTAGCCATCTAATTGTTTTCTAGTTCAGCCAAGTTCAACACAATCTGCTGCCTGCCCTTAACAGCTATTCCATTGTTCGGAAAAGCCTTCCAGTAGGATTCTGCAGACAAAGCACACTGCAGTCAGAAGCACGAGCAGATTCCAGCCAAGCCATTAGTCTGCACAATCAACACTACTAAAATTCAACAATACTGCAGCAAAACCAGGCTCCAAGACTGTAGACTTGCTTCTGAAAGACTAGTCAAAAATAGCTCAGAATCCTTAGGGATAGGCTTGTGTTCAAATCTATAGACACTCACAGACTAACGCATTCAATACCAGCTTTGTTGTTTTAAAGAAAAACTGCACTATTGGAATTGTCAAGTCCATTTGTAAAGAATGGAAAAGATTTCTGGAAACAACAGCTCAGCAGGAGGTGTTCCCACAGGACTCAGACAAGAGACACTGGTTTTGCATGTTCATACGGCTCCCATTTCAGGGCTGCCAGTGGTGTTGCAGAAACGGGTTATTTGAACTGGCAGTTCCCCATCTGCCTGTCAGTTTGCAATACCTTGCTGAAGAGTAAATCCACTCTTCACTCATTTGCAGTTCTCCTTTAAAACCTATGACTTGACTTCATCCAATTGAAAGTTTAGTCAAGGGGAACAGAAGACACGTACCATCTGGGCGGTATCCAAGAGGCTCTCCCTGGGCACCGATATCCAGTCCGAGATCTGCTGTCTATTTGTACACAAAGAATTACAAAACAGTTTTAACATCGGGTCTTTCGGCCAACACCAGTAATTCTGAGTTTACAAAGTTGTAAAGCTTGCCCCAAATCCCTTTGAACAACTCCTCTGCAGTAAGCACTGCAGCACTGCTGTCAACATGAAATGCCTTTCTAGCTCACTATCTGCATCCATGTAATAGCCAGATTTAGAAATCCACAGATCACTGGAAGGAGGGTTCTGTCTGGGAGTGAAAAAGATGAGGTAGATCTAGGAACACTCCTCAGGTACACCTATCCAGATCCTGCAAGTCACATATTCCCAAGCCAGCAACAGAGCTTTTAAGAGTTGTGAAGGAACCTCTCCCATTTGTTCAATTACAGAAGTAACTGCCTGCCTGCAGAGTAACTGTCTAACTCCAGTCTCAAAGAGATATTCCATTTTAGCTTCCCCCCCATCCATTCTTGTGGTAGATAGAGGTTTTAGTAAAACAGAAAAGTAAGCACTGAAACAGTAAAAATTGAAGGCTACTGCCCTTGTGTAGTAGATACATACAAGACAAGACAAGTTAGGCTCCTGAATCTTAAGAATTTGTGGGAAGAGAAAGAATGAGTGAAGCCTTCCCTGTATCCCATGCACATAGACTGACTTCAGTCTCAATTTACTGTGTAGTCCATTAAAAATGAAAAAATGCCATGTGTGATAATGAGCCTGCAAATGTATTCAAGTCTGAAATCTCAAATGTATTCAGGTCTCAGGACAAGTTGAATTCCCAGCCCAAGATTACTAATCCTGCATTGTTGGCTTGATAGAAGCCTCACAGGATATGTTTTATATTTATGCTTCCCTCATATCACTCATGTTTCTATTTTTGCATCCAGAGTTCATCAGGTTTTGACAAGCAACACAGAAAAGTACAAAGTTCTTGTATACAGCCAGCTTTGCACACTTGCAAGCATAATGAGCATTACACACTTCAGCAGCAGCAGCAGAGAACAGGCTCTTCCTGTCTGCCAGGGAAAAGGCAGCTTGAAGGCTGCTTACCAAAGGTTCACTGCACCTGAACACAGACAACGAGTAAAGAAGGTACAGCCACCAGACAGCTGTAAAAACTGGGCCTGTATCACTGATGGCATCTACACTTCACTGGTGGAAGGAGGGAGAACACAGAAGTGAGCTCTCCCTGGGGAACTGTTAACCCAGACCACAGAACTCACCTCGTTCCAAGCCATTGGCTCGGTCCGGAACAGGGAGCTTGTCAACTCAACAGAAAGTCGCTTCTTGTAGTCCTGTGGTTTGTCCTCAGACATTCTGAACAGCACTGCAGCTGCGTAGGTTGCTGCCAAAAGGAAGAGTGATGTTAATAGAGGTCAAGACTTCTATCAACTCTTCTAACACAAGTATGGAACCAGCCTTAAGTTCACTTACCAACACCCTCATTCCTAGAATGAAGCAGTTCTGTTAAAGGAGCAGTTGCACCTTCAGCTTCGATTGCTTCAGCTGCCTCCTTGTCTTGAGCCAGTTCACAAAGTACACCAGCAGCTACTCTCTGGATATTCTCGATGGGAGAGTACAACAACTGCAACCAAAACACAAGGGTTCTTTTAGCTCTTCCACTGGAAATGAGCTCTTCAGCATACTCGGACTTAGCAGCTCTATCCAGGAAGTGCAAGAGCTGTTTTATTTCTTTTCCTAACATGCACTCTGAGTATTATCCTAAGCTCTTACTTACCTGCACAAATAGTGGAATGGTATTTAGACCCCTGATTACGATTCGATTATGAACATCACGTGCAAGAATGTGCAGGGCTCCAGTGCAGCCCTCGACAATTTCTTCCATGCGCACACCCTCCTGGTTAGGAGAGAAAAGGCATTTTTGAATTTGAGATATTGTATACTCTCTTCTTAAGTGACTATCAAAAAGCCAACCAGCAGTTCCAACTAATCATTTAAACTCATCCCCTACATTTACCCCCTTCCCCTAAGTGCTGGCTTTCAAACTTAACATCCCTGCTACAAGTCAACCCCGTGTACCCACCCAAATTCAGAAGCATCCCAGTGGAATGCCTCAGTAGCTTTTATAATGAGCTTCCCCTCTGATAACACCATCTCTTTTTCTACAACCTGGATTAGCCCAGCAGTTACTAAGCTAGAAACAGCAGTTACCAGTAGCAAAGAGGTCCCTTCTTGCCTCTGCATGAATTAACTACGCTCCTGTACTAGTAGATGCTGCTTCCATTTGTGTGGTAAGCAAACCTCTCCTCTGTAAATATGTTTAACAGGATAAAAAAAATCCAATTGAGACTGATCTTGTCACACTAACCTGGAAGCCAAAGAAATAACAATTACAGAGCCTGCACAACTTCTCAGTACTCTTACAGGTCTAAGCACCCTTGCAAATATGCAGTAAGCTCTGACTGCATTCTTAAACCCATTCTTCTGAGAAGGAGGAGGAACTTCTGGTGTCTTGGTAGATTACTTGCCTTGCCAGAGTAGGCAGTACTAGAATTTCTGTGAGCTCTAACATTCAGAATTAAATGCTCAAGAGGTTATTAAAACAAGAACCAAGATTTGTTTTGGCATCCTGATTTAAGAAAAATCTCAGGTCTGCCAAGACAGAGCTATCAGCACACAGATAATAATGTGAATAGAGCAAATAAGACAACAGTTCTTTAGCCAAGCACTACAGGGCTGAGGTGCACTGACAAAGGAGGAGTTGCAGAGGACTTTGAGAGATGCAGTGTCGGGGAGGGCACTCACCACAAACTGCTGTTGTGTCCCGCCCATGGAAGTGCGTCGCTGGGTATCCTGGTGTGCTCGAACCAGCAACTGCACTAGCCTCGGGATAGCACCTTGTTCACGCAGCGGGGCGTGGTTTGCAGGACACAGAGCCAGGTTGCGGATCAGGCCAACAGTAGCCTGCAGGTAAGGAAGAGGTGGGGAATAAAAGAGCAGGAGAGGTGTGCTTGCTGTTAGTGACTTCTTTTTTTAATCAGTTCATCTCAAATGTTTAAATCTCTAACAGTAAACACTGAGTTGCTCAAGTGGAACAATTACTCCAGCAGACAAATTGTATCCCCAACACTGTGGGAACAAAGAATTTTTCACTTTTAAAGTTACATTTTAAAGAGCAACAGTTTTCAGTTTCAGCTCCGTAAGTTTTTAACCATTATTTACCTTGATCAAAGGCCAGTGTGAGGGTGGGTGCAACAGCTTTACCACCACTGGGAGCCCGTAATGGAGACGAACTGCATTTTGAGCCATCTCTGCTTCTTGGTGTCTGCTGGTGAGGTGACGGAGCGCACAGATCGCAGGTTCCGTGATGTCTTCCCTGTCTCCAGCCCGGAGGACTGTGCGCACCAGAGCCTCGATGCCACCAACCTGGCACACCATCATCTTGTTCTTGTAATTGTTGCAGGTAAGGTTAGAAAGGATGCCAGCGGCACAAGTCACAACATTAATATCATCTGATCCTAAAAGCTGAACTAGAGTTCCTAGGAGGCCTTCCATGCCCTCCTGCAGAAAAAGAGGGAAGAAAAAGTTAAGTCTTCTTTTTCACTAGGTTGACTTCTGCTCTTGATCCGTCAGACAAGCCCTTTACCTGCTTTGTTGCAGCATCTGACAGATTTCTCAGAGTCCAGAGACAGTTCTGGACAAGACGCTGGCTTGGATCTGTGAGGTGGAGCCCCAAAGCTTGCATCCCACCTGGAAGATGGTACAGATTTGACACCATTACTCAGATTTTACACCATACTCTGATGCTCACCTTGTGAGCAGTCAAGTCCTCCTTTTCCTTGACATCTAAGTGCAAAATCTCACAAGCTTTTGGATCCTTCTTGTCAATATGTATGGCTGGGGCCCTAGCCCTTCTTCACAGCTAAATAATAACCCCCTGAAATTACCTGTGTGACACTGGGCCTTTTAAATGTGTGCATATTCTCAGGGATCCATCTTGACAAAACTCACCCACTAACAGTTAACAACACAGTGGAGTTACTAAAACAGCCACCCTTTGATACTTCTGTATACTAAAGGCCTCCAAACCTGGTTATGGACTTAAAGACCAACCCAAGTTCATTTTTTGATGCTGGCAGTTTCTGTTCTTGGTGGAATGAACTGATCCCAAACCACTATGTAGATTTTGGAGTTAGAATGAGTACAATGTACTTACCAGCCTCAACAATAGCAGGTTTGTTGCTGGAGCAGACTGACAACACCTTCAGCACCCTACTTGTGGTCCACAATAGTTTCTCGTAAGTATAGGTCCTCATTATGTTTACTAAAGCCTGGGGTCCGCCACTTGCCAGAATAATCAGCTGAAAGACAGCAAAAATAGTATTTGTCTGTCACTTCTGACACGTCAGCAGGTAGTAAACGTTGCTGGCTTACACCCCTCGTGGTTACAGTTCCCTAAAAAAACATTCCCATCTGCTTATGTGGACTCTAAGTTTTATAGTCTCACTATAAGCACAGCAGCATTTCCACAAGATAATTCCTGTATCCCTCCCCTCTTGCAAGGTCAGGAATGACTGGCAAAATCCAGTGGCATGTGGCTGAAGATTCAGAGTCAGGAGGTCAGTACACAAGAACTGTCAGGCCATTCATCACAAGCTTGCTCATTTTAACTACTTCAGCACCAGAAGCACCTACCTTACTTTCTTGATTGCCATATGCTAAAATCTGAAGGCAGTCTGTTGTGATGGCCAAGAATTTGACGTTTGTTTTGTTGAGCAAGGCCACCATTTTCTGCAGCCCACCAGCAAGACGGACAGCCATCTTGGCTCCTTCCTGATGTAACAGGAGATTGTGAAGAGTTGTAATGGCATAGAACAGCACAGAGTCCACTGGGGACCTGAAGAAGGGAAAATCCTCATGAGTACCTGCTTCTAGCAGACCCAACTGCAAAACATAAGTACCGCCTCAGTAGTGCACATACCCCAGCATTTTAACCAAAGCAGGGATGCCTCCTGATTTGAAGATTGCCAACAAGCCTTCACGGTGATGTGAGAGGTTGTGTAGTGTCCCTGCAGTACACCGGGCTGTCTCCACATCGTTTGTGTTTTGCATGGTACGTACAATGGCAGACACCATCTGAGGAGATCTCATAATGGCGTGGCGAGATGCTTCCTTTTTGGAGAGCTGATGAACCATAACTGCAGCCTTGTTCACCACCACCTAACACAAGTGTTTGAATAGAGCTTTTAGTTTTAAGGTCATTGAAGGTGCCCCAAAAGCAAGCTTCACCAGGCAAAGAAAATACTTACCTGGTCCTCATCATTCAACAGTTTGGTCAGTTCTGGGATTGCACGAGTTGCAAGTTCAGCATCATCCTGGTAGTTTATCAAATTAACAACAGCATGTTTTAACATCTGGGATGGCTCAGCCAGGCGCTGCACGTTAGTTGGATGAGCTGCATCAAACTGTGTGGATGGGATCTGCATTCCTTCATCCAGGGTTTCAGGGAACATAGCTGCACGCACCCTCTGAGCTCTAGTCATTGCATACTGGCCATCAATATCTGAAAACAAGGCAAGTCATAATAATCTCAAACTAGGGATAAAAAGCTCATCATCCAGATTGGCAGTAATTGAGTAGTTAGGTTTCTGTATTATTATTAACTGCTAGTCCAAGCAAACCGGTGTAATAGAAAAGGCCTTACCTGCAACTTGCTCCTGGGTGAAGGACTGAGAGAATCCCTGTTCCCATTCATACAGCACTTGTGTTGTGTCCACATCTTCTTCTTCAGGATTTCCCTTGCCACTCAAGGAGGGAGCAGTTGTTGTGGCTCCAGAATGGATACCAGAGTCCAGATATGATTGCTGCTGCCAGTGACTGACTGCTGCTTTTCTGTCTGGCTCCATTGCCATATCCAGCTCCATCAAGTCAGCTGTAAGAAATCATTGGTGAACAATTAAGTTTAGTTCAATTGCTCCAGCACGTATTAATCCTACAGGAGATGACAAAGATTTGAAATTAAAATTAGCTGTTACAAACAACTTCCTCAACCCAGCACTGCAAGCAAGCAGCAAGTTTAAACTGAGACTATATGTTGAACCAAGACAGACACGTAAATGTGAGGAACAGGCAGAACAATCACTGCTATTGTGGCTGTCCTGACCTTACAACAAACTTGTCTGAAAGTTTGATTTCCAGTGTAAGGTATTAAATACTGTAATAGAGCAGATGTTATTCAACCTAAGTGACTTTGAAAAGTTAAAAAGAGAGGTTTAAGGAGTCTTCTAGATTCTAGTAACAGAAATTGTAATGCATTACGTACCTTGAGTTGCCATGTTCCTTGTTATGCTCCCAGAACTCTTTCTTGCACCCTTTCAGAGATCCTAAAAAAGAGCAAGGTTAGAACTTATTAAACAGTAATCAGAGTACTTAGTAAGACAGGATTTCACATTAGAACACTGGGAGTGCAAACTCAGACTTGGCACATTTTGCCATTTCATTACTACAGTGAGTATACTCAAATGCTAATTTGCAAACCCCCATGGACAGACATGCAAAAGTACTCAATGTATCACCCAGACTTCTTCTGTCAGGTTATGTGTAAGATATTCTCTCAGAGCTGCAAGAGAACAAGAACTGAAGACTGACCATGATAAAGCTATTTTTCACTCTTCTATCTTTGCATAAAATGAAGTCCAGACATTAAATTCCAGTCTGGAAATGCCACAAAGACAATGGCTAAATGTCACACTTCCTCATTTCCCTCAAAGATAAACTACTTAGAAGATACTAGAAAAACTGTCTTATACAGGGCTACAACATGAATTTTCATGGGGAAAGCTGAAATGACAATGTAAGGCAAATTGCACAAAGACTACCTAAAGAGTTATAACTGCACTTCCTCTATTACTGCCTCCCTGTGCCATAAGAATAAAGGCTACTTCCTACAAAAAAATCTCCCTTGAAGTTAAAACTAAAAATTGAACCAGCCTTATTAAAAATAATAAAAAAAAAGCTGTCCTTCAGTTGAACGCACATTGAGTCTCCAAACTCACTTATATTGTTTGCACAGAAAACCAAGATAACTGGGGGCAAGGAGACTGAAATATGATCAAATACCTTATATAAATTTTCACTATAAACCTCCATTCCATATCACCAAGCAGTTTCGAAGTATTTGCACCATAAATCTGTACCTGTCTCTTCACTAACCCAGAAAGAGAAATTTGAGGCTACAACTCCACAACAGGTCACTTTTATTTCATTTGCTCCCCTTCCCCCCATAGTCCCACACTGTTTCCAGCACAGACACAGAGCTGGTGACAGCCTACTCTGGGCGCCAGCCAAGCAGAGACATTTGTAGTGGGAGCTTGTGCAGGGAGCAAAACCATCTCTTGCAGCAATCAGCTTTCACTGTGCTGTTAGGTGTTAGAGCTGTGCCGATCCAAACATTCCTGCACAATGAAGTAAAGGCAGTACACTAATCCCTGAAAGGACAGGTCTGCAGTGCTGCATCAGGAGAACAAAGTCCACCTGACTTTGCTGGATTTGTGTAAACACAGATTTCCCAGTTTAAGAGTTTCCTTCAGGACCACCTTTTTGAAAATAATATTTAAACAGAGGGCAGGCCTGCAGTTTTAAAAGTCTCCCTGGATAGGTGGGACAAACTTATTTTTCACTGACTCTGAGCCAGCTGCAAGATACTCCATCAGCTCCTGAGAAATCTTGTTGCTTGGCTGTACAAATGCCAGTGCTGTTTGTCCTGACTCCACTCCCACAACTTTTGGCAGCAACCCTTCCCTGGCTCTTATAAAATGGGCAGTAGATCTGCATCTGCAGCAGATAAACAGCATTAAGCTGATATAAGACATTACACAACACACAATAAGCATCCTGCTGTGCAGCTGGAAACTCTAAACTGGTCCTTCTCCATAGCCTAGAAGAGACTGGCCAACTCAAGAGTCTGCTCTTGACAATTGGCATGGAGGATGCGCTGAAAATACAGACACTTTTTCCAGGCCCTTACCCATGGATTCTTCCAACATGCTGTTAGGAGTTTGAGAGTTGTAGTGGCAAGGGGAAAGAAAAACTTAAGTCTCACTGTCAGTCCACCACTGATTAAAAAATTCTAATGAGTAGCTAAGTTGAGCAAGTGCCTATACAAAAGCTTGAGAGCTCTTTGCAAGCCTTCTGCATTACTTTGTGAGTTCCATCAACACCTTCCAAACAGAAAGGGAACAGCAGTAAATTTTGTATCTTTGCTCCCTGTAGTCCTCACTCTAAGTCAGATGTGACACTTCCAATAAAAAACTGGCATGTTCTAGCTGCTATATGAAATTTTCAATATGCTTAACACAAAAAAGATTTATTTTTACCATAAACTTTCCCATCTTCTCCCATCAGGACTAAGCTAAAAAAAGGATCACCAAACTGGTTTTGAAGTTGACTGTTTTATCTACCACTGGTGTTAAGAGCAGTGACTATGCTTTGAGACATTGACTACCACCTGAAATTTCCATATGCAATGGGGGATTGGGGAAGGACATTTATTTTCTCCACTGCTGAATTCTGCATCAATGAAGGCAACTGGCCTATAGCATCTGCACTCTGAAATTGCTGTTTCAATTTCAGCAGCCTGAAGAGATCAGAAGAGCAGCTCTACCGACCATTAGGTAAAATCCAACAGACCGGAGTAGCCGCTGAACAGCAGCACTGTTCCAAAACAACATTGAAAAACAAATACAAAATAGCAACGAAGAATACAAAGTGTTCAAAAACGCATTACCAGTGACATTCAGTCTTTGGAATGCTGACCCTAGATCAGCCTGCTAGCTGCATCTGCAAGTTCCAACATCCTGATCTGCATTTCCCACACCTGTAGCCCCCCAGCAATTCCTGGTGGCTTTTTTTATTATTTAGATAGGGAATTAGGTTTAATCCTAAAAGTTCAAACTAACTGCCAAGCAGAAGTAGCCAGGGTTTGGTTTTAGGTTTTCTGCAGTTAAACATTCTCTCATCTTCTCTTTCACATTCTTTTTAAATTTTACAAAGGGGTAAACTGAGTCTAGTTAAGTTGCTGAGTTTGTCTTCCTGTTTGTCACTCTCAAGGTTAACCAACACATTTTCAAAGGGAGTGACACCACCAGGCTCTCTACAAACACTTGTGCTGCTCATTTTCTTGACAAAATTGATCAGTACAAGGTCAGCCACACACATCTCAACCATCAGAAAGAGACAGACGGCCTCAGTATACTTCATAAAAAAACTTCAGCACAGCTGCAAGCTTTGCAAATTTTGAAGGCTAGCAGGCCCTCAGAAGTGGGAATTCTGATAAATATTACATTATACAGTTCACATGAACGTGCTGCTAGGAGTTATGGGGCTCTACTCTTCTCAAAAAGCTCCTCCTGCCCCACAAGACCATCCACTTGCATAGCAAGCATCATCAACTTTGGGTTTAAATGAAGGTTAGGGTTTTTTAGACTATGTATTAAACAGCTCATGCAAAGATCAATTCAAGACCTTGCACTAGGCTGTATTACATGGCATCTGCAAGCTTAGAAGGCACATGAGCTAATAATTTCAAACTACTACAGAAGACAATTCAATTCTCTTGATTTTCAAAAGGAATGAAAGAAGTATTAGGTATTATTTCTGATCATGCATTTTTACTAGATACTAATTTCTGATTCTGGAGAACAGTTAAACATACACCAAGGAAGTGAACAAACCTACAGTAGTTCTGAAATCTGAACAATTCTCTTCTTTAAGATTGACTCAAATTACACCTGACTAATCTGACATGCAGTTCTATCCCCACCCCTGCCACTTTTTAAAACAAGTCAAAGTCTGCCATAAATCATTTGTTTGAGAGCAGTATGTTACTATAACTTGCACAAGAAGCCCAGACTGATCCACCCAAAGACCATGAATTGTTGCACATAAACAGCCCTCCTGACCATGTTATCCTGTTCTGTGTCTCACCTGGGACAGGCAAAGCAACTGCACCTTTAAATTACCCACCAGTTCTGGATGATACATTTGCTTACACAGAACAAGCTGATCATCTTTTGACAGTCACAGCAGTTAAAAATGTGTATCACCTACACACAAGGGAAGAGAAGTATCTGTACTGAAAAACAGTTTTTCTTCAAGTGCTCTGAAGTAATTGCAACCATTCCCAAGGTGTTACTGAAAGCATCCTTTGGGTCTGATTTTGTAACTGGTCTTTGCTGCTTGCAAAAAGAAAAAAAGCTACCTGTGTATCTGCTTTACAAAAATCCAGAGCCAAAATATACAGGCAACAGCAGGTCCATAGCTGGTAACACTGGAGAGCATGCATTTCTATGACCCAAGTCCTTTTATTTCAGTTCTAAAGTAGCAGAAGCTTCCTAACTAACCTTAGTTTTCAAGTTGGGAATTTGAAAAATACATCCAATTAAGGAATTAAAAAACAAATCAAAACAAAACAAAACCACCCTTTTTAATCTTCCCCTGGAAGTTGTTAGCCTGTTTTCTAGAAAACAAAATGTGGAGGAGGAGGAATTATTCAAGCAAAACAATACTGACAGTGGAAACATCAGGAAAAAAGCTTTCACGGTATAAAGGCACTTTAGGCAGGAGTGGCTGAACTGTCTATAAGCAATTTTTGGTCTAACCTAAGCCCCAGATACACTCTTGCAACAGACAGACCTACTTCTATTGATCTTTCTCTTATGAAGACATGAGTCGAACTGCTGTAAACTCCTAATTATTCCTTATCCAAATGTGGATAAAGCTCTCTCCTCCCATATCCACCCACAGGTTCTAAAGAAAACAGAATTTTTATCTGGCTGTATTAAGCTCTGATAGAAGTACCTTTACAGGTAATTTTGGAGGTCCTTCATGTACCAGATGCTACTGTAAGATTGGCAAGAATTCCTGGAAGGACAGTTTTGGTGTTGTGTGTTTTAAGGAATGTTAGAAGCTTGTGGAAGGAATGACAGCTGGAGCTTACAAGTTTTTGAAAAAAAAAAAGAACAGAAGACACTTTATTTGAAAATAGGTAAAGAATGTGCTTGAATTCCACTCTGAAGATTGCATTTTTAAAATATTTATTTTTCTTGTACAAAGATACCACAGAGGATTACAAACAACAGTTTTCCTGGCATGTATTTCCATATCCAGTAAACAAATAATGAAGAGCATTCCCATATTCTGTCTCCAATAGCAGCATTTGCAGGCCTCAGCCACCTTGTCCCCTCTAAAAGAAACAGCCACATACAGTGAGTGTAGGTTATTCTGTAGTCAGTTATACGCAAGTATTAGAAGGCCTTGACTACTGGGAAATTAGTCACCCACCAATACTTACTTTTGCACCCCAGTGCTTTAAGGACTATGAAACTCACTGCAAAGTGACTCTTGATATGGTTATGGGCTGTAAATTATCACATTAAACAAAGCAATGCACCACTTCGATATTTTTAGAGAGAAAAATTAAGGTTTACCTTATTATCAGTACTAGGAACAGGAGGATAAAGCTTCATGTATTTTAATAATGTCAGGCTACCTTCTGCTTTTAACAGGGTGATTTTTAATACTATGTAAAAATGTCTTCAGGTGGCTTATGACAAAACATCTTAACCTAGCAGAAGAAACTTGGACAGTATGTAATACCAAAAGGAAACAAGTCAAACCATGCAGTTATTTTCCTTTAACAGGAAAAAAAAATTATAGGCTTTCACAGCTTTAAAACTTTTCTACTTTTTTTTGGCGGGAGGTGGGGTTACATAGTAGAAACATTCATCCATAGCCTTCACTATTACTTCAGAAGAAATGCCATGGCAAGAGATGAAGCAGTATTACTACATTTAAGTGTTGTGCCAAGATGTAGCAACTTGAAATATTTTAGAAGTTCCACTGAAAACTAAGAGCTACCAGTAATCTTGACCTGAATGGCCACACTGAAATCCATCTTACTGATCCCTAGACTGCAACTGAACAAACTCATTTATTAACTATACCTTGCGGCAAAACTGCTCTGGTTGTTCCTCCAAGCAACATTTGTTAGCATCATTCCCTCCAACCACTAAGCTACTCTTGCTTAGTGAAGTATTTCTCTTCTTTCCAGTTATAAACTCAGTATCCTGTGTAATCCATCCAACTCAAATTTATCCAAGCAGGAATACTTCAGACAGCACATTCTACTGATGCCTGCAGAAAGTCAGAAGATGCCTTGCAAACAGCAATACATTCTATTTTATATTTAAGATGTAAAGATTTAAGATTATACCTTATAATAAATAGACTTCTGAACCCAGAACATGCAATAGTGTTAAAATGGTCTTTAAATTCTCTTATTACTAAGACTGAAAGTCTAAAGTTTATTTTTCCGAACAAATTCAGGAAATTAAGAAATCTGACTATCTGCTTTATTGACCTCAATGGTTAAAAGGTTCCAATTTCTCAGCCTTCAGCATCCTTAAGATGTGCTGGAAGAGGCAACAAACTAGCTCAGATAATCCACAGATTCAAAGTGGGAGAGGGGTGCAGATCTGCCAATGTTCACTGCAAGTCACCTCTATTTCAGCCATTCTTCTTTGCTGCTTCATTTCCAATTCATTATTTCCTTTTTCCTTCAGGCATCCCAGACTGCTATTACATCAATTGTCCTGGCTTCTCAGCCTTTGTCTTCTGCCTCAGAAATTATCTAAAAATTCTTTTTTGTAACAAAGGCAGAAAGACCTCCCTACACTAGCTTTTGTACAGTTTTTTTTTTTTTAATAAGAGTTCACTTCATGCCACACACAAAATAACTGCTAATATAATGGGTTGCCTCTCTATTGTCAATCTAAGACCAAGAGTACAGAGTTTCTATTCACATGCCCATAGGCTAAAGCAAACAACATGTAAACATTCCCTTCTTGCTATACTTCTCCAAGTTGATTACAACTGCTTGATGGAACTGAGATGCAAGCAGTCTGGTACCCCTGACTAGACTTAAAGACTGGGTTAGCTGTATTTAAAAACAGAACATGTTCCTCAAAAAATGTCTAGTGAAGGAAGGACTTAGGTTACAAGTTCAAAAAAATTCAGGGCTTGTTTTGGAGTCAATACAGTCTTAAGCAAATGTGACAGAGGAGGGAAAGGGGTCACAAGAGCTTTACAACAGCTGTAAAGTTCCAGTCTGCCAGACTTCACCTCTGGAGCACTACAGAGTGTTCTGATATGACAGGACACTCACCTGTTTTACCTTTTCCTTCCTCCTGAAAAAGAAAGCAGGCTAGTAAAGAATCATACCTCCTACCTAGCTGGTGATGTTCAATAACTCCTAAGTTTCAAATGCACTTGAGACTATAACGTAAGTGTAGCAAGAGCCACATTTTGTTTTGCTCGCCTAAAGTACAGAGAGCCATCCAGAACGGGGGTAGTTTTAATCAACTGCTGAAGAGCAACTTTGCACGGACTGACAGTTCAGGTAACAAAAGATATCAGAAGTGGTGGTCAGAGATTTCACCGGCAGATGGGTCTCTTCCAGCTGCAGCCCTGTCCGTGCTGTGCTCTGAGCAACTAACACAGCATGAAGGCACTAACAGCTTGTGCAATTCATCAGGGTCTTCACAGGCACTAAGGTTTAAGTACCCTTTTAAAAACAACCCATTAGAATTCTCAATAAAGCAAGAGCTAACCATGATCTGAGAGCCACTGTCAGCCAACAAATACCTCAGATAACTAAAATACAAAATGACAAGAACTTGGAAGAGAATTCAGAACAAGCACATCAGAAAAGTTACTAAAAAAGAAATAAAAGTTCATCCTGGCACCAATCTGCAGTACCATTCTAGAAGATGAACTTTGAAACTGTAGAATTGGCTAGGAAGCCTCTCCAAACATGAAACTGGCAATATCATATAAACGTTTTCCTTTTCAAAGAAAGGAGCTGCACAGTACTTCGTTCTTTAGGACAGACATTCTAGAGAAACTCTGGTAGAATTACAGACTGATGGGACACACAGATATGTCTAAATGGACTTGGCAGAAGTTACCTACCACCATAATTTCTTATCAGCAGTCCCTACATAATTTTGCTTGGTGCTGGCCAGAGGCACATGGCTGGGCATCCTATGCAATGTAAAGAAAGCACCTCTTCACATAGTCACATATTCTTAATTAAAATCCTACTGCAGGAGCTGAAATTTCACAGCACAGGATCTTGTCACTTCAGAAATTGTTTGAATCCACAGCACAGTTATTTCGCTCTTTACCTAGAGAACATTCAGGAATTACAAGAGGTCTGTCAACCCAATCCTTTACATTCAAAATCATAGGCAACTATACCAGCAGCTTCTAACAGGAGCTGCAAACACAACACTGTCTGTCCTAGGTATTTATTTGTTCTTTCTAGAAACTTCTGGTTGCTTCTAAGCGCTATAAGCAGCAGCTGCGTTCAAGTTGACAAATAATCAGGTGATGTTTGAAAGTAATGATTTAAGAGAGCTTTTCATCAGCAAATATAACACAGCACTAGCAAAAACTCTCACTTTATAAGTTGGCAAAATAGACTTCAAGCACCTAAGTATCTTCCTGACTGTCCAAGACAGGAGCTGATCATAATCTTAAATGTTATGATGTGAAAACTGCTTCAAATACAACTCTGGTGTTACACATCCAACTTGAGAACAAAAGTAACGAACTTCCTCACATAATATATTTATCAATCCCCTGACAGCAGTTTGTAGCTCAGTATTAGAAGACTGCTATGCAGTTTCAAGTTTATGAACTTGCATTAAGTCCTAACAAGATTAACAACTCAAAACACTCTCATGTCTTAATTATTTTGACCAACTAAGTACCAGCACCACAAACAAAAAACCTCAAAACAGTTACTAATCACTTCCGTTCTGTTCAATGAATTTGGGATCTTTGGGTCACTGGCACACACTTCCCACTAGGGCTTTGTGCAGCATAAGTTTGCGTATCCTCATGGCTGCTCAAAACATTAAGAGGAGTGTCATTATCACAGCTTTGAGAGCTCCCACCTTTTATTTGCAAGACACAGATATGTACATTGCGTATACTCCCATCTTCCTTGGTCGGGGATGAGCCAGTGTTTCCATCCAAGGTTTAGTCTGCAAGCAGGACTCAAGTAATAAATATACAGTGGTTTACAGCTTTTGGTCCATGTACCCATACTTATCACTGAGTAAGGTGACTACAGTAGAGAGCTGGCAGTAGACAGGATCAAAATTCATACTTTAGCCTTACCTAGTCACATACAAACAAAAAAAAAGTTGCCATTGTGATCGTTTAGAGGCAACTCATGATAATTCAGACAAATATTATACCACATTTTATTTAACGCTCAAAGTTCAGGGACAAAACCACTGCCAGCCC
Source organism: Fringilla coelebs (assembly GCF_963513975.1). Classification (NCBI taxonomy): domain Eukaryota; kingdom Metazoa; phylum Chordata; class Aves; order Passeriformes; family Fringillidae; genus Fringilla; species Fringilla coelebs. Next base: position 108,231,134 of record NC_140028.1, on the reverse strand, counting down.
TCAAGTTTCCCTGCCCACATGGTTTTGTGTATCAAAAAGACAATGGTTCTGAAGTCATTTAAACACAATCATGTGCATCACTAACAACAGACACTGTTACAGAAATACCCTTCCGGCCTGTTTGTGCATAGCTAGAAACACTTCCACACCAACACGGGAACAGCTCAGCAAACCATCTCTCTTCCAAACAAGGAAGTATCTACCCATAATCCAGTTTCTTCTTCGACTGCAACCACACAGTCAGCCCTGAACTTAGATGTTAAACATTAATCTCCACAGTTTAAAAAACCAGAGTGATTAGTCATAATTACACTGACAAAGTACTTACGAACCTGAAAGTGGCTGTCTTTGCTTGTCTGTCAGAATAACTGTATTTACAATAAGGCACACCAACACTCCAAAAAGGACTGTTCAAACAGCAAGCACGCTAATGAAGTCTGACACTAAAAGATGCTTCTTCAACTCACTCTTAATTAAGGCAAACTGATAAGGGAGCTGCATTTAGCAGCACCTTTAGGATGTTAAGATTTCTGGCCACTGGAGGGCACCTGAATTGTTGCCAGGACAATACAGAACTATTTGCTACAGTTGCTGCAGAGTTGGCAAACTTCTCCAATTTATACAAGTCTATTTAGTGCAGTAAGTCAGCCCAGAAATGCTGGTTCCAGCAAATACATGTACAGTGCATTTGCCAACTCCAGCAAAATCCAGCTACCTCATACTGTTTTTTAAATGCAGCAACACAGAATATGAGATTAACTCTTTCACCATTCTATGTCAGTCCTCAAACAAGGCTCCAGAGTTAATTTAGTATAAAGTAACAGAGCAAGCACTTCACTTCTGCAATACCAATCCAGCCAATGTACATTGTTTCCCAAAGTCAACTTGGAACAGGAACAAAAAGTTCTGCTGTAAAGTAACATGTGCACCCAAACTTCCCAAGGCAACAAAAGCACAGGATGAATTTGCTTTCACATCAGAGTAAACAGACTCAGGAGGTCAGGCTGAGCTACAGGTATGTTTCACCTGCTCACCTCATCTACTTGGTGTTCCACACAGACAAAAGTGCCAGAATTAGACTTCCATTAGTTCTCTCCCTTCCACTTGAAGTTACCTGTCAGTGAAGAAAGAAAAGCACAAAACCCCAAAAACTGAAACAACTCTTCTGGCTCCTTTCTTCTCACAAGAGGCAGCACAGGCTACACAGTGCCAGCACAGTTTAACAAATTACCCTCCTGGGCTAAAGCCTGATCACAGACTACAGCAAGTTTTACCTTGGAATCAAGTGCCAGAAATAGATATTAAAAGTTAACCACTGTCAGGCTACCTTATGTTGGCAAGTCTAGCCAATTCAATCGGTGCTTAACTGGAAAATCAGAAATATTGCCCTTCCAGGAAAATAATTTTATCTAAAGAGACAAGAAGAATCACACACACAATATTTACTACCAAGTTTACAATTTCTAGATTCCCACCCAGTCAGCCAGCAAGGCACTGGGCTCAGAGTCTACAAGTGCACGTTCTGAGGACACAGGAGCAAGTCACAGCTGCCTGCACAGCTTCTCACAGGTTTTATCAGGCTTTGTGAAGTATGATGTTCAAGATAAGTAAGGTCAGTCCTGATTTTCCTGCCATGGTATGCAGGCTACCACAGTCACAGAACAAGTTTTGCTGCAGGCAACTGCATGATAACCACAACCCCAGCATTACCAGTTTAACTATGAATTAAGGCAAGTGATTTTGATTACTGCTGTATTTGCACACTAGTCTGCCTACTAGACAATACTCTGCAGAAACATCCTTATCCAGGAGACTCAGAGCACACATTCAGACTTCAGTTTCTGAGACAGAAGCCTCCAGCAGCCATATTTCCTGCTCCATTCTTTCCACTTCCAATTCTACCCCTGAAAACACTGCAAAATCAGAACACCACTAGTACTAACCTCTTGCCTTAATATCCCCAAAACCTCAAGTTTAACTCTTCAGAACACAGTATTTCAGGATGCTAATTCAGATGTAGAATCACTATAGATGGACAGATGTTTCAGAAAAAAAATCATTATGCCTGAAGGGCAACCAGGTTTCACAGCCAAGGTTTGATAACCCACTTACTGATACACCACAGTCAGAGCAAAATGCTGGTGCCCTGAGTAGACATACACCGTGCAAAGAGTCCACTCTATTTATAGCTTAGGCAAGAAAAAGGAAGCTTGGGTTGATAAGGCTGTAACACAGCATTTAAAGAAACGATTTTTCCAATCAAGCTTTACTTTGTATTAATCCCTGCTCTTTGAAGCTACCGTGCATGGCATTGTCCTTTCCAACATGGTATTTTTACTTATTTCTCCCCTAGACCTTGTGAAATGATCAGCCATACAGACCAAAGTGAACATTCCCCTGCATAGCAGTTTACACCTAAATAGAAAATATCTGAACTAACAGATGAACAAATATAACATTTCTTTAGAACAATCCCAGAACAATGAGACACTCAGTGTAATTTTCAACTGAACAGCTGAATTTAGAGAGCCTCAAACTCCTGCCTGAATACCTAAGCAGCCTCATTTGCAACAGTACCAGCCATTAGACAAACGACACAGCAGTCACATACCTGCAGCTGTCAGCACCTTCTTATCAAAAGTGCAAGATCAACATTAGGTTCCTGGACTGTTAGGTACTGAAACTCACATTATAACTTGGGCCAATACACACCAGTAAGTTTTGCCGCTTAGGCTTTTTTCTTTGGAGCCTTGCAATAGTACCTTTTTGTCATTCAGAAGCAAAATCATAACTAGGAAGTTGCTGACTAGTGTGTCTGAACTTAGATCAAGAAAACCTCGACACTCTTTCAGCTAGTTTTCTCGTCTTCGCCTTTACTGCAGCCTCAGCACACAAAAAGATCCTGTTTTACTAAAAACCCCTCCTTGATTTCCGTCCGTCGACCTCAGCATACCAGCCCAGCCTCTTTCCATTCACCACTTGCATACTTTGGGGGATGGGAGGACCACAGATGTCTGGAATATACAGAGTGTCAGAACAATGGCTGCTCCATGAGAAAGAGATCAAGAAGTAGCTGATTACAAAGATCAACACTGCTATTCCTAAAGTCACAAGTAAGTTGCCCATGGTACCTTTATACAGTCTGTCCTTTCTTTCGAGTTAGGATAATTTTCAGAGAAGGTTTTCGGAAAGAGACACAAAAAAAACGGCCCAACGTCCTACATCGAGTTTTAACTAGGGAAAAATGCAAGGTTTTGCTAAATTAAAGAAAACTTGCTGCTCTAGGAGCAGCTAATCATGCCCAGTAGAGATGAACTAAGCTTTGTAAAAAAAAAAAAAACCCAACCCAAACAAATAAACAAAAATAAACCAAAACCAAACAACTAACCACAAAACAACACACCGGGAGACCCTACTCCTAGAGAAGTGTCCTAGACAGTTCTGGGAGTAGCCGCGAGTTGAACCCCACACCTCAGGAACGCGGTACTTGGGAAGGTTGGAGCCGCTGTGGTCCCCCCAGCCGGCCACGGGAAGCAGCGGGCGCTTCCCCTCGCAGCGGGGGAGCCCCCACGTCGTTCCCTACAACACCCTGGTAAGGTGGGTGTTAAAACTTAATTTGATCGCTCCCAGCTCCGGGGAACCTTCATTTCGGTGACACCCAGAAGCAGCAGCAGCACAGCCTCTCCAGCAAATATGCAATGCCACTAAAAGCGAAACCCCACAAGGCAACAGATTAGTTATCTCCCGCTGACTGCGGTGACCGTGATTAATTATATTCCGTACAAATAAACCCGTACCCTGCTCTCGTCCCCCTCCTACCGCCCAAGGGGATCTGCAGCCCACCGGCGAGTTAGTAATCCCCTAAAAAGGGAAGAACCTCTAAAATAATAATTAAAAAGGGTCATTAAAGTACTCCGGGCTCTGCTGCAAACGAGAGCGGAGCCGGGCGCATGGACTCGCCTTCTCCCGCAGACCAGAGCAGCCACCCCCTCGCCCCAGGACGAGCTTCCCAAGAGACACCTCGGGAGCTGCAGCTGCCGCTCCTGCAGCCACGCAGCTGTCCGGACCTCCCAAAAACAAGAGCCCTCTCTCCCTTCCTTTCCTGCCCCCCCACCTCTCTCCCACCCCCGCTCCCCCCCTCCCCCAGCCCCGTCCTTCCCGCCGGGCACACCCCGGACCCCCTCACGGCCGCGGGGGTGCCCGGCCCGGGTTTGCCCCAAGTTCCCGCCGGAGAAAGTGGCACTAACGTTGGAGAAAGGGAGAGCGCAGGGTCCCCCCGGGCTCCGGCGGCGGCGGCTGCTGCTGCTGCCCAGGCGATCCCGGTCCGGTCCGTCTTTCCTTCCTCGTCCCCCCCGCCGCCTCCGCCTCGCTCACGGCGGTGCCCCCGCCGCTGGCTCCCGGGTGGCGACCGTACGGGGCGGCGGTGTTTCTGTCCCCCGAGCGCCGCCGCCGCTGCTCCCAACGCCGAACCGAGCGAGAGGCTTAAAATGGCGTCGCTCACAAGGAGGCTCTTATAGCGAGCGCCGGGCCCGGCTGTGTATCCTGCCGCCGCGGCCGGGCCCCGCGCGCGGCATTCCATAGGCGCCCGGCGCTCAGGGCAGGCAGAGGGAGGAGGAGAAATAGTGCCCGGCTCCCAGGGCGGAGGGAGACAGGGAGCGGGGAAGCGGCACTAGTCGGAGGAAGGCCGGGCCAGGCGGCGCTGGGCAGGGCTGGGCTGGGCAGGGCAGGGCTGGCTGGGGCAGGGGGAGCGCGGTGGAGATACCTTATTCCGGAGGTGGGAAGGAAGGATCAGAGTTCCCGGCTTGGGAACGAAGTTGCTGCTGCCCTGAGGGGTGTAGAGGTGGCGGGGGAGGGGATGCGACTGAGGGATCAGCCTGGGGTCCCGCTTTCGGGAGTAAACTAGGGGGCAAAAGGCGAATGTGATTCCCTCTCTCCTATTCCCTTCTACCCACCCCTCCTACCCCCCCTCGCTTAATTTGGAGTTTCGTTGCCTGGGGTTTTTAATTTTTTTTTTTTTTTTAATGCACGGCACCGACTGTAGCGAAACTCCGTGTTCCCAAACGCCCGCGTCGCCCGGTCCGGGAGACGCTCGGGCCGCTGCGGACAATCGGCCCTGGCGCTGAGACGGGGCGGCCGCCGAGCCCGGCCCGGGGCTCATCCCGAGCCCGGGGGAGCCCGGGAAGGTGGCGGCGGGCCCCGCTCGCGTCGGCGGAAACGCGCTCCCGCTCTGCCCTTGTAAATATTTGTCAGGAAGCAGTTGCCAAAGAAAGTATCTCGTTATGCAATTTTTTTTTTTTTTTTTTAATGGGAGAAGAGAACTTCCCTCACAGCCCCCCCCCCCCCCCCCCAACACCTCCTCCTCCCCGCCTTCCCCTCGCTTCTTTAGCGATTCGTAAAAAACAGGAAAATAGGAATTGCACAAGGTTTTCTCGCGGCGTGTGAAGGCACGTCCGCGGCGGCCTCTTCTCGGCGTGCTCGGGCTTGCACTGCAGAATGTTTTACAGACTTTTTGCGTGCACCGTCTTGCAATGGCAAAGTCTGTGTTTAACATACCAGGAGGGAAAAATACATTCACACCTCCCTCCACAGGAAACAAGGACCGTATATACAACGTGGTTGTGGAAAACGTCCGTTGCCAGAGCGAAAGAAGGATATTATTTTGTTTCCCCCGCAGTATAAATTTGCTTTGGCACGGGCTGATGTGGGAGATTGAATTATTGTTTTGCTTCTTGCAGCCTCTTGTCCCCCACCAGCCTCCAGTTTCTGCAGTTCTTGCAGCGGAGAGATGCGCGGTTCACAGAGGGGCTACCTTTATGCCCGTTTTTTCCCCCTGATAATCCTGTTTTAAACAGACTCTGAGTTTCTACTTAGAAAGTTGCAATTAAAGATTTGGTTTTTCCCCCCAAAGATTTGTTGATTTATTCGGTCAGATGTAGTTAGACTGAAGGAACTTCTTTCACAGTGCTGCTTGATTTTCACATAAGCTGCTTTTTTTTGAATTTGGAGCTTTTTAAAACGGGACTTCTCCTGGGCTGGGGGTTTGTTGGGAGGATAATGTAAGGCTTGCTGCATACAAGAGACAAGGTGGAACTGGATGGGTGACAAGGGGACCACAATCCAGTGGGGCAAGTGCAGGAGAGGGGTTCCAAGGGTGGGTTAGCTGTCGCTACTCATATGACATTGGAAAGGCGTGATAGGAAAGTGGTGATAAAAAAAAAATCCTGTTTTCCTCCCCACTACCCCTGCCACTGCAGGGCATAGTCATTCACCCATCAGCCTCCCTCTGCTGTGGGCAACCTTTGGTGCCCACTAGTAAGGAAAAGAAATGCCACCTGGACCAGCCTGAAGTTGGAGAATCGAGAAATGCAGCTCTCCTGTTTTCTCTTAGGACAGTTTCCCATTTTGACAATACTGGTCAAAAGAGGGACAAGAGTGAGGGCAGCTGTTGGCAAGAGCTGGCAAAGAAAATTTTGCCAGATCAGGCCAGTGGACTGTGAGTGTTCATCACCTTCCTGGGGAGTTATTTGGTGCACCTATGAGCAGAAGGACCTTGAAATTGATGCTAGAAATTTGATGCCAGAAATTTTATTCCAATTTAAGATAAGAGCCAGAGAAAGTATTCCTGAAGATTGTCTTGAGCAATAAAAAAAAAAAAAGAGTGTGGGGGGAAGAGTTAATTTCTTTGTCCACCTTCCTTTCTCAGCTGCCTTCTTCTACAACCTTGAGAAAATCTGCTCTGCCTCGGTTTCACCCGCTGTAAAATGGGAATAGTAATACTGACAAACCCCTCCTTTTAGATCCCTGGATCAAAGGTACTATATAAGTTCAAAGTGCTGTTTCTATAGGGCATTATTGCCAAATTCACTATAAGCAATTCCATTGGGTACTTGATAACAACAGTAGAATCAGTCAAACGCCCTTGATGCATTGCATGGTCCCAGATACCTTTCAGAGCCTCTTTGTGTGCCATCCCACCCCCCGAGGTCTGCAGGGATGGGGCTTTTGGAGCCTGGATTTTGCAGGAGCAGGAGGGGTACAGTCCATGTCTCTGCTTCTGGCCCCTGAACTGTGCACCGCTTTTCTTTTTGACCTGACGAGGACAACTGGAACTAGACCTTTTAAAAACAGGTTTAAAACATGCAACTTATATATATATGTAATTTTTGTAAGGCCTTCATTAGTACCTAATGATTAACTCTTGTTGATTTTGGATGCTTTACTTCTGCATGGGTTGTTGTAATTTTAATCTCTGTTTCACTGCAAAGTGGTTAGGATACTGTTTGCATCTAGACACACTGCTTATAGAAATTTGTTTCATATCACCTTTGCAATTTTTAGCTATTAGATGCCTAAACATTTTCTAAAATTGTACCTTAAAAATATTTCCATTTCCCTACTTCAGAAAAACAAGTATCTTAATAGCCGAATTGAAATTATGATTAACTTGTCGGTGTTCTCTCAATTATAAACATGTTTCTAAAATACATTTAATATTCCTATTTTTTCTAAAATAGAGTGTGTCAAGTTCCACTGTCAAAACAAGAAGAGTAAATGTTATATGGAATTATTACAGTGCAGGACTTCATCAGTAAATTCACAAACAGTCCAGTTATTCTTCCTCTTCTACTTTTTTTTTCCTTTCCTCCCCAAGAAGCACTGAGTGTGTCTGTGCAGCTTCAGAAGTTTCCTCTGAACTCTTTTATACTTTAATAGGTTTGTTTTGGTGGCAGTTTACTAGAAGAATATGCTGCAGACATATTTTTTTTTTTAAAGGTCAAGCAGTCTCCTAACATGTCCATTGTGTATCCTTGCAGTAAGAAATCCTCAGTTGCAAAGGAGAGCTTCATGGTTGAATTTTAAAAGATAATGATTTAAGTCTTTTAATCTTTTTGTTAACGCTTTTATTTTTTTTTTCATCCTTAGCACTGCTTTTGGAGAGTCAACTTTTAGTACGGTAAAAAGTAGGAAGCCCCTTAATTAAAAAATAAGAAACAGTTAAATGTAAACTTAGATGGTCACCTTTCCTTCTGAAATCCTGGTGTTTAACTATGTTTGTAAGGAACATAGTAACAAATGAGTAGCCGTGGTACTAATATGAGGACAAAGCAAAATTACCAATTACAAAAATATCTAGGGCTCTGGGCCTGAATCTTTGATTTCCCATATGGATCTTAAAAATGTATGCATAATTGGCTTCTAACTGTGCATGCTCTAGGAACATATTCAAGAATCAACTACAGATTTTTTTTTTCAGACACTGACTAAATATATGTTCACTTGTCAGCAAAAAGATACATCATTCTGATCCTCTTAACCAGAAATAAAAAAAAAATAAAGGGAATCTTCTTCCAGGAAAGTGAGGTTGTAATGTTTTAAAAAAGTCACATAGTCTCATACAGGAGCTAAGGGGAAAAGAGAGGGGGATGCTTGTGATATTTAAGCACTCTTTGAGACACAAGACTAATCAGTGTAACTTCTGCCTCATACTTGAGACCTACGTTTTATTAATACACATCAAGGTCTTTGCTAAAGTAAATAGCTATGCCATTCAGGCTGTTTCAGTGGAAAAAAAATTGTTCTTTATCGACAAAGAAAAATAGAATTATTTAAAATAAAAATAATGGTGAGATTTTACTTTTTTCAAAAATTATTTTTAAAAAGATGTATTTGTATCTTGGTGATTTTGAAGGAAAGAAAGACCCTACAAATTAGTAATAAATTAGTACAGAAGATATTGATCAAAAATTTTGTTAACTGGCTCATATGACATAAATTGGAATAGTCTGTAATTGTTGCTGCGAGCATCAGAAATAGAATTGCCATTGGCCACCAATTTGATTTTTAAACAAAAGTTGTTCTTTCCCTTCCTGTTCATTTTGGATAAATGCAATATGCCTTAAAACGTCCTATAATTCAGTACACATGAATTCCTACAACAGTTTGTTTATCAGGTATGTTTCAGAAACTAAGATTAAAGTCTCCAGATGATTTAGTAGCTGAGGCATTACTCATCAGAATATCTGATTACTGGCATATTAACAGACTAAATATGAAGCATTGCATCTCCCAGTATGTATATTTTAATTACTACTAGCCAAGCAAATATCAAGGTGGCTTTATATTCAAAATGTAATGTATGATCGTGAGAGCAAAAAATCCACAATACTGATCAAAACGTTGTCATCATCGCATCTATGGCAGCACCTAAATTTTCCTTTAAAATTTCTGTTTGCCCATCTCTTAATGGTTATGGATCTCACTCTCCTCATTTAAAACAATTGCAATGGTTATGTTGAGGTACCCTGCCAGAAAAGAAGCCCAAAATCACAGGAAAAAGCAATACCAGTTGCAGAGGTGTGACATCGACCTCCTGCTTCCCTAATCAAACACTGTCCACATGAAACCCCTGGTTTCCGAGACTTGTAACCCTTTAATTGTCAATGCTCTAAATACATAGCTGTACTCGTATAGGAAGCTGTCTTTAAGAAGGTAGCTGATCTATAATTTTGCCTTTTTCTTTCAGTAGCTTTAGGCCAGACTTCCTTATTTCGAGTAATTTGCTCTAATATATAATCTTAAAACATAAGATAGTAAATTATTAAGACACGATTTTTCTGTTCAGACCACTCTTTCTTAATTACCGTGCAGTCTGAAAATATGAGACGATCAGAGTAGTAGTTTCATTTCATCAAGGCTGTGCATGGATTAGGGCTTCAGAATTTCCTTATGCCGCAGAAAAATTCCCTCTCCCTTTCCAGCTGAAAGCCCCGAGCAGCTGTAAACACCTCGTGCTTTCTAGAGGCTTGGCTCCCCTAACGCAGCCTGGTCATCTTAAGCATCCACTGGTCAAATGAATTTCAATGACCGGTAATCAAAATTTTCCTCAAAGCCTGCAGCGTGGAGGTTGTGGTTGTAACATTTGTGCAGTTATGGCAAGGAAGCGCTGCGTTTCTGAGCACCTTGGTTCTCGATTTCTCACCCGCGTGAGATATGGGTGACACCATACTCCAGGCTTGTTTACGGACACCGTTGGAGAAAGGGTAGGAGCGATGGAGACAACAGCTAGAAACTCCAACGCCACAACGCGATTACAGTATGTTTTCCTTTCCTTCCTCTTTCAATTCGCAGTAAATTTCATTCCAGCTCTTAGAAATCATCGTTCTTTCTCCCTTTTTATTTCAAAATGGTTGCATATTTTTCATTCACGAAAAGGTTAAAGGCGTTTCCCCATCGCAGGAGGGATTATCTTACCAGAGGATTCTGGGACTGCAGATGTATACTGCGGCAAAATCCTAAATTCATCGGCAAAAAAAAAATCATTTCCAGACCCCAGCTGCTAAAAATAATAGAATTATAGTAAATCATTGATAAGATTAAAACATAAAGCCATTTTTACATTCCAAAGTGCTCTAAAACATGAGTCTTTTCTCTTAATTCATTTCTTAAATAATGCAAATTTTAAAGTAGCTTTTCTATCCCAAGCACGCAGCGCCATGAAATCGATAATTTTTGATCTTTTGGTTAGTAGGCAACATGGTGAGCTATTGCAGTGACTGCAGGCAGCAGACATGTTCTTGTCAGCTAAAAATTTTCATATTGTTTTTGAGTCCATGGAGATTTGCGGATGGGATACAGCCAGTTATAGCTTCAGCTTGCACTTTGCTGGGGGGACGTAAACCAGCATTGTTTTAGATGCGTGTATAGATATAGATATATGTTTTAAAAACAAGAAGCATTACTGGATTTTAAACAAAAAATTATGTAAAAAGAATGGCTGGTGTGATTATAATCGCATCATGCAGGGTCCACGGTTTCCATTTAGTGAAATTTCGCAGAGGGCAACTTCTTAAGAACATCCCTGCTGTGCAGAGTGAAAAGCATGAACAAACCAAAGACAGAATTCATCTGTGTTTATATTTTACAGACAATGAAAAACCTACTCTTTGTATGCCTTTTTTTCCACCTTATTATTTCACGAAAACTGCAGCATTTTCCCCGCCCCCACCCGAACACTCACCACCCCAGCACTGCGGTGTTCGGTCTTTCTTTCTTTCTTTCTTTTTTTCCATCTCTTCTTCTTTTTTGCTTTCACAAATTCTGCACGCGCCATCTTTGTCTATTGTTACTCTTTTCTAATTTCTCTTGCCCATTCTCTTTCAAATCAGCTAATAAACAGAAGGCTAAATGCCTGATCAATGCTTATGTGTTATATTCTCCCCATCTTTTTTCTTTCTGAGAAATAAAATTTTAAAAAAGACCAAACCAACACCCCACGCCCCAAAATTTCTCTATTACCATAACCTGTTGTATACAGTGGTGATAAAAAACATTATTAACATAATAGTAACAGCTGCAGCCTAAATAGAAGCTATGAGATAATAAATGTGCTACAACAAATTAATTTGCTGCAGGTGCTTGTGCTCTGAACTGCGTAACCCAAGCCATTTCAAGTCTGAATACAATTATTATTCCCCCCGCATGCTAAAACAAAGTGCGGAGCAAAATGTCCTGTTATTATAAATATCTTGTCCTGTCCCCTGAACATTTTTACCATCAGCAAAGAGTGGAAGAAAGGGTTTTAAAACCTTAGTAGAAAGCTGTGGCATTTAAAAATATTTAACGAGGCTTCAAGTCATGTCCAGGCTTGAAGAGATAATGTCTGTTTAGACATTAATTTGCACCTATTGTCTCTTAACCAGAGCTCTATAGGTAAGGACGCAGCGAGGTATTACATACGTGCAATTGGCAAGGCAGGGGCTGTAAACATCTCATTAGTAACAGATGCATATTTGTGTGTGTTGGCTCTTCCATTTACTTCATTGCAGAGAAAAAAAAAAATCTCTTTGCAATTTGGCTTGTATAATGAGCAGTGAACTAAGCAGGGATTTTTACTGTTTTTTTCTTCTGGTAAATGTAGTGTTTATGGAAGCCAGTTACTAGTTACCTCGCAGGCATGTACCAGTAGCGTGTTGCAGCATTCTTCAGACTACGAAGATGGGAAGTTAGATGAAGCCAAGTAGTCTCTTTTCATTTGGGCACCGTGTTGTAAAAATTAACTGCGTGCTTCTTTACTTCTTTACCTCCCCCCCCCCGCCTTTTTTTTTTTTTTTTTTTTTTACTGTTCATAGACCTAATTGTCTGAAACTGGGTGAAAAGACAAAATTAGGGTCTCAGCTGTACTGGCTTTACTAGCTTTTTTCATTGCCACAGCACACGCGCCGCTTTTTTTCCTGTTTTCTTTGCAAATATAATTAGGGAACTTGTGCGTTTTAAAAGATTGATTATTCTCACAGAGTAACCTTGAAATGCTCTTTCTACGATCGTGAAAAAAAAAAAAAAGTATCGTGCGCATCCTAAGAGAACTAATCAAACTAATGCCTCACCCAGGACACTTCTCCCCAGCGCTTCGGCGCGGCACTGTGGTGCTCGGAGGAGCCTGAGGAAGCGCCGGTGCCGAGGCAGGGCAGGCGCGGTGCTGCCCGCCAGAGCGGTGCAGATGCAGAAATAAATGCACTGAAACCCCGCAGCGGTGGTGAGGAGCGCCTGCTCGCATGAGGCGGCCTGGGGAGGTCAATGGGATTACTCACGAGCAAATGTGACGTTACACAACTCATCCCTAAGCTAGAATTTGCATGTCTCAAATCCCTTTTGCCCAATGGAGAAAACGTATAATCAGTTAAGCAAAGATGTATATACCACGCTAGTGAAAATGGTTCTGGTTTTAAGGCTGCTTTTGTATCAAACTCCTGTTTCATTTTCTGCAGCTTCTTCATGTCTCCTCTAGAGATCTGATTTTTAAGTTATTAGTTGGGCTCTGCTTCCATCTATGTCCGTAGCAATTTTCTCAGAGTAACCGCTGGGATATGAATTCCTAAAATTGAGGCATTCATCTCCATAATAGTTCATGCTAATGTGTCTCCCAGTCATCATCCAAGTAAGTAAATAGTATAGCATTTCTGCATATGAAGCACAGGGTGAAAATGCGCTTTCGCAAACTTCCTTGCAGGTATTTCCACAGCCCAGTCAGCGTCTCCTTTCTCCTAAGTAAAGCTGGTGCCACAAATGAGTGGTTCTTTAGGTTCTCTCCCTCTGATTCCTGGTATTTTTTAAGAGTCACGGTGCTATTCATGTTCTCAAAGGATATCCATATTTTGCTGGTAGGTGATTTCAGTGGGGGAATTGGATCAATATTTCATAACTTGTGCAGCCATCTGACTGCTTCATGCTGCTGGAAGTACCCAAGCACTGCCTAGCTGAGGTTATCAGGACCACATCACACAGGGTGGGAAAATACAAATCAAAACTGGAGGTCTGAAGCAGGACAGAGGGACAGGTTTTTGGGTTATTCAGGCAGCTAGTGGAGTACTCCATACCCTCCCTCGCACCAGCTAGTAGGTGCTTTTGCAAATTTGCTGTCTGCCAAGTATGATGGCTTGCTTGGCATTCAGCAGGAAAACTCAGAAAGTATGGTTGACCTTGGTCTATCCAGCAGAAATGCAAGTGTTGGAGAACAACTTTGCTTAACAAAAGACTACACAGTGGAAATCATGACTGGTTTCATTAAGAAAGCACATGCAACCTGATGAATTAAATGGAGGGGAAGAGAAGGTGCAACAAGCTGTTGATTTTCCATCATAAACCACTTCTCCCTCAGCAAAAAACAAAAATGAAGAAGAGGAGAAATGCAGGTAGTTAATTGTGGGATAACCTGTAAAATGCAAGTAGTATGACTGTCAACTTTGTATTGCTGTATATATGGCTGTAACAAAGTAGAGATTTTTTTTTATGTTCATGAGCTGATGTGACTCAAGGTTAAACTTTACTGTGAATGTTGAGTGTGAGCCTAATCCTTGTTGATGCTGAACACCCAATCAAGAGAGCATCTGTTGAGAATTAAGGAATGCCAGCAGGAGTATCCACATTAAAAACTAACAAACAAACAAGGCCCCAAACTGAGCAATTGCATTAGTGCTTTATTATATCTGGTAATATCTACCCTCCTGCATAATTATAAATTACTTTTTCTTTACTTACCTCCTCTAAGTTTCTGCAACCTGTGCTTACGCAGGTTCAATTTCTGCAAGCGTATTCTTTAGCATTAGAAAGATGAACCTGAATAGTGAGTCTGAAGCCCTTTCCTGGGCTATACTCATCCACAGATTCACCTGTTCACTGTTTCGGTTTGTACAATAATGTTTTGTTATTGTTTTGAGTCAATATTTGCTACTGAGCTGGCTCTGCCTTTTTTCTTCCACCCACCTTTCTCCCTGTGCACTGCCAGAGGAGTGTGATTTGAATGAAGCCATTCTCAGGGATATTGCCATTTACAGCAGCATCACTGGCTATAATTTGTCAGGCAGCATCCACAGGGGCTGGAGGGGAGACAGCATGTGGAGGTACTGCTTTGTGTGCCCAGGGGTCCCTGCAACCCATCCCGAGCCAGCTCACTTGCCAGTCCAGAGAGGGCTGTGCTCCATCTCAGGCCACGAGTGCTCTGTGGCTGGAGGGTTTTCAGCTAGGACATGGCTTTACAATTTCTGAGCTCTTCTTTCACCCCTCTGCAGGGCTGGACAAGTCAGGATCTCTTTCTTTGCATCAGATTTCCTGTAGTACAGGAGGATGGCTTGGAAAGTGTCTTTGGGTAAAGCTTTCATCTCTGGGCACCAAAACCTCTAGAGGGGAAAGGGCTCTGCCAACTTTTGTCAACAGATTTATTTATTCCTGGTGCATGTGAAATCCTGCGGGACAGAGACAAAGGTTCTATGGTTTCTGGGAAGCCCTAAGTCCAAAGGCCGGGTTAGCTATTTCCACCTCACAAGCTTCTTCCTTTGTCTTCCCAGTCTTGCTCTCTTTGCCATTGCCTGTCTCAACCATCAGATTCTTGCTCCCATTTAGAAGCCACACAACTTCTGAAATTATTATTTTTTTTAAGCTGGTTAATACCACTGCACAGTGGAGCCATTCTGCCACATAAACAACATGGTGAGGCTTCTTGATGTGGTGCATGCTGCTAAGAGACTGGAATATGGCTGAGCTTGTGCTGTGGAAAGAAGAAGGAGCTGATCAGGAGGTCTGTTGTGGGAGAGATCCACAGCATGAACGGGAAAAACCCAACGGGGGAGGGAGGACATTGGTTGCCGGCACAGCTCCTTTGAAGATCTCCATAACTCCAGGGAGGATCAGGTTGCCAGCAAACTCTCTCTTACCAAAACATCCTGCCCCTAGGAAAAGGAAAGTGGAACACAAATCGCCAAGGGCCTTTTGTAGTCAGCCCCTCACCCTGTGAGTCTCTCATCCTGCCACTGCCACCATGGAAGGTCCCTTAACAGGGCAATAGTCCCTTTTAAGGCTCTGCTGTAGCTGAACTGAGCGGCAGGGGCACATTCCCCATTTATGTAACTCACTAACCTGCTTGTTGCATTTAGGATCCAAAGCATTTTTTGGTGGTGCTGGAAATAGCCAACACCCGAGGATTTTTTGCTTTCAAACCCATTTCTTTCTAACAAATTGACACACCAGGTGACTAGCAAATTTCACCCATGTGCTGTTTTGTAAACTCTTGGGTTGCATAATTCAGTAAGTGGCTGTACAAATTATATGGTCAAAGACAGGAGAGGGTATGATGTTCTAAACAGGTGAAAATGGGTGAAAAAGAGTAAAAATAATTCTTTTTTGGCATGAATTTTCAAAATAATGGAGGCTTGAGCAAGAAAAAAGAATAGAAGTTTCTGGCATGGGCGCAGATAAATATGAGTTTCACGTTTTTTGAAAGTACAGATGATCTGAATCTATTCATTATTTGAAATTCATATCTGGTCCTGTGCAAGAAGTGTAAAAACTGATACTGACTTTTAGGAATGTCCCTCCAGACCTTTATACACCTACATTCTGTTGCTTTTCCTTTCATCCTCTTGTCAGTCAATACTTAACCCTTTTGGATTCTGACCTTTTGGTAGTGTGAGGGCTCGGTATGGAGCTGATCAGATAGTTAAAAGGATATTCTTGCATATTTTCACAAATCAAAGCACCACATTTGATTTACTGTGACTTGTGAGTTATATTATTACAAATACACAGGAGCTTGTTCACTGAGGCACTAAGTCTCTCAAAATCATCCCTAATTTTCTTCACAAACCCCTATTTATTTGAAAATTCACCCCATATATATTTTTTTTCTTTCTTGAACATTGAGTCAGATGTTTAAAAAGCACCCTGTATCAAATCAGCAAGTATAGAAGTTTCAATGTGATTTGCATTCACTCAAAGTCCCCCTAAACAGAGCGAACAAATTACAAGGCTCATGAGTAAGATAATATAATTATCTGGTATAATTTTGAAAAACCCTCTAACCCAAATGGTAGTAAATGTGTAAAATAACAACTAAACAAAAATATGTAACCATCTCTTTACATCTAAAACATTTCTCAGTATGTACCAGTTTCAGGCTCATAGTACAATCCTTGACTGTCACCTAGTTTCAGAAGTATAAGGAAATTGTTACGGAAAAGGTGACAATAATACATCTTGTTGGAGCTGAGAAACAAAATGAAGCAGCTGTACATCAGAGAGAAAATCTGAACCAAGAGACTGATAATGAGTGTGGCAAGTATTTTTTCTTGCTTATGGGTGGAAAAGCCAGCAAAGTCTCCGTTTGAAGACAAAGCACAGAGTAATGTGATCATAAAAATCTCCTAATGGGGACTATGTGATGTTCTGTAAATGTATTCCTTTCAATACATCTACACACAGTCTTTCAAGGTTGCCTGAAACGGTACAGGGGATATGATAGCATCGGCATAGCTGGCTGTGCACAGAGCTGATACTCTGTTTTGTTATTATTGCTACTATTTGTGCTGTTATTGTTTAATGCGTGTATTGTGGCGGCTTTTGAGAAGCTCAGATAAAAACCAACACCCCATTTTTGCAAAGCAGTGTGCAGACATTGCCAAGGCGCTGTCTGTGCTCTGAGAAGCCTGCAATTGATGGAGACGAGTGACATTCAGAGGGTGGGGAGACAAGTACCATAATTATGGGTGGGGCTGGTAGTATTACCTGTTATTAAGGGCTTGCCTGACACTTCCCATTTTAAGACCTGTTTTTGGTGGTTTGTAACTGCTTAGTAAACTTTAACCATTTGTCTTTCACTAGACTTCCGACCTTGGCTGCCTGTGCAGCTCAGTCACTATTAACAGACTGATTTATTTAGTTAAGCTTGGGGGATGGCAGGGTTGGGGCCGAGAGAGGAAGCAGCAGCTTTAAAAAAATGCAAACAAATTTTGTCATTGTGCCTGTCACTGTTTATCTGAAATAAGGACTCAAATATTATAATGTCACTGTTTCCTTCTATTCCCCTAGCTGTCTGTCTGCATCCATCTCTGAGCTCTTGGCTTGGATTTATCTTTCTGTTCTGCATTTGTAAAGTACCTTACTCAGCTGAGTGCTGGTCCATGACTGGTACACCTATAAGCAGCAGAAGTCCCCAAAAATACTCTGGTTTAGCACAGAAAAAATGCTATTGGGAGGCACAGAAATATTCCCTGTACAGCAATCCTTCACGGTCTCTTCCTTATTGATTGTGACTCTCGAATTACTTACCTTTCTCCTCATACTTACAGAGCTGGAAATGTTTAATATTCAAATATGAGTAACTTTTCTTGTCAACAACAGCTCCTTTTAGTAAATGTTTTTTCTAAAAATAAGGAGGCTGGGTTTTAGGCTCAGTTTAAACAGAGACGTTGCTGTTGGGGGATCAAGCTGAGCAAAAGCTTGTCCCTTCTACCTGTATTTTTGGAATCAGCACAGAGAGGAAGGGAATGAGCCACTGAGTTCATATTTCCACTGGAAGTGCAAAACAGAGGGCCAAGATTCATTAAGATTGTTATACTAAGTCAATATGACCTTTCTCTTTGTATTTTGCTTCCTTCAATTGACTTGAAATTGGACTAAGCAGCAAGCACTGTGTTCGGGACTTGTGAATTTCTTCAGCAAAGGTCAATATTTTCAACTGTGAGGGGATCATTGTTTCAATAGTGATTTTTGTAGTACCTATAAAGCCTCACAGGCCATTTAATTCATCTCCTTTATAGTCAGTATTTTTCACATCTTTTAACTAAAGAGTTGACAAAATCTGACATGATTTGGTCTTTTAGAATAAATGCAGAAATTACTGGGAGTTTTTTTTGCACCAAGTTTTCAACACTGTGTTTTTCATACCTGCAGCCAAATCCTGCAAACTTTCAGATTCCGTTTCAGATTCTTTTGCTTCATTTTAAAATTTAATTATGAGCAATTTTGTTCCCCGGTGAACATCCCTGACATTTGCAGGAATTGTCCCTACATTTAACCGAGTCAATAATGTGAAAGTTTGTAGGCTGAATGTTTGAAGCTGCTCCTGTTGGGATTAAAGATGTTTTCCTAAATGCAGACCTGTGTTCTCTCCTTGTAACCTGGTCATGGACCATGTAATCTATGGCACACTTTTAGAGTGTAATCATACGGAAAAGTCCTCAACCAAAAAAAGCAACCAAACAACACAAGGGCTCAACAAGCCACAAATGTGCTTTGAAATCTGAGTGTGGGCAGACCCAGGAACAAGCAATGCATCATGCAGAGAGCAAGTTTCTGTTGTTTTTAAAAAACAAACAAACAAAACCCAAAAGAAACCCGTACACTTTCTAACAAATCTGATTTTATCCAAGGACTTCATATGGCTGTGACCTGTGATTAATTTATTCTTTCCTTGTTGGGTAGTCTCTATTAGCTTTCAGTGATGTAGCAAAATACAGCCCTTCTACCCCAGTCTTTTAAAGGCAGCCCCATCCTTGCTCACAGGTCTGCCAGCTGAAAAGGCAAAATTGACTGGTTTTCATATTTTGGATCATACTTTGCACACATGCACATGCACAAAACTCCTGCAGGGGCCAATGGGAGTATGTTATGCAGGGATTGAGAAGAGAATACACCCTGGCTTGTTGGTTTTTTTCCTAGGATCAGGTGGAGAGGTGGTCTTTGCTGATACCATGCCAGGCTCATGCCAGCTGCTGTAAGTGCATAGAATCATAGAATTGTTTAGGTTGGAAAAGATGGTAATAAACCTATTTCTATGCAAAAGAGCTTATTGCTAATAATTTCTGTCAGCTTCTAACCACTGGTGTGTGACTTTTTAAAAATCAGATGTTTACAAGAAGTTGGGTTTTTTCCTACTTCAGTGTTTTAATGGAGTGCTAATGGTCATCGGCTCCATCTGACTCATCCAGCCCAGAAACAAACATATGCCCTTTTCTAATGATAAAAGCTAAAGTAAAAGATAAAATAAAGCATATTTTCCTGAACAGCTTGATTTTTTCCTCCTAGCTGGAATTAATGTGAAAACATTTCCCAGTAAGACAGAGAATCTGCAAAGAGCCAGGCTGGAGCCATTTGGGCTCTAGTTTTGTGCTGCTGGGAGGTGGCACTCAAATGCTGAGTGAACCTGCTAGGATTTCGATTTAGCATTAAGTCAAATTCTTTAGAAACCACCAGCCCTAAAGTGATGATCTCACCATCCAATTCATAGAGGCACATTTGAAGAGACATATTTTGCCAAAGCATCTCCCTTGAGTCCTTCCAGTGGGATCCAGTAACTGCAGGTGTGGTGGAAGGTCCTGTTAATGTCCCTGGGAGCATTAGACAATCTCAGACAAATTCTGTGCTATAGTAGTTGTATTTTGTTTAAGAATAAGAAGGAAAAAAGGAAAAATAAGTGAGTGGCTGGTAACATATATCTGTATCACAAAGGAGGCATCCAAGTTGGCTCAGACCATCGGAGGGCCCTGAGGGCTAAATTGTTCATAAAACCCAAAACTTACCAGGAGCTGGTCTTTCCTCCATGGCAAGGCTGAGTGGGATGGAAGAACCTGAATTTCTTGCTCCTCCTTTGTGTGGCTAGACAGGTCTTCACCAGCAATTGCATTTCTTTCATGAGCTTGAAACCCACACTAACATTTTAAAATAACAAGCAATAACTGTGTAAGCTTCCAAGCTTTCCAAAAGCCTATTTATAGCCTCATATAGTCATATACAGACAACTAAATTCCTGTATACACTAACATCCCCAGCTGATTTTATTAGGTGAACTTCTGGTAGATCCCCAGCCCCAAATGACATTTCCCACTCTAGAGGGGCCCTCAGATAGCTGCATATTTGCACTCTTGCTCTCATCCAAAAAAATATTTGCAAAATACATATCTTTGTTCAAGTGGAAAGTGCCAGAATTAATCCTGGTCTGTATGAAGGAAGAAAGCTGGCTTGATTTTTCGATTCAGGTCTGCCTGAAATCCTTATCATGCCCAGTAATATAGTATCACATGGCAGTTGAATTCCTTTGTCACCTCACCTAGCTTAGCATATGACTGTCTCCTGAAACATCCACTTGAAAGAAAGTCAACAAAATCATCTCTGATGCTCCTACAGGGGTGCCCCCTCTAATCAAATTTTCTGGAATGGAGGAAGAGAAAGAAAAAATCAGAAGGCTCCATCAAATTGTGGATTAGGAATCCAAAGATATTTCTGTGCTTAGCATATAAGATGCTCTTCTAAAGGGAATCTAATCTCAAATTTAAAAATTGCTTGCACCAGGAAACCCAGCAAAACATTTGGGAGGTTCTTCTAGCAGGCAAACATCAGCACTTCAAAAGTCTAGTCTGAACTTGCCTAGTTTCAACTTGCAGCTTCTGGGTGGTGTCAACCTCCATCTTCTGTACCACACAGCCCAGTGTGAAGTTCTGTTCTTACAGGCTGATCAAATCCAATCCTTCATTTTCCCCATGATAAAGTGTTGGCCTTCTACTACATGAGGAAAATTTCCTGCACCTACTCTGCTTCACAGCCCATTAACACCCTTCTAGCCCACAGACACCAGGATGGGGGAACTGGCTGCATCTAGACCATGCCTGAAAACATTTACAAGGTGATGTGGTGGGCTAAAGCTGTTTGGCTTGTTGGCCAGACTCACACATCCACATGGCAGCCTCTGGGACACCACATGGAAGGCTGGTGTTCCTCCTGGAAGCCCACATTCTGGCAGCCCTTGGACATCCCAGGAGACAACCTCCATATCCCAAAGTTCTCTCACCCATATGTTAAAGACTTTGTCTTTTGGCTAATGCAGCTCCTCAGGGATTGAGCATTCTCCATGATCAGTCTGTCCTTGCTTTCCAGGACAGAGTCATATTCTATAATGACCTACTACAGTCACAGCTGCTTTGCATCTTTGTATTGGGGTGGATTAGAAAATGTGCTGCTTGCTTACTAATGGCTCGGCCCGCATCAGTGACCTCTCTTCTTTCTTAACCCCCAGTCTTTGTGTCTTCTGCCAAATTTCTTAGCGAGGATTTCATTTTTTTTCCAGGTCACTGATAAAAATGTAAAGTAAATCAGCTGTTTTTGTTGGAAGAAAGGGCCCATGGGACTGTCCCTTGCAACTTGTGGGTTCTTAAAAAAATGGGTTTCTTATTATATCAACCACAAACTTCCCCCAGAGGTAAACTGCCTAGGAAATGGCCCCTATCAGTATCCCACTGGTATTCCAGAGCACAGCTCTACTGCACAGGGAGAAGAGATTTGCACATATTGAATTCACTGTTACTACTTTGACAAATAGTGTAATCCCTCAGAGCTAGTTCCTGCATAATCACTTCTGTATGTTTTTTACTGACCTTAGAAACAGAACTAGAGATAAGAATAGTTGAGAAGACGGAAGGCAGCTTACCAGACCCTTTTCTGCTCCGGGCTGAAACACACTGCCTGGAAACTGTTAAAAGATGTGCTCCAACTTCCAGTGTTTCCTTCAGTTTTGCAGTGACAAGGGCACCCTTTTAAGGGCTTGGGTTAAAAGAGGGATGTGTTTTGAAGGTATGCAAAAGGTGTTTTTATTTTGTGAAACACTCTGAACAGATATGTCTCTGTGTGTTTTAATCACGGTACAGACAGAACTGACTCTGTGATGCTTTCATGCAACAATTTCTATTCAGAGGGAATCAGTCAGGGCTGCAACCCCAAACAGATGGAATAAGTTTAATGATCAACTGAAATGGGAGGCAACATTATCTGGTTTAAGGCATTTTAATGCCTTATCTTCAAGAAATTGAATTAAGGTTGTGACGACTCCATGTTGCCCGCTCCTTTCGATTAAGCATTTTGCAGAACTGTGTTCATGTTGTGATTACACACCTGCAAGTATCTGTGACTTTTGCTCCCCAGCAGGTTCTCAAGAAGTATGTGTCTTAGTGTATCCAAGTGCTGTCAGACCAAAGTTTGTAGAGCTAATTATTCTTTATTTGCCTGAGTCTTTCTCCTCCGACTTATTTCAAATATAAGATTTTCATTTGTCTGGAAATTGTCAGAAACAGCAAAGTCAAGTAGATGAGATCTGCATTTTTCCTCTAAAGGTGAGGGTTGTCTGAGAGATCACATAATGAAATTTTAGCTAATGAAATGCTAATTAATAATGTCAAATGCTTTTTGTGTCTTTGAAAGGAATATAATGGAATTGATTGAAGGCTCTGCAGATGGTAAAGGCCGTTCATGTGTTAGCAATATGGATTCTGTGTGCTGCTGTGTCTTCAGACTTACTGTAGTAAAAGCGTTTGTAACATTTTCATGGGTTACAGCATGAAGAAATCCGAGCGATTGCATTTACCAGAGTCTGTCAACAAGTTATCTGAAAAACAAGAACTGAGTTCTCAGATCAGATTGATTTATCTATTAGCAGAGCACATTATATATATTATATACAGGGCACACACTTAGATCTTTTCTGCTAAAAATGAGGTCCAGTCACAACATATACTTTATTTTTCATGCTCCAGCAAGTGTGCACCAGAATGCAATTTTAACACTTTGAGAGAGAAATGAAAGCTGAATAACATGTTTAACTTGATTTCAGTTTTTTAAATGTACATGTGTGCTTCTACCCAGTACTTACTGGGTCTGTTTCAATACCTTAATGCTGGCACGCATGGAGAAACAATTGGGATATCTTGTGCTCCCCATAAAAAACCCCACAACTAATTCAACCCCACTGCTAATTCACACTCTTCAGAGACCACCCAGTATCTCCAGGGCTGTCATGTATTACAGCTGTTATTTTGTGCAACATATATGCAAGTGCATTTAGACTGAGTAAAACTGAACTGAAATTGTTGAAGACCACACACAAGAATACTTGTATTGTTTTGTTTTTTAGCTAAAAGAGATCCCAGCCTGAAGAAACATTATAATTTTTCCAGTGGATTGCCAATCTCTAGTGCCTCACTGAGGTTCTACAATAATTTAATTCATTATAAGCAGTGTCATTTTATCAGTAGCACACCACATGTATTGGCTGCGCATTTTCTTAAAGTCTAATTAACCTTCAATATCGTATGGGTTAGTTAGTGTTGAAGGCTTGAGTGTTGGGGTTGTTTTAGCTTGTGTTTTCTTTTAACACCGACCTTTTCAAATTCCCTCCTAGATAATGGGATATGACTTTTAAATGGAAGATATAGCTTTCAAAATGATTCATCATAATAAGAGATGAAACAACTGAGGAACAGAAAAAGGAAATAGTGCCTCTGACTTAAAAGGAAAACAACTATCAGTGCCCCTAGTGATTGTCTAATTTGGAGACATTTGAAAAAGGCAGGTCTTAAGAGGGAAAAAACCCTTAAACTGAACATCACTGCTTCAGAGTTGTGAATTTCATCTGGCAGAAATTAAGAAGGATGCCAATAAATGGAATCTGATGTAAAGCTTCACAGCATGGAATTAACCCACCAGCAAACTTCAGCAGGAGGAATGAGCTCAGGCTGAACCAACTTTCTGTGTGGCGGCTTTGGTCCTACATTACCAATCTGAACATCATGAATTGTCTTATACTGGGAGAAGAATGGTTCTGATTGCAAAAGCTGGGGTGTGCCCTGCTCTGGCCCCATCAGCTCTTGGGTTAGAACAACTCAGAAAGACCCACAGTTCCTGTGGCATAATCTGAGCTCTACCCCAAGCTGCTGCACTTACAAAAAGGTCTGGAGGATCCAGACTGGGGTGGTGATGGACGTTCACCATTCTCTGGAGTCATCACTGGGATCTGAAAGCAAGATCTGCTTTTAGGTTAGATCACTTAACAAAGAGAGCAGCCTTCAGCGTGTGCCAGAAATAGGTATAATCTCTGCATTGTTTTGAGAACTCTCCAGATTTTATCTACTGTATTGAGAGCTGTTTGCTTACTACTGCCCTTCCCCCTCCCGGCCTCCCTACCCCCACCTCTTTTTTTAAGGAAAGAAATCTGGATCTTCTGGTGGTAGAAATACCTGGAAACTATTTCCTTAGCATACTCCAAAGGCTCAGACAGCAGAAGACAAGCATAAGAAACATAAGTTTACTTATTTGGAGGTTTTAATCTTATGCATTTAAAGCAAATTTCCTGATCCTTTGAAAACTCCGTCATGATCTGCGGAGGCTCAGGGTTGCCAATACTATTAGCATACCCACTGAGGAGCTTCAGCTGATAAAGTTGTGAGTGGTGTGCTCTCGGGTGCGCTCTCTCAAAGGAAAGTCAGGCTCGGGAGATGAGGTTTGACTTCATTTGCTCCATGTGACCTTAGACTGCTGCTTAAAACAGTCTGCTCTTTGTTTCTCCAGCTGTCAAATGAAGATAATGATTCTTACCCATTCTTAGGACAGCACTTTGAAATTTATAAATGAAAATATTATTTATATTCAAGAGGTTCCCAGACAAGGAAAATGAATGATTTCCATAAATGCAATATATTTCTCCCTTGCATCATTCCAGTCTGGAATGTCATGTTTAGTTTCTGGC
Organism: Fringilla coelebs; assembly: GCF_963513975.1. Lineage (NCBI taxonomy): Eukaryota > Metazoa > Chordata > Aves > Passeriformes > Fringillidae > Fringilla > Fringilla coelebs. The sequence continues at coordinate 108,206,299 of NC_140028.1, read as the reverse complement.
AGTCACACACATTGAGGACTGTGTGAAAGACAAGTACTTATAATGATTTTATACATATATAGTCCCTCTCTATAGAAGGCCTTTGTAAGTAATTTTCTGTATATACTCATACATATGTGTGTGTATATGTGTGTGTAATGGGCACACAGAACACCACTTGAGTGAATGTGAACCATTTCATGTTCATGGAGCAGACTGCCTTTGTAGTGCTCAGATAGCAAAGCTGGTAAATATTTTGTGGGACTTTAAAAGGCCAAAAACTTTATCAGTCTGTTGCCTAGCAAAATATATACATTAAAAACATTGCTGGTTAAAGAGATGATGTAATGTTTGTCACAGGAGGATGACAATGCACTTACCTAATACAATATTAAACTAAGGTCCAGTCTGCATAATTTTGGTTTCTAAATAGTGATGAAAAATCCCAGGGGGCCTCTCTGAAAGGGCGATCAGCTGCCCAAGGAGCTCCAGGGAAAAGCTCTTTCTATTTCAAGATCAGACCATTGCACTGGGCAAGCGCCTCTGTGAGAGTCTAATATCCAAGATAATGAGAGATATGTTGCCACCTGCAACACAGCCACTGCACCTCCTTCCCCAGCCAATGCCCCAGGGTGGAAGCTCACCTCTGTGCTTCAGTTAGCTCTGCTGCTGTGTGGAGGCTGGACTGGAGTGATGTGAGAAGTGCACACTGAAAATCTCTGCTGAATGCACCAGATGGGGAGCCAAAGCAGCTCACATCCCCGACCAGTAATTTATAACAAAGTCTGCACAGCGTGGAGAACCAATTGCTTGAAATCGATAGAGATTTAGTGATCTATGAAGGTAAAACAAACCATTCTGCCAAAAAGCAGAAGGTGCTAACAGAGCCTTCTGAGTGCTGGAGGAGAGAGGGCTTTCTGGGGCAGGTGATGAGTGTCCTGCAGTGAGTGCACTGGGGCTGCCGGGGCTCGGTGCAGGAGCCCTCTGACCAGCACCTACAGTCACTGCTGAGTGTCTGCAGTGCCAGAGGGTGCCACATCTGTCTGTCTGTCTGTCTGTCTGTCAGAGGATCTGAACTTCTTTTCCTGACTGAAGTGGTGATGATCCACCTCCTGATGAAAGTCCTGGGCCTGGATAAGGAGGAAGGGTAAGATGAAGAGGGCATGGCAGGGAAACTCTCTGAAAGCAGAAGTTCCAGGGAGTAGACTCAAACCCTGCACAAAACTGATCTAAACACCATTTTTAGCAGACCCAAATAGTCTCCCCAACGCTACAATTAGAGACTGCAGTATAGGAATACTGACTGATTTCTTGTTTACACTGTGTATGGTTTCACTGCTCCAGCCAGGCAGAGGTGAGACTGTAAGATATTTAGCTCTAGAGTCATTATGAGGCCCTGAGGTATACTTCAGCAATTATCTGGGCTTTGGCCAAATACTGCATTAGACAGTGGACCATATTTATTACTAAGTGTCTTGTAACACCCTATCTCTTGTTAAGATTTCTAAGCCAGTGCAAGTAGAAAGAGACAGACCCGCTAAGCCATCCAGTCTATCTTATGTCCAGAGCAGGATTGCTCTCTTGAGTGCAATCACTTCTGCTCTGCAAGCATAGTTTTAAATGTACCAGGAGATGCATCATTTAATTTATGAGAGTAATCAATACCCTAAAAGACCTGTCAATAAATTTTCATTCTTTTTTTCATTTTTGTCTTTACAAATATCATCCTGTTGCAAGCTATGCCCACTGGTGTTACTAACCCTTCTGACATGCACAGATGTCTATTGGAACTTCTCATTCATTGCTTAGCCAATACTTACACCTTTAGGGCCAGACTTTTACACACTTGCCCATAATATTTTGCTTTGTAAGTAGGCCTGTTAAAATGTAGGGGAAAAGGATGGAATAAAAATTAAAGTGCTACTCCATGGGAATAAAAGGTGCCCCAATCCACCCCTAAACTATTTTAATCTTTCCATAAAGTCAGCCCAGACAATCCCTTAGACACTATTGTTGCTCTCCACTGAACCTGCCCTTTTAGATGCTAATAAGGTACCCAGGAGTGAATTTAGTATTCCTAGTGTGGTCACACCAAAGCCATATGGAGTGGAATCTTTTCTTCCCTTTTCTAGGAGGTGATGTCTTTGAATTTGCAGCCAAAAATTTTCCTTTCTCTTTTTTTCTGCTCAGTCACATTTAATACACTCTCTACTATCACCCTCAGGCTTCTTTCAGCATTACTTTCCTCATTTTCCCTTCTGAGGAATAACTGAGTTTTGGATTATTTTCCCTAGATGTCTACGCTCAAATTTCTTCAAGTTGAGAGTCCTTCTGTTATTTTCTTCCCATAGGTCATATCATATGTCATCAGTTATTAAGTACAATTCTAAATGTGGATTATAAGTTATGGATTTGATTTTCATTGATTTTCAAGGGGGAGGAAAGAATTTAAAATTACCAACATGTCTGAATTTAAATTCCACCTCTATCATCATCAGCAGAAATAATGGCAATTTTATTCATTATAGCTTAATGTATAATATGTTATTTAAGATCAAATATTTTCAAAAATATAGAGCTGAGAAATTGAAAATCTCCTCCTTAGTAATCCAGAAAGTAAATACTTTAAACTTTTATTCATAGCCAAATGAGAATTAGAAGATGACATATTTAGGGTGTACAATAATTAAGTCTCAAGGAAAACAAGTATAGGAGTACTCTGTAAGATGGGTGTAAAATTGACTGGGAGAAAACTTTAATTTAGTAATTACAATTCATTCTCAACTCAGAATGCTCTATTTGGCTATATGTAAATTATTTTAAACTAAATTTGCCACTGATGTAAACAAAAAAATTAATCAAATTGAACTATACATTCTCTAATGGGTGAAGCAATTCTGTCCTGTTCTTGAAAAAGTTAAAGTAACATACAAAGATGCTGTCAGTTACAAAAGTGCTGCAGAAAAAGAAAGTGTCTGTTACACATGGAAAAATTCTCCACTCAGTTGTATCTAGAGGGAAAATTCATTAAAGTTGTCCTTGTGAAGTTGAACACAGTTTGTTGCTTCGCCTGGATATATTGAAACACAAATAATCCACATTTCAGCTCCGTTTTAGAAGGCAGAGGAGTTCCTGGCATCAAAATTTCCTCTACTTCAGATTAATTCATCAGATTGGATTGCATTTTCTAATGTAATCAAACTGATACGTGTCCTAAGTTCTTATGCAAAGGCATTACATGAAGATGGAAGGGTGTAAATTCACTTGAAAGAGGCTACAGAATTAACTGTGTATCAGCAGGCATATCACACCGTGACTGTTTATAATCTCTGCGTGCACATCGCTTGGTATGGCGCATTTCCCAGCATTAAGAATCAAATATATGTGTGTGGAAGGGAAATAAAAAAGCTAGAAGAGCTATGGAATATTTGAAATGGTTAATTGATGTCAGTTCTGCTTGAGCATTTTGTGAAATAAACATTTATACTTTAGTGGATAGTGCTGTTAATTGCTTGGCATTCCTATGCAGAAATAACTGAAATAAATCCATAATTTACAAGGAAATTGCACAATTACACTTAGATCAAGCCAGACCTTGGTAAATTTGTGGTGCAAACTTTTTTGCCAAAAAGTGTGGGTTTGTGTGAAATGATTTTAAACTGCCAGTCTTCATGGGTCCTTTTCTTCTACAGAAAGCAAAACTGGTACAATACCTGAATGCTTCCAAAAATGGCTCTTCAAAAAGTTGATTCAAGTCCAAATGTTCTTCTATAGCCATGGTGAATGGACAGAATTGGGCATAAATTATCTCAGAACAGTTCTGTGTAACTTCATCAGCTGTAACAGGGGATCTCTGGAGAGCCACTCTCTCTCCTTGACATGGAGACCCATCCCTTCCTTCTTTAGCTGCTGCTGAAGTTGGTATTCCCCAGACAGACAGGGAGATTTGGTTGTAAGAGTTTTCACTGTTCCAGATAAATCTACTTTCTGGGTTGATCCAGTGTATCTCACGCCCCCATCTTTACAAAAGCTCAATCTTATAAAAACATGTAAGATTTTCTCAGACTTGGTTTTCCTTGTCTTAAGAGTCTACAGCATTTCATGTGCTAACCCAGCATTCTCAGCCAAGTGCTCTGCTGGGCTCCACTCTACCATGACAATGTTGTGTCTGAGAGGACCTGGTGTGCCCTTGGCACCACCAAACCCATTCAAATCCAAACTCAAATCCATTCCAGGACCAAGAGGGGTGGTAAGGGGAGAGTTGTTCCTTTGCCCCAGCTACCCTGGGCAGGTGTCCTGTGTGACTGCATTGGGGACCACCACGGCAGGGATGGAGGCACCTCAGTGGCCATGGAGGGACACACAGGAGGCTGCTGTCTGCAGCACTTTTGACACTGCCAGGTAGCTTTCTTCCAGGTGAGTTACTTGAGATGTGCTGAAAAGGGTTGACCATCAACAGGTTTTAGGTTTTATTCTAAGATTCCCCACCAAAGGTCTTCCTCCTTCCCCAGATCTTTCTGTTGAGGAGGCCTCGCACAGATGTCTGGGTGAGGACTTAAATCAGACCCAGTTTCAAAAGTGAATTTAGTTTTCTTTTTCTGTAAGCACAGCCAGAGTCTGAGATGATAATACTGCTCCAAAAATTGTGGTTCCTGACTTAATTAGCTGACATGGCTTGAGATATGTAACACTGACCATTACAGAAAGCCTGATAAAAAGGGGAACGGTACAACACAAGCACTGCAAATTAACACAAGCTATGCAGGAACAGAATCACTAGGATGCTGCGTCTCAGTTTTAAGGAAATTCTCCCAGAGACGGGAGGTACTAGAGTCTGTCCTTTAATTTGCCCTGCTTTGTCTGATTCTTCCTCTTTCATATGTTAACTTCCATTCCTTTCCAGGAATATAGACAATTTTGCATATTCAAAACTTTTGGAAAAGTATCCAAAAACCTTTTGATATTTATCCAGACCAGATCTAAGACAGAAATTTCCAAGCAGTGATTAACCTAGTAACCAATACAGCTAAGTAATAGTGAACAAGAATAATTTAAAAATATATTACAATAATAAAACTTTAATAATAAAATAAAACTCCAAACTTGAGCTGGGAAAATGGAAAGATCATTTAAAATCCAAATGTGGGTTCCGTAATAAGAATCTTCTAAGCCACTCTTTAGTAATGGCTCCAGAAAGCACGGCAGCATCCAAAACTCTGCAGAACTTTGTCTGAGTTTGTATCTTTTAAAGCAATTCACAGAAGCCTCCTTGAAGGGCAAGCCTTGGCCTGGAAACGTGGGGGAGTGCTGCTGGGGATGTCGTGGGTGAGTGAGCATTGGAGAAAGGCCTGACGGAACAGACACATCTGGAATGGAGGGAATTGGGGTAAAACAGCAGCAGTGGGTGGGACCTTGCACAACAGGGATAGCACACCCCACTGCCGGTGCAAGTTTGGCTGTGCCTTCAGCAGCTGGTGCTGCGGCTGGTAGCAGAGCTCTACTGGGAGCCCACAGGCACTGTTCCACTGGCGTGGGCTGGGTACCCAGCAGGGAGGAGCGGGAGGAGTGGGAGGAGTGGGAGGTCACTCACTGCGAGCTGTGGTAGGGCCCACAGTCACACTTGCATTTATTTATCTGAATGGCAGCCGCTGGGAGTGCAGGAATGAACTCATCCATTTGCCTTTTGCACCTATTTGTTCCCCTACATAAGAAGGGGACTTTGCCATCAGTTACCCCTCTGGGACAGGAGTAATAGTGGGCAGGCTGTACCCACCCCTCAGCCACACCAGGCTGTGCCTCACTGTCTATTCAGCTCAAGCCACCAAGCAGGGAGGGTTCATGCTAAGGTGCCAGACTGTGCAGTGGCTAAATAATAAAGGCTGAGGCTCAGACAGCAGCTCCCTCCTGTTGACTTTGTTGTCAGGAGATGATAGCCTGGCAGATGGGTGGTGGCAAACTGCTGGAAAGTAATAACTACATTTACTCAATGAATGAGAATGGGAACCCTATTTTTTTTAAGGTTACTCTCTGCTGGCATCAATACAATGCCATAAGGCAGTGAATCCTGCGTTGGTTTCAGACTTGATCTGGGGAAGAGGAGCTTGCACAGTCCATACAGAAATATCATTAGGGTTTAGCATTTTCCTTGCATGGGGAAACTTACATGTCAAGGGCCCCGAATCTCACCAACTGCATTCTTTATTTTTCTCCTTATCCCATCTATCCTGGGGTCATGAGGTATGAGCTACTCAAAATGTCAGCTGACAAAAAGGAATACCAAGATTTAGTTCATCAGTTGAAGCAAATTAGTGAAAGGCTTTTTGATCTACCAAAATTTTTAGAGTTGTATATAAGACCTGTTATGTGAGTACAGCTCTCTGGCCACTTTCCCTGTCAATACTTTGACCTTGAAAAATGCAATAGTGCAAAGGGTTTTAAGCACATGCTTGAATTTCAAGGGAGCTAAGAACATGCTTAAATATTACTGTAAATACACAGTCTGGCATCATTCAACAGCCTCAGCTTTATTCACACAGTGTGATGGGAGGCAGATTGATTTTGTCCTTCTGCACATTCATGAGAAAAGACTTAATTTTGAAAATACAGTGGTAGCAGTATGAGTGGAGTCCTGGGTTTACCCAGAGACAGGTACAAACGAATTGAACACATTGAAAATAATTTCTGTGACAATCGATTGCCCTTCAGAGTGGAAGACTTTGTTATTAAAAGACATGGAAGCTGGCAGTAACAGAATATAGCTGTACATGCATGTGTGCATATCTAGCACAGCCATGAGCCACAGAATTTGCAGCCTGATGTTTGGAAAGATTTGGATGTTCAGCCCAGAGACTTTGGACTGACTCCTTGGCATATCAGTGAAGTGTATTCCTTGATGTTGTGTCAGTGTTTGGCCATCTCTTGGGTTTAGGCTCAGCAAATACTTAGAGATGGATCATAAACTTACAGGGACAGGATGAGGCTTTCTGCTCAAAGAGAAGAAGCCAAGCTATTTTATATCTCATGAAAACTTAAGAATCCTTTTGGGAGGAATGAGAGAGAAATAAAAAAATTCAGATAGGCAACTTGGTTTTAGAGAGGCCTTCTTTCCTAACTACACCAGCCACTGCCTCCTGCAGTACCAGTGACACCGTAGTGCCACGAGAGAAGTTTTTGTGCAAGTTTAGTGCTGCCTGCACTTTTCTGGCAAGCAAAGTGTTTTTTCTGGCTTCATGGTGAATACAGATCAGAAGTACACCAGGCAAAGCTGTGTGTATCTCCAGAAAGATTATTTGTAAGCCTGCAACAGATCTTCATCTTGACTAGCCTCTGTAAATTTAAGTGCATAAGTACTGAAATATTCTATTTTTCCCCAGTTACACAAGTCAGTTAAAATGATTCAATGTGTTTGTCTTCCTTTGACCAGCTGCAATCTTGAAGAAGAACACAATTGATATTCCTCTGGATGCAAAATCACATCATGTAATTTAGTGGCTAAATACTGATATGTGTTTATTAGATTAGGAACCTATTTCTTGCTCTTTTTTTTACCATAATATCTACAAGTATCCAAAACCTTCCTTGACATTTCTCCACTTTGTGCAATCAGCTGAATCAAGCCGGGGTGAAGTTGCCCTGTGCACATTTCTATTAGGTTGGCAAAAGGGCCCTAAGCAACCACTCTTTTTTTTCTGGCTCATGTTCCCTTCCCTTCCTGAGCTGACCTTATGGAGATGTCTGTTTAAGTGAACCTGAGCCAGCGAAGCACCAGGCAGCAGACTGAAAATCTTGGTTTAATTGAGTCATCATGCCGAGGAAGCCTGGTGACACTGGCAGAGTGCTGTGCAGGGTTTTGGAGGGTTGGCTGCCTCACCAGCTCCAGGCAGGCTGGGCCCAGATGATCTCACTGACCCTGAGGTTGGGAGCCACCCCGTGTGCCAGCAATAGGATGCAGAGGTTCTGCTGTGCGAGAGGCATCCCGGCATCTGCCGCGAGCGAATGCATCCCGCAGCCCTGTGCCTGCTCACAGGCAGCAGCTGTGTGTGTGTGCCTGTGGAGCAGAAATCTGCCAAGAAAGAGTAGTACCCCCTGCCTGAAACTGAGTGTGTGTTCGGGACAGGGGCAGTAGATTCCCATTAAATGGGAGCGTGTATCGCTCAAACGCAGAGGCTTGGCAAATCTCCAGGGGCAGAGTCTCAGAAGTTACAAACCAAACTCTGCCAGAGCCCTGGGGGAGCTCTTTTTGAGAAAACAGTGAACAATCAGGCCCAAATCCCAGGAAGACTGTTATCCCCTCTGGAAGCAAACCAAAGAAAATGTTCACACCAGCTCTTCTACATTAAAACAGGGTTTTGGTGTTACTCTCCTGCCAGTGGAGTCAGTTGCTTGCCTAGAAAAGCTGATGAAGAAGGAACTTTGCATCTTTGCTTTCTCATATAAACTTTTTCTCCAGAGTTGTGGTGATAATGGGAACATCTTCAAAATCTCTGCTGAAACCAAGGGCCATATAGGCAGAAATTAAGCACAGCTGTGCCTAGTAAGTAGTATTTAATAAGACTCCATGGAGTGGGATCTTTTTCTACGTGATGCTGCAGTCATGTATTGACTCATTTGGAGAACAAGATGCAGGCCATCTGTGGCTGCCCAGCACTCACTATTGGCATGGTAGATTTTGTGGTCTCCTGTACATTCCTGATATTTCTTTTCCTTGCCTTAGGCTTCTCCCATTTGCTCACTACATATGCAAACATAGCCTCCTAGACCAAAGTGCTGTCTCTCCTGGTTACTGGCAATTTTGCCAGTGACTTTTGTGGGACTGAGATTTAATAATACCTGCATTAAATATTTTCATGCCTGGCGTATAAAATAATTTCATACTCTGTGGACTCTCTTGCTTTGATATATTGGAAAATGAGCAACATTTACCATCTCTGACAATTAAGAGTGCCACATTTTCTAGGTATGGTCTAGAGTAAGCATGCAGGCTATAATTAAAAAAACTCCACGATGCACAGATCACCAAAGCGGCATTTGTTTATTCTGCCTACAGTGCAAGTTGGCCATTACAATATAGGTCTATCTATAATTACATTAATATAAATAAAGCTGGAGTGTCTGTGCTTTACCCAGCTGAGGGCTACACTTGAGTTTTAGCAGAGCCAGAGGGATGAACCTAATTTGTTTAACAGATCAGTCAGATTGCAACTGGCCTTGTGAAACAAGGGTGATAACCAGAGAGGCCAAAAAGAACCAGCCACCTACGGACTCGGATCAAATGGGACCTTCTACGTGGGGCCCTGCAGAGCACTGATGACACCTGCACTTCAAAGGCAGCCCACAGAAGAAAAGTGAGCCCGTGACCTTTGGTTCTTCACAGCAAACAGTGGAGATCAAGAGGTGGCTGTGGGGCTTTCTTAACTCCGTGTGATAGCATGTTAGGAATATGCAAGCCATTAGGCCCTGCACTGGTTGGATTTGCCATTTATCTGTTCTGTCTAGAAGCCCTCCTGAAGGAATCATTCTGGATTTAGAGTTTCTCAGCTGCTCAGAAGAGCTAGGTGTGCTTGGGAAGGGCGCATGCAATCAGCAGCAGTGCAGTTCTGGACCTGTGCACGAGTGAAACAAGTTGGGCCAGTAAAGCACAGCCCTGTCTGGCCCTGGAGCATCGGGCATGGATGGAGGCTGGCTCTCCAAATGGCTTCATGTCCCTGATGGGCATTGCTGAGTCAGTGGAGCTCTGCTGGGTGGACCTGGCCAAAGTCATTTTGCCATTCTCCTGGAAGGCATTTGACTTACACAGCTAATGACAAAACCAAGAAAAGCAGCAAATATAAACACTTTGATTAAGAAATCCCTGTTCCTATGTTTGCTGCACTTGCCTACATGTGTCTCTGTGACACTGTAATACTGCCAGTGCTCCGGTGTCCGCCGAGTATTTTGGGGAGCAGAAGTGGTAAGACTGTGGTAAGCTTCTAATGCAAGTATAAGAGAAAAGAAATTTATAAATATGTCTGAACTAAAAGATTATAAACTGTAAATGGGAAAGTGGGCAAAACCCTATTGCAATTTTTCTCCTCTAGCATCTTTAGCAATACCAGGGGAGAACAGCTTTACCACATGCTGGGACCATCCACCAATGCAGACCCCAACTGTACCTGAGTATTTTTCTGGCCTAGGTGGGTGCCAGTTCTGCCTGTCTGCAGGAGAGGCTGTATTCCTGTTTGTGTCATCGTCCCTTGCTCACCCACTGCTCATGCTCCTGGTCTTCCACTTTTCCTTCATCTTTGCAACTGCTGCAGTACCCCAGCCCTGGGCAGGGGTTGGTCCTGGAGAACTCACTCCATTAGCAGTAAAGCAGTGAGGAAAAGCATAAGGAAGAAGGATATTCACAGCCTGAGTCAGCACATCCTTGTTGCTCAGTGTCCATTGCACAAACCATTGCTGAAGGATGATGCAGCGGTAGGACTGAGTGCTCAGCAAGGATGGGGGGTAGGGCTGCTGAGGATACAGCCCAGCAAAGAAATCCAGAGGAAGCTGCAGCCTCAGATCTCTCAGAGAGGAGCATGTAAGGGCATAGAGTCATGCCAACCCGAAGTGCTGCTCGTTTCCACATGAGCAGCCAGTTTTGGGGTCAGTTTTCTCATAGTTTTCCCTATGGCAATAGCAGCAAATGCATCCTGAGTGCCAAGGAACTGCAGCATTAGTTGCTGTCTCTTTCTTGATGAAAATACTAATGTGTGACCTGCATATTATGGAGGAATTGCCAATTTTAGATCATTACTGGGGAAAACACACAGCAAAGATTAACTTGTCTCACCGTAGTGCTGGTGTCTCCTGCAGCAGAGAAGGAAGAAAAGGTTTGACACCCCACTGAATCCACTTTTGTCTTAGCAGGGTACTGGCTGCATCTGTTTGAAAGGCTTGTATTGTATCACTGCTCTTTGTTATCAGGTTTCCCATGGTGGTCAGTGTTACATATCTTACATTGTTTGAGCTAATTAAGCCGGGGAATCAGGGAAAGCACATTTCCGGCGGGGATTTATTGCCAAAAGATATTTCAGCTGAAGGGGAGAAAAAGGAAATCTCCCTTTATGTCCAGCATTCCTGAGCTGTTTCATAATATTCAGTGTTCAGCTTCATGGAAATAAACGGACAATAACATCAATAACTTTGAACTTGAGCAGTTTTCCTCTGTTTTGTTGAATTTAAAATTACTGTAGAAAGAAAGCTAGGGATCTGTGTAGCCACAAAAAAATAAAATACTTGTTGGAAACATGTTTGTTAATAATTTACAGACAAATGACTGTTTGCTCTGCAGGTGCTTTGTGCCAAAAAATAGAGTATTATTTGCACCTGCTTTTGTGTTTTTTTACTAGAAAAGTGCAAGTGGCAGTGTTTTACATCTTCACTGGTATCCATCTGCAGGATGCCAGCAGAGGCAGAGGGACCTGGCTCCCTCTCGCCTGCGCCCAGCGCCGAAGGGGTGCTCAGAGCACCTGGCAGTAGGAGGGCCAAGCCCTGCCTACGTGCCTGGCACAGCAGAGCTGCAGCACCTTTTACAGCACCTTCAGCTGCCCAGCAAGTGGGGCAGAGCCTGGGCTGAGCGAGGCTGCCGGCCCAGGAGCAGGGGGAAGCTCTGCTCTTACGCACGGGATGTGGCACACAGGTTCATTGTTAGGAAATCCTGTGTGCGAACAAAGCCCTGCTTTTCTTCCAGATGGTATTAATAATCACTGTCAGTGGGACTGGTGATGATGACAGTTTGTTCATTTTCACCAGCAGGTCTAAAAGGCTTTGCTGAAAGGAGTGAGGATGATGATCCTCTGCCTGCCAAGGTACGCCATCAGCAACCAGGGATCACTGTAGATTATTAAAGGCATACAGTGTTTTGGATGAGAGGGTCCTGTTTTCAGTTTTGTGTAACTTTTGTTAAGCTTTGAATGTTCAGCATGTCTTCTGCAGCGTGGTTTGTTGGCTGTTTTTATTTGGTTTGGTTCTGGATTTTTATTCTTTTCGTCAGTGCTGTTGGGGTTTGTTTTGTTTGTTTGGGTGCTTTTTGGGTTTTTCTTGTATTGGTAGTTTCAGCTGAAACATTTCAGCTCTCCCAAACATAATGAAAAGGATTTTCACCCATGGGAAAAGAAAAAGCTGGCAACTTTATCTTTGGAAAGCATTGGCAGTGCCCCTCATTTGAAGCAGGAACTGAAAATCTGGTACCATGATATTGTCAGTGAAAAGAAAATTTTCTTTAAATTTACTAAAATTTGATTTCTAGCATTTGCTAGTTTGCACACGATCACCACAGAGGAGAGTATTTTAGCTGAACTCCCCTGATATTTGGCGTGCAATGAGCAGGCTAGAATGTGACCTGTCATTGCAGCCAGTTAATCCTTTAGGTCAAGTGAGAACAGTCTTGAATAGAAGAGATTCCAGCTTCTGATGGCACATATAGGTGTCAGTGAAGCTGAAGATAACACTTCAATCTTCCCTAAATTTTTTTAAACAGAAAATTACATGCCAAAACTGTTAAAACTATTTTGTTGAGATTGAAAAATCAGAGACACAAAGTCAAGTAGGAAGAACTTCACAATTAAGGTTTTCTTCGTAATCCCACACCAGTCCCTTTGAGAAGATTTTATTATTATGATCCATCTTTAATTAAATGATGATGCTAATTTTTTTCCCAAAGTCCCCATGCTCATGTAGTGCAGAGGGTGTCTGTGCTGTTAAAATTAATGAAGACTTTATTGTAAAGAAAGTCCTTGGCTGTAGGGTCCTCACCCCAAGTGCTCCTGCAGCTGGAAAACAAAAACGTGCAGCCCATGAGGCAGCAGGTTACAAGAAGGGAGAAGATTACATGGTGTCTTAGGGATCTGGCTATGGGATGGCACATTTGCTCTCACTGCTGCATCTGGTTGTGGCACTAAGTCACTTAAAGCAGGTTTTTCACTGGTGGATGTTAAATGCAAAGCTGTCCAGGGTGCCTACTCTTGCTGTTCCCAGGCAAGACACTGGGAATACTGGGCACTAGACACTAAAACACAGGGCAAGCCACACTGAGAGAGGGGATCCTCACCAGCAGGCCAGAGCTCAGTGCTCAGTTTCCCTGTGTTTTTTCCTGAAAGCAAATGAGCTGGACCAAAGTCCAGAGCACGTTGATACCAAGCTCACGTTCAGATAAGTGGGACAGCTCTAGCACGCTTTGGTGGGGACAAACCTGCTCAGGTGCACGCAATAAACCTTGGGAGGAAAGGAGGTGGGGAAAAGGTGGCGTGGAGCTTGCTGCAGAGCTTCCTTCTACTGTTGCACTGATATACCAATCACACAGATAGGCCCTTTGAGTGACCTGCTGAGCTCATGGGAAATGGGAGGAAAAGCCCTCTGAAAATGCCCCTGGAGGTCAGAAGGACTATGTAAGCAACACAGAAGCAGAAATCAAGCCTCTAAAAAAGGCATCTCTGAGCTGCTCATCTTCTCTCCCCTCTTTTCCACTATGAGGAAAGGCAAAGCAAGAGGAAGGAGACAGAGGGAAAGAACACTGAATATTTTCTTTGTTCCAGAGAAGCTCAGGTGCTGAACTTGTCACAAATTTTCTTATGTGCAAAAAGGAGCACCTAATGTTTTTGGGCTGTTTCTCCCCTCGATCTCCAGTCCCCATTCCTATGATATTGGAGCCCCCTGAGATTCCGGTGACAGGTGCTGGACACCTGGAGAATGAGCAGCCAAGGCAGTAACACTGCTCTCTCTCAGCAGCATGAGGATGAGCAAGAAAATAGGGTCCTTATTGACTCTCCATTGCAGCCACCTGAGTGCCCAGAGCAGAGCAATCTCCTGGGCTGAGAGCAGACAAGGAGCAGCAGCAGAGCATTTTCCTGAGGCCATGGATTGAGATGGAGCTGCTGCAGCTTAATAGACACTGCAACAGCCATGGCAAACGTGACCTGCTCTATTATTGAATTGTGTGGTGCTGTTTTGCTTTTCCTTTAATATTGGTAATTATGCAATTTCTAGACAACTTCCCTGTCATAACCAGGGCAGCAATGCTGACAAAACAAGCTTTAAATAAGCACTTGTCAAAGTAACAGCTATTTTTGCTTGCCCTATTTAGCACCGTGTTTAAGGTCTACAGTGGAAATCTCAGACAATTTTAAATACATGGTGCAGTTACTTTATCACTGCATCACAATATTAAAAATCCCTAAAGCCTGGAAAACAAAAGTGTTTTGACAGCACCTTTTGGTGGTTCCTGCCTTCATGGGAAGGTCAAAGCTTTTGCAGGACCTGCTTGAGAGCCAGGAAGCACAGAAAAGCTTAGGGTACACGAGCCCTTCTTCAGGCTCTAAGGGTTATTGGGCAGAGAAGATTCGATATCCAGCTTTTTCCCATCTCTGAGACCTCTGGAAGGTTCTCTAGAGGAAAAGAAAGAACAAAACCAACACCACAGTCCTGCTGTTCCTCAGGTAAGAAGGAAACAGGAAGTACTCTCAAAACCTCTTTGCCCTTAATTAAGAAAACACAAGAAATCCTTCTTCCTTGCCTTCCTGAGCCCTGTCTGAGGCGATGGACTCCAGGCTCCCCAGGCACTGGGCTGCCTTGTTTGCCCAGTGCTGGAGCAGAGGGCGGAGGTACAAGCTGGGCACACAGCAGGTGGTTTCTTACCTGAGCTGCTGTCAAGGGGCGTCTGCAAGGCCCCTCCAGCCATGCAGCAGAGCAGGCACGTGCACAACCCAAAAGACATGGAAGCTCACTCTTCAGGTGGGGAAAGGGAGGTTAAACAGGCAGTGACACAACTGTGACAGTCATGGAGGAGTGTTTCCTTTAGGAAATAAAGTCACCAGCTGAGCACAAAAGGATTGCATAGGATCACGTGGGAGCAATTGCATATTGGTTTATTTAGGCTGTTCTCTATTTTTTGCCCCTCTGTGTCTGGACTGTGGACTTCCTAGCCTGTGTGTTCCTGGGAAGTTTGTGATGCATTTTCAGAGAGTTTCTGGAGCTCTGATGGGACAGCTGTCACGCAGTTACCTTAAAGTCTTTGTGGAGGAGGAAAAGTGACTAGAAAGATTTTTGCTGTACTTATGAAGGAAGGGGACAACAGGAGCTAAAACAGGAGCAAAAAAGTTTGGGGGGTTCTGTGTTTTGAGCAACACCCTTGCTTTCCTCTCATTCTCATCTCTACCAGCGGATGCCAGAGAGACAGCCAAAGCAAACATAACACATGGGAAATGGTCTGTAAACCCAAAACAAAAGAGGTTTTCTTTTATCAGCTGTTTCCTTTTGTCAAAAAAAAAAATATTCTATAACAGTGCATTTATTAGTGCACTATGCGTAGAAAAAAGGTAAAGTATTTAACTTTTTGAGCAGAATTGAATTTGTTAAAATAATCCTGGTATTAAAATAATATCTTCTATGTCTATTTATCCCCATTGCATTCACTCTGGTGCAGGGAGGAAAAGAAAAATAGTAACTTAGCAAGTTAGGCAAAAAATGCTTTAAATTATGCTGATTTAATGGCACCTGCCTCATTCCAGGGCGCCTGCTCTGCCGCGCTGCTGGAAGCATGCGGAGAGGCGGCTGCGGATGCAGGCTGACCCCGGCTCCCCGAAATCCCCGGCTGCTCGGCCGTGCCTCTCTATCTCCGGGCTCCTAAATGAGCTCCCGCAGCACCGGTCACCCACTGCTCCCGCGGCTGAGCTCAGAAGCCGAAAATAGCCTCTTTTCTGATAATGCAGCGCTCCGCTCATGAAGGCGGCATTCTGGCATCCCAGATAAGATGTACACAGCCTCCTTTGGTTACGTTCGCAGCCTCCCGAGCCTTTCTCCGCCTGACAGAAGGGCTCACGCCGCTCCTTTCCTTAGGCGCTGGTGCCGCTGGAAGCGCCGTGCCGGGAGATGCTGCCCGTGGGGTTGAGGGGCCGGGGCTGCCCTGCTCGGAGCAGCCCTGACAGGAGGGACCGGGGCTGTGTTAGGAAGCACTTCAGAGCTACGAGGGCTGGGAAGGCAAGGGTATATCCGAGCGGCGGGGTAGGGCCATGGGAAACACCTCCCGCTGTCCCTCCTGCAGGCGCGGACCTCATGGCATCCGTGAGAGACGGGGAGAGAGCTCTGAGAAAAGGGAATCGCCCCCTAAAAGTGCGGGAGTGATGGGCTCGCTGGGCTGATAATCCCTGGCCTGGGGAGGCAAACGTGACCTCTGAGATGTGATGATCATGCTATCTGACAGGCATTAAGATGTACTCAGCCTGGCTGAACCGCTGGCTGCCGACATATCTCCAGCAGGCATTTGGGGCACTCCTAGGGGCGTATTTCCTAAGCAGAGCAGTGCTCCCCTGTGGCACCTGTATTTGTATTTATATTAAACATTGATATTTGTGCACAGACACCTCATCAAACAGCACAACTGGGTAGGAGTGCTTCTCTGAGCCCCAGCTGGTTCCTTTCTGAGTGACAAATACGGAGCCTGATTATGCCAGCGTGTGATAAGTATTTTCCAGAGCAGGGAAAAGAGTGGCCAACCAGGATTAGGCGATGTCTCCCTTCAATAATCAGTTCACTCCTGCACCCTGGGATTAGGTTCTCTGCCTCCAGAAATGGTGCTAATTAGGAGTGACTTGGAAAAGTGGAATTTCCTGCTACTCTGGCAGCTCCTCCTCATGCCTCTAGAACTTCTGCCCTTCACCTGGCCTGCTGGAAGTGGGGACACAAGCACAGCCTGTCCCTTCCACCGTGCCTCTGTGGGAGAAAGGGGCCTGGAAGGTGTGCTGTGGTGATCTCTGGGGAAACCTGCTGCAGCTGTGTGAAGCACGTGTCCCCTGTGCTCCTTCAGCCCTCTGCTCTCTCAGGTCAGAGGCTGCCCTGGCACCGCCGTGCAGGGAAAGGGCTGCGGAATATTCCGGACAGGATGAGGGTGTTTTAATGTATGCTGGCGCCCGGCTTTTAGCCAGAGAGTTTGCATACATGATTTCAAATTCTAGGGTAAATAAGGCATAGATATGAGCTGATAACCATGTTCTAGGATAAAATATGACTAGAAACACTGGTTGTTTTCAGATTTGATAATCACATAGTCTGGCAAGGGTGAATTTGGACATAGCCATTCTGCCTAAAATATTAGCAGCAGTTGTATCTTGAACAGACCCTTATTTTGGAGAATTTATACATAGTAAGCTATTTTTGTGGGGCAGCATCATATTGGTTGTGAAAACCATGCACCGAAATCTGATTTTTAGAATGTGTTATCCTGTGATTCCCATCAGAATAGCCCAAGCTGAATGGTCTGCCAGAACTCACATTAGCTGGGCGAGATACTTCCCTGCCTCACAGGTTGGTTCATCCAGGGGTTTTTGCCTGAAATTTCAGGAGGGGTGGATTGGGTCAATGGAACACTGTTTTGTGAGGGCAGGGCCATGGGCACAGGTGCTGTGTTCATGAACTAATGACATGTGTGCCTATAGGGTCACTAAATAAGCAGGCCTAGAGACAATGGAAACCATTTTGCTTCTTGTGAGTTTGTTCTGTGTGCTTTTGGTTCAGAGAGGCTTCTGTTTCTTTCTGCTTGTATCAGTCTATGAGCACAAACAAGAGCTAAAAGTCTAAATGCTCTGTTGGGTCTGAGCATGCAATACCTGTCAGATGTGCATCTTGATTATTGTTTCTTTTGCTTTTTATTGATTTTATTTTCTTTCTCCTAGGGTTTCTTTGGAAATGGGATCTTCTCAAATCCTGTGTGTGCTGTGCTTGGGAGGGAAGGGGTTTTCAGATGCTGCCTCCAATAGGAACGATGGGAAAGGACTCAACATTTCCCTTCTACCTCCTTGCAACGGTGTTGATCTGGCAAGCAAAGCTAAAGGAAATTCCCACACCTTCAAGAAAATGACCATGACTTTTTTTAACCATAAGTTGAGTCTGTGGTTTCCTATGGCTCACATGGACCCCACCAACCTGAAAAGTTGTAATCCCAGTGCTTCTCACCAGCAGTATATGCAGGAAGGCTCTTTGTAGGTACTGTGCATCGATGATCAAGCAGAAGAGGTGTTTTCACTACATCAGCTAAATAAAAGTTTTCCTGCTCCCTCCCTAACTCCCTGAAGCTTTTTTTCTTCTCCTGCTTCTACCTGAAATCCCCTTGTCTCATCACAAGTGAAAAGGGAGCCCCTTGTAAAGCAGTAATAGACTTTGTAAATATTATCTTGAAGTTTTTTCCAGGAAGCATGTCTTCAAATGCATGGACCTTTGTAAACCTCTGAGGGAACAGAAGGTTGAAGGTGGTACTGAGCCTTGAGATATTAGACACTTATTTCTTGTACTTATCACTTCACAGCTCAGAGAGGAAATGCTAAGTAAAAATTCTGATTTTTTAATAAGGGAATGTCTTTAATATGACTCCATTCTTTCTAGTCTTGAATCAAATAATGTTGTATCAGCTACTTGCTCTTTGCAGAAAAGTCCTCCCCTGAAACATCATATTTCTAGCTCTGCAACCTCTTACAAAACACTGGGCCACGAGTCATTGAACAAGCCCAGGTGTTATGGTTTCAACCGGGGATCCTTTCAATTGAATGAGAATGTGCCAGGATTTGTGGTTCCCCCAAGGAGCAAGATGTCAGGATAATGATCTACTCTGGACTGCCCAGACTGGGATGGAGAGCTCGGGAGACTTGTGAAGATGGAAAACAAAAGCTAGAATCTTTCTCCTTCCCTCTTGAGCCATTTTTTAATTTCAAAGGATGGGGGCTTAGTGTCTGGTTTGAAACAATTATTACTATTATTCACATGAAGCACTTTATTTCACATTTAAGACTGTGTAGCAATAGTGATTGAGAGAGAATTCATGTCTCCCAGGCATGGGGGAAATGAGTGCAAACAAAACATCTCACCACTGCTGTTCAACGATGCGGCCTTTTATGTATTTTCACAAGGGTAAGAGTGTCACGTTATTTTTTAGAGTGTCTTTTTCTTTTGAGGTTACTGTGTGCAAAATTCAGGGCTAAGATCAGCCCTAACACTGCAGTGAACTGGTGGATCAGCTGCCACAAAACTCTTTCACTTAGCCAAAGTGCATGTGCTACTGGCAGCATGTAAAGGATTGGTCTCTAGACTCCATTCTGATCAAGGTCAGCCTGACAAATGAACAGATTCTCCTTCTGTGTTAAATACTAATCAGAAAGAAGGGAAATAAATATTACAGGCACGATACACAAAATTTAATACACTAGGCAAAACCCTGAGATATCAATTCCTGAGCTGTAGTGGAGAGCTAATTGGGAAGCCTTGCAAGCTTCTCACCCTTTCTTTCTGCCAGACTGGCAGTGTGGCACACGTGGTATAAGGCAGAGCAACCTGAAGGCTCGGAGCTGATGCCCCCTGCTACCCTGGAGTGCGCAGCCGGGGGTCCCTGCCCTGCAGCACGGCTTTGCTGTGCCCCCAAAACTCCCACTGCACTGAGCACCTCCACAGGGAAAAGGCAGCCCTGGGGCTCTGCTTCCTGCCCCCTTCCTCATGCACACACCAGTGCTCCTGCAAACATTGTCATCCAGTTCTTCCTCCCTTCTGGGCTGTGGCTGCCGGGAGGAAGCAAGGCAGGAACTGTGGCTTTCTCCCAGAAAATATTTTCCTTAGGTTTCCTTCCTTTCTGTGGTGGGATCTTTTCAGTCTAATGAACCAGCACAAAATGTGGCTGTTGAAAGCATGGGGGGAAAAAAAAGGATGGCATGTTAGCTCTGGGGCCAAAAATAAGTATTTTGTAATAGCTGCCTAGGTGCCTCCAAGGCGCAAATATGTGTTTCACTGAAAATCTTGTCTTTCCCTCCACTGCATTTACTGACCAGCCAAAAATTTCATGGATCTTAAGCATGGACACTTGGCAAGAGGGAAGGTCAATTCACTTAGTGCTTTCTACAAGCCATCTTGATTTCTTGATGATCTCAGAAGAAGATGGTTATAGGTGGAAGCTTCTTTAAGAATACAGAAGATAGGACTGGAGGGGCAAGTCCTTTTCTTTCCAGAGACTGGTGATTTTTGTCAGAGGATGTATTGCTTGTGTCTCAGTCCCATGCTGTGGCTTTTTATTTTTAGTTTGGATGCTGGCTATTGGCAATCATGATTGCAGTCTCTTGGAGCTCTGCTTCGGGTGACATTCATCTGGAGAATGTTGAAACATAGGGGAAAGAATTATAAGCAGCAGCTGCAAGACATTTTTCACCCCAAAGGATACAGAAAAAAGCCAGCACAACTTTGAACCATGAGAGTTCAGCTGAGGATAGGAGCCAACCCTTTCATCAAGCTAGCACAAATCCCACAAGCAGACAGATCTGTGCAGCGTGGTGATTTCTGAGAAGGGTTAGTCTTAATCTGCTATCTCAACAGTGGATTTGGACTGGGATCAACTCCCAGCTCCTGACAACAGGCCAGGTGTGTCTCCCCTGCCAAGCTGCCCTCTGCAGCTGGAGCAGCACCATGGCCTTGCAAAGCCATGGTGGCTCTCCTGGTCTCGTAGCCTGGACTCGGCACAGATGGGAGCTGCCACATGCTCCCAGGGAGGAGTAGTGAAGCTTCAGTTGTGCCTGAAATTTTCTTTATTCTTTTACCATCCATGTGGACACTGATGGCAGGGAAGAAAGCTGGCCTGAGCTGTTCAGGAATCTCCTCATATCAGGAGTATTCCTTCCTTGCAAATTGGATGTTAATTCTCAGCTGAGTCACAGGTATCCCACCATGACTCAAAATTAGCAGGGCACACTCTGTGTTGGGATTGAGAGGTGCCACAAATGTCTACTTATTTGAATTTAGCACTGGTGAATAGCTTAGGTCAGAAAGGACCTTCTTGTCCAGTGCTATCTTCAGAGCGAGATCGTGTCTGAACATTGTCAGGATGCAAGGGCTGTTGCTGACCTGCCTGTGAGCTGTGGAGGGCACAGACTGGATACTGAGCACAGGAGCGGGATGTGTTCAGGTTCACCCTTGAAAAATGAGTGTGAATGTAGATACCACAGAGACTAGAAAAAGATATTGCCAAACCTTCCCTGGCCCTTACATTAACATTAGTTCCTCTTTACCTGGCTACCACTCAAAGCATACCCACCAAATCTTTGCTGTTGCTGCTCAGGTTAAAGCCAGATAGTGGAGAACCAAGCTACCTGCATGACCCACCACATCCCCCTGCTCTGCTGGGGGAGTTGAGACCTGCAGAGCAGGATCTGGGGCCACGCACTCCGTGAAAAGGAACCTGATGGCACCTGATGGCTGCAGCCCTCCCAGCGTACTTAGGGGTTCACAAGTCAAGCTGGTGTTAAAAGATGAGCGTAGCTTAAAGGCTTTTCTTTTTTCTTTTCTTTACAGTTCAAGAATGTGTACAGCTAGCTAGTTAGTCAGCTATCCATCCAGCCATCCTAGGCTGTTATTTTTCACAAAGACCCAGACAACTGTATTTATACATACATACATACATACATACATACATACATACATACATACATACATCTGTCAATGTTTTTTGTAACCTAGCATTTATAGGATGCAAGACACCTCCTAAAGCTAAGTTCGGCATACTAGCCATCTATACATTCAGAAACATTCATGGTACACATTAGAATCAAGGCTTTTGCCGTTTCTGCTGTTGAAAGCTACGTTCAGTCCACATTAGTCTGATCACACTGTTTTGCACTTGCCCGTGGGCGTCTGTGCTGCACACCCTTTGCTCTGAACTGCTGGAGGGTTCTTTTCCTCTCGTTGCTATCAACTGCAGGAGAACCTGCTGTGCTGGGGTGAGTGGGGGAATTGTGGGCAAAGGCACTGAAGCTTTACTGACGCTCAGGCAATCTCGTCCCTGGCTCCCCTAAAGCAATCAGGTCCCAGCTTGGGCTGAAGCACAGCCGTGCAAGCAAGCACAGGTTCAAAGTGCAAATAAATACATGCTCGAGGGCTCCCTGTAGGGATGGAAGGTGAGCAAAAACAAAGGGAGAGACATGGTAAACATACCCAGCCTGTCTGGAAGGAAGAACAGGTTTGCATAGGATGGGGAGCTGGGAGAACATGTGGTGCTTTCTGAACTCTGCCGAGTCGTCTGATGCTTCTCACAGACAGAAAGCACGTGTTTAATTGAGGGGGGAAGGAGGTTTATATAGCCAATATTTGTGAAGTGTTTTGACTTGGACATAGCCTAATTTAGTCATCTCCAAGGCTATCACCAAGGTCTTGAAGGAAAACTGTGCTAATGTCAGTGAATGAGAAACCACCACTCTCACATCAAATCTAGACTCTTCCTCTGAATCTTACGTGTTGTCTGTACATGTACACTTCCACACTTCCCCCCTCACCCCCTGCCTCTAATTTATGTATTTGTGGTCTCCTAACAGCAGGCACATGGCATCAAAAGGACAGTGAACAAACTGGGATGAGTGATGCTGTTGTTGTGGGTAAACCAAAACTTCCATGAGGATGAATATTTTCAGTTTTCCCAGATGTACAGTCATTCAAAAAAGCACAAAAGAAGAGCACTGATTTGAGAGGAACGTGTTTTTCTACAGAGACAGACGGGTCTTGTTACACAATTCCCTTTCAAATGGAGGCTCCAGTGTGAGGACATTTTGGGACCCCAGGTCCTTTGACAGGGAAAGAGAGAGCTCCTGATCAGACCAGCGGGGACTCCCTGTTGCATTCAAATGTTGGCTGAGGAAAAGCAAAGTGAGTGAAGTTTTGTTTTGCTTGACTGAGCTTTACAGTGCCAGTTATTGTTTTGAGAAGTGAAGAGATACCTACTACATCTCCTGGGAAAATGAGCAACAGCTCGCCTTGGAAGAGGCTGCTCTTATGGTGAAGTTCTCAGCTTAGCTCTCTATTTTTGGCTTTATGTATTCATGTCTGCATGAATTTCCCCTGCAATAACAGCTTTGTGCTTAAATGACTAGAATAAATGGTTTCAGAGCATCTGGGAATAGGCAGAAATGTAATTATTCATTTATTGATAGATAGTGAGGTAGGTATTGATTTATATAGGATATTTAGTGCTCTGGAGGAGAGGAATGAAATATTCTTAGTATTTTAAAAGAGGAAAATATTGCCACCTTGTTTTCTACTTTCAAATACCTGTGGGGAGAATACTACTTTGCTAATGTTAGACCATTTGAACGCTTTGAATTATTTAGGGATTTTCAGTACAGGCTGATGCAAGGGTAAAAGCCTGTCTGTGGTAAGTTAAATTTGTTAAAAAAACCTCCATCTTCTTTCTTATGGTCCTTTATTGTCAGTCACCTGTGGTTCTTGCCTAACGGAAATACAGCCAAGCAGAGAGGTCAATTAAGAAATCTATCTGTCTGCCTGCCCATATATCTGTTTGTCTCTTTCTCTTCCACTCCATGGATGATATTACAATTGCTAGACATTACATTTTTATAATCTTTATTTCAAACTAGGCTCTTATGAGCATGGCATTTCAGGCGAAATATGTCATTATCCCTGTTACAGTGGAGCACTAGCTTTATAAAGGGAAGGACGAGAAAATTCACTTAATCCGTGAGTGAGTTCCTGTGGAGCAGAAGCAATGAAGCTCAGGAAGGGACTCCTCCATGTGGGTTTCTGATGCCTAATAGCAGCCAAGCTCTTGTAGTCAGTCCTGCAGAGGATAAGCGAAGAGGGGCTCTCTTCTCTACTGAGTCCTTTATTTTCACAAAACCTGTAGGGATGAGATATTTCTGAAAACTCACCTCTCTGTCAATGTGCCTGAAAACAAAAGGCTTCAAGAGTCACCAGGGAAGACTCACAGAAGGGCACTCAGGCAGGCTTTGTGAGCCTAATGTGTGAAGGAATGTACCCCAAAAGTGGATCCATAATCCTTGAAGCCTGTGTGCAAGAGCAATGGTAGCACGCCCCAGAGGAGAAGGAAAAAGGGGGCTGCCATGGCATGCACTTACCCCATCCCATTCCCAGAGTGCAGCAGCACATTTCCTGGTGTGTGGGAAGGTCCCTCTGGCCTCTCCAAGGACAAAATCATGGATCTCCAGCCCGTCTTCTCCTCATTACACTGTCCCCTCTGCTCATTCAATGGCCTCAATAAACCCTTCCTCACCCTCCTCCAGCTGTTCCCCTCCAGAGTGCTACCAGTAATTCCCAAATTAATGGTAATTCCTTCTGGCAGAGGTTTCCCCCCTTTAGTTCCTATTTTAAGAGTTCCCAGATCTTCCATGGCGCAGCAATGGTTCACCACATAGCTTGCTTTGTTGGCAACCTTCTGCTATGTTTTATCTTATTTGTGGCTGCAAAACAAAATGCTTCTCATACTTGTGTCCTCTTGTGATGGGCATGTTTCAAATGCATCACTGACGCCCTAGGATTTGTAAAGGGACACATTTCTCTCCTCATGGCATATTAGCTTTGACAGACAGGGGTGGTGGCTGCCCACCAACATGAGTGTGCCAGAGCTTTCCTCCTGCACAGCATTCAATGAGGCCTTCTTTTCATCTCTTTTAGCTTTCTCTTCAGATTTCCAATTACAGTTGTTCAAACCCCCCCCTTTTTTTTTTGTTTTTCCCCTGAAAATGGGCTATCAAATACATGCAGGTCTCAAAAACCCAAAATGTCTGCCTCTTACAGGCAATATTCAACATTCTAAAGGGGGAAAGAAAATGTAGGGCCCAGAGCAAGATGAAGTGAGTGCCTTCCAGTTTGAACTAAGAATATATGCACAGCATAAATAACTTAAAGGTCTTAAGGGTCTTAGGGCTTAAAGGTCTGATCTGTGCTTCTATTCCCACCAGTGCTGTCACATCAGTGCTGACGTATCTGTGGACAAACTCTGCTGCTCAGATTGAAGATTGGTGTATTTCCATTTAGCCCAGCCCACCCAACCATCAGGCTCACGGCCCAAGTTTTGCTGTGCCAGCCCAGTTTTAGTAACCAATGTGAACCACACAAATGCCAGACAAAAAACATCTGCTTAAAGCTTTTCCATGAATATCCTTTGTTTTGAGACCATCAGCTATGCCTCTCTGCCCTTGAACTGAAGTAGGAGAATCATGACTGTAAGCCAAGTCCCGGCCATCCTAAGGTAACAAGCCTAAGTAAATGGGAAGCATTCAGCCCTTTGGACTGTTTTAAATAAATCTGCCTAACCCCACACCCTTGGGGATTATCTAAGTGAGAAATCTCCTTCACATCCCCTGTGTGAAACGAGGGGGTAGTTTTGCCTGAGCTAAATAGTGTCCAGCAGTGCTGAGAGAAGCAGTGAGGTGAGAGAAGCAAAGCCTCACAGCACTCCCACAGGTACGTGGTTTAAATTGGGATAAAGTGGCTGCTGGAGGTCTCTCTCTCTTTGTTGAGGGAGCTTAGGTGGCTTCTTCAAGCCTCTATTTCTTTGGCTAAAAATTGCATCACACAGCCAGGAAGCCATACCCAGTGTTGCACAGGAATTCAGGCCCTAAATATTGAATGATCAAATACTCAAGAGAATATGACTCTGAGCAGCTCATGAAGAAAACATGAATTCAAGGATATTCATCAAAACTGTGAAATTGGCAACTACAAACCAAATAATTCAAGGCAATCTACTATGATTCAAGGCAACTGATCTATGATTGACACAAAGAATTGTGTCAATCATAGATCAGTTGTAACTGAGTTATAGGGCTGCAGCAAGGCAGAAATTTCCTTGCTCGTTCAAACTCCTATGTACACTCTTAATGTTTTTGTCACAACTGACTCAGAAACAGCCATAAACACCATCAGTTTCCCTAGTGTGTTAGCATAAATTAGGAATGTATTAGCCTAGATGACTCCTAAAAATTGTCAGAATAAGATTTCTCTAGATTTTATCTCAAGATCTGGAAATTTTGGCAAAATTTGAAAAGAAGCTGCAGTGAAATGCTTTTTCTAACAACAAAGAGTGAAATAGTTTTGGAATTACATTCAAAAAGCTCTTTGTGCTACTTCTCCTTTCAGAAGTAGTTTTCTGTAGACACTTCCATGGAACTACTTTTATTTCAAAACTCATAGTACTATGTGATTTTTCTTCCAAATTAGTTCAGATAAGCATAAAAATATTTTGAGGCACTGTGTAATATTTAATATGTTGTCTCCCTGTCTACCTGGAAACATGAATAGCTTCTGCATCTACATGGTATGCTCTCTGTATGTTTCTGTGCACACTTCTCTATCTTGACTTTTCTTTTTGTTTGCAAGTCAGTGATATCGATACTTTCCACTTTTTCTTTTCCCTTGCTTTAAAGATATGCAAGCAGAAGAGCAATCAGCAGCTCCCTTTACTATAGCTCCATCTCTGATCCAAGTTCATGAATAAAAAAATGATTGGTGATTATTTCAGATAAATGCCTGACAAAACCTCATATGTGCTACTCTTGAACGTAATTTGAGAATACATTTCTCACATCTTGTTTCTTAAAGTTGCAAATAAAGTTCACTTCCTCCCCGTCCCAAAATGTTTTAGAATATACTTTCTTTAGAATATACATAGGCTTTCCCATTTTTTCCTCTATCTTACATTCCCATGACCTAAATACTCTCCAGAAAGACATTATGTCTAAGGTCAGCTAGGCAGGAAAATGAAACCCTGAGAACAGCCACAGAAGCTGCCTTTACACTCACCACTTCTTCCAGCAGCAATGGTTAAGTTTAGCAGCAATCTATTATTAAAGAGACCAGGACACTTCAGTCTAGAGAGAGATGTCTGGGGCCGAGGTGGGCTAGAGCAGCGTGCTGCTATGAAGGCACAAATGGCTGGAGAAGGTACAAACAGAAGGATCATTTACTATTCTTGGCAGTGCAAATGGGATACCCAGTGAATTAAGGAGTGGATTTAAAACAAATTGAAAGAGTTCACCAGCAGAGCCTTACACTGGGAACCCATTGGCACAGGATATTTAGATGGCAAAGCTCTAAACAGATTTGAAAGTTTATTGCATAAATTTGAGAGAGTAGGATTGATTAAACACAATAAACAGAAATGCAACTATTTATGTCAGAGAGAAGGTGAACAAAGAATGAGTATTTACTGTTTTCCAGTATTTTATTCCATGTCCAATAGCTCAGGGTGGGTTTGGTTTTGGGTGACCAGGCAACAAATTTCTAACAAACACACATAATTAAACCATGAAGCTGATTGCTAGAGGATGCCGTGAAGGCCAAAATCAAAATGCAATCAAAAAGCGCTTGGACAGATTGAGATCAGAAAAGACTCTTGAGGGATGTTAAATACAACGATACAAAGACATCCTTCAGTTCATCTTGTCAGAGGCTGGAAGCCTATGGCAGAGGCAGGATGAATCTGAATTTGCCCTTTTCTTGCACGTTTCCTGAAGCATCTGCTCTCACTGGCTGCCAGAGACAGTTTTCTGGGTGATTTGGTCTGACCCCTCTGGATGTTTTGCAGGTTTGTATCCAAATGATCAGTAGTGAAGTGGCACTTGGACTGCACTCAAAACAAAAGTGATGCCGAGAGGCATGGAAACAGCAGAGGTAGTTTACAATCCTCCTGCAGCCACGGCTTGTTTGCAGGCTTAGAGCCATGACAGCACCTCCCTGAGTGAGTGCCATAAACCTGATGGACCTGGTCACTAAACACCACACAAATCTAAGTTTACCTGCTTTTGTTTGCTTGTTTGCTTTTCAACCAAAAGTTTTGGCTGCAAGAATTAAACAAATGTGGGGGACGTTACAGCTGGGTTCAGCCTTTGTGAGGAAGACAGTCTAGAGGCATCTTTCATTTAACACAGCTGTGAGAGGCATTAAGCATGTGTCACCTCCTCCTCTCCAGCTCCCTGCAAAAGCCAGCTTGGATGTTGTTTTGAGATTTGTCTGCTCTGCACAGCAGTGCCTCAGCTGAGTGTTGTTCCAGGGGTGTGGTGAACATGCTTATTGCTGTAGGGGGAAAAAAAAGCTAAAGGTGTAGAGGGAATAACAGAGCTAAAAAAAAAAAAAAAGCAGAAGAAAGTTAGAATAGAGTCTGATGGCTTTGGCTGAATATTGGCATCAGTTTTGGGTGGAGGTTGTGACAAAAAGAGGTTGAGAAAATAATAATTTTTTTGCTGTTATTTTGGCTCCTCCTGTGCTTAAAGAAGCAGGGTTTTGTACAGCCTTCCAAATAAACACAACTGCAGCAGAGATACCTGATTGCATCACCCATCTTTCCTCCTAACTGGAATAAGCTAGAAGAGTTTGAATTTTCATTAACCACTCAGCCTAGAGGGATAATAAGTCATTTTACAGAAACCAGAGAGACAGGCAGGATGGCCTGATTCTGTTTGCAGTGTGATGTAGAGTGTTTCCACTGATCATGAAGAGGTTTGACTTCTTGTTTTTGTGGTGCCTGAGCTACCAGTGGTGAAAGAGAGACATTTGGGATGGCACCAAGCTGCACCAAGAAATAATCCCTGGGTTGAAAACAGGCTCTGTGAAGCAGCATCCATGCATTTTTCAAGAGGACCCTCATGAGGCAAATCAGCCTCAAATCATTTTTAAAGTGTGGCAGGCAAAGTCTTAATTCATGTTATTTTAGGAACTCTTCTGTCCCCAGATCACCCAATTTTTGTGCTCCAGAGTCTGCAGAACAGCTGTGTAGGTGCTGGCTGGTAACGGTGGATAAGAGTGGGGATGAGACTGGTTACCTAGCACAGCAAAGCAAATGTGCATATATCCAAGAGCATCTCCCAGACATTATAGAAGGGGTGAATAAAAGAGGTAACCCCTGAAAAGGAGCAGTTCAGGAGCTCTGCCGTGTGTGTCATTTTATTCCTGCAAACAGAAAAAGGAAAAAATCCCTTCCTGGCTTTGTAGCTGAAACAGAGTAACTGACTCTCCCTACTTCTTGGCTTTTCTTTTTTTTTCCCCTTCTAGTACATAATGTGAAAGCATGTTAGGCCCAGAGCTCAGACGTGGGAGTCTGTGAGAGAATGGCAGCTCCAAGATGGTAAGTGGAGGTGACAAGTTCCCAGTAATATTAAACATTAACACTGAATATTTTGTTGGTATTTAACTCCATGATGTTTCATGTTACTGAGCAGAATCAGAACATCCCCTCTCACCCCCACTGTTTTGTTCCTTACTCCTCTGCTCTGTACTTTCAGAAGGCAGGAATGTGAGATGCCAGCTCCTTCAGGATTGAATGGCTTTATATAAACTAACAGAGAGGGCAAGTTTATGAAGTGGAGACAGGAATCTAATTCTGTACTCAGGTGAGACTGACTTGAAGATGAGGAGCACTTTGTGTACGAGGTGGGCATGCTTATGTGTGTATATATATATATGTATGAAGCTGAACACGAGAGGAATCCTGCTCATTTAGAAATCGGATGGTGGCAAGCAGCTGAGGGGGAGAGCTGGAATTTTAAAGTGATCTTTTAAAATGTTTATGTATATTTTGTTGCGGCTGGAAATGTCTGTTTGTACCTCAGGGAGGTTCCTGAACTTCCCACGCTGGGGACCAGCTGGCCCAGAGGGGCAAATTTATTTCTGCTGCATGACAGGAGGAGTTTTATCAGGGAAGCAGCTGCCCCAAAGCACCCACTGCTCTCTACCTCTGCAATCAGAGTGAATGCAGGGTCCAGATCTGCTCCTCACATCCCTCTGGGCGCTCCTTGCACTCACCAGCCCCCACGTGGGTCCTGGCACACAGCAGTCACCAAACCTGACCTGCTTAGCGCGCAATTCCGACTGACTGATTCATTTTGGGAATGCCTGATACAGCAGTGGAGCTGCTGCCCTCACTGGGAGCCAGCTGAGCCCCCTGAGAGGAGTGGTCCCATCAGCAGCCCTGGCATGGGATGAGGGTGTGGTGGGAGGTACGGGAGTGCATCCTGCATCCTGTCCCTCATGCCCTGCTGCAGGGGGCAAGGAGGAGCCAGGAGAGGAAACATTCGTTCCCCTCATGCCTCTGAAATGCAAACAAGGGTGTATTTACCAACAGTGCTGCTTCCAAAAGACCAAGCTGTGCTATTTCTCCAGGAGAGACGTCCCAGAGGACCAGCTGTGCTGCTGGTGGGGGCTGCTGTGCTTCTGCTGAGCTCAGTTGCTGTTGCCTGATAGGATCTGAAGAGCTGGTTGGCTCTCAGGTGTTGAAAGAGACAGACAGATGCAAATACACTCACCCCAGCAGATCTCTACAAACAGACCCACAAACAGCAATTTTGGGGGTCAGTCAGGATGGCCTGGGGAGAATGGCACTGCTTGTTCACACAAATGTTCCTGAAGACCCCTTCCTCATCCATTCCTTGATACTGCCAGAAGCTACCCTGCCTTCTGTTCACGAATATTTTTTCCTCCAGAATCTGCCATCTGCTGATCCCAAGCTTTTATATGAGGTGCAAGGTGCTCATACTGGTGGCCTGAGCTCAGCTTTTTGGGGTCAGGAGCATGACAGCCATGAACCAGAGCAAGCTCCAGTTTGATGGGTGAGGCTGACTTCTGTTGGACTTTGCAGCACAGGTAAAAAGGAACGCACCAGGGTTTACATCAACCTTCAGGTAAACTCTTTTCTGAGTGCCCACCTCAAAAGGTCAGCTCGTAGGATTCTGTGCTGCAATACGTTTCTCCAGAACTTTGTCTGCACTGCCTTTAAGCAAGGGGCAGAATGAAAGAGCCCCAGGGGTTCAGGCTATGTAGGAAGAATGCTTTCACTGTCCTGGAGACAACTGGAGAAACGGTGGGGTGAGGGAAGGGGAAGAAACCTGCTAGCACACAGTGCTGTGCAAGATGTGCATATTCACTGTGAACAAAGAACGGCAGGGCCTGAATCTCTATTGCCTCTATTGCCTCTATTGCCATGGGGAAGCTCTTAAGCTTGGTAGAGATATCCTGCCACCCCAGGTGAGTGTTGCTGCAATCAGGATGCAGCCTGCAGCAAATCATATCCTCTCCAACTTGCCTTCTGTGGTCTCTAATTCGGCTGTCAATTTGCACTGTAAATCAAGATTAACCCCATTAAGGCAATGGGCACATATGAGCATAAAAGCTGGGTAAGTGGAAGGTGAATTGGATCCAGTGGTGTCATGAGGATGTTATCTGATTATTTACTATGCTGTTAAGTAGCAAGTACTATCCATGGCAATACCAAACAGCAATGGGGTGCTGGTGAGATGCACAGCAATTTACTGTTATTATTTGTACACTCAACATTTTAGAAGAACAATTTAGCCTTTTTTTCCAAGTAACCATGTTTGTGCTCTCTCTTGAACACAAAAGATCATTGTCATCCCGTTCTGTTTCTCACAGATTTTGAATGTCTCCCAGCTCCTTTTGAGGGATAAGAGCCCTGTTCTGAGGGTGAGCAAACTTTCTGAGAACCCACAAAGCCACTTAGGCCTTGAGAGATTGCTAACAAGTGGTGATGCCAGCTGGTTGCCTGTGTCACACTGAGGACAACAGATACCTTTCCTGGCATATTTTTGTTGTGGAGCAATATTCAGATTCTGTGGTAGCCACAGCCTGATTGAAAAGATGGCAAAGATGCAAGGCCACAAGAAATGGGGATTTACAGCTCAGGTTTCCTTCTCTTCACACTTACCTGCCCCTCTGCGTCCTGCTGTGTGAGCAGCAGCACATGCTGATTCACTGGTGGGCAGGGGAGAGGATGTCCCAGCCGATGGGAAGCAGAACCAGCTCATCTCCAAAGTGCTTTGGGGGGTGACCCCCAGAGCGTGGCAGCGGGACACCTGTGAAGGGGTTAGCCACCATCCTCATTGGCTGCAGGGCTGAAGTGCTGGCAGGGACAGAGGATGTAGCCCTGGGAATGGGGACAGGGCACTGCAGAGCCGTGACTCAGGATTCTCCACACGGTACACAGCTGTAAATAAACGGCAGTGGTTAACCCTGGCAGTGGTTCGTGTGCCCATTAGCGCATGCTGAGAGCGCTCACTGTCACCAGCAAAGGGTTGAATCACTCAAATGCTTTTAAAATGAACCCTTTCTAAAGGCATACCCTTTCTTTGCTTTTTAGCCTAGTAGTTTGGAGGGAAACCTCTGAAATATCAGTACTGGCCCCCTGAAGAAGTCAACCACATTGCTGGTGGGCATTGTCTTCCCGGACACCCCTGCTGCTGCCCAGCTGTGTGCTAAGCTGGAGAGAGGAACTCGTTTTGGTTAAAAATTAACCCAGATAACCACAGCAATTAGTTTCCAGTTGCATCAGCACCCTGCGTGGAAGGACTGATGCCAGCTGCCCCAGTGCCTGGAACAGAGCTGTGCTGCTCCTTCCCCTCAGTGCCTGCTTCTTGCAAATGAAATGTTTTCCTCTGGATGCCATGGACTTTCACATCGCCCTGAAACTGACTCTCACAGAAAGCATAAGGTCAAATTCATGCAGTTTTCCCGTATCTTCACTGCCTTCCTGCATGTTTGTCTATAGAGAGGCTTGTTGTGCCAGTGTTTGTCCTCTGAAACAAGAGGGAAGAAGTGATGGCACAGGCCACCGTGTTGCCACTCGTGCTCTGTCTCCTCATACTCATAGCATGAAGCTAACTGGGTCATTTGCTTTTGGTAGCAAGGTTGTTTTTCTTCCCCCTCAAGTAAAACTGGCTTTTATGTAAATAATTTTTGGACCAGCTGCACTGAACTAATTATCTGGGTCATTCAAATTTCTGCTTCTGGAAGTAATTATGGCCTTTGGGAGTATACTGTATAATACCGATTTATGATTGGAGACTGAGAGTCTTCCTTATCTGCATGAATACTATAAAGCAAAGTTAGCAAATCTTCCTTACATCCTCGGGGCCGCAGAGCACAGAACTCCCATTCGGTCTAATAAGCATCCCCCTTCTCCCCTTCCTCCACACGCACGTACCCAGGGCTCTCAGGCTGGATGTAATCAGCAGGCTCTGGTCTGCCATTTGGGACAGCGCTCCAGCATCCTTCCTCCTCTTTTCTGCCTGAAGCTTTATACCCCATTACCTCTTAACTGGGGCATCAGAGAAAAAACAAGAAGGAAACTTACAGCGAGGGCAGGGATAATGTGGAGGGATGAGTAATTGGGAAGACCGGGTTCGCTCACATCCGCTGCGGGAGGAATGAGTTTACACAAAGACACAGGTGTCCTAGATTTTGTTTGCTCTGACAATGCAAGTCTGCAAGCTGCCTTACCTGTGCAGGAGGGCTGTCCTGCGCTGCTGGCAGAAAGGGAGCTGCAGCAGGACGAGGAGGGGGAGAGGAGATAGCAGCTCAGGCCACGTCTCATCTTGAAGGGGCTCAGGGCCACGTTTGGCCCCAGAGGGGAGAGAGCAGCCTGGAGCAGCCTGGCAGTGCTGCATAATGAGGAGCAGAGTGCTGCTGTACAGCCACTGCTGATTTCTCTATCCCACAGCCAACTCCCACGCTGAGGAAAGCTCATTTAGCTCTGATCCTCAGGCTCTCACTAAGAACAGGGACCAAAGGGCCAAAAGCTCAGAGCTAAAATAAAGCTGTCTAGCACCAGGCCAGAAGAGGACATTAGCCTAAAGATACAGTCGAAATCAATTCACAGGTTGGGCAGAAAGTGAGTCAATATCAACAGCTTTATATTTTTTAAAAAAATTTTATTATATGATTAATACAAAATATGTAGCACATATTGATACAAAACCAGTAGTAATATAGCATGCTTTTATATCACTAGACATGAAGACAAAAATAAGCAGGGGCTCGGAGTACTTCAAGGATTTTGAACTCCTCTTCAGATTATACCTGCATTTCTCAGCAGCCTTTGTCTTGACACAGACACTCTAACTATCCTTTATTCTTTACTTTTTTCCAACTACTTTTCCCCTGCTAACTATATCCAATGGAAACAAACAATAAGGTTGTAAAAAATACCAAACTGCTGCCATCCCAGTGCTCAGCTTTTTGTGTGTTGCAGCCTGCTCTATCCTGTGTCCAGCTTCATTCTCCTGGTGGAAGCATCTGCCCACTCTCCTGTGCTTCTTCTGAGCCCAGAGCCACAGGGTCCTGTGTCCACACATAAGTGCTCTCAGACATTTCTACAGTAAATACTGTTAATTATAACAGCAAGCAATAATGGTTCACAACTCGGAAAAATCACTGTAGTTAGCTGTCCTATTTACATGCCACAAACATGAAAACGGAAAAGAAATTTAAATCTTGTGTAAGATGATTAGAAATGGATGACATTTTTAAACAAAAATTTTCTTTTTCTAGCAGGCCATGATTAGACAGGATGAAAAATGTAGATTCCTCAGTTACAAAGTTACAGGTCGTACTTACTGACTGAGATGTCCAAAGCTGTTTGGTCTTGCAAAAGCAACCACATTTTAAAAACCCAACATCTGACTACTTAAGAAGCAGCTTTTATATTTTCTCATTCAAAACTATTTTTTGTTTAGAATCTTCCCCTTAATGTGCAGCTAAGCAAGTTTCAAAACATAATAATATTTTAAAGAAAAGTGGTACCACAATGTCAATGAAGTAAAAAAAAAAACCCATCTGATCCAAACTGAATAAACTGAATATAGGTGTTTTTTTGACTCACCAGAAAGGGTTGATTTTTTTTTTTTCCTTTTCAGCATGACTTAAACCAACTTCTCTCCTGATTTTTTGGGATTGGCAGTAAGCCAAATTCTCATTTGCCTAGCTGTAGAAGGCATCGTTAGTCATCAGCATGGTTGGATGGGGAATAGCTGAAAAGTTAGGTGCTCCAGAGATCAGTATTAGACCTGAACTTATTTAACATTCTCACTAATGATCTGAGATCATATGCGTACTCTATTTTATTTGTATTCATTGACAGCACTCAGATTCAGAGGGGTTGTGAACCCCAGTAGGGAGAACGGGAGATTGAATAAATGGACAGAAGATTAATATCCTTTCAAATTGATCCAATTAAGGATGTTCATTTAAAAAAATGCTAGCTAATAGAGCTGAAGAAAATAGCTCCAAATGCAGATGTTAGGTAAAAAAAACCTACTCAGTGGTTGTGCTCAAAAAATATTGGAAACTAAGTGGCTACAGACTGGAAAGGAGCCTGGAGAGAAGTGTAGAGGCAAAATGCATCTCACCTATTTGGGCTGAACAATTACTACAAATTATTTCAAAAAACAGACAGACTCACAGATAAAGGTCCATCAAAGGCTTTCATATTCAAGGTTCCTGACACAGGCACCAGGTCAGGAGGTGTCTACAGACTGCCAGATGTCATCAGGAAAGGCTCTTATTTTTTTATTTACCCTTTCTGTGTGCTTCTTCAATTCATCTGGTGCTGGCCATTGTTAGGAACATAAGACCCTTCTGGTGTAGTCCAATAGGACTGCTTTTATTTCTCTGTGAGCATCCCTGTTTCCTGCAAGCTGAGGGTTCCCCTTCAATAGGGGATCAGATGACTGATCAGATGCTCAGATGGGCAGCCCAAACCAAGCGAGAAGCAGAAGCAGAGATGGTGGCATCACATAAACGAAGTAATCTGTGGACATTAGCAGAACAAACTGCAAAAGAAATTTTTTAACTCTGGGAGCAGCCAGGGCTGGAGGAAGAAACCCTGTCATTACACGTTCAGACCATTTCTGAAACCCTGTAAAAGTGGACGTGATATTTTTTTTGGCTGCTTTACTGGAAATGCAACTTCTATAGCAAGTAACTGGCAAATGGGTTTAGTAGGTCTTCTCCATATTTAACCTCTCCTGTAGTTGTCTTCTACCTTTGATCTTGCTCAAAATCAATGAGCTCACCTAATCAATGAAGAACAGTGCATATAGATTGAAGGCAGCCCTATGTGATTCTTTGAAGTTCCCAAATGTCAACTGAAACATCGTAAAAACTTTTCCAAGAGTATTTATGGCTCATCATTTGTAATGAGACTGGTACAGAGAGTCAAAGACACAGACCGTAATGTCTGCAAACAGATGCGTTTGCAGCACTTATGTAAGTCCTGCGGTAGGGCGGGAGTCAATATTTCTTATGGATTCATAATTGATAGCTGAGAACAAGGATCAATTTTCCAGTGAGCGTGGGAGGAGTGCTCGCTCACCTTTTCATAGTTTTCGTGCCTCCAGGATCACTTAAGCTTTAAACAATAATCTGATGAGGGCTTTTCCTCACTTTTATTGTTTAATTCTTAGTTACTTCCAAATATCCTCTTCTTTCCTTCTCTGTCATTTACACCAAACCAAAACCTCTTCATCTCAAATTAGTTGCCTCAATTTTCCCCCTGAGCTGTGACCACTGAACAGCCTTGTGTGCCTCTGATGGTCACCCCTCCATCTCCTTCCCAGGAGCTAATGGCAATGACACTGTGAGCCCTGCCTGGCAGGAAATTCCGTAAGAGATGTCCCTAAACCTGTGCCAATGTCCCCACTCAGTGGCAGGGCAGGTACCCCCCGGGTGACAGGCTTCATGCTGTGTGGTGGCAGCAGGCACTGATCTGCAGGGCACAGACACTGCTCCTTCCCAGCAGACACTGCTGGGACAGCCTATGCAT
Organism: Fringilla coelebs; assembly: GCF_963513975.1. Classification (NCBI taxonomy): domain Eukaryota; kingdom Metazoa; phylum Chordata; class Aves; order Passeriformes; family Fringillidae; genus Fringilla; species Fringilla coelebs. The sequence continues at coordinate 108,169,926 of NC_140028.1, read as the reverse complement.
ACCTGGGACAGGTAAACAGAAACAAAGAAAACTATCCACTGAAGAGATGAGAACATGTTCTTATCCCAACTCATCACACTGTTTTGCACTTCCCCATTTTGTGTGGAGCTGTGATTTTCCTTTATGGCTGGGTTGGACCAATGCCAGCCCTACTGGGATGCCCTTGTGATGCCAAGCCCGCTTACAGGTTAGTAGGCTTCAAGCCAGTGTAACCACAAATACGATACAATGCACCTCATGTAGAGGGCACAAGGAAGGGCCAGAGAGGGCACATCACTTAAAACAGTTTGATGTAAACAGAGAGGGTTCCTACAGCCTACAACATGCACCACTCACCAGTGGTGAGACTGGGCAGCAAGCACCTTATTTATACATCACTGGCTTTTCCCACCAGCCTGTCCTGCATTTGGCCCTTTCCATAAATAAGAGTGAGCCATGCCCCAGAAAATGTAAGCAGCCCTGTCTGAGTAAAAAACTTGTGCTACAGCCAAATTCAGCAGAAGGAAGAGCACGTGAGGGTCTGGACTGGCACATGGTGATGGGACTGTTTGAACAGCAATGTCTGCAGCCCTGCTCCTTGTGCTTGCCCTTCTGCCAGGGTTGCTGCCCTGACACAGCTAACATCAGTCCCACTGCTGCTCTCACTCCCTCAGCTCCACAAACTCACTCTCCTCAGGAGTTTTCTCTCAGATGCTAGGGCTGAACTTAGGTGGCTGTGATGCAGGCACAGGGGCAGATGCGCAGATGCTGTTGTGGGGCTGGGACCTCCTTGCAGAGGGTTGGGGACAGCCAAGGACTGAGACATCCCACACCCCTGCATCAGGATCTGCTAAAGCCTGTGCAACAGAGTCCTGAAGTGCTTTTCTTCAGGGAAATCCTTCTGTCTTTTTCCACTGCAGACTCTGCACTGCACTACACGTGCAGAAGTTACCCTCCTAACAGTGGGAAGTGTGACAAAGATCTGCAAGGAGAGTTTTGCCTCCCCGTGTACTGCATCCACCACTCCAGCTTCTGTTCTGCAATAAACACTGGGGACAGTTTCCAAATTGCAGGTGATCCTGAGACTGCCTGGAACTAGCAGTAGGTCTTTATCATCACTAATGTTTCATAAATCTTAAGCCTAAAATATATGGCTGGACAGTCCTGAATGTCAGGAATCAGAAGCTGCAGCAGTTTTGTTCACAGATACTGTGTATGAGTATTTCAGAATGTAGTTGGCAAGACCCCTCTATTATTTGTTCTGGCTGCACATTGTTTATACTTTTCTTCCTGTTTTTGAAAGCAGAAATTTTTTTGAAAATTGTCTCAGTGGCTAGATAAAATATTTCTCTTGCAAAGAAAGCACTGGTTGAAGAGAAGCACTTTAATAATTTTGTTTTATTTCCTTCTTTCAGCAAAGGAGAATAAGAGAGATTTCTGGGACCTTTCACATTAATATTTAATGAACTACCTGAGAAAAGGTTTCAACAACAAATGGCTGAAAATGGGAGATAATGTGGTGTGATGCACTAAATGCACTCTGGGAGTGAGTTAGTTCATACTGCCTCTTTCACCCAACCATTACAAACCAGGTTGGGCCAGCTCCTAATAGCCTGAGTCTCTGCAGCCAGTATGAGGCATTATTGAAGCCACCCACAAAACAAAACAATTGTCTCAGTCATTGGCCCTCCAGAACTGGAGTAAATTTGGTGACAAGGCTAAATCCTTATGGAGTGAACTACAATTAGTCATGGGAGTGAGCACACCAAGGCTGGTGAGACTCCCAGCATGAGTGAGGGCTGACCACAGGAGCAGGTGCTGCGGATCCAGGGGGAATGTGCTCTCCTGGGACCCTCACTGCTGCACAGCTACCCCTTTTCTCCAGAATGCTTGCCAAAGCTATTAGGGCAAACTGAAAGCCAGGGCGAGAAGGAGGCGTGAGTTACAGAGAAAACAATTCTCTAGATCCATTGTTAAATCAGAAATACAGCAGGGTTAAAAGACAATGAATGAAAATGCAGAGGGCTGTGTTGATCAGTCTGTACTTGTTTCTATTGTAAGACCCCATTGCATCCTGTGAGGGAAGACAGGGGCAGATGGAAACTCTCCAGCTCCTAAAGCTGCCAAGGAAGCAGCTGAGGAAAGTCTCCTATCAGCTTTATTTTCTTATTTTCTGAAATATTCCACACTTCTACTATGACCTTAGCTTATGCACCTAACTAAGGATTTAGCCAGGTTACATTCCTTATGCCCAAACTTCTCCTAAGGACGCAGCTTATCCTCCTCATTGCTGTCCATTGCACTGACCCTGACAGTGGCCAGTATGGCTGCTTTTGCCACCTATCACAATATTGTGACATATCACCTACTATGATATACCCCCCAACTTTCTCAGGGAAGCTGAGACGCCCAGAATTCCATGTTCTCATTGAGATCCGCACACAGCAGCTGGCATCAGAATGGCAGCTGAATGCCACCAATATTGACAACATTTTGTTGCTGCTGCTGCTGTTAATTAGAAGCCTGAAGCATTTGAAGGCAATCTGAGAGCAAACAGTGTAGGTTTGCACCAAGTCACAAGTGTAACTCATCAGTGTAATAAGCCAAGAGACACGCGTTTGTAGAGCAAAGTTTTCCTGCACATAATCCTCGTCTGCTTTCCTGATGTCAGAGGGGAAGGGCACGGACATTCCCATCCGTAGCTTGTGCCCAGATGGCGAGGCTGGCATGGCAGCCCACCCACAGCAGCCATTAAAAGAGGCTCCTTCCCCTGCTGTGCCAGGGGATCTGCTCTGGCCATAAGATCAGCCGAGCTCGAGCAGCGTCCTCGGCGGATATGAGCTCCGGCCACTTCAAGGAAGCCAAGGGATGCGGCGGTTTTGCATGAGATAAGAATCCACCTCCCCCCACATTCCAATTTATTTTGGATAAAAACAAAGGGAAATTCCCATAGTCAGAGGGGAAATGTTTCCTTCTCTATCTCTTCCACTGCCAGTGGGCACTAGCAGCTCTCTGGCCAGACAGAAAGGCAGTGATTTAAACAAAAAATACCTGTAATAAAGATGTGCTTTTTCAGTGCGCAGGCTCTGCTCTCCAGTGCTGACATATAGATTGTATATTGGCAGAACCAAGGACCACCTGCACTGGTTTTTGCCAGTCATTTCCTGGTGGTCCCCACAGAGGAGGAGCTCTGGGGAGGTGGATCAACTTGCAGGGGGACTTGTACACCAGAAGTCTTCTCCCACCCTTTTCAGCAGGTGCTCCAGCTGCACAGAAATGTTGGATGAGGAGCACCCACAGTCCCTAAAAAGATTGATGCATCTCTATAGACCAAGAGAGAGGAAAAATTTGACATCCTTCCCCTCCTGAGAGGCCAGAGGTGGAAGGCAGCAGTTGCTCTAGATATCAGGTGAATTATGATTTCAAAGAAAGTTCATGGGAAGGTCACAGAGCAAAATCAGAGGTTATTTCCACCACACAGTGAGATGAAGAGGAGCCAGCATTTCTTTACTCAGCTTTTTCCTTCTTCACAAATGCGGAACTATTTTGTCTTTTTTTTTTTCCTGGTTATTGTTACAGTCAATCCCTGAGACCAAAACTTTGGAAAAAACCCACTCTGCCTCTTGGGAAATTTCCATGGCAATCATTCCTTCAGTCTCCTTGTGCTGTTGGCTGTGGTTTGAGGTGACATCCATCCTGGTGGCAGTGGAGTGGCCCTCCCCTTCTCCATGTCGGTTCTGATTGCAAAGCCACATCAAGCAAACCAGAAGACCAGCAGTTTCCATGAAAATATTCCCACTGACTTCAAAGGACTTTGTGTCCAGCCTCACACAGTAGTCAAACCCTAGACATACTGGAGCAACCAAAGCAACCCCTGCACACAGCTGCAGCTGCAGGCACACATAAAGGACAGTAGAGACACATGGCTAATGCATTTCAACTTGGACTGCACCCCAAAATACTTGCCCTCGTGGGTGCAGATGTTGTACCTCCAGATGCACGTATAAATATACACACATATATGTATGTCTTGGTGCATTGAAAACAGTCTATTATGCAAGTCGTGAGATTTATGTTACCAAAATGCAGGTCTAAGGCAGCTACTGTACCTTGTGAAGGATCTTCATAATGACATTTTCATAGTGGCATTGCTCAGAGGAGCTGGTGGAATGACAATGTGGTGCAGCGACAGTGAGGAATGTCACAGCAAGCTGGTGACTCAAAGGCAGCCCCTGCCCCTGTGCCAGCAGCGCAGAAGGCCATGGAGCCACACCCCTGCCTGCCAGCTGCTGGTGGAGACTCTGCTGTCCAGAAAAGGGGCTGCTCTGGGGCTCTTACCTCTGGATTTGGCTTTAACTCAGCTTAGAGGATATATTCCATGCAGGAAAGCTCCTTACTCTGTGACAGCGAACAGCATTGCATCCTAAAAAGGCTGCAAGCCCCTCTGCAAAAAGCAAAAAGTACACATTCATCAGCTACACACACATCTGTGATTTTGAAAGGTTTAAAAGGGAGGAATTATAGTGAACTGAACTGGGAGATATGTTCATTCTGAGTCTATTATGGCAGTAGCTCCATAACAGGTATTATACTGAGAAATCTGGCTTAGCATTCTGAAGCTCCAAAATGAAATAGATTTCTTTTTTAAATCTACCAATCCGTTTATTTTCAGGATAGAAACTTCTCTTTGAGTTTTCAGGGAACAATCAGAGGGCAACTTTAGTCACTGAGAAACAGAAAAAGAAACAAATGTTTAGTACCAGCCGCTCTTTCTCACTCTGATGCAAAACCATGGTGTACTCAAAGCACTTGGCTGGGATATAGCCGTGCTCCAGGAAGCATTATGCAGAGTTGTTCTGCTTGGGGGGAAATATGAGGTTGGGGTTTAGGTCTGCATCCATAGGGAATGAGATATGATCATTGCATTATTGTATATTCTGGAATTTATGAAGAGAGGAAAAAAGAAGACGGTAAACATGATGGGCAAAGAATAGGGCATGTTTAATGTTTTAATGAATATTATTTTTTCATTGTGGTGTGCAGTTCCTAGTGTGCAAGCACTACCAGACATTACCAATATTATTGCAAAGCAATTTCTCTTTCCCTGGTTTGTTGTCAAAGGTAACAGTTTCATCCATTTCTTCCACATCATTTGAAGTTGAAATCTTCCATCCTGTGTCTACCAAGTTTGGCTGCTTTTGTTTGTTTTTAAGTATTGGTAAAATTACTTTAGCATTCACATTTGACATAGGATGACTGAATAGAGCATTGTTCTTACTGACTGGCAGCAGCTCCTCATAACAGTGACTTTTGTTTCAGGAAATAGGGAATGCTGACAGATATCTCCACTAATGTGTTTAAACTGCAGTACAGAGAATTGGTTCTCTTCAAATGCATCAGCAGATAGGGGGTCTCAAAGAAATAGCTTGGGGAAGAGGGACTTTTAGTATGATTTTGGACCAGATTATTTTCCTAATCCGTTTTCCTAGGAGAGGTGGCAAATATCAACCCAGCCATGAAGTTCAGACCAGAAGTCAGGATACAACTCTTCCCAGCTGGTACAACTTGCTGCGTGAACCTGGCAAAGTCAATTAACCTCCCAACCAATTTTTTGTCTGTAAAAATGCAGATGCCTTTAAAAATGAGTGACTGAGCCAAAGTCCAGGCACATTCACGGAAAGACAACTGTTGGCTTAAAGATCAGGCTTGTAAGTCTCACGGGTTGGTGAGACATGATTCAATAGCATTTGTAAATATCTGTGAGGTTTTCAAATGTAGGATGATCTGAGCAGGTAAAGAATTCCAGTGACAACTTCTAATGAATGCATACCTATTAATTCTACCCCCTCCCCTCCCTTTTTCATGTCAAAGTGGCAATAAGAATGAGATTTAAAGTATTTATTGGTTGAGAAAGCCAACCTTTGACTCTGTGCCTTAGAGCAGTGCCTGGGGCAGGCAGTAATTGTGCAGAAAGGCACTGATAGCATGTCTTCTTATTGCTTAAGAAAAGTGCTTTTCCAATTTGCTTTGTTCACTGTGCTGCTGCACCAGACTCAGGATTCACAGCTATAAATACAGTGAGCTATATATAAATACATATACATACACAGAGACTGTGACTCAGACACATTACCAGCACACTACAGCCCAAGACAGTACAATTGAAAAAATAAAGAAAAAAGGAAATTTCATAAGTTTTAATAAATAGAGCCTGATCCCAAAATCACTTTTGCAGGGCTTCTTCGTATGAGTATTCAAACCTGCTGAGAATAGAGTGGCTCATAAGCACAGAAATTTGCACCAGACCTGTAAATTGAATTGTATATAACCAGCAGGTTTGGAGTTGCATATCATATTGATTTTTCAAGATAAGAATAGGAACTAAGATTGTAGAAATTGTATTCATATTTTCAGACCTGAAAACTTTTGTTACTTATTGATTGACGGGAATTTCCCAGTGTGCAGTGATTGCATTTGTACTACAGACCCATTCAACCTGTCTACAGTCCTTCAACTCTGATTGACAATTTGGTGGGGTTTTCTGCACCTTGAAGAATTTCAGACAATTTGGAAATCCTCACTGAAATGACCAAAGAAACATGGATCCCTGTCTCATCCATCATGCCATGGGGTGGGCTAGTGGATACACTTCAAGTTCTTTTGAATCTGCACATGGGTTTGTATGTAATTCTTCCTTTTCCTGACTTGCTTTAGGTTCATTTCTATAGTTAGGGACTCACTGTACACATTTGACATCATGCATCTGTATACACCATCGTCTCCCAGTATATAATTAAAACCCACAGGATATAATTAAATGGTTTTTACCCCTATGTCTGACAATAAATGTGAGAATAGCAACAGGAGACAGACATTAAGAGCTATAAATACATTCAAGATAAACCGATTTCATAATATAAATGCATTTCTGAAGCCATACTCCAAATACTGCAGTTAAAGTCTCCCACAAAAGAGAGTGAGCCACCATTTGACAAAGTTTCTGAAATGGAAGCAGATTTTTACAACTTTTTGTTGTAACATTATTGTGATCCTAATTTCAGAATAAGCAAATGGAGTTGCTGGCCTTGCCCCTCCAAAGGCTATTTAGGAGAAGCAGAGCTTGCTATATAACAAACAACAGGGGTAAAGTCAATTAATAACACCTATCTGCTGCCCACTTTGAGAGCCCTCAGATATGTCAACAGAAGTTACAAATAGATGTTTCTGAGGAAAAAAATCTGGCTTTCAAGCGCAGCAAAGAGGCACAAATTCTGTTCTCAGTGAATAAGGAATGGCTCCACTGACTATACATAACATCAAGACATAAAGATCAATATATTTTTTTCCTAGTTTTCCTTAGTGCAGTGTATTGCAAAATTTGGCTTCACTTCTCAGTATTCCAAGTTATGTCCGAATATTTCAGCAACCACAACAAAAGTATATCGTTATTGCTTGTACAGATCTGTTTGCAGAACAATTCTGAAAGAGCAAGAGAGATAGGTGGCAAATACCAGCTCTCCTTTCTGAGGTGAGGTAGACACAAAACATGCAGTGTAGTGAAGATCCACCCAGCAAAGAATCATTTTGCCAAAGAGCAAGGAAAATAAGAAAATCCATAAAATTTGGGGATGACCGTCTTGGAGACGTCAAAATTGAATATATGGGGGGTTTTTTCCAAGTATGTTTGGTTACCACATGAAGGCTTCTGACTGGCCTTTCAAGCAGCATGGCCATGGAACCACAGTGTGCCTACTTGAATATATAGGGTATAGTGCATGGTGTTCATCACAGCATTGCTGTAGCCTCTCTGACTGATCATGTTATTACACTGGCTCACAAGCCATAAGTTCAGAGTCTGCAGGGGCCAAATTGTGGCATTCAGGCTGTGCTGACTGCCTGGAATGACTTGCCTTTTCTGAAGATCTCAGAGAGCTTCAGGCTGAGTACAGCCAAGCCTTCATTTCCCAACCCTTTGCTCCCCATGAGAAGTACAGCCTAAGAATTTGGCATGACAGACCACTGCCTATTTCTAATCTATGAGCAGATTTATGAGCCATAGGCTAAAGATGCTCTAACGGGTGAAAGTCATCATTCAACAGTGCCTTACCAATGAGAACAAAAATCAGACCTTCATTGGTTTTGAACTGAGACTCTAGAACCAGCTACAGCGCTCAGGAATTCAATAATATATCAATATTTTAAGTCTGGGTGATACTGAAATAAGTGCTACTCTCTGGTTTGATAGATATATTAGAGGAGGTGAATCTTTTCCTGTTTCTTCCCACTTTTCTCTGTCTTGACAAATGCATGGCGAGAGAGAATCCATGTTGCTTAGCAACTCCTTAGGATGCAGAAAGAAATCAGTCAATACAATTAAAGCTGCAGTGACCCACAGAAAATTTTTCTAGACAAAAACAAGAATAGCTAAATATCCTCCATTTTTATCCTGAAGTCACACTGGCTCATGAGTCAAACTCTTTAAAACCAAGAATGATGGAGAAAGATATGTCTTTCTGAAGTGGGAGAAGGGGACTTATTGCTGGGGTCTGAAGATAAGGAACTCATTTTGAATTCTAGCAATGCTGGTTTTTTTAGTTTAGGCTGAGAGTGGATTTTTCCATTTTGACACAAATCATTCATAAGCCAGTCATGATTTCAGTTGTGGGAGACTCTGGATTAATTCCTCCACTTGTTTGAATTGTCATTGATTACATTGGTATTACATCAATCACCTGATGTGGCACCAAAACAAAGAAAGACAAGATTATTTCTGCACATAAGGATACACATCAAGCTGTCAGCAGAGCACTTGTCCCAAGCCTTCAACAGGTGAGCTAAAGTATGGTCCTCTTAGCCCACGAGTGAGCACACAAGCCACAGAGTCCTGTTTCTGGTACTGGAGGGTTGGCTGAACATTTTCACAATGTGTTTATTCACCAAACATGACTTGCAATCCTGCATAAATCAACAGACTGATCAGGATTTGTCAGCATTCCCATCAATGCTAACAGGTTTCTAAGCATTCAAAACCAAATATAAATGTGATTTCCTAGAAATCCAAGAAGGATAAATTTAGCTCTTTTACTCACAATACTATTTATATACGCATTCATTTGTTTTTATTATTTGACTAGAACTCATCTGAATTGTCAGCAGGATTTGGTCAAACTGGTCAAATAACAGAGGAAAGTAAGTACATGAGGAAACAGTTGCTGTTTTCATACAACAAATTGCAAAGCACGGGCTGACTTAGCAGCCACTCTTTGGAAATTGCAGCATGCAAGAAAAAGTAAGAGAAACCAGTCTCATCATCACTGTTCAGACCAGCTATTGCTTTCTGTTCACCAAAAGAAACAGACAGGAGAGAGTTTTCTCTCTCCTTTTACTCTTTAGGACAGTATTAGGATTAGTAAGATCACTGCTACTACAGTAATGCTTGTGTCTCTCATTGCATTACAATATATTTACATTTCTTCTAGTTTCCTGTGCATTTCTGAGGCAGTCCCAGTGTTAAGGTTGCTTTAAGCAGCATCATTGACTTCAAGAAATGCTGAGGCTTGATCAGCAGTGGTTATCACAGTGAGGAGCACCCAGCACAGCAATTGTATTGTGTCCCACGGCCATATTCATATATTTCATATTTCATATATTACATTTGTCCTCTTTATTCACACTGCTCTTCCTCACGACACTTATACTTGTGTTAGCTGTGAAGATCACACTTTGCTATAAATGACAATCAGGCACAGGCTATACATGGTGTTAAACAGATTTATACTGTGTTATAGTACCTCTGTCATGTTGATATCACATGTAGAATTATGACATATAGAGAGGTTACTTCTGCTCTATGTGCGAGCTATTCAGCTCTAGTTATCCAGCCATGGATAATATAGAAATATGTTATGATATTCATAGAAATACTGTGGGATCTAATTTAAGAGAAATAGTTTCTCCCTGGTATCTATCAATATTAAAATAGTTCTGTAAGAGAAGTGAGATATTTCAGTCTGTTTCCATATTTACATATGTTTCCAGGCCTGTAAATATAAGAAGCTGCCTTTCCCATTGGTTCTTGAGTCAGCTACACGAGGGAGACAGTCCCTTGCAATATCATGGTTTCCCTGATCTGAAGGAGGATAGATGCCTTCGGTGAGTCACTTCATGGTGTTGGGGGCTTTGGAGATGATTCCCACTGCGTGGAAACTGGCAGGGGACCCAGGGCCAAAGAAGCACATCAGGGAGTTGCCTCTAATGCACTGAAAATGTGTGGTGTAATCACACCCTGGAAAGCATCGGAGCCACCCTGTAATCCAGCCTTCTCTTTACGTGGAGAAAACAGACCCAAGCTCTCCAGGGATGTTGACTCACCTGCTTCCCTGGACAGCCTGTTCCAGTGCTTGGCAAGCCAGGAAGTTACAGTCTCATTCCCATGAGATCCACATGCCAACCTACACACACACATGTACACACACTTCTCCACAGCAGGGCCAGCATGATGTTCATGCAGCTTTTTGTTCCCCGCCAAGTAGGTGTTCTGCCACCCTTCTCAGGACAGGCTGGTGTGGGCACCCTGATCCCTCTGGGATTTTCCAAGACGTGCATGGGGAGGAGTTTCCCTTCTTAAAACTACTTCACATCACCTTCAAGCCTGCATGGAGTTAAGCTCTGGGAGACACTGGTAGCTGGGGGGACATCATGCTAGAATCTCTGCCTGTGCTTCCTCAACTTTCCCTCCACAATTAGGGCAGGAGGCATCAGGAAAGAGAGATCAGAGGCTGCAAATCAGCCAGTGAGCCAGGATGGTTTTCCTTTCTTGGTGCTGAAACAAATGATGCCTAGTCTTGTTAATTTGAAGGGGCCACATCTGGAAGTGTTTTGCACAGCCTCAGCCTCTGTGGTGATTTGCCTGAGTAAGCACCTCAAGATTTAGCCAATAGAGAATGTGCCCTGCACAGCTCATTAAGAACCTAATCAGTCCCCTCTGGGTCAAATTCAAGCGGCCATTACAATCAATGTATTTATTTGCAGCAAAAAGTGCTAAAGAGGCTGTAAGATATATAGGAAATACGTTCTGGGAAAATAGCATTGTGGTAACAGTGCGAGGAAGAGCCTGAGCTGGTTTGGATGCATCCTAATCCCCTGCTGCTATTAGATGCTGGGATTTCTGCACCGGGGAAGAGGGAACGCGGATGGTGTCATCTAGAGGAATGATGAAAATATCTCACAGCCAAGTGACAAGAAGCCTGTGGCACATCAAATAGCAGAGAAGGACTATGCAGATAACAGCTGGCTGACAGGAGAACCGTTTTCTCTGATTGGAGGCTGTCTCCAAGGAGCATGGACTGACTCTTTGCTTACTGACCTTGAAAATGGAAATAATTTCAGAGGCAGCTTTCTCCCATTTGCAGAAGTCTAAGCATGTTTGTTTCTATCAAGTGAATTTGAAAGCATGTTGCTGTGACATCACAGGGAAAGGATCATTCCACGTTTATCAGCATGTCTGTTTTGGTTTTTTAAGCAGCTCTGTCATTTGGTAAAAATGACAGAGCTGCTTAAAAAAATTGTTTTTAATGTGTGACTCTCCCTTATATAAAATATGCTGAAAGGGGCTGAGGATGGAGCTGAGATTGTGAGAAACCAGGGGAGGGAGCATCCTCTGGGCTAATGTCATCTCATACCCAATGGCTGAGGATGTGCTGGGAGCCGGGAGGGAAGGATGCATTTCACAAGAAAAAGATTCAATTACAGGAGAATATGAGGACATCCTTGCTTGGCACTGTGCCTGCTCATGTAAACAGACATGTTTCAAACACAAGTAACTGTCTCCCTGCATGGCCATCCTCAGCCTCCCTTCCCCCTTACTAACAAATCTTATGGAAGCAAACTCTTCCCGGAACGAATCACTGGTTTCCTGAACAGTGAACTTTTCTGTTGCAAAGTCAACAAAGTCCTGCAGGAATCCTTGGAAAATCTCCAGAGATGTGCAGAAAGCAGCCAGTAATTTGTTGTCTATCATGGCATACTGGGAGCTGAGGACACTCTGCATGTCAGCAAGTCAGAGCTCCACTGCAGATTTTCTCAACATCATAGAGCTGGGTCGTTTTAATTTACTGGCTTATTCTTTATGCTCATTTTAGTGCTAGATATCACTGCTAAGGAAGGCAAGGTGATTGAAACATCCAGTTTGGTTTATTAAACTGAACTGCTCTCCTCCACTGACAGAGAGGTCACCTTGCAGGTACTATAGGGTAAGAATGGGCACATACTGCTGACTAGCTGCTGGCTTGGCAGGTTTACACTCTAATTTCCCCCATGGTAATTTTCCTGGTTGCTGTATCAAGCAGGATTTGCAGATCCACCAGCAAGGTCCTGATGCTGGACCAGCTGCAATGCAGAGGCTGAAAGAGCTTTAGCCAACTTTGTTCTGAAGTCTTAGGGAAGCTGAGCGTGGGGCACAAACTCAGTGTGGAGGACTGGCTCCATTTCTTGACGAATGTCTCCACTGCAGTTGCTCATGAAAAATCTCTAAACACAGCTTCTGTTACCATCAGGAAAGTAGGTTTAGTAGTATAGATGAACTAGATTTTGCTTCCACTTGGCCAGTTTCTTTTGCAAGGAGAAATGAAGCTGACCATGCTTATTGACTTCCTTCTCTTCTGTTCCTATCCCACAGTCCACATTTAGTATTTCCTAGTTTTTCCTAGTATTTCCAGGTCTAAATCCCTCTCTTTTTTTTTTTTTTTGCATCGAGTTACCTGCTCAACTTTTGCTGCACAGCATTGAAACCAGCATGATACCCTCGATCTGGGGTACCCAAATCCCAATCTCTCCTCTAGAGAGGTTTACTTTTGCTATAAGTCACATGAGAGTGAAAGGTACCATGGGCTGGGGACAAGCTCCAGCACCAGGGAAATGAGGGAATCGGCACTTTGGGAGAGCTGCTGCAGGCAGGAAGCACCTACAAATCAGGTCCCCTTCTGATGCTCCCAGGGCAGCTGAGAGAGGGAAAGGTGCAGCTTAGCTACAGCAGCCGCATCTGTGCGCCAGGATTGCTGGAGAAGGAAAGGCTCAGCCAGTGCTGGGAGGTGATGGATTGACTGCTTCCCGTGCTAACAGCAGAGAGTGGCCTCCCCGAGGCCAGCCCTGCCTGCTCCACACTGCACTGGGGTCTCTTCTCCACCCTGGCCTGGCAGGCTGCCAGCAGACTAGCTGGGGGGAGAAGTGGGGAGAGGAACACGGCACTGTGGGGAAGGAGGTGTATAAATAGTGCCTGTTTGGAAGGCCAGGTGTGTCCGTCCAACTCGAGCCAAGCATAACAGGAGGCAGCAAGGAGTGCGTCTTCCTCTCCAGACCTGGTTCCTGAAATTCATTTCCTCTTATGTGTTTCTGTTACTATGGGTGGGTGGATAGGGAGGAGAAAGGAGGAAAAGAAAGCAAAAATCTTTGGTTTATTCTTGGATCTCACACCCCTGAGTCTTTATTTATTTACTTTGTACCTGCTCACTTGTACATTTCTTGTCCTGTGCATGTGTTCTGGCTGAGCCACTCTAAGCCCTTGTTTCTGCTGGATTGGGAGTTTTGCCCCACTGTCTCCCACTCCACTTCCTCACTCCCTGCTGCCAGGTGCATGAGCTCCTCTGTCACCCCCATCACTGGGCCTTTCACCAAACTGAATCAGCCCACCTTGGCAGAAGCATTCCTGCTCTGGGTTAACCAAATTGGTGCAGAGCTATTTCAGCTATTTCAGGCAAAGCAGAGAGAGAGAGAGGGAGAGTAGATGCTCTCAGCAAAAAGTGGGGGAAGCGCCATTGGAGGAGTTTTCCTGTTTGATTTTGCTGTATTGGTTCCCACTCTTGTGCATAACTTAACAGCTGATATCTTGGCACATTGCTGTTTTCCAGGCTCTCAGGAGGCACATCAATTTCAAACACCACCCCTTCAGCCTGGAACAAAGCTTCAGCTCCCATGTACTTCGAGCTTTCTATTGCAAAGCTGGCCTGAGATTGAACTCTCTGAAAGAGTGTATTTGGCCAGTGATGGGGTCATATTTATGGTCATTCCTTCTGCCAACTCTTTAAAGAGCATGGGAGGCTGTTATGATGAGCTCCTTGGAAAACAAGGATGTGGCAACAGAAGGTTTCCCTTGTTACCCTGGAGGCACACCCAGATATGGCAGGGGCTCTCTCTAGCTGCCTGATCCTTCACATAAAGCCAGTGCTTGTTTCTTCTCACTCCTGGGAAAACACTGATGGCATCAGGGACCCTGGCAGCTAAACAGCCTGGTAGGAAACATTGCTTTGCTTACAGTGTTCAAGCAGCCAGTTCCTGGCAAGCCTGGAGCAGGTGAGCCATCCTGCTGCTGCCATTGCTCACCCATGGATATGGGACACCTGCAGCTGTGAGCACTAGGGACAGGAGAGGTGGGATTGGAGGGATGTTGTTGCCAACAGGGCAGAGGGGCCAAGTCCTTGTCCTTGTAGCAGTGGGTTTACTGACCAGTGTGTGCATCCCGCACACAAGCACCTTTGTGGCCACAGCCCTGGTGCCTGGCTCCCCTGAGGGTGACCCCACATCACCCTGCTGGGTGGGGGAGCAGAAGCTCATTGTGGCTGAGGCACTGTCTCCTCCACACCACGCTCCTCTTGCCTCTGGGCCGTGGGGCTTGTTCCTGCTGCTCAAAATCCTGCCTCCCCTCCCGTCGAAGGCACTTTTACAGCCTTGCTGCCACTTGATTTGTTCTCCTTTCTCTCTTCTCTCTTTCCTCCAACTTTCTGAAAAAGGAACATTATTTGAAAAATAGGAGGTGCAGAAGGAGGCCATGTGGCCCCGCCAGCGCCGTGTCAGGCAAAATAAAAACTCCTGAGGAGGCGCTTCCGAGAGACTCTGAAAGAAACTGGAGCACACATGTTCCTCTTCTCCCTCTGTTTTTGTCACGTCTCTGTAATACAGTGGACGTTTTCCTGTCTGCTCGGCAGGTCTGACAGCGTGTTGTCAGGACAGGGCTGTGTCCTAAATAGAAACTCTGCAGGTTCAGAAAGTTCCCTTCCTCTAATTGGAACCGACTCGCGGAGGTGAAGAAAAGCTGCAAAATTGTTTTAAGCTATGAGCAATTATAACAGCCCTTACAGTGCCAGTGACACTAAGAGGATTTGTACTGGATTATACCTAACGTTAACATGATCTAATGCCACATGAATATCACAGCCTGCAGCAGCTCCAGCTCTCGGAGTTGGGTTCCTTGTTCTTCAGAGTCTGCCGGGGTTTGTGGAAGGAGGGGAACAAAGCCATGCTGGCAGAATTTTGGTGCAATGTCATATGTCATTTAAACATCACAAATAGGCAGTGATAAAGTAAAAGTGGAAGGCAAAATGTTTTTTTTTTTTAAGCTGAGAGAAATGTAGAGTTGCCTACAATGTAATATAACCTCAACCATCCTCCTACTATTTGGCATTTGCTCTGCTTGGAGAGGGACCACAGGTCTTGCAATAAGGTGACATGAGGGTGCCACAGTGGGCTCTGGGTCTGGGCACCTGGGGTGACAAAATTGTGAATCCTTCTCCTATCTCCAGGGAGCATTGTATTGTCTGAGGCAGCTTTTAAAAGTGTTTCAAAAGAATCCTTCCTTTTATAATGGTATGGAGAGACTTCCACTGGTGCTGGCAGAAGAAAAGGGAAACTAATTGGGGTATGCCCTCATATGCAGAGGTTTCAGTGAGATGAAGCTGTGGTGGAGCAGCCTGGTGGGGCTGTATGCAGCTGGTCTGTAGAGGAGGCTGGGAGGAAGGGACAGCATGGGAGCTGAGCCTGGGACCTGCTCTGCTACTGACTTATTACAGGGCTTGCAGGGAGTTGTTGTATCTCATTGTAGATCAGTTAATCAACCAGCAGAATTAAAGCAATAGCATTTTGCTCAGTGGGAAGGGATGAAAAGAAGCCTGTACCAGTGTGAGGCACTCAAGCCCTAGAGCAACTGGGGAGGACAAAGATGGAAGCCGGTGGAAAGAAAGGAAGTTGTTGAGTAAGGAGAGACACATGCTGACCTTGAAGGTTTTCTTCCTCATCTTGGATTTTGCTAGAGAAATCAGCAGAGCCAACAAAAGTTCTCAGCTTAAACTTCAGGTATGGCTGAAGGTCACAGAGTACAGACTGTTCTTGGGAACCACCCAAGATTTGCCTTGGAGGAGCTAGGGGAGCACCTGATCAAATGGCTGCAAAACTTTTCCTTAATGCATGATAGAGGGAATTAATGGGGATGGAAATGGCTTTATATCCAAAATGGGATGCCTCTCCCTGCTGGTGCTAGTGAGCTCTGCAGGGCTGAGCTCCACTGCAGAGCTGAGGAATGAGGCCAAGACATCTGAATTACACTGCTGTGTATGCTGCCTTTGAGTTTGGCCCTGACAGTAGGCTGGGTCAGCCACGCTCCCTACTAGCAACACCATTTGACTGATGAATGGAAGAATTCCTTATCAGGCCCTTAGGAGATTTTATACCACTATATATTATATTTATTTTGTGGAGACATGTCCAATAGAAGTATACCTATGCAACACTGAACTGTAACCCATCCCACCAAAATCCTCCCAGGGAGTGGGTTTGTGATAGATGAGTAATGCAATGATTGACTCTCACAATTAATGGGCAAATATCATGTATATGGGTTAAGAAAAGTTTTATAGATTTATAGTTATGTTGTACCCCCTGGCATGGTTATCAATGGACATCTGGGGTTGGGACATCTGGGAGGGTCAGCTTGTCACTTTGGCGACATCTGACCTCCAATCAGGATTTGAGGAAGAGCTCTCCACCACTGGACAGTGAAGAAGGGCTTGATGGACAGAACTTTGGGAGGGGTTAAAGGGTTAAAAAGGAAAAACCTCCATTGAGAAAGGGCTGAGCACATGGTGAAGAAAATGTTTTGCTCCCAGTGCTGTAACCTTTTTTCTTTATTCAGTCTTCTGTTGTATTTTTGATAAGGTTTAACAAACCTTCCTAAACTATGAAAAGTGAATAGCTATTTCTCACAGTTTGGACCCCAAAGTCGCATATGACAAATACCAAGCTACAGACACATAGGAGTGTGGCTCACATTGTCTGTTCCCTCCCAGCCCTGCACCCCTTTTCTCACTACAAGCTCCATGCATTGCATCAATCCCTGTTACACACTCTTCTGAAAATTTAGCCAAAGTGTCGAAAAACTATGAGCTAAAACAAGCATCCAAAGGAAGATGAACTTAATTTAAAATGTAATGTGTTACAGACAGGCAGAAAAAGCATAAAAGTTTAGCGACTTCAAGCTTTGAACCCTCCAGTGGTAAAATATAATAATGTATTTTTTAAAATGGGAGTGGAGGTATCCCATGATGATTCCAGGGGAACACCAGCAAATATTGTGGGGGAAAATGTAGGATCATGAGAACAAGAAATATTTTAAGGTCATATTACATTGTAGGCAACTCGAAACTTCTCACAACTTAAAAAGGCGAACAAACATAAAAACCCACTCTGAAATATTTGGGCCAAAAGAGACACACAATTTACACTGATTTTCAGAAGTCTTGTGGGAGTTGCAGGTTGGGTGCTTCATGCTTTCATTCTGCTTCATCAGTTGCTTCCCAGCCACGTTTTCCTTTCTGCAATGCTACCTGCAGCTGCTCAGGAAGCAGGAACAGGATCATTATGGTGAGGAGACAAAGAATGGAGGGGAGTAATAGGGTTGAGGAAAACCTTGGGAGATTATATGTGTTGGAAGATGTGCCACCAGCTCCTCAGTGGAGGGATGAATTTGACCTGCTGTGAAGTTTCTCAGAACTAGTGCTAATATCCTGCTCCTGCAGTACTTAGGCAGCAATTATCACCTATAAAACAGGTGATAATGTAGATTTTCACATTCAGAGGGCCAGCTGCTAAGCTGGTAGAAATGGGTGGACTTTCGGCTCCACTAGAGCTAGAGTGGTTCATGCCAGATAAAACTACTTCCCAGAATTTTTAAGACACTGATTAATCTTAAAATCAAAATAGAGAGAAGAAAGAGTGCACATTGATCACTTCACTTGAACAGGAAATTTAAATTTGGAGATGTCTGAAGCTCCAGCTGATGAATTATTGAGCTGTGAGAGGCCAGTAGCATGCAGCATCACACACTGGCCTTTTTATAATATATTCCCCAAAATAAATATTTCTGGAAAGAAACAAATGGAAAATTATGACCTGGCAGAATATAGCAGCTAGTTTTCTGCCTGTGCCCTTCTATCTTGGCAGGATACTGTTCTCCTTCATTCTGTAAAATACTGAGACTGGTATGATACTGCTTTTTAAAATAGTGCCCTAAAGATAAGAACTTCTAATGTCTAAGAGAGAAAAAAACTTCTAATGTCTAAGAGAGAAAAAAAAAGATACCAACTTGGAATTTTAAAATGTCAAGGATTTTTGGGTTTTGGTTGGGTTTTTTTTGTGCAGGTACACAGAGCTGCCAGGTCAAAGAGCTGCCTTCCTGTAACTATAGTACAGCATATATTTCCCCAGTAACACACCAGCTGTTAGTTGAACCTTATAGCAAGGAATCAATAAAGTCAAGGCAATTTCCTTAACATGCCATCTGTAAGAGATTATGGAAGGGAGGTGGGAAAAGGGCTTTCCTTAGTGGCTAGTGCTTTACTAAAGTTCAAATGAGGCAATATATAGTAAAATAAATTCAATCTGTATTCCTCTTCTTTCAATTTTAGAAGGGACTAAATGAAATGGAACTGTGTTGATTCTATCCGGTTCAATATATCTTCTCTTTCTAATGACCAAGGTCATTTTTACCTTCATGAAAAAGAAGCCTAATATAAAATACTCACCCAGACTGAACAAACACAATATTCACACTTTTTCAAAAGCCAGGTAGATGAGTGGTATATTGTGTAATTCATTTCATGGCACACTGCTGAATGTTTTTTTATAGATAGTGTTTAACCTTGCCAATTTTGCTCTGAGATAATCACTCCTTTGAGGATAAAATCTCACATTTAACATTAGAAGAAAAAAGAACCCCCCACGTGCCAAAATCTGCAGTATACAACTAATAATGGGGAAGTTACTTAGCCAGAAAGATAACGATTACAGCAGTTTTCACTGCTGACTCTGCGATTAGCCAGTTGTTATAATATTAATCAGAAATGCAGTGATAACTGCTTAGACTAGGTTTTGATACAGCCAGTGAGCAATGACAAAATGCTTAGGCATCCTACAATGATGTATTTCTGCCCTGACTAATGGAAGTGGCAAATAGATTCATAAAAATCCCCTATATTTAGCACTGGAGCTATTCTCGGAGTGTGGGAGCTTTGTTTGTGTTTCTCTGGAGTTTATGATCAGGAATATTAATAGTGCCGGCATCTCAAGGAAAGGATGCAAACCCTGAAACACCTCTGAAACCCCCAAGGGAGGGGCATGAATGGCAAAAGTCTGCAGGGTCAACGTGGTGTCTATTTGCTCTGTGAGCCCTGATGCTGCCCTGGAGACTGCTTTTGAGAGAGGAACAGTGCAGAAGGTCAATGCAAAGTGAAATTTTACCTGAAGGGAGGAAAATATATGTATAAGCCCAGATTCATCCTATTGTGCTGTAGGCATGCAGCTGAGGTGGCTAAGTTTGGAGTGCTGGCAGCCCTTGGTTCCCATTATAGACCAGGCAGGCACCTCCCGAGGGCACCTCAGCCCACCTGTGATGTGAATCACCCTCAGCAGAGCCTGTGTTTCACCCCAGCTGTTGCAAAGCAAGTGCCTGACGTGCTGTGAGATGAATCCCGGCCCTGACATGTGAGGATAGGACAAACTGGCTTTGGTTGGAAGCCTCCAGCCAAGAAAGAACCAAGCATAAACCAAATGCTCAGCTCAGTTACTTAAAGGAAAGATTGCATTAACTCTTAAGGATATTTCACTCTTGCCTGCACCCTTCCCTTTCAGGCACATGCTTGGGGCCATTACTGAAAGCACTGTTCCTTAGGTAAGACCCTGTCCTTACAGCATTTCCAATTCAACCAGAAGCAAGTGGTACTGGGGTTCTTGGGGGAGCTTGATCCTTCCTCTGAGGTTCCGCTGAAGGTTCCTCTGAACCTCCTTCTGAGGTTTTCACCCCAGATTTCACAGGCTACAAAAGATATTGGAAAACATTCAGTCAGAACCAAACTCAGGAATCTTGATCTGAACACTCAAAGAAGCACTTTAACACGCTTCTTCACCTGAGGTTTTTTACCACTGTGGTTGCCAGTTTGGGCCAGAGGTGACCAGGTGCAACAGCGGGGTACAAAAGCGTTGCTTTCCTTAAAGCTTGCTTTAAATAATTAGGGATATAACATGCAGCAGAAGGCTTTGTTGAACTTCATGCATGGGGACAAATTGTCCTGAAATGACTGAAGCAATATTCAGAAACTAATGTGGAGACTCTGCATTTCATTTTTTATTCATGTTGGCTTCCCCCTTATTGACATGCCATATCAAATCCATCTAGAAGTAGCAACAGACTTTCAAAAATACACTGCAAATTAAAGTCCCCAAAAGACAAGACCTGCCTAAAAATATCACTTGAAATCATCCATAAGGTCTCTGTCAAAATTTCTTTGTCTATAGAAGATTTATTTTCTTTTAGGAAATTTGTCTTTGCTGTTTTATTTTAATCTGTTTGACATGGGTTTTATTGCACAAAAAGAGTTTAAGAGAACTTCATTTTGCCGCTATACAAATTGGAATTGTAGGCTATTTTTCTAAAGTTTAGCAATGCCAACAGCAAAGATAGAAGTTCCTCTGGAACTACTCACATGGAGTAAATAATTAGACCTTGATCTGATGAAGGCACTTAATGGCATTCTTATTTTTAACTCCATGAGTGCTGCCATTGAATTCAAAGGGATTGTTTGGATGTTTGAGTACTTAAGTACATTGCTGGTCAGAGTGGTCCTTAAACTTGTCATTGATTTCATCACAGGGTGAGGAAAGCAGGACTCCAACCATGGCTTGCTGAAATCACAAGAAGTTATTTTTTACCCCTTGGATCCTCCTCAGAGCCACAAAGGCTGTGGTTTGGATTTGTTTTGGTGGGTTTGGGTTTTTGATGGATTTTTTTTCCCCCTTCTAATTGACATTAACTGGATTTTGAGGTTAATTTTCCCATTCCAAGGAAATACTACCTCAGCCATGTGAAATGGAGAATACCCATCCTACCCCCTATAAAATGCCTGGAAAACACAGCCAGGGAGAGATCAGCAAATAAACTGCCAAGCCCTGCAATTCTTCACTCGTGCCTAATCTCAAAATGAGGCTTAATTAGACCAACAGTGCACTCCTCATGGAGCAAAGATTACTTATCAGCTTAATTTGATACTTTCACAGACAGCTGACATATGGTTTCCTCCTCTTCCCCCTGCCTGTTCCTGCACTCGAGTTTAAACAGGGCTGAAGGGGCACATAGGACTTCTGCTCTTCCTCACTGCTGAACTGGGCTTCGTCTCACCTGGGAAAGAATTGGTGCTCTCAGGCTCCAGGACCTGAGCTCACCAAGAGGAGATTCCTTTTCCTCAGAGCAGATCCATATGCCTTTTCCTTCCTAACAGGTGTGCTACCAGAAAAACAGATTGGTGAGATGGAGCTTGTTCCTTAAAGGTGAACTGAAATGCTTCTCTGGCATGTGTAAAAAACAAAGGCTGCCTCTTTGAACCGCACACACTTTGTAGGGTGCGTATTCAATGCAGCTGTGCCAAGATCATCCTTGGATACACGACGAGCATATGAGAAAGAGATTTATGGGCACAATTTTTCAGAGCCACAGCAGCTCAGAATTATTGAGTTTCCCCATTGAGAGCAATGTGAGAGGCCACCTTACATCTGATGCAATTTAAACTACTCCATAGATCATGCTGGACACCCTCTAATGTGCATCACCACAGCCTTACTGAACCTGATAGATGTTAGCTGGGGAAGAGGATGAGGTGTACCCCATTACATATATTATAAGTCTGTTCTCTTCCACTGTACCATGGGTCCAGCTGGTGCAGATCAGTGAAACTCTGGTGCAGGTAATGGGTTTTGTGACAGTTTTCACCATTTGAGGACCTGGGCAATCCTGCTTCTTGTGGCAGCTCAGAAGTTTTGATCTTTTGTTTTTAACAATGCCTGTAGGTTTTAATTCTCTGCTCTGCCTGTGGGACTGCAAGCTACTGTGACCCAAACTTCACTTCCTGTGGGGGGCCAGGTCTACATTCCTATTGTTCAGGATACAGCCCTTGGCTGCAGGCTGCTCCCTGTCCTCAGGCATGAACTGGGAAGCTCTCAGCAAATCAGTGCCAAATCCTGAAAATCAGGCTACATGGGAGACTACGACACAACTTTTCCACTCAGTAATGGGCACTACACCAGCAGCGTACCACAAAGGTGAGGCTGTGGTATCAATCCCAAACAGGTCTTATCACACATGTCAGAGGGAGGTTTCCCTGTTTTTCCTAACAGAGTTTTGAACTAATTCAGGTGATGTGGGTGAAACACTGACACCAAAACCAAACCCAAAATGGACACCAAAGTGCTGTAGCTCCTCCCACAGCACTTTCCTTGCGCTCCTTCTGTTTCTGAGGGCTTAGGTTTTAAATGTGATGAGAGTTTTGTAAAAATGTCAGTCCTCATTGGAGAAGCATTTTTCAGTCTTTGGCTTACATGAGATGCATTTGCCAGGGTCAGATTCAGGTGCATCTGCACACCAATACAATTTCTCATAGCTGTGTAAGTAAATATTTTTTTGCAATACACCCGTGACTGATCATCATTTCCATTTGTGTATTTTTGACTGTGACAGTTACACAGCTTGCACTGTGATGCATTGTGATGCATTTTTTAATGATGTTTACATTTATTTCAGCAATCATAGTTATATATAGACACATATTTGAAAGTCCTAAATAAACAGGTTACAGCTCACTTAAGAAGCAAAATTAAATGGAAATATAAACTAGAATCAAATCATCTGAAGACTTAGCCCTTAACAAATACTTGGCATGTTTTGTATGTCTGATAGGTACATATACATTTTAAATGTATTTTATGTACTGGGCATAAATATGTAAAACAGATATAAATACATCTGTATCTGTTGACCAGAAAAATATTAAGTGCAACATATAAAGTGCATACACCGTGTCTATACATACATGTGCAAGCACAGACATCCAAGTACATCCATGTCCATGCATTCTGTACCGTAACACTTTTGAATCCTTGCCTCTGGAAGGTCTGTGTTGTAATAATACTTGAGAGCATAAAATAACAGAGCTGCCATGCTGTTGCATGCCAGGGGAGCTGCAAGAGCTGCACTGAGGGATGAGGGGCTGGAGGAAGCCTTTTGAGGTACGTGCTGAGGAGTGACACCCTGGGACACCATAGCTGTTGGGCAGACACCAGACACACACACCGAGTCCAAACTTCCTGTTAGATAGTATGGCCTGTGCACGTGCTTAAAATGCAGATCCCAGGTGGGACAAACAGCTTCACACTGTGTTTGACCCCATAAGTCTTCCAAGGGAGCAAAAGGACAGAGGGTGCTCAGGAAAAAGGGGAACCACAGTATTTGGGTCCTGTTGAAGGGGCTGTGTGCTGGCAAAGAGGGGCTTGCCCTGAGGAAGCTGCAAGCAGGGCTTCCAAGGTGGAGCAAGAAGAAGGAAAATGGCTGGTGTGGCATCACACCATGTTCTCTGTTTTGTTTCAAAGCCATGAGGCAGGAGGTGTTAGCTAAAGACAGGTCTTGACTGAGCACTAACTGCGGACGTGCATCTGCCTCTGGGTCTACGTTCAGTCACCAGGATCACGTTCAGAAATCATTCAATATGTGCCCACAGAGGTTACAATTCTTCACCTCTCAGACACCCTGATGGAAGCACAAGCTACACTGTTCTCCTCCCAACAGGAGACTACTGGAGTCCACTCTGGCCTGCTCTGAGGAATGGCAACCCTCACATCTCCTCCCTGCTGCTTCCCCTGACTCCCACGTGCACCCACCAGCATGCAGGATCTGCACATAACTCACTGTCTTGCCTCTGTGAAGCTCCTGCTGCCAGCTCCTGTTCTGGCAGCTGCTAGCACAGCATGGCACAGCGCAGTGTGGCATGGGACAGCATGGATCTGGGCAATGGATGCTGTTCTTTGCAGAGCTACCCACCCCACTCCCTTCCCTGCTCCCCTGAGAGAAGTTGCAGCCAGCACCTCCCTTCCTGAGTCTAAATGAAAACTATTTTTGCAGCCGTACTTCGCAGGACTAGCTAGAGGTATTCCCAGGGACGCTGTTTTTCCTTGGCCCTTCTGGAATATTATGACGGGACCTCATGCAGTAGTGGTGGAAACCATTCCCCTCAGACCCCTTAAAGCAGGACCTGGGGGGCTGATCCTCCATCCCAAATGCAGTCTGTGGTACCTCCCCAGGTGCACTCCTTCTCCACAAAGTTGGTTGGAAACCAAAGCCCGTGGTTTTTACTCACACACCCACGGCTGTGGTGGGTAACACTGTGGTAGGAATGACTCGGGTGGGGGTCCAGGAGCAGCTGGGTCCTGAAAGGCACACTTACAGCCCCTGCTGTGGAGGTTGTCTTTGCGGTGCTCAGAAGCATCTCCTGTAGCCTGTGGGCCTGATGGGAGAACAGCTGCTGATGGTGATGCTGATGCTGAAGTAGGAGCCAAGCTCTGCGGAATGGCCAGGCCCAGCTGAGAGCCATCAAATGGCATGAAAATGTAACTGAGGGCTCACGAGTGGGATTGCACACTCTAGAGCCGAATCCTTTCACCTTATTCAAGCAAGAAGACCCATTAAAATGAAATGATGAAACGAACTGTCTGTGCATGCACACGCATTTTCCTTTTTTGATCAACTACCTTTCTGCCGATACGCCGAGTAGAGTGTTTGAAATCCCTATAAATGTTAGATGTCCATGATAAAAGACAGTGCCCCTATTTGGCCCCTGGCCATTTTCCATGTTTATTTGGTTATTTATTTCAGTTAAGTGCAACACACCAGTTGATGCACAACACCCATGTGCCGCAATACGGCTCCGGGTTGCCTTGGCAACGGGTGGAAAGGGTTTTGAAGAGCCAGAGAGGCCCATGCTAATGAAAACAAGCATTCAGGGGGCCTCTTCTCCAGGTGGGCGAGAAGAGGCTCCCCGCTGGGCTCCCTCACCCAGCCTGCTTTCAAATAGTCTGATGCTTTAAACAAAAAACTACAAAACCAACAACAACAAAACAGCCCACCACCCAGCCCCCTCTGCTTTTTCTTTCCATGCTAAAACGCAACTACTGATTAAAAGTTCTGAGACGGTTCTTTGAAGCCTTTCATTAATAGGTTTCCTTTATGAATCCAAATTAGACGGCCAATGTATTTTCCTTCAAATAAAAAAGAAAAAAAAGAGAACTATTATGGAAATGGTTGTTGTTGTTGCTGCTGCTGCTGTTGCTGCTAGGTTTTACATGTTTAATCTCCTACATGTGCATCCGTGCCAGATGGCAGTGCCTGTAAGATGTGAGATAACCTTGGCACACCATCTTCGCCATGCTGATGCCGATCCCTGGGCTTCTGCAGGCTGTGGCTCACGCTTGGATGTGGTGGAAGCCACGGGCTTTGTCTCTGCTCAGTGGGATAAGGCTGACCAGTCCTGGCTCAGCACCCACGGTTCCCACTGGAAGTCTCAGGTGAGGGTGGGGGAAAGGTTAGTTGTTCAAAGAGGTCTTGTGAGACTGGGATTCTGAATGTATGGGGAGATCTCCCCGCTTGAGGAAGCAGGTCCTGTGAAAACACACCTGGGCAGCCGTGCTCAGGAAATTGAACAGTGGTGAGGAATACCTGATGCTATGGCTTTCTTAAAAAACATGAGGAAAAGGATAACAAATGGCTCTACAGGCTGAGCAGGAGTACAGCCAGCAGCTTCGATGAGAATCACATGTGTCCCACTTCCCTTATGGCTGCCCAGCAACTGCTAGGTATTCCCAAGGGCCAAATTGCTTCGCCTGGCTCAATGAGGTGATGGCCATGGAATGTGCAAAGAGATAAAGATGCAAATATGGGGATGACACAAAAAGGGAAACATCCAATGAAGTCCTGAACATAAGTCAAAAGTTGCTCTAGGCTGGTGATGGTGGATAAGAGATGGCTGAAGAGCTGAACACCAACGACAGAAGAAGCGTCCTGCATGATAATCCTGGGTGAGAGATTTCTGTTCCTGTTTCTGTTTCAATCTGAACTTTCCTTGGGCAGAACATTCTTCTGTGGACAATGGCATCCAACAATTCTGAATGCACGGTTTGTCTCACAGTCCAAAGTCTGCATTTGTGGCACAAAATTAAAGGAAAGAGAGAAGTGGAAGAGGAGAGTGAAGCAGACCCCTCCAGTGATGATGGAGAAGCAAGAGACATGGTGTCCATGGGATGGAGGGGGATGCCCAGCTTCTCTACTCTGGGCAGTATTGTGTGCACACAGGCTGCAGTAGCACAGCAGGCAGGCCCTCCAGCAGATCTTTTCCACCTCCGTAGAAGCAATGGAAGGTGGCAGCCTCTTTGGACTGGTAAAATGTCACAAGCCCCAAAGAAAAGAAATTGGGATAAATGTATCTTTCAAAAAAAATCTGAAACCAACCCAGATGGTGTGAGGCTGGGGACAAAATCTCAAGAGCCGATGGCATAGCTTCAGTGTTAAGCAAAATATATGTGGGTTTTTGGTAGGGGTCTCCACTGCTTGTAGGTGACTCAGTGCCAGAAACTGACTCATGTCGAAACAGCATTACAGTCAGACAAAGAAACTGTGTAATACACCACCAGGCTCTTGCTCTGATAATGCTCTCATGGAAGGAGTGTTTTACTCTGCCCTGAACTGCAGCAAAGCTTATCACCGAGAGCAGTGACGTACTGGTCACTTCGTTAATCTAAGCAAAGAGGAGTGAGGCTGGAAATGTTTATATGTGATTTCCCTCTGCTGAGGAAGGAGATAAGAATAACTATGACAACACACCTAAAACATTTGTTGAATGCTTCATTCTAAAACGAAGCATGCAAAAAAGAGCAGGCAGTGACTGAATGGGGGAGGGAAAATCCTTGTAGATGCCTTCCCAGAAAAATCAATATTGCAGCTAAAATAGTTTGAGATGCCTGAAAATTTTGGATTGCCAAGCAGCAGCAGGGCTACTTTTGGGTAGGAGGAAGTTCAAACCTTGGGAAAACAGGCCTCTTTCAGGAACATAAGAACCTGAGGTTCCTCAAAACATGAATTCACATTTTGAGATTAGAAGCAATTCTGATCTCAGTGGCAGTAATTTAAAGCTCATGAAATATTGTCTCTGAACAAGCACATTTCAGGAAATTTTTATAATTCCCATCTGAGCTGCCTTTGAAACAGGCTAAGAAACAAATTCATCAAACCATGTGAGGCGCCTGCAAGTAAACACAGCAGGTTGACTGAAGTGATAGCAAGGACATCCACAGTGCGTCATACATTTGATTTTGCAGGTGCCACTGCTACACATCACTGCAAACTTCCCATGTCGTCAGTGCAACTCCAGGAGCTGTGTTCTGCACCAGGATGAGGGTTTGCACCAGTCCAGCCAAGAAGAGCCCTTCCTCAGGCTGGGAAATGAGGCCACAAGCCATTGCTGCTCCTGTTGTTGAGAGGGTGTGGAGCAGGGCTGACCCATCTTCTGCCCTGCCAAATTTGTGCGAGACCCTGAATTGTTCCTGGCTCGGCTTGTGCTCCAGGGCTGCCCCACATGAGTAACCCCAATCTGTGCAGGCTTGCTCATGGGCTTAGGTGAACAGCCAAGATCTGTGTTTACTTTTTTGGGGCATGGCAAAGGCATCTAATTGCACCCACAGTGTGTTTCAGCACAGAACTATTTAACGCTTATGTTACAGAGTCTAAAGCATGATTTGCTCCTTGTGGCTCCTAAAATCTGCAACTTAGCCCTGCCAATGAAAACACAGAGACTTGGCTATGCAAGGAAACAGCTCACTCAGCAAAAATGGTGGCCTGTTGTTTTATTTGTGATGAAAAGCAGAAAAACATCCACTACCCACAGAAATGCTGTTCCATTTTGTTCACGAAAGCGGCAATTTAGAATTAAAGGCAGCTGAATTACATGGGCAACATGGGAAGAATTTGTTTTATGTGGGAGCTGCTGTACATACATAACTTTGCCACAAGGCTTCTACATTGATCATGGCAACCTGCATGGGTCACCTTGCTCTAACCAGGTATGGGGATAATCTGCGAGTCAAGTGCCACATTCATTTTATCTGCAGAGCTCTGCACAAGTACTCATAAACCATCCACTGCTATAAAGCAGCTGTTCCAATGCCCTTACTAATTGCTGTAGACTATGTCCCCAGATTGCTCTGGCATGTAAAACAGAGAAAAAGGACATAAAGACCTGAAAAACTATTGTCTTCACTGTTTTGTCTTGTTGGCTTTTGGTGTTTTGGTTTTTTTAGGGTTTTTTTGGTTGGTTTTTTGGGGGGGTGAAGGGGCTGCTTTGGTTGGGAATTTTGTTGTCGTTGTTGCGGTTTTGATTTTTTTTTTAAAGTATCGTGGATTTATTTGTATTTGTATGAATTTAAGAGAAAATCCTGGGTGTCTGCTTCATGATATAAGAATGGCTAGGTATTTGGTATGTGTCACCTATAATGTCTTCCACCTAAGGAGGTTAACACTCGTGTTGTTTATGTACAGTGAGACTGGGCAATAGTTTGATATCAAAGTAGGGAAGTTTTCTGGAGACATGCTGAGTCAGACACATCCCTGTTCAGACACACAAAAACTGGCAGTCAATAGTCTGTGAACTGGAGGAGAAATATCTTCTGATATCAAGATGTTTAGGAAGGATGCAGTGTGTTGGGTTGAGAACATGCATATGAGAGTCTAGCACCAAACTGGAATTGACATTGGCCTTCTCTTTGAGGGCTCTCTCCACCTAGATATGATCTTGGAGGCAGGCTTTGGCTGAATGGAAGGTCCATGGGTTCATACACTCCGCTTTGCTACCATTTCTGGGTCCTTACATATCATGTGGGGAGGCTACAGCAACAGAAGCTACCCATTACATCCCTTGTACAGCACGGGCAGCAGTGTGGGTCAAATACTACTTATTTAGGCCTCACAGCATCTATTTGCTTTAGATAAATTCTCTCAAACTATGGCTTGCTTCCTATTGCCTTGGCATGACTAGTTGTCCCTGCAGGAAGGAGTAACCTTTGTGCTCAGTAAGCTGGGGGTGGAAGCTGATCTTTGCAGAAGATGCATGGTAATAGGTGGATGGGATATGGTTTTGTTCTTCCCAGGTCTTGCCTCTTCTTCACAGACTCTCGTCCTCTTTCTAGCAGGGCTAGCGGTGTTATCCAGCCCAAGGTTTAAAAAAATCACAAACAAGACATTTCCCCAAATTCAAACATGGGCAATAAATTAGATTAGATGTAATAAATGCAAAGTTCATTTCTCCTCAGTAGTAAAGAAATACTATGTCGAGGTTTGAGCATGGCACTTCAAGAAAGATGTGAAAAAACGGAGAAAGAGGACAGTCTTAATAATCAATGGTCTTGAAAACATGACTTGTGCTGAAAAGTTGGGAAAAAAAACCCACTGTGCTCCACTGCCATGGCAGGCAGAACAAGAAGAAATGGTTTTAAATTGCAACAAGGACAGTTTAATCTAGGTATTAGAAAGCAGTTTGTCATAGCAGGTCTGCGATAGGTGTGGGAGTGGATTGTCTGGGCACGGGGTGCAGTATGGAAGATGCTTACAAGCAGCTCAGAAAACATGCATCAGGAATGACATGGACATAGCTAACCTGACCTTGAAGACACCTGACTGACTACAAGTGAACTTGGCTATTCAGCTGGGAAGGAGCTGGGCCATTAGAAGGCTGTGATTTCAGGTTTTCAGCAAGAAGAGAGATCCCGAGTGGTGAGCCAGGATTGCATACATCCATTGGGTATATCGAGGCTGGCCTGGGCTCAGGGCCTTCCCAGCTTGTGCATGCAATTCCTGTGTCAGCAGAAAGGCAGCCTGGTTCATGGGACACACCTCTTCCTATGGAGGAAGGGCACGGACGCTGCTGTTTTCCTGCCTGATATTTCCTTTGGCATGTCAGGGGTTTTCTGCAAGCTAATTGCATGCCATAGTTTGTACTACGGTATGCAAGGCTGTCCATGGAAAGTATTTTCATTTAAACTAATAATGTGGAGCTTCTGTGCGAGCTGACACCCACTTTTAATTAGTGCTGGCCAATTTTCCTCCGTGCCGAACAAGTCTAACCTGCTCTGCAGCTCAGGAGTCAGCAAGAGGATAAGAGAACTCCTTGGGATGCTATTTGATGAATTGACCATCAGACTGCCCCTTTGAGAAGAACCCCAGGTGGCCTGAGATGAGATGGAGAGTCCTGCTCCTTCCTCCCTATCCTCTTGTCCCTGAGGTGTGGAAAGGAAGGGTCAAAATCATATCTATGTATGGCAACCACTTCTGCAGCCTGCCCTGACCCTCAGACTCCTTCAGAGCTGCTTTCCCATATGAACTCTAGGGTGATGGGGGAACACAGAACATAAAATTTCTGGAATAGGCCAGGTATGAAATATCCATAGGGATAAATTCTGTATAATTCATTTTGGTTCTTACCCCCATGAAGTCCCTCTCAAGCACCAGGTGAGCACTGACTGAGGTGACAGATGAGAAGAGCTGAGTGACCTGTGGTGTCCTGCACCCACTTCTGAGTCTGGTCATGCAGCCTTTGTTTAAATTTTCTCCTCACCACCCTGCAGTGTGTGTCTAAACTTAGCTCTCAGCCACAGAAGATCTCAGGTAGGCCACCAGCAGCATTTAATTCAAAAGAAAGACTGTTTCCTGTACAGACTGGTGCCCAAAATATCGTCAGAGGAAGATGAAACAATTTACTCATCAATTCCTGGTCACCATATTATAGGGGAAATACTGTGGTACCAGAAAGATTCAGGAAATAATTGGGAATGGTAATTTGAAAACAGACATGAAGCTTGCGAGGGTAATATAGGGATCCAAATGAAAAAAAAATTTAAAAATAGAGAGAAATGGGTTTTCTTAAAAGAATTCTAAATTAATTTCAGCTGTAGATCGTACTTTCATTCCATCACAGCTAAGTACAAGTGGAAATAAAGTGAAAAAAATTGAGGGCAGTGTCAAGAAGCACTTCCTTACATGAGCAGTAATTGGAGAGCAAGGTGACCTGTGAGACAATGTCATGAGAGAAAAACATTAGTGTAATTAAAAAATCACTTAGATGCACTACAAGGAGAAAGGATGAATGAACTTTGGCACACAATGCCTCTCCCAGCCCCTCGTCCAGCCCACCAGAAACGTGCTTGGACTCACAGAGTCCCTTTGGTTGGACCACTCTAAGTCCTATTGTAACACACATGACTTTGCTGTGGCTTCCGACTGCACTGAGTGTGTTGCCATCGATGGAACGGGACAGAGGTCAGTCATTTCCCATCTTGGATGGTTTTCTGAAATGCATTTCCATGCAGCCTGTGGGCAGAGGACCTCTCAAGCCATCTTTCAGGAGAGAGGTCAATATCAGCCCTGTCCTTGACCCTGCCTCTGGTGGGGTGGAGTGGATGGAGGGAGAAGGGATGGAGCCACACCAGTCCTTACTGCTGATTCACCGCTGGATGGGAAAGCTGTTGGCTTCAGGGGCAGGCTAATAGAATGTTTGTGCTCCTCTGACTCATGCAAGCAGTGAATTAAACTCTTCCCCCAGGCAAAAGGGACTTGCCCAGCGGAGGGGCACTGCATCCTCTGCCTGGGGGCTCAGGGAGAAGTGGGAGGGCGTCCCTCCGGACACACACACACATACACACACAAGTGTGCTCACACACAAAGGGCTTTTGGTGAGCACATCCTGGCTCCCAGCTGGTTTCCCCTCGCTGTCACCCTGAATACTGCTCCTGGACCCATTTTGTCACCTCTGCTCTCTCTGAAGCTTTTACGACGTGTTGGGTTTTCACCGTACACGGCTGCTTTCCTGCGAGCTCTTCAAATCATGAGGATTAAACTGCGCCGGTTTGGAAACCAAGGGGACATTTATCACTGACAAAAGGCGGCAAGAATTTTTCTAAATCAGAGATTTTCTTACAGTAGAACTTTTGTTACTGGAGCAGATCTATAATAATATCACTACTGTTTCAGTATTTTTATTACAGTGCTGCTGGGAAGAGAAGCTCTTTTAATACAAATGCTGTCATTTAGAATTGCTGCTATGGTAGAAATCTTAAATTAAGCACTGTCCTTTATACAAAATACAGCACCACCTGCTTGAACACAGAGCTGATAAAACACTATATTTTTTTTTCCATGTGTCACATCAAATTATCCAGCAATATAAAAGAAATGGAAGTACACAAAAGTCAGGGCTTTTTTTCTGAAATGGCTTCACCCGTATCTTCTCCTCACAAGCACAATGTGCTGGGTGGGGGGCAGAGATAGAATGAACAGGCTCTTCAGAGAAAATTCCTTCAAAATAACCAATTTTTATGTCAAAACTATGTTCAGAACCACAGCTCTGGTGTCCTTTCAGTTCAGATCCATAACATGTCCCCAGCTGCACAAAATGTCTGTGTATTCACAGGTGTGGGAAAAGGACTTCTAGTACAGCTGAACAATGAAATTGTCCTACCTAAGCCAAAAGTTCATTTGCAGTATGGCTTATAGCAGTTTCTCCAATGAATAAATTACTGGCTGATACAGCTAAATCAATCTGATTATTTTTTTTAATTTGTTTTTTGCTGCTGTTACTGTTTTTTTCTCTCTGGGAGTGAAGTGCTGTTGTTCCAGCATTAGACAAGGAATTGGGGAATATTTCATCAGCTTGCCAGGCTGGCCAGGGGGTCCTGTTGCCAGGATTAAAACCCCTTGGAAAGGAAGCACAAATCCCCCCCTTCTTCTCCACTGCAACAAGGATGGTTAAGGCAAGGCCCAAACACAGACTGATATATGGCAAGAGTAGGGCTTGGCTGTGCACCCCAAAGCCAGAGAGGAGCCCCAGGTGTGCCAATGGAGGCTGAAGCACAAACAGAGGCAGTATCTAATCCCCTCACGTCTGCTGGGAGTGACCTCAGGCCCAGGGCACTCCACATGTTGCTGTCAGAGGTTGTCCTCTGCACTCCAGGTCATGAGAGTTCAGGCTGGGAAAAATACAAACCACAACACCAAGTCTTGTTCCTGAGTGCCTTTGAACTATTTTTGAGGCCCTCTTGCCACCTACAGATTATTCCAGCAAAGGAAATACGCTTGTGACACATTCCCAAGCATTACACCATTACCTAGTATTTATTCTTCTGCATGTCAAATAATTGGCAGTGTTCTGATGACAGTCATTTCTTCCATGGGGCAAGCATGCATTGAGGCTCCTGTGATGGACTATATAAAGCTTGACTTAGATCCAGAGAATTTTGAAGGAGGTGCTGACAATACACTCATTAATTCACAATTACGTTCCTTCAGAGAGCCTCCTGGCACTTTCTAAATACTGTTTAGAGCACATGCCTCTTTTATGGAAGTCAAAAAAACAAGGACAAAGAGGTTTAAGTAACTTGCCCAGAGCCCTACAGGAAGGCACTACCAGAGGGTACCATAGAAATTAGCCCTGTGAACAGGACCATCTGTTCACAATGGCCTGAATTTTTGGGATTTATTTATATCTTACAGAATTGTATTCTTCCTGTTACTTTAAGTGTCTGCTGCTTGGGAGAAAGCAAAGATTTGGTAGTTACTAATGATTCCTTAGCTACTATGAGGTTGACACTAGGAGGTGACAAAATGGAGTTGCCATTCCAAATCAAACTCCAATCCAGAAAATCTTTCAAAATTCAGAGTTTGCCTTGCTGGAGCCACTGAAGTTTCCAGAAGAGCTAAAGGATGTACATGCATCCCTGCAGGGTCTGATCCCAGTCTCTGTGTGAGGGTGTGCCTTGTAACGCCCCAGCTACTGGGAGTGCAAGAACCACAGTGGCCCCCAAAAACTGCAAAAACTCCAGTCAGTTCTCTCAAATGTGACATTAGGATCGTGTTCATTGTGGTAACAGTGCCCAGAGGTCTGGTGTCCACCAGAGGTCTTGTCCCCATCATGCACTTTGCCAGTTTGAGGACTGCCCCTCCCCACACTCACTGTTCTGCGAGCTTGTTTTCTGTTGCAGTTCTGTATTTCATCTGACAGATGAACCCTTCCTCTATGATTTTGGGAGAAAAAGAGGAAGCTCCATTGTTCCATTGTCCTCCAGCATGGAAAGAGACTGAAAAAAATCAACAACTTTAGATATTCAGTGCTGTATAGCACCATTTTAGTTTATAGAAACAAAGGTCATGCTTTAACAAACCCCTGACACTTTATTTCTGAAGATTATGGTGGTTTTGTTGAGAGATAAACATGAAGAGGCTTTTAAAGCTAAATCACATTGCTTGAGGATTGTGCCCATCCTGGCATAGGATATTGAGCAGGTCTTGGTAAAATGATCATTGACTTAGTAAGGTCTTTGAGGCAAGCTCTGTCCATTAAGGCCTAGACAGACATCCCTGGCTGGTTTTTATTTTTATGTTGTACAGCAGGGTTAAACAATAGTTCATTTGCTCCTGCTGATACCTTAAGCTGAGTTTGCACTGACAATACTTTCTACATTTTCAGATTAAATAAGATCTGTTAAAATTACTTGGCTGGCAACACAAGGATCACTGGTGGTCAGACCATTCAGAGGCTGTTGGTCCATTCTGTCATGAGTTAAATAATCCAGTGAGCAGCTGTACTGGACCAGCAAGGCTAGTGTCCCTAGCAAGGAAGAGAGCTGTGTAAATGAACTCTACCTTGATAGCCAAAAGGCTAGGAAAACTTGCCACAACTCTGCAAATCTTCTGTGAATTTTGACTTTCTTTAAAAAGTCAAAACATTAGTTATCAGAGTTAAAGATTTTTACTTGCTTCAACTGTGAATTAAAGCTTTTTCTCGTGAGAAATAATTAGTTTTAATTGTTCTTTCTGCTTTTCTTGTAGCCTTATCTCATGGAATAAGTTGTCATTATAAGAGATCAAAAAGCTCATTTTTCTCAGGGAAGCCTGGATTCCAGGACGTATTGCAAACCTGACTGTAAACTGAATATTTGGCAATAGTAAGAAAGCAGGGCCTCTTTTGTTTGAAAGACAATCTAGCAGATCTACCCCAGATAAAACCAATTGTCTGCTTTACAGGTATCTGGCAGATGAGAGGTCAGCTTTGGCTGATTCAAGCCAAATAGGTATTTCTTTTCTTTTCTTTTCTTTTTTTTTAGCAGTACTTTCTCATAAACAGAACTTCATCAGACTGAAACAGCCCTCTACTTCTGTGTGGCTGCTCTGTTTTCCTCTAAGCAAATTCTTCACATGCCCAGAAGGAATCTTGTTTCCAACATCTGGGAGTACTTTAGAAGCTTTCATTATTTATATGCCAAGATAATATCTTTTGCCCATGAATGTGCTACTGTTCCCATTGATTAGATGTTTGCTGATTGCTGCCAACTGCAGTGGCAGGGGTAGCATGGAAGCTATTCCCCAGTCCTCGCTTTACATCACAAACCATGGGTCTCCAAACGCCCATCTGACCTTCAGGAATTCATTAAATTTAGGCTGCTACTGACTTGGGAAGGCTATAAAGTGAGGAGTTGCAGGGAAAAAAGAAGGGAAAAAAAAAAAAGAGCTGGCATTTAAAATTAAGATTAAAGACATACCAAAAGGAAACTGTAGAAAACAGCAATTTAAATGAAAGGGGAAAAAAAAGAAAATAAGAGAGGTTGTAGAATGAGAAAGGACAATTTCTTGATCATATCTTTGATAGCTAGGAGTTGTCTAGCTTGTCCCAGAGCAAGCTAGGAGTGAAAAGAGCCCTTGTAAAGGCCCGTGAACCCAGCTCTTTAGGGTTCCTAGGGCTCTCCCCAGCCTCTTGTCCATCCTCTCAGCCTCTGCCCAAACCTGGCCCTTGACTGTCAAGTGCTGGTCATGCTGGTCTCAGCAGAGACAAAAGGTGAAACAGAGAGAGGAAAATGCAGATAGGACCAAAAACTGCCACTCAAAGGGCAGCTCTGAAACCATAGCAGGAAGTTTTGCAATAAAATGAATGTATGTATTCAAAGCAAGGAAGAAAGTATGGTTTCCCTATCATTTCCTCATGGCTTTGTTAAGGAACATTCCTCAAGCACTGTGCTGCAGCAAACCACCTGCAATTTTATTAAGAAAATGAATTTAAAATATCAGATAATGCTAAGGCATTTTTGAACACGCAGGAATTAGCAGGTTTTTGATGAACTCCCTGAGCTTCTGAGAGGACTAGTTTGCATCTCCTCATGGACTGGTGGCTGGTGCTGGTAGTATGCTGCTGTATCTGCAAGGTTGGTGGCCACAATCGCCCTGCTGCCGCAGGGAGCTCTGTGAGGATAATCTGGATCTTCACAGTCCTGCTCAAGTAACTCACTGGGCAGATAGGACTAAAATTGTTGCCTGTGTGTCCAGAATGTCTGGGTAAGAATATTTTTAATTGAACCTCTTACCTCTTAGTAATAATTGTCTTTTCAATTTTTCTTCTGCAGCAAGCAGTGATATGATATATATTGCACATTGTATTTGCAGAGATGCTGTCCACATTTTCTCAGGTTAGTTTCCAATTTAATTTTTTTGTAGTAGACTTACGATGCTTGACTCCATCTCTGGCCCATCTGGCATCTTTAGAAGCAATATTGACAATTCGCAAGTATTTCAAAGGTTGATGTTTCAACAAGGATACTGTATTCTTTTTTTCTGAAGCTCTTTCTAGGAGCACTCAATGGTTTTGTTTGCTCATTTTCACTTTTGTTAACAAAGATCTCATCCCAAACCACTCAGTGTAATTGCCACTATGACATAACCAACAATTTGAGTCATTTGATTTCAAAGGTGCTAGACATTTATAGACTATAGCATTTCAGGTATTTTTCATCTTATACAGATGCCTAGAAATGGAAAAAGAGACACCAGGTCCTCAGCTGGTATACACTGGGGCAACTCTGTTATGGTCACTGGAGCCGTGCTAATTTACAGTAGTTGTGGATCTAGCTTGTTTCCAGAGTATGCATTGATTTTGCCATAACTCACTCTTTCCTGGTTTCCAGGCATTTAAATGTAAATGCATTTGATGTTTTGGGAATGTACATGGCATTGCTGTGTCGGTCTTGATGCTGTGTTAATGATGCAATGAGTAATAACCATGGGCTAGCTTGGAAATTAAACTCCTGATTTTATTCTTATAGTCTACTAAATTAGAAATTAAATTTCAGGTCATTTATATACTTAAAGGGTCTGGGAGTGTAGAGAGTTCTGAATTAAAACATTAATGAACAGTGTTGTAGAAAATAACTGTTCGACAAAGGGTCAATTCCAATGATTTTGGTGCTGGAGAAAGTTTAGGGAGACCCCTGCTTATCTGAACCTCTGTGGTGACAATGTGACAGCTGAATTTCTTCGTTTTAAATTTATGTAAGTCACCTCCTTTTCCCCAGAAGGTTATTGCAGCCAAAACTATGTCACCAATCTGCTCCTCCCCATAACTGCTGGCACACACAGCCTGAGCTCCTCACTGGTGTCAGCGATGTCCACGGCTTTTTGCAGGGGCTGGGCAGGGCATTTCCAGGGGATGTTGCTGTTCTTGGCTGGCCATTCCCTTGCCTTCCAGCACCACGATGCTGACTGACAGATCATGCTGTCACCTGTGCCCTTGGAATGAAATTGCCACTCTGAATACTTCTAACAAAATGGTGAGGGTTCCATATTAGAGAAATCCTCGTCAGTGACTATAAAACACCATTTTAGGCATATTTAGAGCTCTCTAGCTGGATTTGTGTGAAGTAGGAGCTGGCATTGTTTCACAGGCTTTGAACTGCAGCCACTTTGCAGCAGACCAGGGCCTGATGGGCTCTCAGGAGCTCTGCAAAGAGCTGTCCCTGGCTGCCCTGCCGTGGCCCTGCTGTCCCACTGCCTGGGAAGCCTCTTGCTGCTTCAAGGAGTGCAAATGGGGTCTGACTTCTCTTTGGTGAGTGTGTGAGGAGTGACTTACGGGTGGGGGTTTGAACTCAAAGCTCTGCCTATTTGGGGTTGGCACGTCGAGCTTTGTCCATGGTTGATAAGAACTGAGAGTAGGCTTCAAATCCAGCTTCACTGAAAGTGACTGCAGATATCATCTAAGGAGTTTAGAGATAAAAGCTGCTAAGGCCATGAGAGATACTGTTATTAAAGGGAGGTTTTTGGCACGTATCTAAAAAAGAACATATCCCTGATTATTTGTTCTTTCCTTCATTTCATACTCACCGACCAACAGTTTTGAACATGTGCACAAGAACCAGCGTTGTACTGTTTGAGTTATTTCAGAGCTTCATTTTTAACATTACTAATTGACCCACTGATGGATGCTTGCTCTCCTTACTTTATCACTGTAATGTTGTTCTAGCTAATTCCCTGCTGAAGCAGCAGAGCTACCCATTAAGCAAGCGCTACAAGCTGATAAGGAACAGCAAGATGATTTATGCATTGCATCAGGGAACAGGGACAAATATTGGCATCAAGGTGACTTATTTGACTGTGAATTTACAGTGAAAAGGTCTCAGTAGGAAGCACCAGACATCGGTTCAGTGTTTTGCCACAAGCAGGGAGCCAAACATGTTTTTCTACTGTAAGTGACACTGAGGATGCAAGCAAGAAGACAAGAAACCAAGAGCAGCCAGCAATGCTGTGCATCTGCAATTCAAAATGGTAGATACTGGCTAAGGGGGTAAACACAGTAATCAAAATTTCTATGTGAGTTTTAGTCCTTTGGAGTTTCCAGGTACTTGTGTATGGAAACACCAGCCTTTATTGACTGAAGATGACCATATGCATTGGCAGAAAACTAGGGAGGTGGGACTAGGGATTTCTTAAAAAATAAATCAAACTGGGCAGCAAACCCCTATTTTTTTTCCTGTCATGTGACACAGTGAATGGTGATTCATAAATTATTATTTGCACACTGACAGCTTTTCTTTCTCTACTCCACAGACATCATGACCATCAGTTTCTTAGAATCATAGTCCCATTTTAGCCAGGATCCCACCCAAATCCTTATGGAAAACATACACAAGAATAGCTGTTCAGGGCCAGGCCTGAGGTGTGTCTGCCTCAGCTTTCTGTCTGTGACAGCAACCCCTAGCAAACACCTGCAGAATGTAATAACGAAATGGGCATATACAAAAGACCATTCCTCACTAGCAAGATCCAGCTTCTGGAAGTCTGTCATTTCGTGAGTCCCTGAGCTACAAACCTATCTACATCATTGTGGCTCTTGGTGACCATTTCTTCCATGATTTTTTTTTTAAGGGATCATGGAGATGATTTTGCTTTTGGCCTTTGCAACATTATGGGTTCCATCATTTAATAGTGTGTTCTGTGAAAGACCACATCTTGATTTCAAAGAAGAGATGAGATTGGGCTCATTTGTGATATGGTAGTTGGAGCACTGCAGGTCTTCTAGGTTTACAGTGCTACACAGTAGTAGATGGAAACCCAGAGGACAGATTCCCACAGCAGTGTGTATAACCAGCTTCATGTGCTCCTCTTCATATGGTGCTGTCAGATACAGGGGCCCACAACCAGCACTCCAGTGGCCACCTCTCATACATCATCTCCTAGGTGAACATGGGAGATGGGAGTGGGACAAAGCTTCTCTTAATTCTGCCTTTACATCCAGAAGTAGCTCACCCTATGTCATCTTGCTTAAAGCAAAGTTTCATAGGTCCTAGAGAAGCCCTTGTGGTATTTTCAGATTTCTGAACTAGAAATGAGTAACCATCAAGTAGCTTTTCTGCTTCTGTGCTTTTAAAAATCCCTGTATGACATCCATGTCCATTTTGTGGGCATAGGCTACCTGAAAGCTAAGCCCTCATTCTGGCCTGCTTGTATGTGGTATGCAATGCTCCATTTTCCTGTAGGATTCATTTGATGAGCTGCTCAAGCTGAACTTCACAGCAGCTGATACGAGCTGCCAAAGGAATGTGGGAACTTGTCATTGAAGAGGGGACAAAGGGGGCAGGTTAGGGCCAGAGGATGTGTCCATGGGGTGCAGCAAGGTGGACTGTCCCTGAGTGCAGACACAGTGACACTGGGTTTCCAGAGCTCAGCCTTTTAATGGGGGAAGGCAGGAAGAAGGATCATATTGGATAAGCACCATGGTGGTGAGCAAAGCTTCCAAACAGGGGATGTCAAGCTCTGCAACAGAAGGGGGGGACTTTTAAATGCCAGCTCTACCATGACAGAACAAACCATCATGGAT
This sequence comes from Fringilla coelebs, assembly GCF_963513975.1. Taxonomy (NCBI): domain Eukaryota; kingdom Metazoa; phylum Chordata; class Aves; order Passeriformes; family Fringillidae; genus Fringilla; species Fringilla coelebs. Next base: position 108,129,580 of record NC_140028.1, on the reverse strand, counting down.
GCTCAGGACTCCGAGCTACTGTGCACCATGTCTGAGGACAGATAACAAAAAAGGTAAAACAGTAATTTCAATTTCAGCACTTTCAAGAGGCTAAAACATTTCCTTAAGGTCTTTGGGTGACAGTGTTCTCACCTATAAAGGAGAGACAGCCCAACTCAGCAGCTCACAATATCATTGTGAAACAGAGACAATTAATGCTTGGAAAGTTCATGAGCTGTTGAAAGCACGGCACAAATGCTAAATATTATTATTGAATTACAGTGTGATTGAAACAAATTGATTTGTTAAGAAAGTTTCAATGAATAATATTCGTAACAAATTCCATTTAATTTGCAACAGTGAGTCATTAGCTGGTTCTTCTGCTGATCTATTTATACACCCTGCTGAAAAGATAACCGATTTGAAGAATCAGATCTTAAGATAACTGCTCCTTAGAACAGTGGGATCAAGCATCTTGTAAAATCTGTGGTAGTGTCAATCCTTGTTTAGCTATCCCCTTTTTCATCATATTTGATCCTGACAAAGGTAATGTGAAAAGCACCTGCAATAAAATATCCCTCTTTTGAGTGTTCTGAGTTTGCCCAAAAGTACAGTGCTTCTCTTAAAGAGCAGTGCGTCGATAAACTTGGTCTAAAATTAAATGCCTCATTTTCTGATTCTCTGCAGGCTTCACCATGTAGGATGATTACAAGTTATGAGATACTGAGTTCTGGAAACCCAAATTACTCCTGGATTGAAACCTCCCTCAAATGCCAGCACTCACTTCAGGGGAACAATTCAAACCACAGGATGGAATAGCTGAAGATGGCAACATATCTTTGGTCCTGTTCTGCCTCATTTTGCCTCTCTACAAGGGAGAGGCAGGGCTACATCTCCGGCTGTACAGAAATTATAATTTGGACGTTTGGATGACAGCATCCAGTGTCTCAATTAGCTATGCCAGCTTGCATCAAACACTCATTATTAGCTGCCACAGATTAATGACCCACTATGAAGCAAATCCCTGCCAGGGGACAAGGGGCCAACATTTAAAAAGTGCAGGAAATTTCAGAGAGGGAGCTTCTTTTGGTGGCAACAGGAGGATTATACTGGGTTTTGCTATGGATGCTGCAGTGAGGGTGGGAGGCAGAAAGGGAGTGAAGCCTGGTTAGATGGAAGGATGGGAGAGGGGAGTGCATGCATGAAGTGCCTGCCCTCCCAGAAGGAGAGGGGACAGTGGCAGAGGGGACAAAAGGGTGAAGCTGTGCTGTGAAGAGCTCAGCAAAGCAGGTGCACATTTGAGCTGGGCTTGGGGAAGCAGCATCTCACATCTTCACAGGAAATTTGCCTATTTCAAATTAAAAGCAATCAATCAGGGCTTATAAAAAGGAAAAATGCAAAATGAGCCGGGGGGTAGAAAATTTATACAGAGGGCTTTCAAGAAACCATTGAAGAAAAGAGGAAATTTTCAGGTAAAACTAAATGCAGAAGGACGATATTCATCTTCTACACCAAAGATAGAGGAACTTCTGCATGAGGGCTGTCCTCTCTCCCCTCCTCCCTTGGCCTTCAGAGCCCCAGAAGGTTCCTGCACCCAGTCCCCAGTGACACAGCAGCTGCTGGAGTGCACCTGAGATGGGTCAGGGTCACCGTGGTAGGATGTAAGATTAGGACCACAGGTAGTGTGGTAGGCAGTGGCAGAATCTTAATAGTTTTGCTATCCTTGGTGTTGCTTTCACTTAGGCCTGGGCTACTATCTGGCCGAGGTATGTTGCCCACCATTAACACAAGTGTTTCTAAAATTAAAGTAAGAAGAAGGCAAGTACTGGCACTTCACAAGAATTTTATATCTATATTTTTAAGCCTGAAAGAAACTCAGTGAAATACTTCTGAAATAACAGGAATGAGACAGTTAAAGTGTTGTACAAAGGCTGCCTTTAAAACTTCCTTTTTATTTTCTGATCATCATTTTTGATCTTCTTCAATCGAATGGAGCATCACTTAGAAACTGATGAAAAGAGAACCTTCATCTGGTTATTAACTCCTTGATGAAAGACCTGTAAAAAGCGCATTGTTCATTAACAGGACTTCCGAAAATATTGAAAATTAACTGAATTCTTCATGAGATACATGGCTTCTTGCAAGTTATAATTGGGCTCACGCACTGGAAACCTGACCAGTTATGACTGCAAAGATGGGAACAGTGTTGTGCTGTTGCCAATAAAATGAACATTTTACTAGACTTCTCATTCCCTTCTTCACCACTTGGATAATCTCCCTCTCTAAATTACACTGATTTGAGAAGTAGGAGAGGCAGTTCGAGCTAAAGTACGGTAGCTGAAAATTGTCTGTCCTCATAGATATCAGATCAGCTATTTTCAATATACCAAATCAACAGTTTTAAAGTTACAACAAAACTTTACACAAAGGAAAGGTCATCTTTGACCAGAAAAAAGAAAGCTTTTCTTTGGAGTAGCACACACCCTAAAAGAGTGACCTGGCAATGCTGTTCCAGCCCTATCCAGATGCTGTATTTGTGTGTCTTGTGGTCTGATTCCTCTTGCCATCCTCACAGCAGGGCTGGCTCCTATGGTAGTTCATAGCAAAGCTGGAAAAGACTTGGTGTGTGTTGCTGGGCCTCTCCTGCCTGAGCTGGTCTTTGGCCACTGTTCCCTCCTGGGAGAGAGCAAGAGAGAAGGTTTGGGACCTCCAAGGAGCAAGACACAGATGCAGGTGGAGAAGAGTCCCAGCTGTGGCAGGGGAAGGTCCTGCTGGCTGATGGCCCTCGTTCCTCACCGGTGCAGTGTTGATGGAGACCCCCTAGCCCCACCACAGAGGAGGCAGAGGGTGCAGTGCTGCCATGGCAGGGCCACGGAACTCTGGATTACACAGGTGCTCCACAGGACGCTCCTCTGTCCCCTCTGAGCACTGCCACCTTGTCCTGGCAGCCCTTTCCCTGTCCAGCTGGCATGGGGATGCTTCTGGGAGGAGGTGCAGAAAAGGAGTCCCTTTGCAGAGGAATGCACACCTCATCTCATCCTGCTGTTGATAACCAAAGGCTGGCTTTCTTAGAGAGAAAACCACAGGAGATAATCCATGCAGGAAAGAGAGAGAAGGGAGCTCTGTTCTTTAAAGTCTTGAAGCTGGAGCTGGGCAAATGTTTCTCTTCATAATAAAAAATCAAAGCTTGGGCAGAAACATTTGTGCAACTGTGTCACATATCAAGAGTGTTTCAGTTTGTCCCTCTTCAAAACAAAAGGGGGGACACCAGAACAAATGGTCTTGTTTCCGTATTAAAGAGGATGTTCAATTTATTTTTGTTTCAAACTTGTGCCTAGGCTGGAAGGCTACTTAAATCAAAATATATGTAGCCTGCTGTTTCTACAATGAAAATGTTTTATTTTTAGTTGACCCAAATTTTGACCCAAATCACTTTTTTTTTATTTTCTCACATGAGAAAACAAAACAGAAATGAAAATTCATTTCAAGTCTTTCAGAAACAAACTTTTTAAATCCCTGTGTTGGACCAAGGTTCTATTAAATAAACAAATAAAAATAGGCAAACTCACAATCGCTGTTGATAGCCCCAACAGGGAATGAATACCAGGCCTTCAGTTGAGGTGGTTATGATTTTTATTTCAGTGATGCTTTGAAGTTGGATGGATCTTGAAGATTTAACTATTTCAAATTGTGTTGGAAATGAGGATGCAACATTTAAGTAGCTGCCTTTTTGAAGGACTGCACTTTCATACCTATGTGTTTGAATTGACCTTGCTGTGCAGATATGGGCAGAAATTGTACCACAGGAGTCCCACCTGATGATGACCCTGCTTGAGCAGAGAGTTTGGACCAGATGATCCACTGTGGTCCCTTCCACCTTTACTCATTCTGTAATTGTGTGCCTAGATTGGAAAGCAGGGTGGTTTGCCTGAATTTCCTTGCTTTGAGAAGATTTCAGTAACATCTTCTGGATGAAAGCCTCTGCAGTGATGCTGGGATGGCAAACATCTGTGCTCTGACAATTTCCACCTGGCCTAGCCATGCATTCAGCTGGACTGTGTGCTGTGTCTTTAAGGAGAACACAGAGTTAAAAATAGATCCTTGAGAAATGAAAAGCCTGTAAATGCTCTAAATGCTTTTTTAATAAAAGGAAATTGCTTCAGGAAGTGATTCCTTATATTCCAGGCTCTGCCAATTGTTTCCAATAAGTGCAGCTTGGGGTAGCTATTATCTCACTAAGTTGTATTAATGTGTTTGTTGTGGCTGCTTTTCCTTTTAAAATAACCTACAGGATAACTGGAGTTCTGCTGCTTAACTTCTGGGGTTTTGCCATAAAAGCTGTTCCAACGGGTTCTTTCTTCAGCACGAATGCCTCACAGTAGCACATAATAATCTCCTCCCTTCTTATTCCCCACTGGACCACTGGCCAATTAGCATGATGTGGTGCTTTGAAAAGCCCCTCCCCTCCCATTTCCCCAGTCATTCTTCCTTCCCTGAACCAAAACACCCTGAGCACAACAGGTCCTTCACCCCGAGGAGCTGAGCCCTTTCATGCAGAGCTGCCTCTGCACAGACCAGTGTGCCAAGACCTGAATCCTGGGAGTTCCATCATGCAGCAAAAAAAGCACTGGGTCACACTTGACCTGGATCGTGCAGTTGGCAGTTTAGGGGCTACATGAATTCAAGGTGTGATTCAGATTGGGCTGTGACCCTGTGGACTGTTGTGAGAACGATTTGGGACCTGAAGTTTTACGGGCTCTGTTGACATTCTGCAGTCTCACAGAACCCTCAAGCCAAGAAAACAAGAGGCTTATAGCAATTCTTTAACTGGCAAAAACTTAATGCTCATGGCTGGTGACTAGATGGAGATGATGGAAGCTCAAAAATCTGTAAAAGTTGTGACTTGATTCAGAGACAATCAAAGCATGTCATTTCCAGTGTTGATGACAAGCTCTTTCCCTCCTGTTAGAGATTACAGTCCAGACTCATGCCTATCGTTCTACTGAAAGTGACCCTGAGGACCAGGGTGGACAATCCCCCAAGGTCAGTAACAAGTTGGCATCCTTTCCAACTCTTCCAACAGCTTCAAATATCAACCCTTTTTGATAACCTCTGCTACTAAAAATGTTTCCTGCTTTTCTTGAAAAGACAGATTTCTGTCCCTCGGTGATGGAAGTCAAAGGGACCTTTCAGATGAGCACAAGAACACATTTTCCCTCTGCACTCAGCACTGGTGAGGCCACGCCTCTAGTACTTCACCCAGTTCTGCCCCCCACCCACTTCAAGAAAGACACTGAGGTGCTGGAGCAAGTCCAGGGGAGGGCAACAAAGGTGGTGAAGGGTCTGGAGAGTTACATGAGGAGCATCTGAGGGAGCTGGGGGTGTTTAGCCTGGAGAAAAGGATGCTTGGGCTGCCCTTATCACTCTCTACAACTCCCTGTAAGGAGATTGTATCCAGGTAGGAGTTGGCATCTTCTCCCAGGCAACCAGCAACAGGAGGATGAAGCCTCAAGCTGTGCTAGGATAGATTCAGGTTGGACATCAGGAAGAATTTGTTCAGAGAAAGGGTGACTAGACTTTGGAATGGGCTGCCCAGGGAGGTGGTGGAGTCACCGTCCCCGGAGGTGTTTAAGGGAAGACTGGATGCGTCACACAGTACCAAGGTCTGGTTCACAAGACGGTGTTTGGTCAAAGGTCATCAATGACCTCAGAGGTCTTTTCCAAGCTGCAGGATTCTGTGGCTATCTAAGTGAAGATGATGGACTGTCCTTTTGGTTTACAGCCAGGTACTGTCTCTCAGGTAGCCCCAGTCCACAACAGCAAGTGTGAAACCCCCTGCATGAGAGACCCACTACAGAGCAGGGTATGTGTGTAAGTACCCAAGCCAGAATCATCTCCACAGTCTTATAAAGAGGGAAATATGAAACGGCCTATCAAAGATAGGATATGGAAAACAAACACCCTGTTCTATTGTTGAATGCCAAAGGTAGATTTCTATGCAGCATTTTAAATAATTAAACAGCAAAACAGTGTTGCCATCTGCCAACATCCATCTGGTGAGGGGAGCACAAAGCTCTGAGTGAGAAGCCAGCACCGAACAAGATCTGTTCAGTAACCGGAGATATTCCAGCAATCAGGTCATGGACGCTTTGTGGTGCTGTCATCTCTTCTGCTCAGAAATAACTGGCAGTCCCAATAGCCCCTGTTTAAATAGGGCTGCTGGTAGGGCATGAAGCCCTGCCAGTACAGGCAGAGACGTGGCTTTGTAGTAGAGGTGGCAGTAAATATTTTGTCATCAGAAACACTATAATGTTATTTGTAAATGTAGGGACATGCTGGCTTCAGTACTATTGTGCATGTCTGGCAACGTTCACTCCAGCACTGTAAAAGAATCAGACTGTCAGAGAGACATCTAGAAGGTGATGATAATGTTCAGAGGCAAGGAAAGGTCACTATAAGGAAGGATTCAGGAGGCTCAGACTGTATTTTACACAACAGAAAATTAGGAGGTGACATGACAGATGTAGTAAAACTAGGGAATCTAGTAATTCCCAGAGAGTCTTTCTAATATCCTTTCAAATAAGAGTGAGCAGCAGCCTGGTGGAATTAAAAATACATTTTATACCCATCAAAGGGAATCCTGGGGTTGTGATTGGCTAGTTGTGATTGTTGCACAGAGCAGATTCATTGAACTTGAAAATTTCAGTACAGTATTTTTCCTTCATCTTTCTCTAACTTTTGAAACCTGTTTGTTTTTAGTAATTTAATGGGGTTCTGAAACATTTATGCAAACACTCAAAGCATGCCCAGCTATATAAGCACAGGTATCAGACAGTAGAGGGTATTTTCTGTCATCTACATGGCTGTAGAGTAAGAAATGTGCACTGCAGACTGAGGCAGGGCTCCTCACTGGTTGTAGGCAGGATGGGGAAGAACCAGATCCAGCACACAGCAAACCCCACCATGGACTGGGGTCACAGTTGTGGTCATGACCCTCTGGATGAGCAGCATTACAGTCAGATACCCAGGGGGGTTACCATCACCAGAGCATCCTCATCCTCCCTTGGGAGAGCTCCCACAGAGCTCCACTCTTGCAGAGCACTGAACAATGCCAGCTGATGCCAGAAGCCATTGGGAACAGAGGGCAGTTGCAAGAACAGGCTTATCACTTCCAAAAGCCAGAATAATACAGTTGTATTACTAGCTGTGATAAGGAGGAAGCTTATTCTAGGGAAGATACATTTTCACCACTCGCTGCCTCCACTATTATTTGTGTTGCAATAATGCCACTGTATAGATGGGCATAGGCAAAGAGATCTCTCTGGACCAGATAGCATCACTTCTTATTGAAAACTACCAGCTGAATGAATTTTCTCACTTCACAGTGACATGGGCTTCATCCAGTTTCAGATTGCCATCTTATAAACCCAGCAGCCTGACACTGGGATGTGCTACCAACAGCAAGCAGATAGACAAGGGGATGCAGCAAGGAAGTCTTTGAGGTTATCTGTGGGGAACAGTGATGACTTTCCTACTACACATGCCCTAGGAATGCATTTAATTTTGTCAGCTCTCTCAACTGCAACTCAACATTTTGTTCGTAACAAGGATATTTTCTATGCATTTGGCCACTAATGATAGTTTTCACTAACTATTAACAAAATTTTGCATAAGGGTAGTAAGGCATTGAGGTCAATGCTCCCTTCAGCTACCAGACCATTTAAAAGTATGAAATGATAAATCTCTTTTGACTCCATTTTATGACAGGTAGCACCTCAGACTATATTCCTTGAGCTCAGTTGCTGCTCGTGGCTGAGCTGGACAGAACAGTTCTTTCAGAGGATTGAATTTTCTGAAAGGCTGTACAGGCATAGCCGAGGAACAAGGGCAGAACCAAGCCAAAGCTGTGTGAGTGCCCAGCAGGCTACTGTGTTCTAGGCATATCTCACTTTCCCCCTGAATTTACTTTTTTTTCTGTTGAGGGACAAGGATGTAGGTAATCTTTTTCTAAAATGACTAGAAGAGCTTTAATTGGCGAGTGGGCCAGCACTTGGCTGAGGATGTTTGAGAGAAGCCACATGCTCCTGTGCAGACAGAGGGGCTTGCAAGGAGTGATGTTACTGAAGCAGTGTTGGAGCTTTGAGGACCAGAGCACCTTCTCCACCCTTCCTGTTATTATTAACACATATTTAAACATTCAAACTGGAGTTTTCTGCTGGAATTTCTTTTTCCTCAACCCCTGAATGAGTAGAGCTGGAGGAAGGAATAAGATTTTTCTCAAATTTTTGGATGTTTTTGCTATTCAAGCAATTTTCTCAGTGAAGAAAAGTTACCTTTGCTATGGCCTCCCCTTTTGGTTTCTGGAGGCACAGGATTCTAAGGACAGAAGCAGTTTATTGGTATAAAACAGAGTCAGGAATATCGCTTTTGCTTCAGAAGTATTTGTGTGATTTTCTGCAAAAATGTAACTATGCATTTCCAGAAAACAACAGCAAAAATTGCCATCTTTCAAGGTAATTGCCTGTTATTAATTGAGATTCAGGTGGAGCAAAAGTGGTTGTTGATCTCATCAGCCCAAGGAACTTCTCTCTGAGCTTTGTGGCATCGTGGGCTCCTATTGCCACTGGTGGAGACAAGCAGGCTCTCTGAGGATTGAACACTGCTTCTGGTGCTGCAGAAGTTGCAGCTTACACCCCTTACACTAACTGAAGGAAGCCTGCTCTGATGTATTTTAAGTTATTATAGCAGCATTTGGCACTTTCCATTTAAAAGGCAAGTGCTAAAATAAATTGAGGCAACTTCTTATTTAGATACCAGGAAGTTGCAGTATAAAGGAGGAGAACAGCAAAACAAAACTAAACCACCCAAACTAGCCATAATCCAAACCTGTGCTTAAAATCTCCCCTATCTATTTAAGTTACTGTGCCAGCTCAGCTCAATATCTAAAACAAAGAAAATGAATTATGGAACAGCACGAGGAGAGCTTGTTAATTTTCCCACTGATGCACTGTGAAATGAAAGCTTTATTCTAAGAATATCATATCCTCGGGGCTCTGTCTGGGGAGACACTGACAAATACAAATGTCCTTACAGTTTTTCTTTTATTCCTGCTTTATGGTGTATTCCAGACAGATTTCCAAAATTATATATAATAATATATAATCTGTAGTTGTGGTTTGGTGGAGTTCAAGGCTGTGATTTTCCAGGACATAACTATGCCCTGTTTGAAAATGGAAGATCAAGTGCACATAATGAAAGGCAGATCAAATTCCTGAAGAATTTGCTTATTTCTTAATCAATATTAATATATGTGACTTTAATTTCAGCATCTTTCCTCCTGTTGTGTGCCAAGGGAACATTAACAACAACAGCAGCTTTACATTTTTATAGTGCCTTTCATCAAGAAGGATTCAAAAGTGCTTTACAAACCTCGGACAAAATTCTTCTTTGATCAGGGCTGAAAATCTCTTAATCCATGGTGCAAATCTCTGTTGCACTTTCTGTGGCTTTTCTGCACATAGGACTTCCATTGATTTCTACAGGAATTGTGTGTGTATGAAACAAGTGCAGAATGTGTAATGGAAACCTGCACTGCAGATAAAAGGGAGGTAAAAAAATGCACATGTATGGCTCCACTGCCCAAGACAGAAGTGCATGGCTGCTGGAGCAGACCACAGTGACAGTCTGTATGCATTAAAAAAAGATCCAGTCTCAGTTCCCTAACCGGGACCCTCTCCATGGTGTTGCAGAAGAGGGTCTTCCTTAAAGGAAAAGAACAAATATTGGTTCCTGTGCACAAATTTCCTTCTTTGTTTCAGGGAGGCTTCCCTGTCAGAGCCTTTGAATTTCCTCCCAAAAGCAGAAGGTCAGATCTGACTGTCAATTGCCAGTGAGCAGCTGCTCCCAGGTGAGTGAGTGCTGTGGGTGCAAACAGCTTTTACCCTAAAAGCACCTTTCATGGAAAACACCCCTGGGTGCTGTCTCTTGCAAATGGCAGGAGAAGGGGCCCAAAATTTCCAGAGTTTCTGTACTGTTTGTGTGCAAACCTTGCTGAGCTAAAGGCTGGCTTGGAAATCTTGCAAAGTCTCCCAGGATATTCCTGAGAAAATGGTAGATTTAGAGAAGACATCCATGTTTCAGCTTTCTGGTCTACAGCTAAATCAGGAGGTACAGAAGGGATGCAGCAAACAGTGTTTCCTGCGCTATTTCCAAGTTCAATTTGGGCAAACCCCTGAGTTATCTATGCCTGATGATGTTTTTTCATCCTTAGAGCTAATGTTGTGTTTGTGATTAGAGTTTACAAGTGATGAGGAACACTTTCGTATTTAATCATCAGAAAATGATGAGCAGCATCCTACTGAGATGAGTGGAGATCCCAAAATTATCATTAATTCTGTAGATACTTATATTCAGTAATCAAGATTTCAATCGTGGTGTTGAACCCATAAATCTCTGGCCCTGACATGCCCTATTTTACTAGGACATTCTGTTTCTCATGAGTAGAACCATATTTTTAATGAGAAAATCTTTCAGAATTAAATGTCCCCTGGGGATGCTATTTGAAGAAGAAAAATGCCTCACTTGCAAAGACAGGTGTAGCAATGTGATGAGGAATCTTTTAACTCCTTCATCTAGAAAAGGAAAGAGAGAATATTAGCCATATGAGTGTGAATATTGGTCCATTTCAAAATAAAATTTGCAGTCTAAGGCATCATGTTCATTTATCTCACCTGATGAGCTATTTAAAGATTTTATTCCTGTCTGTTTAAAGCCCTTCTCTTCCAAAGAGTGGAATAGGCTGTTTAAGTGATTATTTTCCTTGCATTTCCTCCAGTTGGTACATCTACATCTGCCTTGGTAGTCATGTGTTTAATATCTGTTACCAGCTAGCACGCACACTATTATCAAGAGTTCTATCACTGGTGCTAATCACATGTATTAGAAACGTGACTGTGCAGTGCAAATGTGAGCCCATCCAAAATTGGTTTCCTTCAAATTGCCAGCCTTAAAAAGCCTTAATTATTCACTGTAAATTTAAAGGTGGCTGAAACTCATTAGGAACTCAACAGGAACCCTTCTTTAAGCGTGTCTGAGAACCCCAGGTCCAGTAAAGTCAAAGTCAAGGTGTGTATATATTGAGTCCACCCTCAATCCATGCAATCCAATCCATCCAATGAGCCACCACTGCAAGATACTGCTGTGGTTTTGACTTCTGAAACTCTGCCTTGAGCTTGCTCACGATCTAGAGGGAAGAGTTCAGTGGTGTTTGAAGGTACCTAGCGAAAGTCTAAAGTAACTTGATCCAAATAATTAAACTTAGAGATAAATTGGTGCTTTTCATCTTCAAAGTGCTTTACAAACATTAATTAGTTGGGCTCGGCAAAGCCTTACGGGGTGGAAGCCACTCAATTCCTATCTCCTGTGAAGTGACTTCCTTGGTGGTGCCCCCCCCATGCTATTTTTAGTACATGCAAGGGTCCTCCTCATGTTTCCTTACCTTCTCTTCACATGGCACAAACCTTTTCTGTATTGAAAATCATGCCGGCTTAATAATGGGTATGGGGGAGGTTTTAAAATTAAACAGCCTTTTAAAACAGCAATTGGCTTGGGTTTTCCTGGAAGAACTGAGGCATATGAAGATCAGAGGCAGGCACCTTCATACCCTGCACCAGCTTCCAAACCTTCAAACCTTCTGTCCCCTTTGAACATGAAAAGCTCTTTTTCAGGCTCACCAAGAGGTGGATCCAGCGGCTGCTGGTCAGCGCGGGCGCGTGTCCCACTGTGAACAAAGTTACGGCGAATTTCAGTGCCTGCCTGGCTGCCAGGTTTCCTTGCCCAGAAATGCATCTAAAAAAATGTCCATAGGGAAAGAGAACACTCTCTTCATGGCTCTGCATCACTTTGTCACAGGGCTCTGCTTCTTCCTCAGGCTTGGGGTCCGGTGACCAAGAGGAGACGGACACACTTTTTGCAAATTTGCCTATTTTGTGACACTAATTAATTATTTTATCATGGCCATTCTCCTTGCATGGGGTGGCTGCTTAGCCCTGGATTGGCACAGCTCTTACTCCAGGAGAGCTGCTGGAATCCTCACCACAGAAGCAGCCCCATTCTCCAGTTGCCTCCCTCTTATTTGGTTGCTACTGTTTCAGACATTTCCAGCTTAATTGGTACAGTATACCAAGTCCAACTGTGTTTTTTCCTACGTGGCTGAGCTCCTGATGACCCTCTTCAATGGTTGCTCTATTGCAGTCATAACGCATTCATGCTATCAAACAGCTGTTCAGGCACTAACCCTTCAATTTACTTGCCTGTCTGTCTGCCTTTCCTCAACTTGACATTTACTTTACCAAAATAGTGGGGCAACCCACCTTCCACAAGTAGGAATATGTAAGTGAAGACAGAGACCTGGTGGCTCTTATTGCAGGAAGCACCTCTGAAAAGAAAAAGGCAAACTGCCATGGTTTTTTGGTTTTTTTTTCTTCCCTACTGGTTTGTAAAGGGACAAATAAGCAGGCAGTCCAAAATAATCTTATTTATTCAGTGTGGCAGACCCAAAATCTTGCTGAAAAGAACAGGTCTCCTGGTTGCATGCCAGCCTACGATGAGAAAGCCCAAGGGACAGCTGTATTCCTGGTTTTCAGCGTGACTTTCACAAAGTTACAGAGTTGTTTTTCTTCTCAGTGTCTCAGGTCCACACACAACAGGGTGTTGTGGGAATTGATAGGGGAGGGTGGAAGCAGAGGGGAGGTGAGCTGCCAGGTTCATCCAGAAGGCACTGGGGGGTCGTACAAACCCTTACAGACTCCCCTCTGTTGCACTCCCCATTGGGTTTCACCACTTCCCATTTACAATAGCTGGACATCACTTCCTGGAAAAAATGAATGTATTACACTGTTTCCTCTATAACTTGTAGCTGCTCAGTCACTTATTTTTGTCTGTCAATGCTAGCTGGAGCTCTAGGTTTGACTCTGTTTCCTGACCAACCCCAATGCATTGTCTGTCTTCTAGCACAGTCTTAAAATAGTCTGTCCTGGTCTCTGTGAAAGCAGGCACAGATGGATTTATACCTCTGTCTCAAAATGTTTAGCTCTTTGGAATTGTTGCAGAAAATATTTGTGATGGAAGTTGTGTGGTACTTTATTCTCAAAACCATGAAAAGTTCATCAGAAGAAAAATTGGGTGGTTTTGGTCCTTCAGGCATCAGTTTCATCTCTACAGATTTACTCCAAAACCCCAAAAGGAGTTTGGAGTAAATTTTCCATAATAAAACTCCTTGTTGTTGTGTATATATCAGTCTCATGCATATTACTCTGGGTTTTCTACAGGAGCATGGAGTGCCTGGAATAAACAGCTACAGCATTAACACTGGGAATACAAGTAATGAGTGGAAAATCCCTTCATAGCAATACCTTTTCCTCAGAGAAAACAAGTGATTTGGTGAAAATAAAATAGTTTGAAAATTTCAGTGGATTTGTGCTGCTGCAAACCAAAATTCAGTAAAAACAATCTAAAGCTTTCATTCTGATATTGAGAAAAAATTAGTGCCACTTCTGTTCTGCTAACTTCTGCCACTTCTGATACGTCTTTTAATTTATTTTGTAATTAAAAAATCTTGTAGATGCTTAAGTAAGAGGAAAAAATTAATCTGAGGCTGAAGAAAATGCTACAGTTAACTTAAATTGATTGCCAAAAAATGTTGGAAAGATTTCATTGCAGGACAGCTACAAATGAATTTCTCTCATGATTTCTCAGCATAGCCAGGAAAAATAAAAATCTCAGTTATTCACACAGCTCCATTATTTATTGTCATTATCATTTTTTATCTGATGGCTTCATGTAGCAAAGGAAAGCAAGTGGGAGAAAACAATGGGGACGTAAGGCCATTGTGACTCCAGTGGGATCATATGGGCTTATTAAATATTTGTTTCCCTTATTGGACCTTCACTTACAGCTAAGGGGCATTTATTTCTTAATAAATCAATTGCTTGTGATCAGTTGTCCATGCCTTGTCCTTTTCACAACTCCATGTAAAGGATGTCAGCGTAAATGAGAAGAATGCCCTATTAAGTTCATAATACACCAGACCTTCCAACTTCACCTCATCATTAAAACCATAACAGACCACTAGAGCAGTCTTTGAACTCACCTCTCTTTGCTAGATAAAGGGCAGCAGGTGAAGAATCACAACAGCAACAAACACAAATGTAGGGGATTTGAGAGAGTTATCTATCACAGAAAATGACTATTGTTCACCCAATGCCATTTTGGGGCACAGCCTGTTGTAGACAACCCGGAAAGCAGACGTCAAATACAAAGAGTGTTTCTAATGACCCTCAAGTGGAATTTTGGGCTGGTTTTGACTGTTTGTTTGTGGTGCCAGCAGTGGGGCTCTGAAGAAGCACTCCAGACACTAGCCAGGGAGCCTGCACTAGGTCTGAAATGCTCATGAAGTCAAAGGTTTCAGGATTTAGGTCCATAATGGCAACATTGCCATCTGTGCTGTGCCTGCAGCCGGAGGCACCCACGGCTGTGCCCGACTGCTTGGACATGAGCACATTCAAAGGGCAAACTGGCAAAGAGTGCCCACACCAACAGGGGAGGGACAGCAATGAGCCCTTGTCTTCTAAAGCACTTCTTTACACTGAACCGAGGTAACAAGCCTTTCATCTGAAGACCAGGCAAAATATTTTGGCTCATTCTAGTTTTGCTTCTTTCTTTTTAGGACTTTGATGGAGTGTTCATCTCACCACTTGTTTTGTAACTGAGAGATGGAAAGTGGGGTTAGGAAACACCTTCCACTTCAGAAAACTCACAACTGAAATGTTAAGCAGAGCACTTTCAGGCATGAGATGCAGCATCAAAATAGAGTAAATTAGTAGACCACTGTAATAAGGCTAAGAGGGTTTTACATTTTCATTAAATACCCAAATTAGCAATCCCTCTAAACATGGTACCACACAGCTGCACACTTCCAAGTATAGTTGGCATTGGAGTTGTGGGTTTGGGGAGAGTTTTTTCTTATCTGGTTCCCTTAGCAGTGTGTCCTGTATCTCATTCAATGAGCAAAGCACAACACAGTTGTCCTCCTCTCTTTCCTGATGTTGCTGTCAAAAACTACAGCAATAGGATACACTCACCCCATAACAGCAGAAGGAGCTTTCTGCCAGGACACGAGGGGTGTAGCACTCTTTCTTGCAGCAGACAGTGGGGATCACAGGGGCTTGTGTCTCAGATGAGTCCAGACTCCTCAGAAGAGAGGACAGACTGTGACTGGGAACACAAGGGAAGAGATCAGGAGAGCTGGTGTCACCAAGCTGATTTTCACATGAGCATTTCTTGGCTTTTCATTATTTCCCTTTCATGAGTAAGCACCCTTCCAAAGCAGCAGAGTTTTCTTTCCCAGCACATATGTTCATTTTGCCTCCTCCTGAGCTGCGGGTTGCTTGGGGATAGAGTCTGCCAGCAATGCTGCCTGGGCCAGCTTGCCAAAGCAGTAGAGTGAAGTGTGACCTCCGGTATGGGAACTGCAGCGGGGAGCTCTGGGGACTCTTGTAATCACCCAGTGTGGAGCTTGGGCAGCCAGTGGGGTTAGCACCTCTGCTCCGGGGGGAAACGGGGAGAAATGCTGTTAATAACTTCAGCTGCTGCAGCCTCTGGGTCTGGCTCACCTGAGAGGCAGTGCCTTTAGCTGCTGGAGCAGAGCCACAGCGGATGCACAGAGGCTTCTTAAAAGAGCACATCTTTTGTACCAACTCCAAGAGAATAATGTCACCTACCCAGCCACCAGCCCTGCTTTCCACAGTGCCTGAGTTTTTCCTTAGAAGTTTCCTATTCAAGCACTTAGCCTGACCAGGGCTGACCTTGCTTAGCTTATGAGATGTAACAAGATCAGTGCCTGAGGTGTGAAATGACACTGGAATGGAGGTCATGATCTTACGGAGAGCATCTCCTTCCTCTGCTGCGATGTCTCCTCCTGGCTCCCCAGCGCCAGCATCCGACTAATCAGGCAGAAACAAATGCACTGTGCTTCTAGCACACCACTGGCAGAATATAAAAAACTGTCCTTTTGGCTGTTCAGTCATCTCAATGGTATAGATTTTTTTTTAATGCATATGAATTCAAAGATCAAACAGTTACTTTTTTATGATTTCTTTTTTTTTTGTCACTACTTCAACAGAAACAAAACCTGTTCTCTATAGGTCTATCTCTGTAAGTTGCCAAAACATATTAACAGACAGACAAACAGACAGTAGCATTTTAGCAACGTGGACAGAACACCAAATCAATCATTCTGAATGAATAATACATTTAAGCAGTGATAAAAATGGAAGAAAACTCATCTGTATCTACAGTGAAACTACCTGGACCCATTTCAAGGTAAAATATTCTGCAGAAAGTACAGAAGGCACTTTTATTTTGGTATTTCAAATAAGGGTGAATTTGTGTATGTGCCAATCTGTCACACACTAGACAGGGCTGGTTCTGTGAATGGGCATTACTATGTATAGCTCTAGATTGAGCTGTGGAGAAATATACAGCTTTTTATTTACAGGTCATTAGAATAACACAGTATAAAAACTGCATATACACAGAAAAGACAAGTATTTTCTGCAACATTCATTAATGACTTCTTGTCTTAACTGCTCTGAGAAACTTTTTTTTGTAGGGAGCCATGAGTTGTATAATGCTTTTATTGTGATGCAATAAAGAATGAGCTTGAGAAGCAAACTTAGCAGGATAAAGTTAGAGATAAATCGTGCCCACATAAAAAAAGCATTGAAATTCAAGTATAGGTTTCAATGGCAGACCTAATGGACAAAAGAAAGGAGGGGAAGTGCCCTTCTGCTGAGTTAAACCAGGCTTGGATCCATGGGGACATTTCAATGGTCTTGTTTATTTTTATCATTAAAACTAAGCTGACTTTTGAAGGGGAAGGAAAAACAAAAAGCCCCAAGGGCTGTTAACCTTTCTTCAGGAGCAAAAGGGAAGGTCATCAAAATTTTGTGACTCTTCTGAGGAAATAAAGCAAAGGCAGGTGGTGGAGGTTGGTCTGTGCTAAATAAAATGGGTGAAAGCTCCCACACTGCTGCAGCCAGCAGGCTCTCACTGAAGATGGAGGAGAAGGCAGGGGGAATTGCATTTTCTCCTTGCTGTGGAGGAATGGTTGTTAAATCAAGGCTGATCTGGTCGATATTGATGCACTTGCCTATAAAACTCTTCTTTGAGGAGTTCAGCCAAAGGCATTGAAGCCAGCATGCAGACAAGGGGCTTCTGCAAAGGGGACCAGCTCCTACTCTGCTGTGGGTGGTCAAACCTCTCTCTGTGATGGGGTGATTTGTAGGAAAACCTAGAGAAGCACTTCAGTGTTTTCCCTCACCTGCTGAGTCACAGCGACCGACGCTAAGGGAGAACACAGGGCTGTTGAGATGGGCAAAGATTTGTTTGCCCACGTCTGTCGAATGGTGATTAACTTCGGAAGGCAGTCACAGAGTAAACTAGAAGGAAACAGCCACCATTCATCAGCTGGTGGCCTCTGGATACAAATCCTGCTTTCAGAGGTCCTGCAGCAGAAGGTTAAAAATGCTGCGCTGCCTGGACTGCAGCAGATGTTTTGTGTTTGCCCGTAAGTTCAGGCCAGCAGCAGGAGAGATGACCAGGGTATACTCCTGCCCCTTTCCCTGAAACCAGTTTAAATGGGTTTGAGGGGTTCAGAGTGGAAAAGCAAAACCTTTGCAAGATTAAGGGGAAGGCTGATTTCCTCTCCTTAGGGGGAATCCCAAAAAACATAAGGAATACCAAAGAAGAGATGTGACCAGAGACACACAGCAATCCTATTCTCCTAGGATACTGCACGTTCCTGATTATCTTCAAGACTAGAAGTAGCAGACAAGGAGTAGTCTCTCTAGAATTGAATTTTCAATGTCAAAAATAGTGCTTCTTTTCCCATTCTCTACACCTCTGTTTCTTCTCTGCCTCTCAGATGGAGAGCTGAGAATCCAAGCTAACATATTTTGGAATATGTGACTCAGAGAAGAGGAGAAACACAGCCTCTGCCAAGTGGCACAAACTCATTCCTTTTCGGTTTTATTTAAATTACTAAACTCATGCAGGTTACTTGAGATCAATTTTGTTCACCTTTGCAAATGGCTAAGAATTTGCATTTATGCTCAAAGAGTCTTCATAAAACTGACAAAGAAAGGAAAAAAAACAACTTTAATGAAGAATCAGCAGTATTTCTTCTTTCCAACTTCTGCATCTTTCTAAAAGGATACTATGAGAGAGAGCAGCCAAAGAAGTATAAGGTATGTAATTCATGCATTCTCAGGAAAATTAATTCCCTAGCTATTTGTGAGATCTGTAGCTTCCCTGGACTCTGGCATGAACTATAGGGAGACAAAGGCATTTTTTAAAAATCTCAGTCAGAGGGAGCACTATCCTCCAGAGATCAAATGAGCACTAATCAGGAAGAATGTTTGGTTATTAAATGCATCATTGAGTCTTTTAAATATCACTCATTGGGTCATAAATTCCTATTAAAGGTAGGTAATCCATTGTTGTCCTATGCAGATAGAAGGTAAAAACAGTGAAAGATTTGCTAGCAAACCACCCCTGCCCCTGAGTCCCTTCTTTCACACACTTGAAAACAGGTGATACTGCTGTCATCTCCTACTCTCAATCACTGTACTGTGGCTCACAGTGTCCTTTCTCTGGATTTCACACCCTGCTCTCTTATTTCTGTTCAGGCCCCCCTTTGCATTGATCCTGCTCTCCTGTCACCCTTGCTCTCTCCCACTCTTTACATGAATGGCTTTCCCAGGATGTGTGTTGATGACAACAGCCTGCCCACTGCCACCTTTGCAAGCTGCTCTCTAACACTGCTGTTCACAGAATCAGATTTATTTGGGTTGGGAGGGACCTTAAAGATTATTCAGCTTCAACCCCACCCACCATGGGCCGGGACACCTTCCACTAGACCAGGTTTCTCCAGGTTTCTCAAAGCCCCATCCAACCTGGCCTTGAACAGTTTATTTTGTCTCTTTTCAGGAATAACAAGCTTCTTGGGGAAGGGAATCCCCAAAGGCATTAAATGCAGCCAGACTTCCTCACCGTTGTTTCACCTGACCTCACTGGTGCGTGTGCCCACCATATGGCTTGACATCTCTGGCCTGTTGTATTGTGAGAAAAGATAGTAAAGTCATCTGTAAGGGAAACCTCCAGCCTTGTTTAGAGTATAATTGTACTCTTGCTTGTAAAGAGCTTGCTGCAGAGCAGCTGGGAAATCTAGCTGGTTTCCTGGAGTGCGTGGGAGGCCATGAGTAGGTGGTAGCTAAAATTTGTAACGGAGTTTGGAGGCTTTTTAAAACATTATTTCCATTATTTTGGATTCTACAGCAAGATTACAAATCTTAACAGTTGCTAAGATGTATGCAATTTACCTACAGTTATATGCTTCTTACAAACAAATGCTACATCAAGAGTGAGAAATTACTGATCATCTTTTCAGGCTAAAATGGTTTTCTTTTCAGTCTCCAACAGGGCTTTGGCAAGATGATTTTAAAAATAGCTACAGTTTGGAATTCAGATTGCTTTCCTTGCCAGATTATAATGATCACTTCAGCCAGGGCTGGGTGTATTTCAAAATGCCTGGAGACTCAGTTCAGGACAGTGCCCTCCAGTCTGTGATATTTTAGGCAATGGGTAAACCCAAAAATTTGGGTGGTTATCCAGAGTTCATCTGTACTGCCCAAATGTCTGCAGTCTGCAAAAACGGGCTGGAAAGTTTTCAAGGAAGATGGGGTTTGCACTATTTCCAGTACTGCCTATTTCTGCTCAGGTCAGGAATCCTAGGAGAAAATCCTCTTTCTCCATACTGGTTTGCTGTGAATCTGTTGCCAGTCATAGCTTAAAAGTGCAGAGCCTGGCAAAGGAACTTGGGAAAGCATGTGGGGAAAAAATGAAACCTTCTGAAAGGCAAAATGATGGTACAGGGTTGGGTGGTGATCCAGATGTATTCCTGTGTTGAGATTCAACCCTGCTTCTACCAAGAACAGAGAGAACTTGCATGGCAGATCCCGAGGAAGATCTGTTTCACTCCTTCCTATTAAAGTATCCCTCAGTAACCTTCTGTCACTGAGGTAGTTCCAATTTAGATAGGAGAAAATTCCCTGAGGATTATAGCTTCCTGGTGATTTGGGAGAGTTTGCTTGTCTTTCCTTCTGTGGCAGATACTGGCTGTGAAACTGTAAAACTGTTTTGCCACAAATAAATGAGTATTAAATGTCTTTCAGGCAAAGAAATGCGTGTAACCAAAGCACTTAATGACTCCAGACAAATTCATCCCTAGCTTAAGCTTAAACAATTTCTGTGAGATTGCAGCAGTGGGCAATCAGATTTAATCTTGATGTAATCTTTTGATTTCACGTGAGAGTCCTGAATTTGAGTTAGGTCTTAACAATTAATCAGCTCAGCTGGCTTTTGGGATGAGACCATAGAGAGAGAGGGAAGGTGACAAAGGTCAGTGGTTAATACAAAATAGACACTCTGGAAGAATTTATAAATAAATAACATAATCTTAGGCCTCATCAGGAAAGAGCCTGAAATGGGAAAAGTCTGGCATGGGAAAAGTCCAGCATGCCACATTTCAGGAAATTTTTAATGACAAATACCCAGCAGTTTTAGACATAAAAAAGACCACCTGCTGCTGCTCTTTGGGACACAAGCCCCAGAATCTCAAGAAAGCAAGCCTGCATACTTGTTTTCTTCCAAATCTCAAATACTCTTTAAACTTTGCATAAATATTGAAGCATCACACTTTTCTTCCCAAGCAGCACTTTCCCTCACAACACCTATCCCAGCACCTGTTAGCTCAGCTTTGCCTGGCTCTGTATCACAGCACCATTGACAGTGGCAGCAAATTTCCTTCAGATAGCAATTCTCCAAGGGCTCAGGATCCACTTCTCAATTAGCCCTCTAATTGGCAGCAGCAGGGACTGATTTCTCATTGCAGCAGTGGGGATCAACTTGGTTCAAGTCATGCCTTTGCCTGCTCTTTGTTCCTGCAGGAGTTCACCAATAAAGATGCAGGCAGACCTCGGACCTCAGCACAGCAGGAATCTTCATGGCAGCACATATTTCTGGGCTTTGTTCTGAAGGCAGAAATTTAGGTTATTTTGTGCCATGCTACTTCTTGTATTAGTGCTCATTTTGGAGCGCACGAAGACACTTGGAATAAAAACAGAAGCACAGCTGAACAATCTCCATCCAACAAAATTCAAGTCAAACCCCTCAAGATCAGTGAAAATGTGAGCACTTTGGTTTAGGATTTTTTTTTTCCTTCCTGTTTTGAACTCACTTGTTCTTCCATATTTGGGCCAGGTCTAGAAGCCAAAATATTTAAAAGCTCCAGATAATATTTCTATAGCATACAGTTTTGACCCCTCAAGGAGTTAAGAACTTTCGGTGAGATCTGCAGAACTGTTGGCTTTAATGGAGGTGACACTTGGGTCTTTTAGGTTTTCCACTTTCATGGCTCATGTCCTTCAAGTTTGAGAATGTGAGAGCGAGCATATAATGACCCAAGCTGGAACCAAAAATAGTTGGGTAGCGTCTCTGAGAGCTCTCCCCATCCCCAGCTATGAGTGCAGCACATTTCTGTGATGTATGCTCAGGCTAGCTTATTTGAAATGCAGTTGCTGCCTGGAGCCAAAGTTTTCAGAGCTGATCTCCTGCCTAACTAAAAATTCATATATAAGCAGCCAGATTGGAAGCAAAAATGTAGCCACTGAGCTGGAAAATTTGGGTTCCAAATGAGTGACTTGCCCTTAAGCTGAAGATCAGTGACAAATGAAAGGCACCCACCATCTATTTGTTTAGGCAAACAGTGCCACTGGAATGGAGACAGTAACTCGCCCAGGGCAGAACTACTAACATCAATTTGGAAGGTTGAGCAACCCAACCTTGGAGGTTTGCCCTTCACTTGGTACTGTCCCAGAACACCTCAGGGCTACAGAGCACCTAAACACATGCTGAACTTCAGCAGATGCTGAAGCACTTTGCTGAATTCAGGTTGTCAGGAAAACTGAGCTTGTTAATGTTGAGATCACTTGAGTGATTTTTTTTTTGTTGGAATCTTTCACACTTAATTTGTTATGACAAGGGAGATAAAGTATAGACTATTAAGTCTAATTAATGGCACATGAAGTAACATTGATAGGTGAGTGTGGAGAGAAGTGAAACTGTCGGAGCATACACTGCTGCCTCACTCATCTTCTTTTCAGAGTGCAACTGTCATGAGGGGCCTGATTCCACATATCTTAAAAGTTAAATGTTTGGAGTTATCATTTGACAGCAGATCTGCAGCATGCACACCATGTTGCTCATCTACAGCATCATTCCTCTTCCAAGCCACAGCCCCGCTTTCGGCAGCAGGTGGTTAGGCAGAGATCCTCATGGTCTGAAACATCAACAGGGATGCTCATGCCCCTCTCCTCCCACTCTGAAACAGCCAGGAAAGTTTCCTACAGGAAAGGCAATCTGGCAGGTCAAGGGTCTCCTTTAGCCTCCTCTAGTCATTGTTCTTCCTGTCCCAAGCCTGCTGGAAGACCTCTTTGTGAGGTGAAACTGCTGACTGAGGTTCCTCCATCAGGCTCTGAACATCCACATGAAGCAGGTATCAGCTGTGTTAGACACAGACAGACATACAGAACACAACCAACACCAGCAGACGGACAATTAAACCCACACATCAAAAAATTAACTCTCAAAAATACCTGGTGAGACAGAATTCACAATTTTGCTGTGGAGAGAGGCAGAAGCAGAAAGGTTAAGCAATTTGCTCAAGGTTGCCAGAGAAGTAATTGTCAGTGCTGGGATTAAGATTTAGGAATTTATAACTTCAGTTCCTGTGCACAGGCCGCTAGATCATCATCCCTGCACTCCAGAGAACCAGGCTGCTTATTCTTTCAGTAAAATGCTAAACCAAATGCTGTGACCTTTCCTGGAGTTATCAGATGAACTGTTTTCTTAACTCCAGGTTACAGAGAGCAGTGAGGGCTGGGAGGTGGGGATGTGATGGAGTGAGGAAGCGACAGACCAAAACCAGTGTGTGCAATGCTTGTGTAAGGAGATTTTCCTCCACCCATTTGAGGAGTCCTGGCTATCTGACTGTAGCACAGGAGGGAGAATACAGCCCCTGATGGGAGTTCTGGGGGTATTTGCCACATTTTCATTTGAAGACACTGACAGACTGTTTCAGAGGTTGCACTGGGGGTGTGGGCTGCTTTGTATCATTCACAGGAAGTCAGGACCTGCCCGTGAACTCCAGTACTTACAGAATATGTAAATAAGCTGTAATTCACTGTAACATATGTATGGAAATGCTTGGGAAAATCTGACATACAAAATTAAATAATTCCAGCACACTTTCATTAGTAATATTATTAGTATAACTATTCTCTGAACCTGTGGAAATTTGATTTCAATGAAACATGCCCACCTACCTTCCCTTTTGGACTCGATCCTGTTTCTTTATCAGCCATTAGAAGACCACACCCTCAAGATGTGACCAAGCCCTCAGGACCACAAGCAGGAACCAGCTCTGTGGCCACAACAGACAGAAATTGTGTGACTGTCTGGGAGAGGAGAGCCCTGTGGATGAGGGGCCACCATGCTCAGAATTCCCTGCCCAGCCTGAGCTGCTGCCAGGTGACCTCCTGGGACAGACAGCTTTCTCATACTCTCAGGGCAGGGTTATGCTGCAAGAAGAAGATTTTTCCCCTGCTTATGGGGTGGTTTTGATCAGTAGTTCAGCAGGACCCCAAACTGCTGCACCATAGTAGCAATTGCCACTGTGACTTTTCTTCCTGTGCCTCAGCCTGACCTCTCTGGACCTCAGGCTGCTTCTCTTCAGTCCTGTTCATTCCCATTTCACACAGGCACTGCAGTTTTTGGGAGATGGGACTTCTGTTTTTGATAAACAGAGAAATGTGCCTCTCTGGGCAGCCAACACTGAACAGAGGTTGAGCAGAAATGACTTCCCCTTCCATCCAAACATGTTTCCAGAGCTGCTGAGCAAGTTAGGGAAGAGCAATGGAGAATCTCAAACTGGAGCCTATGCACTTCACACTTCTGTGTTTACCTGCAAACCTGGAGAGTTTGCAGTGATCTTCTTGTCTGAAGGAGAAAGGGCTGGCCTGGGAGCAGTGAGTGCCCTTTCAAGAATCATCCTCGTGCTGCCTCTGACATCTAGCAAGAAAGGTAATCCAAAACATGAGCTGCCCAAATCTGTAAAACAGGGGGCCTAAGGGGTCCCCTGCTGAAAGTAGAAACAACAGTACATGGAGCCAATTCCCATTCCAAAGCTTGGCTGGATTGCTCTGAGGCCCACAGGTTTGAATGTCATGAGACAGGAAGGACTGCATGAGAGTTATTTAAATGGTAACAATCCCTGACTTTGTGAAATACATGATAATTTCAATGAGGATGACTTTACATATATGTATAGAGCATACAATTGCTTATACTGAAAAGTTCAGTTCTGATACCTGACTGGTATCCTCCAACCTTACGTGTCATCTGAGTGAGCAAGTCACTTGACAATCTTATGACTCAAAGTCAGGCAGTTAATTCAGACTATGTTACAGCTAAACACTTCCCTCTTTTCACTTGCCTGCTCTAAATATGAGCCCATGTGATTTGGTAATTTGCATAATATCTTCTGACAACCTGACTCTGAAGTCTTCTTGGGTGATTTGTTTCTCTTTGCAAAACAAGATGGGAGGCAGTAGCATCCAAGGGAACAAGTGTATCTATTTCCCTTGAATTGAGCAACTTCAGCTCTTGGAGCTCAGGTTCCTCTGAAGATAGCAGGTTCAGAAACTGTGCAGCTGCTGGTGGGAGATGGAGGCAGTAAAGGGATCTGGAATTACACCTAGCAAGTCATCTCTCCAGCTTCCTGTTGCACCAGCCAGAAGGTGCTTTGAGATGCTCTGCTTCTCCTGACATGACAAAATGCCCCCTGTGCCACTCATGTGTGACAGCCAGGAGAATCACACGAGCTGGGAGTTTTACTACGTGTTTTCTTTGCCTAGAATAACATTCAGTGCTGCTCTGCATCCTGCAGACCTGGGAAATAAAACAGATTAATCTTTGCTAGTATTATTTAAATTTTATTCCTATGGATTATCTTTCCACAGAGCCATAAGCCTTTGAAAATTTGGCCCCAATGTAACTTGCCTATGAAGTCAATTAGCTCCTAAAATGACAACACATTAGAAAGAACTCAGAAGCTGATATAGAAATACCTTGTTTTATTAAGCCTGGCCAATTTTCTGTCAACAAAAATTATGCTTCTGAAGTGATGTGGAACAAGAATCAAACATGAAAGCATACAAGTATCCACTTTTGAGCCCTTGAACAGCTATAAGAATCCACTTCTTCTTGGTATTTCTGCTACACAGAATGAATTTTCATTACTTGAAGTATCTATTATCTAATGAATAAAAAAACCTGCATTATGCATTAAAGTGGAGTATGAACAAAAGTGCTGGAAAAACTTACAGTACTTCGTGGTGAATTTTTGTGGCAGAAATGGTACTTTTATGGACTTCTGCAGCATGGATGATGTGTCACCAACCATACTACTGAGTTTGCAGTCAAACTTCAGCTAGACTTCTAAACCACAGAAGAAACTAATTCCATGAATAAACATGTGCTAATCAGGGAACACATTTTTTTTTTCATCAATATCACGCTCCAGATCCTTGGTTGTGTTTGAGGAATGTCATTTCCAAATCCTGGGTGGTTCATATGGAGTCCAAATTGAAGACATAGAGGTCAAAAATGGCATAAACTGACCAGAATACCAAGTCCAGGTTTAAAGATGTCAGGCCACCCCTGCTCTGGAAGGAAAGAATTGTGCATTCATCCAGCTGTAAGCACAAAATTCACATAGTACATGCTCTGGGGAGCCTCCAAATTCTGGGACCTCCCTGATGGCTTTGGTCTTCCCTTTATAGCACTTTAGAGAAGCTTTGTTAAAATACATACCTTCATCTCCCAAGGCAAGAGGTCTTTTAAGCCTTGAAAGATCCATCTGTTGTTTGAGCCTTTGAGGATGGTGTCCCACATCCATGATGTGTTCTGCTCCCTTGGTAGCTGGTTGTGCCTTTCCTACTGGCAGCAAACTGGACAGGACGGTTTGCCAACACCCTGGAATTTAATCCCAGCTACTCCACTCCAGTTTTGTGCTCAGGGAGGCAGGGCCAAGGACTCTCCAGCTGTGCCCTGTCCTGGAAAGGCAGCCTTAATGGCAACGTGCTCCTACAGCGTACTAGGCTGAACACAGAGGTGGTTAGTAGCATGAAGTATTTTGGCCTCTGTCAGCTGTAAGAAATAAAAGCAATTTAGGTGTTTTGGGCACAGTGGCAAGAGCTTGAACAACAAAAAGAACACCTTGGATCACACCTTGGACTACACAAAGAACAAGCACAAAGGCCAAGAATGGCACAGCTCCAACAGAAAGAGGAGTGGCTGGGTCATGGCTGGGTCAAGAGTTTTTAACCTCAGGTAGCACATGTGCAGATGTGCATGGAGCAGTGCTGTTAGCACTGAGCTCTGAAGAGGTGAAAGTAGCCTTAAAGAGCAAAATGTTGTTTATAGAAACCCAAGAGCCGAGGCTGAATCTTCTGTGATAATAAATCCATAAATTTCCACTGGAGCACTAGTCATGAAGAGTGGGAGTTTGGAAGAGTGCCTGTGACTGTGGAAATAATTTATATTTTCAGTTAGATGGCCAGAACAAAACAATACAAAAAAGTCCATTTGAGCTGTCCAAAACCTCTTTTCCCCTATTTTTGGAAAGAAAAAAGAGAAGGTCAGTGTAGGGCCGGTTTCCTCTCTGGGCTCCAGGGTTATTCCCCATACTGAGGAGGATGCAGGTGGTCAGAAGGCTGCTCCTTTTGACCTCCAAAGGTCTGTGGTTCAGGCCCTCCCTGCAGTAGGGATGGAACACAGTGAACGACCCCCAGAGCAAGGAAAACGAGCTGGAGATGCATGAAAGGCCCCATCCACTCTTTCTGCCAGGTGCTGTAAGTCCTGTGAAGAGATGCACAGGGGAACAAGGTAATTACCACCGTGGAGAAGTGATCCAGAGAGCAGGCATCCTGGGGCGCCTGATTTTTGCTCCAGGATGCCGTTAAAAATCACATGAAGAAAAGCCTGGGAAAGGGGTTTGGGCATGGGTTGAGGAAGAACTTGGGGAAGACCCTTGGCACGAGGTCAGGCTCCAGAGAGGTTGATGGGAAATGGGAGGTTACTCTGTGGGATGGAGTGGATGCAAGATGGTCTGAACCATTCAAGACAGAGTTTTTGGCAATGGGCTATAAATTGATTGTGGTGGAGGGGCAGAGAAAGGGGAAATTTCAAGCATGGGAAAGTGGAGCGAGACTGAAATGGGTAAATACTCATTGGCTCAGACAAGGTGAGAAGAATTGGGTGCTTTTACAGCAGGGGTAGCTAAGTGTTAGGTTTTGGTCCAAATATTCAAGCATATTTCTAGTCTTTTTAACCTGAGTGAAAGAATTTCAGCAGAAAAGTTAGTCAGTATCCAAAAATATCCTAAAGCTCAATAGTGAAGTTTCCTTTCAGAACAGCAAATCAGACTGAGAAGGCCCTGGAACTCAGCATTCCCCCATCCCTCATATGTGTCCTCACACTTGGATGGCAAGTATGCCTGTAAAGATAGAAGTAAGGATGTATTGGGGGGGAGAGGGAAGAAGGAGGTAAAAGTGGATTTCTTTATCAATAAATATTCCAATTGTCAAAGATTCTGTCAAATCACAGAAACTGCAAAATAAAAATCTCTGGGCAGAAAATGCTACTATGAGGTCCATTAAATGCATCTGCTTTTTATGTTTTCGTATTTCCTGAAAATATTTGCTGAATTGTTTTTCCTGTCCTGACACTGAAATGAATGACTTCCTGACAGAAGGATTTTCTGAGACTAGAAGCACTGTATGTTTCAACTAAATATTATTCAACATCAGCCACGTAGAATACAGCACCATGCCCCTGTGCCAAAGCACATACATAGATACCCAGCCTCTATAGCAAATCATGTAGAGGAAAAAAGCACAACCCCAATTTTGATTTAGGTGCCATAACTCTGGCTACCTGGCCTCTGTTCAAAGCAATGTCTTGTTGCACCCACTTCTCTCTGCCTGATAGTACAAGGCAGCTGCCCAGAGTATGGGTGACAGTGGCACAGTCAGAAAACAGCCCCTGGAATTGTACAAATTCCTCCATTTCTTTCTCCTCCTGCCAAATTGTGGTAATTCAGATTATCATAAATGACTTCTTCCTAGGGAGTGCTGAAAACCCTCTCCAGCAAATATGATTTTGTACATTATGATCTGGTTTTATATAGCTTAATGAAATTTTTTTAAATGGTTTTCAGCAGAAAAGCAAACGCAAATAAGCTCTTCAAAATCCTCCTCAAATCCAAGTCTATGCAACCTTAATTAACAGCAATATATAATAGCACTGATTTAGAGCCTGTTGTGATTTTGGCCATTGAAAAGAACACAGTGCACTAGGGACCTAATCCCAGCCTGGAGGATGTCTAGTAACACCATCTCATTTCCCAAGCCATGCTAAGGGAAACCTGGATTTTCTGCCATAGATGGGTAGCAAAATGGATCTTAAATATTAGGGCCTCCCTTTCAATGAATCAAGTCCTGATAAAGAATAATCAGGTCTCATGAGTTTCTGTGATGATCTTTTTTTTTTATTTTCTCTAGCATCAGAAATTATCATGCACCATTTAAGGAGACCAGAGCATCTTTACAGCCCATGCCTGCTGGAGGCTCCACTCCCAGCATAAGCTGGGCACCACTTAGACCATTCCAAACTCCCAGTACTCTCCTTCTGCTCCCAAGGTCTGCTCTGAAGAGGAGGAGCCCTGTTTCTGTGGCATGATCCTGCTTTTACCAGTGTGATAATTAAGATGGCAAGTCCTGGTTATCAAAAAAATACGCTGACTTGAGAAGTAGCCATTAAAAAAAAAAAAAAATCTGTTTATTTCCTGTATCCTACTCGAATCAGTCTGAAAATGAAACACTATGCAAGCACAAAAAGTTATTATGTGACTTGCAGCCTCCAGCTATTCTGACCTCACTGGATGCCTTACAAGCATCTATTGTTCTTGGAAATAGTCTGAGATGTGCTTTCCAGAGAGATTATTATATATTCTCGCTACAAGGAGGGAGAAATGTTCTGATACTGTGTCATGTCATTTCTTCAGTGGTATTTGGATGCAACAGACTGTGGAAGTGTGACAGGGAAGAAAAGAAACCTGTTACGTGACTGGTGGTGCTGAACCACCATGGACCCAAGAGCCTGTATTTTACGTAGGGCTGATTGACTCCACCTCCACGCTCCTTGCCAGCTCCCAGTACCTGTACTCTCCAAAGCTGTCAACCTTTCTAAAGCAGAAGCCCATTTGTTGATTGCAGAAGATAAATCCTTCCTCACCTGCCTCGCCCCAGCAGCTGCACTTGCATCCTCAGGGCTGACTCCATCTCCACCTGCAGAGCTGCTCCTGCAAAGGGCGAGCCCCTGGCTGTCACTGTGCCCTGGAAAACCCTGGGAGAGGGGCAGAAGCTTTCGTGCAGACCCCACCAAGGCCTGATTTCAGCCTGCTCTTTGTGGTGGGGTGGGCTGCTCCTGTGGCTGGCCTACATGTGGGAACACGTAGCAGATGCTTGCCAGTGGGATGCTCTCTGAAAGCTCATGCAGAGCATTTCACACAGCCAGCCATAAACTTGCTCTGAGAGACAGCATCCAAATACTTAAAAATTGGCTGTGACTGCACACCACAAGATCCAGCACTATCATAAGCCAATTTCAGTGACCTTGAAAGAATAAGGTTTGATCCCTCATAATGCTATGTGGGTTGCTGATTTATAAACAAGCTTTCACACCTGCTAGAACTAAGGATGGAGCAATTTTCCTTTTGGGAACTGGCTTTTGGGGAAAGGAAAAAAAACTCCACAAAGAAGGTGGGTATTGTCTTGGTGAAGCAGGGCCAGGAGCTGGACCCAGGCAGCCCAGCATTACATTGTGGTGAGAGCAAAGGTTTGCTCCCCCCTCCCGGATGATCCTCACACAGAACACACAACTCTGTTTCCAGTGGTGGCAACGGGCCACCAGACAGCAGCATTCCTTGGGGTTATTGAAAGCAGTAGGGCAAGAAAAAGGCAGCACATAGCAGGAGACAGGGCTGCTTTCTCCTGCACACCAGAACTTCAGCTGTCTGTACTAGATCCCACCTCTCCCACACATCCTGCTCAGAGATGGGCAGTAGGATGCTCACAGCAGTGGTCCTGGTTGTTCCCACCAGGCTGGTGTTCGCAGGATGGATGAGGAAATGCTACAGGCTCCTCTTGCCTGGTTAGATTTAATCTAGAGAAGAGATGGCACATATTGTATCATAGTGGATTATGATTTAACCAGCAGGTCATGCTGAGATTTTATATTCTGGATAATGCTAAATGCTTTTGAAGTCTTGTAATCTCATACAGCGCAGAGGTGGAAAGCAAAAAACAAGAAAGTGGCAAAACATAGCAAGGGAAAACATAGTCTCTATAACACAATGACAGCAACTCTCCCTCAGATTTGGTTTTTGTGTTTCTTTTAGGCCACAGGTCACAGAAGAGCTTGTTATAATGTTCACTCAGCTCTGGTATGCTGTTTCAGCTATAAAGAGTCGTCCAATGACTCTCCCAAAAGGATTCACTTGAGGTAATCATAACAGGAGAGCAGTCAGGCAGAGAGGGAAGGCAAACCAGACCAAAGAGGGTATGGAAGGGTGGGGTGGGTCTTGACAAACCTGTATGTGAGAAAATTGAGCAAATGTCTATTTATTCTGCCCCTGTGAATCTCAGGACACAACACCCTGTGAGGGTGGGGGTGTGGTTGGCAGCTGCTGGGGAGAGATGATGACTTTAAAACAGAAATATTTGCATCAAAGCAAAGGCACTGCAATTGAGGCAGGAGTTATGCCCTGGCTAATGTCAGCTCAGCCTCAAATGGGAAAGCCAAAAGGACAATAAGCCAGTGCCTCCCTTAGAGACTGTTCACAGAGAGGGGGATTTTAAAAATAAAAAAATTTTAAAAAACCCTAAACTAAACTAAACTAAACTAAAATAAAATCCAGGCCTTGATAAGAACAGGGAGACAAGCAGGTTTAGGATAACTGAGTGGGAATAATGAGTGGCCTGATTTGTTTCCTTCAACAGACTATTTTTCCCATTTCTCCATGAGTGTCTGTGAAGACGAAGCAACCCATGTCTCCCATCCCAGGGTACTTGAGGTAGGATGAACCCCCTTGACCTGCAGCACTACAGAGTACAGGGGGCCCTCGCTGGTTCAAAACATTTCACACAAAATGTCTTGAAAAGCCTTTACGGACACTCTAAACTGATCTGCATCACTAATAAGACATAATGAACTTTTATAGCATCTCTTCTAAGACAAAAGGCCATAAAATGGTCCCTCACAGCACCCCTGTGAGATCAGCAGACTTTATAATTGTTATTTTATTGAAATAGGAATAGGCGGGGAGAGGGCATGGGCTGCTGCAGAATTCATATCCACGTGATAATTAGATGTCACAAACATAATGAGGAAAAATGACAGGAAGTTGAGGACCTACACCAGTGCTTTAAAACTTAAAGTGTCTGGGCAAAATGGCTTTTTTTTTTCCTGTAAGTCTCTGACACAGAAGAGATGTCCCATATCCAAAAGACCTTTCCCAAAAGATGTTGTGCTAACAGCAGCCTGTTTACATGAGCAAGCCCATCAGCACTGACATGAGACTGAAGCCTTCTACCCTGTCTGAGTGATCACTGATCTAAGCCTCCCTTTTCCAGGTGGCAATGACCACTACTCTACACTAGACATGGCATTTCCACATTATTTTCACCCCACTCATGCTGTACTGAGTCAAGAGGCACAAATGAGCTTCACCATCCAAATGTGGGACCTTTAATGGACTAAGCCCCTTGCTGTTACTCTGACACAATGCAAAATTAAGCTTCACATGGCAAGACATATTCAGTGGCAAGAGAGGCGAAAGGAGAATGGCCAAAGTACCTTGACAATGAAAGCCCCCTTCTGCTTTGAGGTCACTTTGGAGCTGAGGGAGGGCATGAATATTCACAAATATTTTAATTAAAATTCTTCTGATTCCATGAGTCAGGTAGAGGAGTTTATAATCTGCCATGCTGGAACTGAAGGTTATTGGCCTGTGAGTAGTCAAGGTGCCTCAGAGACACGGGAGTGAGAGCTAAAACTCAGCAAGCCATTTGCAACTAATATTTTTTATGATGAATTTCACCTTTATCTGACAACTCTCTATAAATTTGCATCATTCTTTAATTTATTCATTATTTAGGTTCAATAGTAACATCAGCAAACAGTGTCTTCCCTGTAGAGCAGCCCATTATAAATTACAATATGCAATATTCGCTATATCCATCTATTTCCTTTTCTATTCCCAGGCAAGTGGAGTTAGGTAACAAAACCAAACAGTGTAAATTTTACAAGAATATAAACTATTCAGAATTCACTGATGGTCAGTACTTTAACATCTCTGTTTAAAATTCACTTGGCAACCCCCCATTCTTGTAGAGCTTGAATATACAAATAAATGCAGAAGTCAAACACAGAAGGACTGCTGAACTCAATCAAATCAAAATTCACTTTCAAATTCAAATTATTACATACTTTTCTTTTTTTCCATTTTCCTACTCAGCCCACTCTGCTGAGTAGAAAGAAAGTACTACACACAGCAACTTCAAGTTCAGAATAGTCTCATGAATTTTTTCCAGATTCCAGACTCTCCAGGCATGTCAACAACAAACTGTGGTCTGTCCACTGGCCCACCTGCAGAAGCCACACTATCTGCTGTGAGGATGGATGTGTCCTGCCATGTGGTATGTGCAAAGACATGCCTGGAGGCTGAAAGTGAGCTTGGGAAACCGGTGGCTTTCCATGTGGTTGTGACGTGTACTCTGCACTCTCAGGCAGTAGCAAGCCCCATGTGTCTGTGATAGATGAGTAATGCGATGATTGCCTCTCACAATTAATGGGCAAATATCATGTATATAGCTTAAGAAAAGTTTTATAGATTTATAGTTATGTTTTACCCCCTGGCGTGGTTGTCAAGGGACATCTGGGGTTGGGACATCTGGGAGGGTCAGCTTGTCCCTATGGTGACATCTGACCTCCAATCAGGGTCTGAGGAAGAGCTCTCCACCACTGGACAGAGAAGAAGGGGTTGATGGACAGAATTTTGGGAGGGGTTAAAGGGTTGAAAAGGGTGAAACTTCCATTGAGAAAGGGCTGAGCACAAGGCGGGGAAAATCTTTTGTTCCCAGCGCTGTAACCTTTTTTCTTTATTCAGTCTTCTGTTGTATTTTTGATAGGGTTTAACAAACCTTCCTAAACTATTAAAAGAGAGTAGCTATTTCTCCCATGTCCTGATATCTTCCTTTATATTCCGTGTTACTGTACTGCACACTGCGTTTCAAACATTCCCATGTGAACGATGTCATCCACCCAAGCTCGCGACGATTGGGCACCAGAGCAACACTAAGTCTTTTTTAGCTACAAGGAAATATTTAGCAGGGCAGGGTCTCTACTGCACAGACCTAGAAAGGCTGAATCTTCTTCTAAAATGCAAATTTATATGCATCATTTTGCTCCAAAGAACTCCTGAAGTAAAAGCACTTATTGTGGATAAATATTGTATGTTCTTGGTTAGCTGTAATTTGTACAAATGTTCCTCTGCCTTGAGATCTTGAGGCAGAAGGCAGCAAAAAGAGAGAAATATAAAGTGTAGTACTTTTTTTCCAAAACAACGACACTTTTGAAATTAGTCGCACAGATCCTAATCCAGTGCCTGTACTACCTCTGCTGAAAGTCTGAGATTTTGTTTTATTGAGTGACTTGAACGCCCTGCTGCTCTTTTAAAATCAAAACAAAACCAGGTAGTGGTCTCCAGCACGGCCCAGCACCTGTGTAATTGTGATCACAGGACACCAATTTTTTTCCACTGCTGTAGCATAATGTAGTTTCACAGACAGATTCAGCTCCATTGCGCTTCAGCGTGAGGAGCAATGACTGCTCACTGGAGGCCAGATCTCACACACCTTGGGCAGATGAGCTATCCCCACTGGTTGCAGGCTGTCACTGTAAGTTCCTCCACCTCCTCGAAGGGTTTGCCTCAGCACATGTGCTCCCAGCGTGTTTGCTGGGTGAGGCTGAAGATCAGAAGTAGCAGTCACGGCGGAGCTGTCTGCAAACGCCGCTTTGGGGAGGAAGTGTTGGAGTGGAGATGTCAAAAAGTGATGAGCCTTACAAATATTTTTATCTCACGCTCCAATACAAGCTTTGCTTCGTGCAACAGAATGCTGGCACAATGGAGATGCTTTCATAGTAACTCCAAGAAGCCTGCATGACAAAAGTCTTTGTTGCCATGTGAGCTATCAAAGCTCCCTCTGTGTTTAAAAAAAAGTGTTACAAAATTTTTAGTGTTGTTGAGTTGCTTGGGTTCATTCACTCATTCCCCTGCTCTCGTGGCCCTTTGAATTCTCTTTCCACCAAAACATTCAGGCTTAATATTCCCAAAATAGCTGTCAGCAGGAAATGTTAGGAGTTTTCAGTCTGAGAAATAACAGGGCCGTCTGTTGATCTGAATCTCCGAGGGTGGGATTTTCAGTCTGTGTGTCGCTGAAGAGGAGGAGGGAGAGACAGCGGTGAAACAAGCGCCTCTTCCAGCAGCTTCCAGAGGGCTTTTGCAGCCGCGTTCGTGAGGGTGGAGGTGGCTGCAAACCCTCTCAAGTGACTCACTGGGGCTCTCAGGCACACTGTGAAACGAGTAAACTGTGCGCTCCTTATCAGCAGAAAGCCCTCTGCACCTCCTGAGCATAAATAAATAAATAAATAAATAAATAAATAAATAAATAAATGAGCTAACAAAGAGGAACTGAGATCAGCTCATTCTTGGACTCTGCAGGCAACCTGCTCCAGGACCCACTGACACTAGAGAAAATACTCTTTTGGACTTCACCATGATTTGGAACAAGCCTTGAATGTTCATTTGTCTCCTTTGGTTTGGGAAATAACTAATGGCATCTGATCTTTACTTGTCAGCAAATCTGCATTTCCCATGTGCTCTTGAAGTTGCTCTCAGTCCTCCAAAGTTTCTGAGCTAATAAGTATGGCAAAAGCATCTCCTTCCTTGACTTAGCTCACTCCCTCCCTCCAGCAAAAAAGGTGCTGCCATAATAAGTCTTCTGCAAAAGTGAAAAATTTTGCTTTGTGGAAATCTGAATAAATGTGTTCTTCGCCTTTAACTCACATGGCTCACCATTCCCAACTCATGGCAGAGATCTAGTTAAAAAGTGGTGAATGGGGCAGGAGCGAGCTGCCAGCTGCTCTGCAGCCCAGAGACTGAGGTGCCATGTGTGGTCTCAGAATCACACTCAGACATGGTGCTGGCTGGCACGTCTAAACCCCTCCTCCCGCTGAGGCTGTGCTGTTACGTCAGTCAGCATTTACAAGGTGCTGTCACACTCCAACGCAGTGTACCTGGAAAAACCTAACCTTATAGATTTGTGCTGTGACCCACTACAAGCTCCTGGAAATAAAGCCATTCCCAGTTATTATCTTGGCACTGTTTCACTGCTCGCCACAAACGCTTCCCACGTTTCTGAGCATAGCAGTCACCTTCTCATGCACCCCGTCACTTTATTGAAACCAGACACGGGTCAGATATGGCAACGATTAATACAATGCATTCCCCTTCCCAGACCTAGCACCTCAGCCAGAGCAAGAAGCACTCAGTTGCCTGCCAGAGCTGAATTAATCAGAGGGGAGATTGCAAGACAGTCAGATAGCAGTCAGCTCAGCAGAGGAAGGAACAGACTGTGCCTGAGTTGTTGTGTGCCTGATAATAGAAGTTTCCAGCTTCATGAGGAATGTAGGAGAGGATGGACGTCATGCTAAGCCCCAGAGAAAACAGTGAGAGGTACATAAACACCTCAGCAAAAAACACTGACAGTGCTTATAGTCATCACTGACTTGGTGATGTGTATCTCACTTTATTAGCTGAGCCCCAAGATCACTCATGGCTGTATTCCCTTGGCAGGGCAAAGCAGCATCCTGTATCTCATTCGTGGATGGGATCACGTGCAGAGCACAATACTGGACTTCCAGGCACTTTCCTGTACCGTGCTTTCCCTCTCTGGGGTATAAGGTTTCTCCAGATGAGTGAGCAGCAAGGCTCCTGCTAACTGTGTGTACATCTTAATGATCACCCGGAATGGTAATTAGGTGCACATACATTGCAGAAAATTATCTTTGTTAATTAGAGAAGGATGTTAGACATTAGCAATGCTATTTTCCGCTGAAACTTTCCCATTATGTACAACAGAAGTTTAGTTATGCTAGGCATATCAGATCCAAGAAGGTAGTGTAACCTGTTACATATTCATAAAGGGCTAATCTTGCAAGGAATAGAGATTCCTTCTCAGAGGCCTTGCTACAAGGGCTTTATACAGGGGAGGACCGTGGCCAAGTGCAGTGGCAGTGCTCAGGAAAAGTTCACATGTGGCAGAAAACAGGACTGCCCACACCACTGTGTTGTAGTGTGTTTTTATACTTTGGAATACTTTGAAGTAGTTTGGGTTTTGTATCCCTGTAGTTTTCCCAAATAGTTTACCCCAGATTGTACCCCTTTCCCTTTACCTATGTAATCCCTCTCCCTTGATGAGATCACCCCCAAATCCCCACCCTGGCCCTCTGTCAATCACTCAGCATCCCATCCCCTCCATCTAGAAGCTTCGGTCCAAGACATCGACTGATAGCCAGAGGCCAGGGGTCAGCCCCCGAGACTTGTTTAATACGCTGTCCTAAATGTCCATCCCTTAGTACCCATCCCTTAGGGTCATCTATTGGTTGGTAAAATGTAAAATCTACTTTTGGTTTCCACCTCCCTGTGAATGTAACCCTGGCAGTCTCCCGGGGCTCTCGCAGGAGGCCCCCTGAGGTGCAGGAGCTCCCCTGGCTCCTGAATAAACCCTTGGATTTACCCCTGCTCGGAGTCGGCCCCTTTCTCCCACCGGTGTCTCTGGCATCTCTCCTGCTGCAGAGGCGACCGGCCCGGCTGCCCTCGGCACCCTCGGGGCACACAGAGCGTCTCCCTCCCGCCGTCGGCCGTGCCGGGGCTGCTGCCCCGCTGTCTGCCGACCCGGGGCTGGCCGGGGCTCCTGAGAGGCGCCCAGGGGGACTGGGACACTACTGGGAAAGCCCGACTGGCATTAGTGCCCAGGCTCTGTGAACCCCCACATAAACCATCCCCACTTACATGGAAGTAGGTCACAGGTGTGGGCAAGATGTCCCAAACTTAACATAGTTACCCTTGAGCATGCCGTGTTTCTGTGTCCTGTTTAAGAGCAGGAACAACTCATTGAAGATGCATCATCATTTATCCATAATGAAGGAGATTCCCACTAATTCTTCCCCCTGAAGGATCCAAGTGTGTAGAGAAAAACAGAATTGAATGGTCCCAGATACTTCATTCAGCACGGAGCACTCCAAGGAACTCAAAGATCCCAGAGCAGAGGAAGCTGAAGGGCACAAGTTTGGATTGAGCCCAAGAAAGAAATATTACTTGTGTAAAGTCTTTCTCCAGGTGTTGGAAGGAAAGAGCTTTTGAAAACAGCAGCTAATATCTGGGTATTTCCTCCACTGCCACCAAGCCCTTCCAAAAGAGATACCAGGTGAAAGCTTCTCCAGTAGACAATCCCTGGAAAAGGCAGTGAAATGCTTTGCTCCCTACTACCCAGGAAGAGCCACAAGGGAGAAAGGATTGTTCTTGTAACATCTATCCCCCTCTGCTCCCTCCATGAGTTTGTCCCCCTATTAGTGCTCACTGCAGCCACCCCCAGTTTGTGATCTTCATCCACCTCTGCCTCTCCAGAAACTCCAAGGTTTCTTTGGAAAAGGTGCCATTAAACGGCAGCACCAACATGGGTGAATTACCTCAGCTCTCTGCTGGGATGAAAGAGCCCGAAGCATCACAGTCCACTTGCCAGGCTTGGCTCAGAGCATGGCATTACAGATTTCCCAGCAGTTGCTTCTGGAGATCAGAAGGGCTGGAGAGCTGAGAAGACCAAGGGATTGCTGTTTCTGACAGGACAACTCTTCCCACAGCATACCGAGAAGAAAGCAGTATTTATAGCTTGTGGGACACAGCGTCAAGGTCAGCCGGGGTCTGGCTTGTACTCAGCCTGCCCACAGCTTCGTTCCCTGCTCAAAAAGCCCTGAAAAGCCCTAGGAATCCAGCCAGGCTGTGCTTCAGAGGTTCAACCCAGGCACTGGAAACCCGCACAGATGGTGTCTTTGGAGAGCGGGCTGTACCTGAATGCAAGCTGAGCAACGAAAGGAAACATCCCTGCGTGGGGTCTGGTGGAATCATTGTATTGCCAGTCACTATTCTCTCTGACTTCACTTCTGCTCCCAGGTTGATATTAATGAGGCATTTATACTCCATCATGGAGCCCTCTAAGAACACAAATTTACTGCTAATGGAGTGCGCCGTTAAATTAGTTATTATAATTTTAATTTTTGGTTTGGGTTATTTTTGGGGGGAGGATGATTTCTAGCAGAGCTTTTTTTCTCCCCTCAGGAGCAATACAGCAAACAGCAGCAGGCTGGATATTTTGTGCTGCCTGCAGTCTGGCTAATCAGCACGGCTGGCTCTAAGTAAGCAGGAGCATGTTCTTGCACAATATCATGTGTTTCTCAGAATACTCTGGGAATATCAGTGACATGGGAAGTGACAAGAGTATCGGTGACGCTAGGACAAAGAGAAATTAACTGCGAGCTGGTGAAAACCACAAAAGGAAATACATTTTCCACTCTAATGGTCCTTCCTGAGTCAAATGTCCAAGCCACAGAGTTTGTTGACCTGCAGCATTTGTTTTCACAGATGCTAAAATACAATCGTAGCCAAACATCATGTCTCACATGTGTGGTGGCTGCCATTTCACCACCGTGGGTGGGTATTTGTTCCCCTACACTGAGGTGAAGAACCATTACATCAGTTCATCCCATGTGACAGAGAAGGCAGTTCTCACTCCTCTAAATACTAAAGGAGTATGAGTCTTAGGGAGAAATAACAGGAGTAAATACTCCTCTCAGGAGAGCTGAGCTGGAAAGAGAGCTCAGGCTCAAGACAGTTTATTTCATGTAAGCAATTAATAAAGAAAACCCCCAATTTTCATGCATGCACTATGGTAGAAACAATATGGACCTAGAGGCATTTCTGGCCACAACAATGCAGGGATTTTAAAACACACAGGTTCATGTGTTCACAGACCCAAGATGGAGATCCTCCTGGCAGACGACAGAGTCAGGGATGTGCAGAATTATTTCCTTTCAGTTTTGCATTATGACCTTGCAGCTTTTTAACACTAGGATTTCAATAATGTTATCTAGTGAGGAAAAGAAAGTGCAAAGTTCAAACAGGCTCGAATATCACGGATGATTTATACTCTGCTTGCCAAGACTCTTGCTCTTGCAGCATGCTCCTCCAGAAGGCAGCAGCAGCCAGTTTTGTGCATCTGATTTGGGGGGGTTTGGAGATGGGGACAAAGGATCATCTGTGCATCTTTTCAGTACCAAGCCTGCTATTACCTGCCTGCTCAGGATGTTATCATTGCTCTCTTAGTTAGCATGCCTGAACTACAGAGGAGGCATGAACTGCATTAATTCTGCCCAGCCCCTGGGTATTCAGTACTCCTTAGTGCTGATATTTACTGTGCATAATTGTATCACAGCAGTGGACACTGGACATGCCAGCAGCTGTGCAGGGAATATTTGGAGACAGCTCTTAAGGGAAGGGAGGAGTTTAGAGATTGAAGGACAGAAATTTTGGAACAGATAAGTCAGTGCACAAATCATTTCACCATAAACTGTCCTTAGATTTAAGAGATGGAAGTGACTTCATCCACCTCTCACAGATATTCAGCGCTATCCATCTGATATTGAAATGGAGTTAAATATTTCTTTACAGCTGCGATGACTTCTTGTTTTCCCCCATTGTTTTTTGTTTTTTTCTTTAATAGAAGCGTGCTTTTTGAACTATGACTCATTGCAAGAGGTGGAGCTGGTGGAAACTCTATCAGAGGAGTAACAGAAACCAGCATGAGCCCTGCTGAGGAATGCACGTGGTCTCAACATGGAGAGCAAACCACACGAGACAATGACATTTTTCTCTCCTGTCTCCATCAGCTCAGGCTGTGGGGTCTGCTCCTCCCACTGAGGACTTTGGCCAAAGTCCCAGACATGTGGTAGCTGCCGTGGGGGGTCTCTCACAGCACATCCTCACACTGCTTTTGTCAGGACCAGCTGGGTTCTCATCAGAGCTGGCTGTGTTGCGCCTCAAAATCCTCAGATGAGCAGCAAAACTTTTTTCCCGCCTTGATTTCCAACAAAAATAATTTGTCTGCACCCATGCCCAGCACACCATCACCTCCCTCCAGCAGACCTGAACTGGAAGATTTCTGACCCAATACAGAGCAGGGTCCCAGGTGCTGGTGGGGTCAAGAGCATCGCCAAGGTGCCAGACCAGCCCCTTGCAGCTGCTGTCCTGCCTGTCCCCAGTGCCTGCCACATCCTGCCATGTCCTCAGTGCCTGTCAGCCCCTTGGCAGGCAGGTGCCCACCACGATGCTCAGCCCAAGCTGTGCACTAGGGCTTTTTTCTCCCTCACTGCAGGCAGC
Source organism: Fringilla coelebs (assembly GCF_963513975.1). Classification (NCBI taxonomy): domain Eukaryota; kingdom Metazoa; phylum Chordata; class Aves; order Passeriformes; family Fringillidae; genus Fringilla; species Fringilla coelebs. The sequence continues at coordinate 108,088,749 of NC_140028.1, read as the reverse complement.
ATGGTAATCTAATAAGCAAACTGATGTTTTGAAGGCTACAACGTCAGCAGAGGGAATGTAGTAGCAAGGAGGGGAAAGTGTCATGCCAGCCAGCAGCTTTCACTGCATGATGTGAGGCAGGGAAAGCTTCCAGAGGAAAAATGCCACTCCCAGCTAAAAATAAAGTCAGCCCAGGAAGGCTAAATCCAACAGCTTGTCTGCTGCTAACTGAAGCAGCGCTAGCTGAGAGAAAAGATATTGATCAGCCTCTGCAAGGAGGTAACAGAATGCCTTCTGCACTTGAATACATTTCATATTTACTAGTTTGTGATGGAATACAAATTGTGAGGACTTTTTGGCTGTTTTGACAGCAGGATGAGATCTTTTCATGCAAATAGTAGAGTTGAAAGCCCATGATGACACCTATCTAAAGGGAATGATTTCCTACCTGAGAGATGGAGGCTTTGGGTTTGGAAACCTGAGTTCTGCTTCACAGATACCTGCAAGGGCGGGGTGTTGGTGCTTGACTCTCTCCTGAGACTAATGCAGGGTTTCCCTCTACCCCCCACCCTCCACTGCAGGGAAAACCAAAACTTGCCTGCCTTGGTGTGGTGGAGGCTACATGGTGTCCTGCTTCCAAAAAGAACTCTCTGAAGGCATTAAAACCTGCTTTCAGCACACAGCCGTTATTGAAATAGTGATAGCATCACCCATTCACAGGCTTCTCAGGGACAGTGACAATCTCACTTTTCATAAATGCCACTCAGGGGGAACTTAAAAGGCAAAAATCTGTGAGAGACGTTTATTACGCAAACAAGCCAAAAATAGCTAATGTACGCATTGCATTGGAATGAATGCACGACCAAAATCACTCTGGGGGCCTCCCTGTCACTTAACAGCCACTCAGAGTTATGTCCTCAAAGTTTATGGAGCCATTAGCAGTTCCCAAGTACATTCTGGCTCTCCACTCATTTGGGAGCTTTATGAAATACCTACAGTGCGAGGTCCTGTGTGTGCGCACCTGCAGCCTCCGTGGACTGCCTGTAATGACACCCACGACAGTGAGGGGCCATCAGACTTCCACATATGGAGAACCAAGTGACAGAAAGGAGCAAGGAGACCACATCATATCTGCACAAAGGACGGAGCTTCCCTTCATATTTAGCAGCTTTTGTCGGATAGTCACATCCCATTTTATCCCAGAAAAGCCCTTGAAGAAAACCACTGTTGTGGTAGAAATCAGCGCCACAAAATTCACCAGAAACGATGCATCCATTTCCGTGCGCTGCCTCTGACAGCGCAGGGTGCTGCGAACAGGAGAGGCTCCTTTAAGAGAACAATTTGCAGCGAGATTACTGCTAAGCCTTTTTCAGAAACACAGACATTTCCTAGGGCAAAAGAGGTTCCTGGTACAAAAGGTGGAGGGAACCTTTTGTCATGATAATCTCAGTCATTTTCGCAGCGCACCAGATTCCCCGGCAGCATGGCGAGTACAAGCGCATGAGACTCGACGCCTGCTGGAGTTGTAGCAATGGGGAGAGAAAAGCTTAACACTCATGGCACTGTTCCCCGTATTCAAAGGCTCTCAGAGGAAACTGCCAGGAAAGCAAATATGGTTTTAAGCGGGGATGTCTCCAGAGACATAGGAATCTTTTTACTGGATGTTCTGAATACAGTTGTGAGTCTCAGAAATCCTGATAAGAAAGTTCCTGCTGAGATGTTCTGTTGAAGTTAAAATGTCTGTGCGGAGCCACGGGAAATCAGCAAATAAAATGTGCATTAGAGACTCACCATGCACATTTTCAAGTCTTTGGAGAATTATATTACGTGCAGAAGAGGAAGAAGAATTTATGGAAATTTACAGAATTGGTAAACATATTTATTTTGATTATGAATATCATAACCATGTATGTTGTACATGAGTCCTAATCCATGCATTAAGCTGTGAGGATTTTGCTGTGTTTTTCTTGGCTGTTTATAAAAAATAAGAAAATTGCTTCATCGATTTGTGACCTCATCCCCTTTACTCAGCCATGACCCCTTTACTCACCTCCTGCATTCTGCTGTGACTCAGAGACTTCCAAAGCATGAGGATTCTCTGTTCCCAGGATCTACCTTTAATCCACCTCTAATTTTAATGAACCAGAAACAGAACAAGGAACTGAAAAAGGTGATTGAAAACCAGTCAGCTTCTCCAGAGGTTCTCTGATGGCTGGGGACTAGGAAACCCAGCTGGAGTGTAGCAGTATGCTGCTGCCATGGTGCCTGCAACTCATTTTAGCACAGAAAACTCATTTTAGCACAGAAGCATCTTGTGTTTCAAAAACCCACTTTGGATGTGCCTTTAGCACACGCGGCAGATAGTGACACTCTCAAAGCACTTGTGTGCATGCCGTTTTTATCTCCTGTCATCAAAAATGTAAAAAGGGGACAGGAACAGGAAGAGATTTGGGGATTTCAGTATGTGCAAAATCAGTTTTATGCTTTGTTCATGAAGGGAGAAACTGACACAACTTCCAGGGCTGTGGGCTAGGTAGACAAAATCCAATTGGTAGAATCATAGCACCATTAAGATTGCAAAAGACCTCCAACACCATCTTGTCCAACCTTGCCCTAGAGGGTAAGAGAAAGAACAAAACTGAGGTCACAGCCACCAGGCTTCTGCCTGCAGTGGCAGAGGAGGGAAGACAAGCAGAAAGGAGGCATTCACACCATGCAGTCCCTTGGTGAGGGTAATGTGGTGCTGCGTTCCCTTCCTTCCTCCTCCGCCCTGTCCTGATGCCACCTTGGGCAAACCACTCCCTGTGCAGCTGGGCAGCTTCATTCCAGTACAGGAACCTCTTCATGGCATAGCTGGGCAGTGGGAAAGAAAGGGAGAGCCAGCAACAAATCAAGGTCAACCAAGTGCAGGACGGCAGAAATCACTGAGGGTTGTTTGCAAACACACCAACGCAACTGCGGGCTGCAAAATGTATGGCGTCAAAAACGGACCTTGCTTCATCAAACTGTTTTTTTGGAGAAGAAAATGGACATTTCTGGGGAAAGGAATGCAAATTATGAAATAAAGGTGAAATAGGAGAAAAATGCCATATACTTGTACAAATTTTTGTAGAGATGGGACAACAGAGGACTTGGCTGCAGTCCCTGAGGAGGCTGGCTTTTCCTCTGAGCCACAGGGAATTGATGCAAACAGGAAACAGTGAGCAGCTCCGTCATCACAAAGGTATAAAAAGCTGCTTTGGCCTGGCCCTGATCTCTATAATGACACATCTATATGGTCCAGATAAGACAATCCAGAGGCAGTGACTTTGCTCTAATCTAGCCACCTGATTAATAAGTCTGCAGTTAGCAGGACACAGGACCCAATAAAGGCAGTGAGCGGGAAGGAGATAAGCAAGGGCGCAGCGATGTGTTTGTTCAGGTGTTGGCATGACAAACATTTTACACCTGCAGCCTTCCTTTGTTTTTAATAAATTCCCCTCCCATTCGCTGAAGGCTGAGGTCTCCACTGCTGCCTCTTCAGAGAAGCAAATAAATGGCTTTTCTACCATCAGGGCTAGGCAAAACAACTGGAGAGACTCATTTATGTGCCCCATGGGCATTCCATCACCAGGGAACCAGGCAGCCTGAGAGACATCTCACTGGGCCAGAACTAATACAGAAATGGGAATTTCTGGGGTAGACTCTGCCTCATTTTATAAGTCAGTCTCACATTCAGCCCACACCAGTAAAACCCCTCAGCATGGTAGTAGAGTTGACATCTGGGAGAAGCTGTGCTGCCTCCAGTCCCAGTGACTGATGGGAGCCCTGGGCAATAAAGATCCCTGAAAATGAGACTAGTGGCTTGTATGCTTTTTTATCTTTTGTTTTCAGGGGATTTCCTAAAATGGGAACATTATCTTATTAATTCTTCAGCCACAACAATCCTGGAGAAGGTTTTTGGCTTATTAAAAATAATGTGGTATGTCAGGCAGTGCCTAGGTAGGATCAAATAAACTCTATTTAAAAAACTAAGTTGATAAAAAATAAAACCTGATGTTCTAGATCCTTTATGTTATTTAGAATCACTTAGCATCACAATAATGGTAAAATAAGTGGTGTAAAATTTACTGGGCTCTTAAAATTGTTTCCCTTTTGTATCAATGCAAAGGTCTGCAGTTGGCAAGAAAAGAAAACTGGACCACAATAAATATCCTGTGTCTCTGTGAGACCCAACTCTGCTGTGGATCTCCTCTCTTCCTGAAGTCCACCTGAAACTTTTTAAGATTCCAAGGTAGACTGGACCCCACTCACTTCTCCATTCTGGGGAGAATAAAGAAGCGGGAGAGGGAATGATTAACCCTGGCTCACTGAGGCTTCAGGAAATCCCAAAGACAAAGTATGTGTCTGCCAGTGAGTAGGCTTTGGACAGCCCACAGGAAGGGATCATGGATGACTTGTTATCAGGCTGCTCCCCAGCACCATTCCTTCCTCCCTGACCGAGAAACTGGGTAAGGCCTGGCTAATGTGTGGGACAGACCGACAGTCCCAGCAGCAGCACAGCAGCTTAGTGGCAGGGCAAAAGAAACACTAAATCAAAAATCTTCAGAAAGGTTTAGAGGAAGACTACATTTTTAATTTTAAAAATGCAAGAAGATTTAGGTTAACACAATTTCTCTTCTCCCTATCATCTTTTGAGTAAGTTCAGTGAGATCCTGTCCCTGGTTCTGACAGGAAGATTTATACTGATTTTGGTGGGGATTTACAACGTCCCCCTCTGCATACTCAGACTTTGTGTCTGCTGTACTTTTAGCATGACTGAAAACTGCGTGCCAGAAGATCAGTGAGGGCAATCTGCTGTGACAGCCATACCCAGCTCAGGATCTGGTTCTGCCTCTCTTAATTGCCTTTTGTGACTTCACAAAAATTCTAGCAAAACTGGCCACAAAAATGAAAGGGTGTGAAGAAGCAATTTAAACTCCAGCATCTGCTGCAGCTTTCAGCAAGATGTTACCAAAAAAACTTACAGCAGGATCTGATCTCTCCTTCCGTCCCCTTCCACCCAGGAGGCTGCCTTTGCTCTGTATCCCATGCAGGGCAGTGACCAGGCCAATCCATCCTGCTCTTGGCAGCTGTGGCCCCGTAGGAGCAGTGGTCAGTGCAAGCTCTGGGTATGTGCCTGCCTGCCTCTGCTTTGATGTGAGTGCTTAGAATTAGCTTCCATCCATCCTGATTTGCTGTTGGTGTGAATTCAGAAAGGAGCGACGTGACCAACAGATGATACAGGGGTAATTTAGTGAACTGGGAATGAAAGCAGTGAAAGAAACAGGAGGGGAGAAAAGAGTTTCTCCCACAAGGGTGAGAGCTTCACAGCAAAATCAGGGACATCTGGCCGAGACGTGGTTTCATCAGCAGAGATACCAGCGGCACAGCCTGAGCTTCCCAGCTGCTGGAAAACGCAGCGTGTATCCCTGGTTCTGGGTGTCCCTCTGACAGCTCACTCTGCAGCCCCACGGCTACATCTGCCCTCCTATTGTTTTCCATGCTCAGGAGATCAGTCTCACAGAGATATGCCTGTCCTCACATCACAGTGCAGTCGTGCCCATGGATCCATTCAAGATCTGGCCTTTCATACTGGCTCTTATTCAATTGTATAATTTCTTCTAAACAAAGCCACCCATACTGCTGGGGGAAGGGCAAGCAAAATGAGCCATTACTCTGCAGATAGATAGAAAATAGAGCAGGATTCCCCACTGAGTTATGAAAATGCCCAGAGGCTCTGACCAGAAATGATCAGTCATGGAGTGTCTGCACAGTGCCCAGTCCCCGGTGCAAGGCTGTCGGTGTCCTGGAGAGCTTACCAACAGCTATTCCAGCCTGGATCTGCCAGCATCTGCCAGGCACACTGCATGGGCTGCAGCTTTGGGAGTGTGTGCTTCAGTAAGATACCATGTGAAGCCAGAGAAACTTCAAGGCTGGATAACAGGGTTTACCAAAATACAGCACGTACCTTGAAGGGCATGCTATGTTTTTCCCAAGTGTCTTAATAGCCTGCAACCAAGACATCACCTCTCTTCTACTGAAGCCTCCTGGAAAAATAACTACCTGGTTTCACCAGTCTCTTTCTTGGAGGCTGAGATGAGAATGGAAGAATTTTGGCAGGTCAGGCACTGAGCTTTCCCCAGTGGATTTTCAGGACATGACACTCTGCTGTTCTGGCCCCTTCTTTATCCAGCTTTGCGTGTGTGAGCGTGTCTGAGGGAGAGAGATGTGTTTGCATGCGTTCAGCAAACAGACAGCTTTAATTCACCTATTTCCATATCAATCATGGCAGAGGCTGCCATTGCCAGACAGCTGCAGTGGATGTGAATGGCTTGCAGCAACACATCTGCAGGGGAGCAGCTGGGTGTTGCTGGGCTGGGTGCTGCCTCCGTGCCAGTGCAGACGCCTGCAGGTTCCCTCCGGGTGTCCCTGCACAGGAAAGCAGTGGCTGCAGGTTAGGCAGGGCACAAAGAGGGAGCTGGACGTGATAAGCACCTTCACAGAAAAAGGGGTTCTGCTTTGGGGTCACCGGGGTGGGCAGCAGAGAGGCTCATCCGCCTTCTGGCTGTGCTGCAGCTCCATCTTTTCAGGGCCAAGCCCTTCAACATTGTGTCCGACATTATGCAAAGGCTGCTTTCATGAAAAAGCAGAAATATCTGGACCAGGGTGCACCATCTCAAAGCAGACAGCCCAGAGTGATCCCAAAAAAGCACAGCATCCTCACAGAAGACATGGCATGCTTGCTTTACAGCTACACACCTTTGCAGCACTCATCCCCTGAAGGGAGGCTGAGGATCAGATCTCCATAATTGTGTTTTTATACAGTAAGAGGATATTCTTCAAGTGGTGCAATCAAATTCCAGCTCAAAAGAACATGTACAAAGGAAATAAGTAATCTTTCCAGTGTTTACATTCATTACACTGAGTAACTCTGCGCTGGGCACTTCTCAAACCTAAGTTTTGGAGGGCAAACACAATTTGACTGGGTTTGTTCTACTGGAAGAAAGAAAAATAGTTTGGGCAAATTAACAAACCTTAAGCCTCAGCTGAGATCTAAAATTGCATTTTAAAGTAAAAAAAAAAAAAAAAAGTAAAGATCCAGGCAATTATTTTGTCTCATTTATTGTTGATTGCGTCTGTCTTTCCAAACCTTAGGTTGTTCTGGAAGCAGAAATAATAGGAAATATATCTTTTAAAAGCTTATTGAGTTTATGAAGAAGATGCAGTTCAACTGAAGATTGCAAGTCACTGCAATAAAATTCAGTAAAATCAGAATAAAAATTGACCCAATTTTTTTTTAAACTAAAGATGGCCCAATTCTACTGCAAAATTCAGATCTGAGGAGAGATTTTGGATGCTGTAAATGTGTTAGCTTTGCAGTCAAAATTCACTGTATCTTATTACCAAAAACAGAGCGGTCACAAAGTTTTGACCTGGATCAGCAGGTTAAATTCCTTTTCAAGGGCTACAAAGTCCTTGAGGGATCCTGGCAGCCTGGGATACCAGGGGTCTGCATCTGATTCTTCTGGTTCTCTGCTGGTTTTGTCAGAAGCAATTTCCCCTTCAGATTTTGCAGTGGGGCAGGCACATAGCCCATGCAGTTATGGGCAGCACGAGCAGACCTGACTTTGATAGATTCTCCCTGGGTGAGATGAAAGGAAGGGAACGCTCACCAGGTGATGCTATCATTATCAGCCAGCTGCCAGAATCATACAGGCACATTGCACTGGACTTTCAACTCCCAGCAGGGAGCACGGGGAGTTTTTCCCATGTATAATCTGTGACTCATATGCAATGAGTCACTCCTAACAAATAAAGTTTTTTCAATGGCAGCAACACCACCCCATTACTTTCCTGAGCACAACAGCAAGATAGGGAGGCCAGCCTAATTACCTCTTCCCAGCCAATGATCACTCACTGGATCTGCAATGACTCACAGCCGGCCTTTGATCCTCACCAGTCCTGCACACACTGCCTTCCCAAGAGCTGCACAAAGGGCCTGGCTGCCTTGTGGCACTCTAAGCAGGCTTGCAGGGACAAGTGGTGGGGACACAGGCTGTCCCTGTTCCCTGGAGATGGGGCCATGCACAGCTGTGAGTGATGGGGATGTTTTGGGGCAAACTAAAAGCATCTCCCCACCAGACCTCGGTGTGGACAGCTGTGGGTGGGTGCAGCTTTGGGAGGCAGGAGGAAGAAATAGGGCTGCTTCCAGTGTCTCTTGGCACAAACTCACCACTTCACCTTTGCAAGCTGCCACAACCATGGCAACGAGGACAGATACACTGAAAACGAAATGGATTCGAGGTCCAGCATCAAAGGGGAGCAGTTTCCACTCGTACTGCTCTCAGAAGGCGAGGCTCCACAGAAAATCTGTGGTTTGCCTCCTGAAAGCCCCTGGGCAGTGCTCATCCACTCTGATCTAGACAACAAGGATATTCTTGTCCTTGGGTTTGGGGCTGCTTTGCTCTTCTAGTCTAGGGGAGGGTTTGGGGCAAACATGGCAAAGCCCAGGCGCCCCTGGGCTTTCTCCTCCCATATGCCCTGCAAAATAGCAGCACTGGAGCCTAGGATGATGCAGATGCTGGATAGCATGACTGGTGTCAAATGTCCTCTCCCTTCATAATTTTTAATAACTTCACACAGCTGTGATCTTTGTTTTTTCATGCCATTCATCAACCAGTTGTGCGTGAAGAAGACAAATAAAGGTCCTATTGCTCCTCACTTGCACTGACCCTCAATATGTGTTCCAAGCAACCTTCACAAAGGTCAGTGAGGAGAAGGAGGCCTGAACTGCTTCTCCTCAGGGAAATCTGGAGGACTAGGGAAGGATGAAGCCCTCATTGCCTACAGGATAGGTCCTTCTGTACAGCGGTGCTCCTCTGTGGTTTAATGAAGGATGCTCTTTGCCAATGCATTATGAAGATGGCTTTTCACTAGCCCTGAGCTGGGGAGCACCAGAGGAGGTCCTCATGCAGGTGTCCCATGCAGGAGTTCACGGCTGCATCCTGCTGTACCTTCAGTGCTGAGAGAAGCACAGCTCAAGGTTAGCCTGCAGCCTTGCTGCAGAGGGGAATTTGGGACGTGACTCAGGGATTCTGCATCAGCCAGTCCTCTCCCCCACTCTGCCCAAAGCAGCATCTTCAGTTTCAGAAGCCTTTGAGCAGGTGCCCAGCAAATCCAGGACTGAAAATGGTACAGCAAGGAAGCCCTGGAAGACAGCAGGGAAGAGGAGCACATGCTGCAGTTCATCCGTCCAGCCCCCAGACTGCCCAGTAGAGCAGGGCACCCCACACACACACAACAGGCTGGGGGAAGAGCAGGGCCTTATCGTCATCAGGAGACACAGTGATGAAAGATATCTGCCAGTGTCTGAGCTGTGTGCCATCTCTTCAGACAGGATGTTATTGTCTTTTGTATTCTGACTTTGAGACTCTCCCCTATTTTTAATAAACAGCATCATCACGATTAATTGCAAAGCCCTGTGTGGGAGTACCAATTAGCACTTTCACTGAATGGCACTAGGATATATTTAAAACCCTTTATGGAGTTCTGCATATTTTTAACTCTTGGGAGAAACTTTGTTTCCAGGGAAGCACATTGCTGATGAGACCAGCTCTGTAAATAACAGCAAACCCAGCTTTTCAAGGCAGGAAAAATCTGATACTCAGAGTGAGGAGGAAGCACAGAGCTTCGCAGCGTATTTGTGTTAGTGCCAACCTCCCCAGGAGCACAGAATGCAGCACTGTGGAGCAATATTTACCCTCTGAAAGCAGAAACATACCTGTATGCTATGGCAGATGCACGACTTTTAAAGAACAGCTGATATTGAATCCAGCTTCTACTGTGAAAATTAACTAAGTAGTTTGGACACTTAAGTTTTACAGTTTCTAACTGAAAGAAAAACTACTTCTTTTTAAAAGCTGAACTAACTCTCATCTGTCTCCCTGAGTTTGGAAGAGGCTGCTGAGAAAGCCAGGAGATGAATGTTGCAAGGTGCCACAACTACACTGCAAGTATGACCACACTTGCGTTTCTCTCAAAGTCCTGACTCCACAGATCTTTACAGAACAAGCTCAGCTCTCTAGAGAGAAAATCATGTTTTTTCCTCTCAGTTTCAGAGAAAGGTTTAAAAGTGTTGGGACAAAAAGCTCAAGAATTAGAAAGTAAATGAAAACATGATTAATCACCTTGGTTTTGAAGGCATGCAGTAGGTAGACTCCTCAGTGTTAATCCTCAAAGCTGAGTGTGACCCTACAAATTTCAACACCCTTACCTATGAGGTGTATTTCATCACCTCAGGAGAACTGGACTTCTCACACTGCCCAGCCCCTCATCCCTGCAGTGAGAAGAGCCTGCCTTCTGGGACATCCTGCCTCCCTCCCCACAGAAGCTTTGCCACAGCGCTTGGGCAAGGGCTGCACGTGAGGAAAAGAGCAGCACATGATTTTCAGCAGTGTTCTTGATTTCAGTGGCACGTGAAATCAAAAGTGCAGGGAAGCAGCATGAAGAGAGACTGAGACAGGGATGAGAGAGAGGACGAGCCACATATTATTATTAGCACAACAGGCTAATTCAAAGGATGTATTGGTTTTGTGGTTTTTTTCCCTAATGAGAAGTCAGCTGTCACCGGATTTTTAATTTTGTGCATCAGAGCCCTCGTTACTATCTAGAAGAGGAGACCTTTATAACAGGGTCTTGCTACACATTCAAGGCATCAACACTCAAAGGCTGGTGCGAGCAACATTTCTGCTGGGTGCCATGCCAGGCATCCTGATGAGCTGAGGGTGACAGAGCCTTCACTGCTCTTGCTGGAGAGCTGTTGCCACTGCTGTGCCACTGCTCTGCCATGTGGGTTTGTTGCCCCTCCTTGCCCTAGGCTCAGCATTGCTGCTTGAATTTAGTGGGGTGGGACAATGGAGAGTAATAACCAAAGAGTCACTAACTAAGGAGGGGACCAGCAGGTAAATCTATCCCTATCAACCCAGAGGTGCAGCCTGGTAAATTTTGGGCAGCCTGCAGAGAGCATCAGGGCTCTGGTGGGCTGCAATCACCTTAACCTGTCAGAGAGTTGGCTCACATTGCTAACAGGCTGCAGCCCTCCTTGAGCTCTGACTGACCATGACTACACTGCCAGGGATGGCCCCTGAGCACTGCTAAATCTAGACTGGACCTAGTTTACTGGATCTAGTCGTGCTTTGGGATCGTGGTGGTCTCCTGTCTGCAGAGTGAACTGGGGGAGAAAACCCCCCAGCCTCAGAGAAGGGCGTGAAAACCTCTCAGAGGCTTAGAAAAGCAGTATTTGCACTGGTTTGAGCTACCACAACCTTTGGGCTTCATGAAAAGTTGGGATGGATGAAGGTTTAAAGCAGTGGCAGAAGGAATAGACTGGAAAGAGGGCAAATAGAAAATAGGAAGTGGTCAGGCAAAAAAAGGGAGAGGGAGAGGGTGAGGGAGGATCATGCCACTAACAGGAAAATGTAACTGGAGCTGGAAGGCATCACCAGTGTACAACCACAATCTCAATCATTCTCATTTACTTCAACATTTTTTTATTGCTCCATCACAGTTGCTGTCCTGTTCCAAAACTTAGCAGTTCCTGTTAAAAAAAAAAACACCAAAAACAAAACAACGTCTTTAGGCAGACTGACAGGGTTTTTTTAACTAGAAAATTTGGATTTTGGTCTAGACTGCCTGGAGACAAGCAGGACTGCTTTCATAAAGCACTCCTTTTTCCTTTCCAATCCTTCCTGAACCCCAGCTCTGCCTCCTTGATGGGTTCTGCATCACGGCACCTGCCAGAAAGATGGTAGCACAGGTTGGGATACATTTCTGCTCAATCAGCCCTTTGGTTCTGGGAGGGAAACAAAAGTAAAGATAAAAATGAACATGAAGATCTCTGCAACCTCAAATGCTGTCTCAGGAGTCACAGAATGATCAACACTGACTTTCTGTGACTGCTGCCCTCAGCCCAGGCTGCGCTGGAGCACAGAGCTGGGCACACAGCAGCACTACTGCACTCACCTCTCCTGCACCCAGACAGGCTGTCCTGTGCTCTCCCTTCCCCCAAACCCTCCTTGCCTAAGAAACTGAGTATAATAAATTCCTGCTCTGCCTGAGCAAAGATCAACCTCAGGATTCACACCATTAAATGATAAAGTGTAGGAAATTAAACTTTGTTCCCTGGGAGCTTGTTCTGCACTGTCTCTCTGCCGTTCCCAAAAGGGCAAGTTCAAAAAAGTAGAAAAAGCAGCACAGTGAGCTCAGCTGCATTTCTCTGGTCTAGATGCTGCTACTCCCAGAGTACCCAGGGAGACCTGACTCCCCAGGGCAGCCTGCCTGACCCACAGTATCCACAGCACTCCCATCTCACTGCTGGCACTCCTGGTGGAAGAGAACTGGGAAAACTGGTGTCACAGACCAGGCTCCCTCATCCATTTCTTCATCCCCATCCTCAGAAGGGAGTTTTCCTGTCTCCAGGAGGAGAGAGGGCTTTGCAGGTCACGTTAAGGCACTCAGGCAGGGAGCAGAGAGGGGATGCCCTGGCTCTCCCAGGGGGGTCCCTAGGCGTGCAGCAGGCTGAGATTAACCCAAATGACCCCGTGTTCCCAGGAGATGTGAGTCAGAGTGAGTCAGCTCCCATGAGACCGCCCTTTCCACTCTCAGCTGCAGAAGAACCACTGTATTATTGATGGCAAGCTTAATGAGGGGGCGGAACAGCCGTGGAAAACAATCACGCTCCTCAGAGGGGCACAGCAGCCTTCAGCGCTCACACTCAGTCGTCTTCCTCTCCAGGCAGACATGGTGTGTGTCCCAAGGAGATTTCTGAGCAGGGCTGCTCCTCGTGAAAGCTGCTCCTCCAAGGGGAAATGCTTCTTTCCTATGCAGGATGACCAGCTTTCCCCTTTTCCACTGGGACAGGACCTGCCACCTCTGGAGACCCACCGCCATCCTTTTCCCAGCCTGCAAACAGGCTGTGGTGTCTCCTAGAGAAAGAGAGGAAAATCACCTAGGCCAGGCTCCAAAGAAGCACACCATTGACTCTGCTGTGGCTCAGGGGAAGTGATGAACCCGCAGGAATGGATTAGGTGGCTAAGGAGCACAGCAGGCTTGATCTCAGATCCGCATGCACCACAGCTATTTTTGGGGGGAGGGGAGGGGCCAGCCTGGTCTATGTTTTTTAAGGTTGTATTTCTGCCTGGTTTGGCAAATATTAGTCTATTTGTGTCGATGGCAATCCAGCTGCCCCGGTTTAGCCTCTCTCACCTGGAAGCAAAAGTCAGCTAGCTCAGTGTCTGTGAGATTGTGGAGTAAATTTGAAAAGATAGAGAAACTGCTGTTTATGACCCTGCTTAGGTTTTCCAGCTGGGCCAGCAGATTTTCCTTGTGGCGGCTGCCGTGGCATACTGCAGAGCCTTTTCCTTCGGCAGGATGGCAGTTTAAATTGGAGTTAGACTTACAGCACCTGCCAATTTCAACATGCCTCCGAGACAAACACAGCTCTGTCCATGAGAGGCACCCGACTGCTGGGGCTGTGCAAAGGCCAGCTCAGCTATGGAAAACATCAGGGAGAGGACTTGGCTGCCCCAAAGTGCAAACTGCTTCTTGTAATATAGACATAAACTTTTCAAGGAAGGGTTGCTGGAAGGGCAGAGAGAAATGTGAAATACAGGCCCAGCTATTTTATTTTTATTTTTATTATTATTAGTCCAAGAGTTCATTCACAGTTCCCCTAAGCTGCACACAGGCATTGCTCTGTGTGCTGGCTGTCCCTGTGCCAGGGCTGCTCAGCCCTTTCAGCACTCACACCACATGTCCTAGAGCTGGACCCCATCTCGCTCTGTCCCTGTTCCCACCAAGCTGCATCCCCAGCAAGAAGGGATACAGAAAAACTGGGACCCATAGGCTCTCCAGGGTCTCTGAACTGCCTCTCCTGGGTGCCACTGGAGAAAAATTGAAGCATCCTGGGCAACATCCTGGTCCAGGAGTTTGGAGGACAATCCTTCAAAAGTTGGTCTGAGCAGCATTGATTCCTTCCTTGATGTTTCAGGGAAAGAGTCAGTGCACCCCAACTTCCCATCCAGAACCAGCATCCTGCATCAGAAGATACAGGACCTGCAGCAGTGCATGGAGAAGAGCAGCTTGCTGCCCCAACCCATTCCTACTCCTGTTTCTCTCGTGGGAATGACAAAGGTCTGCCCTCTCCATCTTTAGAGCCTGCAGTAGCCCACACGGAAGAGCCAAGCTCCCATCCTCCACACAAGGCTAAGATCTGTGGTTAAAGCAACCTGGCCATTTATAAACCCATTCTGCCAGCCTCATTATCTGTCCCAATTAGCTGGCGGTTCCCTCCAGGAAGGTGTCCATGAGCAAAAGAGAGCCATTCCTCTCCAGGCAGAAAACATTTAAAAGAGGCCCTTCATAGCCACACAATGTGGGGATCCCCAAAATGTGATGCCAGAAGAAAGAGCAGAAACCATGGGTGATGGCCTACATGTCTTTTTGTGAGTCCTTTACATTTTAGAGCACTGGAAGCAGCAGCACAAGAGCTTGATTAACCAAAATGAATATAAAAGCTCCTTGTGCCACAGTAAAAGATGAAGCTGAAAGGAGGACTTTTTCCAGACTGGTGCATGAATTAGCCTTACAGCCTGGAGAGCGGGATGGAGTGAAAAGGGATCTGCTGCCAATGCTAAATCTGTTGCATGGAGCAGTTTTAGGAACATAGTGGCAGCTTTGACCCCTTTTTCTCACTCCCAGGACTGTGTTAACAAGCTCAGCCCTAAATCCTTCAACGTTCGCTGTGTGAGCAGATCACCACTCCCAGGCAAAACCCATTTGATCTCAGTGGCCCTCCTGGGGCTGGTCAGGGAACAGGTCATGGTCAGAAGAGACAGAGAGGCTGGGAAGGGAAAGGAAGGGGAAATAGGTGTGGAAACATTTGGGCAAAGTGCAGCTGAGGCTGTGCCCGTTCAGATGCCTTAAGCGCACCAGAGACTTAATGAAATGCAGAAGTGATGGAGTTGAACTGCTGGGCAAGTGTCTTTGGACAACATGGCCTGACTTTTGAAAACTGACTCAAAGAAACCAGGATTCTCCTTGGAAATGCATCCATGTCTAGAAAAGTTTCCTAAGGTCCTTACCTGGACCTGGTCTTGACTAACTTGTCTTTCTTGTTCTCCTCTGCATTGTTTTGTCAGGAAAGACATCAGAGCAGCTTCACAGTTTAAACACTGCTCTGCCCAGATCCAAGCAGGATCATGGCAGATCTGTGTCTTGCATCCCAGCTGAGTGCCCCAGCTGTTCAGCATTTGTCCGCATTTTTTACCTCCTTTTTCTTAACCTGCCATCCAGCACCCAAGAAATCCATCTGATTTTCCTTATTTTCTCTGTCCCTGGAATTCATTCTCAGTCCAGTAGATCCAGCTGAATTATTCACTGAAATCATTAATCCAGCCTATTTGCTGAGCCAGCCCTGATGGGCAAATATATTTTTCATTCCTAAGTATTTGCCAAAATAACCTGGGTGAGCCATTTAGCCTGGGGCCATTCACAGTAGCTATTTGTGTTCCCTTCCATTAAAACTCATCTCTTCCATAATGGCCAGTACAAGCCCTGTAGAGTGTCAAAACCCCACCTGGCTGCTGTTTTGAGCACCTTGATGCTGGGCACAACCCCCTAAACCATTTCTGCCCTAGCAGCCTTTCTGTGCTGCCAGAATGGCACAACACAACTTGGCAGAGCGCAGCACTGGAGGCAGGACTGTAACTCCTTGAATTAATGCCTTTTCTCTTGATAAATATTACTTTTTAAAATGTATTCTCCCCGGTCATAAATTTTCCTGGCCATGGACACCAGAGTTACGTGGATTTTCTGTTTGCTTCTTCAAAAGTGCACATGCATATGGGTGGAGAAATTGTACAGAATGCCAAAGATTATATTTTTCCAAGTGTTGTAGTAGTTCTATGGTTACGGTCACAGAGAGCAGAGGAAATGCAGACGTTCAGCAAAGTGGCCACAGGAGCTGGAACTGAGCCTCTGTGCATAAGTGGGGTGTATTTAACACAGGCAGCCACAGGCTCAGGGATCTCTTTCAAAATATAACCTGAGCACAGTGTTGAAGCCTAATCTGTTGGGAGAGTAATTTCTGGGGATGGCTGCTTTAAAACTACACATTGTTCTGTTTGCTTATTTCCATTTCCCAAACCCTGGTAAGAATGTGCAGTGTCCTCAGAGGCACAGAACCCTTTAGTCACTCTGTAGATCATTGCTATTTGCTAACAATGCAATACGTGTTTAACATAAATTAAGCTGTGAGCTATGTGTGCATATTTCAGTTTGAAGGATTCACCCCCTGTTACATATGGGTCTGTTAGTAATTTATTTGTTGTAAACCCTGACAAGTTAAAAAGCTCTCAGCTACTCAGTCGTTTTTATCAAAAATACTGACACTTAACCCAGAAGGTTGTAAGCTGAGCCCAGCTCAGGCCTTGCAAACATACATAAAATTCAACTTTTGAGATGTGTGGTGTTTAAAAGGAGCCCTGGATTAGCCAGACAACACAAACTTCATTCCTTCAGACTCCACAATCATGAGAATCCATGTCTGTGGTTGTTCTTACAAGCAGTATGACAGAAGAAAAAAACTGCTTGAAAACTCTTTCAAATTTATGCCCAAGAAGCCAAAGCTGATTACACCAGATATATCTTTGGCCCATAAACTGCTGAAAAGCAAATAAGAAGTTATTTTCTTAGCTTGCAAGACAGAGGATCCATCCTTGGACAGAGCCATGGTCAGCACTAAAGCTGCACCTCCCCTGTACCTCCTCTGGTATCTTTTCCCTTCTGCTGTCTGTCACAGTCATCTTTGGATAATGCAGCCTGTCTCTGACCATCTTCTTCTACCATCTTTTGATTAAAAAATGATCATCAGCCTCCCATGCAGCATTGGTGGCAGGATGCAGGCAGGCAGGTCCTCTGGAGCTGCCAACCTACCTGCAGCTCACACTGATTTATTTTCTATCCACACCTTGACAGTGTACCTGTGCCTGGCCAGAGAGGACTCTGCTTCCCTGTGCCTCTGTCAGGGCTGTAAAGCAAACAATAAAAATACTCTGTGTCAAGACATCAGATTTAGGGTGTTCTGCCTGTAAATTTTTTAGCCTCTAGTAATGAGTTTTTGCAAACAGCCGATAAAATGTGTTTGCACCCTCCATTTTAGGTAAAAACGATGCACAATAAGCACACCCGAGGAGAAAAAAGATATTGTTCCACAGCTTGATATATTCATTGTTTTACACCTACACACTGCATTAAATGAGTTGCCATCAATCAGCTAGGAAATGCTTTAGGTGTGAAGAGTGCCATGTTTCAGAGAACCAAAGGATGTGCTGCAGAGCCTTTCATCATGAGGATGGGGACACTGCTCTGGGAAATGGTTGTTTCTAAAGATAAAGCCCCATGGATCAAAATTCAACCTGAGAAAAAACAGTAAAATTATACTGATGCTATGAAACGGCCCTGGATCAGCTCCCAGAAACACCATTAACAAAGGAATTGCACAAAGCCTTCACTTGCTGCACTGCATGCTGGTTCCTCACCTTCCTCTCCCTCTACCCCCATATGGGCAGAAGCCCGGCTGACACAAGTAGTGATTCTGTCCAGGCTGACAGACAAATTTGCGTCACGAGGAGACTCGTAAGTAGAGGGAGAACTCTACCACAAGGCCTATTTTTTGGATAAATGAGCCAGTCTTGGAACTTGTAGTTGTTAAAATTTGATGGCTAGGGCTCATATTTGCATGAAAGTTGTATCAGCTTTGTGCACCTGATCTCCAGGCAATTTTACCTAAAACTTGGATGTTAATACAAGCTAGGAATACATCTATGAGGAGAATCAAATCCTGTTCAACCTGACCTTGGATGTTTCCAGGGGTAGGGCATCTACCAATCTGTGCCGCTGTTTTACCACCCTTATTGTAATAAACTCTTCCTTATATCTAGTCTGAATCTACCTTCCTTTAGATTAAAACCATTACCCCTTGTTCTATTGCTGCTGGCCCAAGTGAAAAAGTTTATCCCCATCTTTCTTCTCAGAAAGCACCCCCTCAGGTACTGGAGGGCTGCTATAAGGTCTCCCCAGGTCCTTCTCCTGTCCAGACTGAGCAATCCCAACTCTGTCAGCCTGTCCTCATGGGAGATGTGCTCCAGCCCTCTGATCATTCCCGTGGTCGTCTTCTGGATTCGTTCCAACAGGTCCAAGTCTTTCCTGTCCTGAGGAGTCCAGCACTCCTGACACCCTGGTTACACTATGCTGAGCAGGTATTGCTAGAAGAAAACAAAAAAATTAATATGACATGGCCTTCTCTAGGTATGGCTCTGATGTAAATCTGAATTGAGGAAAGCTTGTGGAGCCTGATAGTCTGAATCCAGAAACACAAAGGAAAGTAGTCAGCTTTGGATGGACACAGAAAAGACTGCCAGCAGGCAGAAAAGACAGCCAGCACAGATTTCCTGCCACTGCTGTACATTGACTCCTACTTAAAACATATGATTTTTAAGTAAGAGATCTCAGGAATTCATGGGAATCTTGCAACCACAGCCCCAAGTTGCCAGCACCATTTCTGCCTCTGTCCTGCACTGCCAAGCAAATTGTATTCTATTTGCCATCTGTATGGCAGTTGTCTCCTGTTAAGTGGGCAGTTTTCCTTATCTCTTCTACACCCACTCCTCCCTCCAGGGAGACATCTGCTGATAACAGGCTATTGAATGTCACTGCATGGCTGATAAGAACTACAGCGTCCCATTGTGAGATGCTCTGCCCAAAGGGAGGAGCCAAGCATTCCTACCTGGATATAATCTGGAGATTCTGGAACACCAGCACAGCTTCTCCACTGGATTTCCCAGAGGAACAGCTGCCTCTTCCACTGGATCTTCAGAGGAAAACTACACCCTTTCTACAGGATCCCTGCTCCAACAGAACCACACCTGACACTCCAGGAGCACTGCAGCCACAATTCCAATGGGACTGCTACCAGCACCCTGACCAACAGGGTGTCAGGTTGTATTCTGATTCTGTCAGTGCTGTTTTGGTTTACTGCATTGTTTATTTTATCTTTTTATTTTCTTCCCTAATAAAGAACTGTTATTCCTGCTCCCATATTTTTGCCTGAGAGCCCCTTAATTTAAAATTTGTAAGAATTCGGGGCTGGGGGGTTTTACATTTTCCATTTCAGGGAAGGCTCCTGCCTTCCTTAGCAGACACCTGTCTTTTCAAACCAAGACAGCTTCTGAACACTGCAGTGTGATGAACCTCCTCACTGCCTGCCCCATGGGCACATGGATGCTTCCAGATGCACACAGTGGGGCTGGGGATGAGGAGGGCCATGGGAAGGGGCCAGCATCTTCTGGGAGGAACAGATGGTCTCAGCCTTCCCATGGCAGCTGCAGTTGCACCTGTTCAGAAATTGCTGCAAAGTGCCAATTTTCATTATGCAGAGCACTGAAAACTTGTCTGTTGGAAACCACATTTCATCATAACCTACACAAACTTGATCTTGAATGGCAACCGGGTGATTAAATGAAACTCTATTAGCCTGGGTCTATTTTTGAATCACGTTTTAACCGCCTTCTCATTTTTACACCTGAGCAATTTTCATGCAGACCATCTCCCTGCTGCAAACACATGGGGAGCTGAGCCCAGCAGACTAACACAGGGGTAAGTTACAAGATTTAAAGAGGATTTGTGCCTGTCCCTCTCTCTCTGCAGAAATCCTGCCTGGGGACCAGAGCCCAGCTTTGTTTGAGGGTAGGGACAGATGACTGCGCTGTCAGAAATTGCCATGCTTTCTGCTGAAATACGGTATCAGTGCACACTGGTCACCTTGGAAAAAAAATTACTTGAAAGAGGTTATTCTCACAGGAACAAAACTCACCTTGCTGCCTGCTCTCTCTGCTCACTTCCAGGCAGTGATCTGCAACCAACTGCAGGAACAGGAGGGGCCAGTGAAGGAAGGGAATTGAATGCTTAAACACTTGGCTGCATACTATGAAATGTTTTACATGTAAAATAGGTTAAAGGATATTACGAGGAGGAGAGAATATGGAACAGCAGGTTGATGATTACTGGTATTGGTCTAACATGCATTCCTGATAAAGTCAAAACACACAGGAAAACAGCATCTTAAGGAAAAAGAAAAGCTCCGATCAGATTTTTGGGTATTCTAAGGACTTCTAAGCCTTGTAAAGAATTATGATTAGCCTGAATGACAGCATTCAAAGCGCCAGGAGAGCTCAGTGAAGCAAATCACACTGAGCTAAAATTAGCAGCAGCATCTAAAATTCAGCCATCTACTTGGCACACACGCACAATGCTTCCCTGGCCCCAGACCCATCACATCACTCAGCCTTCCCAGTGCCATCAGCTCCTTGCTTTCAAAAGCACTGCTGAGTGAATTGTTGCTGTTCACATCCAGCCTGCACCTGTCTGGAGGCAGCAAGCCCAATTGTTAGACACAGGTTGGGGGTTTTTACCTTAATGTTTCCTCCAAGGTTTATTTGCTGATTGTTTTCCAGGCAGCTGGAATTCAAGATGTAAAAGTAGAGACTGTCTGTCAGGGAAAGGATGGGAAAAAATGGACATAATAGGATGAGATCATATGTCTAGAAATAAGCTGGAATCCCACACGGCTCAAAATGGACATGAACCATGTCCTGAGAAGAGCAAGGAGGGGTTTACTGTGGTTCACAGGCTATGGGGCAGTAAGACAAGAGTTAAGGTCTGCATCTAGGGAGTCTTGGCAGACAGAATCAGTGTGGAAATAAAGGTTTGTTGCTCTGCCCTAGATCCTGTGTGTTGTATGCACAGCGTACACCTGAACTCACCCTACACATCTTTTCAGCTCTGGGCTCACTATTTCCATTTGATGCCTGCAGTCCCATATGCACACAGGTCAAGATCTGAGCCATGCTTAAGCACTCACCGCCCTTGCCCAGGCCCACATTCTTGCTCCTAGGATCTGGAGGAACTGGTGTGATTGTGCTACAGACTCATTTGCCTGTAGTAATCCAAAGCCAGCTTTTGGAAGTTGGAAACTTTGAGCCCAATCCATGGTTTAGTTAAGAGTCAGCAGTGTAGATGGAAAGTATTCAGGTGAAGGGAACCAGTGCTTGTCACCTTACAGAGTGCTTCGTTTTGAGGACCAACCCGTCCTTGGGATCATGAAAAGGATGACACAGGGCGTTAGGACAGAGTGGCAATCTACCTTCCTGTGCAGCATTCATTTCCATCTATACAAAACCCCTCAGAAATGGATGGACTCAATGATCTTGGAGGTCTTTCCTACCTAAATGATTCTGCAAGTCTATGATTCTATGAAATACTGGGAATCGCTGAATGTGCTTGGGGATTTTTTTCTGAAGAAACAGGAGGGTGGGAAATATTTCCCATGGCTCATATCACAAAATCTTCCTATGCCCAACTAAAGACCAAGAGAGTTTTCAGGTGCAATAAAAGCCCCATCTCCTACAATTACACTGATGTAAATAATGGACATGTAGAAGCATCCCCATTTACCTTTTGCAAGGGCTTTTCACTTGTTTCCATGAGCATTTCACATCAGATAAAACACTGGACTGGAGAGGACACCAGACTTCCCTAATACAGTAATTTCCATGCTACTATTTTTTCTGACAGCCTTGATCTTCTGATGTCTCGCGGTGGAGTTTCTTCTCACCCATATCCCCTTTCTGCACAGATACGTGCTACCTGCATCCTTGTGATAAGGCATTTTCACAGGCTTTCCTGGATACAGCCTTTAAAAGAAGAACTACAATCAAAAGAGGATGCATTTGGGTGCTAATGGAGCCTGATGTGGACCACCCGGTGGAAAAAGACACAATTTACAGACAAGGAGCAGTGGAAACTGCAAGATGAGAGAGGGGAGGAAAGGAGGAGGCCCAGATGCTGGTCTGGCTTGGAAAAACAGCCACCCATGTGCTTTGTTTGCTTCATCTCTCTGTGTCCCCAGGCTCCATTTTAGGTTCTGCAAAAGCCTTTTCCTGATACCGTCTGCCACTGAACGAAAAGGAATTTGTCCTGCTCCAAAGCTCCTCCAGAACAGCTTCCCAACCCTCCTGCATCAGGCCTACCACCCTATTTTATGCATCCTCCCATCTCCTTCGGGTGGTTCACAGATCATCACCAGTGCTGACCTTTCCTACTCACCTTACTCCAGCTGGAGACAGGCAGTGACCTGAGGCCCTTTTTAGTCAGCAGGTTTCCACTACTGCCCCGGTGCCAAGCCATGCCAAGCCAGCAAAGACTTCCAAAAAAACTTCCTGCCCTGATAGCAATCTTACCTTGCCATTCCATGGAACAGGAAACATGGAGACATATCATTGGGACCACCAAATTAGAAATCTATGGTCTGCAAGTAGCAGGTAGGATTCCCAAATGCTGATAAGCCAGCCAAAGTAAAGTGGGGGAGGACAGCACTTGCTCGGAGCACATAAACACTGGTTCAGAAACAGGCAGAAAAAGCAGTTTGAGGCATGATCATTCAGGCTGTTACTCCTGTGTTTTGCCTGCCTAACATTTTGCATTATAAACAAATGCTGAAGGTCTCCTGAAATGCTTGGAGATGACTATTATTTGCAGCAGATCTCAAGTGCAGCAGGTAAGAGCCCTCAGGCTAAAACCATGCCTTTTCCTAGACTTGCACACTTCTATCCCGATTTTGTCTGTAGATAAAGCACTAAAAATGAATAACTTCTGCTCCCCCTCATTCCTTTCCTTACTTCTCTTCCCCCTGCTCACTTGAGTTTGCCACAGAAACCTTCTAGCACTGAGCCAAAACACCCCACAGCAAACCAGTGCCCTCTTTTAGGGATGCTGGGAGCCCACGCTGCTTGAACACCAGTGCCACATACTGCACTGCAGATGCTGGGAACTGAGGAAAGAGGAAAGCAAGGGGGAGAAAGACAAAAGCAAAGGACAGAAGCTGAGAAACAAGGACTTTGTCATGGCAGCTATTCTTGGGCCTGGCTTGAGGGATGTTGTTTGCCATTGGGAAACTGCACACAAAAAAACTTCCCCTGCAGGAATGTCAAGAAGGTTATGAGCACTTGGGACTTGACAAACATCAACTTTTCCACAACACTTTTTCTTCCACACACACACATGCAATGAAATGCTGTATTTTTCCACAGAAGCCCTGCCTGACCTTTAGCCCAAGATGGAGGCAAATGGGAGCAGAGCCTAGACGTGAACAGCCACTCACAGCATTTCCTAACTTTTGATCAATGGACTCCATAACTGCAGGAGCCCTCTTTTCCAGTTTGTGTGTGTCAGGATGTTGATTCACACACGTACATGGACACATACAAAGTAGGTTTTCGGCCACCACCAGCATGCAAAGCACTGCTGGGAGCAGGGAAGCCACAAAGGTTGTGCAAGCCAGACAGCAAACCACAGAGCAGAGAGATAAGACATCTCCCAGGAAGAACAGCACTACACCCATCATCTGAGTCATGGAGGTAGGGTACCCAAGCAAAAATATCAATGGTTTTGCTCTGGTGAGGCTTCTGAAAGGTTTGGGAAGAGGCAGCAGAGTTACACTGGACACAAGTATGCAGCAACAGTTACTGCTGCCGTCTTCTTAAACCTTTCCAAATGGACCAACCATCAGATATGTCCTCTCAAATCAATTTACTGGGTTGGCAGGCAATGAAGGAATGAGCTTCCCCCCCTGCTCTGCATGCTTAGAGAGTAACATTGCCCAGAAACATGTTACCTGACCAGACTAGGCACTCATCATGCATCAGCCTCTGGCAGACTGCAGCCTCCCAGATTTGTATGAAGATACAGGTATTTTTCCTGCTTTTAGGGAAGGACTGCCAACAGTTTCTTTTGCAAATGTCCTCTCTGATAGCAGCAGGCCACCCAAGCCCCATGGCAGAGTTAGTTTCCTGCCTGGATGAGCACAAATTTAACAACCAGGAGAAGGTTTTGCAAAAGGCCTTTTGGTGGCTTTTGCTGCCTAGGAACAAGGGGCAGATAAGCCTGACTAAAAGTTTTGCATAGACTGTTTCCAGATTTTCCTCTCTGGGCCACACAGACTTTTGCCTGAGGCATTGCTACTTAAAAAAAAAAAAAAAAAAAGCCAAACTTAATCTGCTCCACAGATTTGTTGGCAAGATATGGATCTTACAGTTAATTCTGTCTGAGTACTTGTTAGATGCACTTATGTACATGCATGTTTTTATTTACAAAAGACTGGCACGCCCATGTCTGGCTCACTTCATAGCCTTTGTTCCAGAGACCTGGTAGGACTTTCTAAAAACAGGATCCCGAGTTAAAACCAATTATTCCATTTGCAAATAATGAGGTTTAATTTTGCTTTTGATAGATACTCAGAGGAGTAGATCTCAACTGTTATGAGCCTTCACAGCTCATGAAAGCAGGAGAAGTGTCAACACAGATAAGACAAGCATGCTTTTAAGTCAGAGCAAATACTCACAGAAAATGTACTGCATTCTTCCAGCCTGGTAACCCCTGAGTGCACTGGGCTGCTCTGTTTACTCTGGAAAGGAGTGACTCCCCTCTGTGCAAGAGTTCGACAGAGGCTCATAGAACTGACAAAGTTATTTGCTACAAATAATTTTAGAGATTTCAGCCTTCAACATTGACAGTTTGTTTGCAAGCAAGGCTCATTTTTACACAGACCTCTATTCATAGCTAACCTCTCCTGGCAGTACTCCAGACAAACAAATTTCAGCCTCCCAATTGTTTGCACGCTGTGCCCACTTGCTATTATTAGTTCTGTGGAGAGTGGTGGGCTCCAGGTTCCTGCATGAAAAGGAGGAGTTAATTCCCTCTGGACTAAGCAGAAGGAGGCAGCCCAGCCTCTATCAGCAATGCCCTGGTAGGAAGCACACCATGCCTGGACAAATGTACTTACCCACCACCTCCTCCACTGTATGACTACCAGGTCTGATGGAAACTCCAAGACACCCAGGAGACACTGGTTGTGTTGTAATAGATGCTTATGGTACTTTTGGCAGGTGAATCATTTATTTGCTGGAAATTAAAAAAAAACTTAAATAAAAACTGCTGTTTCAGGGTAGGCAAAGTTGTTTGTAAATTTAGGCAACTCCACTCTTCGTGGAGTGTTTGAACATTTAGCAAGCCAAGCAGACTGAGAGCAAACTGTTCCAGTTCCTGTTGAGATGAAAAGGTTACCATTCCCAATCACAATTCACTTCCCCACCCTAAGGGAAGTTATCACATTGACCTTTTTTATCCACTTTAAACAGACTGCTTCATTTGGAAGTCTAAACTCAAACCTGTAAACTCTCCAACTTAATAATTTTTTAAAAATTGAGAACATACTACTATTAAAAATATTTTTTAACATTTGCTGGATGTTTTATTATGCTGGATGTTTAAAAGTTACACAGGTATTGTAAAGTTACACAGTAATAACTGATGGCAAGAATGTGGGGGAAAAGTTATGACTTTATGTGGGGAGGAGAGGAGAGGAGAGGAGAGGAGAGGAGAGGAGAGGAGAGGAGAGGAGAGGAGAGGAGAGGAGAGGAGAGGAGAGGAGAGGAGAGGAGAGGAGAGGAGAGGAGAGGAGAGGAGAGGAGAGGAGAGGAGAGGAGAGGAGAGGAGAGGAGAGGAGAGGAGAGGAGAGGAGAGGAGAGGAGAGGAGAGGAGAGGAGAGGAGAGGAGAGGAGAGGAGAGGAGAGGAGAGGAGAGGAGAGGAGAGGAGAGGAGAGGAGAGGAGAGGAGAGGAGAGGAGAGGAGAGGAGAGGAGAGGAGAGGAGAGGAGAGGAGAGGAGAGGAGAGGAGAGGAGAGGAGAGGAGAGGAGAGGAGAGGAGAGGAGAGGAGAGGAGAGGAGAGGAGAGGAGAGGAGAGGAGAGGAGAGGAGAGGAGAGGAGAGGAGAGGAGAGGAGAGGAGAGGAGAGGAGAGGAGAGGAGAGGAGAGGAGAGGAGAGGAGAGGAGAGGAGAGGAGAGGAGAGGAGAGGAGTAAAAAATTTGGACCAACAGCTGAAATAAGTCAACAAGGTCAACAGCTGAAACAGGGATTTAAGAAGAGAGCAGGCAAATTCATGGAAGAGAAATACCTTGGGTGTTACTAATACATCAAAAGCATGTTTGATTGAGGAAATCCCTGAAGATAGTTGAAGGCCAGGAGCACTCTCAGGAAATGCATGCTTGACATGCTCAAAGGCTTCCTCAGGCACCCACATCTGGCCACTGCTGGAAGCAGGACGCAGCACTGAGCAGATGCTTGGTCTGGCACTAGAGAGATGCTTGACACCTGGCTAAACAGATGTGGTGGGCAGCCTACACACCTGAGGGGCTGGATGCTTAATTCAAATCTCTGTGTCAGCTCCAGCTGAGAAAGTCTGATGAAGATTCATGTGGGTAGTAAGGATGTGGGATGAAGAGGGCGAAGGTGGTAATGAACCTTGAGCACTACCTGTTACATATACACTCATTGCGTAGTCAAGCAGTGCTTTTTTAAAGGGTCTTTAAAGACCACAGAGCAAGGTTCACTGTGAGAACAAGTGATACCAATATGTGAGGAATATAAGCTGATGACAAGTCTGTTTACTACATCTCCTCCCAAGGATACAAGTGTCCCTGTGATCAAGTGGCATTTGCTAATACATGCTTCCAAAGAAGCACTTTTCTAGTCCTTAGAACCTCCCCTAGCAGTTTTACAAAAGTAACATCACCTCCACTTTTTAAGGTCAAAAAGACTAGTTTTTTCTTTTGACAAAGGCTGTTGAAGCAAGTGGGATAAGTGACAGCATCTAGATTTGATCTGCATCATTAATACTGACTTCTAAAGAAGGCAGTTCACACAGGGCAGGTGACAGGATCAAATATATTGTTTAGGCAGGCACAAGAAGAATAACCATCCATCTTCCCTGCATCCTGAAGCTCTCCAGAGTGTGTAAACGACAACACTTTCATGTCACTAGATCAGCCAGTTGGAACAGTCCTGGGACCACTTCTTTCAGCAGTTAGCATGGCTTGTACACAATCCCTGTAGGGGAATCACAAGGTCTTTTTCTAGACGTGCTAAGAGAACTAAAGCATCACCTCTCAGAAATCCTGTGGTGACTCGGGTAGATTTACACACACTATTGGCCCCTGCTGGGTAAATTTAGGCTACAACATACATAGGAATATATGTTGTTGGCCACACGTAATAAACAAAATCTGTTTTCCTATGGCATTGTGGAATAGAGTTTTAAGAGTATCAGGAGTATGTTGAGCCCTTGATGTCCTATTTAACTTCTGTCTGGCACTGGCAAACAATTGAATTATCACAGATGTGAGGGCAGATGAGGAGAGGTGAAAGGTTTGGTAGGAACCGCAGGTTCATCTCGGTATGTGTCCAAGTCATGGAGCTTTAATTTTTGAAAAACGTTTGGGATTTGCACAGACAGACTTCGAGTGGTCTGCATCTTGCACTGAGCTACTGAAAGCCAGGTACCATGTTGAGACATAAGCTGAACAAAGCCCATGGCTCAAGCACTGGTCCTGGGAGCAGTTTGCCAAGTCAGCCTCATGTCCAGCCTTTCCAAGGTATCTGAGTTCACTGGCCATTGCAAAACTGCTGTCCTAAGCCATTAGTAATGCCTGTCTTACCTGAGAGACCTGTAAGCTCAGCACAAATCACAAATCACAAATCACAATTTGTATTGTGATTTCTGTCGGAGAATACTATATATCCCCCCTGTGCCAATTTGTACAGACCATTCATGTGTGTCTTTGCCTGGGAATGGCACCCAGAGCTGAATCAACAGGGATTGGCATAGCAAAGGATGTGCGCACCCAGCACCAGGCCAGAAAACTCCCTTGTACTGCAGATGTGAGATCTTCCCTCACCTTGCACACTGAGGGTTTGAAAAGTTCCTCTCTCCACATCTGATTGTCCTTCATTAACAGTGTCTAAAGCAGGGTGCAGCACTGACCCTTTCTCCCCCATGGAGATGGGGTAGGGTGGTGTGGAAGCCCATGGGGACAGGGCTGTACAACTTAGACCCTCTCACTCGCTCCAGGGAATGGGCTGAAAGGGTCTCTTTGCTCCTGAGAGGACCATCCCTGCTGGTGGCAAGAGCCCTTCAGGCAGATGCTGTGGGCAAGCTCTTTCTGCAACAGTATTAATGGTGAGCCTTGCCCATAGGGATCCCAACTCATTTGCTGAATGTCAGCTCCTGGGCCTCATTCACCAAGAATTCACTAATCTATAGGGTAGCTTTTTCTAGTCAGAGACCCTAACAGCTAGAGATAAATTAAAGCCGGAATTGGAACTGGACCAAGAATATTTGAGTAATCCATCCAGCCTAAGCAAGATCCCCCAAGACAGGAAATCTCAGCAAGAGCCTAGAAAGAGATTAGAAAAGAAAAGAAGCCCAGGCACCACAGTTGTGATGATGGGATGGCCCAGCAGAAATGAGAAAACATCAGAGGCTATAAAGCCCACTACTTCTGGCTGCTGTAAGTGCAAGTCAAAGTATAAAGCAACTTCAGCAGACTAGAACTTCTTTTATAAATAGAAAAATGGCATCCTTTGGGACTTACGGTTTATTTTTTTGTGGCTCTATCCTACAGCATCTTCTGGTGTTGCTTGTCCCTGAGTACCTGGGAGAGGAAAGCTGATGAACCCCAAGCATGAAAGTGCAAGGCCAGACTGAGCTGCAGCCTGTTGGTCGTAGTTCCCTGATACCACTGAGTGTGGTGATACTAATCCTGTCCTCAGAGGGAAACACACAGGAAAAAACGTACCTGCCATGGGCTAGAGCGACATCCAGGTACTGGAGAGCCCGCAGACCCTTGCAGTGGAGTTTCTCACAGGCTAAAACCACAGTACAAGTGCCTGACCAGAGTGCCAGGGACATTTGCCAGGTAGCAGAGCTGGGATTTTACAGGCCATTTCTTGGCTCAGCCCTGCTTTGCCTCTTGTGCAATAATGATGTTCTTGAGGTCAGAACTTTTGTCTTTATCATGTAACTCCACTGACATGACTGCTCTGGCTCTCAGTTTGGGTTCTTTCCACATTAGGGGATATATTGCTGAGGACCAGGGTTGGCCAATACACTTTCATCTCCCCCAAAGGCTAACAGTATACAGCACACTTCCCACCACAAATCCCACAAAAAGCTGGAGCAGGTTTGTCTCTTGCTTGCACACAGACACATCACAGCCTAATGCAGTGGCTACACAGGACAGGTAAATTTCTAGCAAAAATGCCTTTAACTGTCCTTACTAGAGCACTGCCTTGAGGCTGGTGAGGCTTGGGCATACAGGAAGGTGAATAAGCATAGAAAACATAAGAAATCTGAGCACAGACAAAGGGGACTTGTATCAGAACTAAGTGGGAGAGAATTAGGACTGCCAAGCTTTTAAGAGGAATTAGAATTTAATGAACTGATTGAACAAAGAAATTGAAAGCCTCCTTTGCCTCCTGTAAGGGTCGAATGGATCTGAGCAATACTCAGCTTGGCTGCATTACAGGGTTGTTATTTAATTTTAAAGAACTTGGAAGCTTTCAATGTACTTCATAATTCTATTGACATTTATGATTTGAGATACTTAATCTTGAAAACACAAACACAACGCTGATCTGTCTCTCACCCAAGAGAATTGGGAATCAGTGTCTGCAGCTCTTAAATGCAGCCGTTCTAGGACCTGCTTGCCACAACCCAGCCTTTACCTTGCTCTGATGATTCCAAGCAGGGACCCTGTGCTTTGCAGAGATGAATTATTCAATGCTGAATAATTTCTTTACTTTAAAATTACTTTGATTCATATTTACGTTGCAAGGCTGGGACTCAGGCCTTGCTCCCGGAGAAAGCCCCTGCCCTTTCTCCACTGTGTTTGGGGTGGGAAACTTCTTATAATCCTGGCTGGGATGAGTGGAGACATGGCCACATCATCTAGACATCAGCAGCAGAGCTGGTGCTGCTTGCTTTAGATTCCTGACTCCATGGACAAACCAAGGACTTGACATCCCAGGTTAAATCCTGGGTATCCTAGGGCATCTGCAAAGCTACAGCTGAGCCTGTGTGTGTGTTGGGGGGTGTGCACATAAACACTCACTTGTTGTGCATTGTGCAGCTGGCACTGGCTGGTTACTTCTGGCTCATTCTCTCTCTCTAGGCAAAGGATCCCACAGAAACCGTGAGAAATATTAAGTCTCATATTAGGACCAATATCAATTCAAATATTTCAAAGCTCAAGTCTGTTCACATGTGAGGGCAGATGTTGCCAGTAATCGTGTATTAAAATGGAAAAATATATGTATCAAGCCTGAAATTAATTAGGATCTGATTCTGCTCTCATTAACAGGCATGAAATTCCCATTGACTAAACAGGACGTTGTACCCTTACAATGGACTTTGGTCCTTAATTTTCACACCACGAAATTGGCGCCGACATTTCAAAGGCATTACAGTAGCAGAAAGCTTGACCCTTTGTCTTTGCTACCAAATGTATTTTCAGAGTATGACCAATTTGTAAAGCCGAACATTACACTCCTTAGTTAGTGAATGAAGAGCCCTTTGAAGATCAAAAATGCTATTATTATTTCCATATTTTTGCCAAACCAAAGCTCCCATGCTGAAGCCATCTGTGTCAAATGCAAAGCGTTACCTCCAATATTTTCTTTCTGAGCAGACCGTTCCCATGTGCCCTGGTTGTTCTGTTTCCACGTCTGGTTTCAACATCATTTTGTGAACATGCAGTCAACAAAGTGCCACTACTTCAGGGACAACAAGAGCTGGACAGGATGGCAAAGCAAGCTGTGATTTGGATTCCACAATCACATTAGGGAGCAGTAACCCAACAGCCATCTCAGGTGTCGGCAGAGACGGAGGATGTGCTGGAAGTGAGGCAGTGGATCACTGGTGCTCTGGGATGGGTGGGCTTGAGGCAAGGAGGGTTTAGAGGGACCAGGGAGCAACAACCAGAGATGAGAGAAAAAAGCAGCAGCGAGGAAAAACTTCTCAACTGCCTTGCACTCAGCACACTGGCGGGCTGGTGGTGGGTTACAGTGCGAGTAAAGCATGGGAAAGCAGATGAATTGCAGATTTGGACCAAGTGGAAACCTCAAGAGCCTCATGCTTTGCAAAGGGATACAAGACTCCCTTTTGTGGGCTGCTTTGCTGAAAATCCTCCCCTCTGAGCTCCCACAGCCGCCCTGCATGCCCCTACAGTCAAAGGGCTGTAGCCAGAGGGGGGCTGGAAATAATCTAGAGAGCAGCAAAATCCACAGGAATTTTTCCATTGATTTTAGTGCATTTTTGATCAGACCCTGGGTGAAGCAGAACTTGCATGTTTGATACCAAACTCTTCTGTCTCCAGAGAGAAAGAGGATGGTTGGGTAGAAAAATGGGAAGTATAGGAGATGAAGCTCTCTTTTTTTTTTTTTTTCCTTTTCTGTAAAGCTTCTGCTGTTTCACAAACTAGCGGGTGCAGAGGAAAAGGGAGACGAAAAGGGCCAAATCACTTCGTGGAGAAAGAATCTGCAGTGCTGAGATGAGGAAAGTCTGCCCTTTGTGAGACAGTATTTCTGATCTGCAGGCGTACAAAGCCTTCCTAATTGCTGGAGTCATTACTTGCAGTAGATGGCAGAGAGACATGACAGGTACTGCAGGACACATAATAAGCTGGAATGAGCAGTGATATTAATCCAATACCATCAAAGATCGGGCTCATCACAGGAACCCATTTAGAGTCCACAACAGCAGCCCTGATATTGCTAAGGAATATTTTTCATCTAAGTGCAGACCTCACTTCAGCCCACGGCTGTACATTTGTTATTTCCTGCTCTGCTCCAGATGCTGTAGCTACAATTTATCCACCCCAGTTTATCCCATCCACGGATCTGTGGCACTGTTTGTTAGAGCCTGGATTCCTGCATTTTATTTCACTACCTAAACTATCTCCCATAATGAGGAGGCTGCTAACAACCTTACATAGTGTATGAAAAAACTGACTTATCTTCCAGCCCGGCTTCTGAGGCTGCAGGTGCTGAGCTGCTCTGGTGCACTTGGGGGCTGTAAGCTGAGTTTCAGTTGTCAAATATTTTCTGTTTATCATGATTCCCAAATGGAGCATCGGTGAACACTCCAGAATACCCTCTCACTTCCATAGCATGCCAGGTAAGGAGAATATGTCTAGACTGAAGGCAAGGCTGAAGCTGGGGATAATTTTTCCTCCAGCAGCCCCATGACAGCTTTCAGCACAGGAATGACAGCTAGGGATTTATGGCTAAGTTGCTGAGTCCAAGCAGCCAGACACCTTACTCAGGTTGCGTTTGTAAGGTTGGGAGACACAGGAAACAGCATGGGAGGATGTGTTTAGATAGAGTTTTGTGAAACATATTTCTGAAGGTCTATTAAATTCAAATTTGACTGTACAATTTATGGCCACTAAGCCTGATACAAGAGTTCCTGCATGCAGATGCAGGCAAGAACTGGAGCTGAGCTGCATTTGACTTCAGTGGTTATTGTGCCCAATTTTGTGTTGAGCATTTAACCTGTTCTTTATTTTTAGCTCTTGAGTTTTGCAGTGTGATCTCTCTGAACTTTGC
Organism: Fringilla coelebs; assembly: GCF_963513975.1. NCBI lineage: Eukaryota > Metazoa > Chordata > Aves > Passeriformes > Fringillidae > Fringilla > Fringilla coelebs. The sequence goes on along the minus strand of NC_140028.1, from coordinate 108,056,136 downwards.
TCCTTTGATAGTAACTAGAGTGCTCCATGCAAACAAAACAGGAGAATAAAGCAACTACAGCTTTTAACTACTGCTGTAGGGGAAGCTGTAAGACACAGCAAAAGACGTGAATTTTTACCAAAGAACTTAATTAGCTGATTGCTTATTTAGAAACTATAACAGCATGACCTAATAGCCCCAGCATTCAGAGATGCAGTAGCAAAGGCCTGGTTTGGATATACAAATATACCACAGCACTGTAAAACCAAAACAGCACATGTTTTGCTACATTTCTGGAATATAATGCATTTTCCTTCTGAAAAAGAAGAGTGACAAATTCCAGGGACTGAAATTAGTTTTGTGGCTCCTCCATTTATTGGCTCTTGTCAAGGAAAACTTGTTCAACCAGGGTTCAACTCTGCCTTGTAAACTTGATTAATTTATACAGGAGACTCTTCATATAGCCTGTATAACCAAGGACAGCTAGGGGGACACAGCTGGAAGGGAACTAAAACCACAGAGAAAACAGCCATCAGGGACTGCTGCTTGTGCTGGGGAAGCACGGGCCACCCTTTGATCTTCAGATACCAGTTCCCTCCATCTGCTGTAAAGTGCAGCTCCATCTCCTTACCTGTGATTAATGCGTTCACACCTCCGAACACCTGCGGCACGTCGAGTGTCAAGTGAATTTTCAGGAGATTTACAACAATGCTTTGTGTTAAAAATCAAGTCTTGGTCTCTATGATGCTTAACCTTCTGCCAGTCCTCTGTTCAGCATTCCTGTACAGTTGAAAAGGAAACCCTTGACTGAAGGCATTAGCTTGTAACTAAGATAAGCTGGAAATGATTTATAAAGGGGTACATAAATCTATATAAGGTTATAGATTACTGGCAGGGTCCACCCATCTGATCAGTCATTTCCACAGCTGCATGAGTGTTTGTGCCCAGCTGCCAGCAGCAATGCTGCCTTGGCAACACTGGATGGTAACGTGCTCCTCTTGCACCTAGTCTAAATTAGCTTCCTAAGTTTTCTCCAGCAGCAACAGAGGGAGAATATGACACCGTGTGTTTATGTTGGAGCCACACAACCGTACAAGAGGGGACTTGATCACTTACTGCTCCAGATCAATTTTTTTTACTTAAAAATTTAAATTTCTTTTGCAGGGCAAAGTTAGGATTTTTTCAATAGGTTTAATGTGTATCATTTTTGCAGCAACGCACAAAGATTTCTTTCAAATGTTCCCTAGAATGCTTTTCATCCTTGAATTGCTGAAATAAACACTCCATGTTAAAGGACTCGATTTCTTGAGCTCAGAGGAGCTAAGCTCTTATTCAGTGGCAGCAGTATCATTGGCACTGCAATTAGAAGCTGTCTTCAGTCTGTTAGACCATCAGAATGATGATATTCTGCACAATTTCAGATAAAGGCCCACAATGAACCCTTATTTCCAGGAAATTATTTGCTTTATTGTAATTGTTTCCTTATTTCCGTATTCAAGACTTACATAATGGCTTTCCAGGAGCGATGTGTGCATTTAAATCTGTAAGGAGATATAGCATCCCTCTTCCAAACAGCAATGTCTTGCTGCCTGACCTCTACCATGCTTGTAAATTCCACCTGTCTCTCCAGAGCTCACATTACCCCGTGAAAGGAGCCACAAATGAAAGCTCAAAGGCCTCTGTCATGTACTCGTACTTCTCATTACCACTCTCAGAGGAGAGGAAGGTATAAACAGATGACCCTTTACATTTCAGAGTCCAGTACAGCACGCTCCCTAAAGCACTCATCCAGAAAGACTTTCTCTACCATCCTCATGGAGGGCTGCCCACGAGCTCTGGAACTGGTGAGAGCCAGTCTTTTGCATTTTGGGTGCACCCAGAGAGCCAAGTGAACATTGCTACTCTGCAGTGATCAAAACCTACCCATGGTTTCTGACTCACAGATAAAAACTAAGATCTAACAATTAAAGCTATCTTAGTCCCCATTCCTCCTGACCCTGACACCAGATAAAATGCTCAGGGAAATAGGATCAGAACTCAGATAAACAATCCACACCACAGCCAAGCATTGCCCTTTCTACTCACCCTTACTGCTCCAGACCACTCAAGCTGCCAAGGCTTTCAGAAATCCTCACCCATGCCATCTCAGCCAGCATCTCTAAATGAAAGCTTTGCATGCCATCCTGGTGCTAATAGATCCAGACTGCTGCCTGGCAAGCACAGAAGCTGGCCTAAAACCTGAAGGCCAGTCAGTTGGTCAATGGCCATTTACACTTTTTTAACCATTTGCTGTCCAGCATTTGAATGTGCTGTCCAGCTTCTGTCAACTTGGAGGGTCCTGCCTCCACTGCCCGAGAGGTGAGCGAGGGGCTCTCCCCTTCTTTCCCCCAGGTATGGCAAGCTCTGACCCTGGGGAGCTCAGCCTCCATCCCTGCCCATCTCCACGACTCCACAAGTGCAGCACAATTTTAGTTTTTTGCAGTCCTAGCCTCCTGTATACAAACTACATCCTGGTGTGGCCCCTGGGGCTGGATGGTGTGAGAGCACAAGGCACATCTGTCAGCCCCAGGAGGTGCTGGTGGGAAAGCTCATTGCATGGGGAGCAGGGTAAAACACTCCATCAAAAAAACAAGAGCAGCAGGAGAGAGGCAGTAAGAGAGAGAGGAAGGAGTGAGGGGGTACAGGTTAAAATTGGCAGTGAATTGCATTTGGAAGTGGCAATACAAGTCCTCCTATTTTGCAAATGTTCACACCTGTCCTTGAAATCTCTACTTCTTCCTGCATACACATTAAACACACCCAAGTCATGGCAAATCTTGCCAGAAAGTGCAGTTTTGGAAAGACAAGAAGCATTGGGAAATTCAATCTGAATTTTATTGTTTCAAGTCCCACAAAGGAGGATGCTTGGGGTTTTTTTTCCCAGTGTTGAAACATTAATTTTCATCTTAAGAAGTATTTAATTCCTTTCAACACATCTTTCTGAGATCGCATTTTTTCATTTGAAAAGCATCCCAAGTTACAAGCGAAAAGGCTAGGCACCCCAAAATAAATATTTTCCAAATAAAGTGCTACAGGTCAACCCAAAATTATTTTTCTGGTTTTGTATTTTCCCAGAGAGCTTAATAAAACCTTTGGAATTTGATTCAAGATCCAAATTCTTTTAGGCCAGCTGGTGCCCAGACAAGCCCTTTATTTTCCAAGCTCTATTTGCACAGGATGTTTTCACCACGAGATTTGTGCTTAGTGCTATCAGCTCCTCTGGATTTATCACATGTAAAGTATTTTATCCTGGAAGAGCACAAGAAACTCCATCAATCTGCAGGCCTCCTAACATGTACTGCCTTCACTGGAGCACTGGGTCACGAGTACTGTAGGATGTAGGGAGAGCCAAGAGGATATTTTGGACAGAATACAGAGCAGTGGAAATAACTGGCATTTTTACATGCCAGGAGGCAAAAGTGTGTCAAAGTCTGTGGCTGTTTTGTGGCACCAGAAGCAGTGAAGGGTCCCCTACAAGCCTGCTGGACCTTCTAGTGGGGACAAGCGTGGCTCTGACTCTGCCACCACCTCAAGACAACCTCCTCCATTAACACTTCCCCGTGTAACATCTGCCAGACTTTTCTACATTTTGATGTTGGGATGTTTTTTAAGCAAGGTCACAGATATCCCATCCATGGGCGGAGAAGAGGGGAGTTAATTGCATTTCTTTAAAAATTAAGGAAGTTAAGCTTATCTCTTTGCCTGCACATGGGGAGATGTGTGTCCTGGATGAGTGAGCTGACGTGAGGTGGTTTCTAGGCAACTTCTGCAAGTCATGTTGGAACAGGAATATGAATTAAAAACAAAACCCAAACAAATCAAAACAAGCAGCAGCTACTCCATGCAAAAACCAGTCTTGACTGACTCGTAGGGTTCATGTAAGGCCTTTCGTGGCATTAATATTGCTTTACTCCTAGGGACAGAGAACCTGGCACCCCTGTGCCAGCATCTATTGTGAGACACATGATAAGTATGTTTCTGCAGACAACACACATAGCTTGTGTGTGATAAGAGGCCTGTCATGCCACATCACTGTGATGATATTACTTGATTGCTGAAATACCATAACATAAGCGTTCCAGGAACCTCAATCTGAGTACATCCAGCAGCTAGAAAACAGTGTCAACAGCTCCAGGTACTCCAGTTCTTTCCTCTTTCCCAAAGAATTTTGCTTTGTATTTATCAACTCACCATACTTGTTTTTGGGGTTTATTTTAATGCAATTGGTAAAGTTTAGGCAAAAAGTAATGTTCTTGGGAGCTGCCTTTATTTGTTTCTTTTCTCTGTAGTACAGAAACGAGGAGGACATCTCCTCTTCTTAGAGTATTCTGCAGTATTAGGAATTGATCACTGTACCTTTTAGTCTCAGCCCACATTTCAGAATTAAGGTACGCTGATCCCCTTCCACTCAAAAGTAATTCTTCCCGCATCTTCCCCAATTTGTTCAACTACAAAGGTCTCAGACAGAACACAACCTCACTCATGTAAATCCAGAGTTGCACCATTTTTCCAGTGTCAGAGTAAAATTTAGTCCTCAGTGCCACAGAAGAAAATTAATGGTTTCACAGCCCGCACTTTCTGAGCCAGCATAACAAAGAGTTTAGGATGCAGTGTTTACAGCCTTTTCCCTTAAGTTACGGAGGATAAGGAATGCCTTACAGAGATTTTAATTTTGAGGATGCCATTCTGCTCCTGCAGCTGCCAGTGTGATTGAAAAGCTACCACCAAAGTCTGAACTCAGCTGAGACTGGGGAATCTGTGTTGTCAATAAAGTTCAGAGCAGGTGTTTTAAAAGACAGAATCTCCACCATTATTTCAAAGCATGTGTTCAGGTTTCAAGGAGGGGATACCAAAGTCAAGTAAAGTGTATAATAATCAGACCATCAAAGCAGTTTAATTTAAAAATCAACCTTTTCTATCCTCAAAGTTTGTATGGCAATGTTTTTCTGACTCTCCACCAAGAAGTAGGTTGCAAGACGTAACACTCAACAGATTTTGTTATCCATGTGAAGTCAGAAAAAATCAAAGTTATAGTAAGAAAACAAAACCTCTAAGCCCTGAAGAAATGATCGACCAGCGAAACTGCTGGGATTTATCCAAAGCTAGGGTATGTATGTACCCAACACTGACTTTAGCAGTGGTGTTTTCTCTTCTGAAGAACCCAGAGCAGCACTCCAGATGTTCAAATTGCTCCATGTGTATCCAGCTCCCGATCCTTCCCAGGTGCTGACAGACAGCCGGTGGCTGAGCCCTCCTGGGTCCCCAGTGGAAGTGGACTCGCCCCTGGGGACCAGGCTCTGCTGGGTCAGCAGCTCTGGTGGTGACAGCTCTGGCTGCATCATCTCCTGCTGGCAGGAGTGCTGGCTGCCCTGCCACAGACATCCTGTGCAGCAGGACCCTCTGGTTGTTTCTGTGGCTGCTCCTGACAAGCCTGGCTGGCTTTTGCCAGCCCAAACTCAATCACACTAACACTTCATTCCCATGCAGTTGGCCTCAGTATCTGGAGTGAGACACACCCCAATACTGCTGAGTGACCATACACAGACTTGCTTCTTCAATCCCTTCCAGATTTCTTCATGCCTGCTTTCTTCAGAGCTCCTGGGACTTGCTTGGACCTCCAAGACTCCAGCCTGAGTGAAGCTGAGGCAGAGAGTGGGACTGGCCTCCTTTTTCCTTCAGTCTTCCATGTGTCCCCAAACCAACAACTCTGCTGCCTTCAATAAATAGTGTAGCCTCCTGTCATCACTGAAAAGCTCACTGCCTGACCTGCCTGCAGACAGAAAGGGGCCTATATAAGAAAAGGTGAAAAAAAATTAGCAATAAGCTGTGCTGTGACACAAATTACAGGCAGTAATGATAGCAGAGGCATCCATAGTGTAATTTGTAGTGACACAGCACTGTCAGGCTCTGCACCTCACTGAGGGATAAACCCCATGACCACATGAAGTCACTCACAGTGATGGGTCTGAAGCATGTTACTTTTTCAGAGGCTCCTCCACTACTCACTGCCTTTTACTACTCTCAACTATCCAGAAGATACAACAAGGGCTACTTTAGGTGAGGCCTTGGATTAGTCAGAGAGGTTGCTTCAGGAGAAGGAAAGCCAATTTCTCCTCTCAAGGATTCAGGCTACTGCCCTAGTTAGACTTACAAACAGCTCTTGGAAACGCAGAAAAGGAAAAACACAAAAACCAGATGTCACTTATTGTAGTTCTGACTCATGATGAAGGACACCAACTCGGTTTTCAGAGTGCTATTATTATTACTATTGTTGTTATTGTTGTTGTTGTTACTGTTATTATTGTTCTTATTACTACTACTACTATTAATGCAGAGTGAGAATGAAGGGGGTATCCAACATTACTCACATATAAAAGAAGATAAAAGTGCTGTTCTCCATTACTTTTTTGGATTTTAGTGTTTTCCAAGGGCACTAGCTTAGCCAAAATGAAAATTAGCATCAGAGTGAATGGATCTATGGCTGGTCTAGTCTGCACCCTTCCCTGCTATCTGGCCCGACTGCTGGATAAGGACTGAACCCCAAGATCACCCAGCCCGATGGGAGTCACAGTTACAGATGTTACCTTTGCTCATGGTGGATCCTCACAGCCTTGCCAGCACAAGGGGAAATCAGACATGTGATAACCTTGGAAGATGCTCTTGAGAAAGTTCGAGTGGGAGGTTCATGTTTTGCAAAATTAAACCTCAAACCATGGATGACTCACATCCAGATCTCATCATATCTGTATCCCAACAGTATGCCAGGGAAAGAGACTCCAAAAAGAGGTCTTAGTTTACCTCTCAGAAAGGTCCTTGTTTACCTCTCCAATGTAAGGAAATACATGGACAAGTGTATCAACAATGACTAGATTTGTTTCAGAAACCTTTGGTGGCTTTAAGAATTTTAAAGGTTTGGTCAGCCATGAAAGGCTTTTCCACACCCTCCATGCAGCTACCCAGAGCTTTGTCAGTCCTGTTCCATGAAGGAGGAGTCTGACCCCAAGGCATGGTGGTGCTGCACGGGTCTCACTGTTTCAAGGATTCCACAGAAGATGGCTGAGGTTCACTTATTAGGTCTATTGGCCACCTGTAACATTTTCAGGATTCTTTGTCATGACATAAACTAGTGCAATTATATTGCAAATTAGAAACCACCATGTTGAATTTCAGAGTAGATATTTGTTTCTGCCTTCTTCAGGAATAATGGAGATCCACTTTTAAAGTAATTTATCTTCTTGATCTTTGCATTTTGTCTCCTTTAGAGACCTGAGGAAATTGCAGGACACAATCTATTTCCTGAATCCAAATTTATAGACGGCTTGCTCTGTCTCATTGTATGTATGAATCTGTGTGCAGTAAAAACACTATTGTGTTATGCATGCACACATATGCACAGAATATACTGTTGGTGGTTTAATCTAAAGCCTTAAATAAAAACCACCAGAGGTATCAAAATCTCAGTTCTGCAGGCTTACATTGCATGGGATTTCAGCATAATTTTACGACATTTTCCCCGATGGGTTGCTCTTAATATCATTTTTCTAAATGAAAATTGTGAGCAAAGTAGAGTAGACAAGGGTTTGATTAACTTCTGGAACATGGTGCCAAATTTTCAGTAGAGTCAGAGTTAAAATTGCAGGAGAGGAGAGATGAATCATAGAATCATTTTATTTGGAAAAGACCTCTAAGATTGAGTCCAGCCACTAACCTAACACTGTCAGGTCCATCATGTCCCTATCTATGCATCTTTTAAATACCTGCTGGGATGATGACTCATCCACTTCCCTGGGCAGCCTGGTCCAACGTTTTACAACCCTTTCCATGAAGAAATTTTTCCAAATATCCAATTTAAACATCCCCTGGTGCAACTTGATGCTATTTCCTCTTGTCCTATTGCTTGGTACTTGGGAGAAGAGGCCCACTCCCTCTTGACTACAGCCTCCTTTCAGGAATTGTAGAGAGTGACAAGGCCTCCCCTGAGGCTCCTTTTCTCCAGGCTAAACAATCCCAGTTCCCTCAGCCACCGCTCATCAGACTTGTGCTCCAGACCCTCCCCAGCCTCACTGCCCATCTCTGGACATGCTCCAGCACTTCAATGTCTTTCTTGTAGTGAGGGGTCCAAAGCTGAACACTGTATTTGAGGTGTTGGCCTTGGGACTGGCCGTAGCACAAGACTGCAGCCCATGGTACAAGTTAAATTTTGTGGAGTGATGGCAGCAGCTGCCAGCAGGGTTGTCTGATTGTCAGAATAAACCCATAGCCCTGGTGTGAAGACCCTGTGTAAGCCCAAGGGTGCTCAGTGAACCCTGCTACATCCCAGCAAACAGCCAAGCTCATGTCTGCATAAAACAGCTCAGTCCACCTGTAATGCCTTCAGCAATTAACTTTTACACGTTAATTATCTGTTTTTACTGACATCAGTCCGCTTCATTACAGCTTTTTTGCTCTTTCATCGCTCAAGTCTTAGCAAGCCACATACTTGTCTTTTTGTGGATGAGAAAGTAAGCGGCATGTCTTGCTCACTTAGAGCCTGCATTAGGTGAGGAGTCCCAGGGGGGATTACTGCTTTGCTACTGCTGTCTCCACTGAGAGACAGAGATGAGCAGAAGTTCAGGCAAAACACCATTTTATGACGTTTTGAGCAACTAAGCCTCCAAAGGTCTGAAAACACTTCCAGGCAAGGCACAGATGGTGACCACACCATGACCTCTGAGAGGTTCTGAGCTGTTCAGTGTCACTTTCTGAGGTGCGCTGGACTGCGAGAAGGAACTTCCTGTAAGAGTGTGAATAGTGATTCATTAGATAGCTTCTTGCCCTGCCATATCAAACCAACATGAGAATCCCAAAAAAATTTTTAGGGCTGAAGGATTGGGCAGCTAAGAAGTATAAAAATGTATTGCTTTAAAAATGTTTCATTTTCATTATACATGGATTTTTCTAGCGGAATCCCACTGAAATTCACCAAAATCCACTATTCCAGCTTTACACCACTGGGATGAAAATCTGGCCCCCCTCCATAGGGAGGGCTCATTAAGGTGCCTGTGATGACAATCACAATGTAAGGAGCCTTCTTCTGTTAATAATTCTTTAGTATCAGCTTTCTGAAGCATTCCAGAGACCTGAAAGAAGACCTGAGCTGCCTGGAACTGCAAAGGAAGCCAAATTCATGGTCCCATCTTATCTCAAAGACTATTGCTTCTGCCTAGTGAAGTGTCTGTGTTCTCATTTAGAGTAAAGGCATCTGCAGGTAAATTGCTCTCTGCTCAGTCTAATGGACCAATTTCAGTTTTCATTTCTGAGTGCATAAATCTTGGGCTCCCTTTTCTGACAGCACTGGGCATTTCAGTGTAAGAAATTTCACCCAACAAGCTCAAGACCCTGAAAGGCTTCCTCACTTGGTCTTTCCTTTTGGAAAAGCAGTATGAAAGCAGTGTCTCAAGAGGCACAGAAAACTTAGAGGAGATGTCAGCAGCTTACCCACATGAGACATTTCAAAATGGAAGGTGCAACACACCAGCATCATCTGTCTGCAGCCTGACTCTGCCTTTGGAATTGTGCAGTCTGTTGAGAGCCAGAATGGGCCCAAAGTGGCTTGGCTTGGTGCAGGACACAAACGAGGAAGGAAAGGGAAGACTGAAAAACATCTACCATGTGGGCTTCTGCTTTTATCATCTGCAAAAGAATGTTCTTTTTTTGCAAAAGGCTTTTGCTGCCTTTTAAGGTATTCTTAAAAAACAATACCTTAAAAGGTATTCTTAAAAAGCTTTTAATGAAGCAGTTTCAGTAGTTCAACAGATGACACCAGGAAGAGGTAAAATACATTTACGTCACTGTTTCTGTCCCCTCCTTCTGTCTCTCTGCTCTGGTGACTGACACTCCAAGCATGCAGAAGGAGCACCACCATCCTGCACTCAGCAGCACAAATGCTGAGCTTTCCAAGACACACAGACACTGTTGTTTTCCCCAGCAAGAGGGTTATATGTGTGGATATATGCAAAAAGGAAAGGTTTGTTTGCTACTGCTGATTCGGTGAGACAAATGTGGCACAAAAGAGAGACCACAAACAAAGCAGACAGGCACTGCAGGCTGCAGAACCCCGCTGATACCTGTGCAAAATGTTGCTGTTTATCCGGGCTGGATGGCTGCACTTTGAAACCCAATTCCATGCTTTAAAAGGGGGGCTCACTTTGCTCTCTGCATTTCTCTGTTTTCTGACCTTGATGCTGGAAGGAGGGCAGAGCAATTAGCCACTTTTCCACACCAGTACTTGTCAAAATAAGCAAGCCAAATAAGCAGCAAGTGAACAGCTGTTCTTTAAAAAAGCAGCTGGGATGGGGCTGGGGGGAAAAGAAGGTACCCCAGCAGGGTGTTGGAGGGTCTTGCATCTGATAGATCAATTAAGGCTAAATTCAAAGACAGGTATTTAAAGACTAAAATAATTTCAGAAATTAAGGCCTGAATTGTTAGCACCTATCATAAGGCATTTGTATGAAGATCATATATGAGCAATCAAGAAGTATTCATTATTGGAAATTAAAGGGAGAGCTCCCTCCTCTCCACTCAACTGCCAAGGAGGTTCCAGGAGTGCTCTTCTAATGGAACACTCTGAGCAGAATGTTTAAGGCTGCAATTTGGCTGCAGAGGACATGATTTGTAAACTTGTCTGTTGTATTGAGGCTAGAGATTAGACAAGAGCTCAATTATAGGCCTCACTGCAACTGGGATGGTACAGCAGGAATTTAGCTGATGTGGAGGCTCTCTCTGATGCTGTGGAATGTGCATGGGGAGTTACGTGCAGGAGAAGGAGCTGGGCACCTTGAGGAACAGAAATAAGAGAGCAATAACCAGAAAGTACTGAAGAAAACCCAGGCAGTAGAAGACAGAGGTCAGCATTTGGTAGCCCTCAAACTGCGTGGTGAGTCTCAGTCCAGCTCCCTGTGCCTGACCTGCATGGTCAGTGATGCTGAAATGAGAGGGCCATTCCCTGTTAGAGTGCCTCTTTCCTGGAACATGCTTCAGCTCTGTGGATCTGCCTGTACACACTGCTGTGGAGGAGGAGACTGTGAGTTCATAAAGGCACCCTGTGAACTGCAGAGAATGGTCTTGTCAACACCTGTCCTTCCAAACCCTCACTCCCACAGCGCTTTTTTCAAGCACATTTAAAGCTCCCTTTCACGTAAGTGGCAATCTCCCTCGCCTCCCTCCTACAGGTTAGGTTAAAAGGGGCAGGAGGTCCTTTTCCATATTGATTTGTTTTCCTGACCTTTCAGATACATGCAGAGAAGATCAGCAAAAAGGCACTGGAAAATGAGAAGAACAAAAGCACAGTGCTTGTGCTCATTTGAAGAAGTAAGACAAACATGAGATTTAGCATTGGGTAGAAAATAAACTGTCTTCTGAGGAAAAGAAGAAGCTGCCTGCGCAGAGAAGGGACTGTGAGGAGTACCACTCTGCACTGCAACACTGATGGAGCAAGCTGTGACAATGGAGAACAAGCCTTCAGAGGGCAGTTGTCTTTTCAGAGGGTTTTTCCCCTCTTTAATTTTTTTAAAAGGAATTTAATTTAAATAGACACAATCTCCTTTCGAACAGAAGGAAATTAGATAAATTATTTTTACATCTTTGCAATTCTTTTTACAATATTTACACCCTGCTATTAAGCTGGCCCTCACCACAGTGTGCTGTGTGTGTGGCACCCTCATGTGTGGATTTGGTTAGACATAAAGCAGACACCCTGATTGCTAAAACTCCCCGACATTTTCTCACAGTGCCTTGACCAAATTCTAAGCTGGGCAGTAACATTTTTTACTTGCTTAATTCCTCCCATGTGTCCAATAAGATTTGATTCTCGTCTTCCCTGCTTTATCTTGTAGCACTGCCTTGCCTTGCTGTATTCCGTGCTAAAAGCAGGCAGAGCACAGCAATGAGCAGAGAAGTTGCTACAAAGCCTTTTCCAACCTCACAGGGACATGGTGAGGATTAATTAATCGCTTATTCAGAGATTTCATTTCCTAATGTTATAAATAGTACAATCATAATAAAACCTGATTCTTACATTACCAGAATCAGTTACTGAAATTCCCAGTATAGACAATACAAGCTTCCTACTAACAAAAAAATCCAAGACTGTATTCCAATCTCACCCCTACTGGGAGACACAAAAAAATTAACCCAGGCTAAGTTTTACGGTCAGTAAGTTCTATCTCATTAAAGACCTGTCCTTTCATAATTATACTGAAACAAATTAGGATAATTTTAATTCTGAAGAGAAGAATTTAAGGAATTCATCCATTTATATGGCATTGATAATCCACTTTCAATTCACATATTTTGTTAATTCAGAGTAAGTTTTTCCCAGCCACTCTGCATAAGCAAATCCTCACTCTGAAGCCACCACCTCCTTTTACAGATAGTCATCAGCAGTTTTTCTAAGTTCAGTAACTTTGTGGATTTATGAAGCTGGGAATGGGCGATGATTTCTTCAAATCCTCAGACCTCTGGGACTCAGATCTCAGCACCAGAGAAATAAAGGAGCTGAACTGTTGTATCAGAGGAGATTCCCATATCTCCTTGCCCAAGACATTACATAGGGTTGCTCCAAACTATACTCCAGAGGCGGCAGCCCTTGATGTTTGTCAAGCACAGAACAGACAGGCTGCAGCTCCCCCAGTGCCATTCTCCCTCCTACCTCTCTCATGCACAGTGCTCAGAGGCAGCAGAGATCAATCTCACCCTGCACTATAACTTCTCATGCACAATCTCCATCCAAAAGGAATCCTCCATGGAGCACTTGTGTTCACAGGGTGGAATGAGATGCAGGATTGAGACTTCTGTCCAATTTTTCTACCAAGAACACCTGCCAGGTCTTCAGGACCTCCCTGTGGGAATAACTTCATTGTTTCAGAGATAGAAAATCTCTGTCAAGTTTCAAGCCCTCTCAAAGTTGTGACTAACCCACTCCACTATTGCAGTGCTACCAGGGAGGTCTGCTGAAAGACTCCAGCACGCAGGCAGAGAACCCACAAGTGGGAAACCTAAGCAGAGTACCCTGACATGCAAAGAGCCAAGGCTCAATTCAAAACAGCCAAAACAATCCTTTCCTTTTGCCCCCAGGCACTGAAATTCTCTCTGAGAGCGGCATTCTTTTAAAACAAGAGCAATCAGATATAAATCTTTCCAGCGCTGAAGCTGATGCCTGGGCCCACGATGTGATGTGCAGGGATGAATTCACCTGTGAGAAGAACACCTCTGTTCCCTGTGGGCTCACATCAGGGTGCTGTGCTGTGCATGGCTGCAGCTCCTCTGGCTGAATGTGGAGGCAGTGCCCTAAAGAAGGAAAGCAGCATGGCTTTGTGCGCAGTTAAATCTGGCTTGCCACCAGGGATGTGTTTAAGATACAGGGGGTCCTGAGGCTACAAGTCGCTGATGTATTTTGAAGTGAGGGCGGATCTATTCATTGCTAAGCAAACCTTTACAAATATGTTAGTGTACCCTGCATCAGCCATGGGAGGTGTTCAGGAGGCTACAAAAGAGCATTCATTAGAGATGCTCAGCGGTGAGGAACTGAAGCACACGTGCATTCTGCTGAGAGAGGAACAAACACACTGCTCAGAGCAGGTTTGTAGATATATATACACCACTATAAAGTGCACCTACCACAGTGTTGAGTCCTTTCCAGCTTCTTTGTTCTAGCTTTCCTTGAATTTTCTCCTTCCTTTATGCACATTCCTTATTCCTAATTGCTCCTCTGTCTTTATATCACTGCTTTCCCTTTTTCCCTCCCACCTCCAGCTGAGAGGTCATTCTTCTGCCCACTGTCAGCAGTGCTAGGAATACAACAGCAGCTATTCTGACACTTCAGTACCTCTACAGCCCTCTCTGGCAGGACCCAAACACTTTCAGACGCACAGGCCTTGGTACATATCAACTCCACACGTTACCTGTACTCTGTTTTACTGACTGGCCACCTAAGAGCTCTATTTTACCTCTCCTTAGATGGATAAAGAGGCACAGTAGGGGATGCATCCCAATCTCATTGCCCTCTGGAATGGTCTTATTTACACTGGCTGTAGGTATTGTAGCTCTGGTGATATTCCTGAACCAGGCACCTCAATTAGATCTCCTTTTATTTAAGGTTACCCAGAATAAATCTGGGCTTCACACCCTGCCACTCTGAGGTACCCCTTGCACTAGACTTGAGGTTGATGTATTTTTTGCTAACTTAGGCTAAGGATAAATATGGATTAAATGAAGCTGTACACGTGCAGTCTGTACTGGTTTCAGTCTTTCCTAGCTGTGGAGAAGCTCACAGCCACAGTCAACTGCATAAAAAAATCTATGAATTCATAATCTGTGAATTTTTGAGGATGGGAAACAATTACTGTACAATGCTGTCCATGTATTACACAAACTCTTGAAGCCACCCAACTGGCAAGACAACGAAAGAACAAACATTTTGCAATAAAGTTCATTTTATTTGAAAGACCAGTGTCACATGTGCTCTCCTTTTAGCCTTAAGGACAGCAGTAAAATTAATGCCTTTTCCAGAACCACTGCTATTAAAAGAGAGGTGAGGGAGGGCTTTGTTTTTTAGCTGTCAGAAAGATATATTCACTTTTAATACATCTCTATGCTACTCTACCATTATACAGGGGAGTTTCATTTTGGTGAGACTATGGTGATGTAGAATTTGCCTTTTATGGATTATATGGCCTGTCACCTCTACTGTTAATCTAGATATTACCAGAAAAGGGATAAGCACAATGAAAATCTGTTTCTGTAAACTTGAGCTACATTCATGACACCACTCTACAAAAATCACTGCTGGGTGTGGAGCCCTTTGACTTACTATCCTTGGCAAAAAAAAAAATACCCCCAACAACTAAATTAATTTAGATTCTCTGATATAGAGACAAACATATATGGCAAACTCATGCCCTAGGCTAGGTGTCAGGATGGTGACATATTGTGCTTTTTATTTTCCTGGTTTAACAAATAGCTAACGACAGTTTTGCACTGTTCATGTCTGCAGTTTTGCACAACTTGAGGCTGAAGCCCCAAAGTGGCCAGAACTGCTGGTACACCCTGTTCCAAGTGTATAGATTCATGAGGACAAATCTTGGGAGAGCAGAGAGACCCAGATGAAGAAAACTAACTGCTGCATCCTTCAACAGGGATGAAAACCTGTGGGCTATACCTATCACCCTCCTCCTGCATTCTCCTAGAGTGACCTGCTACCCTTAATAGCCCACTACCTATGGAATATCAGAGAAAAGGAATTTGCTCCTTTTTGGAAAAGGCAGGCAGCTAGTGTATTCCCTGCCCATCTTCTCTGAGCTTCTCGTGGTGCTGTACCCTATCTGTGCAAGGGCAAATTTTGTAGCCCCCTTCATTGGTTTAAATGTGTATTCAGGGGATTAATTAGGTAGAAATAAAACGTGGATTCACTGTGGTGGGATGGCTGCAGTAGATACTGACTTTCACGCCTTCTGCAATTGGATATTCTCCTGGGCAGCTGCAGTTGGAGACTGCTCTCCTAAGGCAAGAAAAAGGCATTCCCTGAAGACATGAGCTTTGGCTTTTTGCCAGGACAACAGGATCTGCTTGATTAGACAGAGGTGTTTTGCCCACAACTTGCAGGACATCACATCTGCTTTGTTGAAAATCTAAGTCCTTTATTTAGGTCTGACCTTTGTTTGACCAAGTCAAAAGCTCCATTGTCTTCAAGTAGCATGTCATAAAGGTTCTTAATCTTTTAACACATTCAGGAGCACAAAGTTCATTGAATTTCAGTCTTTTACAAAAATCTCTGGATAGTGAACCACAGTTTGCTCCATTCTGAGCTCCCTGTAGTAATTTGTTTCAGATCTTCAAATATGTTTACCAAATTTAAAATTGCTCAGAATTCTTTTCATCTTTCTTTATAAAGGGTAGAATTTTTCTACTTTTTTGCACTGTTTATAAGTATCAATTGCAGCATTGATTCCTCCCATTCTATCATGCACAGTGAACACAGACACCTTAATAATTCTTCAAGGCTCATTACTAGAAACCAATTCCTAATTTTTTTCTACAAAATATATATGTGTTTCTTGCTGTTTGTTGGCCCCTGGTCAAGGAAAATAATAAATGAGCGCAATGCGTTCAAGAGATGAGAGATCTTTTGGACGTGAAAGTAGTAAACTGCTAGCAATTTCAAAACCTTGTTCCACTTGCCCCAGCCCCTCCAAACCACATGCCCCTCCTGCCTTCCAGGCTATCGTTAGTCCTGGAGGCTGGGAGAAGCCAAACAAATGACATCTGCTGAACTCCAGCTTCTGCAAACAGTGCAAGGACAATCTGCTCCTTTCCAGATCACTTCCGGGGGGGAAAAGCCCTTTAATTTTTTTAAGTGTACATTTGGTATTTGCCAAAAGACCACATACAGTCCAGAGCTTTAAAATGATACTGTGGGATTCAAAAGGGTATTTCCTGGCCATGATGATTTATGGTGCTGCATCAGCAATCAGACCCCTCTTTGAAGAAAGAAGGTGAAGCCAAAGGGCTTGGTCAGGAAGTGAAATGCTCTGCTGAATTATCCCAGCCTGTGTGGGTGAGTGCTGCTGGCTGCCAGGGCAGGGGCTCTCATCCATTGGGTTTTCAAAGGTGTTCAGCGGCCACTGAAGCCAGAGGAGGTGGAAGGACACATCCTGTGCTGTGCTCACTCAGAAACAAAGCAGGTACATGCATCCTAACCACACTGCCAAGAGGTAACAACAGATACAAGCAAATGGTTTCACCAGGACTTCTGGAAAAAATACAGGCACCCCCCCAGCAAAGTCTTAAACACTGAAGATAAACACTGCAGTGTAGTCAGCAGAATCCAGAAATCCAAAATACAGCCCAGGACTGAGAGTATGGCAAAAAAATCCTCACTTACCTGGGTGGAGAAAAAGCATGGGGAGAGCTTCCAAAGTTGCAGCCGAGAGGGGTAGCTGGGCTGAGGAAAGAGCCTTCCCCCGGGCATTTCTATCTCACTGAAGAACAACCCAGACATGTGTTCAGAAGACATCAGACTTCAAAAACTGGCTTCTGCAAAACAGAACCCTAGCCTTGAGCAGTTCCCGGCATGATGCCAAGCACCTGGTGTTGGTGTAGACCCTGCCCCGATGCTACCAACTAGGCAAGAAGGGGCATCTTCTTAAAGCCTATCTCCCTTCTTAAGCAAAAAAGCATCTGAACATTTAGATTCTGGCTCAAAAAAATCGACTGACCAATCTCTGCATTTTAACAACATAGCATAACAGAATATTTATGCATTTTGAGAAGCTGGGATTTTTCTCAAACGAATGGTCCCTCTCTAAAACCTTATGCAAGCAGACTTGAATTCTGTATAGCACCTGTAGGCCATCTGGAAGGTAAACAGCTACACAGACACAAGCAGCCTACCCCAAAGTTATGGCAATCAGAGATAATGATCCTGGCTGCAGAGGCAGAATACTATTCTTGGCACCATCTTTTTAAAGAGTTCTCTCAGCTATAAATCTTCTCCCATTGCCCGGCCTCTCTGTCCTCATGTTTACACAGGTGTAAACCCAGGAATAAATTCATCACAGTTGGTAATGGGAGTTTTCCTCCTTTCTCAAAGAGTGGAGTGGCATTTTACCAACTTGATGGCAGGGTCACTTTGTCAGCTGGCAAAAAAATAAAAAGTTCTCTCAGAAGAGTGTGAGACTGTGCATTGGCCCACACACCTTCCAGCACTGAATGCCACTGCAGAAGGAAACAGCAACACATGGTCAGATGGTCAGCACATTAGTGTGTTGCCAGGGGGAAACATGTGGAGCACGCCCAGCCCTCTCACTCATCCCCTCCCTGATTCCTACAGCTTGTACCCAACCATAAAAACACCAGGCACTGCCTACACGAGGCAACAAAGCCTTAAGAGAGGTCAGGTGCACAGTGGAGAAAAATTATGTGATGACTAAAAGAGGCGCTGTGGACTCCAGGGCTGTGGGTGCAGTTCAGCCCCCAGTTTTGCACAGCTTCCCACACTGCAGAGGTGGTAGGAGGCTCTGGAATCCTACAATGTTTTTCTGTAATTAAACTGTGCTGCACAGTGAGCTTTTGCTATAACAGGTCTGGTTGACTTGCCATGCACAACAATCTGTTCAGAAACCACCTCAGCATGAAAAATGACTGGGAAAAATACATCTAGAATTCATCTTAAGGTGAGTATTTTTACTCTCCATCCTATTCTATCCCCTCTGCCTTTTCCTATCTCTTTCATGCCAACACAGACTGTAAAAGGCTCGTCTGGGTCTTTGACTTCTGGTTCCTGTGCTGTATGTCTTATGTTGACTTCCCCAGGTGAGAGCAGCAAGAGGGGTAGAAGCAGATGACTTTTTCAAGTTTTGTGGGAGTTTTAAACAGATGTTAAACCCTTTGTGGATGGTATTATATGCTTTTTCTTCCAAGGTCCTAAGGACCTTTCAAAAGCAAGAAGTAGCCAAAGGAAAGGAATGATTTCTGTTCAAACGAAGCAAAGTTTTAATTAAAGGATGGTTTCCTGAGGAAATGAGATTTGCAGACCAATTCCCCAAACAACTTCTGGACTGGCTGGTCAGGCTCAGCCAGGTTTGCCAAATGGGCAGACACCTCAGATTCTTGTGAGCTTTGAGGCAGCCATAAGAGCACAAAAGGCTCATGTTCATCCAGGCAAGGTCATCCACTGCGCTGATAATTATGAAGGCTGTCAGGATTTCTCCAGTCTCCTCATCCAAACAGAGATGTGAGTGGGAAGGAAGAGCAAAGAAGCAGCCATGAGCAGTGTGGCTCCCAGGAGGAGTAAGGGGCGCAGTTAGGAATTTGAGGATGCTGCAGTGAGGCTTTAGCAGGCTTTGGGGAAATTTGCTACAGCTCCAATAGCCAGTTGGAGAGCACAGGGTCCGACTCTGTCTGTCAGAAGGTCAGAAAGCACTATACTTGTGTTTCCTTTTCAGATAGTAATAGCAGCACCAGTAAGTGCTGGTAGGACTGTTAGAGGAAGGCTCCTACAAAGGCCAGGGATGGCCCCCAGTCTCATAAAATCTATCTCAATGGGAGCAAACAGGACTCTCTCACTATTCACATTGCAATGTTAGTCTGTTGCTAAGCTGCTCATCCCATCTCTATAAAAAGGGGGAGATCAACACAGTTTACAGTTGAGGACAAGAAGGAGAAGACCCACGACTATGTTCGTTTTGTTATCCTGACTATAATGGAAGACTAGGGTCACTGCTGTAGAAATTTGGGAAGGGGAAAACCTTATTTGGGTGGGTAAGTCCTTCTAACCCCTTTTCATTTGAACCTGACATCCAAAAAGAAATGATACACCACCAAGCAGGTGTTTTCAGCAGAGAGGGGGGATCTCAAACTCCCTCAAAGCACTGCACCTTAAACACAGAGAAGTGCTCTCCTGTGTCCACTACCAACCAGCTCCGCACTAGGACCAAAATTAGTAACCACTGCTGAACACAACCCCTGCATGCCTGATTTTAACAAGACTTCAAGACACACTCTGACCTTGAAGCCAGGGCTCTTCCAGACCTGGACCTACCACAAAGGATTGCAGGGCAGTGAACTGTGGGACCTCTCCAACATCCCTTGCCTCTCTGCTGCACTGGAGATGATGTGCAGCCCACTGAGTTCGGTGACAGATCCCACCCTCTGCGAGCTCAACAGACACAACCCTGGAGAGACAGCTCCATTGGAAAACACACAAGAAAAGGTGGAAGCATGCCACAGATACTCCTTTTTTCTCTCCCCCCATGCCTTTCCAGCCTCTGTACATGACACATAGAGCTAATCATGATTGCATCCTTTGAGAGCCAATCAGTGATTTGCATTCTTTTGGTAATTATCCCATCACCTGCACAACGCAGATAATTCCGTGGGCCTGCTGGTGCTGTTCAGCAGCTACGTCCCCAGGTTATAAAGTGAAGTGCTGAGTGGAAAATTTTAATGACTAGGGGCTGGTAAAATCTTAAATAGATGGCAATATATGGTGAAGTCACTTAAACAGTGTGAAATGCCCTTCTGGCTGGAAAGGGCTGGATGAAACTGTGGTTGATAAGTCGTTAAATTACATCCCATGGCTGGCTGCTTGTCTTGGGAAGGTACCGAATGATAAGTGCGCAAATTATCATTACTGCACAGAGCGAAACTATTTCCAGCAGAGATGATTTGATAAAAGAGAAGTTATTTATCATGATTAAAACTGGTACATTTGTACTTCTCCACATTGAACAGATCCTGAACTGGCAATCATCTCCCTAAAAGGTAACCTCAGCCTGATTTAAAGGGTTTTATGACTGTTTTAATGAATGGGGTCTTCTCTCATGGAGAAAGAAGACTTTAATGTCTAAATTGCTGTGTTTCTCAGAATTATTTCCTCTTTTATTGCAAGTAGCTTGATTCCATCCCTTTTTTTCATACCCTTTCATCATATTTGACTTTTCCTAAAAAGTGTCCAAAGAAACATTCTTTCACAAATAAGAATAAACAGGCTGCTACATACAATAGTAGCAAGGGGGGAGCTTTGCCTTCTGCACATTCATTTTGGGCCCTGCAGAGACAGAAAAGACTTAAATTAATTTTCAGTGGTTGGCTGCTCAGTGATGGATGGGATGAGGTGGTAAAGTCACTTTTGGTGAAGAGGTAGAGTCAGCTAGGTCCAGCTATCACAGCTGGCAGACAACCATTGGCTACCATCCAGAAGTGGCCTTCTGAACCTCTCAGGAGGTAACTCAAATGGACTTCATATGAGCTCCTATGAGATATCATATGAAATACAAGCTTCCCATACAGTTCTACAGGCTACCACAGCTAAGCTGGGCAAGGTGAAGCAAGCAGCATTCAGTGAGTTCAATGGATAAATGAAGGGTGCTGTTCTCCAGTACCGTTATTGGTAGGATCTTTTACATCAGGCCAGTTAGGTGGGACTATCTATGGAATACCAGGACTGCCAAGAGAAGATGCTAGATCCATCTCTAGCACCATTATACAGTACTCCTTGTATGGGGAAATGCCCAATCATACTGCCAAACCATTCCCCTTTCCATCTGTGAGGCCACAAGGGACTTGGCCCTATTTTCTTCCTTGCAGGATAATGTTAAGCTGATAGTCCACCAGGACAGCTAAACATGGATCAGCGAGGAGACAAGAATAAATGCTTCAGTGGGATTGCCAGACGTGCTCAGAGTATGGGAAATCTAGTTTGCTGGACTAAAACACCTTTCCAGTATTTCTTAAAGTCATCTGACGAACCCATCATTGTCGAAATCTTGACATTAATTTAGATGTTTGCTGTCTCCTATTAGTTCAGCAGTGGCTGGTTTAGGCTTGATTATCAAATCACCTTATCACTAGTTGGGGGCTATGTACAAATCACAAACGGGACTGGACTGCTAGCAACTCATCTTGAGCTGTTTTATTTTCCAGCATCAGCCTCATCACATGGTTATGACAATGGGAAGATGACATCAGCTCACATCCCAGGCAGCAGACAAGGAACTTAATGTTACAACTTATTTTAAAAGCTTTTTGACTAATCACACAAAGCAAAAATGTATTGACAGTAGTTCTATCCAACCACTGTAAGCACATGTACCATCAGTTAAAACAATGCTTGCTTATTTCGAATACAATACCTGTTTGTAAGCATTAAAACACAATGCACAGAGTTCCCCTATTAAGCTTAGGACTTCCTAATATCTCACTAGATATACTTTTCTGTAGCTTAGGGAGTTATTCTAGACAAGCATTAATACACAGACCATTGTTCTATTTGTCCTTCCTTTCTACTTCTTACATAATTTTTCTCCTGACCAATCTTATGGCCACTGCTTAGCTCTAATCACAGTTCTGCTGTCTCTGAGGCCAGTCTTTTGCAGCTTTCCTAAAATCCTCTGATTTTATGGTTCCCACAATTCCCCCTCTTGGTTTACTTAATAAGAAACTTTCATAACTGTGTAGTTCATTGACTACCTTGCATTTTGTACCTTTACTATAATATATCTGCTTATTACTTACTTAAAGTATCTTTTTGCTCGCACTAAGCATTGCTATATTACAATACAGCAATTTTAGTGTTGTGAAAGTCTAGTCAGTTCAAAGGGTATAAGTCATGTCTGATAATAATTATAAGTCATTGTTCAAAAAAATCTCGTCAGTTCTAAGGTCTTAATTCAAAACCTTCTTCTAGGTCGGTACCTTCATCTCCCACACACCTAATCTAACTTCCTGTCTGTTACAGCCCAAGGAATAATATGCTTGATACATTTACCCTTCTGCAGTTCAGCCAAGCTTACCTCTATCTGACTACAGTTCCCCTTCCAACACAGTCTCAGACTTGCCCTGAAGCCTTCAGACTGGTGGTTCAGTACCAGTGTAGGCATCTCAAGAAAAGTACCATTTTAAAAGGGGAAAGAAATTCCATCCATAACTATATTGTGATAATGCTGCCATACTTACAGCACCAGTGCTTTCCAAAGCCCTGCTAGCATATCACCAAAGGGAAAATAATGTCACTTTGCTCTGACATGCTCCCTTCTGGCAAGATTCACATCCAAGGACTTAGAGGAGAACGTTTTTCTCCTCTTGTATTGCAGGAGTTGAAATGAAACTACAGATTACTCCTTTCAACATTTTTTTCTTTTTCTCTCTCTGTTTGTTCTTTTATTTATATTTCAATCCAATTCTACGCCCATGAAACTTTGAAATTCTTTAAGATTTTCTGAAATCCCAGAACAGGTTAAGCCCCAAAAAACAGTTTATTCATGGGGAGCATGTTCAACAAGACAAGCTTAAAAGAGTTGAAATTAAAGACCAATTAGATAACCAAAACATTTTTCTTTACATCTGCATGCTTGCTAGACAAATGGGCACAGGGCAGCAGTAGGACTTCATAACTAGCATCTCACAGGGCTCCTCTCTCTGCCCTGACAGGAGACAACATGGAATACTTGTCTACAGCTGCACTTCAGTATCAAATTCAGCTCTATCATGCCTCAGCAGAGTTGTGCCTTCTCTATCCAGTAACAAATTTGGCCAAGACTCTTCTCTGAGAGTAGCACACAGATAGCCCTGAGCAAAATTCAGTTCTGTCAAAATGTCTGTTTTCCATCTCCATTAAAAAATCATGTCCCAGTGTATAATCACGCAACTGGCAGAATGTGGATCTGCTTTAGCATGCAACTCATCAGAGACCCGCTCCTTCTGTCCTGACCTCTTTTACTTACAGCAAAGACCAGATCTCTCAGCTCACCACTGGCACACCTCGTCCAGGAGCAGGACACCATCACCAAGAGCCTTCAGTGTTATATGCACCAAAGAATAAAGTGGTACCTGAGCCTTGCTGCCCTTACAGACATCACCAGGAAAGGGGGTAGATCCTAAGAGAAGAAATTGCTGTAGAGACATTTTTGTTGATTTCTCTGCTTTGGGGAAGGCCACATACTTTAAGGCAAATTGCTTTCCATAAGAAAAGTTAAATGAGAGAGAAAATACTTGAGAGCTGTCAAAGACTAGATTAAGCCCTTTTGTGCACCAAAGACTGCATGTAGTGGTGAGGTGAATAAAAACAAGTGTGTGAGTTCACCTGTTCAGTGTGTCTCAAAGGAGAGCACATTCAATATTGTCTAAATAAGGTTTGGAACAGCACTGCTTACCTGCAGCTATGCCCTTGGGAAGGAAAAGCCAGGGTTACCCACACAGCTCTGGACAGAAGACAATAACCCAATAACCCAGCTGTCCTTTGGTACTTCACCTGGGCACCTGCTCATCCATCACCACCACCATGTTGGATGGGAAAAATAAAAACAAATGGCAAAACACAGAAGCTGCTCCAAAACTGTAATTTTCCTCCTCCAACTGGCTTAAATGACCAAATACTTTATCAGAGTATGGCTTCCTTACAAAGAAAAGACTCAGAAATATTAAGATAACTCCAGTTCTTTAAATTCTAAAAGTTATTGGAAAATACACCTAGGTCTGGTTGAGAAAACAACTCCCCTGCTTGCTCAACTTGATGTGGGTCTAGAGGACTGGCCCTGGATGAAAGCACATGCTTAAAATAACACATCTGTATAACTAGCTTGCTACCTTGGCATTTTAAAGTTGAAAGGGTCCTTTTATGAACTCATAAAGGAGATATGACTCTGGTTTCCAACAGTATCACTAAGTGTAATTGCTGTCAGCTATTTATGTCTGGTGAATATACATATAGCAGCAAATAAGCAAAAACTGCAAACTATACACCATGAGTAGCAGTTTCAGTGTTCACACACTAATAAAAAATCCTGTGCTTCATTTATGTTTCTGGTCCAACTTATCTCCCTTGTAGTAACTCAGGGCAGAGACAGCAAACACACTAATACCTGCCCCAGTCTGCTAAGATTGCCTTTTCAAGACCCCAGAGCAACAGGGCAATTCTTGGCTGCCCTCTGCATTAGTATTTCTGCCCCCATGTGGGATGAAAGTGACTTTTCATTGTCTTGACTCATGGAGATGGAGAGCAAGGGCCTTCATCTCTGCCCAGGTGTGTTGCCTTGGTTTTTTGGGGTTTTTTGGGGGTTTTTTTGGGTTTTTTCGTTTGTTTGTTTTTTCCCCCAAGGCAAAAAAGGGAGCAAGTTTAATTCTGACTCCAACATTTATAGATTTCCAAAAGTGACAGTGGATTGGAGGATGACAGTGCCACCTCTCCAATGACACTGGACAAACCAACAGTCTATCAAATTTCTCCTCCTCCATAAAAGAATGCAAAACAATAAGTCATTTACATAAAGTGAGTGAGAAAGTTCTTTACAGGAATGTAAACATCAGAAGGCTTAGAAAAACTTTAAAAACAGAGCAGCACAGCTGTCTGCAGTGTTAGCTGCAACAGAGGGAATGCCACTGAGCGAGAAGCACTGGGTGTGCAACAGTACACCCTCAAATAGATTAAGAGAGGCCACATTGCATCAAAAAAAGGGTTTGTTCAGCCCAGTAGTCTCTCCCTGACATTGGTCAAGCAGATGTTTAGAAAGAACTGAAGCACATTTTGCGTACAAGGATCCCTTATATGCCCTCACAGTTTCTGCTTGTAAACAGTTTAGGCACCCTGTGGGTCTCAGGTTATACTTTAGGCACCAGTAGATCCTTCATCCCCACTTCTATGCTGAATTTTGCAAAAACCATATACAGCCAGGGCTGCCACTGCAATTGCTGACTGTAGCTCCATGAGCCACTGCTGCTGTCACTGAGTACAGGAAAGTGAAACTGAGGACTATGTTCCACCATTTCAGGGAATTCAAACAAAACGTACTTGCTACTTATCCTGTCAATTTGTTACCTCTCCATGCTGCCAGCGGACCTTTGCTGAGCACCCACAGTCTCATGCTGATGTTTGTGTTCCTCCAGGCCCTTTCTCTTCCCCTACAGCATCGTGTGTCAGCCTGAAAGGTCCCGAGCATAGAGAAAATGTAGTTGTAGTCCAAGAGTCCAACAAGCTTCTGGTGTCTGGAAAATGTTAACTACTGATAAGCATCTTTAGTCTGTGCTAATAAAGTGTGCACAGCTGTCTAAAACTCATCCATATTCTGCTAGGAAATTTACTTGATATGGTTAACAACCAGTATCTAAATATCAGTTACTTTGTTGTACAGGAAAAGCATGTGGGTACTTAAGATATTGATGAACTGGACTATAAGCAGATTATCCCAATGCTATGAGTATATACTAATTTCCCAGCAGAAAAAGCCTTTTGAAATACAAGACAAAATGCCAATCCATTTACTAGTCACACATACTTGAAACATTTGGCTTATTTTGCTCCCTGCTACCAGCTCTCAGCCTTCAAATGATACAGAACTAAGAGGAATGTCCAGCATTTAAAGAATACATAACTTTCAGATGATCTGCATCTCAAGATCGGGAAATCTGGGATTTGGTGGAAAAGTAAACACTTTCATGCAGTTCCACAGGGTATCCAAATTCCCTCCAGAGTCTAAAAACACAAACAGAGAGTTTTTCCTTGGAGATGATTGCTTCAGGGCAGGAGGATTTCTCCTGTAGACTGATGGAGTAATCCAGGACCTTCTAGCTATAGCTTGAGGGCCTCTTATTTTATTCACATGTGAAATTCCCTTTGATTTTTGTGTGACAAAGAGAACATGCAGCATGAAACCCTTACTGGAGGGACCTCATTTGAAATACAATGGCCAAAAGAAAAAATAAAATAAAACTGGAAGGAAGTCATGGAAAAGCCCTGGTGCAATTGTAAACATGCAAAAGTCTCTGTTAGAAAAGATCTCTCAAATGCTTTAGAATTCAGAGGGATTGCCTCTTCTTTGGGCAACTCACAGCTCACCCTTGGCATGCTATAGGAGGACCACCCAGGCCATGGATTCAGCACCTCTGTTCATGAGGTCACACACTGGCCACTCAGACCAGATTCTACCCTTCCTGAAACTCTGCTGCTGGGCAAAGAAAATTTCAAGAGTTCAGGGCCAAAGAGAGCACACAGGTCTGGCCTCTCCAGTTACAATCTCTGCATTTGATGGGATAAAGTTTCTGGTGTTAGGACTGGTTCTGCATTTTAACAAGTGGCCCTTTAATTTAAAAGAATATGTACTGGAGCAGGACCCAAAGTACCGTGCTCTACAAAGGTACAGCTACTTTTGAACAAGAGCCAGATGTCCCAAGTGCTGCTAGAAAGGCACAGAAATCACACAGGGAGAGCTGGGCAGAGGAAAGTCTGACCTGGGGAATTTAATGGCAAAGCCATTAAATTTGGAGGGTCTGCTCCAAAAGGAACTGAAGACATGGGGAACATTTCCACCCATGTCTTTGAGTTAAGATTTGGGAGACATTTCAGGAAAATGTATCCACACATAATCCAATTGAAGTTGATGACATTTAATCACATCCTTAATTCTGACCTCACGCTTACAGACATAGTTGTATAGGAGGCCAACAGCAGCATTCTCACTAACTTTCACTTCTCAAACTTTCCAGATGATGAGATCCTCTACATTGCCAGGATTGCCTGATGGGGCTGAACAAGGTTCAGCCTGATACACAGGTTGCCTGTCTAGACATAAATCTATTCCATGGGTTGGGGTGGGGGCGGGGGAAGAGGGGGAAAAAAAGGGGGTGAAAGGGAAAACTGAAATTTTTAATAGTAATTTCCACATCCCTTTCATACCTTTAAATAATGTAATTTCACAGCTGATTTTGGGTTCTGGGTTTGGTTTTGCCAGCAAAAGCAGATATATGATATTTAAAGCCATTTAAAGGGCCCCTCTGAGGCAAAAACTCAAACTGCTATGCTGGGCTGCCATCCCGGAGGATCGGGCTCGCCAGCGGAGCAGGTGGTGTGTGGGTCATCCACGTCTGTGTGACAAACTGTGATAATTGGATTGTTTGAGGAGCGGGGGAGGGATGTGACCGCTGTGTACAAACCTCAGAAGGGAATTAAAAGCAAGTCTGCATCCCAGTTAATAGTGCTCTATAAAAATGCAAAGTGGCTAATGATAAGCAAAGGAAGTTCCATTAAGCCATGTGCCTGGCGCAAAGGGGCATCATTGACCCCGCAAAGGATATTTGCTGGGAACAGTCAGGCAGCAGAAACAGGTGCAGAAATAAAAGCAAACTAATGGCTTGTTTTAAACTTCCCAATCTGCAATGTTAATGAACGTTCAGGCCAGGGACAGCCAAAGAGTCTAAAGTGGCCAAAGCGTGATTTTTTCGTACCCATTAAAGTCACAGGCATGCTCCAAACCGGAGGGAAACTGGGAAATGGTTTTCCTAGCACTAGCCATTCATTAGCCCTGCACAGCAGTATGCTGTACCAATAGACTCCTGAGGTTATTTGGGGTGCAGTGGGATGGAGGGCAGGGAGGGAACACAGGGAAAAAAGTTCCCCTCAGCCCCATGCACCATCAAGCTGCAATGTGGTCAGTGGGGAAAGGAACTCGCATTGGGCCGATAATGAGCTGTCCTCATTATAAGCTCAGATGCCAGAGTGAACAACACCCTCTTAATAATGCACATATCACTATGACAACCACAGAGTTTGATACCTGAGAACAACTTTATTGTGCTTGTGAAATTTCCTTATTTTAAAAACAGTATTTATAGGTATCAGACATCGAGTCGCCATGTACAGCCTCCTCCTCATCTCTTTGCCCTCCTTGTTTCCAAGGCAGGATCAGCCAAAGTGTTTATGTGCAGCTCCTAAGGTTAGCAAACTGCTGTCAAGTATCAGCGCCGGAGTCTGCTGACATAATTATCCTGCTAGCCCATACATAATTAGTAAAGCTAAGCCCAAACTATATTAATACCAGGATTAATTACAGTGGAAGCATAAACAAGGATATTAATGCTATGAAAGTAGCAGTATGGCTATTCGACAGCCCATATGCTTGTCTGTAGGACCACTAGGGATTGTGTTGAATCGGGAGCTGTGCGGTGCCCTGACTGTAATGAGAAATGAGAAAACTGCTGAAAAATTGATGCCGCCTGCAGATTGCACAATCCGCTGAACAGCAGGGGGTCGGCTTCTTACATCTCCCACTCTCGGTACAATATGCTAATTTCTGCATGCATACGAGTGTAAAAGGAAAGAAGAAAAGATTTCACAAAAGGAAAAAAATGCAAATGACAACCACAAAGATCACTGCAGAGAAATCCATGAGCTTTATATGGATTAACTGTGTTGGAGCTACTGCTCGTCTGAGTTTAACTCTTTCTGTCCTAGACCCATTGGCAGGTCCTTTTTGTGGTGCAGAGGAATACTAGGAATACTTGCAACTCCTTTGTGGGAAGGGGTGGGGGGGAGGGAGGGCAGCAGGGAGCCGAAAGGATGGAAAGGATCTTTTTTGCTCTTTTTCATGCTGTTTTTCACTCCTCTTGCTTTAACATTGACAAGGAGATAAGGGTCTGGAAGCAGAGAAAAATGGACTGGGAGGGGAGTTGAGACAAGGAGACTAACAAAATGTTGGTAGTGTTTGAGAGAAGATCACTACAGCCCAGTCTGGTCCAGCTTTGAGTGTGGGGAACAACTGGTAACAGATCCTCCTTAGTCCTTCAAGAGCTTCTCTAACTCCCAGTGCCCCTCAGAGTGTGACTTTGCAGCATGTAGCCAGGAAGGTCTTCCTAAAAACAAGCTACAAAATCTTTATCAAGAAAACAGTTTCCCCGTGACCATTTTCTACTTTGGATTCCCCACCTCTTCCTCCCAGGCAAAAGAAGCAGGTGTGCTGTTGGCATGATGAGCCCACCTCTCTGCTGGAGACAGCCGATGTGCCAGGGGTCCTGTGGCTCCCCGGCACGCCCAGAACACGCGGCACGCCTGCAGACACGCGGGCTCCAGCCGTGCCCAGACAATCCTGCTGCCGTTTGCATTCGCCTTGCTCCCAGAGAGAGCCTAACCCTGCCCTCAGCCCGTCCCCTTTGCTGCCCATGGGACCCAAAGGAATCACCTCAACCACAGTTCCAGGGAGCAAACTGGCCCCTCTCTCTTGCATGTAGTGCTGACATTGTGGGATAAAACCCATGGGTGCCAATCCTCACAACGATAATGGAGTGGTGAGTGATCATACAATCCCACTCTTCCTTTGGGTGCTGCTGGTGGAGGCCACCCACCCAAAGGTTTAAGCCCCTCACTCATGCACCAGAACAGGAAGGCAAAGAGCATCTTCTTTCCAGCCTGCAGGGGGGGAAAATATCTATGTTTCTGCAATAAGAAAAATCCAAGCCTTAATTCTTTTCCAATAATTAAAGAGATTAGTTGCTCTCTCTTCAGTAGCAGCAGGAGCAGCAGCAGGTGCTGTTACACTCAGTCCAATGTATGCATAATGTGGCTTCTGTAAGCAATTGTTCTGTCCAAGCATGAACAGAAACCTCAGGAAATATTTGTCATCAAAAAGTTGCCACTGGACCTGTGTAATAGAATAAAAGATTGGCAAAAAGAAATTGTTTGTTTATTTGTTTTAAATAGTTCTGGCAAGAATGCAGCACTCCCGGAAAAAGTATTACTGCTCTTGCAGCCCAGAGCACAAAGACCAAAATGCCTGTCCCATATCCAGCAGGAAGAGAGATGTGCATCTTAGGATGCTTTGACCTGGACAGACATTTGTAGTGAAAAAGAGGAGGTGACAGAGGAGAAAAATATGAAGTCCATCCTCCTTCTCCATCTGAATGTGGCAGAGACTGTAAGAAAGAAGGAGGACAAATATTTTGGGGGCTTTTTTTGGGGCATAAATTTACCACTGGAAAGTGGGACAACAGCCAGTGAACACCCTGCAGATTTCGTAGCTATCTGAATCTTCAACCCCTAATTGAAAAATATTTCTATCCCACTGTAAAGTCTCCAATCACCTTCTGAGTGTACTTCCATCCACTAAACTTCTGTCTCAATATGTCAACTCCGCTCCTCCTCCAAGCCTTTTACCCCCAGCACTGCTTACATTAATTGCTGATTTGTTTTCTTCATTGAGATTTATCAACTTGATTTTAACCTTTGAATCTGTGATTGCTTGTACATGTTCTTCTTCCTGCACCGAGTATTCCTGTCACCAAATGATATCTAGTCTTTTTACTCGTCTTGGAACCTGTAAAAGCAGGAGAGTTCTCGCCTGGAGACCTTCACAGCAGATCCTTGCTCCCATAGGGTTGGATAATGCCTTGTAGATCCTGCTGCTGGCCTACAGAGTTAGATCACCTAACTCAGTAAGCCAGAACAGCTCTCACACAGGTCACACAATAATTGTACCCAATCCAAGACCTTCTGACTCTGCAGCAATAGGAGTAATAGCAATAACTGATGAAGAAGAGCGGCTGGAAAGCAATGAGAAATATGAATTTCTTGTCTTTTCTCAAATACTTTTGCTTGAAGCTAAACAAGGGCATTGGTACAAAGAACAGCCTTTCTCCTAGTATTTGTGCAAGAAAAGTCTCTTTAGGTAGATGTTCAAATAGCAAACAAATAAGTAAATAAAGTATGAGTTGTTGTTGAGTAGTCATCAGTTGGAATAGCAATAAATATTTAAAAACAACATTTCTACTGTATTTGATCAACTCTGCCATTACAATAACCATTCTGAAGTCACACAGAAAGTCTAGGATGGCACTGAAATTTCTTTTTCTATTGCTCTGCTTGCAGCAGCCTGACAGACTAAGAATATGAATGCCAGGCTTTAACCTTGTTGAAGTTAAAAGGTTTTTGGGGAAAGAAGGAAGCTGTGTGTTTACAGCAGAAAGACTGTCCCCCCAAAATGGCAGAGTAGCACAAGAAGACACTACCATGAACACCACAGGAGGGAAAACCCATGACAAAAAAATCCAGTCTGGCAGTAATTTCGAGCTGCTACATTTCAGGAAACAAAAGCTGCCCGCTCCTGAGATCCCCCAGCCAAAGCTGTCACCCAGACCTTGCCAGCTGAAGAAAATGTGGGGAGTGAACAGAGCAGAGAAAAATACCAGAGTCAAATGGGGCAAGGAAGAACCCACCAGCCAGATGTGCTGGTAGCACCCGTGGGGCACACAGCCACACATGGCAGCAGCACCAGGGGCACAGGGGTTCTGCGGGGGACAATGGCACAGAGCAGATCTCATCCCCCACACAGCTCAGCAACGCCTGTGCCAAAGCCACCACAATCAGCTGAACTACGTCAGATTAAAACAGCTCATTAAAGTGGCCTCTCAGACTTATAATGAAGGTTATCCTTTATGTGAGCTAAACTGGCACCCCTGGACTATACACCCATTTGATTTGAAACAGAAACAATGCCTAATTCTCCTATCTGCACTGGTGTGGCTGACGAGCAGTTTAATTTTGGCTCCTACTGCAATTTAGTACTGCGGCAGCAAATTTCAGTTTGTCATTTTTACCTCTCTTTTGCTTTTTTCCATTCCTGCATTGTCTTAGGGTAAAATTGTTTGCAGTGTAAAACCAACCTGCTTTTTTTTATTATTTAAACTTGGATTAGGTCATTAGCATAGTCAAAAGCCCAGCACCACAAGCTATCAAGTTGAAGGAGAAGCACAGATGCAGGTACAGAAGGCCTGAAAGTAAACATCACTAAAACAGGGACTGAGAAGTAGGAGGAGCCATACATCATCATAGTGTTCTAGAAACACCGAATACAGTTTCCACTGGGGAAACTAGTATTTTAAAATCTATGGCAGGGCAATGAAGGACTTATTTTCATGAGGGCATGTCCATTTGAATTTGTGCTGAGCTCAGGAGGACCAGGTGAGTTTGCATAATTAACAACCTGACCGTGCAACCTGAATGCAAATGCAGATCCCAGTGAAGTCAACAGGAAATTGTCGTGTGTGAAGAAAACAAGGATCGTATATGAGCTTCATATGTGGCAGTGATGGATTCTGCCATCAAATTTTTTACAGATTGGTGATATTTCTTTCTTTTCTTTTTTTAAAAGCTTTTGAGGAATTTGTGATGATAATCAAGTACAGAAAGTCAGTGACCATTCCTATGACAGCACCTTGCTGCTGGTGCAAAAAACACTCATAAATAAGACTTTGCAGAGCACCTGTGCTGCCACAAGACCCACTGAAGGCTTTGAAGGAGAAAAAGAGTGAAAAATGGCAAGATCCCCTTCTGGAGGCTGTGGCAACAACTTGAGCCATGTGGAGACACGAGCCCTACCTTAGATGTGCTAATGTTCTGGCTCCCATCCAGGGAAGCGATGGCACCACCAAGCCTCCCCTGCCCTCCCTCTTGCCCAGAAAGTTGTGTAGTGCTGCTGCACGCCCTGTCAGACAGACACCCCTTGCTGCTGCAGCCCAGGGAAGCCCTGCATGGCATGGGGATGCGTGGATGTGCACAATATGCTTCTGCCAGTCACTTGGCTGTGGTGGTGCTTTGAGTTGTGCAGGGGTTTTTTCTGGATAAAAGGAGATCCGCAAACATAAGTCCTGGTTGCTACCCTGGGTTGCGTGCAAGCCCTCTGAGCAGGACTGATCTGTCACAGTGGGCAGTTTTCTGTCTGATGTGACCCAAAATAATTAAAAGTGGCCCAGCAGGCTGGTGCCTCCCTCCCCCATCTTTCCTCTCTCTCCTCTCGCTCTGTTTGCTGGCATTTACCCAAAACAACAGTGACTGATGGCTCTGAGAGGGCTGTCACTGTTTTCCCTGCCATGATACGCCCATTGATCCGGCAGCATCTGCCAACTCATCAGCACTTACTCTAATTCCCTGCCTCCAGGTCTGGGGTTTTTTTCCTTCCATTCCCCTTCCCTCCCCCAGGCAATAATTGCTGGGAAGTAGAACTCCCCTTTGACCAGCCCAGTGAGATCCAATTACCACCACATCAGTGCTCAACTTTGGGAGGGCTTGTAACCACACACTGACCTTAATCAAGGATGTTCAGGAGAGGGACAATCATTTAGTTCAACCCCTGAGTGCCCCTCCACTTTGGGTCCAACACCAGGAACCTGCCTCGATGTTAATTCATGGTATGACCATAATAACTCATTTCTCCCCACAAATGAGGCATGGGGGAGAACCACAGCAACCACCAAGATGGAGTTACACTCTGGGATTGCAGCAGTTGCACCAAAGTCTATTGTCAAGGACATGGCCTTTTTCCAGTACATGAGTGAACTCCAGGGCAAGAAGCACCTGCTGTAGCTTCAGAGGTGTGAAGTGGGTCTGCCCTGAGTCAGTTCAAGGTGTGCAAGAGAGTGTAAGCAGCTGCCCACAAATTTCCCTGGTAACAAAGCAATCATCACCATTGGAGCCAAAAGAACAACCACCACCACGGACATGCTGCTTTTCATGTGGTCAGTTTATTATAAGTGAAGCCTTAGCCCTGCAAGTTGCATAAGCAGTATGTGAGCTGCTCTGCCCTAGGGAGAGGGAATGACTTTCACCTTCTCACTAAACATCTAGAAAACTATTTTGGTCCAGGTCTTTCTTTTTCAGTCCCCATTCATCCATATAACCAGCCTATCAACTTCAGCTGAAAATATCTGACCTTCTTGATGACAAGCATTTACATATCATCAACTGGATATTCAATTATCTTGAGAGCACATTAAGCATGCTGGGATTTGGGAGGAATATTGCAGCACCTGTTTTCTACCTACAGGGAGCTCCGTTTTTCCAGTGGGGAGGAAATCAGGGTGCTTAGTGATGTGTCCTCTGCTGCTTTTGGCTCTTCCTCCTGCGCCATGATGCCACATGGAGAGGAGGCAAGGAGGTGAGGACACATCTGGCTGCCACGCTTCACCCCTGCTGGGGGTTTTCACCAAGCACCACGAGTAGCAGCAGCAGATGCACTCAGGAGCTGCATGTGGCCCCTCAGCTGTACTTTTATCACCCTGCATGGCAGCTTGTGTTGAAAGGAACAGTCAGCTGTGCCATTTCCTTTGGGCTGAGAACGCTCCATGAAATCTGAACCTCACGTTTCCTCCAGATGCTCCACTTCTGCTGCAAGGCAGGCGTGGCAGATGCAGCCCCAGGAGCCTCGCACAGCCCACAGGCGTCCCGCAGGCTCCAGGCTGGCAGACCCAAACTGCAGCCCACCCTCTGGGGCCAGGGAGTGGGCTGGGCACAGATGAGCTGGAAAGGCAGACTGTCTACCCTTTAAGGGCCACATGGAGGCCTTGGACAGCAGTCACGAGGGCTCCTGATCAGCACCACTCTATGATGAGCTTTTTGACAAAGGTTTGAATTTTGAAGCAAATATATAGAGATATACTTAGAGGGGATGCAGGAGAGAAATGGATCTTCTTCCCCGCTCCTCATAGAGCTTTTTGGCTCTTAGACTAAGCTGACCCACATGCAGAGAGCCCCCAAAAGAGGTGGAGGGTCCTGCCCTTAACCCAGCATCTGTATTGCAGACAGAGCAAGGACCCAGTCCACCTGGACAGTACTCCTACCAAAAAGCAGTGATGGCTTTTCAACTGAGTCAGTCCTGACAGCAACGTCCCCCTCATCCCCAATGAATGTCGCTCTAGAGGCATAGAGACAGGGAGAGGCAAGAAAAATCTTCCATGTGCAAAACTTGGAAGAGGAGGAAGCACAGAACTTTTAAAGAAATCTAGCCATACTTCTCCAAATATTTCCTTTTTTAGTTACCACCCTTCCAGAATCCAACAACTCAAGTGGTAAATGTTTCTTAGGACTGCTTGTGTGATCCCCTTATCTAGTGATCAAAAGTGTCCTAAGATGGTATCAGTTTCACCTGAGGGGAAACAAACCTTCAATTTATTTTCTACAGCTAAAGCAGAGGCTGCATTTTTTATAAAATTCCCAAAGAGTATTTGGAGACATCCCTGGTCTGGTTAGATTACAAGACAAACACTTTGTTCAGAGCCAGAAGAAGAACTCTGCTGACTCCCAAAAAATAATACAGGAATAATGAATAGCAAATGTAGGTCAGATGCTCAGCTAAGAAAAATGATCATTGCCTGTCAGCCCTTTGCAGAGCTCAGGTGGTTTACACCAGAAAGGACCAAGGTTTTTCACTCTATCTGAGGATATCTATAGAGGATTTCTCATTTGCCAGGGTGGCGTAAAGCTGTTATTGACGTGAATTTCGGATGCCTGCTCCACTCATGATTAATGAGGCCACAAGTGAGTTATATTAGTCACCCTGGCATGACTGACACTTAGATTTTTACTGTGTCATACCACTGCCTCTTGTTTATGCAAGGAATTTACAGGCACAAGCCCTAAATCTGAGACTTCATTAAAGTCTTCTTTTTTAATGCCTTGATCTGTACTGCTAATTTGTCTTAGCAGAGACCTGGAAGGGAAAATACATATAAATGGTGCATTTTAAAATGTCTAAGCAACTCCCCAAAACAGCAGTTCTGTCAGTCATTTTGACTTTTTAAAATCTTCTTTTTTCCAACCTGCTACAATTGGAAATCCTTGCTGTGTTCCTCTGGAAATCCTCAGCCATGCAGTAGCAGGAAGCCTTCTTTTCAAGCACTCATAATAATATATATTGATAACTGTTTCTTACAAATGTCACTTTTCAGGGGATTTAATATTGTGCATACAGCAAAACCAGCAAAGAAACTAGTTGATTGATTGGATGGTTGATTTTTGAGTGGAAGCAGGATTTTGTATTTGACAAAGAAATTTTTGCTCTTGGCCAGAGCACGTGCAGAAGCTTAAAGGAAATTGTCTGAGGTATGAAATCTCAGCTATATGTTCACATTTGCAAGTAGATAAATTTGTTGTAATTGGAGTTGAGATTTCCAGCTACGTAATCCCAGGGAACTTCACAATCAAAAAGCCCTTGTTGTTCTCGAAGAAAAGTCTTCCCAAGCAACGAGGACGAAGCACTGAGGTGATCAAAGGTGAAAAGTTAGATTAAGCACATGGGTATATGCGGGTATAAACATGTACATGTGTGCATATCAAATCCAATATAAATCTGAGAATCAATTCAAGTTAACATTTAAAATCTTGGCTCCACAGGAAAACTACAGTGCTATAAACCTAAGTGTGAATCTAAACTTGCAAGCACTCAGGCACTGTCCTCTGTGGAGTTCCTTGCTTGGGCTGTACTGCTTTGTGAGTAGCTGCTAACATTTTTCCTCCACAGTCCTTTCTTAACTCTCTACCTCAACTCTAAAAGACAGTTTAAGTGATCTAAACTGCAGGCACAAAACATCTATTTATTTACACCAGCTGCTTCATTTCCACCATGACATGGAGTTAGTTAGGGCTGAATTGAAAAAGTGACCACAGGCATCTTGGGAGATAGCTCAATAAATGTATATTGCACTCAGAGCCACAAACTTGTTTTCACTCAGGTGATTGTGCCCAGGAGAGTGGGTCTGAGAACACTCTTGACATTTTCATTCCGTTGGCTAAAGGGAGAGGCTGAAAAAAGAGGTTGAAAAAAGAGGCTGAAAAAAGCCTGAGGAGATGGAAGTCATGTAAAAGCTGCTTCCAACTGTGTGTAAAATGTTTAGCGACTCCGGTGTCATAACAATTCGACACTGAGCTGGCAGTGTGTGCCTGTGTGCCAGTTTCACAAGAGGCAAAGGACAGCTTTCCTTGAATTGCCAAGCCTACTCCAGTGATCAGGTATTACTGAAGAGGTGACAGAGGCTGGGACCACAGGGCTGGTTGGTTTTCAGAGGCAGTAGGGCTGTTTTACCCAGTTCCAAGTTAGTGACATCTGCTTGGACTCAGATCCTCATGAGGCTCTTACTCCTGTATATTATTTACAGTGTGCTTCTTTTCCAGGGGCAAATGTCTAAAGATTTTGTAGTTGATTTTTTTTATAGAGAAACAGCTCTAGCATGTAGAATAATCTCAGTGAAATGAAGGCTGGAAATAGAGGCGAGAAGGGTTAGAAGAGCAGATTGGAAAATATCAAGCGTAGCTAATAAAGTAAAGTGTCCAGATGATTTATTTTCTTTCTTTCACTGATGTTTTTGACAACAGTTAAATATCAAAAGAGGAGATAGACCAAAACTTCTGATACAAACAGTTCCTTCCTGCTCCTCTACTTAACTTCAGGGAAGTTCAGATCCAAATTTTGCAGCTTCCTCCTTTTTGATATTAAATAAAAAATCCTAGCATTTGCCAACAGTTACATTGCTCAGCAAATCCATCTGCTGCTGTGCTGTTTCCATGGAGGTTGAGATGATCAGCTTTTGCACTATTTTGATGCCCATGCACGTTTTCTGCAACTTGAAGGCACACCTGAGAAACTGTAATGACTCTCTCTTCAGAAAATATTTTGTAGCTCAGTACCTGACCTACACCCTACAAGGCCCACTGCAATGCTGAATCTCATATCAGTCACTGTCACAGTCAAATCAGTGGCAAGGTGAGACGAGTTTAGCTAACAACTTAGCCTTTGTTAATATGCAAGCACATAATGGATTTAGGAATGAAATCTATACTTCCCACCTATTGTTGTTATCAGGAGAGGACAAAAGCCTCAAGATGATAAAAAGCTGCTGTGGGCTGCCCCTTCCTCCCAGGTTTGTTTATTGTGTGCTTTAGGGAATGGTCAGCCTGCTGTCATGGCCACTGTCACCCCTGTCCTGCTCTGCTCAGCCCCCTCCGGAGCTCACTTCCCCCTCAATTTTGTCAGCATAACTGCACATGAAAGGGCTCTCTAAGCCAACTGCTGAAGTGATGAGAGTTACAAAAATAAACATAGTACTGGAAGTGTTGAGGCTGACCCAGATTACTGTGACAGAACTGGGTTAGGGAGCACCTCCAGCCTGCAGTTATGGTGGCAGATACAAAGCAGAGATGATGTTTAGCAGAAAAGGAAAAGGACAGCTGGAACATGGGAGTGCCCTGAAACCGGGTTCATCTGAGGCCAGAAAAGCACATTAACCCCTGCTTTAAGCAGTGCCTGCTGTCAAGAGAGCATCTCATTTCTTAGCTCTGTGAACACTTTCCTACAGTACAAGCACTCAAGGAGACTTTTCCGTGATAATGGCAGAGAAGCTAAAACTAGCAACAAAGAGGAAGAGGGACAGTGAGAAGCTGGTTAGAAGTGAAGGTTGTCCTTGTTTAATATCTACTCAAAAGACTCTTCTGAATTATTTACAAGTAAGAGAAAAGCCCTCTTCTTCTTCCAAAACTTTAGAAGGAGATGAGTTGTCCTTTTCAAACCAACAGAAGCTCCAGGCTAGTGATGAACCCTGCCATCTCAGCAAACACCTGTGAAATGAAGTCCATCCCTCACTCCACATTAGCATTTTCCCCTCTCTTTGCATTTCTTATAGCAACCACTTGAGTGAATGAATGTTAGACCATTTCATATCTCTGGGCCTGACTCTGGTAACATGTTAGAATAGATTATTACAAAGATAGGAACAATTATTACAAAGAAAATAAGCTTTCAGTTTCTTGGAAACCCTTTTCTGTGACAGGTTGTAAATCAAATGGTTTCAGAAGTTTTTTTACAGAAAGGGACAAAAGGACAAAGCCTCTGCACTTTCTAATTTGGGATAATTAGGCTGGGTGGAAGAGCAGGAAAACTGGCACTGGAAAGAAACCAGCCACCCAGCAAAGGGAAGCTATATGTCTTTGTGGAGAGAGGACATGTGTCAGATCCATCCCAGAGGTCAAACTTGGGAGAGAAACAAAAAATATGGAAGACAAGGCAGAAAGACTAGCTCTATTTTTCAAGACCATCTGGAACTTTCCTGGAAGGGTGCCTCTTATGAGTATCCTGCTCAGCCCGATTCAAGGGAAGTCACCACAGGCAGGAAATGTGGTCAGGAAAAAATCTTCACCAGCACTGGAACACAATCAGAACATGATATTAAGGGGAAGCTATTTGCATTTGGTAAACAGGTTATATTAGTGTAACAAAACCCTGCAATGTTCTGGACATCACCCACTGATGACTTCTCTGCTGTTTCTCATGAATAATGAGTACATATGGTCATACAAAGCACTCATTTAATAGCAACTTCAGACCAGTTTGAGGGTGTTGGTTTTGTAGTCACCCCTGGAAAGACTGGGATCTGAGTCATATCATAACAGGATCACTACCCTGTAACTGGTTAAAAGCACCTCATTCTTGGCAGCACTCCCTCAGGCCTCGACTTAATGAATCAAGGTCATGAGAGCAAGGTGATCAGGGATATTATATCATGTCCAGCTGGAAGATGGAAAGCTGACTGCACACATGAACATCTCCCTTGAGCGAGTTTTGTCTCTGTGCTTGGTGAAAGGACTGAAGTGCAAGGGAGAGAACGTTATTCTCATTCCCCGTAATATTTTATTGATTTACTT
Organism: Fringilla coelebs; assembly: GCF_963513975.1. Taxonomy (NCBI): domain Eukaryota; kingdom Metazoa; phylum Chordata; class Aves; order Passeriformes; family Fringillidae; genus Fringilla; species Fringilla coelebs. The sequence goes on along the minus strand of NC_140028.1, from coordinate 108,016,358 downwards.
CATATAATGCAGTTCAATAACTTATTCCCCAAACAGATGAAACTCCAGCTCCATATAAATAGGTATTAATCTCATGTAAATTACTGACAAGTCTTAATTAAGCAATAAGATGGAACAGCCCATATAGTCTGATTAACGGCACACCCAGGACTCGCCACAGGGAGGCACAGGGCAAAATAAAGGGCTGCCAGTCCATTCATGGCATGAAATCAGTCAGCAGAACAGTAAACCCAAACACATCCTCAGGGTATTGTCATAGTCAAGGGCTTTACTGGGCTCATGCTCCAGCCTTGACCATGCCACTTCCAGGAGTTTAAAAGAAAATGTGGCAGAAACTGAGTCTCTCCAATTCTTCCAAAGCAGCAGACTACGTGATTGCATTGCTGTTTGTATCTTTCTTACCCATCCAAATAAAATACACCAGTAATAGCAGGAGAAGCATGAGAGAAGGTTTATAATGCAAGAAACTCATCAAGCAGAGACATACCTTTGCAAATCCCTGGGATAGGCCATGCTCCTCAGTGCAAGCCAGAAACAATTCTACACATTTTAGGGGGCATCGTTCCGATGTCATTTATGGCGCTGTAAATTAGGAGGGACTCTATGGAGGTCAACAGAACTAAAAGACTGTGAAATTGATGTGAGGGAAAGAAAGAGGGGAAAAAAGCTCCATATGTTTCTCTCCCTGCACACTAGTGTCAGAGTCTGCTTCCTGGTTTATCAAAGCATGCTATAGCCCTTTCTATCTCCCACTAGAAAAGTAGACTATTAGCATACAGCTGCACCTCTTAGCAGAGCAAAACCAGAAAGAACAAGAGTTTTGGTGGAGTGGGGGTTTTCTGTTGTTTTGTGGGGTTTTTTTCACAACAGGCAATACAAAATACACAGAAGAGGGAGACGTGACAAAGCTGGTTCTTAGCTACAGTAGTTCAGCTCATTTAGTCAGTGGAATTGCACTGGCTTACTGTAGATGATCAATTCACCTCAGTCTGCCCCCACTCCTCTGTCCCTCTGGGTCCAGAGAGGTTGAAAGCAAGCACTGAAGAGAAAACAGCATACAAGGCCAAAGAAACTCAAGTGGCAGACAACTTTGTGGAATGAGAATGCATCAATATTTAACAGTGCAAGGACTACGTGCCAGAAAGGGAAAAGGGGGACAAAGCACATTCCAATAAATTTGGGAAAAGTTTCCAGTAAAAAAGGCATTGCAGCTGAACGGTTCTAAACTGAAGGGGAAAACATAGGTTTAAGTGAGTAAATGAGGGAGTCCCACTCTACTCTACATGCTGAGATTACGGTTTCATAATAATGTGAGCCCATTGCTCATGGGTTCCCATTCCCTCCTTGCTCAGGAGCTTCCTAGTCTCCTGCATCCTGGGGTTCTGCATGCCTCCATTCCCACTGTCATCCCTCTGGCCTTCTCACCATCAAAGGGGCTGCCTGGCATCTCCTTTTGGTTTTTTTTCCTTTCCTCCTCTATCCCTTCACTACTGATTTTGTGGGTTGTGCTTTATTAAGGTGGGAGGAAGGAAAGAACCATTGGTCATTGATTATTGTCACTAACGACTTCTGCCCCAAGGATAACTGTCCTTGCTGATTAAAATCCTTGCTGATGGCTGGGGCCATCAAATCACTTTCTTGCTTAATAGTACTCTTCCTGTGTGCTCTGTTCACCCTTCTAATCCAACTGAAGAAGTCCAGAGCAGGCAGGAAACTTTGACATGGAAAATCAGATCTTTTACAGCATGGTTACGAATAAAGCATTTGTTGAGAACAATTTCTGTGAATGGTTGGTTATTACTTGGGGCAGCTGAAGGAACATCCAGGTCAGTTGTTCCATCGTAGCCTGCCTCAGAGAGCAGTAAGCTCTGGCTGAGGTGAGGTGAGCAGGCAGAAGTCAGCAACCTCTTCAGACACCTCCACTGAATCCAACAGATAGCAGAAGTCAGTGGGTCTTGGACATGTCAGGATGCCCTACTAATTTTTCTCCTAACTTCAGCACTTTGGGGGTTTTCACCCAAACACCAGACTGATTAGACCTATTTTTTTCTTTCATTATTTACTCTGCACTTCAGCTACCCTCCCTGCACACATGCACAGGCACACCACACCCCCACTCTCCATCTCAGCTACTGGCAGCCCAGCTATGTCCAGGCTAGCAAAGCCCCCTAGGGCAGACGTAAGTAAAACCAGCCAAAAGTGCTTTGGATAGTGCACCTTTTAGTCTGTTTCACTGATATGAATGAGCTCTGTCAGGAAAAAAAAGTGTTTGTTTTTATGCTTCATGTTGGTTTAACTACAGCTACCATAAAAATATAGCTGAAATTGTCACTGCAGAATCACACCCTAACTGACAATGCAATACCAGCCAATGTCTCCAGCATAAATCTTGCATAAAGTACCAAGGTTTAATTTCCAGGGCAAAGGGAAGCAGGCAGACCTGGTAGGCAAGAATTTAAAGGAAAAGAAAGAAGAAAGGCCCCTTAAAGAGAAAACAATTATATTATTAAATAGATATTCATTCCTGTACATTAGCAGATAGTGCTGCATCCCATTAGCAGTCACTCTCAAAACAGTAAGAATTTTTCTGTTTAAGGCCTCTGGATAAAGCTGCCAATTGTTGAATAAAAAATCTCCAATGAAAATATTTCATTTTGGCAGAGACAAGGCCACCTACAAGGCTTTCATTTCCCTTTTTTCTCCTCGTTCTCCCTCTTCCAACTCCCTTGCAGCCATTACTTTACTAGCAGCAGCTGTGATTTTCTGAGATATGCAGAGAAGCATAAGACCATCCAGTGCCTCATGCCAATGCTGTTAGTTCAGGAATATTACAGGATTATTTTTTAAGATGTTCCTCCTCCTGTATGCAAGGCTGGAATTGAAAAAAAAAGGAACTTAAGAGGATTTTCATGCAGCGTGTTTGTTATTCATTTTGTTGTTGCCACAGCATGTGGGATTTGTGTGCATTTAAGATATCAATTTAACTGTGTTCCCTTCATTTCATTACTTGTGTTTGCCAGCTGATGGGATGCCAAGGTGAAATAACTGAATCAAAGAAGATTTAAAGTAAATACCATTTAGAATTTGGGGCAAACAGTGTAATACTAGTGAGGAGGAGAGGAGAGGAGAGGAGAGGAGAGGAGAGGAGAGGAGAGGAGAGGAGAGGAGAGGAGAGGAGAGGAGAGGAGAGGAGAGGAGAGGAGAGGAGAGGAGAGGAGAGGAGAGGAGAGGAGAGGAGAGGAGAGGAGAGGAGAGGAGAGGAGAGGAGAGGAGAGGAGAGGAGAGGAGAGGAGAGGAGAGGAGAGGAGAGGAGAGGAGAGGAGAGGAGAGGAGAGGAGAGGAGAGGAGAGGAGAGGAGAGGAGAGGAGAGGAGAGGAGAGGAGAGGAGAGGAGAGGAGAGGAGAGGAGAGGAGAGGAGAGGAGAGGAGAGGAGAGGAGAGGAGAGGAGGGCAAAATGTGCTGTTTGAATAGAGGGTGCCTCTACAAAAGACTAATGCTGGGAGAAAACAGCTGTCCTGACAAAAATAATCACAAATGTTTCCAGAGACTTCTGCTGTCATCAGTCTCTCCTTTCAGAGGACTGCTGCACTCATGTTTTATTTGGTTCCATCTTTTACTGTGTTCTGAAAAACATTCCAATCATTAGCTTTCCTTAGGAGGATTACTAAAATAAACTACTGCATTGTGCTGTAGTGTTTTATTTTGTTCTATATGCTTTGTCTCTTTACCAGATAGGCCTTATCAGTGCATGACCTTGAGATTTTGTCTTTCATCCTCCCATATTTTTTTCTTTACAGGTGCAAGGAATGTAAAGACTAAAAACTAGATGCTTGGTGTATAAGCACTGGCTGCTTACTCTGTGCCCTTCCCTCCTTGTTTTGGAGAGGCCTAGTAAGACCATTTGTTATTCACAAGAGGCAGCCATGTGACATTACCTTCACTATTTTCAAGCCAGGTAGATAAAACCTACTATCACATACCTATTTAAAACTTCATTATTTGAAGAGAGTGCTCAGTAGAAAAAGTTTTAGAGAAAGGAATGTGGTACCATATTCCAGAAAATATTGACATAATTTGGATCTTGAAGAGCTGACTTCTATCAGGAATTGTCACTAAGTGCATTTTGGGCACTTCAAGGCTACAGACAATTATTTTCACTCTTTTAAATAATAAAACAATATTTTGTCTGGGAAACACAGTATCATGGAGAATTCAGAAAGTTATCTCTTTATAACTCCCTCCTTCCTCCATCCAGATTTTGGAAATGAGAATATTTATTAACAGCGGCAAATTGGAGAAGATACGGCCCAATGAAGGGGAAAAGCCATTGCTACTCCTTGCAAAAATCTTTTCTGAACAGTTTCAAAACTCATGGACCTGCCAAGACAGCCTTAATTTGAAAGGAAAGGAACTGCAGCCTCTGGGATCAGATAAATGTCCTGTAAAGCATGAAGAGCCGAGCTACCAATGCAAAGGCCTGATTTCAAAATGGCTCACTTGGTGCCCTCCAAACCTTTCTGCCTTCTGAGTCACTGCTCCCAACACTGGGTTTAGCCTTAAAACAGCACCAGAGAGCTGGACCCCGATTTTACAGCTTGGGGGCAGCTCAAAGGCTGAGAGCAAGGAGGAGATGGATGCAGCTCTCCCAAGTGCTAAGTTGGTGTCTCAACCACAAGTAAAACCCCACCTCCCAGACCGCTCTGGGCGGCTCGTGCCACATGACAGTCCCAGCTGTGACCATGCCAGCGTGCCACCAGCTGTGCCAGCCTGCAGCTGTGCCAGGGTGCCTGTCCCTCTGCCAGCAAAGGACACCACAGCAGGGAAAATGGGGGCGGCAGGGGCTTCGGCACATGGTGGGAGTCAAAGCACACCGCCAGGATCCCCGGAGTGTTTGTGTGTTGGTTGCTAGCAAATGTTTGAGTCCTGGCAGTGACACAGGCACAGCTGCTGTCACCCACACTGCTCAGGGTAGTGTAGGCCATGACACACCACACCTGTCCTCTTCAGGCTTCTGGCCATCGCTCCTGAGTCACAGCCCAGGGGCACTGGACAACATGCTAGGAGACCTGGCTGCATGTGGCTTCAGACAGGTCATTCCACTCCTGTGCTTCTACGGTTCAAACTTTTACACCTTTAATAATTACTCGTACATTATCACTGAATCTTTTTGTTCTCTTGTTTACCGTACAGCTTACAAGGATGCTGTGTATTGCTCTCAAGTAGTTTCACTTTTTTAACCTCTACTGTTTACAAAAAGCCACTTAAAAGGCTGAAAATAAAATTTCTTTATTGATTTCTTTTCTTTTTCCATTTGGTGAACATTGATTTTTTTTCCTTGTGTTTTTAATGGAGCTTGAAATTAACATGAATCTGTTTGTTCAGATCCCTGTTTGAATTAGTACAGTTTTAGTAATAAAGTTAGGTAGCTGTTACCTTGGAAACAGAGCTCTCTTTTAGCAAACACTTTAACTAACATTAGGCACTACACAAACAGAAGTAGTAAAATCAAATTCCTCAGTAAGAGATTACTGGATGTTGGTATCAGTATTTACCTTCAGCCCAGAACTTGCTACCTGCCTGATGCTGATTGTATAAAGAAAACATTAACTCAGGGCCTTCGGCTGTCTCACAATCTTCACATTTTTGCAAGTGCTTCTTTTCCCTTCCCATCGACAAGTGCCATGTTGTCAGTCAGCATTAAGGATTCCCTGCTTCTCACTATCCCTTAATTGCCAAGCTAATCTGAACTACTTGGCTTAGCTGTGTGATCCTGTAAAGGTGCAGGCATACTGTGTGTACCTCTGATTCCACAGCAGTATAATATCCAAGGCACTGGGCACGATTGTCACGGCAAGCAGGCCACAGGGAGCCGATGATTAGTTGCAGGGATGTACTGTGCTACTGCAAATACGCAGGGTTGAACAGCAGCCCACATACTCAGAAATGTATTAGGCCTTATCTCCTGCACAAGTGCAGGAGGGAGACTCAAGACAAAGATACTGAAATGTATGTGACAGTTCAGAGAGCAGTGGCACAAACACAGACGCTGAATATGTCCCCCAGCCAACACCAAAAAGCAGTTGTCCATATACAACAACTTCACTGGACAAAACAAGAGATAGAGCAGGCTGAACCAGCTGTGTTAAGCTTCATTGCCTGAAAGTTGCTATGTACACCAATTAGACAACATTCTGTTTTCTCAATTTCTCTAGTTTCTAGTAACATCCAGTTGGTGCACCAGGATAGGACTACCCCTCTTCCTTCTCTCTCCAAAAAAAAAAAAATTATTTAAGAAAGACTAAAAATCCGCTAGAAAAGCAGAATTGTTACAACACCTCCTTCAGAGGTATGATTCATGTACGGGTGACTTTCTTTGACCATGAGGCTAAAGGTGTCTCAGCAATGCTTGCTCAGATTCCAATTAAAAATAAATAAAAATAAAATGCTGAAGGAGAGATGACATGCTGTTCTGCTGAGGTTTGTTGTTTTATGATCGTTTCTGGCTTCCAGGATCACCGTCAAAAAATCCAAAACTTGTAGCTTTGCAAAAACACCAACTGGCAGGTTGCTTATTTAGCTCCATGTATCTCTTGTGGACAGGCAACAGAACAATGAAGAGGAAAAGATAATGCTTAGTGTAACCTCAGCATTAACATATGCAGCATAATAGATGAGTAGCCACAACATTTGAAGAGCAGTTCATGGAGCAAAGTAGAAATGATGTGTGTGCAGGATATAATTACAGCAGTAATGTAATAATATTCCATGTTAGATTATTAGGGGTCTATTCTGCCCTTGACATGCCTACATAACTCTCATTAATGGTAATTGAGGTTATGCACGTGAATCAGCAACTGAGCAAATCACTAAATTAATTACATGTAAAGTACCTGTTTCATTTTTTTAAACCTGCTGATATGTTTTGGTTGGTGCAAATGCCTATAGTGCAGAAGTGAGCTGCCATAGTGTGGAGGAGAAGGGATGGGGAAAAGACTACCCAGATTTTAAAACTCCATTAAATAAAATGAAGTTTTGAAAAAACAGGCAAGGGATAGTGGGAATATTAATTCCTAGATAGGCCTTCCTGTACATTCTTCAGAAACCCTGGGACTCTGAATAAGCTAGGAGAGACTCTTGCTTTTCTATAGCACCTCCTGCAGAGAACTGGAGCTTTGGTTATCTGGAGCTCCAGTAAACAAAGGTGTTAAACACTGGCTCTGCAGGCAAAGGCAGCAGCTTTTGTGAGTGCAGCCATAAGAGCAATGACAGGCTTGGATAAGGCACACAGCTACTATTTTTTTTTCTGCTTGGCAGTCTCAACCCCCACTTTCTGTCCAGGAACGCTTTGATCAAACAGATGTGATGACAAGGATCTGTGTGATGACAAAGTCTTTGCATATGGTGGGAGAAGTTTGGGCTTGAAATTCAAAGCGGGTATTTCACTGAAGGGTCTCATTCTGCCAACATTTATCCAAGAGTTTGGAGGGTGGAGATTGTTATACAAGAAACTGAATCAACCTTCTCTCATTCTTTCTTTGTTTCATTTTTGGTTTAAGCACCAAGAGCTCTTGATATTTCAGCACTCCTGAGCTGCTAAAACTGGGTGCAAACAACAGAAAGGGCTTCCTGGAGAAAACAGGGTGGTGGGAAGTAGTAAATACCCTCCATCATCTGCATCTCTAGTATTGCCCCCTTCTGACGCTGCGATTAGAGCAGAGCTGGGTTGTCAGCCTTTTCCACAGTAGGAACCCCCTGGAATACCCTTCTCAGCTGAGCAGGATCTAGAAGGGATTCCCCCACCCATTTAGCAACCTGAGAAGGCCCAGATGGTCATAAAACTCTGCCACCTGTTTGTGTTCCCCCACTGGGAGGGGGGACAACTGCCCCACACTCAGACTTCCTGAAATAGAGCAATATACCCACAATAAAACCAACAGAGCCCCCCTTGCTCTAGATTAGAAAGGACGCCTGAGCTTTTAAACCTCTATTTCACATGAAGTAAACAGCCTCTCTGGTTTCATCTGGAGCTCTCTGATAGAGCAACTTCTGGAGTGGTTTTAGTTACTGGGAGCTCTGCTGTCCCCACAGATAGTTTGGGGCCCAGCTCCCTGTGTGTGCAGGGTGGCCCTGGAGCATGTTGGACGTGCTTAGCCATGTAAAGAGGCCTGCCTTCAAAGAGTTAGACTTTATAGGATCACTGCCTGCCAGACAGGCAAAGAAGAACTTAAGTTTCACCTCAAGACAGTGTGGACACAGCTGCTGAAGTAAAGCGAAGCTAACCCTGGTCAGCTGCACAGCAGATGGGGTTGCCAATTTAATTATCAGTAGCATTACTTTCTGTGATTCTTAATAGATATTTATGCCCATTTATTTGCAACAGTATGCACTTAGGAGTATCTTGTCATCACTGGGAGTATAAAGAGGGCGAATCAGAGGAATATGCAAGGTGAGCAGTCACTCAAGGAGAAGCAGTCACCTTGGCAGAGAAAGCAGAGTGGTAAAATTCCAGCTTTGAGTGAGATCTCACCTCAGCATCACCCCTGTGGCATCATCCCTGGCCTGCAGTGGTTCAGTGGCAAAGGCGCAGCTGTTCCCGCAGGTCTGGTTCCTTGCGAGCTGTGAGGAGCAGTGATGGCTCTGCTGTCTTGGTGTCTGGCTTACCACTGTTCCCTCACTCACAGATGGAGACAGAGAGCCTGTCATGCTTCCCAGCAGCAGGGAAATAGAGGTGGAACAGAATAAAGGTGTCTAGAGACAAGATCATGTTTCTTCCTCCTCTCTCCCTGCTCTTTGGTATGTGTCTCAATGTTTTCTGGGTGAAATGCCATCAGCAGGACTGTGGCAGCCAGCTGTGGGGCTGGGAGGGCTGTGCTCAATGCCTCAAAATGCTCAAGAGACATGGTGCTTAAAGAAAGTGCTCTGCTGAAGCAATTGGAGGTTGTCATGGAGAAAGGACTGGTCTTTGCCACAGAAAGCTAAAAAGCTAGCACCTAAAAAACTAATGAGAGTACAGAGAACAGATGCTGAGATACCAAGAAAAGATTTTTTTTATGCATAACTCCAGACCTCTAGGTTTAAAAATACAGATGTACTTATTTGTCTGAGAAATAAAATGGCTTGCTCATCCCTTGCTTTCAGTCACTTAAGTCTACAGATATCTCCAAAAAGCATTCAAGGTTATGGGATTGATATTTTAAGAAGGAACCTTGGACATAGGACAAGAAGGACCTTGTGGACATAGGACTGGCTTTTTACCTATGTCTACATTCCTACGTGTTTGGCTCAAAATGTCAGGATCTGCTCATTTCTATTTAAAAATACAATTACAAAACAAAGAGAAAACAGCAGTGAAAATGCTCATTGGCAGGTTTCATCATGTTTTGCTAAGGACAGCTATCTTACTGTTCTCATTTCAAAAAGGACTGGACTGGCACTCAAGAGAAGCTGTGAGTAGTCAGGCAGCCACCAAATGGCAGATTCATTTAAATGAACTGTTCCATATCATGTGCAAGTTTCATCACCTGATATGTGCATGGATCCTATTCCCATAAGAGGTCAGATTCAGAGATATCAGAAAATCTTATCACCTCCAGAATGATTTTATGTCTCCAGCACATACAGCCTTTTTTAGACAGCACCTATGCATCCAGGCTCAGTAAGTATACATGGTCTAATGATTAAATATCCAGGTATCAAACATCTAGTACTTGGAAATTTTACTCTGCAATTCCACAAATATTGATTAATTGACCTGAAATCTTCTACGCTTTATAGCATATTAGAAATCACACCTTGCTAGGGCCACTGCTTTTGCATTACCAATTGCTCTTCAGCCTAATATTCAACTACAGTTTGTTCTGCTTAATAAAATTCTGGGCACATCTGTGCTGGGAGATAAGTGATAAATAATGTGTACAGATAATAGGTCAAGGCACTGCAAACAGAGCCAGCCAAATCAAAGAGAACTTGCAAGATTCAGATATTGATGATACTCAGGTTTCAACAGTAGCACACAGAATTCTGCCATGCTCCCTCACACCCATGAGAATGTTACGGAGGCTCCTGCTGAAGCCAATGGAGACTCTTCACTTAAATTTTCCAACTGTGTGTATTATAATTGCAAGATACAGCCCATAACCAGTACCCTACATCAGAAAGGAGTCTCTTTTCCACTATGGCTTTTCTTCATTGAATTTTAAATGTCTCACTAAGCTCCATTTTAGGTCTTTTTACTGGGTGCTCCAGACAGTCCCCCATATTCTTTGCAGTTAATCTCCCAGTTAATCTAACCAGGATGAGGGGCCTGACTTTGCCTTACCCATCAGTTCGGTCACTAATCCTGGGTTGTGATGGTCAGTGGCCAGAGCAGTGTGCAAGCCCTGGTGTGCCTCATCCCCATCCTCACCCTCACCCCAGGGCTCGCCAGCATGGAGGCCCTGACACCCTGGGCTCCAGCTCCTAATGGCACCAACCCATGGTGGCACCTCGCAGCCACTGCTGACAGCTTGGGACAAGACCTGAGGGAATGGCCTGAAGTTGTCAGGAGAGGTTTAGATTGGATATTAGAAAAAGGTTTTTCACTCAGATGGTGGTTGGGGGCTGGAACAGATTCCCCAGGGAAGCGGTCACAGCACCAAACTGAGCAGAGTTCAGGAAGTGTCTGGACAATGCTCTTGGGCACATGGCGTGATTCTCAGGGTGTCCTGTGCAGGGCCGGGAGTCGGACCCGACGATCCTTCCAACTTAGAATGTTCTGTGCCGCCGTGACTCTGCGAACTGAAGAACACAGCTTTTTCACCAGAGGAAAGCATCGCTCTGACTTGCCCCTTGCAGCACTTTGCTCCTCACTCATCCCAAATCAAACACAAACCCGAGCAGCAGGCATTACCCTAGATATGATGTGGGAGAAAAAGGGAAGACGGGGGAAATAGAGAAACGCAAAAAGAATAACCGTGCCAACCCCAGCCCCGCACTGGCAGGGCAGGACAGAGCAGAGCAGACCAGGGCAGACCAGGGCAGGGCGGGCCAGGACAGGCCCGGGCGGTGCGGCGGGAGCGGTACCGCGGGCGGGCAGCGCCGCCGAGCGCTCCCGGAGCCGTCGCGGCCCCGCAGGACCGGCCCGGCCCCGCTGCCGAGCCTGAGGCGCGGCCGCCACCTGCTGCCGGCCGGAGGCAGCGCCGGGGAGGAGCGGCCCTGCCCTGCCCTGCCCTGCCCGGCCCGGCCCGGCTGCGCGGCCTCCTGCCTCGCTTGGGGAGGCGCAGCCTTGGCGAGCCCTCGGGAAGGGTTTGCAAAATCCGTCTCTGACGCTCTGTTCGCCCCCGACTCATTTCAGGCGTAAATGAAGGCAGAGTCTGGCTACAAGGCGAGCAAAGCTCCTGGGTGTCTCCGGGCAAGGAAAACCTGAAAAACGCCAAATGGCACCAACGATTGGTCACGAGCATCTGGGACTGGCCAGTGGAATAGGCCAAGAACCGGGCAAACTCCACCACTTTTTGCTATTCTTTCCCATTTTCTTTACTTTTTACATGCTAATAATATTCGTTTTGCAGAACAGACTCCAGGCTGAAGCAAGTAACACCACATCACTGTAATGAACCATCACATGCTCTCTCTTAAATGCTGCCATTTGATGTCTCTGCCATTCCCAAGGAGACATCAAGGCTCTTCAAGAAGGGATTTCTTTCTTCTGTGTTGGTGGTAATAAATTGATGACAGACAAATAATTATCACCATTGCAGTCAAAGAGTAGACAGAGGCTGTTTATGAGTGAGTGAGTGATGAGCTGGAGTATGGGAAGAGCCAAGATCAGGAGAGAAGTTTCTCTCTCAATCCTCCTCTGGGAACAAGATGTAAATGCTATTGCCCCTCACTAGTTTGTTCACAGGATACAGACCTGTGGGGTTTAGAAAAACAAAATAAGTCTAGAGAGGATGCTTAGTTGGTTAGAAAATATTTATTCCTCTGTACTGGTATTGATTACCTTTAGGTGTGAATAGCAATGGCATTCTTATCCTCCAAATGTTCATTCTAGTCAATAACAAAATTAATTTGTATACCAACAAATCCACAGCTATCCAGAAGGCAAATGAGCTCAGTAGATAATAGACAGGAGAGTTTTGGCAAAAGGGAGAGGGTAGAAAGAAGACTGCTCATAAGAATTATTGATAAAAGAATTATATATTTAGAGAATCCAATTCTCTATCTTGAAGCACTTTATACATTCAGTCCTCAGCGATAACTGCAACCATTTCAATAATCACTGTTTGCTGAAGGAAATTGATTTTAAAATCTCCCTGATTCATTTACAAATTACTATTATATTTTTGTACTAAAGTAGCACCCCAGTCTGTGGCTCACATTAGGGCTCCACTAGGGTGGGTGCCATGCAAACTTGTGATGCAAGACTAAGAAAATGGCTTTCTAAACCTCAGAGTTCAGCAAGATTCATGGGTATGTGTTTGTGCATGTGGTACTGAATGACTGCACTAAAGTCAACACCTGAGACAAAAGCATTTATTTATTAGAACCTACATAGGCTCCTAAGCACTGAAAGGTGCCTTTAAAAAGCTTGCATCCACACATAAAAGTCTCTGACTCACTCAAGCCCCAAATTCAACTGGTGTTGCAGCCATTGTGGACTCTGAACTCCCTTGAGGTGCAGAGGAGCTGGGAAAATTGATAGAGTGCAACTCACAGGCACGATTGGCCTCTGTCTGTGCCAACCCAAATCTGAGGGAGAGGAGGGCAACACAGGAGGTTTGCAGAGGTATATCACCTCCGACCGGTGAGTTTGAGAAGCAGTCTCACATTGCAAATGCTCACTCATGCTGCTTCTGCTCAGGAGGTGCAGTGAACAGCCCCCTTCACTCCTTGCAAGGCAGATTTGCTGGATGATATGTTGCTGTGCTGGGACTGTTGGAGGTAGGAAGAGCTAAAGAGCAAACAGCCCAAGAGATACATGAAAAAATACACTGGGGCACACACAATTCAAATACATTGCCACCAGAAAGTGCCAGTATGGAAAAATAAGACATTGGGAAGCACTGTTGCACAGGAAACATAGGAGCATGAACCAATCACAATTGCTGTGTCTAAATAACATGATTTACCTTCCTTTCAATTTCAGTATTATCTAGTGGGCAAAATGAATGAAACTGCATTTCAGGGTCAAGAAAGGGCCACTGTCTGTGGCAGTACCCACAGGGAAGAGAAGAGGAGGGTGTTGAGCAATGCAAAGCACAAAGCAGAAGCAAGTGACGTGGGGGAAATCTGCCCTCAGACAAAAGCCTTTGCCACGCCGGTGCACGTCAAGTTGAAACTCTGGGGGCACATGGGTTCTGGAGCAATGGCCTGGAGGTGCACTTTACCCCACGCCCCCTGCCCCCTGTACAACCACAGCAGAAGCTGGGGAATACACACACAGAATGCACAACACGGGCAAGGAACATAGCCATGTGACCTGGATGCACCAGAGTATCTGTGGTTTTTGTCCATCCACCTCCAAAACATGTGAAGGACAAGTCTTGAGCAAAAGAGATGAACAAAGACACAAAAGTTACTCTGGATGCTGATCCAAAACCCAGGGCAATCGAGAGAAGTCCTCTAGGGCAAACCACATGCTGTACCCACAGTTCCAGTGCATATGAACGTCTCTAACAAGGAAAGGGCAAAGATACATAGAATAATGGGTGTCTTAAAGCATCCTGACAAGCATTTCACCATTATGAAAAACAACTGATAGCATCTTTCCCCCTGAAGGATGCAGTAAAACAATTTAGTGGCCAAATATCCAGTTGTAGCACTTCTAGATTTCATGGCATAAGTGGAATGCTTTTTCATGTCTCAGCTTCTGGAAGCATTATGTGAGTGTGCAAAAAGCCCAGCTTTATTCTGGTTTTGGTTTTATTTTTATTTCAGTTTTATTCTCCATGTAGCTGTAGAGAAAAACTCAAAAGTCATGAATGCTGAAAGGCCAAATTCAAACTCAAATATATGGTATATAAATACATACATATATATCTATACACACACACACACACACACATGTATACATGCTATTTCATGGTTTGACAGTGAATTTTTTAGAATCCAAGGGCTTGGAAATACTGTGATCATCAGTGGCCAGGCATGGCCTTTAGGGATAAAAACACATATGGTTATTTAGCTGAAGACGAAGGTACTACCAGTCACAAACGTGACAGCAACAAATTTTTGGCTGCTAGAAACTGGCATGGTTCCACAGAGTTTCAGAGATCAGCAGCTGGGTCATGAACTAAATCCAGAAATCAGGGAAAATAGAAAATCCTGGGAATGCAGACTTTTCAGCTTGCTTCACACCCCTCCATCTTTTGTTAAGCATTTTTTCCTTTTTGGCATTTGCACAGAAAACATGTCAGTGTGTCTTTTACAGCACTCCAAGGAAGAAAATTCAAGCTGCTCTGCCTGATATTAAAAGATGTGGCATTTGGTAATATTTGGATGCAATCCAACTGCTAAACTGCTGAACTGCAGTTTGAAATGCAAGCACATCTTGAAGGAAAAGCAGCAAAAGAGATGAAAATGAAATTTATCAACAGGAATAAAAGAACATGTGAGCAGAAAGCAGCAGGAGGGATATCCAGTGTCTGAGGATGGAAAGAAGGATACCAAGCACATTAGCAGTCGTATTAGTTTATTTAAACACAGCCACATAATGAAGCTGAGCACCAGCATCATGATAAATTGGAACAGAGGAATGAGCTTTGGAGTGAGTGAGTGAGTGAGTGAGTGAGTGAGTGAGTGAGTGAGTGAGTACATAGCAAGTGGCCAAATGTGTCATGGCATGTGGTGTGAGAGTGACCCACCTGGAACATGTTAGATGCCGAATAGCACTGCCTGCTACTTACTCAGGTGACAAAAAGGAAGTTGCAATATATAAGATTAATACACTTCACAAGAAACAAATTCTCATGTCATTAAAAAGATCATAGTCTGATCACAAAAAACTCATAGTAGTGTAACCCACAAGTACGTAGCTGTTGAACAAGTCCATCTGCATTGCATATATTCAAGTGTTAGTATTTAAAGGTGGGATATCAACCTTTAGCTGATACTTTTTTCCAGATACTGTCAGTTTAAATCTGACTCTTGCCATCACTATAGCATGTTTTTGCTTTTGAAAGGAATAGTGAGGTCCTAGAAATATGACATCAGCCTTTCTAATAAGAGAACCATCGAAAGTAGAGCTGGAAGGGACCTTGCAAGGTCATCTAGTCCGGCCCTCTGCCCTAAGGCAGGATCAATTATACCCAAATCATTCCTGACAGAAGTTTGTCCAACCTGTTCTTAAAAATGTCTGGCAATGAAGATCCCACAACCTCCCCAGGCAATCTGTTTCAATATTTCACTACTGTTACAGATGGAAAGCCTGTCGTAATGTCTTCCTTAAATCTCTTTGGCTACAATTTAAATCCTTTCATTCTTTTTGTATTCCCAGAGGACACAGAGAACAATTTGCAACTTCCCTCTTTGCAGCAATATGTCTGAACACTGGTATCAATTCCTATTCCTTTCCCTGCATCTTCTTTCTCTAGTTGTACTACCCTCTTCTTTCAGTCTTACAGTTCACGTTTTCTAGAATCCTGATCAATACCACTGCCTTCTGTTGGAATTTCCAATTGGACTGTATCTTCCTTTTTTGAAGTATAGTGCACAAAAGTAGGCACATCACTCCAGCTAAGGTCTGAAGCAGAGAATAATTGGGTAAGATTATTTCTCATCTCTTCTCCATGACACATTAATTTTTAGAGCTGAAATTATGTTAGCTTTCCTCACACCATGGACTGTGTTCTGTGTTTAGTTCCCAACAGTCACAAATCATCTCCTGCAGAATAATGACCACTGAGTAGGAAGCTCCCATTATTTATGTATATTGTTGGCCATAGAAACTCAGTGGCAAGATCCTGGAGTGTCCCACACTTCACTACTTTGAATTTAAACCCACTCACCTCAGGCTACCTTATTCAGGTTTAGTAAGGCGCTCAGTATCTATCAGTGTCATTTCACTGAAAGCAATGCTTTCAGTAATATCAATAAATAATTTACTCCAAGTTGCCCATGCAGTTTAGAGGAACTCAGCAGTGGTTTTTCCTATTACCATCATGTTTAGTATATTCAATGTGAAGTAATCTGAAGCACAATGATGTCAGTTTAGAGGAGTTGGAGCTGCTTAAAATACAGAAAATTATACATGAAAATTATAGCTCTGAGGGGTCCCAATTAGATGAAAGGTCTCCAATCTGCCTGGATCCTGATGACCATAATGCCCAGGAAGAGGAAAGCTCTTTAAATCACACCCAATAATACCAAAAATTAGGACAAAATGGGAATTGCATCCTATCATCTCTTTAGTTACTTGTCCAGAAGGGAGGTTCAGTCTCTATTCATTTCTGTAACGCATGAAATTATATTTGTCCTATTATATAATCTTGAAACGTGCTATAAGAAACCAGCTAGTTTCTGCTGTACAGGCAGATCCTACTTTTTAGCAGCTGGAGCAATTTGCAGATACAGTATGAAAGAAGACAGGACAAGGTTCCTCAGTCAATAGGGCCTAAACAACCCAAAAATACACTGTCGTAAGAAAAGGCTTAACTTTACAAGTTCTGGACTGGTTTGTCACTTGAAGTACAGGCTATCCATCCACTGTTTATGAGCATATGCACCATTTAAATGAAATTTCAAAATTGCTCTAAATTTAACCCTCCTCTAATTTTGATTTTTACCAAGTATTTTAAGCAATTTGTAATGATTAAAAATTTACATTGAAATACTAAGTAGCTCAGAGGAACAAATCTTCTAACTCCCATCAAACTCAGATACATAATTCCCACAGGTGCCTTTGAAAATCCCTATTTTCAATGTTGTTGTCCATTGGATAAGCAGTTCAAACATTACTGGCTTTTTGCACAAAGTTCATCTGCCAGAAATAATTTATGAAAATCATAAAATTGATTTAAGCTCTTCTCAGTGCTCCATAAATTTTATGTAGCCCTTAAATTATAAAGCTGCTGCTGCTGCTGCAGCACTCATCAGAACAATGCCTAATCTCTTCTCTCAAGACAGTTGGCATGTCAGAGGAGAAAAGAAGGGACTCGGGCAGCTGAATTGTTTGTTTCAATTTAACAGGGCAGAATAAAACAACCTAGATGCCAGGGCTCTAGTTCCAGTGAGACTGTGCATGAAGGTTTTATTGCAAAAATAAGTTGTTCTAACCTTCCCCTGCCTTTCCTTGGTTTTAAACTAGAAAATAGCTTTCATTGATTTCACAGGGACTCTTTTTGCACACATCATCAGGTTTGTGATACTTGAGATGTTCCCTGCCTAATTTATAATCAGTGTGTTCTTGTTCTGATATACGACAATAAAATTTCTCATCTGCCAAATTACGCATGGGTGTAAAAATGCTGTGCAGACCTCACTTCATCCTTATCAGATAGTCTCTCTCAGCCCAAAGCTGTGTGAGAACAGGTTGAGTTTTTTCTTTTACTAGGGCTTCATGTAGGCTTTTTGCTTCTACTAAAATCAGAGTTTTTAGAACTGTTAAATTTATTTTTTTTTAATCTCTTACCTTCTTCAGCAAAGATTGAAAGCATTTTTGGCACTGTATAAAATACAAGGTCAAAATAAAGTCCTAGCATAGAGTAACTGTGATTGAATCTACTCCTTTACTCTTAAATTTGGCCCAGTAACATATTAAAAATGTAGACTGCTTTAATAAGATTCTGGCTTGTGCTAGCTGACTCAGATTAACAGTACACTGCTTTTTCTGGTTAAGTCTCCTGTGGAGTAGCCCAGTCTTCAGAGGCAGAGTGGTCTGGACTTTATTAGACTCACCCTTTTTTGGTGTTTCATCCTGGGGGTCCAGAGTCAGCAGCTGCTATAGTCTTTTCCTTGGCTCTGGCTTTCCAGCTCCCTCCACTCTCCTGGTAACATTCCCTCATCTGTCATTCACACAGTCGTCATCTTTAAGGGATGCATTTCAGCCTTTCTATACTCACGCTTTTCTCCCACGTAACCCTGTGAGTTTCATCCTTCCTCATAGGCTGTTTTTGCTCAGAGGTATACAAACCATCTGTGCCTCTAATACAATGTTCTTAAATAGCCTCCAGGCAGATCTCTATGGTTTTTAAGTACTTCTCTTTGCCCTTCAGCCTGCTGTTAACCATTTTCCTCATAGTTTTATAATCTGCCCTTTTAAAGTTCGTTGTTAGTGTGCTGTCCCTAAGGGAACAACTCTTTCATGATATCAAATCTAAAAGTGTGCAGTGATCACCGTTATCCTACAGAGGCTTGACAACACCTTCCTCTAATAACTTCTGCCTCTTACAAGGTAGCTCCCACTTGCCCACGGCCTTAACTAATCAGGCATGGCACTGACGACTGCCACCAGAGTCAAGGAAAAGGAATCCTTTGCCATATGGATTGGAATGACACCAAAGCCACTTCTGATAAGAGGGAAAGACCTGCTTTACCAGCTGTTGCTTTACCTTCAACAGAAAATACACTAACAGTGAGGTAAATAACAGTAAAATTCAATCTTGTGTCATTTTCCTGGCTGGTCCCATTCATTTTCCCCAGGAGGAAGTTACTTCCCAGAGGCTGCCCCTGAGATTTTATAGGTTCTCAATATCTTGAAGAAGTCTACAGGAGGTTGCAGTCACATATAACCCTATGGTGTGTCTCCCCTGGTTTTAATGGCTATCTTTGTGACTGCTGCCTGTGAAATGCTCTCAAGGAAGTGGGGCAGAAGGGAAGGTCTACAACATGAAAAATGTCTTTGCAGATAGGAACCTTGCTCTAGGAATGAGAATAAAGGGATGATATTGAAGAAGCAGCTGATACACAAGCCTTTCTGTTTGCTGAATGCACAAAGGATTGATTTATGGCATCTTGCCACAGGACAGGCCTATAGGTTATTAACCAACCTCAATGGACAAACACTTGCTGAGGCTGCACATCATACCTCGTGTGCTGCACAAAAGGTAATGACTCATCTGCAGGCAAGCCTGATGTCCTTGAGAAGGCAGCTGGCTCTGCACAGCCAAGTGAAGCATTACTTAGTTAATACACTACAGCATAAGGGAAACAATCAGCTGAAACGATGACATTGCTGCTTCCTGCTTCATTTTAAATCTGCAGCTTCCTAACAGGATTATATACTGAAGCACTGTAAAAAAGGACATTAAGTCCTGTGATGAAACTTAAAAATGTATAATTAAAACTGCTAAATACAGGCTTCTTGTGCTCAGTGTCTGCAAAACACAGCCTTTGATCCTCCAAAAGATATTTCTAGGAAAAGTGCTGGACAAAAAAAAACCTATCAGAATATAATTCTCACTCATCCCTTCCTTTTTAGCCCAATGAGATGAACTTTTTCAGTACAACATATCTGCTTTTATTTCAGAAATACAATCAATGGTATGAACTCCTGGGCCATCTGCCCACACATGCATTTTCTTGTTTATTCTATCTATCAAGAATGCAGCACTCTTGAAAACTCACCTTGATTCCTATCATTTAGAGAAAAATCCTGGTTCCTCAAAAGAAATTAAGGTGACAGAGCATCTCACCTCTCCTACTGACATCCAAGCACCTTTGCAGCGTAAAAAGCCTCCATTATAAGCATCTGCTGCTGCAATGCTACTACAGTTCAATAAATGTTTTAGTCTTATTGAACTGGGAAATTTCAAGAATTTTATTAATAGAAACAGTACAAGATTCCCATATGAGGTAATAGGCCACATCTGACCAAGATTCCTATATTGGGTAACAATCCTTAGCTACTCTCACCTTGCTCCTCCAGCACTGCTCTCACATTTAACTCAGCAAACTCCATGAGAAAATAAAGGCATATATATTTTCCACTACAGGAGGGGAAAAGAACAGGGAATGGGAGCAAGCAAGAGATAAAGAAAACCCAGGAAAATTGTCCTTTCCTGTCTTAGCCTCATGTTCCATGTACTTAGCTTTGGCTTCCCCTTTATAAGAAACTTGTGATTATTATTTTCCCATGGCCCATTAGAACAGGTGATTGCTTAAGAGTTTCACATTTCTTTCCTAAATGAACAAGTAATTGTTCTCTTTAACCACAGGTTTCATGGGAGTTGATAGTGTGTGTGATTTTCCTGGTGTGTCATGGTAAAAACACTGAATTTCACATGACTACCTGATTAAAATGTTTTTGTGCATCATTCACACCTCTTAATAAAACTATTCAATTAGTTATTGTTGGGTGAACTGGAAGTGAAATACAATGAATACAAAGGTCTCCTCCTGGTCAGAGCACTACAAATCAGTTGGAATAAAGGAAAGAAACTGGGTTTCTGTATCCACCTTTCTTTCCCCTGCTGTGTTGCCTAAACAACAACATACCTTTTAATTTATTATTTCCAAGTGAACTCAATCTGTTTATTTGCATTCCAGACATCTGTCATGAGGTTGTAGAGGAAGAAGCATGATTAACCAAAAGTACCACACTCAATAAGTACTGCACTCAATACTTTAAGGTAACTCTCCCTTTATTGGACTTCAGTCTCCTAAGTCTTTCACTAAAAATTCTGTTTAAATGCAATTACTATCCAGAATCAAACAAGATCTCAATCTTATATTGAACAGGCCAGATCAACTGCATATTTGTGAGGGATTTTCTAATTTTAAGGTAAAACCAAATGCCCTCTGGTCCTTGGCAAGCATTTATCTCCACATCCACTTTTCCTAAACTGCCTCACAGCTCAAGTTATGAGCTTCCAGGTTGTGCAAGAAAAATGTATGCATATATATTTCTGTACTGACAAACAGAACCAGAAAAGTTTAAGCAGCCAATGGTTAATTCATTCTTTCAGATGAGTCTCAGCAAGTCAGAGTATTTACTCCATTGTTGACATATCCCCAAATATTCCTTTTGTACACTGGAACGCTACAAGATTACTCATGGGTGTGTATGTATGTATTGGTATATATTTTTAATGGATTCAAACAAGTTTTAGGTGTACAAAATAAGTGGAAATACTAATTCCTGGGAACCTTTGGTTCTGTAATTTTTAATTAAATTTCTTCTTCTTTTATATGCAGAGAATACAGACAAATTATGTATTTACAAATGTAGTATGTCCTCATGGGAATAATCAGGTTGTCACACAACACCTCTCTCACAATTCTAATATGAAACCAGTGCAAGAAGACTTTAATATTCATTTATAGGTCTGGTTTCAATTTTCTGAAAGGACAACAGATCTATTAATTTTCAAAATCAGGGTAACATGTACTCACACAGACAGCGCGAAACAGTGTGTAGAGTTGCATCTGATGTTATGCTGCAGGAAGCTGATGTATAGGGAGACAGGCAGCAGGCACAGGAGGCTCCAGTATCAGGAGGCAAAAAAAAAATCTCATTTCATGTATTGAAATTTTTATTAAAATCTCTTTGGACCACTACAAAGAAAACATAAATTATTGTTTACTACCAGATGAAACTAAAATCAGCTGTTTCACACAGCAACTTGAAATTTGCTCCTCGATGAAGCTTTTACAGGCCAAATAATTTCAAATGTCCTGTCACACAGCAGAACTGGTTTTATATGGTTACAGAACACACCATACATCCAAATAATTTCAAAGTCACAAGTGACATTCCTACCACCTTGTTCTCCAAAATCCCAACAGCTCTCAGTGTTGGTTTTGTCCTGTTACAGAAAAGATGCTGTTACAGGGACAGCATCTTGGACACGTTCTTTCTATGCCCATCTGCCAAAGGTTGTTACTCTCTCTTTAAGACCTGGGGGTCCGAAGCAGAACCAGAGGATCTTGCCCCAGGTTCATGGAGGCAGAAGATGCCAGGATCCCTTTAAAATGAGACAACACTCACACAGGCCTCTCTTTCGTTCCCGCTAACTAATGAGAAGCTGAGGCAGTGCAAGGCAGAAGCTCCCCTTTGTTTTGGTCTCTGGGCCAGGGAAGACTTTCTCTTCTGACCTTTCTTCCTTCCTTTTTCATTGCTGTCACCCGGGATGGCCAGCCATGGCACCACAGTGGGAAAAACAGATCAGCCCCTGCTCCATACGGTCACTCCAGCCCCCAGCAGTGCTCAGCTGCAGCGGGAGGGCGTGGAGCCAAGGCTGCCCCAGGCATCTGCCTGTCACCTTCTGCTGAGGAGGAGGCCAAATCCTGCCACGAGGTCCAGCCACTGACCAGTTCCAGCTGCCACTGTTGATGGAGCTACTGCTGCTGCCTGGAGAGACACCCTGTCTGGTAATGTGGAGCAAACGGATCAGCAGCATTTGACTGGTTTTGGAGTCCAGGTTTCTTTTAGCTTCGTCCTTGTTCCTCGTTGGTTGTTGTTTGGAGAAGAGAGACTTTCATACTCACAGAGTTTCAGATGCTGTGGTGGGTTTTTTTCCCTGTGTTCTCTCTCCAACACAAGGTTAGGAGAAGGAGCTTCTCCACAAGCTTGTATTTGTCCCCTGAACCATGTGGTCTTCTATGGAGGCCAACATTTTTGGGGAGGGGTTTCTCTGCCATCTTGTCTTCTTTGTTCCCAAGCAGTCCATGGGATTCAGCACCTTTGTATCTGGTGATGATTACTGTTATCCTGCCTGTTGCTGTTTCATTTTTTAGTAAACTTTTTTTTTTTTTCACTTATATGTTCTTGCTTTCATCTCTGCTCATCGGTGAAAGGGAAGCAGTTAAAACTAAAAGGGGCAGTAACTCATTTTGGAGTGTCTGCCCCAGAAACTGTCTTAAACCAAGAAACACACAGCTACAGTGTTTCTTGGCTTAAATTCCCTGTTTACAACTTCGCCCCTACTTGAAGAATACTTAATTAATGCTTAAATTTACAGCTTAAAGATGAAATACAGTTTTTTTAAACAAGATGAGATCCCAAATAATTATGAACATGTAAGTAGTTAACTGGAACAAATATACTTTTAAAAAAACCCCAAAACACCATCAAACCACTGAGCCCATCAGTGTCAAAACCAAAGTGCACAATCTTCAATGCTTTAGGCTTCTTTTGCATTAGCTGATACCATCAACTAGAATCAAAATCTTTATACCTTGCTATTACAACCAATTCAAATTAATTTGATGTTTCTTAGACTGCATTCACTAAAGACAGGATAAAGACTACATAAATTTTGCAAATGCATCCTCATTTACTGCAAGGCTCTGCAAGAGCTAATCTTGCAAATCACAAATGCAAAGGTTGTGCAAACTTTTGTTAAACTGTGAGACAGAAAACTGCAGTCTGTTTCACAGCAATGAAGTGTCTCTCTTTTGAATGTCAATACTAACAGGTAAAAACCACAATTGTTGACAATTGTCAACTAAGGCTATTCAATAGAGGAAATACATCTTAGTAATGGAGGGCATTTTAAAATTGATTGAAAATTTGTAAGCTGAATATATACAGGTATAATTTGCTACTCATTTGTGACCTCAAATAGCTTTTACACACATGGTTAAATTCTCCTTTAAAATTAAGACATGACATACAGTTCCAACTAACTGCAAAGACTTAGCTCATGCTAATTTTATACATTATTTCTCTAGTTGGACTATAACAAAGTAATAGAAGACTCAAGACACCATGCTTCAATTCCTACGGAAACCCTCAATATTATCCAGGTCTCTAGATGAGCAAGTTAACCATAAAAAAAATACATCCCCTAATCATCATTTTCCTCATCATCAAATGAGAGAAGACTGCTGTTTTTTACTTGCTTAGCTGTACTCTGAGAAGTAGTTGCTTCCTTCTTAGTTTTCTTTGCTTCTTTCATCTTCTTACTTGAACTTACATTGAAGTCCAAACACTTCTCTGATGAACGTTTGGCTGGTTTCCTGAACATAATTTTTCCATCAGCAGGTTCTGGTTCATCATCTGTAATAAAGAGTAAAATGAGAACTCATCTGCATATGTTCACAAACACATACAGACCTTGAACCAAAATCAGTAAGGCCTCTGAGAGAATACAACAATCATGAAAATATACTTTTTGGCCATAAACTGTATCAATGCATGTCCTTCATGTACACACACCTGCATCATGTCAGCCAGCCCTTGAAGAAAATCGTCCTGCAGTTCCTATTGGAAATGGGATTTCACTAACCAGAGCTCTAACTTAGAAGAGATTGTGAGCAGTAGAGCTTTTCCCTCACATTCCATTCACATCCGCTTACCAAAATGGAGAGGACAACTTCATAGGATCCTCCCACTCTGCTTCAGTATTTGTAAAATTCATGACAACAACTGCACTTATTTCAGAATTACTTCTCTTTAAATAACAAAATGGCACATATACAAGAAAAGCTTTTTTTCCTAATATATTGTCTTGCTGAGACAGCTGAAAAGATGCAGTGGTAATAAACGTGCCCTTTATTATCATAATGGATGAAAGTTTCAAGTTTTCGTTGTACCTGCAAAATCACCCAACTATTCCAACTGACTAATTTTGCTCTAGTGCATGCAGAGGAGCAGACAACAATCCTGAAAACAGGAGAAGTCCCTTCCATGATTATCAGGCAGAGTGGGGAAGCTACTGCATAAGTAACAGCATCAGGGCAGTATTTCCGGAAGATAAAGTGTAATGTAAAGTCGTGAATCAGACACAAAGGTTCATGCTGCAGTAGTTTGCAATTTTTATAACTTATATGTGACAGAATGTTAAGGAGCCTTAGGTTCTGTGCAAGATATTCTTCCTAAATTACTTTTGTGAAATTCATTACTCAACAGAAATGTGTTTGACAAGATTATGTGCTATTTAATTAAAACCAATAAATAACTTTTCTCTTTACCACAAATTCTTTCCTCAGTATATCAGCAGTACGGCAGAAGACTTAGCATTTCAGTGTTATCTACACAGCACTGACTGAAACTCTCTTCAGTGCATTCTCAAAACAGTACAACTAATAAATCTGGTATCTTAAGAGTTGTGTGGTACAAATGAAGACATCAACTTAGAATGCCTTAATTTTCAGAGACCCTCTTAAAGAAGAAACCTAGGTTGAAAAACTAGGCACCAATTCTGTCAATGGCTTCTACAGAATGCATACTTCCAAAAGGTGCATATGGTGATGAGCTGGAGTACAAATCCTGAGGGACCTGGGGTTGTCCAGCCTGGAGAAAAGGAGCTCCAGAGAGACCTCATCTCTCTCTGCAACTGCCTGAAAGGAGGCTCTAGTGAGGTAGGCATCAGTCTCTTCTCCCAAGTAACAAGCAACAGGACAAGAAATGGCCACATGGGGAAGTTTAGATTGCATACGAAGAAACATTTCTTCACTGTGAGAGTGGTCAGGCACTAGAACAAGCTGTCCAGGCAAGCACTAGAAACACCATCCCTTACAGTGTTCAAAGAACGCGTGGCACTTGGGGACACGGTTTAGTGGCAACAGAGTAGTGCACAGTTAATAAGTGGGGCTCCATGGATCCTAGAGGTCTTTTCAAACCAAACACTTCCTTGATTCTATGATTCTACACTAGTTTATGAGAAAATACTAC
The DNA here is from genome assembly GCF_963513975.1 of Fringilla coelebs. NCBI lineage: Eukaryota > Metazoa > Chordata > Aves > Passeriformes > Fringillidae > Fringilla > Fringilla coelebs. The sequence goes on along the minus strand of NC_140028.1, from coordinate 107,990,824 downwards.
TATGCAGAAAATAACTAAACAGGTTTGGGGAAAAATACTTCATTCTTGGCACATTAGAAAAGCATTACAGCTACGAGGAATTAGCAGCAAAAATAAACTGCAGATATGAAAAACATAGTTCTCAATGGATCGATTGTGAACTGTGCACAGAGAGCTTAAGTGTTTAGATGCTGTACATGTGATATAGAAGTTTAGGAAGTGCCTACAGTAAATTCTGGGAGGGAAATAGAACTCCTGAAAGCATATTACCCCTAATGAATCAGAATACACTATGCATCCTTTTTCTCAGAAGCTGGGCCTCCATTTTTGGGCTAAGAAGTTTAATAGCAAATTATTCCCCTTACTAATTGTTGCACAACTACAATGTTTATTTGGAAATAGAGACCTTTAAATTTAAACAAGATTTGAGGCACAATCTAAGCCAAATTCTGAAAATAAAAAAATATCTATAACATCTAAAACATCTATCTGTGCAGACACAACTGTCTATGTGATGTATACATTACCCATACTGCTGTGGAAATGGCACAACCAGCTACTGGATAAGCATGAGGAGCAAAAAAATCAAACCCCCATTGGATACTCTTTAACAAACAGATTACTACATTTTCTTAGAGTGGTAAATTTGAAAACCTAACCCCTAAAATATAGTTCAAAGCATATCCATAAAAGAAAACAAATAAACAGCTATGTAATTGTAATCCATAGAAAAAGAGAGGAGAGAAACTTTAATTTTACTCACAACTGGCCTGCTATCCACATTGCAAACTGCACAAAATAATTTCATTTTGCCAACCAGATGGAGAAACTGATAAGTATCTTTGCAATATGAATTTAAACATGTAATAAGCTAAGGGCACAAACAGCAAAGCTCAAAAACTCCACCAAAATGGCAACTAGCTCAGCTCTGACCTCCAGGGCTACAATACTATTCGCAGGTCATTCTGTATCAAAAGAAATTATTTTAGCTCTTGGCCTGGTTAAACACTGTCAAAATTTCATGATATGCTCAAGGACATTCCTTTCAGCAGGAAGCCCAGGCCAGCTTCAGAGAGCAGTGTGTGTTGGCAGTGCTTGACAAAGAATGAAGCAGATAAGGAAACACAGTAGGCCTAGCCTACATGTGGAGAGAGTGAGGACAGACTACGCTTTTTGAAAAAATTTGATGAGGCAGTTCAAGGAATTTGTGTTGATGTGTTAAGATGGTCTTTTTCAGCTGGTAAAATGACTTCACTTTATCCTTTGTAATTTCACCAGATTCTTATGTATCAGCTATTGTTTTTGTTTGCATCAAAGACCTACAAAAAACTGACTTGTACTAAGGAATGCAAAAAAAAAAAAAAACCCAAACTAAAGAAACAATCTCAGTGTTGGTAGTTCTTAAAACAGATTCCCAATAATAGACTCTGTTAGTATTATGAATTATGGGAAGTGGGATTTCTGGTAAGCACACTGAAACACACAAAGTAAAATACATAAAAGCACTACAGGAGAAATAATAAAATCCACTTTTCAAAAATGAGTCAAAAACTACATTAGCAGTTCAAATGCCCACTGTTCTTGGCCATTGCTGCTTTTTATCTGGATCACAAACCACTGGCTGACCAACATGAGCACAGTCAGATGTTGAGGTGAAAACTATCTTCACAAGTGACATCAATTTAAGAAACCACAAAATCAGAAATTTCTTCTTTTCTTTTCATTTCAAGGTATATATTAAAATAAAAGTAGTAATGAGAGCCTGAAAATGATATACTGCTCTTCAGTTTAGTAGTCATTTGTGTAGTTAGCAGCACCACTTTCCAGAAGTTCCTGTCACATACATCAATGAGGCACCAAGAGGAAACACAAGCGCCACTAAACTGTCAGGAGCAACAGGAGGAACAGTGGAACCCATATAGGTCTATTCAAAGACAGGAGGTTAGGAAAAAAATTACAATAACCTGGCAAATTTCTTAATGGTTTCTGAGGTTAGACGTTCAGGTCAGCCATTTCAGATGCTCCTTCCAATGCTTTCTGGCCATCTATTCTCTAGCCATGCCTTTGGAAGCATTTACTCCAGGAATTCAGCACACTGGTGGTTTGAAGATAAGGTCACTCTTATTCCATAGTCAGTGTCAATTGTTTATAAGAACACTTGGGAAAGTTTTCCGTACTTAAATACTGCAAAGTTAGCTTTGATTTAGGTTCCTGCTATTTCACATCTATGTGAAATATTTCATATTTCACAGAGCAGCATTACCTCTGTGAGACGTATCTGATACATCAGCTGCTTGAATCAGAAGAGCCTGTGCTTATTCAGAAAGGGCTCCAATAGCCAAAACAGCAAGGACTGTATTCCTCTTGCCTCTTCCCTCTACTGCCCTTCCCCAGAACCCAGCAAATAGAATGAAACAAGAAAAATACTATAAGGCTTTGAACAAGAAAGGATACCTTTTGCCAAATTTGGTCATTGCATATGTCAGAGTGTCCCAGAGGCCATATGAAGTAGAAAAGCAGTAGAAAAAAACCCAATTTTATAGACTGTAATGAATGCTGAGATAAACTATCTTGCAGTAATTCACGTATTTTCTTTTGTGCAAATTTAATTTTTCATAAGACCATTTTTCTTTGTCTCTGAACCAACAGTGACAATTTTTTAAATGATGCATAAAACATTAAGCAAAATCACTGCTGATACACAAACTACTTCTTTTTTAAAAAGCCTCTGAGTCTCTGCTCCATGGAAAAAAATATTTCAATATAGAAGGGTGTTTTCTCATATAAGAAAGATTTGGTCCTAAATAAAAGATCCCTGTGACTCTACTTGCAAAAGCCAACAGAAAAGCTAGGATTTGCTCTGCCTTAGGAAGCAACTAAGTGCAGCTAGGACATTAATCAGCTGGTTTTACCAAATTAATGCAAAAATGTTACTCATCTATAAAAGAAAATCACATCACAGGAACGTCTGGTGTCTAAAATTAAAAATAAACAAAACCAAAATGAACAAAAGCTGTAGCCATGTCAAAATGGTTGTAGAAGAAAATAAAGGGGAAAGTATGTAAATGAGATTATGGAAAATTCTGGAGTAATATCACAATCCTAAACCTAAAGATAAGGTCCTTTAAATGAAGACAATCACTACAATATAAGAGAAAAGATGGCAGAACCCGAAAACTGAGCACTTCCCAAGTTCTGAAAAACTGTTTGTATCCACAACAGATAGCACACTTCTTAGGATCTATCAAAGTGCCTCAGCATTGATGCATGCTGGAAAGGAAGATTTTCAGTTGGCAAATTTACTTTCCTATTAGCTTTTTAGCTTCATGTAATTTCACTAATGATCTGATTTGGGACTCTATAATAAGGTTTAGTAGCTATTAAGTTAATTTGACTTTCAACTCTGGGATTAAAATCAAAGCAACATGAAATGCAACCAAGTCATGCAGCACCAAACTTTCTTCATACTTACCATTTTCAAAACTGACAGCCAAAAAAATAAAAGAAATTCTCATGTTACTCAAAACTCTTTATCAAACTGGAAGTAAACAGCTGTCTAAATACCTGTCTCAGACTAGAAATCAAAATTTAAATCTAGAGGTCAGACTGACAGTGCAAAAATGGCCCAAAATGCAAAAAAGCCTTCAGCAAGTTGTAGCATAGTCACATAGCATAGTCACTCACCTCCCTTCATTGGAAATTTCACACTGGGTTCTCTCCATAGCAGAGGAACACAGAGGTGCTTACCCTGTTTATTCCCATAAGCCATAAAAAGGAAAAGAACACTATGACCTCATATGAACTGCATAGGCAGATGAATGAACAGGAACACAATGCAGAACAGAGTGTTGCAGTCCCCAACACTCTTGCTACCTACTTCTGTGGATTTTTCCCTCCAAATGCAAGCTATTACTGAAGGACTGAAGGGGTAATAAGCAGAGGTGACAAAGTCCTACAGGGACTCAATACTGCCATCCTCACTACATACAATTATGTCTTAGGAATGTCTTTTTCCACCAAGTAAGTTCAGTCACTCTATTCAAATACACTTCCATTTCACACTGTGTATTCAGCTTGGTAGCTCTTTTGGACTTTTTTCACAGCATGGACTCCACCTCAATAGATTCTCATGGACAACTACTTCTTTTTGCCCAGCCTTACAAAATGATTTTTCCTCCTACTGTGATCACTCAAAGTTCAAGTTGCTTATATGAAAAGGAAGGCAATGCTCAGAAAGAACCATGATATTTCTTTCCAATAAGTTGAAACTTCTCCCAATACTAGGAGGGTGAAAAGAAATTTTGTGATGACTTTAGAAACTGTGACACCAAGCATCTATATGCATTACACTTCAATAACAAGACACCAGGAAGTAAGCCCAAAGCTGAGCACATATTCTCAGAGGAGTTCAAGTCATACACCTGCTTAGACCTAAGAAATACATATCTACCTGCAGAAAATAGGATGTGGTTTATTTAGTTTCAAGCTAACTGACATTATTAAAAATTAAGATTTTATATTATTTTATTATTTATTATATCTATTAATTTTATCAATCTGCTTTTCAAAAAATGTAAGATTCTCAACATATTTTCTCCCAATTCTGTTACTGACTTGTCCATTTATACCATTTGAATTTTAACACATACATCTACACAGAGATAGCATGAACCTGAATTTTCAAATCCAAATGGCAGACAAAGAGAGAAGCTAAGGATATCATATTGATAGCCATGTGCTAGGCCTCACAGTGTGCTCTAAATTCAATTGGCAGCTTTTGTAAATAGCCATAATGTCTAACCACAGAAGATGTCCAGCTTCTATGATTCACCTTTCTATTTTATACTTGTGGGGTTCCAGTTCCTATATTCTTAATTGTCAAGACATTTCTACTAGAGACAACTAGCTACATTCAATTTGTCAAGTCTTCTGTCAGCAAAAGATAAAGCTACATTTCATCACACCCTGTGTGATGATTGAAGCTTCTGGAGCACTTATGTCAATCATACCTGAATTATGAATACTGAGAGAAATTCTTAACATAACTGTATCCATCAGCTGTAGTTTCTCATGCTTATTGCAAAACTGTAGCAGCCCCTCCTGCACCACTTCCATCTTTCCATTCTGTGTAATTCTTTGTGGCAGAGTGTTCTAGGGTGACTTTAAGATATTTGTATCCCCAGTCCTCTGCTCTGTTTATGCTGGACATTATATTCTGTGCCTTCAAGACTGGCTCTGAGAGTGAAGGCAGGGAGAAGAAGCATGGAGTTTGTTATCAGAAACTGCACTCCTCCTCTACATGCTGCACTGGATTGTTTCCTCTGGGCACAGACAGAGCAGAAGAGGGCCCTCCTTTGCTTTTTGGTTAGTTTAGCTAGCTGAAGCAGGGATGTTTGCCCTGAATTGTCTTTTCTTGGAACTGTTCAAACCTGCTGTGGACTGGGGACCTGGGGAGCACCGAGTGTTTGCACTTTGTGGCCACCCTGGGCCTTCCCTGGGCAGCAGCCATTCCCAGTGCTGGAGGGATTGATAAGAGAGTGACTACCCCAGTGTGGGGGGATACAATATAAGAAATTAAAGGTAGTATAGAAAGTAATCTTACCCCTAAGGAGCTGCAGCCGAGCCAATTATTAGAGATTAGGAAAAGGCCTGACCCTAACAGGCTGTAGCCACTAAGAAGAAGAGTGTTATAAAAGAGTGGATTGGTTAGTTGAGGGGGAACTGGAGTCAGTTGGCTACTGTGAGAAGAAGGAAGGGTCAGTGCTTAGAGGAGCTGCCCATGTGAACCATCAAGGTGGTATGCAACTCTAGCAATATGGAACCTTTGCAACATAATGACAACAGAACTGTTGCGATATAATAACAACAACCCAGGAGAGACTTTCTGAATTTGTCTTCTCTTCAGAGTGGTAAATGAGTTTTGTCATCTGGTATTGCTCATTTTTTTGTGCTGGAGAGTGCTTTGCCTGTTAAATAAACAGGTTTTTTCCACTTCTCTCCAAGGAAATTTTTCCCAAACCAGCTAGGGGTAAGGGGCAGCATGAGTTTGCTTTCTGGGGGAGTCTCTTTTGGAGGTTTTCTCCCAAATTTGCCCTAAACCAGGACACAGAGAAATTTTCTTTTTCCAGACCTTGCTTTTTGGCACTATTGTATCATCTGTTTATCTTGCTTAATATATCTGCAAGTCACAACACATACTGGGGTTGATTTTAAGCAAGTAATCACATGGACCAGTCAGGTAAGTGAGCATGTTCCCAAGCCACACATCTGCAATTCTTTCCACCACAGCACAGACCTGAATCCCTCTGCCCTGACACCCTCTTTCATGAACTCATACAATTACCTTTCAAACATTCACTCCACTGTCAAATTTGGCTGAACTAGTCAATGAGTTAAAAAAATCACAGCTGATGTCAAAAGACTGTGCACTGCAATAATACAACAAAAAAGTTAATTTACAAAAATACAAAAAAAATTAATTTAAGGGAGTATTTAGAGGGAGGATGGTGTACAATCAAGAAGCACAGAACTACATCATTATAAAAAGCCAGATAGCATGAATATGCACTTAATGACTTGAGATTAGGAACCAGAAGTGCAAATTATGTAGGTGAAAAACTCAGAACTAATCAAAGGTAGTATTACAGTAGAAAGCTGAGCAAGTATCAGACCCGCTTTTGTGGGTTATCCCTTTGACTACACAAAGCAAGAAATTAGTAGTTTGAAATTCACCTGATTCTTTTGACTTTAAGGCTTCTTTGATTTGCTGTTTAATTTTCATTGCTTCTTCCGCAGTCAAGTCCCCTTTTTTCAGTGTCACCACTTGAGGCTGCTCATCTTCCTTGTCACTGCCATTGTCACTGTCATCATCAGCAAGTGGAAGCTGCTCTCTCTGGACAAGAGAGAAATAAAAGCCATCCTGATCATCTGTGGGCCGGTACTACTCGGTTTCACTTTTGCAGAAAGGCTGTTGAGGAGACCTGGCATAGCTGCCAGTGTCAGGCCCTCCCAACACACGTTGTCCAAAGGACACACCAATTCTATCATGGAGACATGGCTTCACATTGAAAACGTTAGCATGGGAGTATGGGCTCCTTCAATTAGAGACCAGAAGGAACTTGGAAAGCAAGAAATTAATTCATTTTCTTTGCCATCTTGACTGTGCAGCACTGTCTGCTATGCAACACTAAGAAAAGCTTTAAATGCAAGGAACTTGGAACTTCTGTGCTGTACTCAAAGCAGCACAAAGGGAAATGTGGGTCCATGGTGGCTGGGTTATTAAACCTGACTAAACAAATCACTGTAAGCAGCACTGACATGAGGAATATCATACTCCTGCTTCTGCTCTCTCAAACTTGTGCACTGGGACATAAGAATCCATTTGGGTAATTTTTAATTTTTTTAAAATAAACCTTCAGGCATGGAAACCTCAGTGCAGCAACCTGAAGTTTGGCAATATTAGAGGACATGAAAACTTTATATTGTAAGGAAAAGTATAGACAGATTACTGTAATCTACTGAATACGTATATATATATACAACAGTAAGTTCATTTTTAAGGTATCCTCTAAAATCCTATTTAGAGGGAAACACATGCGAAAACACATTAGAAGCAGAAAAAAACTGTGCCTCAGGAAAGGCTGCCTTTTAACCCCCAGCCTTTCCAGCCATCACAACACAGCTCATGACTACGGACCTACAGCAAGATGTTTTAGGTTGGGAGGGACCTTAAAGATCATCCAGTTCCAACCCCCTCGCGATGGACAAGGGCACCTGCCACTAGGCCAGGTTGCTCAGCGTCCCATCCAACCCGGCCTTTAACAGTTCCAGGGCCGGGGCATCCCCAATGTCTTTAGAGAACATGTCTGACACCCTGACAGTTAAGACTTTTTCTCCATATATAGAACCTAAATTTCTCCTCTATCAGTTCAAACTCATGTTAACTCCTTTACAATATTTTTTTAACCGTACTTTTAGAACATTTTTTTCCACACCGCCCCCCGCCTCACCGCCCGGGGCTTTTTAAAGCCCAGTTCGAGCCCGGACACCCCCGCGCCCCCACGGGCACGGAGAGGCTGAAGCGGCTGCTCCGCAAGGCCGCCGCAGCAGCCTTGCAGCTGTCTAGATCCGCCAACACAGAAGCAAAACCAAGCTACACAAAGGATTTCAGTCAGTTTTAAGCGAGTAACTACGGCTCCCCCTTGCATTACAAATGCTGCTTCCCCACAGCCCACTACGCGAGAAGGCAGCGGGAGGGGATGGGCGGGCATCAAGGCTCGGGAAGCGGGCGCTGCCCTCTCCCACCCGCGGGCCAGGGCGTTACCTTGGTGTCCACCGTGGGGCCCTCCCGATACCCGACCCGCCGCTTGAAGCGGCTGAGGAAGGCGGGCTCGGCCGGCCGCACGTAGGAGACCTGGTTCCTCTTGCTCATGGCCGCCGCCACCGCGCGCGCTTCCGGGCGGGGCGCGCCCCGCGCTCTCCGTTCCGGAGCCCGCAGCCAATGGCGGGGCACGCGCGCGCCGGGAGCAATGGCGGCGGCCGCGCCGGCCTCGGGCAGGGGGCGGGGCCGCGCCGCTGAGCGCCAAATTCGAAGGCGCCGCCATTTTGGAGCGGCGGGCGGGCGGGAGTCGCCGAGCTTGGAGTGACCATGGCTCCCGGCGAGAAAGGTGAGGGGGAACGGCCGGGAAGGGGCTTGGGATGCGCCCTGGGTTCGGGGAGTACCGGGGGGACCGGGAGACTGTGGGACGGCTGTGCCCGGGAGAGCCGCGCTGTGCCGTGCCCTGGCGGGGCATCACCCGCGTGGGAGAAGCGGCGGGGCCAGGTGCTCCGGGGGGTGTCCCCCAGCGGGGCCAGGTGCTCCGGGGGGTTCCTCCTGCGCTGCCCGCGGGCAGAGCGCTGCCCCGGTGGTGTCGGGGTCTGGGAGTCGGCCCTTCCCCAGAATTACAGAATAAGCTGATTCCGAAGGGACCCGCAAAAATCATCGAGTCCAAATCCCGGCCCTGCACCGTCCCCAGCAATCACACCATGTGCCCGGGAGCATTGTCCAAACACTTCCTGAACTCTGTCAGGCTTGTGCTGTGACCACTTCCCTGGGGTGCCTGCTCCAGTGCCCAACACCCTCTGAGTGAAGCCTTTTTCTAATATCCAACCCAAACCTCCGTTGACACAATTTCAGGCTATTCCCAGGACTGTGCGAGTACCTATCGGTCTGATTTCAGTTTTTAACTGCCCTCCTTTCCTTGATAACTTGTGCAATTGAAGAATAAATTACTTAATGAGAAGCTAAAATGTTTCTCAGATGTTGAGTAAATCAAAACGGCACGGAAGCTCATGCAGCAACAGGATATTTAGGTTGTATGAGCGTCAAAGAGAAGGTAGGCATCTTTGCACGTCATTGTTCATTCTGCTGTTAAAAGTGTGCAAAAAAACCTGTGTGCTTATAAAGATTTTGTAAATACTTTATTAATGGAATATTTTGAGGCATTGTCTTTCATTGTTATTTTGCTTATTTTCTAAATACAATTTTGTTAGTTCTGTTAGTTAATGTTTTGACTATATTATGGACTTTGATGTCAGATTAAGGAAAAAATAAGTCACTTAATTTACGTATGGGGTAATATGTGCTGTCTCCTTGAAATCTGAAGCTGTGCAAAATGAGCCTCACTCACAGAATCAGTGAGTTTGGAAAAGACCGCTGAGATAATGGAGTCCAACCTATAACTGACCATCACCTTGTCAACCAGGCCATGGCACTGAGTGCCATTCCAGACACCTCCAGGCATGGTGACTCCAGTACCTCCCTGGGCAGCCCATTCCAAAGTCTAATCAGCCTTTCAGTGAAGACATTCCTCCTGATGTCCAACCTGAACCTCCTCTGGCACAGCTTGAGGCTGTGTCCTCTTGTCCTGTCACCTGGGAGAAGAGTCTGACCCCAGCCTCCTTCCAGGCAGCTGTAGAGTGATAAGGTCTCCCAGAGCCTCCTTATTGCCAGAATAAACAAATGGCACGTTGATAAGTGTGTGCACATTCACATTAAAGGACTGGAGCTTTCACTTCCTCTGTAACAAACTGAAATCTTTCTGCCAAAGGAAGATAATTACCAAATATTTTCATGCAGTTCTGTTCATGCACTAAACAGGTATCTATTAGGCTCTCCATTTATTTCCCTGCTTACAGTATTTTCTATTTAAGTCAGGAATTTTGAGCAGTAATTTTATTTTCATTTTTGTGTGTCTCTCTTTTATAGGAGATCTGCGTGACTCTTCAATATCTTTGCTGAACTCATCTAGGTAAAATAATATTGGCCAGTTCCCATATATTATTAATCACATTGCACAAAAAGTGCAAACTAAACCTAGCATAACTTTGTGAGATAATTCAAAGTTTTTTCTTTCAATCTTTACCTGCTTAAGGTTGCTGCCTTTCTCTCCTAATATCCTTACAGGCTTAAAAAATATGTATTCATAATAAAACTGTTACACTGACATGTTGTGTTCCTCTTGGAACGCTGCCATGCAATAAATTTTCATTTGTCCACTAATTCTGCAGCTGGACTTTAGAGTTTATATGAAAAAATATCCCACTAGGAGCTTCAGTCCTGTGAGGAAGCCCTAAACTAAAACAAAAACCAAAAAACCCTCCTCAAAGCGTAAACTGTGCCACGACTCAGAATAATGAAAGCACGTTTGGCAAATTAATTTGGTGTGTCTTAGGGAAAATGTTATACTGGATTTTTCTCAGCTGCTGCTTATGTTCTCAGCCCTTTCCTCTGCCACTACCCAACTGCACATTTCATTCATGAAGACCCTTCCCCACTCTTAAAACTGTTCTCTCTTCTTACCAAAAGTAAAAATAGCAGTTCCAAAACCCTCCTGCTAAAATTTTTGAAAAAGATTGAAATAAATCCAAGTTTCCTACCACTTTGTAAGAATTTAATTCTTTACTATTTTATGGCAGAACTCTTCAGAGCCTTAATGTAAGTCATGCACAGTTACTTATTAAAGGTGATAAATGTGATGAAATTGTTAAGGGATGTTTAGATGCAGGTACTTGCTATGCTTTATTTGATTCATTGATGAAGAATTGATTCTTTTTCCCCTTCTTGTGAGCACAAAAGAAAAATGCTGACAACTTTTTTGCTGGACCATAGCATTATCTGATCCATTGGTCCATTAAAGCTTCCAGGATTAAGAAGGGCATCTCATGTTCACTGTGCAATGTGTTCTTTTAGAGCTAAAGTAGATGCCACAGCAATGACTTGCATGTAACTGCATGTTCTTTGTTTTTTAAATCTGTCACATTTTTATCTCTATTGATTTTGTCTACAAGTAGTATGATTTTCGGACATGCCTTTGTAAGACTTCATATGCTTCATCTGATAGTTGCAATTTAATTTTATCAGACAGCTGATCTGTTTGGAAGTAATCTAATGCATAAACATTTATTTAGTGCTGAAGGTGATGCTATCAAAGTTTTTGTACGGGTGCGTCCCCCTTCAGACAGCACTGCATTAACGGATGGAGATCATGGCCTGTGTTTATCTGTGCTTTCATCAAATACCATCCGCCTGCACTCAAAGCCTGAGCCTAAGATCTTCACTTTTGATTACGTTGCAAATATGGAAACAACACAGGTAATCATTTCCAGAATCTCATAACTACTACTTTCACCCAAATTTTGGCAGCTGCTATGGTAAGCATTTCTAAAGATGTAGTGCATTAAGTGTAATTTTCTGCAGTGGTCAGAATGGAAATACGTTGTTACAGTATACAATGCTGCACTAAGTTCTGCTCTCTAATCATTTTCATGTGATTTTTTTTTAGCTGTTACTTTCTTTAATTGGAGTTTGAATTGAAATTGAATGTTTTGTTTTTAAACATTATGGTAACACCATAGAGAGAAAATAAATCTGCCTGTTGAGACAAATGTATAAAAATAACTGGCAGTCAGTAGCTGATAGTAAGATGTGATTTCACAGAATCACAGAATATGCTGAGTTGGAAGGAACTCATCAAGCTCAACTCCTGGTTCTGCACATTTGTATTTAAGGAACTTCAGAGTTTCTATTCTATTTAGTATATTTCCTTCTTCTACTTTTGCCTTTTAAATGCTCACCTGTGACAAGTAATACTGGAAAGAACTTCAATTTAATTTCCATAATATGGTGATTGATGTTCTGAATGTAATTTTAATTCTGCTAGGTCTCCCAATTCCATTTAAATTCTGTTAAAACAACAAACTAGACAAAACCTCCCAAAAACCTCACCTGCTCTAGGCTATTATTTGTAGCTTGGCTGTTCTTGCAGATCTAGGAGAAAAATGTGAAGACAGATGAGCCTAAGTTGTGCAGCTCTGTTGAATGTGCCATTGTGCAGTGGCAAATGTTGAAAGCTAGATTTTATAAATGTCAGAGGTACCTGGCCTACCGATGGTATCTTCGTAACATAAAAACCACTGGATCAAAATTATTACTATGTATTTGGAAACTGTTACTATGATGCTGAATTTTATTATGTCTCTTTGAGTTTGTCAAGGAATACAATTTTTTCAGAGAGAGAGTGATTTATGTCACAAAGACTTAGGATGTATCATTTTGTTCTGAGAATTCCAGGGCTCATCATACATGTCTAACCTTAAGGAATGCATCTATTATATACTATAAAGTTATGGCATAGGAAACACTGATATAACAGATATTTAAACAGGTGGTGCCAAGTGCTTTCTCTTTCCCTTGTCCGCAGGAGTCTGTGTTCTCAAGTGTGGCTAAAAACATTGTTGAATCTTGTATGAATGGCTACAATGGAACCATCTTTGCATAGTAAGTGATTTCGTGGCAATTGCAGTCATTTCATAGCAATGGTGACATTTAAGGACATCCTGCTAATAAGAAGTTGGGATTTCAAGAGCCAGAGCCTGCCTGATGTTACAGTAAACTTTAAAAGTGCTTCCTTACTGCAGCACAGCCTGAGGAATGTTCTTGCAGTATTGGATGGTATTCCTTGCCCCTCTTTTGGAGGAATCTGTATGTAGGTGTTATGCTTTTAACACTTAAGGCTAATAATGACAATGTAAACTCCTTTCAGTTTTACTATCATTTACTTAAAAAGTGAGAGAAAGCTAGTGGTTGTAGAAGTTACTGTACTGTTAAAGAGAAAGCTAGTGGTTTTCAGTATGTCCATGGTAAAACGGAAGGAAAAAATCTTTTACTTCACATTTGGACAGTTCAACTCTTCAGTGGCTCCTGGCTGGCTGTGGGAAAACTCATCAATGATAATTTTAACTTTTAGTATATTTTTAAGGTAGAACTATATCCAGGACTAGTAGTATGAATATCGCTGTATTAACTTAATATCTTTTTCATTTTGAAAACTGAGGAACCACTTTGGTCAGAAAATGCTGACTTAAAGGGCGAATCTAATCAAAACCTTACTGGGGTGTTTTTAGTGTGGCACAGCTTTTGCAAAACTATGAAGTCCACTTTGTTACAATATACAAATGTGGAACAATGAAACTAAATTGCCCTGAAGTTTCTCTAGCATGATTAATAACTACATTAGGAAAAAAACTCTGAAAGCAAAAAATACTTTTAAGTCAGATATATCCTTATATCCAAATATATCCTGAGTGACATGAAACTCTAAAGATTGACCCAAAAATTAATTTTATGTATATATTTGAATGCCTTCATTTTAATGCTAACTTCCCTTTCCAACAGAAATGATGAAGGAAATGGTGGGTGGTAGGGGAGACAAAATGGGATTTAACTAATGGGATTTCTTGGTAGAATTTGCTGTTCTATTTTTATACCTTTTTAGCTGACTGGCTTCTCAATTTGCTTCTCTGTCCTTATCTTCAGTTTAGAAAATTTTTTATTTGCTTGTTGTAAGCTTTAAAGGTGAAGATGAATGAAAAATTCAAAATAGATTTTAATCTCACTTTTTTTTTTTCCTTTTTGTTAGTGGCCAGACTGGGTCTGGAAAAACCTTTACTATGATGGGTAAGTGCATGGAGATTAATCTTTCAGTGGTTTGTTAAATTTTTTTTTTGTTTTGTCTTGAGATGTATTCCTCATGTCAGCCGCTACTCTTGAGTACTACTAATTAATTATTTTTTTAATTAAAAAAATCTCTTTAGGACCATCTGATTCTGATAATTTCACTCACAGTCTGAGAGGTGTAATTCCACGGAGCTTTGAATACTTATTTTTTCTAATTGAGCGAGAAAAAGAAAAGGTACGTTTATTTTGAAATTACTATTGCAGTAATGTCTCACAGTAAAGATTAGCTAGGGTTGGTAAACTGGGTGTGCAGCCATTAAGCTGCCAAGATTATTGTTTCAAATGTATTAATGAGAAATGCTTGCATCCAGTACCCTACCATATTATAGTACAGTTTCTTCAGACACAAGTGTGCTCATATTTTGAGTCTAAAAATGCATCTAGGTTTCTGGATGTTGGTTGTCACCTGGGCATCAGGAATGTATAGTGCGCAGAATATATATGCAATCTAATAGCTTTAGGTACGTCTGAAAAGAGACTTGCTGCCATACAATGACAGACTTCATAAACCCATCTGTTTATAGTGTAAATTACTGTGTTTTTCAGGCTGGCAATGGAAAGAGTTTTCTCTGCAAATGCTCATTTATTGAAATCTACAATGAACAGATATTTGACTTGCTTGATTCTGCTTCAGCTGGACTCTTTCTCAGAGAACACATCAAGAAGGGAGTCTTTGTTGATGGTGCTGTTGAACAGGTGGTGTCATCTGCTGCTGAAGCATACCAGGTATTTTTTGGCACTTTTTAATGCTGGACTATTCATCTTAAATCTTACTTTGTAAATATTCCTCTTGGATTAAAGCACATTTTTTTTGCTTATTTTTTGTCTGTAATGCTTTCCTTCCCCCCATCTCCCTACTTCAAAACACAGTGTAAAAAAAGCTGGTTTAAGTCAATGCTTTCTGACTATCCCATACCTGTAAGAAATCAAAAAGGTTTTAGAGTTTGGAATACCTGAATGGCAATTACAGTAATCTTTCCCCAATGCTTGCTTGCCCTACACATCTCTGAAATAGCTACAGAAAACTACATTTTCTGCTAAGTGGGCTCCATGTGTTCCAGAAAGTTTATTTCTCCATGAGTGATACACATACAGATAGTACTTGTGTGACTTCAATTTATTTTTTTTAATTATTGTTGTGTGTACCGCTAACATACCCCAGTATGGGGTATGTTATGCTTTCAAACAACAGTGGCACTTTTGGAGAAAAGAAGTGACTATTATAACAAGTTCAGCTACTAAGCCTGACTGTAGCTATATCTTTTTTGCTTTTAAAATACTTATATTGGAAAACAGTAAAAAAAGTCCTTGTCCTTGAGATTTTTAAAATCTGTTGCATGGAATTTTGCCTACTGCTGCTATGTCACCTGTATGTAAAGTACAGTCTGACACAGCTGAAATTGTGATGTCTTTCTCGTGCTTAGGTATTAACTATGGGCTGGAGAAACCGTCGTGTAGCATCGACCTCCATGAACAGAGAGTCCTCCAGATCCCATGCAGTTTTCACTATCACAGTGGAATCCATGGAGAAAAACAACGAGGTCGTTAACATTCGGTCCTCCCTGCTCAACCTGGTTGACTTGGCAGGATCTGAGAGACAGAAAGACACCCATACAGAAGGACTGAGGTTAAAGGTTGGTTCTCTAGTATCTGTGTCATCTTTCTCCTTTCAGATGCAGTGCCCTGTTCCTTCCACCAAATCTATTCACTCTTGTTCCCTCCTTTTTAGGAAGCAGGCAACATCAATCGATCACTAAGCTGTCTGGCCCAAGTAATCACAGCACTTGTTGATGTGGGCAATGGCAAACAGAGACACATTTGTTACCGGGATTCCAAGCTCACTTTTCTGCTACGGGTAATATATAGCCTCTGGATTTTATCTGCTACCTGGGATGTAGAAAAATGTATTTCATTGGGCTTTTTAACTATTAAAAGCTGAATTCCAGTGCATTAAAGTTGTTTCAGTATTGGGCAAGTGGAAAAAAGATTGAAAATTGTCTTTTTAGCCTAAACAGATTTCTGATCAATCTATTGCTGTTAACTGAAGACAAATCTATTTATTCTCATAAGCTACTACTACATACATATTTGGAAGTTTTAATGAAAAAAAACACATTTTCATCCTTATAATTTGGGAAATAATGTGTATCGAAGTGCGATATTTAAAGATGTGTTGATACATTTGCTGTGATTTCCAGTATTAGCTTATGTGTGCTTAGGGTTGGTCTGGTGTTAGAGATCAGTTAAATTTAGTCTCCTACCTGAGAGCTTATAGACTCTTTTCAAAATGAATACAAAACAAAGACATAAGCAGTCAAAGATTTGTTGGATGTCAGCACTCACCAAAATTCTGTGACGTATACATAAACGGCTGTAGTATATTTTTGTATTATAATATAGTATTTGTATTATAACACAGTATTGTGATCACAGCAAAATTTCTCAATGTTCTATCCCAGTTCTGTGTAGATTGATGAAACTCTGAGGAATTATGTTCTTCCAATGCAACCCAAAATTCAAAAAAATAAGAAGAGAATTGCTATTACTTTAAGTGGTCATTTTTTTGAGGTGTCTATACTGCAAAGAAGTCCACAGACATGAGCTTCACTACTACAGAGCCAGAATGCCATCAAGGCTTGTGGACTATTCTGTAGTACCAGACTTTTAGTCTTTAGCTATAAATACTGCCTTCCTCTGAGATTTGAGAGTTACTTATTTAACAGTACAGAAATGCTGTGCATGTAAAAGGGAGATGATCCTTTTATATCCTTGGTCAAGAACCTGGTTTGTGGTTTGGTTTGTTAGATAGTTGCAACCAGAAGGAAGATAGGTTGGAACAATGAACAGATGATGTTGAAAGTGGTGTTACCACAAATCTGCTAATTACCAAAAATTATTTTTGCAGT
The DNA here is from genome assembly GCF_963513975.1 of Fringilla coelebs. Lineage (NCBI taxonomy): Eukaryota > Metazoa > Chordata > Aves > Passeriformes > Fringillidae > Fringilla > Fringilla coelebs. Next base: position 107,973,883 of record NC_140028.1, on the reverse strand, counting down.
TTTTAGAATTTTTTGCTCTCCCTGCTGTTCAGATGAAGAAAATACCTCAATACAGTCTGGGTTTTGAAGCCCCCAAAAAAGTCTTTACTTATGGTTGTATCCTTTGTACTCACATTTGAAATAAAATTTGAGAAACTTACTTTCTGTGGGGATATTTGTTAAACGAAATTATTTCTGAAATTTATTTAAAATGATACACAGTATCTTTTAGGTGATGGCTTCCAATTGCGACCAAAAACATGCAAATAAAACTAACTTCCAATTTTTTAAATAGGATTCCCTTGGTGGTAATGCAAAAACGTGTATAATTGCCAACGTTCACCCAGGATCCAAGTGTTTTGGTGAAACATTGTCCACTCTTAATTTTGCTCAGAGAGCAAAGTTGATTAAAAACAAGGTAAGAAAGTTACTTAGGTCATTTAACTTACATATCTGCAAGCAAGGTAGTTTCACTGAAGTACTCCTGTGCTTTCACTAATTTAAGTTGATTTAGCTTATTTGAAAACATTCATTTGCTTTGTGGGCTTTTTTTAAAGACAAATTGTTTTTGAAAAGGGCTTGTTTGCTCTTGGTTAGAAATAAAGGACAACAGCCAAGTAATGGCTGCTAACAGCATGTATTCATTGCTTGCTCTCAGAGCACTTCATCAGAAAAGTAAAAAGTAAATCTATACTAAAAATGCAAATTGACAAAAAGTTCTGATTCAATGTTGTTTCTGTTCACTTGTTCTATATTAATTCTAGTGCCCAAAATGTAATTTTCCATGAGTGGGTGTTTAAATGTATGCTGGCATTTGGCTGAAACTGTGTCTGATGTATACTGCTTTGTTGGTGAAGAAGGTCCAGACAAAATTCTGCAAAAACATTACAATTTTAACATCTAATTCCATCTGAAGTGCAACTTGCTGATTTCTCAGTGAATGGAACTTGGCTTTTTCAAGGAATTCTTCCTTTTCTAAGATGGAAGGAGTTCTCAGTAACTTTACTGGTTTGCATTCTTTGAGTTTTCTCTTACCATGTAAGATTTTTATTTATACCTTTTCCTAATTTTCTCCTTTTTATAAAAGGCTGTAGTAAATGAAGATACACAAGGAAATGTGAACCAGCTGCAAGCTGAGGTCAAGAAGTTGAAAGAGCAGCTTGCTAAACTTAATTCAGTGCCATCTATGTGCAGTAATTCTGTATCACAAGGTAAGAGTTGGAGGTGAGGGAGAATTTGCTACTTCTATAACTCAGAAGGCTGGGGGCCTTCATTAAGTTTCTGAACAATTAGTATTTTTATAGGGACTGATGTACTGGGATTATATATTGCCTTTGGATTCTATTTCCTGTACTTGTATCTGCTGCCTTGCAGAAATTATTAATGTGGTTTTATTTTCTTCTTCCTCATAAGTTTGGGGTACTGGACTATGGTTTTATTATATGATACCTAGATATTCTTCCACTTCTTAAGATACATGTTGCCTAATCCTTTAAGTAACCAAAAGTTTGCATATGATTCCTTGTACATTTTAGTCAGAGGGAAGACACAGTGTTGCATTCTTTTTAAGCTCAGGCCACGATTTTCTTCCCACTTTTCCCTTTTTTGCCCCTTCCAGAAGAAGCTAAGAGGGATGCTTACTTTCAACAGACATTTGATTTCAATATAAGATGGAAATAGAGTTTTTAGGTAATCTCCCATAAGCTTCTCATTTAGGCCATTTTATCTGGAATACAAATCTCAGCAGAGCTTTCCAGTCTGTATGTTTCTCACTAAAATGTGCTGCTTGATAAAGTTTGATTGCAAGGTTGTAAACTTTGTCTTGTAACTTACTGGAGTCAACTCTTTCCTGGTCTTGCCAAGAAATAGAAGACACAGCAGGAAAAGTTATGGCAGAAGTTAGAAAGCCTTGTCTAATATAAAGCATGTGGGCTTGAGTTTTCCCAAGGAAAAAGTACTTCTGTTTTAGCATACAAGTTCAACAAGTAAAAACAAGTCAGAGATGCGGTAGGACACTGAATCATGGTTCATAAATATATGAATATTGCCAGAGGGCTCAATGTTTAGACCCATGATAGAGTTCTGAGGGAAAACAAGTGATGATGGTTAAACACTCAGGAGGAGTTTTGAGAAAAACCTAATATATCAGAGCTGTGGTTGTTCTGTGCAGTTAAATTATGTTTGCATTACTCAATCACAGAAATACAAAATCTGCTTTCTGTGTGCTTCAGAAACGTGATGGCATTTTAAAACATATTAAATCATGATAATGTAGCTATCATGCACCTAGATACTATGGTGATTAGTATTCCATAAATAAGTAGACTTGTCTGTACTAGAATATTCAGACACACTATTTTGAATTAATTTCTAAGTGGATTATTAAGCCCTCTTAATCCCTTGTGTGGACACTTTCCTTCCAGATTAAGCCACTAATTGTCCACATAATTCAAGCTTATTTTCCTAAACTTCCTTCTCATAAACCAGTCAGTCCACTTTTAAAATGTACAAACTGTACTAATAATGGCTTAGTGTTATCAAATTAATTTCAGAGGGATTTTGCATTTTATAGATATGCTTAGCTGAACAGACTAAGTCTTTTACTTTTATTAAAGTCCATTGCAAGGCTGTTTAATGCTTGAGCAACTTTGTTAATTATACAATTATGTAAATTAGCTCTGTTCTTTATCAGCACTTGCAGGTGACTCGGAATAACTGTCTAAACAGTGTGCTCTGGGTATGGCACATGATCTTTGTGGAAGAATTATACTGTTTACAGAATTTATTTGAATTTACTTTACACAATTGTCATGTTATAAATGTAGAAAAACCTAAGTGATATTTTAATAAATATTGCATTTGTTTCTTTGACTTCCCCTACAGATGCTGTTGAAAAAGGGAAGAACATAAATTACATGAACAACTTTCTTGAAGCAATGTTGTTCTGGGAGAAATCAGAAGGTGAAAAGAAGGTAAGAAAACACTGATATTTCTAAGTGCATTCAGTGTACTTTCTGGTGAGAGACCAGTCAGCATATTGAAGCTGACACTCTTAATGATTTTCCTTGATTTTGAATAAAAATACTCTGTCCAAAGATAACAACGTTTGGTAACAAGGGAACTTAGTCAAATGACATTTAAGGTAACATCTGCAGTGCTTAAGGACAATGTTTTAGTAGTGGACTTGGCAGTGGTGGATTAATGGTTGGATCTGATGATCATAAAAGTCTTTTCCAACTGAAATAATTCTATGTTTCTATTCTGTCTTTCAAATTCTGTCAAGCCATAGGATAGCTTTGATAGTATATTTTAAGGGGCAGTGACTTTATTGGGGTTTTCTAATTAAAAAAAAATTGAACAGAACAAGCTTCTGTTTTATTGAATTTTGAATGTTTTAATCAACAGTGTGGGTTTATTAAGCAAATGTCCCAATCATTCTCATTTTATTGTTCGTTGGTCGTGGTATAGTACTGAAATAGACAAAATGGATTTTTTTTTTTCCCTAAAGAAAATTAACTGAAACAGATATACATCTGTGTATAACAGATATACATCTAGTGATGTATATCTGAGGTGCTTAACAGAATACTTACTCTACTAGATCATATTGGAGTTTCTAAGTACAATTTTTGCAACACATGTAATTTTGGTTCTTGATATGAGCTGTTGCTCTCTACAAATCTGCTAAAAACAATAGTCTGTGCATTCACAAAATTACTGTTAACTGAGATTTTGCATGATTTGTCTGCCTGCCATATGTATGTAAGATGTGCACCTTAAAAATTCACTAATCTATGTACTTTCTTAGAATTTATTAGAAAAAGTGGCGCAGCTAGAAGAGCTGTGTGCCAAGAAGGAGAAATTTGTTCAGTCCAATAAAATGATAGTTAAATTCCGGGAGCACCATATTGTTCGCTTGGAGAGGTTGCATAAAGAAGCTGGTGGAATGTTATTGCCAAAAGAGCAAGATGATCTCCTCAGTGACTTGAGGGAGGAAGTGCAGATACTCAGAGAACAGGTAAATCTTTGTTTTTTCTTTCCTGGAACAGTTTTTTTTGGAGAGCTAGCTCCTGTGTTGTAATCCTGTGATGGGTGAATAGGGGCTTTTTAGGAAGGTGAAACAGAAAAGCAGATGATGGGTGATGGGTTCCCTTACAGAAGCATCTCAAACACATGGGGCTTCCCTATGGAAAAGAGACAATGGCTGGGTTTAGAGTTTGAGTTTGCCTAAGAGGAGAGTTTAGTAAGAGTGATGTTGTGGTGGGAGCTTGCCACAGGCCACCTGATCTGGGTTAGGCAGAGGACCAAGTTTCTTTTCAGCAACTCATGGAAGTCTCCAAATCACAAATGCTCATTCAGATGGCAGATTTCAAGCTCTATGACATCAGTTGAAAGGAAAAGACAGCAGGATGGCAATAATGCTGCGGGTTTTGAAAAATAACGTACATGCCAGGTGGACATATAAAGGGGAATGTGGTCCTGGAGCTGTTTGAAGAACAGCTTTGGGTTACTCAGGTGTCTGGTAGGTGTGGTGTCGTTTGTGAGGCAGTTTTGAAGAACAAAGAAAGGCAAGAGAGAAGGCAAATTCTTGAAAAACAATTTCCTCCAAGCACAAGGAGGGAAAAGGAATAAATGTCTTGGCAGAGTAGCATAAATCTGTAGCTCATAATTGAGCTTCAAAAGAAAGGGAGGAAGAAAAGAAATGACAGGACAGTCTTTATTGACTACAGAAACATTAGTATGGCTTGCAAGGAAGCTGCCATTACTGTGGCCTTGAGAAAGCCGAAGTTTAAAGTTAAAATGGAAAAGGGTATCGAGAGCAGCAAGAAAAGCATCCTACTGCTTTATTACCAGTAAAAGAGTAAAAACATAAGATGTAAACTCACTGTCTTGAGAGTAGATTCCAAGGCAGTAAGAAAATTAACCCAAGAAAAACTGAGTAGTTTTAACCTCTGTGGGGAACACCTCTTTTCCTTTTCTATTACAGCTTAATCCTTATTAAAGGTAGTAGAGTAACAGCTAGATAGCTGTAGCATTGTCTGGAAAATAAAAACTGTTGAATAAAACATTGATTACCACAGATGGAACAACACCCACGAATTGCAAAGTACGCCATGGAGAACCATAATCTCAGAGAGGAGAATAAAAAACTTCGTTCTTTGCAATCAGTTAAAAAGGCCCAAGAAATTGATGCTCAGACCATTGCAGAGCTAGAAAAAGCTTTTTTGGAAGCTTCAGCCACAGAGAAAAGTACTAGAGGTAAAAATATGCTAATGTTTTCCAGATAAATGTGCTGACTGCTGTGTGCTGCATATTGTTGAAAATGTCTGTCTTGATGTAATTTTGCCTTCCTCTAAATGGTACCTGAAGACTGATAAAAGAATTTTACTCAATTGTATTCATATTGGTCTTCCAGCAATAGGGAATTTTGATTTGCATCTTGTGAAACTCTATACTCTATCTATAATCTCATTTTATGCTCCATAGTTATCATGAAGACTGCAATAATATTCTTACTGGTTTTCATGTGGACTGTTGCCAATACCTATTTTTGTCAATCTCAATTGCTGCTGTGCTGTTCAAAGCTGACAAACACTTTCATTCTAGTAAGGCTTTAGGTATTTGAGCTGCTGTGTGATTTCAGAGGGTCTGTGTTTGTTCTTTAGGTCACCGCTTACATTCCACCACCACGTCGGTGGAAGGCAACTCACTGGCATCTGTGGAAAGGCTGAAAGCTCATCTGCTGCAGACCCAAGCTGAACTGGCCACTTCAAAGCAAGAATACGAAGAATTTAAGGAGCTAACCAAGTAAGACAAAACAGTATTGAAATATCTGTAATTAAATGGTTTTAAGTCATTATTCATATCGATTTTTGAAAGCCTCAGATCCTGATTATACTGACTAGGCTTGTTATTTGCATGTAAGAAAGGGACAGCTTAAGAATAATGCCATGCACACACAGGTTCCTGTTGAACTCGCTAATTTCCAGACTAGGGAACGGCCATCATTAAATCTGAAGTTATGCCTGCGCTGCTGCAGGATTCTTTGTCTTCTCCAAAGCCACTCTTGATAGCAAGATGCAGAAAAATGCTTCACACCATGCAGTAGATGGACATACCCTTTAATTCTGGTAGTCACCTCCTTAACAGCACTGGGAGAGTTTGGCTTAGTTTCCATACAGAGCAGATGTTTTCAGTAATTGAAATATTACAGGTGGAGGCACTGACAGGAAGTAGGAGTTGATGGGATAGGGGAGAATGAGAGGGGTATTTGGGGCTCTGGTTTTTCATATAATCACTTAAAGCCTGCAAGTTTGAGTCAACATAAATGTAGAATCCAAGCACCCAAGGAAACTCTGGCTGACCTGTTGCTTAATTTTTTATCTCAAATTCAAAGATTTTTTAAGAAGGCAATAAAACTGTTATCTTGAGACTTGTTATGGGAACAAAGGTTTAATTCAAATCAGAGCCAAGACATGGTGTCAGTAGTACATTTATATCCATTATATCCATAAACATGAGGTAAGGCTCTACTTTGCCTTTATTAATGTAGTAAAGAATTTACTGTCATTGTTCTCCTAGAGGGCAGCCCAAGATAATGGGAATGGCCTCACTAATACCTTCAGTGTTCATATGCATGTGAATTATACATTACTTCACTTGATTAACTCCATTTCTGAAAAATTCAGATCTTGTAACTGCAGATAGAAGAAAAATAGCATTTCCAGCAAATGTAATGCAAACCTGGAAGGCAAAAGGGACCAGATTTTTTAAAAATTTATTTTAGTTGTACCTAACAATGTTGTTTTCTGTTGATTTCAGTGAAATTAAAGTGCAATTCTAAAAGCATCAGGCACAATTTTGCCTCCCCACTTCTAATTTTATAAAGTAGCTTTTAATATCCTTTTTGCTCTTTTAGGCAATTGTACAAATCTGTATTTTTATTGTTAGATTTCTGTGTAGCAAGTCCTATGAACTTTATAAATAATAGTATTATGAACTACTGAGGTTATCAATTCAGCAGTCCATCAATTGTTCCATATCATTAATTGCAGTACTCTATTTATAGTTTTATATATTGATTACTTTCTTTTTTTGCCCATTAAATAGATTTCTATTTTATGTATTCCATGTTTTGTGAATGTCTTGCTTTCTTGTTAGTATGTATGCATTTTATTATCAATTAACAACATTTTCTTGGTGGCGTGCAGTCAAACAGAAATGTGTTTTTCAGCCTCTGGAGTCACTAAATTTCACTAAATTTAAACTTGTTTCCAGTTTCAGAGTAACTGAAACTTTACATACAGGTTACATATGCTGTAACTGAATAAAAGTAGAGTAAAATAGTAATTTCACAAAAACAACATATGTTAATTTTTCTGCTGTCCAATTGCAGTCAGAACTTCTACTCTGTTCTCTAAGTTTTGCTGCAGATGCCAAGAGCATGAGGGAAAATGATTGCATTAAACTGCCAAGAGATTAAATAGCATGTTTCCATTTGTGCATAGACTTTGACCCTACCATTATGACAGTAATGGCAACTATCACAGTAACAGCATGTAGTTCTGCAAAATACCTAGTGAAAATTATTCCTAAATTTCTGCTCTACTGTTGGATTTCAGCTAAAGTACTGTTAGAGGGCAAAATAATCTTAACAGAGCAGCACTTTCAAAAAAAAAAAAAGTCTTTAAAGGATTTTCTTTAATCCTGGCAAGCTCCAGTTTAGACTTCTCATATAACTGGATAACATTTTTAAAGCTTAAAACCACATTGGTATGAGTGATATCACTTTCTCATAACAGGAACTGCAGAGCTCTCAGCTTATTTCTTACTGTGTAATGGATTTTTTTTTTTCTGACATGTTTAGTTATCCATCTGCTTGCTTCATTATGCAGGCACAAATAAGCTGCTTAGCTTTTTAATTTTTTATATGTTATTTTTTACTTTTTAATACAGCAGTATTGGCTTTCTTCTCAAAATAATGCATTTCAGTGTTTGGGTAAAAGTTCAGCAGCAGTTTGCTCATTGGCAATACTGCAGTGTATCCTTACTGATAGGAAGGCATACTCATGGAGTAGTTCTGACAGTAGCAAAATACTTCCTAAACAGGAAAAAACAGATGGAACTGGAATCAGAGCTTCAATCGCTTCAGAAAGCCAACCAGCATCTTGAAAACATTCTGGAGGCAACCAAAGCACACAAGCGCCAAGAAGTCTCTCAGCTCCATAAGCTACATAGAGAAAGCCTTAAGGTATGAGAATAAGTTTATTTAAGGCCACACATACTTACTCCTGAGTTGTGCAAGAGTACATACTGTCATTTGTGTGATCCCTTAGCCTGACTAGTTTTCTGGAATGTTCTCCATATGTGATAAACCAAATAGGTTACTTTTTGCTCTGGAGTATTAACTGAATGGCTGCTACTGTCATCAGATGACAAATCTGAAGAAGTAATAGTAGTTCAGAAGTAGCCACTTTAAGTATTTTATTTAATTATTCTGTTTATAGAATTCAAAAAATACAATCCCAGACAAAGTTTTAATTTCATTTTTCAGTTAAAATAAAGACTGCTTTGTAATCTTTGTTACAGAGCATAACCACTCCAACTAGAGCTTACCAGCTGAGGTCTCGCCTTGTACCGCGAATAAGCCCAGATTGTAATTTTGAAGATTTTCAGCATTCTGAAGAGATGATGGATGACATTCTAAAAGAGCCAGTTCCTCCAGAGATGAGTGAACAAGCATGTGAAGCCATTGCTGAGGAGCTCAAAGTGGCACAGGTGAATGTTCTGAATAAAAAGTGTATGTGAAGTGTATGTGCAACTTCATAATAAAGCAGGCTTTGCCATGAAGTACCTCCCCTGCGCCAAGTGCATTTTGATTTGCAGGGGAAACTGAAGCCCCTCATTAATACTTAGCACTAAACAATTCTCTATACATTGTACTTGAAAGAGGATTTACAACAAAAATACTGAAAGTGATTTGAGGGTTGAATATCATAAGTAGTTTATTGCAGGATGTTCATACTTTTTTCTATTTAAACCTGATAACTTGCCTCTGAGGAATCCTCTTTATAAGCTGACAGCTACATTTGGAACAATACACAAGCTTAATATATAATACTGCATTATTTGAAGAAACCTGCCAAATAATGCTTGTCCACCATTATCTTTTCTAGTGGGCAGGGAAGGTCTTTTGTCATATAAAAGAACGCTACAAATTTATCTGAACTACTTTCTAGAAGCTGGAGCTAACTTCAGTGTTTGAAAAACCCTGGCACAACAGCCAAAACCCCTCTTTGATGCTTACCATAGTGCAGAGATCCTGTAAGGAGTTTAATTAGTGTATGTTTTGAATAATTTCTTTTTAAAGCGTTATTTTTCCAAGATAAACATGCATCTGAAAGCTAAGTGTTTATTAGATTCAGTCCTTGTATTCACTGATGGATTTTCTTGTGTTTTGGCAGTTAAGTTAGAAATAGGAGAAATCAGCTACTTAAGATACCAGTTGATTTTTGAGTGTTCTGTTTTCTGTTGGCTCAGGTCATAAAAATAGAAACTTGTTGACTTTCTATATTTAATAAGCACAGACTGCCATATGGCACGTGAAAAAAGTGCAGGATGGGTGCTCTAATTTTGAGTGTCCCTTGTGTCACAGGAGCAACTGAGCACAATGCAGACAAAGCTGGATGAAGAGGAAAGCAAGAATATGAAACTCCAGCAGCATATTAATAAACTAGAGCATCACTCTGCACAAATACAGGAGGTGAGAGAACAATGTAATGTCGGGCTCATGTAACTATCATACAGTCATACTGCTGTGTTGTCTGCTGAGGTGTTGAAATGTTACTTGCATTTTGACAAATTTACATAGCATCATAACTCAGGGCTATGCTGGAAGACAAGGATTTAAAATCATGGAATAGTTTGGTTTGGTTTAAAGCTCCTCTAATCCAACGCCCCTGGAGCTGGAGTAAGCAGAGAAGGTTCATATAACATAACACAACACTGCAGTTCTGAGTTTGGTTTTATTGCTTTAAATCTTGTGACTCCAAGCCTGCTTGAGCTTAAATGAAAGCAAATAAACACTCTTGTGGTTGGATTTGGCCAACTTCATGATTTCTGGAAAACAGCTATAGTCACAAGGAAATTTTAAATTTTGGAATGCTGAAAATACTCGTCTCAGTTGGAACTACCTATCAGATACTTGCAAGTCTTGCTTGATTGCTAGGGTTGTTTTATCATAGAAAAGGAAATAAGGCCTGTATTCTTTCCAGATCAGTCTCACTTGTGATATCTGTGATATCAGCTCCTAAGCTGTTGGTTCCTTTTAAATGAACTTTTTAGATAAGGTAATGTCTTCAGTTATATAAATTATTTTTTGATGGACTTTAAGGGATTTCAGAGTCACCAAATACTGAATTTAAAGAAAAGTGTTTATAATCAGTTGATGAAATTGATTGTTATATTATTGTTACAGTGTGTGGCCTACCCACTCCTACACTTCCTTCTATTTAAAAAATTTTACATTTCTTTCAAGCTTCTTTCATCTGAAAGGAATGACTGGAGTAAAGAGCGCCAGGAGCTCCTTGAACAGATAAAATCACTTGAAAAGCAGCTTCAAGAAAGTCAAAACAATGCTGATTGTAAGTCTTTGTAATACTAAAATTTCATAAAAAGTTTTGAGGTGTCTGACTGTTTTAAATCAACAATAGCATGTGCTGAGTAACTATTTGGGGTGTTAGACATACTGATTTGATTTTCTTTTTTTTTTATAAAAAAAGCGATCCTTAATACTTGCATATCATCTTTGCCTAGTCTTGCACAGTATACAATATTCAAAATGATTCTGTCTTTGAATGTGAAGGAGGTACAAGATACAGTATTTAAAATTAAAATATTAAATAAAAACAAAGGATTAAACCTCTATTGTCTATGGAAATTACAGTGATATTGTGTGGAATGCTTTTGCTTCACCTTTAAAGTTTTGTTGACCCTTTCCATTCATGAAGCCTTTTTGTGTGTGACTTTTGAGATTAATTCCACTGAAAACATGCAGAGCTTTGTGATCCCAGCAGGTTCTATAGCATTCTGTGTGCTATACCTAGCACAGTTTTCCAAATAAGAAGCAAATTATTTTGGCTTTTTTTGACAGTATTAACAAGTGAAGTCCATGACTTGCGCATTGTCCTGCAGTCTGCAGACAAGGAGCTGTCTGATGTAAAACTGGAATATAGTGCCTTTAGGGAAAAGCAAGAGAGAGAAATAAGTCAGCTCTCTGGTAGACATATGGATGTACAGTTCCAGCTGGACAGTGTCAGGTATGTTGGCAGTTTGTTACATCCCTTGTCATCCCTTCTGGATGCATCCAGTGATGTAGTCATCCTGTCCTGTCTGTGAACTTACACTTACATGTCTTCTTTAAAGTTGTTGTTTTGTGTTTGCCCTTGTCTTGTTTGTTTGTGGGCGGGGCAGGGGTGTTTTGTTGGTTTTTGATTGTTTGACTGGGGTTTTTTGACTGTGCTTTTATGCCTATTTCAGGCAACATGGTGGAATTATTAGAAAGAAAACAAAATGTGCCTGCCTTAATTTTGCTTTCCTATATAATTTTCTCATTAAATAGGATGTATCTATAAACTTGATGCTCTCCAAAAGTTTAGTGGACAGTTTGTCAGTCTGGTCACATGAAGCAGGTGACATAATGATGCCTCTCTAAAATTACAAGCAGAAAGAAATCACAAAAAAAAAAAAAAAAAAAAAACACCAACCTGAAGTTTGAGTATCAAAGCCAGAAAAGCTCATTGCCTTGTCTGCAGTAATTGCCATTATCACCAGGAGATGATAATCAGTATGCATTTTAATTACTAATGTGATTTAGTTATGTTGGGTTTTGTTGCTGTTTTGTTTAGTTTGTTTTTGTTGTGCTTTGGTTTTATGTTTTGGGTTTGATTTTTCTTCCTGAAAAACTTCACTACATTTTGCATTATAGCAGGTCATGTCTTAGCTGAAGTAATTTTTTGAGTGAGGCATTGTAAGACCAGGAACCTGGAGCTGAAATTAAATGCTGTGGTTGTATTGGTGCATTCTGTGTCAGCAGAAATACTGTTTGAAGAGTATTTTTTCCCTCTGTATATTATTTGAATATTTTAAAATACAGTTGATTGGAGTATTTTTATAAGGACACAAACCCTTACTAGATTATTTGGTCTGGATTTTTTTATGAAGGCTAGAACATGAAAAGATTCTTGAAGAAAAGGCAAGCCTGCAGGATGACTACGACAATTTGCAGGAGGTGGCCAAGTTTGAGACGGACCAGCTGAAGCAGCAACTTGAGGATGGGAAGCAAGAAGCAGAAGCAATGAAAACTGAGCTGAGTGTAAGACAGTCAAGGATTTTAAAGGACTTGATTATGCAGAACCCAGATTGCCTAATTTCTATTATTGTATCACTGATAACATTCCACAGTAGTAATAGGTTTCTTAGTGATTTCATCTGGAAGATGTACCCAAATTCTTTTTCCAAACTTAGTGCAAGATTTTTGCAACCACGGGCTATCAGAAATATCCAGTGGCATCAGAAATAGTAAGTTTTTAGGCTGAAGAAATTGCTCTGGAAATGTTGAGGGAAATGGGTTAACTACTAAAGGAATAAGACACTCCTTTGAAAAGAATCTTGACATTGAAATGCTGAGATGACCTTTTATCTCAGGGCTAGCCAAGGCTAGCCTAATTATTCTGTCTTTACAAAGCAGTTTCTTAAAATTTTTCATAGTGGATGTGATCTTGTTAAAATGATCTATGGCTTGTGGTGGATCACTGTCCTGCAGTTTAGTTGATACTGTCCTTGAAAGCCTGTCAGATGGTAGTGACTGCAAAATAGCAGCAAGGTTGTTCAAGGGATTTTGCAAATAATTTTGCCTGTGTTTCTGCAGGGGATGTTGTGCCTGCTTGGCTAGTTTGATATAAATTTTCCTTGTTATTGTTTAAGAGAATGCTGATAGATTGAATACTATTGGTTTAAATTCCATATATTTCAGTATTTTGAGCAAATACAGAATTTTAAAACGCCCCCAAATTAATCTACAATTGAAAATTCTAATTTTTCCCTTCACAGCCTTGGATATTGAGAAGCATCATAGCTATATGAAACTATTATTAATGGCACGTGAAAAGATTCAATTACTTAATATAAATTAGAGTTTAGTTTTGAACTTCTTCAGGACAAACTAAAGATCTTCCAGTTTCCAGTTAAGGTTTTCTGGGGTGGTTGGGTTTTTTCAGTCATCTTAAGGATTTGTTTAGATTTTTATTTCCTTTTAAATTGCTTTAGAGACTTTATATTGTAACTTATTATAGCAAACATATGTTTTGATATTCTAGAACCTTTTGCAGCTTCTGAAAACAGAAAAAGAACATAATGAAAAGCTAACATTACAATTACAAGAAGACAAAGAAAACAATTCAAAGTAAGTTTTAACTAGCAGTGGGGTTTATTTTCATCTGACCTCATTGGTGCTATATGTTGTATTCAGATGGGGGTCCCATTTGTAGAGGTGTTTTTCTCCAGATGGGTTTTTATTTCATCCAAATCAGAACAGCAATTCATGTTTATTTAAAGTAATTTCATTGTATAGTTTTTCATGTCAAAGATAAAATTCTGCCACTGATAGCAGTGTAAGGGTAGTAACTAAAGTATTAGACTTTTGTGTAGCACTGAGAAGGTTATAACTGAAGAACTTAGAAACAATTAAGTGCAAATAAAATAAACTCATATCACTTTGTTCTTGTTAAAGTTCTCTTACATTTCTAGTGAGAAATGTAATCAAAACATGTTTTTATTTTTACCAGGGAGCTGTTGAAAGTACTTGAAAAAGGACAGGTGGAGAAACCATTTTCAGAGTTGGAGACACAGTGTGAGCAGCAGGTACAACAGCAGATTTGAATATGTGAATTGTGTGTTCGTGGCTTTCCTTGGGCATTAATAACAATTTTATTGGTGTTCTGACTGTTAGGTTGATTACCAGCAAAATATATGTAGAGTGCTCAGGCTACATATTGTTTTGTTAAGCTACTGGTTAATTTTTTAGGTAAGGTTAACAACTTACTGCCTTTTTTTTCTCATGACTTGATGCTTTATAAAATACACCAAAGGTAGAGAAGACATTCCTTCACAAATATTATTTCTTCTAGGAAGCAAAACTGAGGACATTGGAACAGGAGCTGGCTGCTGCTGAAGAGACTATTGCTTCTTTGAAGAAGACAAATGATACAGATAAGGTTTGGGCTTATTGCTGTTACTGATACACACTCTTGTGGGTAACTGTGTTCTCTAGTAGAGATGAAAGACCAGAGCCTTCCTGTGCTGCTTAGTAATTTTGTGCTTTTGGGCAGTCCTTGCAGTATAGCCAGGTAAAATAAATCCTATTTTTTCCTAGCACGGAGTTGGTAGGGAGGTAGGAAACTGGTATGCATTCAGAGAAAAGGCAAGTTGACTGAAGGTTAAACAAAAAAAAATTAAGGTAAAACTGTCTACTGGACAAAACATTCAATGCCTAAACAATGCATAATTCCCCAGATGATTAATAGAGCCTTCCAGTCAGGGCTCTGTGGTAATGGGCACATGGAAAAGGTAAGAGAGGTGTTGTAAGAATGTGACTGTGTGTCACATTATCTTTATTAGTAAAATCAAAGCACTTCTTTATGTAAGAACTGTTGTAGTATGAAAGCTGAGTTCCCCTAGCGCAAGCATATGTGCTGTCTATAAAACAGCCATAAGAAATCACACGGTGTGTTTAGTGCCTGGCATGATGGAATGGTAAGTATTGCTTTTTCCATCATAAACCCAAAACTCTGACGTGCATAAGGTCAGAATCACCCGTTATTGTCAGTGCAGTGGTGTTTCTTGAATGTGCCTTCTTCCATTACAAATGAACGTACCCTTAAATTATAGTACTTCTGTTCTCCTATTAGTAACCCATTACAGCCTAAGGCTAAATCAGCAGGCCAGTCTTCTCTTCTAATGAACACTGCAAGTTATTTAGTTTTTTGTAAGTGCTTAGAACAAAAGCCACTGATTTAGCAACAAATTTTCTGTTTATTTTTTTATATGTGCAGTTTGAGGACTCATTTTCACCTGATTGATTAATGTTTGGGATTGACAAATTATATATCAAAAAAGTCCAGTTATACATTATATGCATTTTATATGTATTTTATCAGGATTAATTTTTTTATGTTGCAGGAAGTTGTAACTGACTTGATGAGACAGATCCAGGAGCTGAGATCTTCAATTAATCATAAAACTGAGTCCATAGCTGGGCTGACAAGAGAGCTCGAGGATATAAATGTACGTTCTGTCATTTTGAAGGACGTGGTATCGTTCTTTAGAAATGGGATGCAATGGCATGTCTTACCACAGGTCTCAAACAGTCTAACTTGCTGCAGTGTTTTAGAAGGAAACTTCTTTGTTTTGACATATTGAAATCTTCTGAACATTTTATGCCTAAGGCTGTCTCAAAAAGTGAACCCTCTCCATGTGGTGGGTAAAAAGCTGTGTCTCTAAAGGGACCTCTTCACATCCTGTAAACTCCACTCAGCTGACAGTCACATTTAGATTTTCTCAGAAATTGGCAATTTAAGACCTCAGCAATTGAAGCTGAATTGTAAATTCATTTTTGATGGAGTGAATTTTTATGTTGCTGGTATTACTATGTTTTACATCTGAAAACAGTTATAAAGAAGTAAAACTGTGTATTTGAACAACTATGAATAAATATGATGCTTCTGCTTTATTAAAATAGGTCTGGTTTGAAAACTGATAGAGCAACCAACAGAATGCTTTACATAATATGTGTGAACTACAAATGCCAAAGGTTCTACAGAAGAAAAATGTTGATGAGACAGATTTCTAAATATGGTTATCTCTTTAATAATTGTTTTAGTGGGTAATATGTATTGTGGTGGCTAATTCACGTTAATAATCTTTTTATATAATTCTGACAACTAATCTCTATAAACAGTTTGTATCATTTAGCAAGTAAAATATATCATTCTGGTTTTAGTCATTGACACTAATTTCTAAATGTAGTTGTCACAAGATTTGCAATGTATATTTATTTGTCTTCTATTTGCCAACTTTACCTGATAACATGTTTTTCTAAAATATTTAAAATTTGATTTAATGCTTTTTGTAGTACAAGTATAATATTGTTCTGGCTGCAAAAGAAGAAAGCGCGGGAATCATAGAAGATCAGGAAAAGAAGATTGAAGAACTGAAGGAAGCCTTGGAAGGAAGAGAAATAGCTGATAACATTGAGGTAAAAACATTAATGTTGGTGTATTATGATTATTTGTTCAACCAGACCAATTGGATGTGGTTTTGCTTAAAATGCTCATGTAAAACTTAACCTCATTTTAGTTCAAACTACAGCTAGTTAAGCTGTTCGTAAAAGAAATTTTCATGAGATACCTGACAAATTCTGTTAAATTACCATGTTACTTGACATAAATATTTTATAAGCTACTTCATAAAACCTATGCTAAGAGCCTGGTTTAATTTTGTTAAGGCCACTAAGGAATCATCAGCTGAATTTAATGGCAGCTTTAGATGATGCAGCTGAGAAATTAAAATAGGTAGAAGAATATATTATGTTCCACAGTGTCTCTTCTCCCACTGCACTATATTCAGTAATATCTTCTGTTTGCTCATAATTTTAACTAAAAGCTCCACCTGCTGGAAACAGATCTAGGGCACCCATTTGATTCAGATGTGGTTTTGCTTTTTAGTGTTGTATCTTTCTTTAACTCTGTCTTTTCTATTACTGCTGTCACCATTATTTTGTTGAACATGTCAAACAGTCACAAATACTAGCACCTCCTTACACGTAATTTCTACAAGATCATCTGTGATTAGATTTGCTGGTCCAATCAGATAGCACCAATAAACTCTTCCAGGGAGGTGTGTGTTTCTCAAAGGACATTAAACATAATGGAAATCTGTTTTAAAATAAACAGACCGTGTTCATTAATAATAATATCTAAAAGTGACATTCTAAAACCCAAAGCTGAGTTGTCGAGCAAATGGATCACTTTAGGGCTTTTGGCTTTTTTTAAGTTAGTGCCAGTTCCTGTTTCACTGTTATCCTTGGGTATTTCTGGCTCCTGATAAAATTATAGTGTTTCTTCTTTACTTTATACTTCAGTTACTAATTTCTTCATGCTTTCTTAACTGGACAAGAAGAACTAATCTGAGGTGGCATTTAAAATACTAGATGAAGTTTTTCCTTATGTATTAACACATCTTGTTTAGGTATGATGCCCCATCAGATAGGATGGGAGTATAGATCCTAGAATAAATCCAAAGGTATCTATGGAATATCAGTGCACTAAAAAAAGCTGTAATCACTTCAGTGTGATTAAAATCTATACATTCTTTTCTGGTTTCTTTTGAAGTACATATTATATTTTAAAATAGTGACTAATTCCAAAGATCTTCCACTAGAATCTTAATTGTCACTATACTGGGGAAAAGTTGTCATTTTTGTTCTGTAACCAAGACCAAGGATATCAAAATATGCTAAAATAAATTTTTAGATGAATGTTTGCTACAATTCATGATGAAAAAGTAGAAGGAAAAGGGAAATGCTTGTAGCTGTTAGCAATCTTGGCACCAATGACAAAAACATCTTGAAAGAACTGACTTAGAGCAATAACTTTAACATTTCTTTTTTTACACATCCAACAACTTAAAACAGAGGGACCTTCTGTGTGAAGAATTGCGTCATACTGCTGATCAGCTGATAAGTCTGACAGAGGCCTCTAAGAAACACCATGCATTGCTCCAGTGTGCACAGGAAGACATAGCAAAGAAAGAAGCTGTAATCCAGGAACTCAGGGAACAGGTAAAACAAAGAAATATTCACAGTTAGCTCATTGAGAGGGAGCTGTGGTCAATTGTAGCTTCTGAAAAAGGTTTCACTTATCATTTTACAGCATCTGGTACATAGTCCTCTTGGTGAAGAGAAATGCTTCTTCTTGTAAAAGGAAAGTAGTAGCTCAGAAACTTCTGAACAAAGATTAGGTAACTTCTAATGTTTTGGAACTGTTGTCTAGAGATCACAAAAATGTGTACTCTGATAGCAGAGTAAAATTATCAGTACCTGTAAGAGCAGAGCCACCTCAGGTTATCAGCAATGTAACCTAGGGGATTACCTTTTCCTCTGCTTAACACTTACCCACAAACAGTATCATTATGCAATAGAGATAACTGTTGAACTATGTAAATTATGCAGTGGTTTGGAGCTGCTGCAGACTAAATAGCTATGTTAAAACTTTGTTCAAATTATAGCTCTAGTTGTCACAACTATCATAGTGCTAAGTAATATATTTGTGTTGGCAAAGACTCTAATAAGTTATTTTTTGGAAGAGGAGTTCTTTTGTCAAGTTACCATATTCTCTTGGGAAAACTGATCAAATCTACATCACCAAAATCTTTGTACTAAATTATGTTTTGACCAGTACTGTTTGCCAACCAAGTTCATAATAGCTTTTTTCTGTGTTAGCCTGCCCTTTGAAAGGTAGATTGTGTTAGCAAGGCAAGAAAATCAAATACTAATAAGAACAAAATTCAGATGAACTACCAAGTAGTTAGATGTATGCTTGTTGCATACAGCTATTGAAAGTTTAACAGTGATTGACTAAATACAGAAAAGTTATGAAAGTGAACTCTTTGCTAATGTAAAATAACTTGTGGTGTACTTAAGCTTCCTCAAAATATAGAATCTGAGTGCTGTTTTACTTCCTATTTTATGAGCTACTTTAATTCTTCCTGTGTTTCTAATAGTTAGACAAAATGACAGTGGAACTGGAGAACAGGAAGAGTGAATATGAACTGAAAATGAAGCAAATAGATTGCTTTGTGGACTCCTCTTCAGTAACATTTCCTCAGGTATGGCATTTGAGAGAAACATTTTCACATAGTTTGTAATTATTGATGATTTGTCTGCCAGAAACTTGCTAATCTATGTCTCCAGTGAAGTATTAAAACATGTAATCAATACATAAGGAAAACAGTCCTTTACTAATAGTTTGTATGTTTGGTTTTTTTCACTTGCCAGTGTCCTAAAACTCCTCCTAATTTTGATGTGAATTTGGCCAAGCTTTTGGAAACTCATGAGCAAGAAATAGCTGATCGAAGGGCCTCTGCAATAAATCTGGAGCACCTTGTGCATGAACTGAATGAAGAACGAAGAGCAAAAAATTATGAAATTCTAAGGCTGAAGGTACTATGAGTTAATCTCTGCTGGCAATTTGTAAGGTCAAAATAAGACAGACTGCAGAGTTCAGTTTTTTTAGTGAGCTCTGCTTAGTAGTATGTCCATTAAAGCATGAAGGCAGTTTTTGGTTTTACCTTTACCTAGGCTGGGAGCAAGTGGTAACAACTTGCTTGAGATTTCTGTAAATCCCATTTTCCCAAGGACTGTGCTGTTTTGTGTTCGTGAATGTCAAATTGTAACATCATTTTTGCTGCTGAAACAGTTCTCAATATTTGTTGCTGAAACTATTCTCAATAAAGTTTCTAATGTTACTATAGATGGAAGGGTATATTTGCCAGAGGACCATGCCTGTTTTCTGAGAATTATTTTTTGTCTTCTGTTCTACTCAAAAACATGTTCAACTAGAAATGAAAACATGAATTGCAATTTGGTCTTCAAATAAAACGTTTTGGATTTCACTTGCTTAGGAACAATTAAATGAGTTGGAGAACTTGCGTCTGGAAATGCAGATATTGGTGGAGAACAACAGGACTTTACAGAGCCTTGTAGAAGCTCAGAGACCAAGCAAGAACAGGTAAAGTAAAATAAAACACAAAAAATCTCTCTTAACTTAAAATAATTAAGATAAAGTTTACAGGTTTTATGTGAAGTACAGTCTTATGTTTGCCTATTTAGAGATTGACTCAAGCTTTTCTATGAAGATTATTTATTGGCTTGTAAACTTTATAACCCTTAAATCACAAGTTCTTAAATGCAACAAAGTTTTATAAAGGGAATGGAAACAATGTAAAATCATTATATGCATAGTAATTCCTGGGTATTAAATATTGCTGTGTCACTTGTGTAGTTATGGATCCAATAGATAAGGAATGTCCAAATAAATGCAACACAAGTTTCAATATAGACATAAATGAAATTTTAAAGCCTCCAGTATACAATTAGCCTTTGGTCTATTCAAACCACAACTCCTATCAACTAAAAGGAGCAGGGACTTCCTAGCTCATATCCAAATTATATGCCAAAGTCCCAAGTCAGGAATCCAACAAGTGAGGAACACAAAAATAATGCTGTTATTGTTGGAAAATTTGGTCTAGAAAACCTACATAAACTGTGAAAAACAAAGCCACAGAATCCAGTGTTCCATGGCAATGTAACCATTGTTGTTTGATTCTGATTTCCACTTCAATTCACAACACAATTTCAAATGTCTGTTGCAAGCTAAGCAGAAAGCCTTAGAAACAGGATCATTGTTCAGTAACCTACCTGATCTGTTCACAAGATTTTAAGTTACTGAAAACGGTGGTTTTCTTGGAATATGATGCAATTATAAAACTCTTAACCAATTAACTTTTTCCCATATGGCACACTACAAGTGAATTATTTTGGTTGTATGTGTTTTCTTATTTCTATCCAATGTAATTTTGATTAAAAACTACCAAAATAAAAGTTAGCAAAGTCTTTTGAATACAAGAAACTTTTACGTTCTTAACTTGGCAAGACCACTAAGCAGTGATCTTGTAGGAAGTCTTTCTGCAGTCTCATACACATGAACACTGTGAAATAATAAAATATGTACCTCCATCCAAAAGCTGCTCTTGTAGTTTAACCCCAGCCAGCAGCCAGGCTCCACAAAGCCACTCACTCACTCCCCCAGCAGTGGGATCAGAGAGAGAGAATCAGGAGACCAAAAGCCAGAAAACTTGTGGCTTGAGATAATGGCAGTTTAATAGGGAAAGTGAAAGTCACACCCACACATACAAGCAAAGCAAACCAAGGGATTCATTCACCGTTTCCCATGGGCAGGCAGGTGTTCAGGCATCTCCAGGAGAGCAGGGCCCCATCACACACAACGGTGGAAGACAAACACCGTCACTCCAAACCCTTCCTCCTTTCCCCCCACTTTGTTACACACTGAGCATGATGTCACAGGGTCTGCAATGTCCCTTTGGTCACTTTGGGTCACCTGTCCTGGCTGTGTCTCCTCCCAGCCTCACACACAACCCCAGCTTCCCAGCCAGCGTGGCAGTATGGAAGGCAGGAAAAGCCTTGGCTGTGTGCAAGCCCTGCTCAGCAATAAGAAACAGATCTCTGCATTATCAGCCCTGTGTTCAGCACAAATCCAAAACACAGCCTCATAATGGCTGCTGTGAAGATGATTAATTCTACCCCAGCCAAAACCAGCACAGCTGTCTAACAAACATAAGTTGCATATTTATTATATTGGTAATTGTTTCCATTAAAACATTAATTTCTTTCTACTCTGATGAAAGAAAATGTGTTTAGAAGTTTAAACCCCTCCACAGTTTTTTTTATGATGTTCAATACTTTGAATATGAACATGTGTGAAAACAACTGCACACACTTACTGGTTTAATCTGGATAACATGTTTTTACAACTGGTTTCCTCTGTTTGTGAGAAACTTTTTTTCTCATTCTTGAATTTCATAGTGATCAGAAACATCCTGATGTTCAGTACCTTAAAGAGAAAGAGGAAGAGATTGCTGAAGAGCGACTTGCCAAGGTATATAATCCTTCTCATGTCAATTGCTGTTGACCTGCTGTGAAGTATTAATGTGTTTTTTTTTTGGTTGTTTTTTTTTTTTTTTTTTTTTTTTTTGGTCTGGTTGGTTGGTTTGATTTTTTTTGTTTTCATGGCAGCAAAATAAACACCAATTTCTAGTGAATTCTAACAGGCACAGCCTTAGATTAGATTACTTAGCTCTTAGGATTTTTATCTTGGCCTAACACCAGTGAGCAGGGTGTCAGATTGCACAATTAACAAAAACAGATTCAGATTGCTTAATCTGACTCATCCCCAGAATTGGAAAGTGAAGACTGTGTCACTTGCTAATGTCAGGGCTCTGTCAAAGGGAAGTTAATGTCACAGCAGAGGTTTCCATGAGTGTCCCAGACAGAAGAACCCCCTGTTAGAGCTCTGCTGTATGTGTGTGGGCAGAGAGACACTGCTGTGGGTCAGCTGTGCTGGCATGAAATGGGAAATAAGTGCCTACAGCAAAGAGATGAACTTAAAGGGAATATTAGAGATGTGAACTACTAGGTAGTAGGATGATCTGGAATGAGATACGTAGCATCAATTAAGTGACAGATATTTTTAAACATTTATATAGGTGTATGTTAAACATTAAGACTGCATCTAATGTTTTTGAACTTTTGCAGAATAAAGCAGTGGAAGAAATGCTGAAAATCAAAGCAGAGTAAGTCTAACTATTGTTCCTTGAACTGGAAGCTAGTATTAAACTAATAATGACAGAAAAAAAGATACATTTAAGCAATAGTAGTCCAATATCTGAATTGACAAAAGGCATAATTTGGAAGTATTTACACTTCTGCAAGATACCTTGAGTTCTTACTCTTTCTCATCAGTAGGTGGTAGTAGCACCTATTACTACATACCATTATATTAGGACAATACTTTAATGGGTAGAACCAGAAAAACTTAATTGGAAGGGATGTTTTTAATTGTTTAAAGTTATTTATATGCAGTGAATTGTAATAGCATTCCTTTTCAAATTAAATTAAAAAACTGTTCATTTCTTTATTAATATTGCAAATGGTTTATAATTTTAAACATAATGTAATTATTTGGGTTTTATGCTATTTGTTTAAATTTCTATGGTTCAGCTTGAAAAATGAATTTTTTTTTTTTTTTTTTTTTGAGGCTTTCTAAATTGTGTTTGCACTATTGGGCAAGTAGTCCTCAAAATTCAAGTGTTTTGTACCTTGGATGGATAATAGCAAAGAAAGGAAATACTGAATTAGTAGATAAAAATTACATTGAGAATGTCTGTCCTACTGTTCTTTTCCTGATCTGTATTGCTTCAGGATTTATTGTGGCTGAATCTCCTAACATTAGAGTTATTTTCATTTAATGGAATGCTTTCTATGTAAGTAACTTCTTTTGAGGAGGAAGACAGCTCTTATGCACATGGTCACCTCACAAGTAATTCACATTAAATTTTCCAGAAAATGAATACTGAGCAGGTCTTAAACACCACACTTCAGTAAAACAAAACTGATGACAGAAATTTCATGTATGCAATATTTGAATTGATCTGCAAAGTTACTCAAGTTCATAGAAGCAATAGACAGGCTGCTAAGTTTGATGGCACAGTTTAATATCCTGTGACCATATTTGCTGAAAATGTTTTAATTTTATCCAACATGGTACTCATTCTCTTACCTGGCCAACCAAGCAGGCTCAGAACATCTGAACTGCTTAGAGATGTTTCTGAGCAATGAGGCTGTCAAGGGGGAAAAGCTACAGAGAAACAAGCATTTTATAGAGGGAACCTGTAGAGCAGCTGAGTTTAGCTGGAAAATTTACATTCCTTAGGTGAATTAATTCAAAGTGTTCTTCTAGGTGAAGCTTCTGTTTTCAATCATGAGTGGAGTTGTATATCCAGGATTGCAAACAGCGCAGTTCCCAAAGAGAAGAGCAGCTCCAAAACACTGCCTAGTTGATAGTCTCAAACACAAGAACTGTGAAACAGAATGAAATTTTTCCTTTCTTTAGCACTAAGTTCTAAGGGAAATACAATATCTCAAAATAATGCTTTTAAAGGGGCCTCCCTCCATGTCCAAGACTGACTTAGGAATTCAGTTGTATGACATTTTTGTTGGTTTTTAATGTTTTATGATTCCTTTATATTGGCAGATTAGAAGAGACCAAAAATATCCTCAGAATCCAAGAGAAAAGCCGTCATGAAATGACTCTGGAGATGGAACGAACAAGGACTTTGGAGCTCAAAGCATTTAATGAGAAAGAAGAAATTAGATCCAAACTGGAGGAAGCATATGAAGAAAAAGACAGGATTGAAAAGGTTACATATACATAATTTTTTTGTCATCTTCACAGCAGAATCTTATTTAGCAGAGGTACAGCTGGTTTGTTTGGCAGTTTAGCTTTATTTGTGATGTTCTCTGCACTAGTGAAAGTCTGGATACAAAAGTCCCTTAGTAGTACAAATCAAATTGTGCTGCTTTTTTGCTCCTTTTTTGCCTTTTAGAGGGAAATGTCTAAGGAGACATAAGACAAACATGTACTTCCTGAGTGAACCAACTCTTGCATCATATGTTACAACAAATTTGAATGTTAGTATGTTAATAGCTCTAAGAAACTATTGCTTCTGAAAAGAAAAGGAGAGGCTACTGCTAAGAGGTACACAATGTATTTATTATTACAGGAAATGAAATTGCTGAGGAAGCAAGTTGCCTCGCTTGCTGAGGAGAATGGGAAATTACTTGGTCATCAAAACCTAAACCAGAAGATTCAGTATCTTGTGAAACTGAAGAAAGATTATGCTAAACTTACAGAGGTAAGTTGCAGAATAGATTACAGATGGAGTAATGGCCTGACATAGCAAAGAGCTAGGCTTTGAGAATGAAGACTAAAATTCCTGCTCTTCTGTTGGAGAGGAACAGAGATACCTTTGATCTCCATTTTACTTCCTGAAGTATATAGAGTGTATAAAACACTTGAGCAACTCTAGATACTGCTTGTGTAAAAGTACAAAAAAACCCAGGAAGGTGAGGATTATTTCCTTAATATACCCATGTTTTTTCTCTGTTTTACAGGAGACTGAAAAACTACGAGTTGAAAATACTTTTTTGAAAGAATCAAAAAAATGTGACATTTGTAGACAAAATCAGCGGTAATGACCCAAGTAAAACTGCAGGGCCAGATTTTTAAAGTGTACAGAATAAGCAAAAGTCAGTTGTCAAATTTGACTTTTGCTGTGGTTCTGGAATAATCAAGTATTCTAGTTTGCAGATTTTTTGCTGGTAATAACTCTAAGTGAAGATTGTTATTCCAGCTCTGTGGGCAGCTTTCAATAAAATTTTAACACCTTTTTGTAATTTTTTTCAATTAAAAAACTTGATTTTGTATAGATGCTGGGTAGATACTTCCTTGAAACTTCTGTACCTTGCCAAGGAAAAGCTTTCTCCCTGGGAACACACCTGGATTTTTGTCTTCTTTTGTACTATTATTCAGGTTCCTACCACTTCTGAAATGCTACATTTTCCATCAGAGCGAAAATTCAAAAACCACAATTTCTTTGTGTTTGTTTCTTCAGCTAAACATAGAATGATTTTCCTGGGTTGCTTAAAAATAATTTTCATATTAAACTTTGTTCTATAAGACTAAATGTGAATTTAGTAACAGCCTTGTAAATAGTACTATAAATACATTCTTTGTTTCTGTTTTTTCTTTATTTGAAAATAAAATGCTTTTCAAACCTTTTGTCTGTTATTATAGACTTAGAGCTCTATATTAGCACTGCAGGA
Source organism: Fringilla coelebs (assembly GCF_963513975.1). Classification (NCBI taxonomy): domain Eukaryota; kingdom Metazoa; phylum Chordata; class Aves; order Passeriformes; family Fringillidae; genus Fringilla; species Fringilla coelebs. Next base: position 107,948,328 of record NC_140028.1, on the reverse strand, counting down.
AATTCTGAGGGTTTTGCAACCATTTTCTTATCAAAGAAGTGAAAAATGTTAGGAAAGAATATGTGAAACTATGCAGAACCTTTTATAGGAGTACAGCATAAGTTCATTTAATCACACTTAAGCATTTCAGTTATTTGCAATAAATCTTTATCAGTGGAACACAAAATGTTGATTTCTATAGCAATATCAAACTAGGGTTTTTTACTGCCACTAATCCTATCGTTCTGTTTTCTGGCTAATTCATACCGTACTAGTTTTGACCACAAGCACTGGGGCAAAAGGGAATAAAGAGGAAAGATGTGTCTGGTAAAGGGTAGAATATACCTAATGATTTACTACATTATTTGGCTGAGGGAAAAAAGATTTTCCACCACCTTACCTATTTTAAGCTGCAGATTTGTTTCCACTTGAGATCTGATGTGGAGAAATAAAAAGCTGACCTTAAAGGGCAGACGTGTTGGGGTGTCAGTAGAGGTCAGAACTAGCACGGATGAGGAGCACACAGGCCAAGAGGGGTTAATCAAGGGTGCTTTTACTTGTCAGTGCTACGTTCTAGGTTTACAAGTATTGCTTTCCTGTCTCTTTCTGGACTATCTTCATGGCGGCAGAGACGTCTGCCCTGTTTCTGTGTTGTACGTGGCCACAGCAGGAGCGGCGTTGTCCCGCGGCCCCGTGCTTCCCCTTTTGTTTCCATCAATCCCTCGTACACAGGCGAACGCGCGCCCTTCCCTCGCGGCCCGCCCGCTCCCGGCCGGGGCCCGCCCGCCGGGGCGGCGCTGGCGCTGCGCGGGGCCGGGCCGGGCCATGCGGGCGGCGGCGGCGGCGGCGGCCGCGGGAGGCCTGGGGGCGGCGGCGGCTGCCGCGGCGAAGCTGGCGCTGGGCCCGGGCCGGGAGGCCGGCGGCCCGGTAAGGAAGGAGCGGGCGGTGCGGGGCGGCCCGCAGGCGGCACTCAGCGCCGGGGCTCGCGGTGCTCGTCGCGGCGGTTCTTCCGCCGGCGCTGCCGGGGCTGCCCCGGATTAGCAGGGAGAGGGGGGCGGTGTCGGAGGGCGGAGCCGTGACTCAGGCCGGGGGGAGCCCGGCCTTGCGGGGCTGAGTAATGCGCCGCGCCGACGTCAGCAGCGCGGGGAGCCCGGCGGGGCTGCCCGGTGTGAGGGGAACGAGCGTGGTACGGGAATGCCCCGAGCCAAGCCCAACTCTGGGAGCCCATATCCAGTCCTTCCACGTCAGTGTTACTTTAAAGCAGGATGTTAGTATGACTGAGCATCAAATGCTTGTTCTCAGCCCACTGTTTTGCTGATAGTAGCGCCCTTCTGTCCTTTATTCTATCTCTGCTCGGCCCTGAGCAGAGCAGAGAGGCGCAGCCCTTCACTTCCTCTCTGCTTCTCTTTGGGTGTTCATCATGGGTGATGATCTTTGACTGGGTCGTGTTTCACAAACCTCCGTGTGCATGAGGTTACATGGGACTGCTGGCCCTTCACCCCAGAGCTGTGTCCTTACCTCCAGGAGTGACCCCTGGCACAGCAGAGGAGGAGATGGACACCAGGTCGTGTGGGAGTGGGAGCAGGAGGAAGGCAGCATACATGTAACCTAAAAGCGCTTTGGGGAGACTCAGTTAGGCGTAGGTTGTTACTCACATGGCAAATGTATAAAAGGGAACCCCCAAGGGGAAGCTAGAGCTGAAACAAATCCAGCCTTGCACAAGAGAAAAAAAAAAAAAAAAAAAGAAATTGACCTGTATGATTATTAGAGAGAGTTAAAAAGGCAAAAACAGTACCTGCCAATCCTGTTGATCCCTTCTGAGATCTCAGAAAGGAGAAATAAAATAAAAAAAACTCCTGATACTTTTCACTCTGCCCAAAAAACTCCAAATTTTGCTCTTTACTGAGAGAATAGCAGAGCATGGAATTACTGAAAGTGCTGACAGCATCTTTTCTGAGTATTTTTCTCTGTTGAAATTTATAAAAATATTGCTCTTTTGGGGGGAAGCAGGGGTGGGGGAGGTTGGTACTTCTTTTTTTTTTAATGTTCTGTGACAAAATATGGCGTTGTTGATGTGAAGTGTTGCCAGAAGGTCAGGAGAGATTATCCCTCCCCTCTACTCAGCCCCAGTGAGGCTACACCCGGAGTTTTGAATTGTTCTGAGCCCTCCACTGCAAAAAAAGAGATGGAGCTACTGGAGAATCCAGCAAAGCTCATAAAGGTGATGAAGGGATCAGAGCATCTTCTTGGTGAGGAGAGGCTGAAAGAGCTGGGACTGTTCCTCCTGGAGAAGAGAAGGTTCAGGGGGGTCTTTTCAATGTGTAGAAGTACCCGCAGGGAGGGCGCACAAAGGATGAAGCCAAGCTCATTCCAGTGGTGCCCAGTAACAAGACCAGAGGCAAAGGGCATGTATTGAAATGGGCAGTTCCCTCTGAACATCCAAAAACTGTGAGGGTGACCAGGCACTGGCCCAGGTTGCCCAGGGATGTGGTGGAGTCTCCATCCTTGGAGATACTCATGTACTGTCGGGACATGGACCTGGACAATCTGCTGGAATTATGAGGTTGGACCAGATGAACTCCGGAGATCCTTTTCTACCTCTGTCATGCTGTTTTCCTGTGACTGTTTCTTTTTTATGGGCAGATTGGATTGTTTTGGTTTTCAGGTCCACTCCAGGTGACAATTAATAATTAAATTAATCAGCTTAGCTGTAAAACTAGACAAGTTTTATGTAAATGCCATAATTTTCCTAGTAAATGCCATAATCTTCCATAGTTTAAATTGCATGGGACTGTAGATGCATAGAGTATGTGCATGCATGTGGCAAAGGCATTTCTGCAGAGCAGCCATGAGGTGACAGAGATTCAAGGGGTTTTGTGTTGGAGGAAGAGCTACAGAAATCCCAAAACAAGTGGGATAGCAGCCATCAGTTGTGCAGTGTGGAACGGCAGCAAAAAGTGTATTGACACTTCTAAGAGCTGATGATGCAGGGTAGCAGGATACACCACGGCACCACAGGGATGGAATTCCTGACCACAAGGATGTGTTGTGGTGGCCCAGCCTGAGAGCAGTGTGACCAGGAAGGGTCATTGCACTTGAACAAAAGTTTTTCTTTGCTTTCTCCGCTCCCCTGCCAGTCTTCATCTAAAATTACTTCTGCCACTTCAGGAGTGATTCTGGATTATCTGAAATGTACACTGAAATTAATCTTTGCTTAGAAAAGCAATCAGAACAGTAATCCTTGACTCATTGGGGTGGCTCAGCTGAGTCCTTCGCAGGGGAGGAATTTACTTCCCTCCTTCCTTGTGGGGAACACGTTGGGGATGTTTCTGTCTCTCTGTCTGCGTACCATTGCAATGACCACTCTGCTGCCCTGGGCACAGAGAAACTTTACCTTTCTCTGATAAACTTTCCTTCTGGGCATGTGCCACCTGCAGCTGATTTCCCTGGCTCTGCATTAGGAGATCAGAAGAAGCCGTGGGTTCTGGGTCACTTTTGAAGGTGGCATAGTTGCTGTGATGGTGGAAGCCAGCTTTGCTTCACCACCAGTAGTCTCAGACTAGCTCAAGTCTGGCAAGATCTCAGGAAATCTCTAGTCCAACCTTTGCTTGGACTAGATCTTCTCCAGTTAAGTTTTAAATACTTAGAAGGTCAGAGAGCCCATGACCTCTGTTCCAGTGCTTGATCACCTTTGCTTTTCCTCATAATGAATTTCATTTGTTCCATACTTCACTTGTTGCCTCTTGTCATATCCTAACAGACCTTGGAGAAGAGCCTGGGTTCCATCCCTCTACACCCTTGGGCTAATGGTTGAAGGCAGTAACAAGATTTTTTAAGGCTTTTTTTTTTACCTCAGCAGCATGGTCTCTTTCTGCTCCAGAAATACACTGGAGTTAGGTGAAACACAGAGAATTGTTTTCCCCTCTCATCCCCAAGTCTGCTTACTCACTAGAGGTGTGTGGATGTACATAGCTCCCTGTGGAAAGTCAAACTGCCAGGTCATACAGGCAGAGAGTGAAACTGGGAGGCAAACCCCATGCTGTGGTGAGCAGAAGTTTTCTTCCTCAGAGGAGCAGTAGTCGCTGGACATGGTTGTCCCTCTTACCCATCCACACAGGGTTTGCCAGGGTGTCAGTGGGAAAACAAAGTGATTCACTGGGGGAATCATTCTGAATCTTTACTGTTGTCCTGATTAGTTGCAAAAGTTGGTGACCTTTGCCACAAGTGGGGCAAAATGAGGCCACACACCTGCACCATCCCTCACTGGAGTGGGATTAGCCTCAGAGAGCTTGGACCAGCCATCTAGGATGGATTTGCTTTGCGTTGTTTTCCTTTTAACTTTGTGCTTGCCATGTCACTTGCTTCAGAAAACTGTGGGCTTCCCACTGCTTGCAATTAGTAATTTCTTCTTCTGAGTGGGAGCAGGACACAGATGGTGGACACTTGATTTGGGCAGCTGGCAGGAGGACACTGCAGCCATTCCCAGAGGGCAGGTGCTACCTCTGAGCTGTATTTGTTGGTGGCCTCAAGCTTGCATTTCTGTCTGCCTCAAGATGGATCCCACCATGGACTGAAAGGTGGCAGGCTATGAAGCTGTGATTGCTACAGGCATAAACAAAGCTTTGCTTTCACTTGTCACTGTGAGAGTCGTGATCTGCCTGCCTGTGATCTCCCTTGGTGTCTTCACATCAACTACGTTGTACCCAGAGGCTGGGGAGATGGCCTCAGCTGCTTAAGCTAGGAAGGGGTGGGGGGCACTGTGAATGGTGCTGGCTTTTTAGGTGCAACTGTGCCCCTTTTTCAGAGTGAGGCAGTTACACATCTGGTCAGGTTGTCTAAGGAGGGAGATCTTTCTTGAGGCCTTTGAATTCAAAATTGGTTTTTTTGCTACTAAATGCTAGAGCAGAGACCCCATCAGTAAACTTCCCTACTCTCCAGTGAGTAAAACAAGGCAAAAGCCACTCCTTGTGCAAAACAAGGCATGAAGCCACTCAGCTCGCTCTTTCCTCCCAGAGATCCTGCTCACCCTCACTGCAGCAGCAGGCCAGGCCACGTCCTGGGAGCTCATAAGGATCAGTGCCTTGGGACCGCCCAGGTCTTGGCTCACACTCACAGCTGGGTTCTGGAGCACACACAGTGTACATCTGTGGTGTTTGTCAGACTGAATTTGACCCTTTTCCATACATCAAGTGATATGTGAAGGACATTTATGGGCGTTGTGTGGCACCACTTCATGAACTGGAGAGCTTTCGTTGGCTTCTGGCATGGCAGCTGCTGCACATTATCCTAGCACTTCTCAGGTTGTAGTGTGAGGCTGGGCTTGCAGCAGGACATGGCAGGCTCACAGTCTGTCCAGAGCCATTTTCTTGTTTCCATTTCCTTTTGTGATTTAATATATTCATCTTCGTGTAATACCAGCCATAATTCAGTTTTAAAAGCCCACGCCATTAGGTTTGGCTCCAAAGTGTGCATGAATTATTGAGGTTGAATAAGTGGGGGGTGAAAATACACAGAGTTTTCCATTTTGTCCTGCAGCTGTCAGTGTTGCTTCGCCTCAGCTGTGTTGGCCTGGTGTTTGTGTGCAATGCAGTGATGTGGACAGTCTTCACAAAAGCCTTACGACTCTCCTCCTCCTCAGCTGCTGCCTCTGTGACAACGACAGCCTCCAACTTCATCTCTTCGGTGAGTAGACTCCTTCCCCAGACACCAAAGCCTGAGGAGCACAGCGAGGTGGGAATGCTGGTTGTAACTCATCTCCCAGTGCAACCAGCATTGCTGGCACAAAGGGAGAGTTACAGGCAGATGGGAAATGATTGTGTCAGGCCTCAGCTGCTCTGATAGCTGTTCACAGCACAGGTGGTGGAACTTTCCTCAGTGGGGCAGGAGGAAGGGTGCTGCTGTATGCCTTGCAGCAGCAACACAGTTTACCAAAGTTTTCTGTATACCAGTGGGAGCTGGAGCTGGGAGCTTTGCTTCATTTTGAACTTTTCTTTTGCAGCACCTCACTTGTGACAAGCCAGAGTCACCCTAGCTGGATCTGAAGATGCATCACTTTGTCTTTGACCCACGGGTTTTTTTCACTTGCTTTTCGCTTTTGACAGCAGTCCACCTTGTTTCTGTGCTCCAGCTGGCAGACAGCTCATGATGGTGTCCAGTAATCGACAGTCATAATAAATGCCCAGCCAGTGGGAAATTTGGCTCCTGAGAAGCACTGGGAAGGCACATGTGTATCTGTCAAATCCTGCTTAGGAGCCACAGTATGGCTGTGCTTCTAGGTTGCTGGTGGAGTTGGTCATCTCCAGCATCATCTTCAGCAGCCATTCCTGTTGGTCATCCCAGTAGGAGTTTCCTCAACCAGGTTTTTTCCAGGGCCGTCTCTGCCAGAAGTCCTCACAGCTCTGGCAGCACAAGAGGCCTTGGGGCAGCTCGGCCCAGCAAAGCTTTTTGTCTCTCTTTTCCTTCAGGCTATCCTGGGAAGATTGCTCTTCGGGGAGACATGGACACCTCTGTGGTGGGTCGGCCTCGCCATGACAGTCTGCGGGCTCATGCTGCTGCACACGGCTGCACCCCAGCTGGTGCCAGTCCCAGTGGAGAAGAAGGAATGATAGCTGCTGCAGGGTCACAGTGCCATGCTGCCCCTCTCCAGCCTGTCTCATGACAGCACCCCCAGTCCCCACTGGCCTCTGAACACGTCAGCCCCCGAGGTGCTAACCCCTGCTCACTGCTCATCTGCTGACTTGCAAAATCACATTGGTCGCATTTTTCCTGGTGGTGGTATGGTGGCAGTGACAGCTCGGAGGGAGCTGGTCAACTCTGAGTCAGTATTGTGAAAATCAGGGCCAGAGGCTTATCAGCCACTCCTCCTCTTCACACCCTGTGGCTGTGGAGCTTTCCCAGTTAGGGGAATGCTGAAAGTAAACATGGTGGCTGTGGAAGGTGCTTGTGCAGTAGTATTTTTCCATGAAAGGACCTGTTCCAAAACAGAAGAGCAATCAAAACTAGAGGCTGAAGGCAGCTGTTATTTCTGCTCTGCTGTTCCTGACTTTCTGTCTCTTGAAATGGTTCTATGCCCACTGCTACCTGTAAGGCTGTGGAGACTTTCGTGAATTCATTCAGTTTCCTCTATCAGTCACATACACCTCTGAACTTGCCATTTGTATGTGACGTCTAGAATTTTCACTTACCCATTCCTGACATTTTAGTCACTGTAAGGTTGCTGCTCTTTCCTTTAAACCCTTATCCAGAATAGGGTTTTGATCACCATTCCTGCTTTGTGTAGGTCAGACTAATTTTGGGACATTTCAACAGGCAACCTGCTTTCAGTTGGAGTGTCCATGTTCAGTACATCCCTCATCCCGACTCAAGTTGGCAATTGCTTTAATGTTTGGTAAAAGGGAGTTTCTCAAGCCATGTTTTTTCTACACCTCTGGATGATGCTTATTCCATTGATGTGATGTGATCAACCAGATCACTGGTATCTGCTAAATTTTGCATCAGTGATTACCCCATGTTCAGGTGTCAGTTTGGTGAATGTGTCACACATCGTCATTTGTCAGGTATCGGCTTAATTCCCCTGCCCACTTCTTTTTTTAACTCCTTGGAAATCCTTCAGTTGGAATTAAGAAATATAATCATGCCTATAAATCTATGCATCATGGTGGTGATATTGCTTGCTTGCTCTGGGCTTGCCAGGTTGTCTCTGTCATCTTGTAATGACAGAAGGTGAGTCACAGTTGTGGCATGTGCAGAAAACCTAAGGACACGTCTCTGTGAGCATCTGTATCTGAACCTGGCAGATCTGTGCTGTGTCAAGTGTAAAATAGACTTGTGGACGGAATTGCCACTGGAGTTTGGTTTGTGCCTTCTTTGAATCAGAAGAGTCACTGTCTCCCAGAAGAGGCCAAGAGCCATTTGCTCTGTTCCCTGCCATTCTAGCTCACCACATCTGGCAGCTGTGTCCCAAGAGTAGCAAAACCTTCTTTGACAGGAAGACTTGAGAGCCTCAGTGTGCTCTCAAGTCTTCCTGTCAAAGAGGGGAGCTGCATATGTGGTGGGGGAGAGGGCAGAGTGCTCTGACTGCCTTCTCTCCCTGCCACCATGGGTCTTTGCACCTGGAGAGCTCTCTGGGTGGCAGCAGTGCTAGAATGGGACACATCCAGTTGCCTGGGAAGCTGGGACCTGACACAGGGACCCAGCATCCCTCCTAGGTCTGCAGGCATGACAGCCAGGAGCCATGCATTTCTGAGTACATCAGGTCTCCTCACATCTTCATAGATTATGGAAAATTAATGAAGCCTGATTTATTTGCCCTTGTTATTAACCCTCAGCCAGCTGTAAGCCATGGCTGCCTTCATGCAAACAGTAGTAGAAGGACCAGGCACTCTGGTTAATTTGGCTGTTGTCCCGTTTCGTAGTAAACCATTTGGAAAGCTTTTTAACGTGGACTATCTCAAAACTGACGTTTCTTTATTACGGTCATTGTTGGAGGTCTGGGTTAGGAGGTGTTTCTTCGGAAGCGGAACGTGTACAGAAGGTGTGAGCAGCACTTTACTTCATAGTGCTCCCTTTAAGGCAGGTGAATATAAACCAGGGCTGTAAATTCATAAATACTTGAAAGTGGGAACGGAAGTAAGTTTTTCACCAATTCCCATGATAAAGAAAGATTGCCAAACAGGGTTCATTTTATGGCAAAATCCCTCCCCTCTTGTGTACACAAGAGTTTCGCCGTGTCTGCCAGTGCGGCCAGGGCTACAAGAAAAACTGTAATCACTGTGTGGCAAAGTACTGTACTTCTGGTAAACCATTCATATGGGATCATCCAAAATGTGGCTGAAGGTAATTTAAAGAAACCAGAAGGGAATTTCTAAAATAAAACTGTGTCCAAAGCTCAGTGGCTGAATTTTTTTATTTATAGATATTTTAGACCACACGCATACACACAATAAAGTGATGTGATGAGCCGTGTTTGACAAGTCTGTGGTTCAGATATGGTGGACCTTGTAAGGTGTCTGAAGATCATGGCCAACTCTAAGACATTGGTTTACCAGGGCAGAAGGTGAGTTACCTTCATGTGGGAACTACACCAGTGTGCATGCATAAAGTTTTTGCTCAGTTGAGGTGAGGTATTGTTAGAGAAGAGTCTTGGGCACATGTTTCCAGTCATTCCAGCAAAATCTCACAGAAACCCAGTGCTGTATCTACAGCACTGGTGGGCAGGGGCAAAGCCACGGACATTGTCTGCCTGGGCTTGTGCAACATATTAGACACTGTCCTGCACAAAATCCTTGTCTCTAAATTGGAGACATAAATTTGATGCCAGACACACCTGCAAGCCGGGCAGAGACATGACTGACAGCAGACTTCTGGCGAAGGACTTACCGGGTGGTGGCTGACCAGAAACTCAACATGAGCCAGCAGTGTGGGCTCGCAGCCCAGAAAGGCAAACAAATCCTGGGCTGCATCTAAAGGAGTGTGGCCAGCAGGTGGAGGGAGGTGATTCTGTCCTTCTGCTCTGCTCTCGTGAGACCCCATCTGTGGTGCTGCATCCAACTCTGGTGCCCCGACATAGGAGGAACATGCAACTGTTGGAGCAAATCCAGGAGGCCACAAAATTGATAAGGGGACTAGAGCACCTGGTGCAGGAAGACAGGCTGAGAAAGTTGGGGCTGTTCAGCCTGGAGAAGAGAAGGTTGTGTGGAGACCTCATAGCAACCTTCCAGTATCTGAAGGAGGCCTACAGGGAAGCCAGGGAGGGACTCTTCATCAGGAACTACAGTGACAGGACAGGGAGTAATGGGGACAAATTGAACCAGGGGAAATTTAGGTTAGATAAAAGGATAGAAATCCTACTGGAATAGGTTGCCCAGAGAAGCTGTGGATGCCCCATCCCTGGCACTATTCAAGGCCAAGTTGGATGGAGTTCTGAGCAGCCTGGTCTAGTGGAAGGTGTCCCTGGTCCTGCCAGGGTGTTTGGAGCTAGATGATCTTTAAGGTCCCTTTCAACACAAACCACTCCATGATTCTCTCACCTCCCAAGTGCTGGTTGTAATGAGTGTTTCCTTCACCTACCTCTCATTCTCAAACACAACATGTTGTTTTTCATCATCTTGTTCCATCATCAGACATGACCATACCATGTCATACTTTTAAACAGTAGAAGAAGCAGGTGCATGGTTAACAGGAAGGCTCACAATGACACTCAGGAAAATTCAAATAAGAATATTTGAATTAATGGTTGGAAGCAGAAACAGAAAAACAGAAATATGTTGTATAAACAAAGTCCAGGAGTATTGTATTCTAAGGTAAACAATGTCTCATATACCTTTACAAGGAACAAAGCCAAATGAAATTACAGTTTCAGTTGAACCATAAACCATAATTTGACTGATTAGATAAGGAAATATACATAAAAACTTTTAAATGTCCCTGTTGTCATTGACAAGGAGTCACTGAAAGTTTGTACAGCATCTCAGTCACAGCATATATTGAAATCACTTGAAGGATGGTATGTTTGCCTAGGTAATGCTTATTTGAAGTAGATGCGATAAATAAGTTTGGTGTATTCAAAATTTCCAAGGAATTTGACTCAGTCCTCTCTGCTAACCCTTCAGAGACCTTAAATGATCACAGCACAAGAGTGTCCCACATGCACATATAATTACATGATCTTGCAAGCAGTGGGCTGTTTCCAAAGAAGGAAGTCCTGTGACACAACATGCCAGAAGAGCGGCTCTGACCTTGTCTGACACAGAAAAAAACGTGAAATTAGGAATAAATGGGTACTAATCCTGACGTGTTTGGGGTGCTCTTCTGCAGAACCTTCATTCTGGGTATCTGAGAAGTGCAGAGGGAAGTTGCACAATATGGGCACTTATCTACAGCAAGTGGTGTGGTGCCTGCAGCTCACTTGATCTTGGAGAAAAATCTGGGGTGAGCTCAGGTCAGTGGTAAAAGCCTTCCCAGGAGAACCAGGGCTTTGCCCCTAAAAATCAAGTATGCGGCGTGTTGTACCACGTGACTTCTTAATGGAAAGGATTGAAGAAGACAACATTCCTGAGAATGTTGTCCTTCCTGAGGACAGAACAAAGTACTTTAGTAACACCTTCTTGCTTTAGGTAGATGGTTGTTGGGCTGTGTGTTTCAGCACCCTTTCTAAGGCAAGTCTCTTTCCAGGTATTTAACACCGAAAAAAAAGGTCAGCAACTTGCTTGTAAAATCTGAGATGAGATCCTGGGCCATGGACAGGAAGGAGGGGGAAACCCTGTGGGTTGGGCAGGGGCAGCCAGTCCCCGTGGTGCTCTCCGAGTCCTAACATAGTCCATGGTTCTACCTGGAGTGTTTATCCAGTGCTGGACCCCCAAATTCAAGAGGGGCGTAGGAAACTGATCTGGCTCAAGAATTCCAACGTGGCATGGGCCTAGGAGCAGAGGCAGAGGGATGTGGGCTGGTTGGAGACAAGGAAGGCTCAGGCTGACCCAATTAGCCTTGGAAAGGAGTTCCAGAGGCAGCATAGAAATGGCCAGTACTAAACAATGTAAAAGACACAGGTTGTCTCTTAGGACTTTCAAGCTGGCCATCAGGGGAAAAAATGTCTCCAGGTTAGTTGCCTATACAGGCAGCTGAGTACTCTGCCCATGGAGATCTTCAAGACTCAGCTAGACAAAACCTCAAGTGACTCAATCTAGTGTTGGTGACCATCCCATCTGGGCAGACAGATGGATTTCCTGTGACCTAGGGGCCAATTTCATGATCACCACCATCTGTAACTGGAAACTGGTTTGACCTTCTGTCTCCATGTTTAGTAGTTCCCATTAAATCCTGCTGTGCAATAGAAAGGAGGTTCCCCCTTGAGGTACCATGCAGACCTAGGCTGCCAGAGGCTTGTACTCTTGCAGTGTTAGCCATGGCTCCCAGAGCTGGGCAGGGCTGACCGGCTGCAGCTCCCCAGCGTGGGGTGCCCTGAGGGATGACCAGGAAGCCTGGACCTTGTGTTACTCCATCCCGTGGCTGTGTGCAGCACCACAGTGACCCATGGCCAGCAGGAGAAAGACTGCTTGCCCTGGGAGCAGCCAACCAGCCAGTCATGCTATTCACTCTCCAACCAAGTTTTTTCAGTTTCTGACTGTTTAATGACATTATTCGTTGTTTCAATTTTCCCTTGAGGTTTAAGGAAGGGTGTCTATGAGCGCCTGCACTAATTACCAAATTTCCTAAGCAGCTCCCTTCATGCTTCCCTTGAAGTCCTGAGGGATTGCTGGGTTAAAGCCTGAGGAACTCCTGGGTGGGGCCTCCCACTCCCATTTTGCTGGGGGGAGATGATGCACACCCTGCTTAGCCCCTGCACAGGTTTTGCAGAACACAGAGGCTCCGCCGCACCCTGAGGGGATAAATCCATGACAATGGAAATAAGCGAGAGGGTAGGGCTGCAAGGAGTGGTAGTAGGTGGGGTGCCGGAGATGGTGCCACCACTTTTTGTACATTTTGAACCTGTTGCTCAGTCTCGTTTTCCTCGGAGGTCACTTTGAGCCTCTGAGAGTCGGAACTGCCTGTGGGAGTCGGGGCTGGGGCTCGGCTGTGTGAGCACCTCCGGGCCTCCTTGGCACAAGCAGAGCATCTCTGTTTGTGCAGCGAGAGGTGAGAGTTGGACAGCTCTGCTTGGCACTGGGACCTGCAGTGTGCAATGTCTGAACAGCAGCCAGGGCTTGGACCCTAATTGCTTGCAGTAAATTAAGGCAACACTTAGGGAGCAGTGCCCCAGGGAAGGATGAGGCATTACAAATATATTTTTCAATGCCAGTTGACTGTTTCCTCATCCAGATAGGAGGTAGGTTAAGTGATTTTTTTCCTTCAGGACACTCCAGTGTTAGGCAATCACAAGCATGATTCTACTAGGAGCCGCTGTTGCATGAAAACGCTTCCTAGAAAACCGTGGTAGTCATGGAGTGGAGCATCATGAGCTGCTCTGAAGGACAATAGCCTGGATGCTGTGAAGAGGGGTGGGTGGGAATACTCTGGCTTGGTTGCTTTTCAGGGCAAATAGCCACAGATCCCTTGGCTCAATCAGTCCTGCCACACCTGGAGACTGCCACTTGAGGGATGCATTCAGGGATGGGACAAAACCTTGGCACCTGCTGTGGTTTTGGTCTGCTCTGGTGCAGCACGAGCCAGATCCCCAGCACTGGGTGGGACCATCGGCTCCTTGCAAACCTTGGTCTAGGAAGTTTCTGCCTTCCCACCATGTGACAATTTCAGTTGCAATGCTGGCTGGCGGGAATGCGGCATGGCTCAGTGTGACCTGTAGTCTATAGACCGTGTACATCTTGATGTGTATAGACACACACCCACACAGACAGGTGGGAGAAGCTGTTACACCTCCCCTGCAAAAAGAAATAAAAATGTTACTCGAAGACACTGGCATGCAAGTTTCTGTTTTCTCACTTAGACATTTACAACCTAACACATATCCTGTAGGTGGGAAGGTATTCTTTCAGTATTTTCCTTGTTCGCTGGAGCTGTTTTTAATACATGGATAAACTATTTTATCCCTGATTCAATATTTGTGCTGTTGATTTCCTTGCCCTTACCATTTATTTTTTGCAGCCCTCTTTTGCTTTATTTTTCCTCGTACCTTTTCATATTGTTTGCTTTAGGTGTAGGCTGTGGGTATGTGTTCACACTGCAATCAGTCAGTGTGGTCATACATGCAAGCAAGTTCATGGGTCAGTGGCAGAAGGGTGGATACAGCCCTGGAATAGCTACACCCACCCACTTGTTGGACCCTTTTCAAACACACACTGTAGGTTATGGGATGGCATGGTGAGGGGGGTCCTTCTTCCCATTTCAGATCTCTGGATAGGATGAAGGTGTGAGGAGGGAGTTGGCAAGCTAGGGCCATTCAGACTGCAAAAGAGACTGTGGTGCTTTGTAATAGGGGCTGAGAAGACCCTAAGTTGCATGCAGAAAGTAAGCTAGAATAATGGAGAGGGTGAGCTGTCAATTGTCTCCTCTGCCACGAGGACGGGGGCCACAAGGGAAGCCAGCAAGTGTCAAAGCCAAAGGAGCTTCCTCTTCTTGCAATGTGTCATTAGGATGAGGAACTCCTGCCTGCAGGAAGCAGCAGAGGCTAACTTGTTCATCAGGTTCAAAAAGTGGGCAAATATTTTTAAAACATGACATGATGGAGATCTTTCTTTGTCATTTATTGCACAAAATTCCAAAGTATTTTGCCGAGAAGCAGAAGTACTTCATGTTGAGTTGTTTTAGACTAATACGTATTTCATGCGTATTTCAATGTTTCCAGTGCAACAGTACTGAGGGTCAAGAAGTACTAGAACTGAGGGTCAAGAAGTCATAGTACTGAAATTCCAGGTTCAGCCTTCACACGTTGTTATTCCATATATCTAGACTGATATTGCAATTTTACCTTTTGCACCTTAGCCAGGAAAGGGATCTTAAAAAATATTTTAACATCATAGAATTTTGGCTTGCTCTTAAAGCAGCTCTCTCTTTGTCAGCAGCCTAAACCTTCAGTTTTTGGGCCCATAGAATGTTTCTTTCAGGGCAGGGAGAGTGTTTTGCCTGAGTAGCTGTATGTTTGATATATGTGGAGGAATGGTCGCTGTTTGATCTCTGTCTTTGCCTTCTCCAGGAGCAGAGCCCTTGGGTGGTGCTGGGCTGGGCACGGGGTGATAACAGTTTTCATTCCTTCTGCAGGTAAGTGCCCAAAGCCAGTCACCTATATCCCTTACTTAGGTCCAAAAATCCTCTCAGTGTTCAGCTGGAAGGAAGGAGTAGGGCTTCCATGACTCTTGTGGGTCCCTTACAACTCAGGATCGTCTATGATTTCACGATGCTGTGAAACAGTGGAATTTCCATAATACCTATACTGGCATCAATCACTTCTCTGGTATTTGCCTGTGAGAAATTCATTACCAGGTACCTGGGGCCAGATGACTTGGAATCAGTGTTAAGATCTGGGCTTGGCCATCTTTCATCAGCCCCTGACGTCCGAATGCCTAGCACAAGCTGGCTCATGTTGGATTAGAAGTGAATCTGCCTGCTGGATCCACGGGATGCCCTGTGGGCACAGACCACTGTCATGGTCCATGGTCGAAGTATGTGAGTGAGAAGTGATCAAATCAATGCTCCTTTCAGAGTAACAGCAGCACTGGCACATCAGGATCATTGTGTGGATGTGATGTGTCTCAATGCTAGGACATTCCTAAAGACTGAGGTGCCTCTTAATGAAATTGTGAGAGCAGGACTGATGTAGCACCTCAAACCCAGCTCAAATGAGATGGACCAGACCCTCAGCTGTTCTTCTGTGCTTTTTTTGTCTTTGACACCCCCAGGATTTCTTACTACCTATCACTCCCTAGGCTGTGATTCAGGCAGGACTCAGCACCTCCTAGGTGGTGCACGTGGGAGCAGTCCTGCTGCGGTCAGTGGAGGACATCCTCTCACCGTGGTGCCAGCAGGACCCAGACAGGGGCTGTGTCCGTGTGTTCCGTGCCGGATGCACTGCTCACCCTCTGACACCTCAGAGCAGCCCCGTGGGAAGGCTGAGAGGATGAGTTCACCTTTCCAGAGCGCCGAAAAGGAAACCTTTTGATGCCTTATTTATTTTGAGTGTTACTCTGACTAGACATAGGAAAAAAAAACCCGACAAAACAAAATCAACTTGAAGCCTCAGGTGTTTATAAAAAATGTAGCTCAGTAAATTGCTGTTATAAAGGGCAGCTTCTCATGGGGTTGCGAATGAATGAAAATGTTAAGCTAAGGATTTGTCTTTCATATTTGGC
Source organism: Fringilla coelebs (assembly GCF_963513975.1). Taxonomy (NCBI): domain Eukaryota; kingdom Metazoa; phylum Chordata; class Aves; order Passeriformes; family Fringillidae; genus Fringilla; species Fringilla coelebs. The sequence continues at coordinate 107,932,549 of NC_140028.1, read as the reverse complement.
ATCAATACCTGTGGTCATGCTCTGGAAGTTTGAACTTGTTTTGTCATTTTTGATACACAAAATAAACAAAACCTGAGACAAAGGGCAGGCTTGCAAATAGGGGAGCAGCCACTGGGAAATTTTGTTTTATTTGTTTGCATTTTATTACCTGCTTGTGCCAGTTAATAAGGTGACCTTGCAACAGACAGATGTAGATAAGGCTGACCGCCTCTGTTGTCTTATTTTGCAAGCTGGGAAGTAAATTGCTGAAATTATTGGGAATAGGGAGATTGCCTGTGGGGAAAAAAAAATCTCCCACCACTGTTAATTTAAAAGATTATAGTTTTATGAGACAGATTGAAGTGGTTAACTGTTATAACTGTTTGGGGGTAAAAAAATGAAATTAAAATGGGCTGGTATTTTTCATTGCTTTGTCAAGAAGAAAAAAGCCATGGAGCTGAACCATAGCCAGCCGCTCTGATCAGCAAAGACAGAGGTTTACCTGTAAAAAGATAGAGATCACCTGCTGACAACGTGAAAAAACTTGAAACCACATCTTTTAAAAACATTCCTGTAGTTTAAGCTGAAATTCCTCTTCTCAGACCTTGCCAACAACTCCTGGAGAGTATTAGAGTTCAATGGCCTTTCCTGGCAGGGCAGGCTGGTACGAGCCAGGGGCGGGAGGTTGTGTTGGGAGCATGGTACCACGCACCAAGCTTAGTTTTGTTGAATTGAGATACTACCAGTGTGTAGAGAAAGATAATGGGAATGAGCTAGATCAGCAACTGCACAAAGCAAAAGGAGAACTGAAAGCATGCCCCAATGGCCAAACCTCCCCCCAAAAAAGCCACCTTCCAAGATGGAGTGAGTTCAAAGGTGGCAGGGCATAACCCACACCCATGTAATTTTTACAATCTTTCCTTGAACTCTGAGGTTTAAAGTGAGGGTGAGGACAAGCACACTGTTGAAATCAAAGTTTTGCAAAACTCCACAGGACTGGAAGTATGACTGTCCCTAGTGAATACATGCCCTGCTTCCCTTGCTCACCCTCCAGCACACATCTAGAACATTTTTTTTCAGAAGTAAAGTGTTACCAACATAAATCTGTTCCTGTTTGCAAAAATCTGTAATTTTGCTGTAGGACTCTTGTGTCAACACAATTTAAGCTGCCTCCAACCAAGCATAGAATGATGTATAAAACAGGTTGAGACTGGATTAGGAAGCTACTGTCAGTGACTTCAGCTGATGTAGATTACTCTTGCTGCAGTTAAGTGGAAACCAGTAAGATACATCATAAATGTTCAGATTACATGCATTACTGGTTGTGTTGTTGTACTGACATTCCATGTATACTTCACTTCATCCCATACTGCTTCTAAACAAAAATGTCTTTCACCCCCTAGGAGGAAGGAAAGCCAGAATAAAAGAGCCACGGAAGGGTAAACCAGGGCTGCAGTGGTTTTGTCAATAGTGAAATACGTAGTTGCCAGCGCATTGTCTGGTGCTGAATGCTGAGTGATGCTCCGTCTGCTAAGAACATTGGTGGTTCCAATGTTCTTGTTCATCTTCAGATGTCCGGCGAGATTATGGATGTGTGCTGAACCCTGGGTGCCCCGTGGTGCCCTAGTCACGCTCTCAAGCAAGGACTCCCAACATACACCTGCCAGCAAGCAGTGACACGCTCGGAGGGTGGTATCTGCTAACTCAGCTGCACGTTTGCACCAAGGGAAACAGTCCTCCTAAAAGGAAATACCTGCTGACCTAAACCAGTGGAGAAAAGTCGGTGCCTTTGAAGGCTTCCAAAGGGAGAGCTTCCTTAGGAAGAACCCACATTTAGACAAGGCAGCCTTGCAAACAAAATTCTACCTTGCTGAACCTTGAGCTGCTCCCATCGAGGGAGGCATCAGGAGGCTGAGGCTGCTCCCAAGCTGAGCCCCCCCTAAGTTTCTGGGTGCCTGGGGACATTTGTATCTCTTTCTGGACACTGTGCCTGTGTCACTGGTGGCCTGTATACCACCAGCTCTCCTCTCTGTGGTGCAGGCTCATCTTTCCATCTGAGGACCAGGGTGCCAGTGGGGCATGAGGGGTTCAACCATGTCCTGGCAGAGACCTTTGGCAGAGCTGCCAGCAAAGAGCAGCCAGCAAACAGCTCCTGTTCCATCACATTTCTTTCTCCTCCTGGACATAGTCTGATTCTCCTCTTTCCCACTCGGTGCTCCTACTGAACTATCTCCCTTGAAGCCCACCTCATCCTGTGAGGAGGGGGCCAGTGCTAGGATCCTTCAGCTTTTCAACCCACATGTGTAAATGCTGGATTTTAGCCCATGGCTCCAAGTATTTCTGTCCCAAATGTGATGACACAAACCTCATATACTTATAAGAATGTTAGACTGGTCCTAATGGGGAACTCTGTTCTCCTAAGGATTAAATGTTTGTGTGCTTCCTTGTAAAGTTAGCCCTGGAGTTGCAGTCCTGGTGACCTGGATATTAGGGCATAGGTGAATTCTTGTTACTCACCTAGCCTGTGATTTTACTGTTTGTCAGTGAAGGGTCTGTCCACTTGTCATCTGATTATGCAAATTCACCTTCCATGTGAGTTGGGATTTAAGTTTCGCTGTTTTTCAGGGTCTGACTATGTGCAGAGGGAGTTGTAGTCTTTTTTTTTTTTTTTTTTTTCCACGGGAACTTCCTTTCTCGAAACACCACCCCTTGGCAGTGGACCTGCTGACACCTCAGAGCAAGACACAGATAAAAAGGGCAGCCTGTCTTCCTTCTCCACACTCAGAAGCAAGTGGCAGAGACTGCTCGGGAGTTTGGAAGCTGCTGGCACTGCAAGCATCTCGGGTAGAAACTCTGACAAGAACCATGTTCAGCAACACTGGTGAGTTTTTAATGCTTGACATATGTTAGGTGTAAAGTTTGGGAAGTCTCCTGCAGGGAGGATGGCAGCTCCAGAGGTTCTCAGCCCTCTGATTGCTAGGGGTGGCACCCTGAGGAAAGAAGTTTTGATGCCAGCACTGCTCACAGGGGATCAGTTTGCTCTGGCTGGGCAAATTCTGGTTTTGACAGGTTGGTAAACTCACTGCAAGACACAGCTCATTTTTCATCACTGTTCTTCAACCTGTAGACATCTGGTTCTATCAGCGATAATGAGAAAGAAAAGCAAGTCTTTTAAACTTGTTCTACATCAGTGTTAAAACAATTTCTTTCTTTCAGGCTACTTTATCATGTAGATTATTGCTCTTTAGTGATGGCTGATAGCATCTGAAGGAAGTTTCATAATAACTGAAAGGAGAATTTATTTGGGCTTGAGCTCTGTCCCATGGCTGTCCTGCCTGCCCTGTTGTCAGGAGATCCTGCACCTACCTAGCAAGGCACCTGGGTCACTCCTGCAGCAGCTGCTGAACCAGCACCACTGGCCAGCCCATCCCCAGAATGCCCAAAACCCCTGGGGTTTGGGATGTAGCTGAGCAGATGCACATGTGGGCTGGGTGGTGCCTGCAGCAGAGCTGGGAGAAGGTCTCCATGCTTTCAGGAGGGGAGGGGTGTTCTAACACTGCTCTGAGTCCCTCAATTTCAAACCTCTGTACTCTGAGTGTGGATGAGCTGAAATTTTCCAGGAAGTCTCAGACTGCAGCATCTTTGGGATGTGATCTCACATCTCTGGGATGTGCAGGAGTGTTTGCCTGGAGGCTGGGCAAAAATCAGGAGTAAGTGCAGTGTAGCAGACACGGGGCTGGATAGAGCCCCGTGGAGGACAGAGGCTCAGAGATAAGAAAATGCCAAGTCACAGTAACTAAGCCAGAAGCCCTCTCTCCGGTCCTCCAGGCTAGCCTATCTCTCTGCGACCCTACAGGCCATTCTCCCTAACCCTGACAATTGGTCAGTTCCTGAGCCCTTGTACCCCTAAATAAGGGGCTACTTTAGCCCATTCTGGGAGAAGAGCTGTTGCCGGAACCCTTTGCGGACCTCTCAATAAAACCATCGCCGTGGATTCTCCAAGCTCTCTTCTCTCTCTCCGTCTGCCTGAAGCCACTGTTCAAGCCAAAGCACCTTTAGCAAGCTGAGAGCTGGAACTATAACAGAGCTGAGATCACTAAGAGCTGATAACCACTGAGCTTGCTAAGGCAGCTACGGCTGTAGCAGCTTGGGTCTCTGGACGCCCAGCCTCCAAAAGGCTGGAGTATCTGGCCCGAGCCTGCCTGCTCCCTGGGGCACTCTGACCCTGCAGGAATCCAGCTCTCCGGCTATAACTAGCCCAGTGGCTATGTAGTGCAGGTATCCAAATCATGCTCTCTCTTGAAAAACTACAATTCTCATCCCCCTTCCCTTCTGTCCTTCTGAGCAGCCCTTGTTCCCACTGAAGCCAGACATACTATAAATACCCTGCTCCATATTGACAGGTTATTTAAACCCCATCACCTCCTCATCATAAGGAGGAAATAAGGGGAAAAAGGCCCCACATACTTACCAGTGACAAGGTCTCATGTGTCCATCTTTGATCACTGTTCTCTTGAAGCTCTGAACATCTCTCCAGGCAGGCAGTGATGCAATGGGGCTTGTGGGTGAGTGTAGAAAGGAGCTCTATAAAGGATAAATCATGGAAATAGGTGACAAAATACTGCCTTGATTTTTTTCTATTAAAAAAGGAAAAGAAATCTGATTTGAGGTTTGGGTTTGCTTCTGTCCCAGCCCAGGAATGAGCACAAACAGGACTGCCTCTCGCAGCCTCTGTCCTGCATATTCTAGGTATACCCAGCTCTTCTGTAAATCACGAATTTCCGTGTTGGCACACCAAGGTGCCTGTAGGCAGCCAGACACAGGGTGTGTGGGGCCCAGCTCCATGCCCAGGGCAGGAAGCAGGCCAGGAAGACAAAAGCAGCAGGAGAGAGTTGCCCAGGGAAGACAAGCTGCGGCCAAGCCCCCTGGGATGTGGTGATGGGTGCGCCACTGGCTCGCTCTGAGGCATTCCTTGGCACAGGACGCCGCGCCAGTCAGGTCACAGGGTATCGCAGGTGTGTTTGCACAGGAATAAAAGGCAGCACAATTGACAGGCAGCGCTGAGTGGAGACAGGTCTTTGGCACAGTGCTCAGCACGGGCAGGCCATGTTCTAGGGCAGCTCTTGTCAGTGAATCTTCCCCTGTGCTTCCTCAGCATCACTGGGGATGTCCAGAAATGGGATGGATATGCAGTCCCTAAGTTAAGAAATGCTGGATGGATGGATTTCCTTGGGCCCTTTCCCATCGCTATCCCATGTGTTCAACTCTCATATCCCTTTGCATCCCTCTCCCAGGACCAAGCCTTTCTTCTCTCTTCTCAGCCCCTCGCCAGGGTTTTCCATAAAGAACAAGGTTGAGCAACTTTAATTTGGAGTTTTCTTAATGTTTGGAGATTTCTTAATGCTGAGGAAGATGCACTTCCTCTTTGTCCTCAAGAGGGTTAAGCAGATAGTTCCAGCTGAAATTTTTTGACATAAATGCACACACACCCCATTGCGCAAAATATCAGCCCGAGATTGGCGACTGGCATGCAGCAAGCAAACAAAAAGCACTCAAATATTAAGTTGGTTAACAAGAGATTCTGGTCAATTTTAAGTCTGTTTGTTGTGCCAGTTATATCTGGTATATACCTAAGATAAATATGGTTTACATGTTTATGAAGAAGAAACCCACAGAGATATGGTGGGGATCCATGGGTGCTCGGTTCTCTTTACTCAGGGCTGCAGTCGCTGCACAGCGCAGGTTGCAGTAGGAAGCGTGCTGCTGATTTCAGCCTGCCCTGGGACTAGCCCTGCATGAGGCATCTCTCACGCCACACCAGCTACCAGATTCCAGCCTCTTCTGTGTTAGGGATGGCTCTTGTTGATACTCAAATTAACGTGGTTGCCAGGTACCATGCAAATCTGTCAAGACATTTGGTGAATTAATCTCTTCAACCATTATGCTTTTGACTTGCTAATATCAAAGTTACCGTAACCCGTATTTGCCTCTCCCATCCTTCATCTGAATCACTCATGAGAAGAGTGCTTATGAGGTATTGTTACTCCCTGCTGTTCACACGGAATTCATCCTTTGAGGATATTTAATGGGCAGGTACAAGATATAAATGCTCCCGAAGAAATACAGCTCAGCTACATTCCAGCATGCTCTGGCTTTTCCTGTCACAACTGGGCAGCCTGCCAAAACCTCATGCAGTGACCCCCAAATCTCCATCATCATTCAAAGCTGAGAGCTCTCTTTTTGCTCAGGTGTATCACTGGGTTGTGCCTCTCAGAGCTCCACTCCTCTGCCACAGCCCTGAACCACAAGCCACTGGGCACAGAGATGCTGAGGCTTTTCCTGGCCCTGATCCCATCAAGAGTTGAGGGAGAGGAGGCAGTCATTTTAAATATTGTGTCTTAAAAATCAGCTGCTGTGTTGGGAATGAATGGGAGCAAGGCACTTGCAAGGGATTCTTGCTGGGAAGTAAATCTCTGCTGAAGCCAAATGGGAAAAGCAGCCCCCCTGAAGGGGGGCAGTGCTCTGTGGTGAGTGTTCTACAGCAATCCATCCAGAGCAGCTCCTGCTTTGCCCTCTGACTATCTGGCCCTGAGCTGCTGTAACATGATTCTGCCTCCTCCTTCTCCCTCCATGTCTGCCCAGAGGATCTGAGATTCACCTCTGTGTATTTTCTTTAAATTAAATTTTTTTTTCATTTCGTTTCACTTCATTTTATTTTATATTGTCTTTTGCTAGATCTCTTGTTACTCTAGATATTTTGATGACTCGCGGGGCTGCATTAAGAAGAAAACTGTCTTTACTGAGAAAATTACCATCTCTTCTTTTTCCTTTCTCCTTTCCTCCTAATGTTTTTCCAGAGAGCAGTCTGAGAGTCACTGGGGTTGACTTTCTGAAGAGGCAGAACACGCAGCAGCACCACACGGATGGGTACAACATCCAGAGCCTGGTGGTGCGGCGCGGGCAGCCCTTCCAGGTGCTGCTCAGCCTCAGCAGGGAGCTGCGGGCTGCCGACAAGCTGACCCTGCGCTTTGGCATCGGTAAGCAGGGGTCCCTCTGCGGCCACCAGGCAGCACCCTCCTCCTGGCACCGCACAGGCATTGCAGACCTGTGCAACCCTCACTCACACACATGGTCTTGGGTTTGTTTCTAGGTGAAAATCCAATGAAAAACAGGGGGAGCCTGCTGTCGCTGAAACCAGAGCGGGAGAACTTCTACGGGTGGAAAATCTCCCTGGTGGAGAGGAATGGCAACGAGGTAAAGCTCGTGGGCAAGGGGCCCCGTGCCCAGCACCGAGCCCATCGGAAGCTACAGAGCATCCTCATACCCCATCCTGCTTTCCCTTAGTTCTGTGATTGTACATGGGCAGCAGCCTTGTCCCGCTCATGTCATTGCTCCCCCATGTGCGGGCAGGCTTCACCCTATCCCACTGCCTTCCCCTCTTTCCCCACAGGGATCTCCATGGCCCCCAGCTTCGCCACCAGTGCCAGCTCTGTGGCACCATGTTTGTGCCATGCCTGTGGCCATGGTAGGGTGTCCCTCATGCCATCTCTCCTTGTTGTCTCCTCAGTGCCTGCTGTCTGTCACCAGCTCACCCAATGCCCCTGTGGGAAAATACAACCTGCATGTGAAGACCGGCAGTAACATTTACAAGCCTGAAAATGGTGTCATCTACCTTTTGTTCAATCCTTGGTGTGAAGGTAAGTGGTCCTGTAACTGGGAATGATAATTACTCCTACCAGGGATTGTCCCAGATGGAATTTTGCCTCATATTTTCCCTATTCTCTTTCTTACATACATTGCTTTTTCCCACTGTAAGCAGCATCCTCATGGGGACAGTGGGAAGCTGGTCAATAGCAACAAGCCACTTCCTCATTGGATATTCTGCAGTGCCAGGACATAGAGGGACATCTATCTGTCACATCTGCACCTCTGTATCATCCCTCTCTGTTTCCCTGAGCCAACCAAAGATTAACTGAGACAACTGGCTTGGCTTAAGATCCAGAAAAAAATAACCAGAATAAAAAACTGTGTTGTTGGTGGGCATCCTAGTTCCCCAGTTCTCTCTGCTGTATACCTAGTACTCCACAGTGTTCAGAAATAAGATTTTTGCAATAATAGAAGAGTGGTCACATAGTAATGGACCTATTAAAGATTAGTCTTATTGGAAATTCTTTCATGATAGGAGCAAAAAAATGGGAATGCTGCATGGTCATCTGTTGGTGTGAATGTTGCAGATCCTTGGTTATCCCAGTTTAGCTTTCCATGGAAAATTTCATATAGGATGTGCAAACCACCTGACTTCTGAGGGATTTTTTCTGCAGATGATGTTGTCTTCATGGCCAATGACGCAGAGAAGGAGGAGTATGTGCTCAACGACACCGGCTGCATCTATGTTGGGTCTGCATACAGCATCTACGACAGGCCCTGGAATTTTGGGCAGGTAAAACACAGCTGTCTTGTCAGCCTTATTGCACTTCTTCATCCCTTCAGCATGAAGCCCATGAGTGGCTCAAAGTGCTGGAATGACCCTGCCAGCTCTACTGGAAGGGCTCACCTGCTTAGAGTAACCTATGTGCCTGCGTGTGTTCCCCACTCACAGCTGGAGAATGAGGTTTAGTGGCACATTTATAGTCAGATTATGTGGCCCCCCCGGTAAAGGATGTGGAAACTGGGAACAGGGTATTTCTGATTGGAAAAATTCCCATAAGGGAATTCCTGCTCTCATGCAACTGTAGGTGCAGCTAATGAGACATGGAGAGGGCTGATGGGGAAAAAAAATCTGATTTACCTGTTGCATCAGAGTCAGGAATAAAGAGAGTAAAATTGCTGGCAGAGGTTACCACCTTTCAAGTGGTGCCTTCACTGACAGCTGTGTGCAGGGCACAATCAGCCACTCTTTCAGGAAGGGTGTTCCCGCATGCTGCCTCTGAGATAACTCCAGAGGAGCGGAACGTCAAATTGGCTCAGGCTAGAGATAAGAATGGATGCCAGAGCAGATTTATTTGGACCCTGTACAAAGCACGCAGGCACCAAGCATGGTACACTGCACCCTATCCAGACAGAAATCCCCAGCAAAAACCATTCAAATCTGGGGTTTTTTTCTGTTTTGTTTTAAGTCTACAATTTTTGCAGGATATCTGCAGAATACGTATCTGCAGGACGCACATAACCCAAAAAAGGTGCTCACACTGATGCCTTTACACAAAAGGGGCCAAAGGGCATCATCTGTAGGGCTGTTCCTATCCTAATATTTATCCTGCTGTTAAGCAATGAGAATTGATATTGATATTCTGACATGTTTCATTGGATCATATGTTTGACATCTTTCTGAACTGGACCTCAGGGAGCTTTATCAGCAATTGCTAATTAGGAATCTTTGTTGTAATAATTAGCATTTACGTACCTTTCTTTTTTCTAAGGTTCATTTTGTACCTTTGTCAATAGACTAAATATCAGTAGAGATCTTAAATTTTCATTACTCTTGTGAGTAATTTGCAGAGTTGGAGGGAGATGACGTTGGTGACTTTTGTGCACAGGAGTAAAGATTGCTGGGTCAGGTTCCAACTGTGTTTGCAAGACACTTGAGACAGCCTTTTGTCTTACAAGACTGGGTTTCATTTTAGCCCTTGTTTGGAGAGAACAGTTCTGGGAAGGCCCACAGCCTTGGAAATTCAATATCACAAGAAAATTCTGTTTTAGAGCAGCATATAAAGATATCTCCATTTTCTCCCCAAAACAGTTTGAGGAATTCATCTTGGATGCCTGCATGTATCTGCTGGACAAAAGCCAGCTCAGTCTGGATGAGAGAAGGGATCCTGCACATGTGTCCAGAGCCATGTCTGCTTTGGTAAGCCTCTCTCAGTGAAGTGCTTTGCACCTTCATATCTTCCCTCATCCTTACTTGCTCTTCTTTCCCTGGGACCATGAACACCATTCCAGGAGGCATCTGAAAGGCATTCCTTTGGGAACCTGCAAGCAAAGAGACAGAGGCATTTTGGGGTGGAGGGAAGAGGCAAACAAAAATGCAGCATTCCCATCTCCAAAGCTTGCAGCTGGCCCAGTGGCTGTCCTTCCTCATCAGCTGTGTTGGGGAGGCCAACACAAGGGTTGTGTTTTGGGCAGGTAGCTACTCTCTGTGCTGGGAACCTTTTGGAGCCCCGTGGTTTAAGACACAGGATGCAGCATTGCCACCTCCCTCTAGTTATCCAGGGGGAGGCTTTCTAACCAGGGGAGCCCCCAGCCAGGACCAGCAGCCTTGATGGATCCCACATGGCTGTGGAGCACCTGGGAAGCCACCGGGCCAGCAGAGACCCTGGGATTTATGCTTCATTCAGCCTCATCCCTTAATTTTTATGTGTGTGTGTGTGTGTGGCCACAGGTTAATGCCAACGATGACAGTGGAGTCCTGCTGGGGAACTGGTCAGGGAACTACGGCAGTGGAACATCCCCTATGGATTGGATTGGGAGTGTCATGATTTTGCAGAAGTACTACAAAACCAAGAAGCCAGTCCGTTATGGCCAGTGCTGGGTCTTCGCAGGAGTCCTCAACACAGGTGAACAGAATGACCTGCCTCCCTTCTCTGACACCCCAGTTACTGTGCTAGTAAGCCAAATTACTGTGCCTCTGAGCAACAGAGGTGCCAGGGTCTGTCTGTAAGGAGAGGCTGAGGGAGCCAGGACTGCTCAGCCAGAAGAGCAGGCTTTGGAGGTCTGATCCTTGTGTGTTAAGAGTGGGGCACAGACAGGCTGTTCTCATTGATGCCCAATGACAAGAGCAGAGCTGACAGGCACAGCCTGAAACATGGGAGGTTCTGTCTGAACCTGGGAAAACAGCTTTTTTCACTGTGAGGGTGACCAAGCACAGGCACAGGATGCCCAGAGAGGTTATGGAATCTGCTTCCTTGGAGATGTTCAAAAGCCATCTGGACACAGTCCTGATCACCTGCTCTAGCAGAGCCTGGGTGGGCAGAGGGGTCAGATGAGAGGCTGCCCGCCAGGCTGAGGGATTTTGTGCCCCTGTGTTTTGTCTGTCTGTGCTGCAGTCATGCGTTGCCTGGGAGTGCCATGCCGCTGTGTGAGCACCTTCGACGCCGCCCACGACACGGAGGAGAACCTGAGAGTTGATGTCTACCTGAACGACAAAGGAGAAAAGCTGAACTCCTTGTCCTTCGACTCCGTCTGGTACTGCCCAGTGGGGCTAACGCTTCCTGTGCCCTGTGCTGCCTTGCAGTGCCCCATTTCCCAGCCCTAGCAATTCCTTTGAGAATTTCACTGCTGCTTGGGGTTTACACCCATGAGAGAGAGAGAGAAGCCAGGGGTGTCACAGGGTTACCTGCAAGCACCCATTAAATCTGCCCTTACTAAAGGATTAAGGGAGGAGACCGTGACTCTTCGGGCTGTAACAACTCACTCCTTTTCTTTCCAACCCAAATGCACGCAGGAACTTCCACGTGTGGAATGATGCCTGGATGAAGAGAACAGACATACCAAATGGGTTTAGTGGCTGGCAGGCAATTGATTCAACGCCTCAGGAACAAAGTCAAGGTAGGATTTGCCTGGAAAGGCTCTTCTGCAACTCCTGAGGGAGACAGGGACATTTTGTGTGTGAAACATGCGTCCCAGTCAGAAAACCAGGTACTCCCCACACACAGCTTCATGCACCAGGGCAGTGACACTGTAAAACAGCAGGTGTCACTCCTGCCACCTCAGCCCAGCATGGAAGGAACAGCATTTCTCATCAGGCACAAAACCAACCGTGTGGGAACGTGAATTCTGCTTCAGAGGTTAGAGGACATCTAAGTCATTGGGGTCATGAGCCTGTTCATTGGTAGATGAGAGGAGTGACCACCCAAACTCCCTGCACAGGTTCAGGGAATTTGAAGGTGGAAAAAAACAAAAGGATAATCCTCAGGGAGGTGTAGAAAGTGGAATATTGCCTAGAGATCAAACACAGGTGTCTGGATGCAGCTGACTTAATAACCTGATACTGAAATTGGCTAAGGAAGAAACTTTCTAACACAATTTTGAAGCATTAGAAAGCAGGTATTCGTTATTGCAGCACGCCGTACACCCGGAGGGTATTTTCTCTGATTGGGTGTATAATGAAATTTTACAACAAGGTATTTATTCCATCATGATCATACATATTCATTAGAGTGTACTTTATGGCTAATACATAAACATCACTTCTTCTAGAACTAATTTGCTTGCATCTGCCTCTTACTGGAAGGCCTTTTATGGTCCTGGGGAGACATCTGAAGGGGTCCCAGGTGGTCGCACTCACTAAGTACCCCTGGTGTTACACATGACCTTGCCTGGAACTTTCCTCAGGGCATGTGCTGTTGTTTCTTGTCACATAACATTGCCACAAAAGCCACTATATTCCTCATTATCTGTTTATCCACTGGTTCCAGCTGTTTATCATCCTGTGGGCCTACTTTTACATTCTTTTACTCTTTAAAACACACTGCCCATGCTTGGACAAGGCATCATTATGTTCCGTTCCTTTTATCAAACCAAGCTGTGGCTTTTTAAGCTTAAAATTATCTAAGTGAGGGGAAACATGAAAACGCTCCTACCAGACCTTGGTCATCTATAAAAAATTCCCAAGCAGCTACGGAATAAATGAGAGGCGTTGGAGCTCATTACCGAGTTGGAGGGCTGTTTACTGCGATGTGTCACGGTCACAGATTCCCGCTTGAGTGTTGTGTGAGTGTGGAGCAAAAACGGGAGTCCCTGCAGGTGTTAGTAAAGCCAGCTGGCATTGAATGCCCTTTCTAGGTCGTTTCCAGTGTGGGCCATGCCCGGTGAAGGCTGTCAAGGAAGGGGATGTGTACTTGCCCTTCGACGCCAAGTTCGTGTACGCGGAGGTGAACGCTGACAGGGTCTACTGGCTGGTCAGGAAGGTGAACGGCAAGGATAAATTCTTCAAGGTCGGCACGGAGACCCAAGCCATTGGCAAGAACATCAGCACAAAAGCCGTGGGGCAGAACAGGAGGGTAGACATCACTCAGGAGTACAAGTACCCCGAAGGTAACTGCCCCCGTCCTCTGACACGGTGCCAAAGAGCACAGCCCGACCTTGCAGGTCACCCCACAGCACGGGTTGTTTCCAGAGAGAACTGCAGGAGTAGCTGCAGTGCCAAACTCGGCCCAAGGCCTGGAGACCCTCGGGAGGCAGCACTGCTCCCGGGCATCCTCACACCCGCAGTGACACCTATAGGCTGCTCCTCAGGGACACGAGCGAGCTTCCAGACATGAAAGAAATTATCTGAGTGATGGACCTAGTGTCACACTGACCTCTGCTTTTTTTTTCCATTTCTTCATTTTCTCTTTCCATTCCCCAAACCATTTTGGAAAACAAAAACCCCACATTTCCTTCCCACAGTTCTCAAGATCCAGCCATGTTGTCCTAGATTGTTAAAACCTTCTCAGTGAGGAGGGCAAAAATATCAGGCTGAAATATTTAAGAGTATCCATCCTCTAAAATGTCTCTTCCAGGAAATTCTTCCAGGCCAGAATGCTACAGTTAGATTTGGTGGCAGCATAAACCAAGAAGTTGTCCTAAGCAGAGGCTGGAGGTGCTCTGACATCCTCTTGGCTTATCAGCAAAAGCATAAATAAAGGGAAGATAGCTCTGGGTGAGAAGACTGAGATACAGCTGTCACCCATATTTCTCTTCATCCAGGCTCCAAAGAGGAAAGGATGTCCATGGAAAGAGCTTACAGCTTCATACGCCCTATGGGGTTGATGCCTCGTTCAGGCTATGCTTCGACTATGCAGACACTAGGCTCCAACACCCAGCCTTTGATCCCAAAGGAGCCAGCCACCAAGACTGGGCTCCACCTGGAGATAGCCAACACAGAACCTTTGCATCCTGGCAATCCCCTTGAAATGGCCATCACAGTGAAGATCTCTGCTCCTGGGAACTGGACCGTTGACCTTATTGGCTCCTGCCAGCTGCAGTACTATACTGGAAAAGTTCAGGCCAATCTTGGCACTATCAAGGAGACCATCAATCTTGAAGGCCCATCTGGTAAGCACAGAAAGCTTGCTGTGTTCTGTAGACTAATTTACTGTGGCAGTTTGTACTGGCTCCACTCTAGACCAGTGTATGGCTCTGTACTCTGTGAAGAGCAGAAATTGCCTGCCTAGAACCTACCTCCCTCTTCACTGCATCTGGAAGTCTCAGTTACAGACTGGGATCCCACTGTAGCAGGGACCAAAATATGAAGGCCCTGCTGCAGCTTCAAGGAGGTGATTAGGAATACATCAGTGTGGGCAGACAGAGGTTTTCATGGCATGAGGGAGGTGTGCTGAAGCATCTCCCTCCTGTCCTCACTGTCTGAAAATCAAAGATGTCACCACAGGCCTTGTGTGCATCCATGAGGATCAGATCCCTCACAGGATTTAGATGGCTGGAAATTTCAGCCTTTTTTTGTTCTTCTGTTTGCCACTCTAATTTGGGTGGTGGTGATGCTGGTGATTGTTATTTTCTGAATTCTTTGCTCAAGCAAATTCTGACTTCACAACTGCCTGCCTGGCTGTTCCCTGCAGCTGTTGGCTGCTGTGTTTTGCACATCTTTGAGTAAGCTGAGTTGTGGTTTTGATCCCAAGCAATGTAACTGAAATTTGCTAAACAAGGGACTAACGAGTGATAAATAATTAACAACCCTTGCTGATCCCTAGCATGAATCACTCACGGAAAAAAAAAAAAAATCTTTGCTGTTGATGAGCACTGAGTGTTTTCACTCATACTGTTGCTGTCAAAATGCAGCAGGGCAGGACACAAAGGTAGCTCCTTCCCATGGCTGCATGTGCCAGGTACCACCCTCTCAGCAGGGACTGAAGGGAAAGCAGGGTGGTCTCAGCAAATATGGCTAGTGCCACATCCTGCCGACTTTGCCACCCAGTTCCTGGGCATGTGATGAAACATCAAGCTGTGTTTTCTTTCCTGCAGAGATGCAGATCCCCCTGAAAATAGCACCTGATGCATACATGAAGACACTGTCCTCCGTGGAAGATGAAGTGCTCATCCTTGTCACTGCCATTGCCGAGGTCAAGGAAACAAACGACAAACTCACCAAGGAGACCTCAATGAGATTCCAGTATCCCCCCATCACTGTCCAGGTGAGGCAGGTGCCAGCTGGGCTCTGGGAGGACAGGGGTTAAAGCTCTGCTCACTGCAGCACCACGGTGGTGCTAGCATTCCCAGGGGGATCTCCCAAACAGCTGTCTCCTAGGATGCTCAGTTCTTGGCATCTTACTTGGCTATTCAACGTTCATTTGAAGGTTGAAATTGGCCATGAAATCAAAGTTTAATTACTGTGACATCTAAAACAGGGAGGCAGGGGCTGCTGGGGGAGAGGGCAGTTTGTACAAGGCCCATCTGCAAGCCCACAGCTCTTCCTGAAGCAAAAATGTGTTGAGAAACCATCTGGGAAAACACAGTGCTTCGGGTGGGTGGAAAGGATATGAAGGGGTTGTCCCCTACCAAGCTGGTGGTGAGCAAACCTGCAGCAGCTCTGGCATCTTTATTACCCCTCTAATCCCAAGTCTCTGGGTTTGTTTCTCTCGTTCCTCCTCTGCCAGATGCCAGAAACAGCCAGACTGTACAATGACTTCAACTGTGCACTCATCTTCAAGAACAAGCTGAATGTGACCCTGGAAAACTGCAAGCTGCTGGTGGAGGGCTTGGGCATATTTAAGATGACAACATTTGACCAGGGGTAAGGAAATGAGCCAATGAAATGACCATGGCAGGACTCTGCTCTGTTTGGTTTTTTTTTAGATATCCTTGAAGAAGTGGTTAGGGGATTTGCAGTAAGAGGGACCTTTGCCAGCTGTGTTTGAAACTGCACCACATTTGGCCAGAAAGATCCACACAGCATTTGACAGGCTCAGGGCAGATGGGCATGAC
Source organism: Fringilla coelebs (assembly GCF_963513975.1). Lineage (NCBI taxonomy): Eukaryota > Metazoa > Chordata > Aves > Passeriformes > Fringillidae > Fringilla > Fringilla coelebs. Next base: position 107,916,652 of record NC_140028.1, on the reverse strand, counting down.
AGGGACTCCCCCCATGCTCCTGCTGTGCTGCCCAACAAGTGTGAGCACAGCTGCTTCATTCAGAGCTGAATTTGGTGTTTCAGCAGTACAGGGAACTTGGGGGAAGGTCCCCAGGATCACTGGGACCACCAGGCAGTACCACCATGCCAGGCCCCATTTGCTGCAAATTGGTCATGGGGGAAGGGGAATGCCCACCCTAAAGACATGCAGTGACTATTTCTTTAAGAGAAATTATTCCAAAGTGCCAAATAACCCTAATTCATGCTGGGACTATTTTGGTTTTTCTTTTGTCCTCAGGGATATAATGCCTGGCAGGATCATGAAGTCTGAAATAGTATGCACTCCGACAAGACTAGGAGAGAAGAAAATCATAGCCAAGCTGATCTCAAACCAGATCAAAGGGATCTCTGCAGAGAAGGGCATCTTCATCACTGAGTAGGATCAGTGCCTTGTCAGCGAGCAAATGTTGGCCTTGCTGAATGTATCACATCACTGGGCACTTCTTGCCTTCTTGATCGCTGCACAGTGCTTCCAAAGTAGACAGCAAAAATGCCATAAAGCTAAGGGAATTAAACTGCCTTAAGGGCACAGTTGCATTGATTGCAGTTAATTGTGATTCAATAAAGATGGTGAAAATTGACTGTGGGATTTGGTTTGATGATATTGTCACATTGGGATGGCTCTGGACCCACAAGAGGATGCTCCCATTTCAGACCAGGGATTGGAGCTTGTGTTGGTACCAGCTTCAGCCAGAGATGGGTGTGAGCCTGGGAGGGGCAGCAGTGCTGTGGTCCTACATGGAAGGACACACAGGGACCTCACTGCACAAGGGCTGCTGCGCAGCTCAAGGAACATTTCAAGCAAATCCCTCCTGGGTAATTCCCTCTCCTCCCAGCTGACCATCTGGGGAATGTACCAGCACATGCCTTTCCTTGTCTTTAGAGCTCAGAAAGAGCAAACCCAGCACATTCTCCCCAAACACCATGTTTTATACATCTTCCTATCCCACTTCTTTTGGGGGTTTTCAGGCATTTTTGGAAGAGGTGCCATCTCCAGCAGCATTCTTTACTAGTGCTTCCCTAGAAATGTACAACCTCTCTTCTTCCCCTTCCACCCTGAATGCTGCTGGACTACAGGAAGAACCTTGATGGCAGTCTACACCAGGAGCTCTTCCAGCCACAGTCACACTGGAGAGACAACAGCTGTGCACAGCTGGAGCCCACCTCTGCACTGCACACCCCAGCAACTCCCGAGCCCACCTTTAGCAAGAGATTTCCCTGTCCCACAGCATGGCCAGCAGCAGACTGGCAGTGGGTTTGCCAGGGTTTCCGCAAGTGAAGAGGAAATCAGGTCACACAGTAGCATAGGGAGTAATTTATCTGTTTATTTAAAAGGCAAATGCTCAAGCATTAAGGCAGTGGAGCAGAAAAAAGAAATGGTGACTACATCTGGTTATGTGCCAGCCCATAAAAAGGGAAGAGGGAAAAAAAGGACATAAAAAGGCATGAAGGTTTTAACCACACTTCTGCGTTTCAAAGATTTGGGGAACTCCCAGACGAGCACGCAGGTGGGCTGCCAGGCCACAGAAGGGGGTCAAGGCTGCCCTGACCCCTGCTGCCCCTCTGCCCACAGAGTTGTGTCAGTTCACAGCAGCACAGGGTCCCCGAAAGGCCACCTCCTGTGGTGGCACAGTGGCAGGCAGTGGGAGCTCCTCTCCACAGGCAGAGCGGGTGCAGGGTCCATGCGCTCACGTCCGCAGAGCAGGGAGGAGCAGGTGTGCTTGGCAGATAAAGTGTTAGTTCTTCAGAAAGTACAGCAGTGACAGAAGGCACAAACGGGGTTACAAACAGCAAAAAATGGATTTTTTTCATGAGATGTAAATTCCCTATTTGCATAGAAAACCTGCTGTAGAAGACACCAGGTGAGAAGTATGAGAACACTTTCCACATATGCCACGACTCTGTCCATTGCATATTAACACCTCACATCAGAGCAGTGATGAGATCTTCAGCAGACCATGTCCCACTGAGCAGTGCAGGGGGAGCATCCTCCCATGCCCCAGAAATTTAGGGCACTATGAGCAGGCTCTCCAGAATGTCTTTCCTGGGACCTGGCGAGCCAGCCAGGACCACAGCAGCATGATCTGAACATGAAGGCATGCCCTAACAAAGGGCAAGAACTGTGTAGAGGGAAGGGAAGGTAAACAGTGAGCTTAGTTTCAATTCCATGTAAATCATGTTTGTTCTCAAGCTACCAGTCCATCCTTAAAGAAGGAGGTTTACACAAAAGCTGTGGATAAAACAGATTTTTCCAGTTTGTGAAGACTTGTGATTTCTAACAGTTGTCATACTACATTGAGACAGAAAGGAGATACACCAAGGCGTACTGGAACTTTGGGAGAGGCCAAGGGAGACTGACTGCCAAGAAACACCAGAACTGATTTGCTGGGCATAGGAAGTCACCCTGCCATGTCTTGCAGGCACCACAGCTGGAGCTGGCTTTGTGTAAGGCCCAGGGACACATCCCTGTCTCATTCAGACTGTAACTGGAGGAGAGGAGATGACTGCTCTGGCTCTTACCCTCCTCTTCACACTACTTTTCTGTTTCTCCTACTAAAAAAAAAAAAAACCAGAAATGCCAGCACCTGAGGAACAACAGGAAAGGTGGGGAACAGAACAAATGACAACTGTTCTCATGATGAAGTGAACCAGGTTTGAGAGTGGAGGAGAAATTTGGCTGCCTCCATCCATGCCTACCCAAAACCATGTCCCAGAGTAGGGCCCCTGTCCTGAGAAGCATCCCTGGGACCCAGCACACAGGTTCTCCCCCAAGCTGACATCCCCATACGCCTGCCTCAAGGTGATTTTCAGCCATGGACTGGTTCCTCCCTGTAGCACCATTCCCACTGCAGACACAGCACCAGAGGCAGGGATGTTGACTGGATGCAGAGGTTGCCCTGGAGCAGCAGGGCAAAATTACAAAACATGAGCTAAAAAGGGCACTCTTACTCTTCCTCTTTCAACATGGCCATTCCTTCCTAAGGAAATCCCTTACAGACCCGTGTATGTCCCTGACATCCCTCTCCTGTGGGATGCTGACAGGGATGAACATAGGCTAGTGCAGAAGGAGGAGCTTCTTCCCTCAACACGCTGCTGCACAGGGCAAAGACATTCAAGACCTCATGACTAAATGACATGAGAGGGTATCTCTCTTCCCCTCACATGGGGGGTGTTTCCCTTTAACCCAAAGGTTATGAATACGCAATTCCTAATGATGTTCTCTAGATCTGCTTTTCACTGACAAAGAGACATCCAGAGGGGACAGGGAATGGGACAGCTATTCAGAAATACCCCCTGGATTTTGGTGAAGCTGTGCTCTTAACAGCCAAGGCGCTCTACTTGTTCCCACCACCTTAGCCAGGAAAAAGGATTGCTGTGGCAGAGAACGAGTCCAGGAGAGAATCTCATCCCTCCGCAGTAGCCCTGAATGTGACACAATCAATGCACATAAGGATGCTTTCCAAGGGATTAAAAATAAACATTAAAAAAAATCTTGCACAAATTCCATTTGATATTACTCCTATAAATAATAAAAACTTCATATAGGTCTTTCACAATACTATGCTTTCATCCCAAAAATTCCTTTCTCTTCCTTTTGAGAGGAAGCAGTTATCTTTGGTTCAGGTTACAAGGGAGGGGGAGATAAAAGCAAGCATGTGGGGGGAAACCAGTAGCATATTTCTAGTATCCTGCAAATTTAATGACAATCTAAGGGATATGACAGAAGAGGAAGAAAAACACAAATGAAGAACAGTCTAAATTAAAAATAGCCTGACATCTGGAGGATACCGAGTGTTTGCAGTGCATCTCAATGCAGCAGCTGGCAACACCTCTGCAGGACTTTGCAGCAACTACTGCCTCCTGCAGTGATGCCCACTTTGAGTGACGGGTTCACCAGCATTCCCCAGGGATTGGCTGCAAAATCAGTGAAAGGAAACCTGGAGTAATGGCACGTACTAGTAGGATAACGTTAAACCCAGTTAGATTAGGAGGCACGATTCATTCTATACCAACTCTAGCTACCAAGAAAAGAGAAACATCTAAGTCAGACAAGTAAAACAGAGAGAGGTAGTACCACCATCACAGGGTCTTTCACTGCCAAAACAGCAGTACCTGGTACCTGGCCTAGACTGCTTCCCTGCTCCCTGGGCTGCAGAGCTCAGCCAGACAGCTCCCACTCCACACATCTTACATGCCAATGAACCACAGCCCCAGGGGAAAGCTTCCCCCCACCAGCACCAGCAGCTCGGCATCCCAGCCGACATTTGCCCCCTTGTTGGCTGCACCGGCCATGGGTCAATGCTCCCACCACCACCTCCGACAAGCACCACCAGTCCTGGGCAGTCTCACAAGCACAGAGGGTAAAAATTAACCCCTGGAGATATTTCAGAGCCCAAAGGAATCACACCCAGGGTGAGCTCATCCATCTGCTGCATCCATAGCCCTGCATCCCACCTCTGCTAAGACCAGTGCACTAGCAAAGGTCATAACCCACTAGCAGCACCCATGGGATGGGATGGGCTAAAGAGGATGCATTTTTCCAGAAAACTTTCAGAGCTGGCTAATCTTGCCATCACACATTTAGTCTTGCAAAGGGCTGTAAGAACAAAAGATTAACCAGACTCCCTAGGATGGCACATTTCTGGGAACTGGAGCCAATCTATCTGACAATTATAAACTGTACTTAAATGCCATGTAACTAAAGACTGATAAAGCAGTTGACACAGGTCTGAAAAGGAGCTTATGAACCCCATCACTTATGAAGCTCTCTCTGGAGATTTGCATTGCTTCTGCTAGTGCTGTAGCATCTGTTCCAGACCAATACTCCTGAATTTTTCAATGCACCAGAAAGTATGTTAACAAACAACCCTTAAATCTCCAGCACAAGTAATTATTAAGAAAAAAAGACACCTGAAAGCTTCTCCTGGGGGAGAAGGACACTTTGCTTATTCATGCAACATTTGGATGGCAACATCTCGAGCCAGAAACTGCTCAATTTCTTCTTGGGTCATTATTTCAGAGGCAGGAGCTGCTGGCACCGCTTCAGCCGGCGCTGGGCACTCGCAGTTCAGGTTTGAGAAAGGGTTGAACCAACCCAGGGAGAAGGCACCTCCAAACGCCAGCTTCATTCCTTCCCAGCCGCTGATCTTCTCCCAGGTTGGCTTTTGGTTTTTAAGTCGCTCAATACCCTGCAAGAAGAGAAGAGTTTATGGTCATCTCACGCTTCCAGCAGGTGTTTGAGCACCAAGCACTGTAGCACATGCACAACTGCCTACCTATAGCCAGGCTGATGCTATTCCAGTTTGAGTTAACTATGAAGACAGACACGCTGCATTACTGAGAGTTTCATCTCCAAATTTAACAGCAAAACCCTCACACAAGATCTAATTCATGGACAGTCTGAATCCTGCTGATGTATTTTGGAATCAGTTGATTTTTAGGGTACAGGGATGGCTTCTGAAAAGCCAGCCTTTTGGGAAACATGGACCTCTTCTCACATAGCTTTTCAAATCCTTCCAATTAGTGACAAAATACAGTTACAACTTAAGAGTTTCACCTTGTTTGGGCATTTTTTGCAATAGTTCAGACACAGCCAAAATACTGCACCTTTTCCCAGCAATCAGGAATTTACCACTGCCACACCTAGGCTAGTCACTAGAAGTTCACTCTGTGCCAGTTAAGAGCAAATATTTAAGAACACAACTTCCATTTACCAAATTGTCAAAGACAAATCACAATGCAAGCCAGATAATCTGTTGGGAGGTGAGAGAATCTGTACAGGTTAACGTGGAGGCTTCAAAATGGGACTGGAGCCTTGGTCAATCAATATTCTGATTCATTCTCCCTCCAAGAATGTCCCTTTTACTAAAGCAAACATTTTGATTGTACTTAAAGAACAGATCCATCAAATTTGGGCAGCGACATTTTTTCCCGATAGTCTTCTCCACGTAGAAATAGGGAACTAAAATTTATTTTCTTAATGATTTTTTTTAAGGCTACCACTGTGTGAAATAGGGCACAATTTTGTATGCCCATCTTCTGCATCATGTAAGAGAGGAGTCAGATCTGCAGCTGTGTATGATTCACTTGTGATGATATACAAGTGACCACACAGAAAGTCTGTTCTTAGAGAAGCAAGAATACTGGGATCCAAGTTTTGAGAAACTCAAGGAAAGGAAAAAAAAATGTGCAAATTGGGTTAAAACTGTAAGAAAGAACAGTTTTAGAAGAGCTAGAAAACAGTACACTTCTCACATTCTAATTCTACACATTTTTCTTGACAACACACACAAAACATTCAAAGCTTTGCAGCGAGGGGAAAGGAATACATGCAGCAGCTCAGCAGCACCACAGCTGCACTAGTTGCCAGCCTCACAAATAAGACAACAGCAGCAGCTCAGTTTGCAATAACACTGAGTCAGCACGAGCAGACCCAGGGGAAAGCACACCATAAACCAAAGCACTGCGTGCAAAGCTTTTATGAACTTCATTCCTTCACTCAGGCCCCGTTTCTGGCGCTGACTTAAGAGAAACCCAGCAGCAAACGTGCAGAAAGGAACAACGCAACACCAAATTGGAATTCCTCCAGGCTGCAATTTGGGAAAAATTCAGGTCCTGAAGGATTTAGAATGCAAAACACAGGCCTGTGGCACCTCACCCTGCTCCCAAGTTTGCAAATGTACCATTTCAAGTGCTCCAGGGAAAATCCCCTGCAGCCTCTGGTCCCTTGGGATGCCACACTTTGTGTGCCACAGCCAGGGCCTGACCCTACCTCCCTGCTGGGCAAGCTGGAGAGGAGCAGGCTTTGTGCACAGCAGACCCTTGGCAAGGTGTTCTAGCTCTACCATGAACTTTTCCCCCAGGATACTGCATTTCCAGCACCCAGTGGCAGTGCAACCAGGGGGCAGAAGCTCTGGCAGCTTCCAGCAGGAGACCACCTTTAGTTGTGTGCTGTTCCTTAGCGAACTGCAGAGGCTTCCTGTGTGTTAGTAACAAACTGGCTGGAGCAGGCTGGAGCACTTACTGCGTGAGATCTAGAGAGAAGGAAAACAAGTAGCACAGAGCAGAAGGAGAGACAGACATCAGGCATTTCATTAAAACCCTTCCCTGAAAGCACAAGTTTCAAGCCTGCCCTCAGTCATTTGTGTAATCTGTTTCAATCCCTGCTGCCATCTAGACTGGGAATACAAATTCGGAACATTTCTGGGCAGCAACCCCTCATTCCCTTGCCCCAAAGAACACTGCTCACCTGCTCCTATCACCATCTGCTAACCAAGGCAATAAGCAAGGTCAGGCTGAGGTTATTCTAATGCCAATTAGGGAGTAGTTCATCAGAACAGCCAGAAGCACACTTTCTCTCTCCCAACCTGACCTCACTAATCCCTTCACAGCATGTATTCAAAATAAACAGAAGTTTAATAATTGTTTCTTGATCTAATTTAGGCTGCTGGCCAAGTGGTCAGTAGGGCATGAGGTTATGCCTGAAAAAGAATCTAAGGGAGATGGAAGGAATGCACAGCTCTTGAGACATTTAACTAGTTTAATTAAACTTTAAAAAAAATATATACTTACATAAATCTCTCACCTTATTTTACAAAGTGAGAATTTTGTGTATTGAATTAAACCAACACCTCTTTCTCTTTCCCATCATGCAGCTATTCCACTTAATTAAAAAAAAAAAAGTGCTTAGAAATTATCATCTTTCCCTATTTCAAATTCCATAATTTTGAACCAATACTGAAAAGACTTACACTGAGAAATGAAAGATACTGGACATTCCTCTTTAAGCAAGAGGCACGACATTGCAAACATGGGGACAGTTAGACAAGGTTGACCTGTGACCACTGTGAAGCTGTAGAATAATACCCAATTCTTCAATTACTGCCCTTGGTATCTGCTCCTGCCCAGTGCCAGAGGAGGATGGTGGGCTGCATGGTCTGACCCAGAAGCAATCTGCAGGACAGCTCGTGAATGTTAGAAGATATGCATTAATTTCTTTCAATGCACTTTTAGGATGTGAAAAGAAAGAGCAAACCAAAAAGACAAGCATTGAGACAAACTGATGGTTAAGGAGAAGACACAGGAAGCATTGCCATTGGAAAATTGTGATTAAGGCAGAAATTCTCTTACAGCAGTTCCTTCACACATTTCTGCATGGATCACCACTTAGTTTTTTAAAACAGAAGTGCTCTGATTGAGTTTGTCCTTCAATTTCTCTTGGCCACACTTAAACAGAACCAGCACCCGAAATCAGATAGTCCTGACCAAGAAAATACTTTCCATCAGCAAACCAGAAAGTCTGCCTTTCTCATATAATACTGACTTATGTTTAGTACATTCATATTGCATCAAACAAAGTCGTACAGCACAAGAAAACCCCAAGGCCCTGGTTATCACCACACACATGACAGGTACCGGTGGCATTTCTGTGATGGTGCCTCATTTAGAAGACAAAACACATGGTTTGACTAAAAATCTCAGTACTATACAATGCTGTTTAACATCTGCATTTGGTTTGAAACAAGAAAAACTCAGTAGTTACACATTTTTCCACAATGGTTGAAAGGCCAGAACAATGTAATTATCTTCCTCCAGATCACATAGCTAATAAGGGTAATTAAAATAAGCCCAAACTGGAATGTAGAATTTGTAATCAAAACAATTTTTGAAGCAGTGAACTACAGAGAGATGCATTCATTAGTTAATTGCCTAGGTGACTAAAGCCTCTCCCCTCAATATATCTGATTTTGCATCGAGGCAGCTTTAGGGCCAGATTCTCTGCCAGTTCAAATGATCACCTGCACATGTCTCACTGGCTAGACTGACTGACCATGGCCCAAGATCCAGCTTAACAACAATTAAGGTGGGAGCGTTCTCTGAGAAACACCATCACATACTCAAACCAGAGTTACATCCTCTCCCAGCTGTTGAAATAAACCACTGATTAAAGGATCAGGATATTACCAATTAACTCACTTTTCAACTTAGAAGTTGAACACACAAGTTAATTAACTTTTATATGCTTCTGCCTGCTTGCATACAGAAGTGAAAGTTCAGAAAACCATTACAGATTTTTCCCAAGATTTGGAACAAAGAAAGAAAGAAAGAACAGCAAACAAGTTTTTGGAAAAGTTTTATTGCATTTGTTTTCCATATGGAAGCATTAACAGATTGAAAAGATGCAGCATTCACATTACTTCCAAAATGAGACATCCATTAAATTTCTCCTTCCCTGATTTCCCTCCCTTTCCCCGTGGCTTTGAAGCAGTCTAAGCAGGTCAGTTTCCAAAAAAATATTTTAAGCCAAGGAAAGAAAAAATTCCTTGGAAGTTACAGATGCAGCTGATTCGTGTATTTCCTCAGTTTGCAATTCATTTGATGAGCCCATGGGAGTTGTGAATCAAAAATATAATAAAATTCCTGCCTGAACACAAGATGTTGTAATTAACATTAACAGCTGGAATTATGAATGGTTTAGCTCTACCCGTTTTTGGAATGCACTCTGTCCCTCCCACTTTTCATCACCACACAGTTCATAACAGCATGCATGCTCCTTACCATAAATATTTCCCAATCTCAAATCCTTACACATATATGTGCGTGTGCTTACACACATACACATGTATGCATAAACAGGAGAAAAGATTTACAAAGCTCTAAACCAGGGCAAAGCTAACAATATAGAATCAACCACCCTGGAACACTTACACATCCCATCAATATTAGTCTTTATAGTAATCTGGGCATTCATGTCAGTTTTTCACGTTAACACTGTTTAGCAGGCATTGCTCTAACAAGTCATTTACCAAGACAAACACACATCAAAAAACATGATTCTGCTATTCTAAACACTTGAAAATTAGCTTGCTTTCTTTCCTGGAAGTGTAAGGCATGTAATAATCCAAAGAGTCTTCTAAATCTGCCACAGTTATCCTAAAGGGGCAACAATTTCCTGCACACAAGGGAGGGAACAGATAAAATAATGCCAGAAAGATGAAATAGTTCTGTGGCTGGAAGGAAAAAGGAGGGTGGAGTGAGAATTGGTTTGGCAACTTTTAAGTACTTTAACTGTTTGTGATCACCAGGTCAACTGGCTCACTTGCTGTGCTGCCTTCTGGTCTTGCACCTTTTGGTATGTGAAGTATCTGCTTCCCTGTTCAAGTTCACTCAGAAAGAGCAATGTGCTCCTTCAGGAAGTCCAAAGGTGTCTGTGTAGGGCTGTTGGCACTCACATGTCATCCACAGAGCTCATCACAGTCAGGAGACAGCATGAGAATTTACTCAGAAGAGGTGGGTCATAACAGAGAAGAGAGGATTCCCTTCACATTAGTTATGCCATACAGAAAGCAAAGAGAAACAAATGCCAGTGAAGTTAATGTGATAAAAAAGAAAGGAGAAAAAAAGAAAAAAAAGGGGGGAAAAAAAAGCGCAGCAGTTTCAGCCAGAGATATAGAATTATCTAAAATGGTGGAACACAGGGCTTTTTTTTCCTCTGCAATTATCAGCCATTTAATAGACATAAAAAAGTTCATTTTGCTTTTTGTTTTAAACATTCATGGAAAATTTGTAACAGTAGTGCTGTAATGTGTTTCTATTTTAGTGGAAATGCTGGTCAGGAATTCCTCAGACCACATATTGGTATGGGTCTGCTTTTCCTTGGTCTGGTGTTGCGAATGGGCTAAGCCATGCTATAGAGAACGGATGGCCAAATACTGCTTTCATGTTCATCCATTTTGTTTTTTTAGCCCATCTTCTCTCTTCCTTTTTCAACTGTTCTATTCCCTGAAAACAGAAATATGACATTTTCAGTCAAATACTCAGGTTTTGTAGCTCTGGATTCGGGGAAAGGTCTCCTCTCAATTACCCCTCGTCCAAAGGACAGAGTAAGAAAATACAAATGCACCTGTACTGACTTGCCTTTTCTTCTCGCTGTTCTATATTAAAAAATACTAAAGCTAGAAACTGTTCCTTGGAAATAAAATTGCTTCCATTTTCTTCAGATCTACATACTTCAGAACCATTTTAAGACTTGCCATCCAATTGCCTCTGATGCCAATAAAAAAAACCCCGCCACTTAAAACTAAACAAAAAGTATGTGCTTTAATGGCTGAATGCATTATGTGCTAACCAGATGGAAAAGTTTTAGAAGAAACCATTACAAGCTTGTAAACAAAAAAAAAAAAAAAAAAAGATACCAAAAAACCCACAAACCCAAAGATAATCTCTGCAATGCTCTCAGATTCACCAAGCAAGTTCAGGAAGTGCCCATGGCTCAGTGTAGCTGATTCTATCTGGTGCCTCTTCATGTGTCATTAGAATCACTGCTAAAACATGCACGGGCTGACAGCAGGGAGAGAGGGTTAAATAAGATACTGATTTGAAGAAGTAATTGGCATTATTTAGTAAAGGTTAGAGGCAGAACAAAAATAAGCCGTCAAGCAATCAACTGAAACATTCACTAGTTAAACATTAAAAAGAAAATAAAAACCCATATTGTGTCTGAAGCCCAGGAAGTGAATTTGGTCTTTCAGGAAAGCCATTTATGCCTGGCTGCTACAGAAGCACAATGAGTAAAAGCAGTCACTGGAGAGCATCTCTCTCCCATGAGCAGCAGCAGCAGCAGCTGGCAGATCACCCAGTTCCTTGACTCTGCATTTTTTGCAAGGCAAGGTTCCTCCTGACCTACATGTGTCTCCCACGCTACACAGTAGTGCACTGCAATACATCTGTGTGCCTCAAATTACTGATGCTGGGAGCTCTGATGAACACAACATGGGGCAGCTGCAGGAGTTGTGCTGATCCTTGGTAATGTCACCTCCAGAGACAACAGCAAAATACCAGGGTTCTGGGTCCTTTCAGGCAGAAAGGAACCATCTTGGTGGGGCAGCATACTCAAATTGAGGAATGAAGTCTCCCAGTGACTGGAATAGAAAGGTGAAAAAAGGGCTCTGTCTCCAAAAGGCAAATTAGAACGCTGGAGGAGAGCACATCAAGAAGCACTTCTACCTGGAAATATTCCTCTGCTCAAAAGAGATTGCTTGCATACACCTAGCTCAATGATAGCAAACCAATGAGACATTCCATAGAGCAGAATCCTTACTGGTACATGTTAAAAAACCACCCAAAAATAAAAACCCACAACCCAACAGGGGAGGCCATATTTCATTCCTTTATTTTAGAATGTGACATTGTTCCTTTAACATCTACGAGTCCCCAGAACGACACTGGAAGGGAAAATCTGGGGACTTATTTGGGCGCCCAGCTGTAGGAAGCAGATTCTAAAAATTCTTGACAGGTTCCAAAGAGAGAGAAATTCAAATGATGATTTCACAGGCAGCATTGCTAATTTACACACTTACTGCTGAACACAAGCTTAGCAGGATCTGTATCACACTGTACTTCTTCCTGGGGCTCTCCCCATCAGAAAGCACAGTGAAGTCTTCCTCTGAACACAGACAGGTGGAACACCAGCCTCTTGCAGAAGCCAAGCATTAAGGAAAGCACTGCAAACAAAGGCTCAGAACAATGGGCTCGTACAGCATATAATGCCAGTCACAGCTCTCTGACAGCAGCAAAAACACCTACTCTAGCTTCAACTGGCCATGGGCAAACAAGGGGAAAGAAATGTAAAGGAGGCAAGGGAGGAAAGAAGAGTTGTCCCTCTTTTAAGACTTCTCTCCAGCCACTCTGGTTAATTCAATGACCTGAGCGTGCTTGGTGAAGAGTGCAAGTATTCACAAGTGTGGGAACACCCCCAGGAGTCACCAGCTTCATCTTTGCAGAAGTGGGCCAATACATGGATTTAGGACTGTAATATTACTATATAATCTCTACTATGCCATCTTCAAATCAAAGATGGCTTGGTGGTTTTGCAGCAGACTTATCCATCAGTTTCCATGAGCCTACTCCGCTCCCTTTTCTTTTTCCTTCGGGCAGGAGTTTTTGAACTGCTGAACAGGTAGCTAAGGCTGGAAAATCTTCTAGCCTAAAAGTGTGTGTGTGTGTGTGTGTGTGTGTGTGTGTGTGTGTGTGTGTGTGCTCCTCCCCCAACTTCTCATCTTGGCTTTCCATCCTTTCCAGCACATAAATCTCGGAATAGTGACAACCAGGACACAGAGCTGAATTTCAGACAATACTGATGTAAAAGCACTTCGTTAAAGGAGAAAGGTTCTCCAATCCACAGGGACAAATACTCTCTACAGAGCAACCCCAGCTACCTAAGCCTACATGATGGGAGGTACTGTCAACACATAGGGTACCCTGTGTCCCACAGAAACCCTCAGAGAGCACCATCCAGCACTTTGCTAGGTCAGCTTTATTACACTGCATCTCTCCTCAGAGGGTACATGGGACTCCCTGTGCCATGAGTCCTGTAGCCCATCGCTGTTTCTAGAAATGGTGAGAGATAGGGTAAAGGAGAGAGTGTGAGACACCCACCGTTTCATCAGTGCAGATGGAGTGTACTTGAGTCCCAAACATAACTGAGGTGAAGATGAGAAATAGCAGAGCCTCAAAACACAAGAGGATGAGTAGAATCACTGTAGTTGGTGGAGAGAAGGAACTACATTCTGTGAAGACAAAACAATGGAATTGGAAAGGTAGACACCAAGCAATGCACCTGCTGCAAAGCACCTGCTAACCCACAAGTTTCCCATACTCAAACTATCAAATACATGATATGAACAACATTCCCAGAAAGATACACAGGGAAGCTCTGACATTCAACCATAAAATGATCACTACCTCAAATTTCAAAAAAAGTGAATAAGCCCACCAAAACCCCTGCGACACTTCAAGATTGCAACTTTCTCTTCCACTTCAGTGTTTCCCCACCACACCAACTAGGATGCCATTCTCCTCCATTTCACCTGGAGGCTCTCTCTTAAATCTTAGACTTAACAGATTTTCCACAGTGACAAGTCCATTAAAAATCTCAAGCTGGCAGTCAGGACAAGAGCACATGTAGCACCAACATAAAACCAGGGTGTGCTTCCTTTCATAACTGTTCTAAGCTGTAACTAAAAGAAGGTCAGATTAAACCAAGTTCCTCTTTTTCCTCATACTCAATAGTGCAAACTCAAGCCAGAGCTGAAAAAAGAAACCCAGGAAGGTAATTAGAAAGGAAGAGCAAAAGAAAGTAATGTTATAGGGCCAAAGTCTTACTTGAGTGCTGCAAAGTTACAGCTGAGTGCTGTAAATGCCAGAACGTCTCCAGATTTTTCCAAAATCTAAGACTGTCACCAAAAGCCTGTATTGTTCTAATGAGATCTTAGGCTTAAACAGATAAACCATAATCAGGAACTAACACAATCTGCACAAACACAAGGCAGCTGGAACAACACATCCATCTCTCCTGACAGCTCTGTTCTGCTGCCTAAACCTGCGACAGGTAGGAAAGTGCTTTCTCCACAGATCAGGCTCTGAGAAAGGACATAAGGGAAACAGGTACCTTTTGATGTATCCTTCCTTTATGGGCCTGGCCACTGCAGTCAAGCACAGATGTTCTCAGTGACTGCTGGCAGCTGTTTTACAAAGTTTTGAAGCGCACAACAACCTTTTCAAATTAAAATCATATGTGCATCCTCTGCAGTACTATGATCTAAAAACAGTCATTATATTGATACCACTACTGAAATTCCAAGGGGAAAAAACCCTCCTCCTTTTCAAAAAAAACTCATAAGCAGTACACACATGTGCACACACGTTCTTTGACACCTTGCTGCTCAGCTCAGCATTACATTGAGGGTTTCCTATATCCATTTGTGGTTTTAGGAACATACATAGACTGACTTTGTGAAAATGTACTCACTGACTACTTCAGAGTGAATGCTGAGATTTTTGGTTTCACTTTTTTGAGTTGCTTGGGCTCTGGTTTTGGTTTGTTTGGTTTATGTTTTTCTGAGGAAAATAATCGTTTGTTCTTGTAAGGGTGGATTTTTGGATATGAGCAGCATGTTTTCCTGGCAGTCTTCCAAAAATGATTCACAGTACCCTTTTAAAAGAAGCATACACATTCTTCTTATCTTTTGCTGGCATTCAGGAAATTAGTGCTGTGTTCATGTCAACAGTAGGTTATTGCACACATACTCCTGAGGTGTCTTTACATATCAGCTTTTTCCTAGGCACTATCAGGTGTAAGTTAAAAGAGGAGTTTTCAGGACAGAGATTCCAGCAGCTCAAAAAGAATTATGAAGTCCCAGGAACGATCATTAAAAAGACAAAAAAAAAATAGAGATAGAAAAGTAGAACATTGATAGCATTCTTCTGAAACAAGCCAACTGCATTTTAAGTTCTTTCAAAGGATAATCTGTTATTTTAATAAGGTATTTTGTTTATACTCACTTGTCCAGTCTTCTTCAAAGCAGTATAAGAAGTGAAATCCCACCATGATTAGGGCGTGCAGGGAAATCAGTGCTATATACATCTGAAAAATAAAGGATGTAATACAGGTACCAAGTGAGTTCAAAGACCAAAATGCTAAATCTTCCCAACACTTTATTTAAAAGAATAGTGCTAAGATTTCAAAATAAAACCAAACCACAAAACAACTCCAAAAACCATCAAGCTCTCCCATCTTCCCAGAAAAAGCACCATGAAGCTGGCAAATGCCACAACTACACAGACCTGTTCTCAACTTAGAACAGCTCTGAGCTGTTCCTAAGGCAGATGCTGAATCCAACAGCAGCTGGATCCAAAACCCAGCCTCCTGTGTCCCAGAGTGGCCTTCCACACAGCTTACTGTCCTTACCTCAGCTCAGCACTGCACAACTTTCAGAGAACAGTACTACTGATCAAGGTATCCTGCTGTCAAAGCTTACATCCTTGCTCTTGACAGCACTACAGCTTCCCAGAGAAACAACAGTCATTTTGTTTTAACCAGAAAATGCACTTTATTTTTCAGTATGAGGTTCAGAAAAATGACTTTTTTTTTTTTTTTAGAAGTACTTTTTCTGAGGCAGACACTGGCATAGAAAATTTCTCTCAGGCTTTAATACTTCATACTTAATAATTTTTGGCTTAGCTTTGTAATAAAAACTGTATGTAACAAAAAGTTAGAACAAAAGCTATGTGCAATGTTACACGTAGATTACAATTTATTAAGACAGGGCTAAAAAAATTACTCTTCTGAACCTACAAATTCTGACAAAGATAAGCATATAGCAGAAATGAGAGAGATTTTGTAATGAGAAACACCTCTGGAAGCAGTAAAAGCCAATATGGGAGCATTCTGGTTTTCCTTGCAAGCTGAGCATGCTATTGTTCTTTCGCTTCCACGTGTCAAAAAGAATATCCAAGAACAAAACCAGCAACCCTTTTTTTCTTTTCTCTCAACCAGATTAAGTCTTAAATACAGTCTGCTAGAAAGTGGATAGTAAGTTCTAATAGTAACTAAAATCCTTTTGAGAGGACTAGAACACCTAGCTCACTTCTCAATGTTAAAAAAACACCCGTTTGCTCATAGGAAAGAAACAGGATTCATTTTGTTCTGTAATCCAAATCCTTGCAAACCACACCACAGAACACTAGGCCTGTCATTTAACTGAAAATCTCCTCCTTTCTGCTTGGTAATATGAGAACATACTTCCTCAAACCTACAGATGTCTCAGAAGATTTATTAATAAAACAGAGCATCACTGAGACTCAGCCTTGTAATGTTCACACTACTCCCACGGGATATTTGCAGTTCACTTTGATGAAACACTTTTCAAATCTTCCAGAAATATCTACTGTTCAAGTTTGTACTCCTGTTTTCTTACTCATGATGCTACAGATATAGTACAAAAAGTCAAGCACCTCCCTGGTTTTAAAGTACAAAAATAAACCAGTTGCAATTAAAAGGTGGATAATTCTTATCCAAGGGGATGCAGACTTCCCACTCCTTCTTTGAGATGTGGCAACAGCTCTTATTACATGATGCCACACAGATGCTTGTACAACTATAATGTTTAGGAACCCTACATATGGCCTGGGATCCTACTAGCCAGTGTTTGATGTAAAAGGATAACTCCTCCCTCAAAGAGCTCAGCACCACAATACACTATTCACATTACAAAATAGGTGCTGAACAGCCATCAATACAAACCTCAAAAACCCCTGATAAATGCTTCCTGTGATGCCTTTTCCAATTGCTGTGGATGGATGGACTGGGGGGGGGGGGGGGGGGGAAGGTGTTTCCTAATTGGTGAAACAGAAGCCTGCAGCAGGTCCCCATAAAGTTCTTCCAAAACATGAAGGAAGAGAACACCAGCCTTGGGAGCTGCTTCACAGACTATGCACTACATTTCAGCACTTCCTACTGGACAAGCTCAAGCATCACCTGCAAAATACTTACTGTAAACAGTACAAAGTACTTCTGGTTATTCTCTCCTACACAGTTATTGACCCACGGGCAGTGATGGTCCATTTTCCGAATGCACCTCTTGCAAACACTGAAAGAACACAGGTCTTCATTAATAGCACTTTTCATTCCAAGAACACAAGATTTTACAGGGGTTTGGGGGACAAAGAAATTCAGTTAAAGAACCAGAGGTGAAATCTGAACATAAAAGAATTTACTTGCCACCATATTTATATTTGCGGTTTGCTTACTTGACTAAGCCTGTTCAAAATTAATCATACAATACCAAACCACCATTGCAAAAATTAATGCCACACACCAGTGGTTCTTTCCAAAACATGGTTTGAACAATACATTCAGACAGATGGAAAAAAAAAATCCGTGATTTGTTTTAGTTTTAATCTATTTGGCTTGTAAAAACGTCCACAGATTAAAACTAAACATAAATCACAAAGATACAAAAGGTAGTAATGAATAAAGATACTTCTCAGAGTTGCTAACAACAGACTCAGGTTTATTTGCCAACATTTGCTGGTAGCAGGAACTTGCAATCAAATAAGGCATTAGAAAAGATTCTTGACATCAAGGTAAGCCACATACTAGCAGAAAATAACTGTGGCGGTCAGTCAGGAAGATGGCACCACAACAGCCATTCAAGGTGAAATTAGATGTTAAAGTACTTCACAAAACCAGACTAATGAAATCAAAATTCAAATTCTTGCCAGCGTGCAAATTGTGGCTGGAAGTCAGATAATTAAAACATTATTACTTTATATATTACTCTGAACATCATTCTCTTGCTTAGTCAGTGACTGCTTCAACACACATAATAAAGGAAGTCTTTTTCTCTGCTGCTTTCTCATATGATAGGAGAAGAAAGGCAGTCAGTCTCCTGATACCACATTGTACAAACAAGCACAGAAATCAAATATGAAAAAACACGAAACCCCAAAGCAAACAAACAAGAGACCCAGAAAGGAAACAGCCATTCCAGAACAATTCTGGCAGCAATTAAACAGAAAGGACTAAGTGCTCTGCTAATTTTATTTTTCTTCTTATAACAAAAAGCATCTTTACCTTAATATAAATAATAAACTTCAACACCCAAACACTTAAGGGAAACTCAAACAAAAACATAAATATGTTCTTATCAGCATGTATGATAAATAATAGAAAATCTCTGTCAGAACAGCCTTTCACTCACTTTAATTGGTGGGAGGGGATAATCCCCAAGGATATGTGCTATGCCTGAAAAACAAATGAGTTCCTATAGGCCTGATCCTAAATGAAAGTCCAGGCAGGCACATCAGGAGCTCCTTCTCCTCAGGCAAGCATGGGTGCCCTACTATCTGTCAGCCCCACGTGCAGTGGGAAACAAGAAAAAGCCTCGTTTTGCCAGAACAAGCAGCTTAAAATTGTTTGGAGCTACATGGGGTCTAAAATCAGCAGGCACAGTAAAAGCAATTTATCTGCCAGCTAATGTACTTTGTAAGACAAGTATCTCTGATTGTGATAAAAAAAAAGGAAGGGGTAAGGTGAGGAAGATAGTGAAGGAGGAGGATGTCTCCCTGTGTGCAGGTGTGCACACACTTCCCTTGGGCTCTGGGAGAGGTGAGTACCCAAGCAACCCTCCAACTGCTCCTACTTCCCCAGAGGGACAACCTGAAGCAGCCACGCCACAGATGTGAAAGAGACAGGAGAAGAGGCTGGGAAGGGAGTTTTATTCCATCTACACGTACCAAAAACAGTAGGATGACAGGCAGAACAGGAAGCTAGCTGGAGGAAAAGGAAACACAGAAACCACAACTAAACACTTCAGGGAGCAGGGATTGCCCATACTCAGACACTTCCCCCATTCAACCACCCAGCTTCCAAATGCTGGCAGGACTAGTTTAGTGGGCACAGGGGACTCACTAAATAGCACATTCATCAAAAACACCCTGGTCCCTCTGGCGTACTGCTAGCAGTATCTCCTGCTGATGCATATGCTCAACCTTGGTCCTAAAGTCTAATAAATCTCCCTAGGCCACAAAAAAAAAGTCTGACTGAAGATTCTCAATAGCATCAGTGGTGAGTGGATCACCTTCCCAAATCTTAATGTCTAAAGGACAGAATAAAGGACCATGGTGACAAGGTTTTGTGTTTAGCCAGAGTCCTTTTCATTCACCTACACTGTGAGTCATCATCAAGACAGCACTTTAGATGTGAAGTTTCATTCATAATTGAAAAGCTGTCAGAGGGGATTTTACAGCAGCATTAATAAGTGATAGGCATGACCACATTGCTCCTGCTGAATAACCGACTCCCGATTTTCATTAAAATTTAAAAAATTACAAAAAACAACAAAAAATAAAAACATCTGCAAACTGAAGCTCTGAAAACAAATATGAAAAAAGCAAACAGCAGGACAAGTTTGCTCAGCTCATTACCATGTATTTCCCTCCCCACAAGACCACTGCATGAAATCAGCACCAGCCCAGGTACAAGCTCTCTCTGTGTATGTATTGGTTTTTGAGTAGGTAAGGAAGTGACACCAGTGCAAACTTATTAACTACTTACTGGAAAGCAGGTTCACTTGCTTTAAAAGCAGAAGAGAATTTTAGGAAGTAGTTATTTTTTTGCTCACTGCCTTTAGTACTAAAAAGCTCACTACCAGTTACTCTCTTCCGGGAAGTTTATCCTACCAGAAAAAGAAAGGACATGACAGATCAGTAGGCATACTGATCTATCACACAGCACAAAAACAAAGTCACAGTACTCAATGAAAATGTGGAAGTCTGAACTTTTAAAAATATCTATACGGTTACCTGCACCTCAGTTTTAACTTAAATATCACTTCTAAATAGAATACACAGTTTGACAAATGGATTTGTGAATAAAAACAAAAATGGAAAAGACACTGACCCTTTGGGAGACGTTTTATGCATTTCTATGCATTTTGGTATAGAATATTTCTTTTCAAGTCATGTTTACATGAAAATGTATGGAATATCAGTTAGAAGTCTGGAACCAAGGCAGCACTCAAAAATTGCAAGTGTTTCTCACTTTTCACAAAGTAACCCTGGCCTCCTATATATGAAAATTTGTCAGAAAAGGTATGAGATTTCTTCTGAGAAGCTTAAATGTGTCTGGTACTATTGGCAACAGAATTTGTATGCCAATCCCTCAACAGACCGACTCTAGTCTCAGACTGCAATAACAAGGTACACTGGTGAATAATTCTTGAGGTCTTGATGAAGCAGCCCTCCTCAGAACAGACTTTACCTGCAGTGATGTGCTCTGTCAGGTTTGATGCTACAACACTTTGGGCACTTGTAAACCACCTGTCCTGGCTTTAGCTGTAAACTCTCGATGAACTCTTTTGTGGCATTCCCTTTGGGTACAGCACCCTGCAGGAAAAAAAACAAACCAGGAGATTAACTTGTGCACTTTACAGCTGCTAGGAACAATAGGATGACTTAAAATTATGGGAGGGGCAGAAAGAAAAAGAAATAAAAGTTTCCCTAAGATCAACAGAACAGAGTTTCAAGAAGAGCAAGAAGATTCAGAAAAGAAATTTAAATGTGGTCTTAAAATATGGAACCACGTACTTACACGTAATTTTGGTGGGGCTTTTGTTGGTTTTTTTTTTAAACATCAATAAACCTCCACTTAAGCAATTAGTCTTTTGTAGCCTACAGTAACCTTAAAATATTTAAGAATCCTCATCCCTCTTTTCACATCAACAAATTTATCATGTCAGTGTTTCCTATCACACACTGAAAACTGCAGATGTTTTATGCCAGTAGAAGCAGCTTCTTCTAAAGCATTATTGTGTACACTAAGAGTTGCTGTTAAATAACTCATGTATTTATAGTTATGCTTCCATTGTGTATTTGCTATTTAAATTGGGGGTTAACATTCAAAGACTGAACACTAAGAATTGTCACACCTGAATAAGGCCAGGTAAAACATTCTCAGCTGTGCAATTGCCACTTCAAAGTATATCTTTAAATAGGTAACAACTTGCTGCTACAGGAGCTCAAGTTCTTGAGTTTCCAGTCTTTATAGGGACAAAAACTTGCTCACAAAAGAAAAACCAAAAACAAAACAAAACAAAACAAAACAAAAAAAAAAAAAAAAAAACAAAAACCAAAAAAACCCACCCAAAAAATCACAAAAAAACCCCAAACAAACCAAAAAACAAACAAAAACACAACCAACAAACAAACCAAAGAAACTCCTTCTGCTCAAAAAAAAAAAAAAAAAAGAGCACCATAAAATATGGTGTATGAAATCACTGCTGGTACATTGGCACAATTTACTTCTGTGAATTTAAGGCTTTTTTAATTGAAATAAAAACAGAGATGCAATATTACAACCTCCTAAAAGCAATAAACAGGAGTGGTTCATGAGTGAGAGAACTGCACATTAAACCAGTAGTATGAGGCTTTTTAAAGCAATCTTTGGGGGCTTTTTCCCCCAAAAACTCCCAACAGGCCTGACTAATTTAAAAATTACCAAAACCAATTTCCACAAATTGCTACAACTCATGTTCTCTCTCTTCAGTATGCAGCAAAGCTCAAAACTTTAGGGATGTTTTTAGCAAGGACCCATTGGAAGAAGTTCCTGAAATGCAGGACACATTCTATCAATTGTGAAGAACTGAGTTGTTAACTTATTTATAGTAAGAATTCTGCTTGTTTGCCTCAGCAGTGCTTTTTGTTTCATTCTCATCGTACATATGCCCCTGGTTCCCCATGTCCTGGAAGCTTCCTTAATCCCAGACTCTTTGTCTGCCAGATGTTAGTGCATCCCTTCTCTGTATCTTCCTTCCTGCATTTTATTCAGCTGAATTCCTCATTATAAAAACGAAACAAAACCCCACTGGCTCTCCATCCACATACATAAATCCCACCTCACACAAGGAATTAACATATCTTTTCCCAAATACTCTCAATAGAAATTGTATCTGCTTCTGCAACACTGCTCCAAGTAGCCCATTCCAAAATACAGCTTTTGTTTCACAAGAGCTGCTGCTAACTCTGCAAAATAATTCCAGCCACCTGAAGGTCCCTAAGCATAAAAATCCCACAACATACAATAATTAACAACCACCCTTAGGATACAAACTATCTAACAAACTACTGCAACCCTCTTTTCCTGAGTCCAGCGATCAGAAGTTTCAGAGGCTGAAGTACTGCTTACACTTCTGCCCAGCAGCAGTAGCTTGCAATTCAACAGTCTTTACCACAAATTGTGAGAATACCCCAAATCAAGCCATTCTGCAGTGCTGGGGCTTCTGGAAGAGCTAGAATATAAGAAACAAAGATTATACTGAAGTCTCAATAGCACCTAACAAGGTTTCATGGGGGAAATAACATTTGGAAGGGACAGACTTTGATCAGAGGCACAGCACCACTCCCAACAGCAGCAAGAACATTTGTGAGGAAGGAGACAGGAGAAGTCTAAGCTTGTCTTTCCTTCCACTAACTAGTGGAGATGGGGTTTTGAACTGAGCCTACTGTCCAGAGGTTATTAAGGAAAATAAACCATCACAGGCCATTCAGAATTAGCATCATGGTGCTAAACTTTATCTTGTCACAAACTGAAAGCCGAGAAAGCAGCAGATCTGATCTCTCAAAGCAATGTCCTAAGGATACACATACAAGGGGATCTCACAACTCTGATGCTTCCCAACTTGCCTAAGAACTGCCATCTCTTTCCATGCTCAGACCGTATTTATTTCAGCGTTGTCCAATACACTCAACAAAATCAGTAGAATGAGACACGGTAACACAGCTTTTTAAAACAACACATATTCTGCTCTGTTCTGCTGAAGCAATTCTTGCCAAGGCAGACAACCAAAACCAGCTTTTCCAGCTTTCCTGTTTGTCAAGACACAACAAGCCACAAACACGAGATCTGCCACTGGGGGGAAAACAGCACCAGAGAGAAACACTCTCCTTCCCAGTGCAGAAAGAGGAGCTGCTCACACACCAGGAATCTAACGCTGGGTCCTTGACTTTGCATCCGACTTGAGTGGGACGAAAAATTAGCATACCACATCGGCAGCCTCACTCAGCAGGCTGACACACAAAAGTTATTTAAATCTGCCACTCACTCAGCAAGTGAGTTACCCAACATCTAGCAGACAAGAAAAACACCGCCTGTTTCTTTCCGAGACACACAGAGAGAGGTGTATACTTACTGGATCTGTCAGCATAGCACGAAAATGTGAAGCCAAAGCGAGGAAAGCCAAGGTGTTGAACAGTGTGCCATTGATGACACTATAAACATAATCTCTCGATGGAACTAGCATGACAAGAAGGACTACAAAGTCGGCATAGAACACCAGCATCCAGGTAACGACAGCACATGCAATACCACAGCCATCTCGAATAAACCACATTGTTCCCAGGGAAGCGCGGCTAGGAGGTGGAACACACTTTTCTGGCTGGAGGTATTCAGGTGTCCTTTCAATATCTCTGAAGCGGTGGACTGGAGTAATCATCATAGGCTATTATGTCCATACTTGCATCTGAAAGAGAGTCAGAAACAGCGCTCACTGCCCTGCCAGACATCCAGACCTCTGTTCACATAACGGCATGGTCATCACATGGGAAAATTGCAGAAAGTGAAATGAAAAAGCAAAAAAGGTAAATAAATCAAACATAAAAGAATGGATTGGGAAACCACACTCTTGCGCTTATCGGAACACTCCTTACTCAGAAGACTCTAAGTGCTTTTAAGAAGAGCTTAATTACACACTAGGTCTACCTGTGTGCCACCTCCACCTCCCTAAATGGAAAGGCAACAAGCACTTTAATGAAGAAAAAGTCATCAGGTAGGAGCCAACAGGAGTGGCCACAACAGGAACTGAAGCAAGAACTCAGCACTGTCACGTGAGGGGAGAAAAGTCCTGTCACAGCTGGCAGGGTCCCTTTTTTTCTGCTTCATACCTGGGGAAGGGTCCTTCATACACATACTGGGAAACTTAGCAAGTGGAAGAGGCTTCCTTTCTTCTTACCCATTGACTCCCAGCTTTGGGGTAAAAGTGCAAAAACAAACACCTGTACAGTCAGATTTGCAGAAACTGATTAAGAAGCAACCCAGAAAAATCTTGACAGGAACTTCTAGTCTTGGATGGAGGATGTTATTTCCCAACAACAGCTGTGTCCCACTCTCACTTCCTCCTCTGGCCTTACATCCCTTGGAAGTCTTCTGCTTTGCCATGCGTCTCCCACCACCTTTGCTCCATCCCTCAATGGCATTTGTTTTCCTTCCCATTTTCCAGCCAATTCCACTCTACCATAGCAAAAGGACCAACACTGACATTGCCCTGTCCTCTCCTCTCCAGCTCTGCAGACACCTTGTCTATCCAGGGAGTGAGAGCCATCTTGGAACCAGGAACAGTAAAGCTCCAGGTATGCACCAGGCTTGTGTTTCAAGTAACTCCCACCAAATGGAGGCATTAGAGAAAACAGAGTAGGTGCTCCTAAGTCTTTGGCAAGTCATCAATCCATCTGCACTCAATCCATCCACCACTCAATGCTGGAGTGCACCTGGAATGCTACACTTTGAAAGCAGCTCTTTACACACCCAGCAACCTCTTCCAAACACACTTCCACTCAGAGTATTTGCTCAGTGCTCTAAACGCTTCATAACACTACACCCTCTGAAGACCCACCTTCTACAAAAATGGCTATAATAATTCTACTACCAAATACACTGAATTGCAGATCCCTGAATGGAAGGTATCAGCCTCCTGCTAGTTCAAAATGAAAGGCTTATTCTCATAGCTTTGCAAAAAAAGAGCGTTCATTATGCCGTTTAAACTCAGAGAAAATGTTCACCACCAATTACTTTTTCAGCCAAGAAAGTTCACCCTAAAGCTATTTTTGTCATTAATTGTTTAAAAATGGATATATTTTACATAAAACATAGTGAGAGAACTGCAGAAATCCCTAGGACTTCAAACTTTTCTCCAAATCTTACGGCTAAGTTCTACTAAGTACAAGAAGAAAGCCCTACTCAGCCTAACACCAACGTAAATGGAGACGCTGTTTCTCCTACCTTAGCAGAGAAGGAGAAGACAGTTTACTTTTCAGCTGTTATTTTAAGAAGACCGAATTCATAAGGGGACAATTATTCTTTCATAGCCAAAGAATAAGGTTATTAATGAGCAGGATGAATAATTACATCCAAGCACCGAAGTGGTGACCTTTGTGCACCTGACTGTGAGTGACAAAGAGAGGTACTGGAACTGCTGTGGCCACAGTGAGAAGCAAAAGCCAGGAGCACAAACTTCCTAGGTGCACAGAAACAGATGAACTAGACAATTAACAATATTTCTTTTCTAACACAACTTGTATAAATAAACTAGGAGAATTAGGTATTTTCTCATCTTTCCACTTTGAACATTTAGTATGCTGCCAAGCAAGTTTGAGATGGTTATGAATCTGAAGAAAGCCCTGTGGATTAATATTAAAGCATATCAGTCTTGCATTTATACACATATCCCACAACAGAAATATCAAGATGAAAATGTCCTTGTGAGGATGTCATTTACTTCGACAAAAAAAGCCCACAACAAAAAAACCCACTCCTCATTCACAAAATTCACATAACACATTGTAATTACTCTGTATTTTAAGCACAGCTATAATTTAGCCTCGTGATTTCTGATATTTAGGAAGACAAGCTATGTAATTTTTGTAAACAGTGACTGCCTAAACAATCTGGCACTCGAAGTTCAGATAAATCTATACCTACTAGTATATGCATACCTTTTCTCCCATTTTTCACAACTGCTGTAAGGACAACTATGCATTCAAACATTCACACAGACTTAACAAGTATTTCAAAGACTTAGTTCTTCCATTCCCTCAAGGAAACAGGTTAACCTTCCCTGCATTGTTTAAGAATCTTATTAAAATTACTATGTGTGTTTGCCAGCTCAAAATAAAACTGAGATAATTAAAGACTCACACCTGACAACAGCATTTAGTTGACAAGAACATCACATTACAGTAAAAAGTAATACCTACTAAAAAGTAAGAATGAAAACTGTAAGTTAGGTCTTCAACTTTCAATCAGAAGTTTAGACTTGACACATCAGGTGCAATAACAAGCTGGGACAGCCCTAAACACAGACTCTCGGGATTTTTTGCCTAGGCTCTGAGCCTTTTTCCCTCCCTAAGGTTTTGTATCCCAAAGCAAAGGAATCAAACAGTCATAGAAAAAGCAAACTCCTATTTAAGAAAGGAATCCGTTTGACAAGTCACCTTAAGGTCAGTATGAGCAAAGACTGACTGAAAGCTGAACAAATACACAGTGATTAAGCTGTGGGTTTAGTCCTGAACAGCACACTTCAGCAGTGAAATAAAAATTAATCTCTCTTGCAAGTGCAGGAAGTAGTTTCACTCCAATAAAAGTTCTACAGCTGTCTCTCATATATATTATTAAGCTAAACTGGGGAAAAAAATAAGAAAAATCTATTGCTGTGTAACTGTCTAAGGAGAAACTGGAAGGAGCCCTGAGGCCCCCTCAGTCTGAAAGTCTGGAGACTCAATTCTGCAGTGAGTTAAGAGGACAGAGCACAGGCCCCTGATTGTGGCTGGAGGAAAATTTTGTTATTTAATGTACTCTGCCATTTAATGCTCGCTTTAGAGGCCTCATTAGGCAACAAAATAAATCAATACATAAACACCATACACTGTTTTGAGAAACACATATGTGTTCTAGTGTTCATTATCTTAAGAGTCAAGCTATAGGAGCTTAAAGTCTCAGCTTCTCTCCTACATGACCCGGTTAGTGAGGTTTTTTTTAATTCCTTGCTCTTATATATACAAACATCTGTTTTGGTTTATGTTATCCAGTTTGTTTTTTTCAGATAAACAATATAACAACTAAAAAAAAAATGTTGTAGCAGGGTGGAAGCAGTAACTTGCCCTAACTGGTTTGCCCTTCAATCATGCTGCATATGAACTTAATTTATAATGCAGATGGAGTATGTCAGCTCCTCCTGCTCTGGAGCAAACAAAATGTAAACAATGTAGGCAAAGGGCTTAAGGACTTAATCTTGGTGTCAGGCTACAAGAGAGGCCACTAGGTAAATGTGAGATACAATGACAACATACACATCAATTCAGCTTAATGACATGACAGAGCAAAGTCCTTTTCTTGTTTTTTTTTTGTCTGGAAGACATTTCGCAATCAAAAAACATGTAATACATAAGTTAGAAATGTAAACAAAAATGAAAATCCACTTCCTGCTACAATGAACACTTAAAATATGCTATTACACCCTATATCAACTGTCTTTTTCCCTGCCATAACCCATGTCCAAAAAATCTGGTTTTTAATTGCCTGTGACAGCTAAAGAATTTGCTAAGAATGTACAAACAAATTATGTGGGCCTTCACCCAATAAGTGCCTGAAAGCTACCTGAGGTTCTGATGCAAAACTTACAGCAAGCTTAAAACCACCATCATTGTGAACCTGCTGATTTTCATGTAATTATTTATGTTAGTGAAGTCAAGCACAGGGGTATGACTTGCAGAACTACACTGTTACTATGTACATTGCAACCATTTCCTCTATTACAAGTCCATTAACACTGAACTTGGGGTAGAGGTCACATTTTCATTGTGTCATATGAACTAGGTGAATTTCAAGTTCTGCCAACTACATGAAAACAATACTGAAAAAAAATAAAAAGAAGAGAGATCAGGGCAGATCACGGACTCTTTTTAGGTTTTCAGTTTGGTTTTTAATTTTAATTTACTTTAAAGAAATACTTCCAAACAGCTTTTATTACACACCCAGTACCTTGAGAGCTGACAAATGACACTAAAGTTAATGTTTTATCATCAAAAGGAAGCAGACATACACAACTAGCCATACTATACTCACATCAGCTAAGGCAGGCAATCTAGATCCACAGGACAGATGTCCTTTTAAACAAAATCATTCAGCTCCAGACAGAAACTGCAGGAGAATGAATTTTTGAGTTTATTTCATTTTTTCTGCACATAAAACTGCATAGATTAAAACACTGCATACTTAATCTTCCTTTGCAAGAGACATAAGAGAAGGTGAGTTTCCTAACTGAAAGGGTTTTTACCTATGCTTCTCCCATCTCACTTCCATGCAGCCAAAACAAGGTTGTGAAAACTTCCCAAAGCACAGATAATAAGAAAATATCAGTCTTTGTATGTATTTTCCTAATGGCTCCTGCAAGGCCTAAAAAGCTTTATCGGATCTGCAGGAGTGCAACAGAACAGGCCAGCTATGCTGAGAATTTTTGGCAGTCTCCTGCAGATTCATCCAGATACCCATTGGCATGGCAGTTTCCAACCTCTGGTTTACAAAACCCTGGAGGGTCAATGGGACACATCTAACAGGTCTGTGAAAGGCAGCTAAAAAAAGCAAACCTATTATTAGCAGGCTCAAATTTGCTACAGAGAGCTGTACTTCCACTGGCATACTTTTGGGACTCAACACATGATTAAAAATACCAAACAACAAACAAAACAAACCCCAGCCCAATTCGGGCTGAAAACCCAAAGGGACAGAAACCTCCTCTGGGTTCCAATGGCAAAGGCAGCAGGGAAGGAGCAGGCACGGAAGTTAACGCTGTGCTTCCAGGACACCCGATGACTCAGATCGAATTATCACAGGGCAAAGTCAGCGCTGCCAGCCTCCTCCTCCAGGGGCAGGGCACAGCATTGTGCCTACCACAGATACTTCTTCACTTTTCTCCTGGAAATTCAGGCTACTTTAAGGAGTATAGTTACAGCCTAAATATTACATTACCAGCTATGCATCTGCCTTTAGCAAAAGGCTCACAAACATGTCAGGAGTCTCCTGAATCCTTTGACTCCTGAAGTCAGGCAAGTTCAACACTTTCAGTTCCCATACTGAAGAAAAATGGCGTAAAGAAATCTTTAAAAAATTACAAGGCTTAAAATAAATTTATGTTTCCTGAGGTAAAAGCACAGGCTTGGATTACCTCCCTTAGAAAGGGGAATAGAGAGCATGTAAAACCAGATGGTAACCAATTTATAACATTTTTTTATACATAAAGGGAGTAAGTGGCTGTACTACAATGCTTTATAGTAATTGTTTACAAAAGTGTTTATAACATCAACTATTTTGATGTTATTTTCTATTTTTAATTTATTTCTTACTTCAAAGGTGTCACACATGAACAAGACCTTAGTAAAAATGGCTCATGCTAAAATCACACTTTCATTATTTTTATTAGAAGCATCGTATTAGAGGGGAAGATTTAATTGAAGTCATGCCTTCCTGAAGAACACATTTGAATAGGAGAGGGAACTTCTCCCTAAGGAGAGAAAGGGGAGGGGGAAATTACATCAGAGATGTCTGTCACATCTAGAAATCCATCCTGAGGGCTTGGATCGGGCTGCACCTCAAACGAGATGCAGCCACATAAGGCACAAGCCCCTCAGTCCTCCTCTAATTTACATCAGTGTGGACAAGAAGCAACTTCACCAGTGCCAGAGGAATTCCATTAGCAGAACTGAAAGGAAAATAAGGCCATGTTTTCTGAATTACGAATACAGGGGTTTCCCTATCCTGATGCTTGTGGTATGCAGTCCCTCAGGGTGGTTGGGAACAGCTCCCTGGTTAATGTCTGTAGCATTTCTGTTTAACTAATGGACATGCATTGTATTAATAAATTATAACGCAATAAAGACTGACCTAAGAGTCTGAGTTATCTGGTGACTGCACCCCCACCAAAAGGCCTGTCAGCTGCTAGCCTGAGCAAAGGAGAGCAGAGACAATGTAGTTACTGTCCAAGGTACAAAAACACTGGACCACTATGGATGAATGACAAAATTGGGGCAACATGTAGAAACAGGGCACAAATCACAAGGGCACCAAGACTGAGGTCAGACTTGGATTTGACTTGGTCTGATCACAAAGTCAGTGATCTTAGTAAGTCTTTCATCAGAGATAGTTTAAAACTGTCAGTAAGTAATGAACCATTACAAAATAACTGGTAAGTTTTTGACTATCAGAGCTGCAAGGGCAACAGAGAAATTCTGTCCCTTCAATCTCACAGTTTCCCAATGGACCAAATACACACAAACCACTTAACACACGTCAAAAGAGAAATATTAAGCCTGAACACACCATCCTTATTGCATTGCCACCTATCTAAAGTTAAGCATTGGAAGGAAAGAGCAGTCATGCAGGAGAGACTGCACCAGGAAACAGAAAACAACAGATGGAGATGTCATGCTTTCCCACAGCATTGCAGTTATCCTGAATGCACAGCCGTATGAGAGACAAAACAGGAGAAGCTGTCCTGGTCTTCTAGACAGCTTTGCAATTTACATGCTGACTCAGGACCTAAAACAGCAAGCTGCTGGATTAGGGGAATGTAAATTCTCGATTTGTCCTTTATCAACTTTTTTTTTTTTTTAAGAAAGACAAAAAATAAAGGGAAAGGCTTATCTATAAAACTGGTATTATTTTTAGTTTCAATTTTAAAAACCACACAACTTTCATGGCATAAGGAATATGTTTAGCAGAGCAGGAAAGAGCTGCAGCTTTAAAGTTTTAATCATAATAAGAAGCTGGCAGAACCCCTCTAGTGTAAAAAAAAATATTCTAACTACTATCTTTCAAGGCAGAAAGAGCACTTTAACTACCAGACATAGGTTTTCACTCAAGATGGTCTATCGTAGGATTTGGCTCTCACCTGCTTTTGCTACAGCCCCCTCTTCACAAGCATGAACAAGTCACTTACTCTCTGATTTTATTCCCCTGCCTGTAGTTTATTATTCTGCCTTGCCACATATGGGTAAGTAAAGATGTAGGTATAAAGGCTGTAAGGCATTTAGATTTCAAATCTACATACTACATCTAAGCAGATCCCTAAGCCAACTACAGAAAGTACACAGGGCATACATTAAAATAGCATATTAAAATAGCACAGGGACCAAACATTATCATCTTATCCTGCAAAGTTAAAATCACAACTAGAAGAAACATATGCTGCTACTTCAGAGAACTGGTAAAACCTGCAGGTTCAAAGTTGCTGTAGGTTAAAGCTTTTGAAACACAGCAAAGAACATCTGAGTTGGCAAACTAAGCATTTCTTGTTTTGCTCACTTAAGCGCTGGCAAGCAGAAGGGATCCTTGCTGCCATAAAAATTAGTTTCTGTGTGTAAACCTTAATTTTCTTTTGTAATACAAAGAGTTCAAGACAAGACCAGCTACCATATATAATATCTTCCTTATCTATTCTGTGCTTTATTGGACATCTGTAATTCAAGTGGCCGCTGCAAAGAACAAAGAATGCATATCACATTACCTACCTTTATCATCTGCTACAGTCCTCTCTGTAATCTATGGTATGGTCCTACTGCCTTCCCACTAAGCCCGTCTTTTTTTACCTTTTTTTTCCCAAGAGCATCGTATTTTACACTACCTTTACTCACTCACACTGTTTCAGCTTCAGCCCACTTCTTTTAACTTCTGCATGCTGCACCACACTTAAGATTGGTCACCCCTGTCAATTCTGCATTATTGCAAAACTCACAGCTGAACATGACAAACACAGCATCCACCACCAGCCCAGGAGCAGGAACATCAACAAAGGCCTTGCATTTCCTCTCATTCAACGTTTCTCTGTTGTCAAAGGATCTTAATGGTGAGTCTTCTGCGTCCTTTTTTTACTTTCTGTTTTACTTGCTCCTGGAATAGTGTTTCCCAGCATTTTTCCAGAATCCTGCTGCTGTACCCTTCCCTCATTTCCTTACCTTTCCATACCTATCCTCTCTTTCTTTTTTTCCCCCCTCCTCTTGCACTCTTACCTCTTCTCCTGTAACAGCACAGGTTCTGTATAGTCACCCTGTAACCTGGTGGTGCAAAGAGAGATATGGGGCTATAAGCCTAGACAAATCTCTCGCTCCAGTCTCCAGAAGCACTCCCAAGCAGCCCCCAAGCTGGGGACACAGCCAGAAGCAGGCGACAGGAGTTAACATGCCAGTGCTCCCATGCAGTGAGCCAGCAACTACCTGCACCTTGCCTCTAACACCTTGCACCTCACTAGCAGGGAACTGCTGCCATATGGGGACGTCTTTGGCACCCACACCCTGCAAACAAGCTGGCTCGTGTTTTTGGACTCCCTCTCAAAAGGACAATGTGTGAAGTGTTACTGGCAGACTTGCTGCACTGCAGCTCCAGGCAAGGGCTATCTTCTTTCCTTATTGCCTGCACAACCCAGGAAACACATAGCTTCAATTAGGAAAGCTTTAACTTCTCGTTTTCTTGAACACAACCCAAAGCTTCAGATCAGTTACGTGCACAGGTTAAATATGATGTTCCAGGTACAATCAGTCACATTTAGTTCACTTCAACCAGCTAAGCACAGGATGGGGGAAATAAAACCTGACAACAAGCTATTCTGTCGTGTCATATTTTACATTATCTGCTGTCAGGAAGGCAGAAAAACTGTATTCCCAAATACTGCCATAAGAAAAAGGTCATGTCTACACTGCAGAGGCATCAGAGAAAAGCATAAGCTCAGCCAACTAACATCTGCAGAGACTGAGCTACAGCCAGTCCATTTTCAGACTGATACCACTCTGGGTGCCCATCTAGTCTTCTCTACAGGAGAGATACCCTGTTACAGCTGTATGGGAAATATCTGCACAGTAAAACTGGCTCCATGAGCAAGACTTCCTGAAATAATGCAACACACAGGTTTAAACTGCATGGACTATGCAGCACTGCTAGCTCCTGTTCTGCTGGAGGTGCACAGCAATCCACCCATTGAGAAAAGTAAATGCATATTAGGTAAGAAAAAGAGATTCACCAAAGCTGAGCTACCACTGCCCAGGATACACACATACTGCTGAAGACTGTCAGCTGTTCCCCTTTGCTGACGCACAGGAAACTGCCCAGAAAAAACACATAACTATTTGGGCACAGCAGACCTGCATCTGCTGAGGAATTAGGCATTCATCTTCTTGCAACCTGCTCCATTATTTGGATTAAATTACATTTGTGTACTTTTGTCTACAACCAAACAAGCAATTTCAAACTGAAATAGACACCCTTGTCTGTAACTCCATCACTTAAAATGAAAATTAAAAGAAAGCAGCAACATACCTGAGAATACCCAAAAGATGTTATTGCTATAGGTCCTAAATGACACAACAGATATTTTGGATTTTAGGTAGACCTGATATTTTTCCTTTCATAAACCTACAAACACACAAGAGTTTCTGGACCGCACCTTCTAAATCTCAATGAACATTCAGTCACACACAACTTACTACCAGCAGCAGGTCCCTCTGGTGTGACAAACACTATTGCATCAGTGAGGCAGCCCCAAGATCTACACTGACAGAGTTATGGCCTTTGAATGAGGCATCTTTATTGCACATGGGGCTGTGTTTTTAAAAGACGTAAGAATGGCGTGGCTCCCCTTATGATGACTCTTATCACTGAAATGCCTGTAACGCCACACAAAAGACTTATTTGTTGCTTTCATTATGCAAAGGAAAACATGGTCCTCACTAATGCCTTGCTATGTACACCACAAGACACCCAATGCAGTCACTCACTATAATTCACCAGTCCCTCCCCTCTCTGTGATTCCACCGTATCAGAACAACCATCCAAATTTGGGCTCCTTTCCTACAGATCTGACATTCCACACACACCTTTGCTGTGCCAGGAGTCTGGCACACTGTCGCTCTCTCTCATGCTGAAAAACCGTCTATCTTTTCTGAATCGGGATCAAAGGAAAGACATCTAAACGAACTTTGCTGTCCATCCCACATCCCTCAATGGTACACACCAAGTGGAGAGCCCATCAGGGACCAGACTGCTGCCCCCTCCTCCCCAAGGCCTGTTTTCTTGAAGACTGTTTTCTAATGAGCCATCCTGAACTCTTGCTTCTTCTTAAAAATTTACCTTACAGAAAAACTCCAGTAACACTTAGAAGCTACCGTTCGAAACCAGTCCGGACCGCTTGCTACTGCCACGTAAAACTCACCATCCATTTCAACTAAACCCGCCACAGCACAGCGCCATGCTTTCGCCACGGATTCCTCCCGATGCCGGGAGCGCACCTGGCCGATGGGGCCACCGGACAGCCGCAGCCACACGCCCGGTGACCGGGGCCACCTCGGAAGCGACAGGCTCAGCTCCACTCTCGCTGTCCAGCTGCTCGCTGGCGGGCACGTCCCATCGCTGCAACGCATTAGCAAATTACAGGGCCACTGCAATCCACTGACAGGTCACAGGACCCCGACGAAATCGCTGGAGGCTCCGACTTTAAATTTCCTGCCGAGGGGACTCAACGCTGCTCCGAAAGGCCGAGGAGCAGACCTAAACCGCCTATTTAGCAGGCTATCATTTAACGCGTCCACCTTCCCAGTATTTAAAGCACAGCGCTGGAAGCCGACGAGGCGAGAGCGGGAGCCCTCCGCCCGTTTCCCGACCGATGCCCACAGGTCCCGGGGACGCCGCTGCGGGACATGACCCGCCGCCCGGCCCTGGCCCGGGGGCCCCGCCGAGGGATGCGGAGCACCGCGCGGCCCTCGGGCGGCCGCACCACCCCCGGGCTGCCGCACGGCCGAGGGGCCGCGCGGGCCGGGGACACCAGGGACAGCGGCGGGGCCGGGGGGTGGCTGGTGCAGCGGCGCAGGCGGCGGCGGGATGGCATCCACCGCCGGCCCGCTCCCGGTTCCCAGCTCTCTGTTCCCAGTTCCCGCTCCCGCCCCGCTCCGCCGGCGCACACACCTGCCCGCCCCCCAGCACCCCCCGCCCCGCGCTGTCAGTCGCACCCACCTACCCCAGTGGCCGCCGCCGCCGCCGCGGGTCCGGCGCGCCCCGCCGCCCCCGCGCCGGCAGCGGCACGGCACGGCACGGCACCGCACCCCCCCTTCCGCCGCCCGCCCGCCCGCCCCTTGCGCGGAGGTGGAGCGGCCGCCGGGAGGAACCAGGAAGTGAACGGCGGCGGCGGGAGGCAGCGCGTCCCGGCCCTGCCCTTCCCCGCCCCGCCAAGGGCTCCCCGGCCCACGGACGGCACCGGCGGCTGGCCCCGTGCGGCTGCGGACCGCCTGTGCCCACTGCGCGTTAACGGCCCGGGCGAGCGGCTGCCTGGGGGGAAATACGGGTTTTGTGAGGAAAAAACCCACACTTTGTTGTTTTGACATGGGAACAGATGGTTCTGTTTCAGTGGGCACCTCTGAGCCCCAGGCGGGTTCAGGGTAGTTTTGGTGTGCAGGTATCCAGAATCTGTTGGCACCCAAGGAGGAGCCGTACAGTGCAGAGCAGTGAGGATGTTTGGGGGACCGGAGTATCATTCTTAGGAGGAAAAGCTGAGGGAGTTGGGCGTGTTCATTCTCGAGAAGAGACTACTGAGAAGGGACATCATTAGTGTGTATAAATGTCTAAAAGGAGGGGCATGTGGGTGTGCCAGAGATGGAGCCGGGATTCTCTTAGTGGTGCCAAGCATCAGGATGCAAGGGAGTGGGCAGAAACTGATGCACAGGAAGTTCCACCTGAACATGAGGAAGAACTTCTTTACTGTATGAGTGACCACACACTGGAAGAAGTTATACAGAGAGGTTGTAGAGTCTGCTTCACTGGAGATACTCAAGAACAAACCTGTGCAGCATGCTCTGGGACAGCCCTGCTTGAGCAGGGAGGTGGGACCAGATGACCCACAGTGATCCATTCCAAGCATACCCGTTCTGTGACTGCGATTCTGTGACAGAGCACTCACTGCCAGTGGCACATTCAGAGCCAGAGCAAGGGCTGAGTTTGCTTGACACTGTCCATGTCAAGCCACTGCTTCCAGCCTTTGTGGCCTTGCCCAGGTATTAATCATGCAGTGCAAATCTTCACAATTCAGAGGGTTGCCTGAGGCTGGCTTTTTTTGGGCTGTGTTGATTTGGCACAGCCTGCATTTTTGGTAGTGGGGGAAGGCCAGAAGTGGCTTCTGTGAGAAGCTGCTAGAAGCTACCACCACGTCTGACAGAGCCCATCTCTGGTGGCTCCGAAGATGAACATGCTGCTGGCCCAACTGGAGAGGTCAGTAACGCCTCTGTGATGACATATTTAACAAGAAAATCAAACCAGCACACAGGCAGTTTTTTCCAGGGGTGGCGAGGCAGTGCCACCGGGGCCATCCCGGCACACACGCGGCGGTGCACCATGGCCATCACCATCTGTGTGCGGCCCACAGAGAGCCTTGCCTGCTTGGCCACCCCTCGCCAATTGTCGAGAAGAAGGGCAGGGGCAGCGGTGGTGGTGGCTTCTCCTTCCTGGTGCCCCACATGAGGAGAGGCACTCTACAGCGCCAGGGCTGTGGCAGCCGCCACTGCCCGCTCGGTGGCTGTGGGCGAAAACATGGTAAGCGACTCCCCGACGTGAAATCTAGATGAGATCAGCCTCTGAGCGCTGTAGGATCCTGCAAGAATCTTTGAATTGGTGGAACTTGTTTGCCATGGTACCTACAAGCAGCCGTTTTGCTCCTATTCAGAGAAGAGGGGGAAGTGAGGACATGTGAGGGAGAACAACATGGCAGCACCCAGGTCAGTGGAAAAAGAAGGGGAGGAGGTGCTCCAAGTGCCAGAGATGAGATTCCTTTGCAGGCCGTCGTGAGGACTGTGGTAAAGCAGGCTGTCCCCCTGCAGCCCATGAGGTCCATGGGGGATACAGAGATCACTCACAGCCCATGAGAGAAGTACTCACGCTGGCGCGGGTTGATGTCGGGGAAAACTGCAATCCAGCTGGAGACCCGAACGGAGAGAGAGGGCCCCTGCTTCCAGAGACAGAGAGCCCTTGCTTCCAAACTAGAGCAGCCTATCCTTAGAGGACTGCACCCCGTGGACAAGTGACCCATGCCACAGCAGTTTCAAAAAGACTGTTTGCCCATGGATGGGACCCCAGAGCATAGCAGAGGAAAGACTCCTCTGCCTGAACAAACAGAAAAAAAATCTCAAGTGACAATCTGACCAAAACCCATGCCTTGTCTCCCTGCGCTGTTGGTGGGAAAGAGGGAGGGGCTGAGGGGGAAAATGGTGTTTTAAAGGATTATTTTACTTCTCATTATCCTCCTCTTAGTCTGTTAATAATAGATTTACTTTATACCTTTAAATTTTAACCTGTTTTGCCCTTAGAGTGTTTTCTCCAAGTCCT
Source organism: Fringilla coelebs (assembly GCF_963513975.1). Classification (NCBI taxonomy): domain Eukaryota; kingdom Metazoa; phylum Chordata; class Aves; order Passeriformes; family Fringillidae; genus Fringilla; species Fringilla coelebs. The sequence goes on along the minus strand of NC_140028.1, from coordinate 107,879,074 downwards.
CATCTCAACTCATGAGCCCTTCATTATTTTTTTTTCATCTCCTCTGCCCAGCTGAGAGCAAGAGAAGATCAGCAAACAGCTTTCATGGGTGCCTGGTGTTTAGCCAGTGTCAAACTATGACATGGGCCAAGATACATCATTCATTTATCATAATGAAGTTGAAAGATCCTGCTTTGCCTTTGTTAAAAAAAAACCCCAACATACAAACCCCAACAAACCCAAGAAACAAGTAGCATCCTTTCTTGTATGATAAGCTTCACTCCTGCCTTGTGCAGGAATTTGAATGTCCTCAGAAGTGCTCTTTAGGGCAAGAGGTTGCCTTCTGCCCTTCCTGAGGAAAAACGAGCCAAACCTGGGCTCCTCCCACCTTAAAAAAAACCTGCTGTTTGCATGTGAACAAGATTTGCTAGCTGAGCCTCTGGACTATGCAAGAATTTGACTAACATTAGGTAGACTCCAAGCTGGGGGGGGTGCAGAAGTGGGAAAAAAATTAACACACTTTCCTGGCAATTGTAACTGTTAGCTGCTGTGGGCTAAGCCATGACAGTCAGGAAGATGAGAGCCAGAATGTCAACTCCCTGTGCTCTCAGTGGAAACCATAGGGTCCATCTGCATTAACACTGCTTCAGATCAAGAATTCACTCACATCTTCAGAGAGTTTCTGATTTCTTCTTACTTGTTGTTTGGTTCACACCATGCAATGTGAGGATACAAGTATCGCACTGCAAGTCAAATGAAGGGTTAGTCTGTGCTGGACAGCAGCACTGGCAGATGCTCTTTTAGAGAGAACATACAAACCAGGGCCTTTCATGCGTGGGCACTGCCTTTGTCTGGCACTCCTGTGGGCCAGCAAGGAGACCTGGCCCTGCTCAACTCCCTAGGGTGAGTGGGGAGGACAAGCTACCCAAGCTCCCAGCTCTGCCAGGCTCCACGCTGGCTGTCCCCACCAAGAAGCAGTAAGCAATCCCCATACAACCCTAGTGTGCAGAAATGTGGCAGGTAAGAGTCCCAAAAAATGCATCCACTCTGCCCCAACTGCTGATTGATAAGCAGCCTGCCAATGGGACCAGACCAAGCTAAAACTTCCAAAACCATCCGTCGCTCTTGAAGTTTGCTCCCTCTGCATCATGCCACCTGCTCAAGTAGGCACAGGAATGCTTTGTACATTTGATTGAACAAGGAGTTGTGGAAAGGTGGATAAACTCTGGCAGTGAGCTGAGTAATCCTTGGGAGCCATGGATCATTTTTAGCCAAGCAAGCATCAGCGTGAAGTGAAGATAGCATCTTTTAAAATACTCTGAAAATTATCACACAGAAGCTGTGCAAAAAAGCATGCAAACTTACATTTAATGACTGTTATGAAACTTTCAATTAAGGCTGTCAAAAAAACCCAACCCTTAATTATTGTTTTAATATATAGTGCGAGTTTTTAATCACATTTCCCACGCCACTTTCCCAGCAATATCTGGCACAGGACCAAGAGAATCTCCTAAAAATTTGGTTTCCTCCCTGCTCCCGCACCAGCCTTCCCCGCGCACCGCACCTCGCTTGGACCTTTCTGAGGTTAAAAACTCCGCAAGGAAAATGAGGAAACGCAGAGAACTATGACTACACGATCCATTTCTGTGCACCGGGATACTTCCACAGCCTCCTGGAGCAGCTTTTGGCAGATAGCGGGAGCTTTGTTTTTACCACGAGGGTCAGCTTCTTGGACGGGACGTTTTCCGGGATGCGGGGTGCCCAGTGCGTACCGCGTCCACAGCGGTACGTGAAAGGCTTCTGTGGCTTCCCGGCTGCACCCGCCGCTTTGCCACCAGGCAAGGGGAGCCCTCGCTGTGAGGGGCCGGTGCCGGCTGTGCGGGAAGGACACCGGCTCTGGATAGCCGGCAGCTTCCCCGCCGCGGCGGGCGGGCCGGCAGGAAGGGAGGGAGGAAGCGGGGCACTGCGCATGTGCGGGCGGGAGGCGGCGGGAATGGCGTCTGTGGTTCTCAGCGAGGCCGAGAAGCTCTACATCGTGCACGGCGTGCAGGTACCGGGGGCGGGCGCCGGGAGCGAGTTAGGCTGGGGAGGAGAGAGGGGAGGGAGGGAGGACGGAAGGAAGGAGGAAGCCCTCCCCCGCTGTGTCTGGTGGCGAACCTCTGGAGTAGTGATCATCGCAGCACACCGAGCATCGGAACGGGAAGCAGGCTGAGAGCGGGACGGGGATTTGTTTTCACAGAATCACATAATATGCTGACTTGGAAGGAAGCCACAAGGTTCGCCCACTCCTGGCCTGTACAGAGCACCCCAAGAGTCACCCCACGTGCTTAAGAGCATTGTCCAAAAGCTTCTTGAGCTCTGTCGAGATTGGTGTTGTGACCACTTCCCTGGAGAGCCTTTTCCAGTGCCCAACCACCCTAAGGGTCAAAAACCTTTTCCCGATGTCCAACCTATGCCTCCCCTATGCCTCCCCTGACACAACTTCAGGCCATTCCCTCGGGTCTTGTCATAGAGATCAGTGCCTGCCCGTCCTCTTCCTCTCTTGAGGAGTCGTATAGTGCAGTGAGGTCTCCCCTCAGTCTCCTCCAGGCTGTACAGACCAAGTGACCTCAGCATCTCTTCAAACGACTTCCCCTCAAGGCCCTTCACCATCTTCATTGCCCTCCTTTGGATGCTCTCTAAGAGCTTAATATCCTTCTGTCCCCGTTTGCTCCTCTTTCCTTGCTCTTCCTCAAGTTATTGCCATTGGATAAAGTTTTAGCCTGTAACTTAGCAAAGGAACATGACTGGACAAAGGAAGAAGAGTGAAAGGTGCTTAAGGAGAAGCCCCAAAGATAAAGGAATTGTATTTTTACTGAAATTTACTGAAAAACAACCTGGTTTTATGGGAACAAGCTATCAGAGGATGTATATTGCCTGTTTGTGGAATACAAATGGATGAAAGTATTTGGAAGGCTGGTGTATTATTTTTGTCTGCTGGGGTCCTAATTACTGATGTAAAAGTACAGAATTTGTCTATCCCAGGAAAGAGCTGGGTTGTGTTAGGTAAAGTACCACTTAAAGCCAAGACCTTTACAGTTTTGAAATCTGAAACTTTCTTTTGGGAATTAGAGGGACTTGGTGCAGTTCATGTCTGCCTGCAGACTGCTTGTTCCAAGCTCTACGTAAATGAGATATAAATGAAAAACTATAGTTGGTTCTTTTGTATTCCATGGTGAAACTACAAGCTGTTGCTTTTATATCCTTTTTGCTGCTGCATTTGGTATAGGAGAAGGAAAGTTTAAAGTCACAGTTTTTTGGTTTGTGGTGGGGTTTTTTTGTTTGTTTGTTTTGTTTTTATTTTCATTACTGATTCCCTTAGCAATATATTGGTTGTCATACTTAGGAAGACCTTCGTGTAGACGGTCGAGGCTGTGAAGACTACAGATGTGCAGAAGTAGAAACAGATGTTGTATCAAACACAAGTGGATCTGCAAGAGTAAAGCTGGTAGGTAAATTTCTTAGGGATGATGATTTTTATCACCTTGCTGATGAAATTGCTTGTTCATGTCACTAGTTAATCCGATGCTATTTGTAGATAGGTTTGTGTGTGCAATAGCACGTATGTGTATAGCAGTAACTGAAACTATGGGATATGGAAATAATGGCAGGATGTATAATTAGTTCAGGCTGGCTTGAGCTGGATTTACTGTAAATTGCCTTGAGAGCCTTCAGTCTGAACTAATCTAACATTTAATCTTGAAAACAAAAGTCACTATTGTGCCTAGTTTCTGGGAGAGGCAAAAATTTCTATTCCTTTAAAATGAAGCAAAACTATTTCTGACCTGTTGACTGAAGAAGATAAATGTACTGTACACCATTATGAAGGTTCTGCAGAAAGAGCTGTTTACAGAACCAAAATGACAGAAGTAGTCTTGGATATTAAGAGTCTTTTTAACCTAGAGAAAGGTAATATGTATGGTAATTGCTTGAAGAATCTTCTTATACTTAATATTGTCCTTCTAAAGCATTTTTTTTACAGAAAATGTTATTTTTAGTTCATGCTGCTAGAATGATCCGATAATTGAAAGGTAGAAATGTCAGCTAACCATAGATATTTAAATTAAACAAATAGTTCTGTACTTATAAATCCAGTTGTGTGATGTGTCTTTGTTTTAATAGGGAGAAACTGATATCTTGGTAGGCATAAAAGCTGAAATGGGGACACCGAAGTTGGAGAAACCAGATGAAGGCTACTTGGAATTTTTTGTTGACTGGTTAGTATACTAGAAAAGAATTAAATAGATCTAATATTTGGAATAAATGACTAATCAGGTCTTGCCATTCTTCAGAAGTTTATGTCTTCATTCCACTAACCTGCTCTAGGGGTTTGAGTAATAGAAGCAAGTTATTTTACTGTTCCAGTAGCAGTGAATGTTGAGAAATTTTCTGCTGGTCCTGCTAACCCAAAAGAAGAAATCTGCAGGCGTTAAGGAATGAAAAAAGGTTAAATAAAACAGTCCCAAATTGCATAGCATCACTGCAGCTGGAATAGGGTAATGGTTCAAGTACACACACTTGGAACCAGACTTCATGACTAAAATGTCTAGCTGTTTGTTTTACCATGATAAAATAGAGAAAATCTCTTTCAAAAAGAATAAGTTAAAAGAAAAGAATGGACAATTACAGACTGTACTTTAACTGTACTTAAAGGTTTGCTTACTTTGTGAAAGCAATGGAAAAAGATTGAAGTGTGTTTAGTACAAAACTTCAAAAAAAAAAAAACCCTCTGTGTAAATTTCAGATACAAAAACTAATTAGAAATTTTAGTTATATATTTATGAGTGAATCCATGTTTCATTAGCTAAAAGGATGTTTGTTTTTAATAAGATTTCATGCATTTTGCTACAAATGGACTGCTGTTTATCCTTACAGTCTTGACAGTGTCTGAATTATGGAAGAAGCTAGAAGCAGACTGAGAACTCTTGTTTTCAGGTTGCTCTGAGATAGCACAGGGACATCTCAGTGCTAGTCTAAATTGTCTGCAGCCTGAGACTACAGTATCCATGTCTTGCAGACTTACCTAAAACTTTTCTTATGATTTAAATTGCTTTGGGGACCTCTCATAAAAGCCTTGGCATTGTTAAGTTGGCTGCCTTGCATGTGGCATCTCTTTTCATTTTTATTAAAAGCAAAAAAAATGTTGCTACTCTGACATTAAACCAATATACCATTGTTAAAGCTAAGGTATGAGAGCTACTAAGTGTATATCTGATAATCTTTCTCACCTACTTGTCTATATCTGCCTAAACACTGGTATGTCACATTATGCAGCCTTATCTAAGACTGTACATCAGTATGTTCTAGTTAACCGTGGAAACTTATGCTTTAAAGGAAAGCACTCACCTGTGAATTGATAGTTTGTGTACAATTGCTGTTCAAAAAATATCAGATGGGAAGATGATCTTGAGTGTGGTCCTGCTGTTAGAACTCACGTATGAAGTGCCTTAAATGGTACATGTTTATAGTTTTGGGGTTTTTTTCTGGTTGTCTCTCTATGAAGAAGGTCCACTGACAGCAGGGAGATTTAATTCCTAAAGAAAGTGGTCTGTGGACATGTGGCAATTCTGTGATACTTGTGTATGGAAATAGATATTAGAAAAACTTCAGCTCATTAGATTAACGTTTAGTTGTACTCTCTGTTAATCTCTGCTTCATGGGATGGGAGGAAGATGTGCATCAATCTTTGGCAGTTGGATTTAGTCAGTTCAGGAAATAAGTAATCTTTAATTTCTGTGACAACAGGATCCAAGGGCCTGAACTTTAGAGGATTGTAGTCACTTGTCACATGCTTGTGGCACGGGGAAAGGTGCCACAAGCTAAAGTTCTTTAGCTTCCAGAAAGACACAAAAGACAAAAAGTCGAGGCAGCTTCCTCTGTCAAGGGGAATGAGCTGCTGTCAGTACCCTGGTGCTTTGCCAGACTGCCACTGGGTGGTAGTAACTGAGCAGAATTCCATACCCTGAATCTTCTGGTGAAGTTCCTGTGTGTTCTATTTGGCTTTTATGTTGTTGAAGCTAATAATAAAAACTCAGACTGCAGTGATTACTATCTTAAAATGCTCATTTTCCAAAACTTTCATGGTTTCTTTTACTGATGAAAATAATAATTTGGTGGATCATGTGTATAATTCTCTGCTCCAAACTTCTCTTTATTCTGCCCTGAGTCCTTTACCTGAAATCTGAGAAGCACGCTTAGTCCCATTTTGATACAGACTTTAATGTGAATCTCTGGAGGGGATGACTTTTGGGGCACTGGTTTGTGATCCTAGAAATTAATTATCATAAAACAAGTCTGTGTCCTAATATGTGTGGTATTCTTACTGCCTTTCATTACTGGAGAAGACATTCATCCTGGCCCTTGGTGCTGAAAGACTGCTATGTCTGCTTGTATGACGTGTGAGTTTTCTGGCTGCTCTGATTTATCACTTTCAAACTGTAAGAAATAGAAACAAGAAGAAAAGCAGACATCTGAATTCCTTGAATGCATCAGATTTTGTTTGTGGAATTAGGGAAGCAAGGAATGTATTTGTCCAGATCTGAGCATCTGTAGATTACAGTGTATTAATGTCCTGAGCAATAAGTGAGAAATGTTTAACTGTTGCAACAGAAAGATTTTGACTGGCAACAGGAGGAGTTTTGAAATTCAGTAGATATCTGAATAGAGTGATAGCAGCATCATTATGCTTTAAAAAGAATCTCAGATTGTTGGGCAATGTGACACTGAAATGATTTTGATAGTCTTGAAAGTTACATGCTGCTTGGGCATAGAAATTCTGTACCCCTACTAAGTTCTTTCTATGCTCCGTAAGCCAGGTTTTTTGTCATTTCTAGTCTGTTACGACAGCCTCTTTCCAAATTTTGCTCAGTATAAGTTACTGCAATAGTCTGTAGGCATTAGGTGGCAGTATTTACCAAATAGTTACAATAATATCCTTCCAGCCTTGCTTCTTTATTTCATTTTGATTGCAAGGAAATGAAGTGTTAAAATGATAATGGTATTAAGATGCAGTGGAATGTACAGTGATATTCCAATTGAGTCTTAGCTTCTTTCTACTCACTGTCAAAGAAAGCATCCACTCATAATCAAAAATACAGCATTTGATAAAACTTTGGGTTTAGAACTAATTCTGAGGCATAGATTGAAGTTTGCATAATTCTTGCAATTTGCCATAGGGATCATAATGCTTGCATAACTATGGCTTAAACAGAATGGCTTAAACCGAACGATCTTGTTAACTTGCATAAAAGCTGCTTCCATGGATAAGTGCTTGTTTAATACAACCTGAAGATGTGACTCAGCACTGAGTTTTACTTAGATCAGATCCTATCTCATAAAATTGGTGTCTAATAACCCTGAATAATACTGTGTGCCACACTTATTCATGTGGCAAATATAGTTTGGAAGTGTAGATCGGTGCTTAATAGGCAGTAACGTTTCTTCGTATTTTTAACCATGTATAGTGCTATCTGTTTCTAGTAGCAGTAAATAACTTCTGTAAAATCCAGTAGTTCTTCCTGGCATTCTGAGTTTTCATCAACTCTGCAAAACAACAAGTTGGGAGAGTTACTGTGAGGTAAGGATTACAGTAGATAATTATATGTAAGCTTATAGATTCTGCAGTATTATTGGCACAGCTCACTTGATGGTTTAAGTCACACCTTGATAATGTGAATCTTTAGTTGTTGGGAGTTTTTTTTAAAAGTGAAGGGGTTATATTCCAAGACTTAGTTTTCTGCTGTATTTTTGTGTTCTGGTGTTTTGTATCATCATATAGACACAAAACATACATGAGAAATTTGCCCTGTGATGTGCCTCACCAGGAGAATACCTGGCGTGGCCATTACAGATTTTGAACAGACCAAAACTACTTCTGTGTAACCACTTCTTTTGATGTGTTCTCTAATGAGAAATTTATTTGGTGGAGGTCTGACTGGTTTATTTTAAAACTAGATTTGCAATGCTGCTGTAGGACCACAGCTTGAGAATATTTTTGCCCTCTCTATAAGCCAGAGGCTGGGCTTGGAAAATTTGCTCATTGTTTTGCTGTATATGCATCTCTGGACATTTATGCTCTATCTGATTGTTCTTTGGAGGCAAGGCATTTTTTGTTAGGTGTGGGGTGGGTTTTGTTTGGTTAGTTTGGTTTGGCTTTTGTTTGTGGGTTTTTTTGTTTGGTTGGTTGGTTTGGCTTTTCTTTTTGTTTGTTTTTTGTTTTAAGGAGGTTTTTTTGTAGGCTTGTTTTCTTTTATTGTTAGAAGTTTTTAGCTGTGTAGCAGGCCCCAGCACCCAAGGACTTTCTTGCATGACTGCTCATAAATAGTTTGTTACTTTGGAATCAGGCAAGTGAAGACCACACACTTTGTCAGATCCCTTCAGGAAAAAATGTTGTTTAGCTGCTGTTCTCCAAGAGCTGTAGAGAGAAATGGCATGCTTTCTTTGAGGGGCTTGATAGCAGACAATACACTCAGTAAAAAAATTACCAATTAAGGTCAGGCAGTCATGTTACTTAAAAGAAATTAGTATTCTACTTGTCATATCATCATATCTTCTTAGCCAGTCTCTTTATAATTGAACATTCAACTCTCACTAGGCTGTCTTGGTAGCTGTTGTGAACTTAATACAGATGTCCCCCTTTTTTTTTTTAAGAGTTGAGGTGATAGAAGTTGACTGTGCTTAAGAAATAATCTCTGAGAGAATTCACCAAATTTTACTTTAATTATAACTGGGGAACTGAAGACAGTAGTGGGATTTAGTTAGTATTTGTAACAAAATGTCAGAATATTATCTGCATCAAAACCTTCTCTTATGCAAAATGGAAATAATTCCTTTTCAGATTGGATGCTTATTCTTGTACAAATAAATCCTTAGATATTTTTAATGCTTTATATTTAAGAAATATTCTTTGGGTATTTGCTGCTTCACAAGTGAAAGTATTCTTTTCTTTCTTTATCTAGTTCTTCAAATTCTCCTGAGTTGGAAGGCCGGGGAGGAGAAGAACTTGGCACAGATATAGCAAATACACTATACAGAGTATTCAGCTGCGAGAACAGCGTAGACTTGAAATCCCTTTGTATTAATCCCAAAGAGCACTGCTGGGTTCTCTATGTGGATGTATTGGTAAGTACAGAAATGAAAACTAACATTCAGCAAAATGTTTCCAAGGCAGAGACTGACTTAGCATAACCTTCTGTATTTCTTTGTTTAAAAAAAGCTTCTCATTATGTGATATAATGTATCACAGCATGGATGGCACTTTTCTATCTACTTATGGTAGTTAATCACTAATTTCAGCTTGCTCCTTTTCTGCTCTTCTTGATGCTGGTGTTCTACTGCAGAACTAATAAAACATTGAGTACTCTGAATGTGTCTCAGATAAAAATTGGTGATCTTATACTGACAAGGAAATTGCCACCAAAGAAGGGTAAACTTTTTTTACAAGCTAGATGTGACAGCAAATGCATTGTTCAAGTAAATGTAAATTATCAAGGGTGTATGTTAGCCCTAACAGAACTGTCCATCTGTCTGGTTCTTTGTACTCTTACCACTATTAATTAAGTGAAGTAAAATAGAAACTTTTTTGGTAAAAGCTACGTTTAGCTGAGGTGCTTTTTGATTAAAGTTGTGTATGTGTATTAAATGTAGAGGATAAACTGAATATTTGTTCCCATGACAATAATGGACACTGAATTTTATGTGTAAAAATCTGATGCATGCAGCAGCTCAATTTCCAAATATGCTGCATTTAAAGCACTCTGTCATGGGAATTTCAATAGAAGTTTGCAAGTCAGACTCTCCTAAACGTTATTTCCAATTCTTATTGGTCCAAAGTTGAGTTTCTCTTTATCAAATTTGGAAGTAAAAATATGTTAAGGGATATTACAGGAATCCATTAGGGTCTATGAAATAATGTGCAAAATGTTAAGCTGTACAGCCAGAAAATTAAATACAGGGGTATGCTGAACAATACAGTAACATTTAGACTAAGACCTAAATAAATGTGAAAATTAGTTCACTAGGTATTGAAAAAGCAATAGTATTAGCCTAATTATAGTAGATATGGTACAACAGTCCAGCTACAAAATGATGGAATATGTACCTCTGCTGAGTGCTTTAACAGCCCAAGTCACTGGCTTATTGCAGCTTGGCAAGGTTTAATGGAGAATGAAGTGTTAGTTCTGAGAAATCACACTGGGGCCTTTAGTTACTAGGTAATTACAAGCGGAGGTACAGAATATTAAATGCAGTGCTTATTTAAGCAACATGCTGCTTAACATTGCATAGGCACTGCATAAACAAAGGCTTTCATAAAGCAGTCTGCTTCTCTCTCTTTCTCTCTCTCTGTATATATATTTATATATACAGACACACACACTGTTCTGTATAGCTTTTGTTTGAGATATAGCTGGTCATTATCTGATTCTTCCTGAACAGATTTGTTGATTGCCCACAGTTACAGAGAAAAATAGCCTCCGTGTTTTCATGCTATTAATTGTATCAGAATTATGAACATCAGGGCATCAAGGCATCACTGTGTTATCTGAGGAATTTTACATTTACCTCTTTTTACAGTGCCAATAAGAATCTGTTGCAGGTTCATAATTACAACTCTAAATTTGATGAGTCTTTTTGATGTTATATTTATTCTGCAGGGATTTTGTGGGTGAGCTATTGAAGAGCAGTTGGTACAGTTAGAACAAGATACTGTTAATATTTCTCTCTTACTCTGTTCTACCCCCACCTTTTTTTTTTTTCCTCTGTATTTTCACTTTTTGGACATACTTGTAATATTTCCTTTTCAAAACAGTAGACATGTGATAGCATGTGATCATATTACATGTGATAGTGTAGGTGCTTGACACCTACAGATTTTTCTGAAGCTGCTGTTGCTGAATCATTCCTATAGAATTCTACTTTTTATAGAGTGTGGTTTAAGGATGACACTTGGGCTAATAAAAGGAGCAACTCATATTATTCATTATTTGAGGGAGACAGATTCTGAATATAAAAGCAACACTCATAGAGAGTCCTTTGGGTGATATTTTCCTTCAGAATTCCTGGAAATTCTTTACATTGCATAGTTAAATTGGAGGGAAAATAAACCTCAAATCTGTCATAAAGCTGAAAATACTGGTACCTTGCAGTCAGGTGTGAAGGTACTTGTCTGGAAGTCTTTCATTCCAAAAGACAAAGATCAGAAAGAATGTTATGAGCCTGGAAATACTCCATTCCTACACAATTTAGCCATGTGCAGTTTGATTGCAACACCTATATTCAGCTCCTGTGTGTAAACAAAATTTGACACATGCTGCCTCAAAAGAGAAAATAGTGTGTTTTGCAGTCATGCAAAAGCTTTGTCAATTAAAAACATTTCTCAAATATTTTCTAGTGGTCAGTGTACTTGGGAAATGCTATAATTCTGTAGAATCAGAGTGGAAAAAATAACTTCAGCCTTGCACACCACAGATGCAGGCAAATTGAGATAGATGTGTCAAACGTGGAGACTATATACCTTGACCTTTCAGAGAATATACATTCTTTTTTAATGGAAGGCGTCCACTTCCAAATAGTAGCTTATCAACATGGAGTTCCACAAAGGCCTGTTCTCACCCTCTCTGTGTTTCCTTCAATTTCTTCCTTTTCTAAGCAAGCTATTGATGTCAGAAATAAGAAGCTTTTAGGCATTTTTGAGTGAGTTTTGATAGATATGTATAACCTTCTCCCCATCATTTGCCTCAGCAGCCTGCTGGGCTAAGCAAGGAGAATCAAAGTGTGCAATCTCTTATCATTCCCTATTCAGTCACAGTAGATTGTGTCAGGAGGACAGGGTGCATTAGTTTCTCTAGAAATTTTTGCAGTTCACTACTGAGCACCTTCCAGGATTTCCTCATCTTTTCTATTTTCCCCTCCCCTGCCCCCAGTCTGATTAAAAAGAAGCTAGGAATCTACTTTTAGAGGAAAATCTTCTCTGAATAAGGTTAGGTCAATAATGTGTTATCTTTTCTTTCCCATAACTTTTTCACTTGCATATCAGTAAATTAAAAGCAGAGAAGACCCCTCTGCTTCCCATAACTCACAGTTGTGCAGACTTTCTTAGTCCTGAAAATAATTAAATAAATGGAGGGGATGTCAGTACAAGGCGCTTCAGCTGAGAAAAGTGTTCCTTTCTTTGTGGAGGAATTGTTGCACCATGCTCTGTGCAGGCAGTGTTCCTTGCCTCTAGGAGCCACTGTAGTACAGATAAGGCTTTAGAACAGCAGCCTGAACACAAGCCTAGCAACAGTGCAGGCACATCCCATTATTGTGTTTTAATAACACAGATATTGTGGGGCTTATTGTGTTATCAAGTAAAATCTAATAACGACTGAAAGGGGCAAGTTAACCTCTCTGTATCCAGCAGCTGCTTGCAAAGAAATAATCTGATCACCTTGGTATTTAGCTTTCCATCCCAACTTTTTGTCATTCTTTTTACACTATTCAGTCTGTCTTCATAAAAAGTACCTGTCTTTACAGAATATGTGGTTTATGATTTACTCGCTGTGCAGGAGTTTATCTCATTTTAAAATAAATTTTGAAGAATGATCCGTGAAATCAGGATTGCAAAACATGTTTTGCTCTCATCATTCAGCATAGATTGATGTCACAGAGAAGCATCCATATGTTCTTGCTGAAGTAGATCCAAATGCCTGCTCTCTGTGTGTGTGTGTCCCCAGGAAATAGTACTGGCAGCTGGGAGCTGGGCTTTTCAGAGAAGTGACAGTAGGGTATGGACAGACACATCTCTGACTTGCCTGGCAGTCTGCAGAAGGTATTAGTGGTATGGGGAGCCCTCCCTTTTTACCTTGTATGCAGTGCTGCTTTTCCCTTTGACTGCTGTTCTCCCAGTCTTCACGGGAAGAAGCTGAGCTAGGCTCCCTCCACAGACTTCACTTGTTGATAACACTCATTTGCAAGACTCTGACATCAGGCTCTCCTTGGATCACTTTCAGCTGTGAGATAAACCTGGCAATGACTCTTTCCCATAAAGAGAATAAATCATGATGTGCCTTCATAACTACACCTTATATAACTTGCTTTCCATACCATGTTCTCAGTGACAGTGTGTGTTTCTTCTGTTAAAGCAATTCTCCCAGTTGGTTTTGTCCATCTGATATTTTTTTTAAAAGGCTCTTCTTTGAAATGAAATATAGAAAATTGATTGGCTTAATTTAACACTAAAGAATTAATGTGATGAGTTTATAAAGGGTATTCTGGCCATAGTCTAGATCAAAACCTTAGCACAGGAAGATTAAGAACAGTGGTGGTTTCATTTCAGCTTCTATTATTAAATTTTATTATTAATTTTATTATGAAGTGCATTAACTCTTCTATTTTGCATGTATAATACAGTTAGCTGAAATCTTAATTTCCTATCTGTTTCTTTCCATAGATAGGCTTTAAAGGAAACTTTGTTTTTTAAAAACCTGTTCTGGTAATTAATTTTCTTCCTTTTCAAGTAGGTTTAAATAAAATAAAGATTTCATTTAAAGACATTAGCCTGATTTTCTTTTAAAGAGATTCTTCTTTTCCTCCCCAGTTATTGGAATGTGGTGGGAACATCTTTGATGCAATCTCTGTTGCAGTGAAGGCAGCTCTCTTTAACACAAGGTAAAACACAGATCTTATTTCATGTGGGTAGAAGTGGTTTGGGAAGTGGAAGAGAAACATTCTCTGTGAGCAAAACATTTTTAATGCTTAATTATTTAAATAAGTTCCCAAGACAGCTTGCATTCAGATACAAAGCACTCATTTGCATGCAAGTACCATGAACTAATGTTACTTTAATTCAGTTTCTGATGATCAAGTGTCATATTGCATGTTATGCACAGTCATGTTCGCAGCATCAGTTTTGTTGTAGCCAGATCCACAAAAGTAGTGTTGACTATATGGTTTTGTTGCAAGTATTTGGAGTCCTTGGTGTTGATGCCTTGTGGGTTTGAAATAAGAAGTATTTGCTGATATGTGATGCTTCTGAATAAGAAGCCCTCTGTCAGTGTGACTACTGATTGTAATTAGCCCTGGTTTTCCACTTTTGATTTTTTTCTCATTAACTGTCAGCCTAGAGTTCTTTTTAAAACCAAGAGGAAAAAAGTGGTAGTGAGAGATTGTGGAGAGGGGAAAACAATGTGTCTTTAAAAGAACTTTGCTCCATGCATTTTAATTCAAAGAACGGGAAAATACAATCTACTAGAATGAATGATGAAAGTCTTCTCTCTGTGTTTTTAATAAGACTCATTGCTGTTTTTTCTGTTATTATTTTCTTTATCTGTAGGTGAAAGGGAATACAGAGTTTTATAGCACCCTTGAGAAAAACAACCTAGTGAATAGCTTTGCTAGAAAACTTACATGGTAAAAATAGCTGGTAGAGGTTTGAAACCTAGACTTCTACAAGCATAAATGTTTTAAAAGTGGACCTCAAATTGTTCTTCAGCATTAATTAGAGATCTGCTAGTCACTAGTGTAGTTCTGGCTTATTTACAGGGAATCAAGGCACAGTACTAGATCTGGAAAAGTACATGCAAAAAGAGGAAAATAAGCTTTTGAAGACAGGGAGTATATCAGGTTTAAACACTTCAGAAGGGATAAGGGGAGACTTATCCATCTGAGACTAGAAATTGTATGTGTTGCTGAGAAATTCCTCATGTTAATCAAATTCTCAGCAGTAACTTTTAACAGTAAATTGTTTTTATAACATTAAGAAATACTTTTAGAAATGTAATTGCTCACAAAGGAGTTGGCAGTACAGTAAAAAGAAGAAATGCCTGTATTTCTGTGTGTGAGTTGCCAGGATGCAAAAATCATACAGTTAAAACAGTTACTACCATGTGAGTTGTTTTGCAGATCCACGGCTCATACTTTATTTATAAGATAACTAGGTCTTTTTTCTTACTTTAACCAGACTAAAGAGAGACCATCATATTAAAAGTAGTGAATTAAATAAGTGAATAAAAGAACGTGGACAACATGATGGAGGGTGTAATTATTTTAATGTTTCTTACTTATTTTTATTCCTCTGACAGCTGTGTCCTTTATGCAATCTTTAGGCTGAGGGCAAACATCATGAGTCAGTTGAAGTTGATTATCATTTCAAAATGTGGTACAGTAAGACACTGCCTGTTGATTTTTTACCTTTGAAAACCCTATCTTGTTGATTTTAGCAGGGAGTGCTAGTACAGCTCATCTCATACAAGCTCAGAAAGTCAAGAGGTGAAATTCAAAGTGAAAACCTGTTGTCCTTATTCACTTTTTTTCTCTCCCTTTCCCTTTGTAGCTACTGGGCTTTCTTTGGGTTGACACAAGGTTGTTTAAGAGTAGCTGCCTGTTCGCTATGAAGTATTATTCTCCAAACAAAAAAAGATATCAGTTTGAAGATTGCTTCAGATTAAGTGTTCTGAACTGTGTTCTAAACGTGTCCCCTCTTTGACTCTTACTTGCTTTTCCTACTTTGCTTACAGCCAAGTTTTTGTTCTAAGTGTTTTCAGATCTTTGCCAGCCTTGACTAGAGCACTGGAACAAAGAGCAGGGAGCTCAAGCTGCTGTTGTTTCTTTGAAGCTACAAAATTTTAGATATTCAGATAGGCATTTGAAAACTTCAGCTTCAATGTAAAATCTTGCTCTAATCATTTTTGTAATATCTATGGACCCATCTTGCTTTAGAGCAAAGTAAATCCAACATCACAACTTGAGGAATTTTGCTCAAGACTTAGGGGATTTAAATCCTTTGAATGCCTGACCTGACTTGTTCTCTCCCCTTCAGGCATGGAACAATGACAATAGAACTGGTTTAGGGGGAATATTTAAAACAAAACTCTGCACAGTTTTGTGTTGTTCATTGAGTTCTAAAAACTACCATCAAGATCATGTGCACAAGATAGCAGATACCAGGCTTTCTTCTCACCCATGTCTGCCAGATGTTTGAGGATGGATTTATTAATGCTGGAAGTAGATATTGCAAAATGTGCAGCTAGCTACTGTGTCAGGACATTAAATTTGGTCCTGTGGAATGTGCCTAGTTGTAACCCGAGGCTGCAGAAAATAGGCAAGTTACAAAAACAACAACGTTTATAACACAACAGCCTTGCAGATACTGAGGTTTTTGCTGCACAGCATGGGTAGAGGCAGAACCAATGCCTGTTTGGAAGGGTGGGACTGGTTCTGCATTTGTGAAATCTGGATCTGCACACAAAGAAAAGAGCACTGTTTGTTACAGGACTGAGTCTTGCTGTACAGATCTCTGATTAGTTGCAGGAATCAAAATAGAAAAATAAAAGTTGCAAAGCAATCATGTACAGCTGGTTTTTAAGATAAATATTCACAAGCTGGGAGAGGAAATAGACGGTGTTCTGGAGAAGCTGTGTGCTACATTCACTTTGCATAGTTTTTGTGTCCATATACCCCCTTTTTATGCAACTGTGATGCTTGTGTCTGATCTTTTTGCCTTTGCAATATTTCTAATTTACACCTCTCTCATCTGTTCTTGGCCAAAAAAGCTCCTTGCAGGCATTTTTCAGATATTAATTCTGGCAACTTTTCTTGCAGACAAACACTGCTCTGGTTTCAAAGCCATTTTATGTTGGAGTTAAAAATTGCTTAATCTCACAGATTTTCTTAAAATCTTGCTTTGTTTTTTAAACACTACTCTGTCAGGTGCTGGGCTGTTGTCTAGTCTTGTCCATTGTCCTGTGTAGCTTGAGGGTTAGTCACTTTGTGACTTTCTTCCATCAACTTCTAATGGAATATTTTAAACTTGAAAATAGGCTTTGATGCATTTCTAATGAGTTGAAACATTTGGAGTTTCATTTCTGGAAAATGGTGCACATCACAATTGTTCTGCTTACTCAAAGTCTTAGTTTTGGGTTGGCTCAGGCCAGTGTGCTTGTAGGGAATTTGTTGTCACTGGAGCAGGGTTAGCTGTTTTGAAGTACTAGCCCCACATAACTAAAATACTCTTCCAAGGATCAGTCAAAATCACTTTGTGCTGGTGGGGGGAAATGTTCATTAAATGAGTCCATATCTCTTCTTTTAAAAGAAGAGATTTGTTACAGAGGGCATAAAAGAATGTGACCCCCAGAGTCTAGTTATAAAACACAATGCTACTGCAAAAGCACTAGCATAAAACCAGATTGTGGTTACTGAAGTTAGCTGTCCTTGTACATCTTGAAATACTTTGTTTTTATGTGAAAATGTGTGAAAGAGAGAGTAGTGTGGGTGAGCTCTGTGTGTGTTTTATTGGCCAGTAATGCCAAGTCTCTAAGTCAGTATTCCATCCTAGGAGGCACCTGGATAAATGAGGATGTATAAGACGCTGACACTCTTGGCAGCTTGAGATATCATCTTCTACTAAATTATTTTAAATTACTTTATTCACTATGCTAAGGAAACTGCCTTAAATCATCCTGTACAACTTCCATTAGATGGCTATCACAAATAAAATGTATGTACAACTGATAAGGAGCCGTAAAGAGCCTGTCTAGCTCATTAGTGAGAGAGCTCATCATTCACCACTGAGAAGAAAGCATTTCTTGGATTTCTGCCTGGCTTTTCATCACTACTTCTTCCTGATAAGTTACATATTGCTTGTATACCTATCCTTAGAACAGTAGAGTATCTTGCCAATCTTCTCATCCTGCTAGAGAAAGGATTTTACTAATGTCACCTTTTCTCTTCACGCCAAATCTCTTTAGCTGGTGGTATTCTTTCCTGATCAACTTTAGTACTTGTATTTGCTACTAATGTCACACCTTTGCCAAGCAATGCAACTGATGTAGTGCTGACAACTTTACTCTTATCTGCAAGGTTGGGAAGCACAGAACAAAAGGATTCAGTCTTGGTAATTTGTCTCCTGTACATCTGTGACATTCTGGTGCATACAAAGAATTGTTCAGAACTGATTTGTGTAAGTTCCAAACTAATTTCTCCCCATGTAATAGTGTAAAGAACAGCTCACATTTTAACTGTTGGAATGATGTAAATAGGATGATGTTATCCTAAGTATCTTCCCACTTACAGTGTTTTGTTTGTAGTCTCGGGGAGTGGGGAGTGAGTTGTTAATCCTTTGATCACGTTCTGTACTGTTCTGCTAAACATTTTGCCTCACTTAGAAGAACAGGGACTTTCTGGAGTTGTGACTGTATTACAGCTGTATTTGTTGTGTGTTCTGGCAATGACTCTGCACCTTTTGTTTCCACAGAATACCCAAAGTGCGTGTTCTGGAGGATGAAGAAGGCACTAAAGAGATTGAGCTGTCTGATGACCCTTATGATTGTATTCGACTCAACATAGATGAGGTGCCCTGTATTGTCACACTAAGCAAAGTAAGCCTGACACATTTCTGCCTAGAGACTCCAGTTCCTGTTAATTTCACCTGCCATTTATTTTTTTCCCCTAGAGATAAAATTAGAGTTACAGAAATGGGCAGTGTCCTCTGTGTATATATTTGTTTGTCTTTGGCCTCCTAATTAAGAACTTTCACTGCATAATGGCGTTTTTTACACCTCTGACTTGTAGGTTTCTACTTGATGCATTCTGAAAATGCAACTTCTTGCATGCAGAGGAGTTGTTTATTATTTTTCATCTGCTCCTTGCTTAAGATACAGAGCAGCAGATATCTCAGTATGTTAAACCAAGGTCACTGTGTTCAGGAGTGTAGGTTGTGTGATCTGCCTGAGTTACGTGCTGAGTATTTATTGCTGAGAACAGAACTCCATTTTCATGGGTGCAGTACCATCCCTTTCCATTCAAACAGGTTTTTGTCTTCCATATATAGCACATAGCTAACACAGTTGATTTTATGGGTGCTGCATTTTCCATTTTAAGTGTTAGGGATTGGCTTAGGCACCTGAGAGTTTCGTTGGCATTTCTTTTAAGCAATTTGCATAAATAGTAGAGGGGCCATTGCTGAAATGAGGGCTCACCTGAGTCTTGGGATGTGTAATTTTCAGGTTGAGGGGAGCAAAGTCTATACTTAAAAGTTGAATATGGCGTTTCATACATATAAGAGGATGGTAGAAAGGAAAACAGTATGAAAAAGTGACATGTTTATCTTACCTCTGTTGTTTATGTACATTTGGGGTCAGAAGCTGTTTGAATCCTGTGCTTTTAAGTCAATCTCTGACTATTTCCAAAGGCCACATGATTTTAGGATGGGAGGCTGTAGATAAGTAACAAAGTCACCATTCACAGTTTGATTTCTCAATGGGGGAGCTTTGAGAGCTGCAGACTAATGCATTGTTATGTCACTAACTTGCAGATTGGATATAGGCACGTGGTGGATGCTACCCTTCAGGAAGAAGCCTGTTCTTTGGCAAGCCTGCTTATTTCAGTGACCAGTAAAGGTGCCATCACTTCTATGAAGAAGGTGGGGAAAGGTAGCCTGGATCCTGAGAGTATTTTTGAAATGATGGAGGTAAGGAATGTTGAGCAGTTGACTGTCTTGGATGATACTGGATGAACTGGAGCTTGAGTGTACAGAAAGCTTCAGTAAGGGCTTTTAGAGCAGAGACCTTGGTGTTTTGGTTTGGTGCACAAGGGACTTTTTGAAGGTCACAGGCAGTTCCTTGGAAACAGATTCTAATGGGAGTGGGCACTGTCTACATTTCTCAATGCCTGAAATGTGTGGTACTTACATTTGTTTCAGGCAAGTACTTCACAGCTGTAAGACAGTAAAGCTTAAGCTGAGAAACTTTAAGAGTATTTTTAAAGAACATGTTCTCTCCTCTGTTGTGACTTTTAAAGAATGAAAGAGCAAAACTTCTAACGTGGTAAAGTCCCCATAAGAGTAGAGATGGTGTTTGGAATTGGTGGTGCATGGTGTTCTAGTACAACTCATTTGCTTTATGATAAATGTACTGTTCTCATTTTACTGTTGTTTTTCTTTGCTTCCTTATTGAGTTTACAATCTGTCCCTACTTCATAAAAATACTAGTATCTGGATAGTGTCCACATTCATATAAGATCCATTTGAAACCCTTCTTCAGGCTCTTCTTAAATCTGTTCTCCAGTGTAAATTCTCATGCCTGAGTTTGGCCTTGAGCATGAGACAGAAATGGATTTTGAACTTGAAAGTCAGAATGAAAATTATATAGTTCAAGCTGGCTCTGTTTCCTAGAAACAAGGGATGGCTAATTTCTGCATGGCTCTAGTGAGGAATGCTGACGTTGGAGCCAAGTTTGACAACAGTTGGTCTCAAGAGGGAATTACTGAGTATGTGGCACTTGACTGCGTCACGATGTCAGTCCAGAGTGCTTATCCCAGTGGTACCAGTGGGCTTTTTATTTGCATTCAAGCATGCCTTTCATCCCCCTTACCTGGGTAGAGAGGTGTTATCTCTAATTCCTCTGCAGGAGTGAGAGCTAAAGCTGATCACAAAAAAAGAACCCAAGATGTTTTCTGTAAGGTCAGAGATTATCTGTTTAAAGTTAACATCCTGATTAGGATATCAAGAAAAACAAAAAGGCCTGGGAATGGCCAGTGGAGGAGCTGAGTAACCTGTGTCTGACACCTCTATTCCTGAATGATTTGGCTGAAGGTCAGAGGATGTTCAGTTTTTCCTCACTGGTAGAGAACAGACATTCTAGGACATATCTCTTAGGAAGGGAGTTTCATGGGAAAGTTTTGGGAAGCTACCAAAAGCATAAGGCTTTTTTTTTTTTTTTTTTAACTGAGTTTATGATCCGATCCACTAGAGAGGCACACAGGAATATGAGGCAACAGTGTTGGGTCAATACCAAAGCTCTGCACAGTTCCCACTCACTTTAACCTGGGGGGAGTGATGTTGTCCTACATTTGAGGAGAAGAAAGTTTATCCTCTTGACTCTGGACTGCTGCAGTGATCTTTGTCCCAGTGCAGAGCTGTAACAGTTCTTGTGCCCCCCCATTTATGTAGCATGGCTCATGGTCTCTGGGATTGACAGCTACCCTGACGCATCAAAACTCTTCCCAAATTTCCTTTGGTACCATTGGCCATATTCTGGCACCTGGCTCTTCAGTTAAAAATGTAGCTTATTTTCAGGTTTGTGCATAGTAATTGTTACCAGGAGGTGAAACAGAGTTTTGTGTCAGCTCCTGCATAGATCAGGAGCCAATAAACTGATTTTAATATAGTCTGCCTTTGGCTCTCTAGGGGGAAGTGGGCATTTTATTTCTGTTTGCAGTCAGTATTTTAGGTCATTTAGAGAGACCCTGGGAAAGCTCCAGTGAGCACCACTGCCTTAAGATCTTCTTTTCACCACTGCCCAATGTCTCCCTGCCCTGTAGCTTGCACAGCACACTTGGGCATGTGGGACAAGTAGCGGTCAGTGCTGGAGCTAATCCTGTTGGGTTTTCACTGCTGGAGTTTATTTCTGTAAAGAAAACATTCTGTTAACTCCTTTAAGGCCCTTGGAGAGGACAGAATTGAAGGATCTTATCCTTATCATATGAAAGATCTGCCCACAGAGTGACTTGGTGGTGCAAATAGTGTGCATTTTGGGGTTCTCTGGCCACAAGACAGGGTGTTCAGCTGGCCTAAATTCACTCTGCTGATTCTGAACACATTCAGAAGAGTCTGCTGAACTTTCTATTAGTAGCCTGCTTTGCTGGTCAGTGCCTCTTGTCCTCTGGCAGCTAGAATATTGCTTCATGCTCTGTGTGCTGGCTAATTTTAATGTGTGCTTGTGCTTGATGTGAATTTAATTTGTATTCCTGGGTGAGCCAGCGATGCACAGACCTGGTATTAATGATTGTGGAATGCTTCTCTGATGAATGAGAGCACTGGCTTTCTGTGTATGTTTTTCCAAAACTTAATCAAGTTAAAATGAAACTTTCACCACCATTATTTTTCTAAATTAAAAGCATATTTTATGATACCAGCTGGTGTATATGAATCATCAAAGGGAAAATATTTGTCAAAAGGAAGTGTTCCGTAAGAGTTGTCTTCCTGCAAATAAACATATGCCTCAGGTTTGTTTTGCTTTCTTTGCTTTGCAGACAGGACAAAGAGTAGGCAAGTCACTTCACATAGCCCTTCAGAAGATTTTGGATGAAGAAGAGAATTTGGGGACTTCACGACCAAAAGTTGGATTTCTAGGATGAGTTTTTATTAAATGTTCAAAACTGTTTTTAATTGATTTTACAGTCTTGTCAGTTTGTATATAAAGAAAAGGCTATTTTTTTTTTTCTTCCAGTAGAGTCATCCTCCTGTCTAAGAGACTTTCAAAATGTTACTAAGCATAAAGAAAGCTATAGTTAAAAGCAAATTTGAGGTGCTTTCCATATGGGTAACTGCTGGCACCCACGAAGTGCAGCAGCACCAGCAGTTAATGCTGTTGCCTGGGAAGTGCTTGAGTCTGTTTTCCAGAGTGACTGGTGTACTTTCCACTTAATTCTGTTTGCATGTGTTTC
Source organism: Fringilla coelebs (assembly GCF_963513975.1). Lineage (NCBI taxonomy): Eukaryota > Metazoa > Chordata > Aves > Passeriformes > Fringillidae > Fringilla > Fringilla coelebs. The sequence goes on along the minus strand of NC_140028.1, from coordinate 107,856,637 downwards.
ACTTTTGTAAACCAGCTGCTGTGTTCTAGAATGCATATGGGGCTGTCCTCAGTGCAGCACAAATGAGAGCAGCACTAGGTGGAAATCTTCCTTCAAATTACCTTACTATTCTTTGAATAAAATGTGGTTAGATTTTACTATAAATACAACATGGTCCCGAGTTCACGATTCATATTTTAAACCAGGATTTGTCTACAACTGCCTCACAAGGAGAAGCAGGGGGGCAGGAACTGAACTATTCTCTTAGGTGACCAGTGACAGGACTTGAGGGAACAGCCTGAAGCTGTGTCAGGGAAGGTTTAGGCTGGATATCCACAAAAGGTTCCTCACCCAGAGGGTGGCTGGGCACTGGAACAGGCTCCCCAGGAAGTGGTCATAGCACCAAGCCTGACAGACTTCAAGAGGAGTTTGGACAACGCTCTCATGCACATGGTGTGACTCTTGGTGTTCTGTACAGGAGCTGCGCTTTGATCATCCCAGTGAGTTCCTTCCAGCTCAGGATATGCTACGACTTCCCTGCTCCCTAGAGCTCCACCTATCCCTTTTGCCAGCAGGGGCAATAGTAACCCAGCCAGAACATCACACTGTGGCTAAGAAGGGACGTGACCAAGGCAAATGGAAAACGAAGTTGATCTTTAAGAGTTTGATAATTCAGCTGGAAAAGCATAGTGGCTGTCAATCCTTCACAGAGAAAAGCAGAGACTTACAGGTAAGGCATGGATAGAAGTTGCATCACCAGGTGTTGAAAGCAGTGGATTCCCTCCCTACATCAACTGGATGGCCCAGCAAAGAGTGAGACGTGTTTATTTGGCTTGATAGGGAGACAACAGATGGAAAAAGTCAAAGGAAGAAGCTGATTTTTAAGAAGCTGATATTTCATCTGCAGGTGTTAAGGATTGTTTTGAACAAACTTTATGGCAGAAATTACTACAGTAATCCAGGAATTATTTGCTCTTACTCAAGCAACATTTTCTGAATTTTCTGTTTCAATTTTATAATATCAGATTAAGAATTTTCTTTTGACTGTAACATGTTTGGTGGGGAAAAGGGGAGGAAGGGTTTTGCTGAAGGAAGGCTGTAGATACAGGGCAGAACCTATTGCAGCTCAAACTAATACTCATGATCACATTAAAATACATGGAGTGCTTAAGGTTCCCAGATCTCTTCAGTCCTTTTGCTAGAGCTCATACATGTAGTTATTCAAGGTGACTGCAACAAGTACTGTGTATTTCAGGTATAACAAGCAGTGTAAGAAGCAGACAGGTTGTTAAAAAAAAATCCCCCCAAAATTTGGCCAAGGTTCATATTTAGAAGGGTTGGGATTTTTTTTCAGTAATGGTTTAGGTGAAGTAATGGTTTAGGTGGGTTATAATGTTGCTACACAGTAGTAGAGCCAAGAAGTGACAATGAGTGCACATATTGTCTTTTATCACTTCAGCAGTTATTTTGTGTGAGGCAAACACTAACCTGACATCAGCTTTACAGTAGCTGTGATCCACTCATTGCCATGCAAAGCTGCTTGGAAAAACATAGAAAGAAAGAAAACTGAAGGAAGAAAAAAATAAAGTACCTTACACTTATCACAGGCAGTTTTTTGATCATTTATTATTTAATGTTTCAGAAAATGGTTAATGTAAATGAGACTGCAAGTCTTGAACCTCAGCCATTCTCTGAATGTTTTATTGCAGATTTGTGGTTGGAGACCAAAAAGCTGCCCCGAGTTGCACTCGGGGTGAATTTTGTAATATGAATAGGGTATTTCTACACAGATTTCCAGCTGAAGGATGTCCAAGCATTTTGCAAGTTACATCACTTAAAGATGCTTCTTGTCCCCTCTCCAGATCCTCTTAATTTTAAATATATTTTTATGAGAACTGGAGGTGGTGGTGGGAAAAGAAACATCACTGTGTTTCAAGTGTGCGAACTGACGCCTCTGTAGAGGGGAGTACATGTGCACTCCCTCCCCAACTCTTAATAAGGATAGCCAATATTTAGCCCTCTCAGATCCAGGCTGTGTGCTCAAGAGAGAGACTTGGTGCCAAGCTCTTCCTCAGAGCAACACTGTAAATTAACCTGGTGCCAGTGTCTGCAGTGCCTCCCCTACTCGTGTGTGTCCTCCCCCGGTCTTCTGTAGCTGGGTATGCAAGCAGAGTGAATTGGGCATCCCAAGGGGTCCAGTTCCTTCTGTGTCACTGCTTCCCATCCGTTGGCATGGAAAAACAGTGGTGTGGAGAGTGACCCCAGTTCAGATGGGGTCTGCTTTGAACACTGAGATATAAATAATGAGCCCAGCCAAAAGTATTACAGAGCTGCTAGTTGGTCTCAGCTGCCCCTGGAGGTCTGCTGCTACCAGCTCGTGTCCCAAATGGGTAAACAAAGCTCTGAGGGGGTAAAAGGTCCTACAGCTCTCCCAGATGATACAGTATCTGCCAAGAAATCTGTGAGACTGTGGTTCTCAGGCATGCTAAGGGCTAATTTCTATTTTCTTAGCTCCCTTTAACCCCTCCCTTCTCTTCCAAACAAAAATAGCAGAATTTTAATAGAGATTTCAACTCAGAATGCTCCTGTTCCCAGCCGAGCTGGTGGAAAGTTCCATGTGTTGCTGTGCAGATACTGCCACGTTTTCATTGACTTGAGTCCAGTAGAACTAAGAGGAAACATCTGCGGAGTGGGATAGCTCTCTGTTTGTCCCAGAAATTAATTGCTTCTGCTGGGAGTGTCGAGAGGCTGAAAGCTGTGTACTAGAGATGAGGAGTCTAGAAACTCCTGCTAGGCTTCTACTCACGTTGCCTAGAAAGCACACACCTGCAATTTACCTGTTTCACAGGCACAGCATTCCCCTCGAAGCAGAAGAGGGCTAGGCTGTAGGTCAGTGGACCTGGCAGATTTACCAAGCCCAGGAATCCTGTCAGCTCATGTTTTACAGCTACAGTTCAACGCTGTAATTGTGCAGTTTGGGGAGAAGAGGGGAGCTCATTCTGCCCTGTGGAGGCAGTGGGGAGGAGCATGGATGTGCCACCTGCAGTCAGGCTATAAATGAAGCTTTCCTTCAGCACAGCCTGATGTAAAGACAAATTGGTGTGAGCCAGAGCTTGCTCACAGCTCCTGTGAGACTGGAGTGTGCAAGTCTGTCTTCAAGGGATTTTGCACCTTGATTTGACAGACAATAGGGTGTTTCTACATTTGCTTTGTAAACAGCAGTTACCTGAGGCTTACCCACTTCTGCTAGGACTGCCTCCAGCTTTTCTTCTGAACTGCAGCAGATGCCACTGTCCTCCTCAGCAGCAGGGTGTTCTCCCAGCCCTGCTGTGGCACTGGTTTACTTTGCCTGTGGTCAGTGGGCAGTGGCTCCCAGAGTGGGAGAAGCAAAGCTGTGACTGCTGAGACTGAATGCTCCAGTCCTGACCCCAGAGCCTTGTTCTCCCCGTTGCTTTAACACGCTGGAGAAAAATGCAAGAGCAGCTCTGCGATAGGTACTGAATCTCTTCAGCCATCCGCCTCTCTGTGATTTCTCACTGCTCCCCAGCCTTTTGTTTCCTAGTGCACTCCTGCCCCATTGTACTCCCTGCCCATGCAAGGCAGCTTTTCCTTCTAAGGCAAAATGTGGCTGCTCCTGATAGCTGTGCCTCACAGAGGCTCCTTTTCCTTTGTTCTTTTCCTTTTTCCGTCTTTTCCTTGGATCTGCACTTATAGCTATCTTCTTGGAGCTGCTATTTCTAGCTATCCAGGAACAAAGATGTCTTTGCTGCTGCTGCAAAACATCATTAGAATCTCAAACATGCTGCTAATGACTCCCTGGTGATGGTTTAAACCTCCATTTCATTGACTGGAACACTTTTTAATAAAGCTGTGGTTATCTCTCGAGCTCTGTGAATATCTCTGTTGCTATCCTGATCTCAAGATCTGGGTAAGGTGAGCAGCACAGGCGTGGCTGAGTTTTCATGTCACACCACTTGTTGATGAGATTGTTTTCCTTTATTTAGACAGAGATCATCATAGTTGCTGCAGTCCCTTAGCTTGTACCTTCAGAGAGCTAAGAATTATTCTCAGGCCCTTTCTGATTTCCTCCACCCAGCTGGCTGTGGCAGGGACCCCTCCCTTCCAGAGGAGCTCTCTCACTGCCCCTTCTCTCTCTCTTTTGGCAGATGGTAAGTTTGGCTGTTTCCATAGCTGGAAACCTATGGGTTGAAAAGTGATGATTTAAGTCCCACCTCTCTTTCTTCCCTCCAGCAAAAGACCAACTTTAACCTCTAACATAATGAGGCTTTTCAAGACTATGGATTGCTTTCTTTCTGCTGTCTGATCATGCAAATTTTTGTCTAAATTCAAAAAAATCAAAGAAGTTGAAATTCTCTCATAATCCACAATTCAACATCCACAGCAATCTAATGATCAAGAGTGAGAACAACATGAAATAAAGAGTCTAAGCTGACAGACCTGCTGTCTACTTGCTAGTCCAAAAATACTGACGATCAAGTTCAGTGCTGACCTCACTTGAACTGATCCTGTGACAGGCAGTCGACCTTGAGAGTTAGGAATTCCTCCAGAGTTTTGGTGTTAAATTTAGACACTTCACTACAGTTTTCCTTTGGCTGTTTGGGATCTGGCTGATGGGCAAACAAAAGCAGTGAAGACAGGCAGATTACCTCTAGCCTACAGGAGGTACAGTCTCCAAACAAAAGGGAGTGTGAGTCCTTTGGTGCAGCTCCTTTGCAAGCAGAAGGATTTTAAACAGCTGATACTACTTCAATTGAAGTAGTCCTCCACATTTGCATCTGGTTTAAAGCCCAAGGGTCTCCTGTAGAATGGATCCTTCTGTCCTGTAGCCCTTGGTGTACGTGGGGTAGGGATGTGAGCCATGCTTGACATGAGATATGATGGGAAAGTTCCCTCCTTAGGCTCAGAGCCAGTTTCCTAAAGGTGATGCTGGGGATAAAATTTTGACAAAATCCTTGGTATTCCCCATCATTGTCCGAAAACCACCCTTTCCTGAACTGTTATTGCATTTCTTCTCAATTGGTCTCCAAACAATGATCCATAGATTTGGCTCTCTCCATTTTAACCTGTTCCCATGTTTATGCTGGTGGAAATCAGGAACTATGCCAGCACGAGTTCAGGCAGCGGCTAATGAATATCGGAGATTTTCTTGTGCTAGCCCCACTTCCTCACAGAGTGTTTGTTACTTTCCACTGCTGTTTCTCTCCTGTTCCTCTTTGACAGTTCTGTGGTGCCACTGACACACGGATCCTACCCTTGCAGAGTGGATGTCACCGACTCGCAGAATATTCCAAGCTGGAAAGGACCCACAAGGATCATCAAATCTGGCTCTTAAGTGAATGGCCTGTACAGGGACTGAGAGCCCTGGCATTTTTAGCACCAGGCTCTAATGCACTGAGCTAATCTCAAGGGAGCAGAGGTGTGAATCCCAGTGTGCTGCCCCAGCCACGCATCAGGCCCCCCCGAGCTGCAGGGCCCCGAAAAGAAAGATGCTTTTGGGGCTCCCCTTTGCACTCCTGCTGTCAGTGCTGGTGGGGGAGGCAGGAGCCTTCCCAGAGGAGGAGGAGCTTCAGGCAAAGAGCTGGAACCATTCAGCACTGGGGTGGCCTGCCTTTGAACTGGTGACTTAGCCCTGAAAGGCCAGCTCTGGTAATTGCTGATCTTGATAATGACCGTGTGAATACTGTTATCCCGTCCACCCCTGCGCTTTCCAGCCATTGTGCGGCGGCGCTGCCTCATTTCTTGGCTTGGCCATACCTGCTCTTTTCCTAGGAGCCAAAGCAAAATAGCCTCTGATCTCGCTGCCCATTTCCTTGCCTAGCTGGGCACGAAATCACAGGTCTGCATTGCTGCCAGGAGCATCCAGCTTCCTTTCATGGGTTTATTCCAACTACTGTTTTGCTAACTGAAAGCCTTCCAAATTCAGCATCCCAGCCTACTTGCTGGGTTTCCCAAAGCCACGTAAACTTTTCTGTCTGCTTCCCTGCTGCCCTGGAATGGTTTCCACAAGCATAGGTTCTTCTGCCCTCTTTTTTTCATCTCAAACCAGTTACCTTGCAATTAACAGGAGCTGCTCTCTCTCTAACCAGGAGTCCGGGCTTGAAACCAGGGAGTGAAGTGCCTTTACTGGGAAGTAAAATCCATAATTGCACAGATGTTAAAAATTATGGACAAAACCTTGGTTTTTTGGCATAACTTTAGTATTTGCTGATGACTTCCAGTTCTGTTAGTTCATCTAATAAAAAGGATTACCTCTACTCCCTTCCCACACCTCCCTTACATATGAAGTGTGAATCATTGGGATCTCAAAAACAAAGGACCATTGAGAGCCCCATTATTTAACTAGAACCTCTGGCTTCAAGCAGGAGCTTGGGCAGGGGATGGCTGTTCCCTGAAGCATCCTCATGCTGGATCCAATGCAGTAACACTTCAGCTTGTTCCCATTAGCTGGATGGGCCAGGGTTTATGAGCTTTTGTCATGTCAAGGATTTTTATTTTCAGTCTACACAGGACAGAATTGGGGCAAAGCCCCCTGTGCATAGTGTAACAGCTGGAGACAAGTGTTTTGAGTCTACTTGTTTTCATTTTTCTCATTTTTCAAGAAAAACTGGTGGCATCCAGCACAGGACCTGCTGGATGGTGCAGGGAGGGGTCTCCTTGGTGCAGACCTGTTCTTCAGGGAACTAATGGAAAGTCACCCTGCCCTTCTTGTTTCAGATGGGCAACACTCTAGTTGGTCCCAGACTGGAAATCTGAGGTTAGGAGTTGCTGTCAGACTCCACACCACAGCAATCTGTTTCATGGGCAGCAGTAAAGGGAGCATTTTGGGTTTTTCTCCAGCTTGGCAGCACATGAATCAAAGCAAAGGCAGGCAAGCGTGTCTGTAGCCAAGGAAAACTGGGAGGTGCTGAGTTACCTACCAAAAGTACTTTTGAGTTTCAAGGAAAGGAAACATGCGTGTGTATGTAGGTGTCTGGCATCTCTTGGGCTCCGTCCATCTCACTGTGGGATAGTCCAGGCAGGAGAACAATAAATCCCCAAAATATGTATTTTCCAGTTTAAATTTGAGTGAGGGTTGGTGCACATGATAAAGAGCAGTGAAAATCAAACTGTTCCTCCTATGCTTCAAAAGCTTGGACTGTTCAGGTGGGACATCAGGGCAGGATTTTCCTTATTGAGCATAAGTGAGGCAGGGTAACACAGTGGTGGCCAGACTAACTCATTGGCAGCCCTTTTCCAGTCACATCCCTGTTTATCTCAGACCTTTTATACTCCTACAACTCTAGGGGTTCACATTGTGCTGGGTGGCATCTTGCCTTAAATTATCAGAAAAGTTTCAAGGTTAATGGCTGATGTCTGGAGCACTTTGTTCTCCAAAATGCCCACCTTTCCTCCCTCTACATGAATTCCCTCCACTCGTTCAAACCGCTGCTGTTCCTCCTGTGGGCAGGGCTTACCTGCTTGAGCTGCAGCTGCTGAACAACCACATCACCCAAAAAAACAGGCAGTGGTCTTGGTTTGGGCTGCAGAGCTGCCCTGCACAGCCCAGCTGATCCGAGAAGTCAGGCTGGGAATCTGCAGAGGGGCCTTGGGGAGAAGGGACCTCCTTTTTGAGGAACATGTGCCCCTGGTCCCAAGGCCCACTGGAGATCCCATGGACAAGCACTGACAGCAGGATGACCCTACCAAAGCCACAGTGGGACTGCTTTTTAGAGGGTTAAGAGCCACCCTACCCTCTGAGCAAGGGACCGGGGTGCTCAGTGCCCCCAGCTGCTCCCTCTGCCGCTGTTGGTGCCGGCACATCCCTTCGGGCATCCCTGCGGAGCGGCGGGGACAGGCGGGCCCTCTCTGCTCCCTCGGCCGCCCAGGCGCTGGTTCACACCTCGCCTTGCTGTTGCCATCGCTGACACACGAGATCAAACTCGTGGCGTTGTGCTAAAAGCCACAGGAAATCCTTCCAGCTGTACTCCCAGCCTTTCATCATGTTTAGCTTAGCAGACTGTCGGTACATTCATTCCCCCCCCCTTTTTTTTTTTTTTTTTTTTAGTTTTTGTTTTCTTTTCTTTTTAACAAAAACAAGCGGCTGCTAAGAACTGCAGCCCCTCTGGGAGGTGTTCAGCCTTGGCCGGAGCCGCCCGAGCCGCCGCGGGGCCGGGAGGCTGCGCTGGCCCGGGCTCAGCGGGAGGCTCTCCGGGACAGCCATTCCTGCCTCCAGCCGCTGTCCCGGCGGCGGGCCGAGGGCAGAGCCGCTGCAGCTCCGCTCCCACGGCAGCGGCATGGCGCTCCGGGCAGCCTGCCTCCTCCTCTGCCTCCTCTCCCTCGCCCAGGTCTCCGGCCAGCAGAACGGCAAAGCCCGGCAGAAACCGGCGGCTTCCAAGAAAGGTAAGGGGCAGCGGCAGCTTCCCTGCGAGGAAGACTTGCAGGGCTTGGGGGGTTGCAGTCAGCTCACTCGCCTAGGCATCTAACAGTTCTTTAGTGAAACTTGATTAAAAAACATCTAAAAACCTCATAAAGTGTCTTTCTCTCCCCTTCCTCCGTGGGAATAATTGTGCAGCTCTTCTGTAGAATAGTGAGGGTAACGAAACGGTTCTGGTGGGTTCCTACCTTGAATAAATTTGTTGGGGCAGCTTAGTCTGAATTTCAGAGGGAACACGTTTTCCGTGTTCCCTCTAAGGTTCATCCCAAGCTTTTCCTCTAATAAACTCTTCCTTTCTATAGCCCCCTCAACCTTTCTCATTCATTTTTCAGAAACAAGTAAGTGGCAGATGACAGACAATTTTGGAGATGAGAGCAGGCAGAAAATATCCAAGCCTCAACAGGATTCTTCATTTAAAACCGCTGGCCTCGGGTGTATTTCACACCGGGCACAAGCTCTGACTGCTCAGGCTTGCCAGACAGCAGTGCACAGTCAAAGGTGCCTGGGTTTTCTATTCTCTAGGGTGTTTGTTTGTCCTTCTCTTCTGTTTTCCTCCTGTCCCATCCTTGACTCAGTGCACGTTAAGTAGAGGAGAGGGCAGGGGAGGTGAGGAAGCAGCCTGTGAGCGTGCCTGCCCGCCTGGTGTGTCCCACCGCAGCCGCCTGGGCTTGGACCGCTCCTGGCAGGCACTCTCCTACTTGGAAAGAAGTGGGGAGCAAGTGAGAAGCATCCCTGGAATTCACTTGGCCAGGCTGCTGACTACACTCACCCAGTGGCTATTCTCGTCAGATTCCATCCTTGAGAAATTTCTGCCTTTTCTCCCATGAGATCTTTCTATGAATTCACAAACTTAGCTGCTTATTCCACATCTTATTTTGCAGGACGTGGAATAACAGAGAAAACAGTCTGACTGTTTTCAAGAGCAAAAAATTCCCCCTTGGGCTCACATAGGGCACATGCATGCACTGCACTAACTGGAGATACCAGGAGAGAGACATTTCTTAAAGAAATCCTGTTTGTCTCTAGGTGTCATTGCAATTGCTGTTTGTAACTGATTAGTGACAAGAAGGTGGGAGAAAAATCTCCTTTTTGACAGGAAAATTTGGCTCTGATTTAAAAACTTTTGAGGGGGGTGTCCTGAAAATCAAGTCATCTGGACTACCTGGTGGCAGGTTTTAGTCAATTTCTTTTCAAAGCAGAGGTCATATTTTCTGTGGAGGAAAGGGAAAAACCCAGCAGCTTGGCATTTTTTGATCAGTCCCATCCAGCCCCATAGGGGATCAGCTGCCTCTGGAAACTTCCAGTATTTCTTGGTTAATATTTTTCAGATTTTTACCAATGCCTGAGAGTAGGAAAAGAGGGAGAACAGCATTAAAAATCCCCTGTGAAGCTCCTCTTTGCCTCTACATCTAAGCCTGCCTGCCCAGCCACCACAGGGGCCCGGGCTCAGCCACTTCTGCTCTGAACAATGGCAACATGGCCCCATCTCACCCTCATCCAGGCATCCAATGCCCCTGTCCTGGTTCCAGCCCTGCACTTTGCCTGGGAGGGTCAGGAAGAGCAAGGCCACTGGAGGGTTGGTGTGTTTAGCTGGATTTATTTTTTTTAATCTATGCAGCCAAACCACAAATGTTAGAAAAGAAAGCACTGGTTTAAGCCAAGCTTTTTATGTTGTTGGGTTTTTTTTTTTAATTTCTCTTTTTTTCTTTTTTTTTAATTATTGCTTACATTTGGATCTGCTTCAGGATGAAAAATGATGCTATTTCAACATAAAAAAGCCAAACCACAGTATTTAGAAAATGCTGAGACAGCACACTCGCTTTGCCTGCTGTTGTGTTTTTCCCCCTCAAAGTACTTCCCAGTTATTGTTCCAAATGCAGTAGCTCAGCAAACTCTCCCTGAGCCTGTCTTGGGATACAGATGGGGTTTGCCCTTGTCTGGCAGCTCTGGGGGTCTCATCCAGAAGAGTGCCCAGGGGAGGCAGGCACTGGCTTCCCTGCCTGGGCCGTGCTGACACCCCATGGCTTGAGGGTGCAGGCATCAGCCCTGCGGGGCTCCTCTTGGTCACAGGTGTAGTGGGGCGCTGGCATCATGGAAGGGAGCACCTTTGCATAGCTCTCACATGTATTTCTGAGATAACTGGAGACACAAGTCAGAGTCTGGATGCTCAATCCAGTGGGTAGGGAGTAATTTGGGCTTCTCGCCACCTACTGCCCAAAATTTCAGTGTATTCTTGTCTGGGTGCTCTTCCCTGAAAATGCCTCTGAACATTTAGACAGCTGTAAATCCAGTGTGGGTGTGTTCAGTCACCTCCTTTGATCCAGGGACAGACTGCAATATGGGACCTGACTGTTCCACTTTGTACCTTTGAAGAAATGCCTGGTGTCAGAAGAAATACTGGTGACCAGAGAGCTTTTATGACACACATTGTGACCCAGAGCAATGCTCATTCTTCTGGGGGATAAAAAGCTGTTTGGATCTGCAGGCAAAGCTAAGAAACATGTATATGTATATCCAAATTTCATACAGGAATAGTTAAGACATTAAAATTAAGTACAGAGGGATTTGTTTGTTATTCGGCATGTAATTAGAATGGGTGAGAGTTCCCATTTGTAGCTTTAAATACATTCCTGGCCAGGGTTTCAAGCCAACAGACTATTTTGACCCACAGTTCTGTGAGTCTCCTTTTGATCTTGCCTCTGCCCACACTTAATCCTGCTGCTCACGGTCCTGCACAGGGACCCACTCCAGCTCCCACGGGATCATCGGTATGCCAGCTTCCATCACAGAAAGCCCAGACTGTAAACAGGCTTGATCCCAGGCTTCAGGAGGTGAGCCTTGAGGAAATGACAGCACTGAGACAAGAGCCCATGGCAGTAAAATAGACACCAATGTCTGTTGATGTAGCCATGGTCCTCACTTTATAGCTGAAGGGTGAGTCAACCAATCCTGGTTTTCTCTGTGAGGTATCCCAGCGAATGCAGTGCTGCAGGAGCATCTTGTGGCCCAGGGTTTGGAGATGAGGTGCCAAAAAGGGACAGGGCTCTTAGCCCTCATGGTGGAGACCCTCGAGGTGGGAGCCCACCAGCAAACCCAGCTGGAACACCATAAGCAGTTGCCCCACCAAGACTCATTAGCAGTGTCCTGCCATAGCCTTTGGATGTTACTTAGAACATTTGTTCTGCTGCAAGACAGGCTTGCATGGGAAAAAACCCCATGATTAATTAGCCTTTTCCCACAAAGTGTTTTCATCAAAGGCAGCAAAATAATATCTAGTGCCTCAGTGTTAAGTGAATCCATTAAAGTTAATTGAGCAATGAGTAAAGTAAAGTTAATTGAGCAATGAGTAATGCTCATCCTCCTGATGTGTCTGGTTTTCATGTTCGTGGCACCATGTAATCTTGGGTTGGTGGTTTTCACCTGCGCCCAGGCTGCTTCCCTGCTTGCCTGCCTTGGTGTCTCAGCTCCTTGGCCCTCAAGGAAGCCCCTCCTACTGCATTCGTGGCAAACTGTCCCCTTTCCTTTCAGCCCGGGAGAACTACTAGATCCTTTCAACATGAGAACTACTAGATGCGTACAAGAGCTTCTCCCACCACCTTCAAGGTGTAAATGGTCCCTTTGCTCCTGTCTAGGAGAAATCCAAGTTCTGATTTAATAACTGGTTGGAGCTGTTGTAGAAGCAGCACCTAGCAAGATGTAGGCTTTAAGAGCCGGCTCTCCAGCCGAAGAGGTGTCTGCTCACAGCAGGAGAGCAGCTCCGGATGCTGTTTGGGTACTTGCACTGGGGGTGATGAAGGTAGAGATGGGGCAGAGGCAGCTGTGGTGGTCCAAAGGATGGTGTGGTTGGTGGGCAGAGGCTGGTGCCTGGTGGGGCAGGGGCAGACCTAGTAGAGGTAGGATCTGCAGCCCTTCCAGCCCCTTCCTGCTGAGCATCAGCCTGGTGAGCAAAGGGCTTTCCTACCAACCTATCAATGACAGGAGACAGGAGGTGGGTGCAGCCAGGAGTGCCCACAGAGAACATCATGTGTCAGGGTGTTTAAGGGAAGCCAGGATTGTGTGCTGTGAATAGAGGCAGAGAGAGCATGTTTTAGAGGAATCTGAAAAAAATAAATCCTGTTCATTATTAGCTTCAAGTTGCCCACAAAGCATTTGTGTGTGTCAGGACTTCTGTTCAGGCAGGGGTGTCCTCCTGCATTTTGGGAGCTCGACCCCAGTGCAGCACCAGCCCTGATGACTGCTCTGCACAGGGGTGCCAGAGACAAGCCTGCACGTGTCAGTGCTCGTGCATGTCACCTCTTCCCCAGCACTGCCAACCCAAAGGGTGACCCCTGCAGCTGGAAGACACATGGGGTCCACAGTCCCAGAACCTGAACCAGGAAAACAAGGTTGTAATTGATAGTGGAACCAGGCTGGCAAGCAAACACCCACTCTGATGGATGTGCAAGGGGACACAGGTGCTGGCTTTGTGGATTCCTTTTGTTTATTCTCCTCTGAGGGCAAAGAAACATGGAGTTTTGATGATAGGAACAGATTTGGTTGCTTCCCCTGGGATACAACCAATATTTGTGCTCTTTCTTTGATTTCTCCAACAGATGGTGTGAGCCTCAAAATGATTGAAGACCTGAAGGCTATGATTGACAACATCTCTCAGGAGGTTGCTCTACTGAAGGAGAAGCAAGCGCTCCAGACAGGTAAAGGGCTTGCTGAACAAGGCATGACTTTTACTTGGAGAGAGGAGCTGCTCATAAAGTGGCTGCAATTGCTCCACATGTCTTGATGAGAGACATGGTGAGTGCTTGATGCCTGAGCACCCCACAGCAACAAGCCCACCATGGGAAGAGGGGCTGGGGGATCAAAGCAGAGTGTGGGTCTCTGAAATTCCTCCTTGGGCAGTCAACAGGAGCTGTGCAGTGTGGGGCCTCCCTCTTTGTGTGCCTCCCATCTGGATATTCCTATGATGCTAAGCCAGATGTTCATTTTCCTTTATGAGGTAGAGGGATAGGATTTGGATTACTCTGTGCTTTAACCAAATCCAGCTTAATCTTTTGTCAGACCCCCAGCGAAATGGCAACCTGGTCTCTTATACACACTGTGCTCAGGGCACTGCACTGCAGGGCAGTCCTGCTTCATTAAACATACACAGAAGACAGTTCCAAAATGTCCATGTTCCAGATGTGCCCCATACTTATTCTGTGCAAACTCCACTGACATCAGTAGGAGTAGGATTTGCAAAACATGAAGCAGAAATGAGATGAAAATGCAAATTAAGGAGATTTTTCTCCTTAAAAGAAAAGGAACACAAGCAAAATCAAGGCTTTAGTTCCAAGCTCACATTCATTGAGAAGTAATTGGTTTGGATATTAATGTGTGGCTCTGATTAGGTATTGTTTGGCTACAGTACCCTGCACTCTTAAGGTTTAGAGATTAAAGAAAAGCAAAATAAATTGATATCCTTAAAACCAAAATCAGAGGCAAGTAGAAATTTCCTCTGAAGACCTCAAGCTATGCAAGCGCAACGCTTCTGATCAAAGCTTATTAAAAAAGACTTTTTTTTCATCTTGCATAATTAAGATGATTTAATTGGCATGCAGGCTTTTTTCCCAAAACACTCCAACACCCGGGAGTGCCCATGACAAACCATATTTCCAACAAATTCATCACAGAAAGAGTAGCATTGGCTGGGGAAGAACAAGGCCAGGGGAAGGAGCAGGAGGACCATGTTGTGCCTCTGCTCCAGCAGTGGCAGAGCCCAGAAGGGTGACAGGGGCACCCCAAAAATCCTTTCATCCAGTGATTTGCAGAGGGGGAGGGCGCGTCTCCAAGGCTGTGTGCCACCCTGCATAGGAGAAAAAGGGGCCCTTGTGCTGCTAAGGGTCACTGTGCAGCCTAAGAAATGAGGTTTGTTATTTGGCTGCTGCGCTTGCTGCTGCCGCCTCTTTCTGGGCACCATTTTTAAACCAAATTCTCTTTCTGTCCTTTTTGTTCTGTTGGTGCGTTAACCTCTCAGTCTGCCTGAAAGGCACCAAAATTCACCTGAAATGCTTCCTGGCGTTTTCGGAGACCAAGACGTACCACGAGGCCAGCGAGAGCTGCATCTCCCAGGGCGGCACGCTGAGCGCGCCCCAGAGCGGCGAGGAGAACGATGCCCTCTACGACTACATGCGCAGGAGCATCGGCCCCGAGGCCGAGCTCTGGCTGGGCCTCAACGACATGGCCACGGAGGGCAGGTGGGTCGACATGACGGGCAGCCCCATCCGATACAAGAACTGGGAGACTGAAATCACCACCCAGCCCGACGGCGGCAAGCTGGAAAACTGCGCGGCTTTGTCGGGGAGCGCCAACGGCAAGTGGTTCGACAAGAGGTGCCGGGAGCAGCTGCCCTACGTCTGCCAGTTCATGATCGTGTAGCGGCGGGGTCTCCCCCTGCCTGGCTGGCCCAGAGCCTGCCCTGGGCAGCAGGAGGACGGGGCTGTAGCTGTGTGTGCTCCTCCGTGTCCATCCGCGCACCCTCACGCCCCTGTTCACTAGAGTCACCCTTTGCAAAGAGAGTCGCCGCGGCTCGCCGCCGGGTCACAGAGCCCCGGAGCGTTTCCTTTGGCCACATCCAGCCCTGTTCGCAGCTGCACTGCTCTTCCTAAGGCACGATTTGTAGATATCTGTTTTTTTATGCAGGGAATTTATTAGGACAGCTCAGTTGTCCCAGCAAAGAACCAGTGCTGCAGTCCAGCCTGGCACACGGCTGCCTCGGCTGCCCAGGGCTGTCACTCTGGAGTGTCCTTTCCCATTTTGCTGAGCTCTCTTGGGACACCAGCATAGGCAGTTCCTGCTTTCTTCTCTTGTTTAGCTTCCCCATAAGCCCTGGCAGCAATTTGAGAGAGTTGCATGTTCCTCACAGTGTTCCGGTTCAGCCTTGTGAGGATCAAGGTCCTGTCTCAACAAGCAGAGGGAGCTATTCCTGCTTTGCATTGAGAGATGCAGTTGGGCTTATTTGGTAGGGTACCAGCTGCTCAACTAGTCAAATTACATGTATGAATTAATTACCAAGTTACAGGTGTGTTTGGTCCTCTTCTCACCAGCCAGAAGCCAGTTTCACTGATTTCAATGGGAGAGCAAGGCCCACTGCCAGATCCTTTGAAAAAGAAAATCCCATCAAAAGCTTTATTTGTGCAGCAGTATCAAGAGGAAGGCAGCAAAGATCGGAGCACAGTTAGTCACCAATATTACTAGAATTAGAAGTTGTGTGTGTATTACATAAATAACATAAATGTAATACTCTTAGGGAGTATGTTGCTATATAAAAATAACTATATACTGAAAACAAGCCCCAGGACAACTTACTCCAGCAGATTCAGGAATGACCTGGTCTGTTCATATGATGGCAATCCAGATGAACTAGTCCAGTCTTTGCTGGCTCTTGGCAAAGATAAATCTGCTGAGCACTGTTTGTGCCAATATAGTCATGCCCAGCTGAAGGTCTGACCTCAGTGACTTTTTACTGAGAAAAGGTTTAAATTAAAACAAAACAAAAAACCAAACCCAAAGCAAAACAAAGCAGAAAATCCTCCCAGCAATGGTGGGAAAGAAGTGCAGGTCGCCCTGGCAGCTTGACAGAACTTTGCTGGCTGTTGGCTAAAAGGTATCAGTGGCTCTTTTCAGCCCAGTGCTTGGCAATAACCCCTCCAGTTTGGGTCATAGGCCCTGCACTTCCAGGTTGGAGGTGTCAAGACAGGATCCTGCCCGTGGGACAGGTATTCCAGTTTGCTGCTTTGTTTAAAAGCAGCGTGGTGGTAGGTCTTCCAAGCCATCGAGTCTGAGCCAAGCTGGAAACACACACACACACAGCCCAATGCTGAGTGCACGCTTCTGAGGCTGTCACTATTGCCAAACTCTCCGCTGTTCAAATGACTATAAAATAAAAACATCTCTATAGCTTGCTGAAGGAATGGAGTTGTGTCAGTGTGATTGGAGTGCTTTCTTCTACTTGTCTTTCTCTTCAGAGCAGCTCCAGGGATATATCTGAAGGCTGGAGATAACAAAGGCAGAGGGGAAAAGCAGGAAGTGAGAGCCTCCCACCCTGTAATGCGCTTTACAGGATTCTCCCCCTCCTGCCCCATTATCATCACAGTCACATGTCATACACAGGATACAGGCAGGGAATCCTTTCATAGGAAAATAAGATTTCCTTCCTTTCCTCCCTTGCTGCTGGGAAATTTCATTCTGAAATACAAGCTAACCCAGAAGGAAGACCCCTCCCTCGGCCCTGTTTGGCAGCACTAGGGGTGCTGGGGGAGATGGCACCTCAGCTCCCAGCATGGAGCCACTCTTTCCCAGGCTGCTCCCACCTCCTGGTGCAGAGGCACCAAGAGTCCCTCTCCTTCACCCACTGAGGTGGTGATGACTTCTTCCTCCTCCTCTCCAGAATCCCATGTAGGAGAGAAGACCATCCATGTAGAAGACAGTGCCTCACACCAGTCTGTGAAGTTTCAACTGCTGCAGGACTGCGTGTGAAATTAGGTCTCTCTTGCACAGCCCTCCAGTGAGCTTTACTTTGGACCCTGCTCCTGATGTTTTCCAAGACTCTCTGCTGTAGGTCACAATTACCCTACAAGCCAGCTTGTCTCAATATAAACCCTCTAGCTCCTTTGGCAGATGTTCCCTCCGTGTTTTGAGATACACATGAAGACAAAGCAGCAATGCTGGAAGCGTTGCTGGCTTTAATCCTGACTGGTCATAAACCACAAGGTCTTAAAACACCAATGTGTGGTCAGAGAAATAAACTGAGGGCTTTTATGGAAAGCGGAACAGTGTGAAAGCCATGGGCCCTGCAGTGCTGAGCTTCAGGAAAGTTGTGGGTGCTGGAGCTGGACCATCTTGGTATGGAGTGTGAATCTGAAAAACAGCCACGGAGATGGGTGCCAAAGGATATTCCCAGAGAGGACATGAAGAAGTCAGTCTGTCAAATCTAAAAAATAACAGGTCGCTCTCAGCAGATTTCTTGCTCGTATCTCTCTTGCTCTCTGTTTTCACAAAGCTAAACTCCTGCCAGCACCATTTTTCATAGATGTTTTGCTCTTCTGAAGCTGGGAGGAGCACAGGGAAGGGTGGCTTTGCCTCTGCTGTACTTGTTGGATCTAGGATGACAAAACTGACCTTGTGGTTTCAGTGCTACATTTGTAAGTTTCCTGTTATTCTTACAATCTTCTTCTTACTGTAAAATATGAACTACAAATTTTCTTTGAAAAGCCAAAGAGGAGGAACTTCCAGAAGATTCCTCATCCTTGCTTACCACAGCAATGTTGTTTTGTGTGTCCAGCCCTGTATTTTGTGGTCACAGGGAATGCCAGGTTGGAGGGATTGAATGGGGAACAGCCACTGGCTGCCTCCGTAGGGAAACTGTCCTGAGCACATGTGGTACATCTGCTGGGGGCCAGAACAAGCATCACTTTTTGGATGTTCCATTAAATCCTTTGGCATTCAAGCCAGAGTGGAACATCTGCTGTCCATGAAGTGTGGTCCCAACCAAAAGCATGCAGACTAATGGAAAGAAACCTCAGCTCTTCCCCGAGGAAAAGGAAATGTGGAGGTGGTCATGTCTGAAACAATCTATTGTGATGCCTGCAATCCCTGATGAACCACATGTTATTAAAAATAGAGGATGTTGTGTAAGACCTTGTGCCACTGGTGGCACTGCTCAGCTGCTTGTGGCTCTGTGACACAGCAGAGGGAGGATGAAGCATGAAATGCACATATATTTATATAAACAAAAGAATTAAAGTTACTGGGTGAGCCTACGGGAGTTCTCTCAGTGCTACGCCATCTGGAGCTGACTTCAGCAGAGCTGTGCTCACCCATCCCACTGATGGCCCCCACCCCAATTCACCCTGCTCCAGGAGTTCAGGACCTGCTCCAGGTCTTTGCCTGAAGGTCAGAAAAAGACCAAATGGTTCAGAGTGAAATGGTTAGCCATAAAACAGGTAGTGCCTTTCTGAAGTCTCTCAGCACAAGGGCCAGAGCAGCACAGTGTTCACACACCTCAGCAGCCAGATTGCTTTTGGCTTCAGTCAGTGAAAGGGCTGGGTGGGCAGAGGTGGGTAAGAATTTGGGGGCTGTGAGCCAAAAGCTTGTTTGGGGCTTGAACACTTCTGTGGCACCTAACAGGAAACCCAATCCCTGCTCCTTGTGCATGCCCACCCAGCCCGGGTGTCACTCAGACCAGAGATGCTCTCCACATGAGGTGCAGCCTCTCCCTGTCATCCTTTGCAAGGAACAGTCCCTCAGCCCCTCTGCTCCTGCCTGGCACACAGGGAACACACTTCCCACCTCTGTGGCTACAGAATGAGACCTTTGGTAGAATGAACCTCAAAAGGGAAGGACCTCCTCTGCCCCTGAACCGCTGATTCTTGTGATTCCTGTTGCCTTCACTCCTCACTCCCGCTCCTGTGTAAGCATTGAACCCCACTGCCAGCCTCTCCTTTGACAAATAAAATAAATAGCTAAATTGAAGTTACATTTCTCCATCTCAGAAGACACCATAGACAGGGAAGAAGCACAGATCTGTGAGATTCAGCAAACAAAGCTAAACCAAAACACCCCTGGGAGCATAAATATAAACCTGCTGGGGAGGGGTCACTAAACTAATGGAGAGCATAAAAATAAACTCCTTGGGGATAGATGACAGGATATCAAGCTGTGGTGTACAAAACAAAACAAAACAAAACAAAACGGTTTATTGCTTTTATATATAGAAGCACTCAGAGGGAGTCCAAAGGTAGCAGCTGGGGACTGTTCCAAATACAGCTGGAAACAAATCACAGCCATTTTAGCCTCACACTCAGCAGCCTCTCCACTCTGTCTGTGGTCTGTGCAGACAGGTCAGTGTCTGCATCACCTCCCTGGGACTCCCCTGTCCTGCTGTGCTGGAGCCTGGGGCCATCCAAGCTGGCAGCAGCCCCAAGGCACCCCAGGGCCTGCAGCATCCCTCCAGGAAGGAAAGAGAAACCCAAGATGCCGTGCTGGCAAGGGTGAGGCCAGCTGCTGATCCCAGAACGTGGCTGCTCTCACCTCAGCCCTTTTAGAAAGCTGAGCCTGAGGCAGGGAACACAACACCTGAGCTGCTTGCCAGCCTGGCAATGGAGAACATGTGCCAAGGAGCTGTGTTTAGAAAACACTTTTTGGGAGGCACAGCAGCTTGTAAATGAAAATGCAGGAGGGAAATAAAACCTTCAACCCTTACTGCTTTGCAGAAACACCCCATGGACAGCTTGGTTTCCCACTGCAGTGTCAGTGACTTCTATTTCTGTCACACCCATTAACAAGGATCCCAAAAGTGAGGTCTCTGACATTCAATGGTTTACCCTGTTCCTGTGTTTCTCAGGACCAGTGTGGCCACATCTGGAGTGCCAGGTCTAGTTTTGGGCTCCCCAGCACAGGAGGGACATGGACCTAGTGAAGTGAGTGCAGGGAAGTAGAAGGGATTTGGGGAGCTGTTGTGTGAGCAGAGAGCAAGAGCTGAGGCTGCCCAGCCTGGAGGAGAGAAGGCTCAGGGGATCTCATCTTAAATGCCTGATGGGGAAAGTAGGGAAGACTGAGCCATGGGCACTACAAGAAATTCTGCTTAAAGAGAAGAGAATCCTTTTTCTCTGTGAGGGTAGTCAGACCCTGGCACAGGTTGCTGAGAGAGGCTGTGGAGCCTCAATGCTTGGGGACACTCAAAGCCTGACTGGACACGTGGCCCTGGCCAATGGGACCTTGCTCTGAGCAGGAGGTGCAATCTGGTGATCTCCAGAAGTCCCTTTCAACTTCTGTGCAAACACAGCCGCTGAGCAAGGGATCCTACATAACTTATTCCTCTTCTGCAGTCACAGGAGAAAAACAGGCGTTTCAGGAGCAGACAGCTGACCTCAGACACCTGATGGACGAGCTGTCATGTAAACGCCTTCCTACAGAACAAGGTTAGCAAGAAAGCCAATAAAATAATCCCTTGTGGGAAGTGATTTCTACACTGTAGTGCTGCCAGAGCTCTAGATACTAACTAGGTCTTGCTGCTCTGCCAAGTGTGATCAGCAGACAAGAGCTGAAACTTCACTTAGTTATTCAACCAGAAGGAAACTGGAAACAAACTCCACCAAATCACCGAAAAGAAAATGAAATATATATATCTTTTAAATACTAAATGTTCAATCCAAACAGTTCAGGAGTGCACAGATGAAAATGTGAATCGGATCAACCACAGTGAAAGATTTGCTTTACTGTTAGAGCAGAACAGTCCAAGGGCTGCTTGAATTTCATCTGGATTCATGTGCAATGTGGACATTGCTCTGTCACTGGGAAGGCTTTGATCCAAAGCCCCTGAGTGTCCAGCCATGCTGACATGGGGGATCCAGACCCCAGGAGATGGGCAATGGCTCAGGTCCCACCTGCCAGAGCACCAACAGAGGTGCTGCAACACACATTTGTCAAGGTAGCTGTCCCACTTGGTTCTATAACACATCAGAGCAGAAAGCCAAACCCCCAAGTGACCTTAAGCCAGTCTCATTTTAGGAAACACTCACTGATTATAAACAGGGTTAAACAATTGGTTCCATTGAAGAGTGAGGACTTGGAAGGAACTGTGTGGGTGGGGTGCTGTGTACCTACAGCGAGTGACTGACAAGTTTTGTACCCAGCCTGGAAACTGGACTGCTTTCAAAAAACAAGAACGACAATTAGTGGGGTTTGTTCCTAAATTAAAATGTATGCACCAAAAAAGAATGCAAACACAGCAAGTTGTCTTAGTGTATCGCTGGAGAAAGGTAAACACTCCTGAAAGCACAGTACTAGGGAAAAACACACCTTACAGATAAAATATGGAGAGCTTGAAAACAGCCAGAAATCATCATTAATTTTGCCTTCTTTTAAACATTCGGAGGAATTGTTTGCCGGCCTCTATGAGTAGCCTATTTTTAAGCCTGCTGAAACTACAGACGTGGGCAGCGTTCACAGCCAGATATAAAACCACCTCATGACTTTGATCAGGTGATAAATGCCCATTAAAGGAGAGCAGACAGCCCTGAAGGCCACACTGCAAGGAGCAAAGCAAATATTCAGCCTTTGATTCATGGGCTAATGAGGGAGCTGGGGTGACCCTGGAGGTCCCTAGAAAATCTTGCTCTTGAGTCTCAGGAACTGGCTGCATCAGGTGAGGCAGTGCTCAGTAGTGAGATGCTGTCTTGTGGTCACCATCCTCTCACCTTCCCTGCAGGGCCAATAACACCACTCCTTTCCCGCTCTTCTTGCCCTTTCCCAATGCCCTGAACTCAGACTCCTTGGGAATTAAAGTCGATAGTTCCAGAGACAGGGACTTGAAGTTGCATTAAATTTGTGTATTAATAAAGCAAGAGATATTATGGCTGTAAAGCTCTGGACTGCAAAATGAGAATGAGGTGGAATCACTCCAAAAGGAAACATAAAGGAAAAATCTCTAACCTCACAACAAGTGCTAAGTTTCAGCTTAATGCTTAAAATTAAAATTGATACCTGAGCCTTCAGTAGTGAAGGGATGTGCTTTCTCCTTCGAGGTGGCAGGAAGGGGAATGTCTCTCCTTTGTTTTGCTGCTCAGTGACAGAAAGCCACCAAGTCATGACCTACAGGACACTGTGAATTGGTGGAGATGTTTCTGCTACAGTCAGTGGTAGTGAAGCAAGCACAGACTTTGTAAAACATCTTGGAAAAAGGTCTCGGGTAGAGGGGTAGAGATATGATCCATTGCACCATTCATGGGCCTGGGTTATTGTTCAGCACCCTTCCACCTAATTTGGTTGTTACTCATACAAGAGGTCATTCATGTCAAGAGAAGCAGTACTTTCCAGACTAATTTGAGTTTTTCCTACATATATTAATGCTTTCCCAAGTACCTCTCCAACTACTTGAGATGTCAACTACTTCAAGTGCTGCCACTTCATTCAGCACTGAAGCAGCTTTGTGGCTGCTCTGTGGTGAAACCTGAGGACCTTGCAGTAGCAAACTTCACACAGCGGCTTCACTGTATTCCAGCCAGGTTCAGGTGAGGCTAGAGTAAG
The DNA here is from genome assembly GCF_963513975.1 of Fringilla coelebs. Classification (NCBI taxonomy): domain Eukaryota; kingdom Metazoa; phylum Chordata; class Aves; order Passeriformes; family Fringillidae; genus Fringilla; species Fringilla coelebs. The sequence continues at coordinate 107,834,166 of NC_140028.1, read as the reverse complement.
AAATATATTGTAGACAGAGGTTTATAAGTATTTCACACCAACACTGAGAGAACACTCACCAAAAAAAGTTGGTTTCTGGAAAACTCTGTCTTGAATTTTGTTGATTGGGAGCGTGGGGAGAAAGGCAGACAAGACACGAAAATACAACAGTAGGAAAAGAAAGGAGGGTGATGACAAAAACCCATCTTTCAGTGGTGTTTGGAGCAGATTCGTTGATGCATGGTTCAATCTCTGGAGCCTGAGCTGTCTTAGGTCCAGAAGTGCTCCTTTCCCAGCCATAACTTGGGCACAGATTCCCCACCAACTGTACTGGGAAGCACTCTTACAGAAATTCATCAACTCCTTTCAGCTGAAGCTGTGTCTTGTCCTTTAACCCAAATGGGTGACCCTAAAAACCTAAGGAGAAGTGAGAGAGTTTGACCTGCAGAGCTGACCAGCCAAATGTATAAAATTTCAGAATACATAGGTATATGGCCAATTGCCCATTTTCCTAAGATGTTTGACAAGCAAAAATATTGTCTTCTGAGATATTAGACACATACTTGAACACATATGCCCTGTTGGGATGGTTTAAGGTACTTGGAATTTCAATAATCCAGAGAAGAGATATTAGAGAAGAAGATCTAATTGCTTGCTGCTTCTTTTTTTTTTTTTAATTGCTCTGAAAGATTAACCTATAAAATGTTCACCAAACAATCATACTAGAATATTTTATTAGGCCTGTGGTTACTTTACAGGCTTTGCCTCTTGTTAAATAAACTCTCATTAACTTAAGGAAAAACTGTAATATTAGCTGTTTATAAGCTTTTGAATGGGTAAAGCATTCAGCTGTGAAAGGAATTAACAAGTATCTAAACAGGTTTGATTTGGCAGAAAGTAGAACAGTTTTAATTTACTATGCAAATGTGAAATCTAAAAAGATTCAAGCTGTTGAGCTAGCCTCTTACTAAAATGATCATTCTTATACAAAAACATTTATCACTGCATTTTTCTTTAAAGCCCTCATTTCTGAGGAGATCAGGGAAGTTTTTCCAAGTAGCCTAAATGATAGTTTTTGCCTCAGGAGAAGCTGCCAGTGGATGTCCAGGTCTTCAAAGCTGAAAGCTTTAGGCTGTCATGGCCCACAGTGCATGTGCAGAATTTAGTATGAGCAAAGCTCTACCTAGCAGCTTAAACTGTAGAGCAGTAGGGTTTTGGTTTTTTTTTCCCTTTGAAATTAACCCTGTATTACAAAACAACACTCTGTGCATTTGCTCCTGGGTTACTTTTTCCAGAAGCCAGCATTTAAATAAAAGTAGGATTCTGAGAGGAAAAACACACTAAGCAAATTACCTTTGGGCCAGAAGTTCTGCAACTGCTGTCCTCCAATGGACACCCACCTTTCAGTTAGTTTCAACTTGTTTGCTTCTCCTGTATTTAAAAAAACCACACAGCACCTTTTCAATAAAAAGCATTTGCAATGATGAATTTGAAGCAGATGCTAAAACAATTTGGCTTAAGAGCCTGTAGTTCATACTCCTGAGACCAAGTGATGAATCTCATTTAAGGACAGGTTATCCTGTGCAGAAAACTAGATTTACAGATGTAATTAGCAACTGCTTTGCCACCATTAATCTTATGTATGAAGGGAGGTGTCCATATGGGCTCTGTCTGCCATTTTTAGCCCTTAAGGTGAAAACCAGTATGGGATATTTTCCCCATCATGGCAAGTGGCAAAGGTGATATCACCTTCAGGCAAAACCATTCCCAAGGTTCCTGAGGAACACCCAAGCCTGTCCCCATTTAATTTAAGGAGGTAAAAGGGAAGTGCCCCCTTAACTCTCTCCATATTTACCCAAACCAACCCACCAGAGGATGCAGCCTCCAAAAGAAATGGCAACCAACAACTGAAATAAAAATAAAATTTTAAATAAATTAACAAAATCAATGTAATAAATTAAATATTAAAGGAAACTAAGTAATAAGTAGATGCAATTGGAAATTTTTTTAAAAAAACTTTTTTTTGAAATTTAATGAAAAATAAATAAATAAAATAAATAAATAAATAAATAAGGGAGCACATACTTTACATGAAACATTTAATTGGTTCTAAACAATACTTGCTCAAATCAAATAATCTCCAGTTAGAAAAAAATAGAACACTTCTGTTGCAAAGATGACAGGATACTGCCAAAACATTTTATCTCATTTTCTTCTGAGAAAGCACTTTTCAGAAAGTGAGGTCATTTTTTTTAGCTTCCTATCTTAAAAAAGTGCTGTGTGCTGAGCGAGTGCTTCTCAGTTGAAGTATCTTTGACAGGATGCATCACGGCAGGCTTTCTACAGCTGTGAGTGACTGCAGCAGTTGTGCCCGGCCAAATGCACATATCTGTGTACAAAAGGCGCTCACAAGTGGAGCAAGGAACAAAGCAGTTCCTGAGTCTTTGAAGATCCATCCTGCCCAGGAGCGTAAAGCCTGAATTGTGTGCAGCAGTGTAGCAATTCCTTAAGACGAGAAATGGATACAGCCCAAACCACAAAAACCACCTTTTATGTGTTAAGTGTTGCTAATTGAAACAATTTGCCACGCTTCATTTATGTCAAAGAAACTTCTGGCACGTTGTTTCAGTGTCCTTGTAAAAGGACTGTTCCTTCCTTGGGGCTGGATCCGTTCTCCACGCCACAATTCCTAAGTTTTAAAGAGGATCACTAAGTTGGATGTAGAAAGATGTTTATACTCAAGAAATATATATCCTCCACTTTCTGTTTTTAGCTTCAAAGTTTTTGGGGAGGCAGATTTGCTCCCACCTTTGTGTATATCAGAATCTGCAGTTAGATGCTGGCTGGTGAAGATGTGCACATTGATGAGTGATATCCAGTGTTTTGCTTTCTCCTTCCTCCCCCCAAAACATTCACAGACTTAAATATTTTCTCTGTCCCACTCACAGGTACCCCAGCACAGTTTCTTCAGAGTAACACAATTTTGTCCCCCTCTAGGGTCAAGGAGTTGAAGTCTGTTCGTCTGGTGTTGACAATAAAAACTACCTTCTCATTTCCTACTGGTGCTCTACAAATTTTGCTGTAATGCAACAAAATAGTAACTTGGCTTTTGATCTATCTGGAAATGTAACTAGACTGTTCAGAAACAAGCCTAAAAATAAAGCAATTACTGAGTATTTTCATAGCTCAAGCTTGTCCAAACCTTACAAATTCAAGCCCAAGAAGCAAGAGGTATCTTTTCAGCTTTGCTGGTTTGGACAACAAAACCCTGAACTTCTTTGCTCTTCAAAAGCAAATTACATTTGGGCCAGGAGTTCTACAACTGCTGTCCTCCTATGGACACCCACCTTTCAATTAACAGCTCATCACACTTAGAAATTTTCATTTTTACATAAAGACCACTGCCAGGGAATTACTCCAGCATGGTGCAATTGCAGTAAAAAGACAAATGATAAGCACTTGCATCTACATTTGTATTAAGTGGCAGTTTTGGAGAAGGCCTAAGGACTGGATGATCCTTGCCAGGTTTCCCAAGCCTTCCAAGAGAAGATCTCATTAATTAAGTTTAGGATCTATCCCCAGCAATTACCGGGATCCTCAATAGTAAGGATTTCAAACATCATTTTCTATGTGCATTAAACTTGCCCCAAAATAAAAACATTCATAAATAATAAAAATCCCTAGAAGAGCAATCAGTTTGTACTGATTCCATGAGCTTATATTTAGAACAAAATGGGCTTCACACATTTCCATAAGAGTCACTACTGGGCTGAAGGACTGTCCATAAAATGTGCTATTATCCCTGAAAAGAAATTAATTTTGAATTCAATTTTATGTGTCAGTTGGGCATGGATAAATTACAAACATCTCAACCCTACTGAGAAGCCACTGAACTGTTTATTTTTATATGAAATCTACAAGTATTTTACAACCCTTCTCCTCAATGATCTGAACACATGCCTTTAAAAACAGTCATTAACAGCATATCACTGGCTATGCAAGAACGAGGACATGCACAGAGAGCAGTTTATTATCCCAGGAAACCAGGTTCCCTAGAAACCCATTTCTATTGTCCAGGGTGATGGCATAGCTACCAACAGGCAGTCACTAAAATACTTCAGCATGAATTTACACACACACAAAAAGAAGATACACTAGTTCCTCCAGTTGGAAGTAGCATTATTATTTATTTATTTAATAATAAAAAATTAACTCACAACTTTCTCTTAATGTAAAACAATCTGTGCCTGAACTCTTCCTTTACACACATCAAATAAACATAGCGAAAGTCAACCTTAGACTGGGGACATCTGTAAACCAAGGTTTATACTGTCACATGAAAAGAGTGAGTTAAAACACATAAAAGTATCAGTCAACAAGAATCATATTCTCAAGGATCAAGAGGCTGTGAACAAATGCCCAACCTCCATTATATGTTTTCTTCCGGCTGGTTACAAGGAACATGAACTAAAAATTTCATCTAAGGAACTGAGCTAGAGGGATAAGAGGGATAAGAAAGCCTTTAATTTCTTTTACAGACTATTCAATAAAACAGAAGTGAGGAACATTGATCAGACAAATGCACAACTGGACTACTCTGATAAAATAATTTTTGGCAATTCAGTTACCTGAGAAAAGCTGATACCAGCATTGCAGAAATCTTTTTAAGTTCTCAAATGACATCAAAATGATCCAGCACACTTTGAAATATGTGATCCCAGTGAGTAGCCAGAGATCTAGGGATCCACATTCTGCATTAAAAGTGATAAAAATGAGCAGGAAGGTACCTGGAACAATTAAAGGCACTTTTAGCTGGCATGTGTTTTGATATATGCTGTAGAAAACTGTGTCAGGTATGACATTATACTGAATTGTGTAGAGGTCCAAGCAGTAATAACACACTGTTATATACACACACTTGACCAAATAGTCAATGAGCAATGCCAGCATAGTTAGCACAGGAAGAAATCCACACTTTAACTTAATGTAAACAGTAAGGTTTCTAATAAAGGCATTTTAGTTTTAAATATTATTATATGTTTAGCATCATTCATGCAACACTTGTCTAAAAGCTTCATGTCACCTCTGTGTATCACTAGGCCAGAAACAGTCATAGTAAGGTTTTTGGAGAAATTCTCCAGTCGTTCAGTCTAGTGTTGCACACAAAATTACAAACATCCTCAGGAAACTGCACACCTGGACAAGGCAGATGTTCATATATAAAAGACAACTTAATTCCCACAGGGAATCCGGCCCTTGTGTTGTCAAAGGCACAGAAATTGAGGGGCATGCTAACTACAGCACTTAAAATAAGACCTGATTTCAAGAGATACCTTTCCGGGGCAGCTAGACAACTGAAGTGTAAGTTCTGCCAGAAGTCAAAAACTGTCCCCACCATCATAACAACATGGTTGCTAAATTCAGACTGATACATCAAAAAAAAATATTAAAACATCTAGGCTTTTCTTGTGGATTCATTATTTTCATTATTTTCAGAGACACCAGGTGCTGTAAACAATTTTTTTTTTTACCCTGTATTTTAAACCTTAGTAACAGGTGAAGTGAAAAGCATTAGTAAACAGCTGAATGACCACATCATTATTTCTTTATTGAATCCTTACTCTCACTTCAACCAAAAGTGCAAGGTATTAGTAAAATGTGAATGTCACAGGCACCTGAACCGAACCACAAATTGCTTTAGACTTTTGAAATTATTTTTGTCAAGGAGCAAATAAAATAGTCTTTGGTGTAAGCTGACATGGTCCAATCCAAGTATAACAACATCAGCTGAAATTTAGAGAAAATCCATAACTTATCTTCTGAAGAAGAAGAGCACAAGCTCAAGTGATCACTCTGATTTACAGGCACAGAGCTCTTCCAGGCAGCACACATGGTCTTTCACTACACTCACATAGCCACTGGCAGGCCAAATCTGATGGATTTTCAAGCTGCAAGTGATGGAAAGGACGGTGTCCCCACCTTTGGTCAGATATTAGCAGATCACCTAGACATGTGCAACCTGGAGCTGCCTTGAGACAGTGATGCAGTCTGCATCTGCTAGGAGTCACCAACCAACACTCAGACAAATAATGGCTTGTGAGAGAAGGAAATACTGGACAGAACACTCTCCCCACTACCAGCGGCCAGTTTTAAGCTGGTGGTTAAAAATTAACTTTCCTGATGCCCATATAGTAGAAAGCAGAACCACACCTTTGGCACCTGTTTCACAACCAGTCCTGAAGAGTCCTGACTGGTACTGAGTTTGCTAGGTGTTCATTTTAAAACTGAAAGCTATCAACAGCTGAAGTTAAAAAAAGGACAAAAAACAACTGAAAACACACAAATGAAACAAAACAAGATAAAAACATATTTAAAAATAACACTCCTCTTCAGTATGTTTTTGTCTTAGGCCACTGTCCTTACACCTGTGTTTCCAGAGGAAACTGCTGTACCTGGCATAAAATTACTACACTAAACTATCCCGTTCCTTATTTTCCAGCAAGGGCACACCTGTATCTCCCTTATCTTTTTTATTTGCATCTCCATTGTCCTCTGACTGCCCTGATTTCTGATGAGCAAACGTGTAAGTGTCTTGGTCTGTGTCCACCAGGGGCAGAGGCTCCTCCTCGGCGTTAGAAGAGCGTTTAATGTCTTTTCTGAAGGAGAATGGAGGTGGAGAAGGTGGCAAGCTACCAATGGGTCCATCAAAAGGCCGGTAGACATCAACTTCTGGAGAGACTGAGCCATTGGACTCCTTCAGCAAGTGCCCATAGACCACATCATCATCAATAACTGCATAGACATGAGACTCATTGTTTTGCCTCTCTTTTCCAAATAAAACTTTTTTTCCAGGCATCTGGGTATTCACGTTATCATTGTACACTCCCACCATGGGATTCTGGGTTTTCTTCTTCCTGTTACATGGGTGGAATTGTTAACAGGTCAAAAACAACAAGTCTGGCGTGTTGGAACTCAGTAACAACAGCTTCTGTTCACTCATCCTACCCACACAGTGTCAGGCAGCCTACCTGGATTAAAGGTGTCACTTGCAATTTTGGGAGAAATTACTCTTGAGTCTAGACATTCCTTTTTTAACAGAGCAGAAAACAACTTCATGCTATTTGGTTACCCGCTGCTGCTCTGCTGACCCTGAAGTTTGCAAGATTAACTCCAATGGTCTCCCAGGCACTGGGGTTCTGGCTGTGCACTTGTACCGGGTCCCACAATTTCCACTGGCATTAGTAAGACCCAGAGACCATTAGATCCTCACAAAAACAAGGCTGTGTTACTGAAGACAAGATACTGAGTCAAAATGAAAGTCAAATGAATTTTTCTTAATTATGCTTTCCTGATTTACTGCCCCTAAATTGGAAAGAACAAAGGCTGAATTGAAGACTTTTTAAGCCTGTGTTTGTGAAGTCTCTCCTGTGTGGCAGGAAAATGTGTCCCTAACTGCACTAGTCACCATATTGCATAAATTCATTCCAGCTTTACAGCTTCAGGACCAACCACCTTGACAGCACTGAGGATACATGTATCAGAAAGCCCAAGCTATCAATGACTTCAGACTCTGCTCCTATGAGTAATGCCATGCATGTAAGCTTTGCACAACCCACTTCTCTCCCCAAGGGCTCATCTCAAAGAAAATTGCTCCCACTTGATGTGCAAACTCCAGAAGTTGCTGGAGGCTGTGCAGATGAAAGAAAACTCTTAGTGTATCTGTCTGAGTTCACAGCTTGTTTGAACAAAGACTTGAGTGGAGTCATGCATGCAACAGCCACATTCACTGGGATTTCACATTGCAGGGACTGCTGAGGAGGTCCAACCAACACCTGACTCACAGTACAGCCAAAAGCCTGCACTTAAGGCCAAGGTAAGCAGTGCTCCGCAGGTAGAAGTAATGTGACTCCAGGAACACTGCTCTGCTCTTGAAAAATTGTCAATTTAGAGTAAAGAAGCATTCCCGGGATCAACACTACTTCCACCATGCCTTCCTCATGCTTTAGACCCTGGTTCAAAGGATATCAACACATGAAACAGAGGGCCCAGCAGCTCTCCCAAAATGCCCTCTTGAACTGCTAAGTTACACATGCTGAATTATGAACTTACTTCTTCTTAACACAGCACACAGTCAGTCCAATCACTGTGAGAACTCCAGCCCCAGCCACCACAGCAAGAATGATTCCGAGGTCTGCAAACAGACAAGGAACAAGGACACTGAGAAAAAGAAGGATCACCCAGCTTTCTCCTAAAATCTGTCTGGGTTTCAACCCCTTTAAGAGCTTCTAAGCATAGCAGCTGCTGGCAGAGCATGAGTTCCTAAGCCATGCCAGCCACAGGGCAACACAAGCCATTTCCAAGAGATGGGAAGCCAAGCAACAACAAACTCCTGCTGTTGGCAGCAGAGGACAACCAAAAAACCCAACCAACCCACCCACCTCCAAGAGTTTTTGATAGAGCTCATGCACTGCTAAACTTACCTACAGCACCTCACACATCTCTGGCTGAATAAGCAAGGAAGAGGTGAAAGCACAGAAAGAAACAGAGAAGGATTTAAAAGAAGAAAAAGTGGCATTTCCATAGATTCCCCTCAAAACCGTCCTTTCCTCTGAAATACACAGGTTGTGTTAACCTGGGGTTTTCTAGGAGTCACAAAATTGATTAGGGAAGTCCATGCATGAGCAAAGAAAAATGCTACAAGTTTCAAAAGAAGCACAGATTGAAAAAAAAAAAAGACCAAAAAATTAGAAAGTGCAAATGTGAAGCAAATTTACATAAGCAAAGCCTACCCTAAAAATGCCCCCTCATCTTTTCTTTAAAAACTGTTTATGTTTCAGGGAGATGAAAGAGAACAAGAAAACAGAATTTGCTGCTAGCAGTCAGGGCCCAATCTCCATTAAATGGTGAGACCTGTCCTAGGGAGGGTTTCTTGCTCATTTGAACACTGAGACTAATTGAACTGCTAACATGAAGTGAGGACTACTTGGATGAATAAGTTTGCATAATCAAATCCCAAGCTGTTCACTAGGTCTGTGACCCTGGAAGGGAAAAACATCACTTGATCTTATTATATATTCTGTCTGTTATCCCCAATTAAAAAAGCTAAATTAATTTTTTTTAAATGAAATCTAGTCTTACTACCTTGATCCTTGCTATTTCTTGTGTCAACGGAAGAAAACCCCAAAAAACCATACCACGAAAAAATCCCTCCTTCTTCCCCAGCTCCTAGAAATACCCAGCTGAAACTCTTGAAGGTTTTGAGGGACAGACTTTTCCAAAGGCAGGAATCTACATCCAAGGAGGATCATCATCCAAGGAGGATGATGACTACATCCAAGGAGGACCATCATCCATTACTGTTACCTCAAGGGAAGGCAAGGAAACAAGCAGAAAACAAACCACCACAACCTTACAGCACTCACCCATCTGTTTGTCAGCCAAAGTCACCCAGAACTGCAAGGTCAGCTGCGTCTTATCCACAGGTTTGCAGTTGGAGATGTTCACCCAGAAGCTGTGGAGCATGTTCCGGGGCTGGGGCAGGAGCTCGTCCTCGCGGCGCACGATCTCCTCTGCGCCCAGCGTCTCCTCCTTGATGTTGACGTAGGCACGGCCCATCTCACAGGCAATGCCCATGCGGTCCTTGGAGAACCTGAGGCGGGCAGTTTGCTTGCTGGGCACAGTGATGAACCAGGATATGGAAACATAAGGAGGTAAACCAAAAGGCGAGTTGGGAGTCTGCAAGTAAATTTTAGCTTTTGGATTTGGACTCACGGTGAATATGCACTCATCTGTAGCAAAGGGAAAGAAGAAAAGAAACCTTAGTTTTGGTAATTATTGTCCTTTCCCAAATCAGTGTTATCACAATAAACACAGACATACTTGCAGAATTTGCCACGATCAGCTATCCACTACCTGGAATACAAAGCTCCTTCTCTCTTCCCAAAATAAACCACATCACTGGTTCAGATAAAGACTGATTCTAGAGTCCAGTCCTAGAGCCATTGCTAAAGGACTGAACTCCTAATTTCTGTTTATCCATATGTGCTTTAATAAGCCTATTGAGAGATCTATCACTGTACAACATAGTACAAAATCTACTACCTTACCTTTAATATGTGGCACAAAAGACATTTTCAGATCCTGAGGGATAGACTCATTGATGAATCCTTTACCAAATGTTTTTAAGGATATGGTGATATTATTCCTCATCTGAATCTTTTCAATAGATCCACCGGGACAGAATGCACCAACATTCAGCTCTGTCTCTGGGGTGGCACTAACAATGCTGTAACTGTAGCTCGTGTTGCACCTCTGCTCTGGGACGTGTTGCTGAAGTTTCAAGGACGGAGACATAATTTCTATGTTGATCATATCAGTGGCCAAGAGCTTCCAGTTAAACTTATGTAGTCGAATTGGCAATCGGGTAATAGCCTTGGGCACTGAAAGGGAATAGATCTTCTTCTGACACCAACGAATATCCATACAGCCTGCAAAAACAAAAACAAAACCCAAAGAGTTGAATATTTTTTGCAGAGGAAATACCTGGGTGCTCACAGAGTACTGTCAGGTTTGCATTACAGGCCAAGATAAGCATTTACCTAAGAAAATATCCTCTCTTAGTAACCTTTATCCAAATATGTATTGTTTGTATTTAAAGAGTTTTCCTTAACAGGTGCAGGACACCAAAGAAACAAACAGAAACACGTTCAAAGGCCCTCACTCAAGATATACCTGCTGACTGGGACACTGCTGCAGACTAGTTCAAGGTACAGATACTTCAAATCTCTTTTCTACCTGTAGTTGAAAGCATTTGGGAAAATCCTACATCAAGGGGACATGCATGCAGAACAAGATGCACTCCTGATGGCAACTTTGGTCCTGCATTTTTATGGGCAGATTTATGGGTCTCTGGCTCTGTTTCCATAATTTGCAGTGACTTAGGTGACTTCTATTCTTCTCCTCTAGGAATAGCTACACAGTTTCTATTCTTAAAGGTAGAATGATGTACTGAACAAGATGACCGCCAGATTCACTTCACCCATCTCCCAGCTGGCCAACACCTGGTTTCCAACCTCAACCCATTTAAAGCCAAAGCAAGGGAACAAGTTTGGTTAACCCTGGGGGAAAACATGCAAAAGCATTCCCTAAGAAACAGCATTAAGCCACTTTTGCAGTACCTATGCCTTTTTCAGCCGTGATCCTCAGCTGGGACAAGTCCTTGCACAGGAAGGAGATCCGGTAGACAGCACCAGAGGTTAAAGTCAAGGCACGGTCGCAGGTGCGAGGATCCTTGCAGATCAGACATATGGGTTCAGACATGAGGGGGGTGCGGCTGGGCCACCCTTCCAAGTGTATTGTCACAGTCATGTTCTTCTCCTTGCTCAGGTCGACCAAATGGGTGACATCTGCAATGAAAAACACCCCAGAGCAATTACAGCCAAGAAGCACAGTGTGAAGCAGAACTTCCTTCACCTCTTCTCACCCTATTATACGAGTAGCTGTTACAGCGAATACCTGGAACATCTGGAAGGAGAAAATAGAAGGAAAGAGGGAAAAAATTGCAAGTGTAGCTCCTAAAGATTGACTGTCATGTGGAAATATAGATTTTGGATCCATGCAACATCCTGGTGCTGTTACTAAGGCACTTCTCTCTATGTCAAAAAAAGCAAGCTGGCCTAGCAGAAGTGTCCCTGCCCATGGCGGGGCAGTTTGGAACTGGATGATCTTTAAGGTTCTTTCCAACCTAAACCAGTCAATGATTCTACCAAGGACAGGGGGGAAAATAGTGTACCTATATACACACATATTCTATTACTACTCTTCATTTTCTGGTTTTAGCTTTAGCTACAGATCTCTAAGTCATACACAAAAGGTGAATAAAATAGCTTTCTCCCGTGTGGGAAATCAGGCAGACAAAAAGGCAAGTGGTCAAATGGAATTATCCAAGTCATTGGCACAACCAAGCACAAAACCTAGGACTCCTACTGCAAGGTTATTATTTTTCAGAATGTTTTTCCCTGCAGCAGCTAAACACAGGAAGAGTTAGATCAAGAAGTTATTGTGACTGGGAAGAGCCATATTTTCTTCTTATTTAATGACAAGCGCCACAGACAGTTGTGGAATACCCAAATGTTTGGGAAGCTTTGAGAATATGCAGATAGCAATGCATTTTTAATAAGAGCAATGTTGCAGATGGCAACCTGAGGGCTGAATTTGAATCTTTGATGGAACTTATATAACTACAAAATCAATCATGAAATCCTATAAAATCCCTAGAGAAACCACTGTTGTCTCTTAAATCCAAATGGTTTATTACTTGCATTTCATTCACGGAATGACAACCTGTTTTTAATTTTTTACATGATTATCGTCTTGTATCCTGGTCATAAATATATTAAAATTCTTTTTGCTTTTGAAAGAAGAAGGGAGATAAAGTCGATTAACTGAATATAATGTTTTCATTCTAACTTCCAAGATGCAGCACACAATAAATGTAAGCAAACAAAATTTTGTTAACAGCAATTCTGCCAGGATGTACTGTTCATAAACAGAGCCTGGCTAGACAGACAAAGAAGAAAGAACTGTAACTCAGATCCTTTCTGGATATGTGACTTTGGGGCAAAAGTCATTTAAACCTTATTCTCTCTAAAATTACCTAGAAAGCCTCTAAGTAGCTCCTGACACAGCGGCAGTCAAGTGTGTACTTTCCTCCCCTGCTCTTTTGCAGTAAGTGCACCTTGATTATTAACCTTCACCTTGAACTGAGGTCAGATTTGCAAAGTCAGAGGCTAAATCACTAACTCCATGGCTCATTACCTAGACAGGCCTTTTATTTCTGCTTTTAGAGAAATGCTCTGGTATTATAAGGCATTGTGCTAAACCAATCTGAATTTGGGGCTAGAAAACAACAACAAAAAATTTATTTTCTCAGTATAGAGAAAGAAATGTAAAGAACATCCAAGTATGGAGGGGATATTATTAGCGGAATATTGTACTGACAACTTTTGTATTTAGTGTGACTTCTTCATACTTGTTGTTTCAGCTTCCTCTAGGAAGCAAAATTAAAACTCGAAGGAAGAAAGGAAGGGAAGATGCATATTGATGCCAATACAGAGACAATTTTACATCTCTCAAATCACCACAGATCTTGCTATCTACTATGACAGCAGGTTTCACCTTGTTAGGAGCAACTGCTCACGCAGGGAACAAAAAACTGGGTTGATGCTTTAAAGAATGATCTTTAAAATGTTGAGTCTCATGTCTGAAAGCAGAACTGTTAACGGCATTTTTCAATTACATGATTCAGGCACTGGAAATGGAAAGGAGTCTCCATTTGTAAGTTATGATATAAAAAATACAGCAGCACTTAATAGTCCATTGCAAATTGCACATTTCAGCATCACTGCTCGCCTTGCTGTATGGGTCTCCAGTGGTACCCTGGGCAATAAAGCAGGCCTCAGCATTGCTTGGCAATCTCCTTAAATTCATAGAGGGACCAAAGTCCAAGGAAAATAACAAAAAAGAGTATTTATCTCCCTTGTGATGCTCAGGCCAGACATCTGTAAGAAAAGCAACAAAAGAGGCAGGCAGGCACTCACTCTCATCAACCTGTGGGTGCTGAACAACAACTTGGAAGAGCAGGCGAAGAATGCCGGGGTTCTGGGCATCCTGATCACAGCCCTGCAGGGACATGTTGAAAGTGCCAGCAATATTGGCAGGCTGGCTGTCGCTCAGCTTGAACACTTCCGGGTTGCTGGGGGAGCCAGGGATGTAGTACTCCACCCTCTCCTCCTTCCTTTCGCAGTTGGAGAGGCTGTAGTTGTGGAAGAACACGCTCGCTCTCAGGTTGGGTGGAATCACAAACTGCCACGTCATCAGCTCGTCTTCTGGAAAGCCCAGTGGGTAGTTAGGGGACATCAGGGTGATTGAAGACTCCCTCTTCAAAATGGATTCAATGATGCATAACCCTAAAACAGGGAGGGAATCATAAGTTCCAGTTACTGAAGACACACTGGCATATCTAGCACCCAAGAAGAGTCTTTTTGTTTTGATAGTGAGATCACCCACCCCAGCTACAGGTTAGGTTATTACAAAACGCTCTGACTAAAACATATATTTGAGTTGATTCTTATGTCTTCAGTTACAGAAAAGGTAAGGAATGTATTAATACTGCATTTGCAGTTTAGCAGGTTAACCTTTCAAGCATGTGGACAGACAAGCCTTTATTACTGGCAAGGGCAAGATCCTAATTCCTACTTCTACATTTGGATTTGCAAGAGCAAACACACAACCTGCTAAGTGCTTCTGCTTCACTGGGTTTTGGGAAACAAAAGATGCAAGCTTTTATAGCAGCATGTAGCTCTCTTTACAAAAACCTCCTAAATTTAACAAAAGCATACCAGCAAAGAGCCTCAGATAGACATATTAAAACACAAATGTGAAACGTGCAGGCTGCGTAAGACGCTTTATCCTTGGATGACTATTGGCAGTGTGAAGTTGGGTACATAGAGATTATGGTCCCACTCTAGGACTCCAGTGATGATGTGCAAGTGTGAGGAGTGCCAGGAATTATACAAAACACTCGTGTTCTAGAAGCTTGAACATGGACCAGGTTTCTTTTATAACTGATAGCAACAGCACTAGAATTCAAGTACAGAGAAAGTTTTGTCATGAGATCACAAAGTAACCCACTGATTGCTGTATAATATTCCAGGTATTTTAGGAAGATTATTACACAACAGTTCATGTTACTGTGCAGGTTGAAACAGATAAATGTATTTATGCAGCCTCCCATGCCTTCCAGGCACTGCTTCACCTTTTCCCACACTCCTCTCCTGAAGAGAGATATTGATTTGGGCTCCAGAAGTTAAAGAAACTTTTTTAAAAATAAACAAGCCCAACTACACACTGCAACCAGCAAAAAACTCTCTGGCTCATTCTAATTGTACTACCTAGTCTCACCTAGCTGAATTCACAAAAACAAGAAAGTAGGTATGTTTAAGTTTTAGGAAGTTTAAAGAGATTTAAAGTTATTAATGTACATCAAATACTTTGACTCCAGAAGAACACCATCTAACTAAACTAAAGATCATACAACAATAGTCTCCAGAAAAGATGAAGCGAAAGGGAGTTAGGGATAGCAGCACCAAAACTGGAAGGTTAGCTGTGAAGAAAGGTTGAAATAGATTCTGCTGCAATCTGCAGGAGGCAGCTGCACTACTCAGTACTCACGTTTTATGGAAGCCCTGCTGGCTATGTTGAAGCCTGAGGTGGTGAGAGGCAAGTGCCACGGGAGGTGCAGGGACATGACAACTCCTCCCAGCAGCTTGACGCGAGACACGGAGCCATTCCTGCAGAAAGTGCCAATGTTGACCGTGGCATTATCAATAGAGCTGTTGATGTTGTAGCTAACGGAGTCTGGGCACGTCTCTCCTGGTTCAATCTGCCTTAGCCAGGAGGTAGAAAATTTTAGTTCAAGTCCAGCTTTTGTACTTGCCTTCACGTCCCAGATGTAAGTCCTGTTAAGGCGAGGTAGCCCTGGTGGGTAAAGATGAACATCTCCAAAGGGACATGGGCCTGACACACAGTCTAAATGCAGAGAGAGAAGAGCTGTGATACACTCTGGAAAGCATTTCATTAAAAGGGGAGTTTGATACTTCCCCTTCCTTGCTATTATCACAATTTTTAGGTTGCACTCATGTTTTCCTCTACGTTCACTAAAAGACACTCCTGTAACATGGTCACGGGCTGTCTCCAAACAGGACTCCCAGCCCATAGAATAGACAGGATAAACCTGATTTAGTCAGGCTGACTAATAGGAGGGATTCATTGTCCCTAGTATTCCCCTTGTTTGCTGAAGAATTTAGAAGGTATTTAGTGAATAGGGCAGAGTCTGAATGGGCATAAGGGACAAATGCAGGGTCAAGAGAGCTGGAAATCACAGATCTAGAGAATCCATTTTATCTCATGTCTCCCAGAGAGTTCCTGGCAAATCATTCATCTTTAAATGCTTTACTGCTTGCCATGAACTTTACTTTTGTTCCCTTGATGCCCGGATGAACAAAAACTGCCACTGCAGGATTCTGGGGAGAACCCAGAAAACTTTTATCTGAAAAAGCCAAGCAACTGATTGACACTCAAAATAAGTAACTTTAATCCATGTCTAGGCTTCGACTTAAAAGAAGAAATATCACAAGTGTGTCTTGCAAATATATGAGATACAGTGAGTGTTACTATCTGCATGAATCATATGAATAAAATTCAAAAACATGAAGAAAATTATTCTTGAACATCACCCCCAAAATAATGAAGATTTTACTAAAGACTGAATACCCAATGAAGTTTGGGATCTAGTTGAGAAGTAGCACGTGTTCATGCCATTAAAGAGTACATACACCAGGGATAACATTCAAAGCAGAAGAAGCTTTAGTTACACTTCTGAATTTACAGTTTCTTGACTTCAATAACATTCATTAAAGATAAAGGAACACGTGCAGGTCTTCAATGTTTCTGTTATCCTTATAGACACAACCAAGCTGTTCATGAAATACATAATATATTATTATAAGTGTTCAGAGGCTTTTGTCAGGAACAAAAACATTCTTTGATGGGTTTATAAATTGTGGGAAAAGGAAAAGCAGCAAGGAATTAATGCAGCAAACTGCATTCTAGCTGTTTCTACCACAGCCAAGTCAACATTAATTCTGCCAGTTGCAATACAGATTTCTTCAGCTTGCATAGTTGTAGCAGTCATTCAAGGCTATTTATCAGTGCTCAAAGATTTCTTCTTACCTAAGATTATGGCAGATACTTTAATACAGCAGCAGGAAAAAAAACATTTGGTTTTACCAGAGGAAAATTACCACTGGGGAAAAATTAAAAATCTGTATCTTACCAATATTTTTCTGAATTTCTGTGATGAAATACTTCTCTGGAGTACTACAGGTGAAGGTAAAAGTCACATTGTCCCCAGGCTTTATCTTGAGTTCAGACATGATGACATATTTCATGCGGATTCGACAGTTTGCTGGAAGACCGGGTTTCAGTTTAAACATAACTGTGGTGTTGTCCGCTTTATGAAGAGAGATTGTAAAGGCATCTAAGAAAGAAAAAATACACAGAACATAGAGCTGTTTTGTTACCAGCAATATGAGCAACACCAGGCTTTCCACACAGCTCTGCAGATACCAATGTGTCTGAAGGAACATTAACATCCACTTCTCAGGAGCCTCTGGTGTTGTACCAATAGAAAATACCTCCTTTCTTCCAGCACAGACAACATAAAAATACGCTTGCTGCATGTGCCCAGGAGAGGTATACAGAGAATTTGTGCACAATCAGTTCTGCTCCAATTTACCCTCACCACTGTCATTTATTTAACAATTAAAAAGTAGCTCAGCTATTCCTTCCAAATTGTTGTTCTCCTGATTTTTGTTTTCAGTTTGTTATCACACAGCCTGCTTAATTTCTGAAGGCACCCATCAAATCACGACTCAATTCAAGAAGTTTATTCAGCAAACAAAAAAACAAGCTTCAACTTTAACACAAACAATGGTAACAGATGAATTTCTGGGTATACCTCAACAATTATAATCATTTGCAGGCCAGATGAGGTATTCCAGCAATACCAAAAGCACATACCAACAGATACTTTTAGGTGCAGTCACGGCCCTCTCCCACCCTCCCCACCCTTCACAACTCATTCCCTGAAGGTACAGGATGTCTGTGTAGTGCCCCTCACCAGCACAGAAAGGCATTTGTGGCCTGGAACAGAGTGTGTGTGCTTGGACATTTCCTCTCCATCTCTGACACAACCATCATTGATTCACAGCTTTTGGGAAATACTTCACAGATTTCAACCCATCCTCACGTACTGCCAGATGCAGGAGCAGCTCTCACAGGAAATACTGGAGCCACTGAACAAACTGCTTGTTGAATAATCTTTTATTTTACAGGTAGCAGTTTATTAAAAAAATGACTCAAACCTGACTGTCTTCTAAAAATAAACACATAATATAAGACACCAGAGAGTACCGACTGGACATTCAAGATGACTATTATCAACTTCATTTGGATGCTTAGCAAATAATGAGGCCAGCCCTGGCTGAAATAAGTCAGGTTTGCAGTAAAGTCAACCATACCCCAGCCCCAGGTGAAAATCTGAGGACAGGACAGACAGTAAGTTTTCTGCTGCTTGTTTTCCTTGTTCTTCATTCCTTATTTTGGTGTATGAAAGATAGAATCTCAGTGTCTACAGTACTTGAGCTTTTAGTGTATATGAGAAAAAAATCATGCATATAAAAAAATAGTAAGAGATCTAGAAATAAAGGGACCCCAAGCTCGGTTCAAAAACATCTCTGCCTTGAGTGATACATCACACAGGGCTGCATGACAAAGCTCTGCCCATATGCCAGGTTGGGAATCCTCGTGCTCATTAACCTCAATGAAAAAAGATTTGTGCTGGCAAACCCAGCAGAGCAGCGCCCTGAGGGAGCCCCTGAAGCCATTCCAATTACCAGGCAGCATGTCAGGAAGGTGTAGGAGAACAGCTGGCTCACACACATCTGCAGGATGCCCCAGGCTCTGTCCAACTGCTTAGCATCCCTGGAGCGCCAGTCTGGTCCACACCAGCTGCTGCTGGTGCAGTGGTGATAAGGATGCTGATCAGAGCCCAGACATGCAGGGGCTCACCTGGTGGGGCTGTGGGGAGCAGGGCTGAACACACCACGGGAATCCTTGATCAGCAGAGCCCTCTAATGGCCCGCGAGCACATCAGAGACCCTCAACAAACAGACCCACCCAGCTTAAAGCTGAAAGCAGCTTATTGCATTAGTGACTCAATTTCACACAAAACCCATCTGTTCTATTGAAGAGAGGTTTAAAAGCCTCCTAATTTTTACAGGAATCTCATGGTTTTGCAGGGCCCGACTTTCACTGCAATGCTTTGCAAAAGCCCCGGGGACTGAGCAGTCAGCAAGGTCCGTCCCTGCCACTGGAAACATTGCGGCTCCAGGTTTGGCAACACCAGGCATCAAAAACCCCACTGCCAGGGGGAGTAGGGCAGGATAGAGTACTCAGAGACAGAGTTCATTGTGTGTTTATCAGAGTTTTGTTGGTCTTGAGCCATTTTGCAGCTTTTCTACACAATCTTTGAGTCAAAAGACTTAGTAAGTCCTTGAAACTGCCTTACCTATCTGCCTCCAGGATCAAGGGTTTTAAATGAAAATCTCAAACCCCACGAGGCTTGCCACATTGCAGCACATATTTTTAACCACAAGTTTACCAATCCCCTAATACCATTAGTGAGTACCTGGTCACTGAGTAATTTTCCTACAGCCTTTAAGTGACAGATCAGTTGTCTGACCTGAGAGCCTACACTGCATTCTCCTGCCTCTTCTGGCTGGCACATTTTACATCTGTGTTTCTGCCTTAGAAAAGAGGGGTTTGATATGGATTTTCCTGAGGAAATAAAAAAGATGGTGGTGTAGCCTGGGAACAGACTGTACAATGACTTTCCAAGCACACAGAGGACAATTGCGGGGGCAATGTCCATGGGGTGGGGAAGAGAGCTAAGCCAAGCAAGCTTTACTCAGTGATGCTCTTCCTCATTCTTCAGGAGGAAGCAGTCCCCAGAAAAGAAAGTGAAACAACTACTTCCAATCTAGCCTAAAGTTCTATTTTCCATGCCACTGGGTTCTTTTTGGGTCCTCTTGGGTTCTATTTTACAACATTTAGTGCACAAAATACCTTTGACCATGATGTTAATAACTTTTCCGCTGTTTAAGTCATCCAGACATGATGTGTTAATAACATAAACCAAATAATTAATAACTATGGACAAAAGACATTTCTTTCTTGCACAAGGTAATTGTCATACTCACCTTGTAAGTTTTTTAGCATTACTGATAAGTCTGTTTCTAACTCTCTGGTCAAACAGTTATCACTTTCCCCATCCCTGGGACAGTTCCTTTCCCCATCCCTGGGACAGCACAGCCATATGGCCAACCTGGCAGGACAGAGACCAGGACCACCAACAGCCAGCCCTCCTCCACCACATGCTGGCACATGGCTCTAATTTTTAGTCATGAGGATTAAGTTTAGGCATAGCCTTAAGCACGTGACTAGTTTTAAATCAAAACAAATACACACCCTGAGTCGAAACCAAAGAACAGAAATTTTCAATACTTTGAAATAAGCAAAGGGTCCCACAAGGGTCAAAACAAAGTATCCTCTTCCCCAGCCCCTGAAATACGCAAATTCAGCTGCCTGGACTTTTTTTCCCTCCTTCCCCCTCCTCTTGCTGACTTCATGACCATAGAATCATTCTTCATTTGATCTCTCTGCAAGAATATCAAATATTTGTCAGGCCAATATTGTTTTCCAGTATAGATTTATCCCATTCCTCAGCTTTCCTAAATAGAACCTGCCCAAAATCACAGAAGTGCTTTCAATGATCTATATATATAGATTTAATCACAGCAGCAGGCAAGAAGGACGATGATCTATATACCAAATCAGGCCAGTAAAGTTGCCTGTTAGAAGCCACATAAGAACAGACACCTTCCATGCATAAACAAACAGCTTGCACAGATGAAAATCCACAGATAATAATTTTGGCCAAGAAATAAAGAGTGTGGTGCTGTAAAGCCAACAGCAGCCAGCTGCTAGGGATGTGCTAAGCTGCATTAGACTATCAAATCTAATAGGAATAGTGGAATAAAAGAATCATGCGGGAAGTATATGCAGCGATCCCAAAGTCATTAAGAACAAATGAACAAATGGCTAAAACACCCCAAACTACAGCCACACATGAGCAGCACGACAGAGGGACTACTTAAAGAGCACCATCATTGGAGAGCTTTTATAAACACGAGTGAGTCTCCCCATGAGTCACACTAATCTGTCTTTGTCTGTGACTCCCACTGCATGCCTTTTTATTAGGATTACCAGTAACTGGACACGTTTCTTGAAAAGAAGCAATTTCCACGCCTTATTGCTGCTGCACAGGGATGACACACAGGATATCCAAACCAACATGAGGAAGCACTGCCAAGCTGGATCTCGTCTCTGTCTATACAGCAATGGAATCATTCAGCTAGAAGATGTTAGAAGTAAAGCCAGCAGTCCTGAGCTGGTTCACAGCTGATGCAGACAGCTGACATCACCCTATTCTTTTTTCCTCTAAGCCATTACAGTTTTGCAGCCTCCCTTGGATGTTTCATCAACTGTTCTAATCTCAATCTACACCCTCCCTTCCACAACTGGATTTTTCTACTGCTTATCTTCATTTCAGAATGTACCTTCATGAGAGTTTTCTCATCACAGCATCCCTCTATTGCTAGAATAATGCCCCTCTCTGCACAAACACAGCTTTTTCTTAGCAGGATATTTCCAAGCTTTTATGTTAGTGCTCAGAGCTCTTCCACTGGGGTTAGAAGCAAACTGCGTAGTGTAAAACAAGTTCAATCGCTCTAGAGAGTTGAGCCTAAATTTATTTACTCTGTTTGCATCTGACAAGCTTATAGTAATTTGAACATGTATATATAAATGTCAAAAGGACATTTTTCCTGTACAAGAGGGAGTGCAATGCAGAAGACAGCTGGCAAACAGTCAGGGCAGTAGCACTCACACGGAGCGTGTGTACATATACACGAGCAAAGGACTTGGCAGAACAGCAATTTTTATGGCTATGTAAAGTGCCTTGCTACACAAAGCAGGAGCTAGAACAGAGTCCAACTAGTTTTGGCTTGACAGCTGCATTTTATTGCAGTAATTTACCCATAAGGAGCTATGGATTGTTCCATACGACTTGACTGGGTGGATTAAAACAATCAAAAAAGCCCCAGTCAGACCAAGAAAACAAAGCCTACAACGAAACCCCAGATGTTAATTTATCCCAGAATTATGTACAGAAGCTGTTGGTTTGCTCATTCCGGTTAAATCATGGGCTTGTTCCATGACAACAATTTTACCGAAACCCAGTTGGATGGGGCTGACTCAGCCACCATTCATGAGCTGGAGGAGCCACAAGACGAGTAGCAGCAACTTGCTCTGATTACGAAATACCTGTATCCAAAGCCCTGTTCTGCCCCAGGGGGATCTGAACCCACACAACCAACACGCCTCCCCAGAGAACAGGCTCGCTCCCTGCAGGGTATTGTGCCACCAGCTTGGGATGAGGATAGCACAGGGATGCTGTTTGCCACTACAGCTCACTGCCTCTTCCGAGCCCCTGCAGGGATGCTGACCTGCAGGCACACTCAGAGCCTGCTGAGGTTATTCCACTACACATAATCTGCTGCAAGAGTCATGGCAAGAGGGTGAGAAGCAAGAGTATAACACAGTAACTCAGTGTGGTGGGGCATCACCTCACCACCACCACACTGAATTCACACTAGTGAATTGTGAATTGCATCCCAATTCACTGCACAGTTCACTCAAATTAGCCAAAAGCACATCAAGGAATATTTGAAAGAGTAAATGTCTCCCTGCTTTGCCAAGTCAGTTGTTTTGCACCTGTCTTACTAACATCTCTGACAATTTGAGTCCATCTCTCCAGTTCAACTGCAGCTGCCAATTGCCCAAGCGTCATCCACTCCTCCAGTCCCACCTGCAATGTAATCCAGGTGATTGCCTTCACAGTCTTCAAGCCCTTGGCAAAGTTAGTCAGGGACACAGACACAGTTTGGACTCCTCTCACCTCCTGACCAATGCTGTGAGCAGCAAAAGAGAGATGACCATCACAAACTACAGCCAACCATTCTTCATTTAAATGTAAACTACTCCCTACATTACATTATTATCTCCTCATATTTGGACCTGTCTTCCACCACCACACTTGTCTGGGATATGAGGTCCATATTTTGTGAAAGGATTACTTTCAGGGAATCACCCAGAAAATCACAGTGATAAAAATATGCAAAGCTTGTAAACTCTTAAGAGATTGATGTTGCCGATTGCTATCATGCCATGCTAACCACACCTCAGGAGAGGGCTCCTGTGGGAGAATACCCATTCCTCAGCCATCACAGAACAGCCCCCTAATCTTCACTTCCTCTAAACTGATTGTTTGAACTGATAGCCAGGATGGGGATGCAAAGCAGGCGAGAGGTAGGCATTTTCCTCCTCATCAAGGAGGAAGGGCAGACACTTCTGGCATAGTGATGTTACAAGCCATTCCAACACATTTCCCCGGAGATCTGTCAGCACACCAGGCCAACAAGGTTGCTCACTCAAAAGTTGCTAATTTGTTAATTTGTAATGCCTAACAGAAATAAACTACCTTCAGATTTAAAATAACTGAAGGAAAAAACCAACAACGATACATTTCTGTACTTATACAGCTTTCTCTAGAGCCTTTCTGGAAGATAATTAAGACACTCATATAACTCATGTGCTAGATTTTTTTTAAAGAAGCTTTTTTTTACCACAAGTGAGAAAGAGACACTGTTGACACTCAGCAGCCTTTTCCTAATAATTATTTTACAGATATGAAGTGTTGTTGCTTCTGTAGAGGTGAGATGGAGACCTCAGCAAACTCTGTCTATGAGCTGACCACCAGCATACAATGTATAAAATGTTCGACACCTGGGTCTGCACAGCTTGAGGAGGAAATGTCACACTGGTTGGAGAAACATTGACACCACACAGGTCCCTGCAGGAGCCTCCCTTGATCAAAGAAGGTGTTTGCTTGCATAGTTTTTTATCCCTACCTTGATTTAAGCCAGCAAGAGGACAACATTTCAGAGCATGTCTGAGCAGCTCTTCAGTCTTGGCTCTGGTTAACAAAGGTGTAAAAGCGCATTTTGCAATCAGGGATCCCTCCCACACCAAACATCCTGCTGTCAGCTCTTAGTCTCTTCTGAGGAACTCCAAATGCTCTCTTTCCACTCCTCAAAGCTTGCTCTCTCCTCTGTCTCACAGACAGGGACTCAGAAAATCCAGGACTACCTCCAAAATGCCAGCATTATCCTACCTCCCAAAATAAGAGCTTGATCTGACATCAAGTAACCACATGCACTTTGTTCCCCAAGAAAACAAAAGGCACAGCTCAAAGCAGGCTGCCCTATGGCACCCTTGTTAAAAGGTGTCCAATAGAACAGGCAAAGTAGAGACTTTATCCCTGGTAGAGGAGATAGATTTTTTAAAAACCACTTTTTCCACAGTAATGGCAGCCTGGGCAGTCACAGGCAGACTAGATCTTACTAACATACTTGAAATGCATATCTACTAGACACTATGGCACAATTTTTCAGCTGAAGGTCTTCCAGGAGGTCCCATCGATACTATCCACACCATGCAGGCTCAGCTGCAGGCAGCAAACCCTCGCCTCTGTCACCAGCCAATACAGAAACCCAAGATGTTGCTCTGCTCTGGCTGTAAAGGCCAGCAGCCAACAATGCACTAAGTGCAGCCCAGCCCACGTCCTTTTCTTCACACCCTGGTGGCACAAGCAGATGTGAAGCAAGAAGAAACTCTATGGTAACATCTGCAAGATATTAGAGAAGTTTACGAATCAAGGGATGGCGACCTGGCCCTACTGGCTGAATCCTCCTATGAGAGCACTAAGTCAGCAGCTGCTCTTCAGGACCTGGTTAATGGTTTGGTTCCAACAAGCCAACCCCTGCTGCAGTGGGTGCGTTGTCCTCTCCAGAGCCGAGGTTTGACAGACACACCTGAGCAGCACCAGTGATTGGATGCTGTCCCAGAAACTGCTGGAAGTGCTATGTTAAAGTGATATCTTTAGTTTTTCCCCCAGTCAGGCAAAGGTTTATAAATTACAGAAATTATTAAAGGTGCAGATTTCAAGAAATATTTTAACAGAAACTTACAAAAGTAGTCCAAAAAGGAGCTAATTTAGATCAAAACTGGCATCCAAGACTATTTTCCCCATATTCTCTAGCTAATACATGCTTTGCTACAGCTGAGTCTTTCTAGGAGCTCTTGCAAGGACATCAAGACCAGAAAACATCCGAAGGGAGAGCTCCAGGGAGCACCCAGAAGAGAGCAGGAGGACTTTGCTGCTGCAAGAGAACTACTGTCAGCTCAGCTCAGAGACACATTCCACTCAGGGCAGTGGTAAGCAGCATCCAGCTTCCCCCACAGGCCGAGGAAAAACCCAGCACCACCACTGATCCCACCCAGGCCACAATATGAAGGGGTACAACTCCACACACATTCGCTGCTCTTCTGCCCAGAACCTGAGGAAGGTCATGTTTTTCCATCAGCAATTACAAAAAGCAAATGAGGATGGGATTAAAAAAAAAAAAAGAAAAACTGGTGAAGAAAGGAGCTATTCAGCCATCATCTACACTAATCTGCAAACACGCCATGCCCCTGTCACCCACGGCTTTAGTCAACACAGGTAAAGCCAAAAGTATCTTGACTTTGCTCTTAGCACAGGATAGTTCCTCACACTAATTCCAATTTGAAATATTTCTGGAATGTACTGAGCACAAAGTTGTTCAGCCTCTGCCCAAGACTGAGGGTTTGGCAGTCGTGGATCACAAAGCTTTTCATTTACCACATGCCGGTATAAATATCAATTAGGCTAAGCAATAAGGGCTACATTAATAAACTGAATGCTGGCAACACTTATTTATGAAAATACTGCTGCTGCTATTACATATTTCAAGAAGTCAAGATTATTTTTCAGTAGTTTTCTCCTACTTTTTTTTCTATTCCAACATTATCTGTAGATAAGATAATTCATATAAGCAATTAACAAGCCTGAGCACAACTGACCCAAATGATGCCGGATATCAGGCTGGGGAAAGGTTGTTCCTTTATTTCATACAGCAAGCCCTGATTTCTGCCTAGAAACTCTCACTGTAGTATAGCAGGACAACACACAGAATTCTAATAAAAATTAAAGGAAGACAACCTTCTAGCTAACAAATTACTTCCTCCATGTCACAGGTCCATGGTGGCACTCTGGACATGAGATTCATTAGCCTCCAATCCTCTCACCTCGTTTCTCCCTTGACTAGTCCTTTGCCTTGAATCAGTGACATGAAATAATCCTTTTCAGCAAGCTTTCCCCTAATTATTTTTGGCTGACAAGCCACCACATCAAATGACAACCCCAGGCACAAAAAAGACACCAGCCACCTAAGGAGCCAGGCCCAAGAGCTGGCTCATCACATCCTGTTTCTTCTCTCCTGGGCCACTTTGTTGCCAAGGGGCTGCTGTTTGTTGGTGCTTCCAGTTTTGAGTATGAATAAACCCAGGAACAAGATTCCTGCTCTTGGGAGAAACTTCATTCACACAACTCCAGAGACAACAAACTTCCTGAAGATCTCTAGTGGGGGGCACTCAAACTGGTGGTTATTCATGCTGCTATGGAAAATAAATTCAGCTCAGTGTATCAATCCTCAAAATTTTCACATTCCCATCACCTCTACATCCTTTCAGACTTAGAGACGAATGAAAAACACACACAGACAAGGCTCAGCTCTTAAAAACAAACATTTCAAACACACGAAGTTCTGGAATTGTGACAAGGAAAAAAAAGGGGGGGAGTATTTTTTGGTAGAGAATTTAAGGTAATAGTACCAGAACTGAGACACACTATAAATAATTTACTATAAACACATTCGTTTCTAGAGAAAAAAAGTTAGCACTCCAGACTGATAATGGCATGAGACAAGGAAAAAAAAAAGGTTACAACACATGTACATTGGTTGTAGTCTTAAAAGGAGAGGTCTCAATCGAATGAACAAATGGTGATTCAGAATGGAAATAATCCAGTTTCCACCGACTTTCAGAGGAGAACAAACATGGCCGTTATTTATATTCTGTCAGAGCAGCAGAATGACCCTGCTAACAGCTCGGGGGTTTTTATTTTATTAAATGAAGCAGCTTTACATGTTAGGACTGACGTGTGACTCAATTCAGTCAGTTGCCAAGAAAAAGATAACTGGAGGGTAGAGCAAGAATCGACATGGCACTATCTCTAAATTCACTTATTATAACAATGACATTTTAAAGACAAAGCCCAGAATACACGTGCAGATTTTATCACATTCATAAGGATACTTTAAACCTGAAACGTTTATGTTTCATAGACAGCACAGAAGCCTGATTAACTTCATTATTAGTGCCTCAAAGAAACTCATTTTTAGTTGGAAAACACATTTTCAAAGGTCAGACATGCAATACTCCGTTCACACTCCCACGTCTGTGCACAGCCAGCACACCAAATACTTCTTCCTGTAGTTTTCCAGCTATAAGTTAGAAGCAATCCTTCATTTGATAATTTACTTTATGCATAAAGTAGCATCTCAAGAAAACCCACAAGCTTCTCTGAGGACCATGTGACCAACCACGCTCAACCTACACTTTCCTACAGGAACACCACTGTAATACTGTACCTGCTGGGAAAGGGTAGAGCAGCGGGTGGGTGGAGAAAGAACTTCACCAAGGATGACAAGAGCTTTAGAGACAGGCACACCAACATTTGTAGCCATCCCACCAGAGCAGCACCACTCCCCAGGAGGAGCCACATGTGCCTCATACACACCCCACGCGCACACCCAGCTTAAACCCGGCCTTGCTCAAAGGGAGGAAGCTGCAGCCAAGGAAAGGGAGGCAGCCAAAGCACAGCAACAGCAGAGCCAGTACCAACGTCAGCACCAGAGCAACCAGTACTCTCTAAAAATTACAAACTACTCAGGCCTGCAGAGGAAAACCTTAACCTGAGCTGTCTTGGGCTTTCGGGACAAACCTTTGCTCAGGGAAATGCTCCAACAGTTTTGGTTGTGCAATAACAACAGCAGTTCCCACTGGAAGGAAGGAAAGACACACGAGGTCTCACGTGCCAACACACCCGGGAAGTCACCGTTCCCCTCTGCCTCACGTCCCTCTCACACCATCCCAACCTCCAGCCTGCCAACCCATGCTGCCAAGGTGGCTGAGACTGAGCCACCTCTTTCTGGGGGACTGGGGGTCTCAAAGAGGAGGAAGGCACCACGTTAGAGAGTTTGAGAGGGTGACAGAGGACCTGGCACACACGAGTGGTGGCGCTTGTGCAGGAGACAGACCAGCTGGTGGAAGCCCGTGGCTGGAAAGGAAGGGACAGAAGGAGGTAGGAAAGAGGGGCCACCATCAGTGGCAATAAACCACTGGGTCTACCAGTGGCGTTCTGTGCAATTTCACCATCACTAACTTTGCTGCAAACAACAACTTCAGGAATTGCCAAAGAGCATGGCCAGAGGTTGTGGTGCTCTTTCTCCCACGTTCATCTAGATTAAGCTAAAATCCTTGGACAGTCTACCTCCTCTGCTTCTAGTGCTGAGCCATCTAAGATTTTAAATATCTGTTTACTTTGAAAACAAAGCATAATTATTAAACAGCATTATATTTTCTTTTTCCTTTGAAGAGGCTCAGAGAAGCAAATTGCTGTTATTCACTCAACTTGAAGGCAATACATTAAATGCAAATATCTTATTTGAAAGACTGCACAGCTTGAAACTTAAGCCTTAGGGCTGCCCAATTTCAAAGGAAACATTTCGTGTGCATTGTTTATGATAATAATGGCCTGAACTCCACTTCAGCAGAACCAGCGCAGTTATATGCAATAGAAATATTAAAAAGGCACAAATTTCACACCAGACTCTTTAGGTAATTTACAGTCACTTCAAATAACTCACCAGTTATTTTGTACATAAGGACTCATACTTCAAGAGCCTTTGAAAGAACTACAGATGGCAGTTAAACAGACTGTTTAGACTTGAGGATGGGCATTTTTTGCAATCAAGCAGCTTTGGAAATTGAGGAAAACACCACACACTGTCCCTGTGTTCCTAACTGGAATTCTTTTGGGGTTGCACATGGGGTTAGATACATAGGATTTCAACAAGCATCAAGGAATTTAAAGAGATGCAGAGCTGGTAATGGGCATTACACCATCTTACTTGGCTGGGCACATAAACCTTTCCATTTCCCTGCATCTATGGTCTACCCGTTGTTCTACATAAATAATACCATTCTCTGATGAAAAACTCGGGCACAGAACACAGACCAAGGAGCTTCTGCTCTTTACAGAGAGTTCAGCTGCCCCTCTGGCGTACAGGGAAAAGGACTTTGCGAAGTTACTTGCATACTCAATACTCCAGCAAGCAAGGATGTCAAGATCAAGAAATTTTTCTTGTTAGCATTTTCAAAGAGAAAGAAAAGGGAGCTGCACTTCTGACTAGAAGTGCTGAAACTGAAATGTCCCACCGCACAAACATTACGGACGCGATTCTACCCCACCACCCCCGCCCCTTTTAAATAACTAATAGTTATTAAATCAGCAGCAGCACACGGGGATAAAGGCAGAGTTATCAGTCTCTCGCCTGCGGTGCCGCCAACCAAAGCGAGCCCGGGCTCAGCCGCGCACGGGCGGGTCCCGCCGGCCCGGGCAGCCCCTGAGGGGCGGCGGGGAGGGGACGGCAGCGGAGCCCCGGGTGGGGGTGACGGGGAATCGGGGTGGGGGTAGGGGGAACCGAGCCGAGCCGAGGGTGGCGGGAGCCGGCCCATCCCTGTCCCTGTCCCTGTCCGTGTCCGTGTCCCCGTCCGTACCTTCCCGCGGGATCAGCTGCGCCGAGGCGGCCAGCAGCGCGGCCAGGAGCGCGGCCAGCGCTCGGCCCGCCGCCATCTCCCCTCATGGGCCCGGCGCCGAGGCGGGCGCGGGTCCCCTCCGGCGCCGCCGCCGCTGCTTCCTGCTCCACCTCGCACCTGGAGGGGCGGGCCGGGCCGGGCAGGTGAAATCCCTCCTCTTCCTCCCGGCCGGTTCGTCCCCGCCCGGGCGCTGCCTCCGGCCCGGCCCCGGCGCGGTGGGGTGGAGCCGGCTTGGCGGGGCGCCGGAGGTGCGGGTCGTTGGCAGAGAGGTGCTATTCCAGCCCTAAACGCTTTTCCCTGCCCATTCCCGGCATCACTTACATTTACCGAAAGGGGTTTGAGTTGGCGGTCACCAAGTTCCCCTCTCCTCCTCGGCCTCTTGCCTGCCAAAGCATCTCTGAGCTTCAGTGCTTAAAGGGAGCTTAAAGTTGGGGCCAGACTTTTTTAGCCAGACAAGAGGTAATGATTTTAAACCACTAGGGCAGATTCAGACTAGATAATGGGAAGAAATGTTTTGTGATGACAGTGGCAGAGGCTGCCCAGAGAAGTGGTGGATCCCCCATCCCTGGGAGCATTCACAGACAGGTTGGACAAGGCTCGGAGCAAGCGGATCTATTTGAAGATGTCACTGCTCATTGCAGGGGGTTTGGACTTGATGGCCTTTAAAGGTCCCTTCCATCCAAACCATTCTGTGTTTGGAAGTGCCCTGTTTCAGACAGAAGCAGGTTCCTCCCAGCAAACAGTGGTTTGTATCCTGCTTGTTAAATATCTGGGGACTTTGCAAGGGAAAACTGAGCAAAAACCATCGTGACACAGTGCGGAGTAGATGTTTGCCCAATGACTAAATACCTTACTAACGTCAGACAGCTCATCTCCCAGTAATCCCATGCAGTTGCTTTGGAGCAGTTGTTTCTTTGGCAATATCGTTACAAAACCCTAGTGCGTTTATACTGGCCCACACCAGCACCTGGCTATTATAGAAATGTATGAGAATGTACAAAAGAATATTCATGTTCAAAGAGGGAGAGAAGTCCTAATGAGATCAGGAATTCACAGCCTGTTACAGATTTGAGGCTGAGCTTTGGAGACGACTCTGCTCTTGCTGATTTCAGCTGGCAGTGAGGACACTCGGCTCTCCTGGGAGATCTTTACACCTCTTTTATAAATAAATCTATTATTTCAGTGATCTTCTGTATAGTATGGCTTTTTTACTCATCTTAACAAAGAATATGCAATTTAAAGAAAATATATCTAGAAAAACACATCAGCCTTTAGAGAAGGATAGTGCTAATAAGAAAGTAATTAAGTGGTTATATGACTGCAGAGGACTGAATGGATAGGAGTTTTACATTCACATGAGGGGGAATAGAGAGATTCTGAGGGGTTCAAATCAGATCTGATGCCCCTTCCTTAATTTAAGGAAATGGGGGAGGTGTAGAGTTTTTATTTTCTTCCACTGGACAAAGAGGAAAGTATTTAGTTTATGTTAATTGTGTCTTATCAGATTTCCCTGCTTCATAAACTTCAATATTTTCCCGCTAAAAGTAATTCTTATCTCAGCTTTATATTACCTTAGAGTTCTTCTCCTCTCTTTTTTCTCCCCAATATCTAAGCATGGAAAAAGCTTAGACTTTCTAAGAAGTTAAACTTCCTAAAATGGATGTGTGTTTATGTCCATTACAAATCTAAACGCTACTCTGTCATTTGTAATTCTGATGTAGCAACACAGGACCAGAAACCGCCCTCTGTCTGGCTGCTCTTACGTTGTCCTCAGTCTTCCCAGTGGTTTGCCAGAATTTCCACACAAGAACATCACCATCTAATCCCTTTGTAAGCTCTATGAACATTTGCTGGCCAGGCTAACATCACCTCAGTGAGACAGCTAAATTCAGTTCCCTCTGATTTGGAGCTGATGTGCTGAGCAACAAGTCTGTACGACTTTCCTGGTGTGATAAGAGAATAAGTGCTCCTCCCCCACAGGGTCCAGAGAGCTGCATATGATGGGCTGGCCACATATGAGAGTCACTTCCTAGTAGATTTTTGCAACATCTAGTGTTGCATAAACAGTGTAGATAGCTGGATTGAGATATTTAAAATACTTGGCATGGGAAAGCACGCAGAAACAACCGCTTCAAGTAGAAAAACATTGACTGTTTATACATACAATTTTATGGGGGAAAAATCACCATCACAAAGTGAAGGCATTTTCCATTGACTTCATTAAGGCTTGCACAGTCTGCTTCCTTACAGTGGCAGCAGTCCTGGTGGCTGTTGCTGATCGGGAACAGTGAAGGGGTCAACCTGCATCATACATTTTGTCTAGACATGCCAGGATGCTACAGCAGAGTCTCAGGGATTGGCAGAGTTGGTTACAGAGTTGTTCCATGTGTGTGGCAGGCTGGCCCTGGCTGAATGCTAGATGCCCAAAGCCACTCCATCTGCTGGACAGGGGAGAGATAATAGAGTGAAAGACAAAACAGGATTATGAGAAATACACCCAAATCATAAATCACACCTTCCCATCCCTCCCTCCTTCCCAGGCTCAACTTCACTCCCAATTTTCTCTACCTTCTTTCCCCCTGAGTAGTGCAGGGGGATGGGGAGTGGGGGATGTAGTTCAGCTCATCACATGTTGCCTCCGCTGCTCCTTTTCCTCATGCTCTTTCCCTGCTCCAGCACGGGATCCCTGCCATGCAATACAGTTTTCCACAAACTTCTTCAACATGAGTCCCTCCCATCAGGTGCAGTTCTTCATGAAGTGTTCCATCATGTGTCCCTTCCAGCCCCTCAGGAACAGACTGTTCTAGTGTGGATCCCTGCAGGGTGACAAGACCTGCCAGCAAACCTGCTCCAGCATGAGCTCCTCTCCATGATCACAGATCATGATCCTCTCCATGATCACAGATCCCACCTGCCCCAGCATGGGTTTCCCATGAGGGTGTCCTTCAGACACATTCCCCTGTTCCAGTGTGGGTCCCTCCACAGGCTGCAAGTGCATCTCTGCTCCACCATGGACCTCCATGGGCTGCAGGGGCACAGCTGCCTCACCATGGTCTGTCCCCGGGGAGTCTCTGCTCTGGTGCCTGGAGCACCTGCTGCCCCTCCTTCTGCACTGCTCTTGCTGACTGCAGGGTTGTTTCACTCACATATTCTCACTGCTCTCTCTGATGCTGTTTTGCAGGTTTTTTTTCCTTTCCCTCTTCTTACATATGTTATCCCAAAGGTCACTGTTATCCCACTGTCACTGAAGAACTCAGCCTGAGCCAGTGGTGGGTCTGTGTTGGCATTGGCTTCTAGCAACTTCTCAGAGAAGCCACCCCTGCTACCAAACCTCTTGCCACACAAATCCAACACCTCTACCCCAAAACACCCTGACCCTCAGAGTACAGTTCAAATGGAGGTGCACCGTCCTATGTGATGCTACCCAAGCATTAGGAGGTAAGACAGCGTGCTCTGAAGGTGAATGCTGTTAAATAGTCACCCTGCTAAAATCAGACCTCTCACCTCTGCAAAAAGTGAGGACCATAGGTGAAGAACTCTCACTATAGTGACAAGAGCTGATCTGCTAAGCAAAAAAGTAACGTAATCTGCTTTGCTCTGACCCTAATTGCTTCACCTTTACTTTGAAGATGAAGAAGAAAATTTTGAAAATTAAGAGACTCTTTTCCTTTCACATACCTTTTAACCAAACTTTCCCTTGAAATAATTATCAACTTTCACTTTTTTGAGAAGGTGAACTCTTTTGATCGCACTTTTTTGAGAAGGTGAACTCTTTTGATCGCACTTTTTTGAGAAGGTGAACGCTCTTATAAACTTGTCAATTCATCCTTGTGTCTATTTTGGATATTGCAACTGATGCACAATTCCCTAAGTCTGTCTTTTTTTTGAAGATAAATAATTTCTTTGTAATTGTTCCATCTTGATTTTTTGGGGTTTTTTTGTTTGTTTGTTTTGTTGCCTAAAACATTTCTGGTTTTCCTCTCTTTTTTGTTCTGCCTCTATATTGGCAGTGATGGGAAGGATCTTGATTTTTAGTCCTAATGTAGGATAAATGTGAAAGTGTTTGTAAGCAAACCTATCCTCTCAGGCTGGAGGCGAGCAAGAGCAGCACGTATCATTTTACATTCTTCCTCCCTGCTCTAGAGTCATTTCCCAGAAAAGAACAAGAATCAGCTGGGTCAGATTTGGGGGCCAGATTTACTGGATCAGCTTGACGTGGTGTGCAAGTCTATGGATTGAAGCTCCCACGGGCTGAAAAATAATTGCGTCTGCAGTCAGTGTGCGCCCACACACAATGAAAGCTCCATCAAGAACGTCTAATTTGGCTTTCACCTCTCATTAGCTTAATGCAAAGTGCCCTAGTCCAGCTGGAAATGGTGTAGAAAATCATACAGTTTAATCCTCGTTAACATTATTGGTTGTTTTTACGGTATTCTTCTTCTGCAAGTATTGAAGGGTGTTGTAGCAGCCATTTCACGTGGGCCATATAGTGCATTTCACTGGTGAGCTTTGCTGACTGGCTCACCACAGTGATGTCAACACACTTCTGAGGAAAGGCTGGGATTAATCATCATGGACAGGTGAATTTAAAAAGGGAGTCCAGGGAAGAGGAAAAAATGGGATAAAATAAGAGAAAACACATATGTGCTGGTTAATCAAAAACATTCCTATCCTTTGTTTATGGGAGATACACCTCTCCTTTGACTATGGGAATCATACTCTCTGCCTCGAAATGTCCTATAAATTACACATAGCAAGTTGCAAGAAAGTACTGAAAAGATATAAAGGGAAGCACATGAATTCTGAACTATACTGGTTTTGAGGAGCAAACCTCCCACTTCAGCTTCCTTATGCCCCTATCCAGTGTTGCAACAGCTAAATAAACACTTCAAAGACTGAGACAGTTGTCCCTACCAATTGTTGTCAGTAAGAGATTCTGCTCCCTACTTTTTTTCACCTAGAAAGAAATCATTAAAGTAATAATCATAATGTAATAATCATAAAGACACAGGGGCATAGACCCTTATGGTCAGCCCAGGGATTCTGGTGAGAAAATATTCAATCACCTCACACTGAGAGAGAGAAAGAGGTGCTCTTTGTCCTAATGAGAGAATGTTCACTTGAGTAATTTTTAGGATGGTGCTTTCTCCTGTGCTCTGGCTCTCAGCACCAGAACAAGCTTGGTGAATCCTGAACTGGCAGGGTGTGTATTCAGTGCAGGTGTCCATGGGCCAGGTGGTAGAGGAGCCAATGCAGACTCAAAGAGACCAATCAAGATGCAGTTCATCGTGCTTGAAACACAGCTGCTGTATGAGATAGTATTTGCTTTCACTGAGTAAAGCAAAGCAGCTTTCAGCCAGCTGTGCAATACTCATGCAGCTGCCCAAAGAGCACCAGGTACCCCATGCTGGTGAGAATTAGGGCACTCTCAGGGTGTTCCAGCTAATTTCTAAATATTTAATATCCTCTGTTAAGATCAGGTCAAGCAGATAATTTATGACCTTATACCATGGTTATGACTAAAGACCTAACCTAAGGTGGAGAGCTTGAGCCTTGTCACTGTGCCAGCTCTGAGAGTGAGCCTTGCTCCACAGAGCTTGGAAATGCATGAGCCAAAGGTGAGAGAAGCCCATAATGGAGAAGAGGATGTGTCAGAGGGAGCAGAACCCGGGCTGCTGGTGCCTGAACACACTGGAACACACTGGACAGGGGTGAGTGCCGCTACACATCACTGGGGGCTGAAGTACTGGGGAAATTGCTGTGTGCTGGCTCCTTGCTGCTGCTGCAGCTGAGAACAGCAATGATGCACAGCATCTGCTTTCCTGGGCTGGAAGATCAGCTCACATGGCAGGTAAATGGTGAAAAGTACAGCATCTCCTGCAAGAGCACAGGCAAAAAAGACATTTTTCAACCCTAGCAAATTTTGGGTGTATTTTTATCTCTGTCTGGGGCTTATTGGAATATAATGAATGTGCTATCTCCTGAGGTAGGCACAGAAATATGTAATAGCCTATTTATTTTTGAGTTAGTTTTACTTACCATGCTTAATGAAAGTGATGGATTCCCCTTGTACTGTAGTTGCATCACCCTAGCAAACTAAATAAGACAGAGCTAATATTAAAGAAATATTATCTTTCCTAATATTAAGGAAAAGATGTGAGAGCTTTTTATGTTTTCTCATTTCTGTTCAAGAGAATCAAAGACACTGTTTCCTTAAATCCTAGCAGGAACATCCAGCTGCAGTAATACAGCACATCTGTCTCAGCACTTGTGGGATGCAGCTCCTCTCTGCTGTGCATGCCAGCTGTGAGGAGAAGAAGGAGTTGAAGTCTCATGACTGTCTCAACAAATATGGAAGGAAGGAGATGGGATTTTTATTGCCTGCCAGGCATAGAGCTCCACATGGTCTTTTACGTATTTGTGAAAATGTGAGCCATATGAGCACATTTCATTCCCTTGATATCTTCTTAAAGCAGTTCTCCTGCCAAAGCACTTCTTCTACTGAAGTGGTTCCACAGGCTAAGTCTGCCCCTGCACCCCTGACCAGGTCTGGTGAGTCACTACTTGGGAGAAGCAAGTGACTCAGGAGGAGCAAGGGAGAGCAACAAACATAAAGGCCAAGGTGCATTAGAGTCAGGACCCTTCTGATAAATGTAGCTATGTACTCAGATAATTATTTTATCAGCATGATTAGTGTTGTACTGACACTGGATCTAGTCCACTCAACCCTCTGGACACAGGATTAAATCTCTGCAGGATAAAATGGAATTTTCCACAATGAAGCAGAATTATTTGCATTGCTATCCATATAGGATCAGAAGAAGTTTCCTGAGTTGGAAGTATGTTTGGAAGCTATTCTATAAAAGTGTTTATCAAGGATACACATGATGCTAAATAAGCAATACAACTCTGCATGATCTGTCATAATATAAAAATTTTTGATCATTAATTTTAAAAAATGTGTCCAGCTATAATGATGATCCGTGGAATATTTTGGATTCAACAAATCAAGTCTATAGACTGAAATTATGCAGCACCTAATTTTGGTCAAAAGCTTAATTATTTCCAAGTTATTCATGGTGGTTAGATGAATTGTAGGAAACACAGTGCTTACAGCACTTGAATGCTGATTCTGATTAGTTTTTGAATAGGAGTGATATTCAGCAATGCTTGAATGCGGGGCTTTGAGCCAAGGCTTGTTACCTGAAAATACGTGCATGAAGCACCTCAACAGCTTATAGAAATTTTTCTCTTGCCAAAACATTTAAAGTGCTCTTGTTGATATCTCTGAATTGACTTGGCTGGTCTGCACAGGGAGTGCAGAAACATTTGTTACTGCTTATTCAATGATTTTATGCCACAAAGCCAACAGCCCCAGAGCTGACTGGTTACTCTCCTGTCAATTAGCTACCACGGGGCTTTTTCCTCGTCATGGTCTTGATGTGAAAATGAAGAGACAATCAGACTTCTGCAAAGATTGCAACTTGTACATGAAAGGTCTTATCCTGTCATCTTTTGCCCTTTGCCTGGGACGTCACAAGCGGGGCTGGATGGAGCAGCAGAGCGGAGAGGGATGCGAAAAGCTGTGCCCTGAGCCAGGGGGAGGTGGGGCACAGGCTGTGAGCCAGTTCTGCCCCTGGCCAAACTTCTCATACAATAAGGCTCACTGATTCACCTAAAGAAGATGAGCGGGATTTATCCCCGAGCACGCTTCAATAAACAGATAGCTTGTAATTTTCCTGTGAAACTGGCTGTGAAGAATGTGGTGCTGTTACAGTGGAATGGGAGAGGAATTGCTGCTCCCTCGCTAGGTTTTCATGTATCCTTGGTATAAAGTTACTGTTTTCTTCTTGATGACAGTTGAAAGGGAGTTTACTCAGGAAGGGAAACAAGCAGGACTTCGTGAGGGGCTGCTTTTCCCACTTCTTGTGCTATGCCAAATGCAGGCGAAGGAAAACACATAGCAGCAACCCAGAGTGCCTGTTTGGCTGGTTTGTGTCCATCTGCTCCAAAATGGTAGTCAGGGGTGGTTCAGCCAAAAAAAAAAAAGGTATTGCCTTCCCACCTGAGACACAGTGGCCTGAAAGGAGTAACTTGCTTGCATAGGAAGGGAGTGCTCATCATGATGCCTTAAGTTTTAGCTTTCATATTTTCCAGATTCTGCACTGCATTAGTATGTAACTCTGAACTTCATATAAAGTGTTTGCAAGTTCTCTTCACAGTTTGGTTGGACAAAACAATCCTTTCCCAGCCTGAGAACCAAGGACACTGTTGCAGCTTTGGGCCCAAAAAGTGTAAACAACAGCAAATTGAGGAAAGCAATGTGAGAGGATGGGACTTCATAACCTGAAGCTGTAATTGGACAATTAACCCCAAGATGTAAATGGACCAAAACTTATAAAAGTGTGAAAACTCGTGACTGATCATCCATCTTGGGTCCATCTTAGGTAAAGCCACAGCCAGGCTCTTGTACTGCCCAGGGTGCATCCTTTAAAGGCCTTTTAATAAATACTTACTTTAATCCTTTAACACTGCCTAGCCTCTGTTCTAGGCAGCCTCTCAAGGCATCAATCACGTATCACCCAGACAGGCAAAGGAGATAGCAGAGAGAGTCTTGAGACTCAGGCATTTCTGAGCTGCTGGGAAGAAACCCAATTTTTTGTCAGGGAGAATTCGTATTCCATCATCTTTATCTGTCGCTAAGTGAAACCCTAACAAACCAGCTTAACAGCAGGAACATTCCTCTGGTTATTTGTTGCATACTGTACAGATCTCTGTCACTTTGTACAGACATCTCTGGTACAGATGTTCAAGCTCTGATAGCAAAAGTTATAAATAGTAAATGTGGTAAACAACTTGTAGGATAGAATACCAAGACCAAATGGCACATATGCCTATATATGTGTATTTAGCAGAGACAGCCTGAGTCAGTCCAAGGGGAAACCAGCCCTTCCCCATGCCATGTGTGAAATGGGTCCTTTATATATGGGAACTATTAGTGATGTGCCTGAACTATCATCTATATTGATAAAAAACATGGTAAAGCCAAAAAGAACTTGAGACATTGACGTTTCCTCCTTGGGCTGTGCAGAGTGTTTAGCATTCCCATGCCTTCATAAAGGTCTCTGTGGCTTTGTTATGGAAGTGAACCAGGTGCCGACTGCATGATATCCTGCCTTTAAGGGGGTTGTGTTACATACTGAAATGATCCAATTCACAAAGACACTGATTAAGCAGGGAGCTTGCATACCAAGATTTTCTGTTGTCACTTATACCTCGTCGTACTCTTGCAAAATATTTGCCATCTCAGGTGGACATGGGAAAAAAAAAAAAAGGACTAGGTCAGGGTTTAAAGACAATTGTGGATTTAAATGAGATTTAGTGGTGCTATTATAGCTTCAATTGCTGCATGTTGTCCAGGAAACTGAAGCTAAACTTCTTATTCCACATGTTAGACTGCTAAGACTTTCCTGGAAATGTTTAATGAGAAAGAAGTGAGCATATGCTGAAGCTATTTTAAGTCATGCAGAACGTATCCAAAAAAAAAGAGTGAGATTTTGCCCAACAGGCTAACGTGAAGTGTTAAAGTTTTGTTTTAACCAAGTCTGCAGTTAGATTCAGTTGTCACCAAAGCCAGCAGAAACTTTCTGTAGAACCTGGTAACATACAAGCCTGGGGTGAGGTCTAGCTCTATTTTCGTGTCTACAGCTTATCCATTGCTCTTTTGGGTACTAACTTCAAAATGCACTGTGTTGTACTTCTGCCAGAGGTGATACATTCACAGATCCCAAAGCTCATCTCATTAAAGATCAAAACTCAAGTGAAAGGCATGTACCAGAAAATCAGCATTTCTCAGAAAATAATTGCCACACATTGCCTATAGTCATTATAAAAATACCACAGAATGTATTTACCTGGCACATGTGCTGGTTTTTCCAAGAGCAAATAATGTTTCCAGCAAAAAGATTTTCTCCCTGGGATTTCAGAGCTGGACTTCAAAAAACATCTACTTTACACTAAAAAGACGTATCATCCTTAGGAGAAGCACAGACTCAGTGAAAAATTACTTTACAAATGTCCAATTTATTGGACAAGGAGAACATGCTGGCGACAGGAGGCAATGTAAGATCCTTCTGCCTTAAAAGGCTCAACATCTTTTTCTTTCCTGATCCCTGCCTGTGCATTCAAGCTCAGCAGACGGCACCAAGCCCTCTCAAATGAGCCCCTACAGACTCATTTGAGCCTGCTATCTCTTCCTCCTAGCCAAGCTCTGTATAAAACAGAAGGAGAGAGGGAGCATATTCTCTAGGACACTGCCTCTGTATCACGAATTAATTGTGAAAGTCAGTTGGTTCTCACTCCATATTTAGCAAAACACAAATTCACATCTTCCATCTCAGAGAAACACTTTGAGAAAAGTAGGTGCAGAACGTCTCCATTTAATTCCATAACAGGACATATCACAAGCCTCTTGTGTATGCTTTCAATGCTATTATTTTCCTTGCTCGATTTCATTTGACTCTTCCTTTGTGTTGTCAAATATTCCTGCTGTTCTACACAGGTAGAGTCAGCTGGATGCAAATGTCACTGCTGCAGAGATCTGCACGAATCCATCTCCTGCTGGGACATCAAGCCCTCTGTCGCCTTTTTACGTCAGAGGAATTCACATTTGTGGAAGAGAGCAGGGACAGATCCTAGCATGATATTTATACCTACCCCCTGCTTAGGTGCTTAAACTTTCTTCATATTCTGCTCATTTGATTCTATAATACATTCAAAACAGAGGCCTTCGGTACAGGTTTGTAGGGAAAAACAGGGAATTGACTCACCTTTGCTGTCCCCTCCTTCCCAGTATTATGCAGCAAATGTAGAAAAACTTCCTTGATTTAGAGCTGGGATGCAAACTCAGCTGAAAATCCTAAGGAGACTTCCTAAAGCTTAGCCACTGTGGAGCACCTGGTACATGGATGTTAATTGCCTCCTGAAATATTCTTGAGTATCTTCGTGCTGTCAGATGGCTTTTTTTGGAGCTACACAAGATGGCGCAGCTTACAGCATCCTTCATGGGTGCACTTACAGCATCCTTCCTGGGTGCACTTACAGCATCCTTCATGGGTGCAGCTTACAGCATCCTTCATGGGTGCACTTACAGCATCCTTCCTGGGTGCACTTACAGCATCCTTCATGGGTGCAGCTTACAGCGTCCTTCATGGGTGCAACTTACAGCATCCTTCCTGGGTGCACTTACAGCATCCTTCCTGGGTGCAGCTTACAGCATCCTTCATGGGTGCACTTACAGCATCCTTCATGGGTGCAGCTTACAGCATCCTTCATGGGTGCAGCTTACAGCATGCTTCATGGGTGCACTTACAGCATCCTTCCTGGGTGCAGCTTACAGTATGCTTCATGGGTGCACTTACAGCATCCTTCATGGGTGCACTTACAGCATCTTTCATGGGTGCACTTACAGCATCCTTCATGGGTGCAGCTTACAGCATCCTTCATGGGTGCAGCTTACAGCATCCTTCATGGGTGCACTTACAGCATCCTTCCTGGGTGCACTTACAGCATCCTTTATGGGTGCAGCTTACAGCATCCTTCATGGGTGCATTTACAGCGTCCTTCATGGGTGCAGCTTACAGCATCCTTCATAGGTGCACTTACAGCATCCTTCATGGGTGCACTTACAGCATCCTTCATGGGTGCACTTACAGCATCCTTTATGGGTGCAGCTTACAGCATCCTTCATGGGTACAACTTACAGCATCCTTTATGGGTGCAACTTACAGCATCCTTCATGGGTGCACTTACAGCATCCTTCCTGGGTGCACTTACAGCATCCTTCATGGGTGCAGCTTACAGCATCCTTCATGGGTGCACTTACAGCATCCTTCCTGGGTGCACTTACAGCATCCTTCATGGGTGCAGCTTACAGCATCCTTCATGGGTGCACTTACAGCATCCTTCATGGGTGCAGCTTACAGCATCCTTCATGGGTGCAGCTTACAGCATGCTTCATGGGTGCACTTACAGCATCCTTCCTGGGTGCAGCTTACAGTATGCTTCATGGGTGCAGCTTACAGTATGCTTCATGGGTGCACTTACAGCATCCTTCCTGGGTGCACTTACAGCATCCTTTATGGGCGCAGCTTACAGCATCCTTCATGGGTGCATTTACAGCGTCCTTCATGGGTGCAGCTTACAGCATCCTTCATAGGTGCACTTACAGCATCCTTCATGGGTGCACTTACAGCATCCTTCATGGGTGCACTTACAGCATCCTTTATGGGTGCAGCTTACAGCATCCTTCATGGGTGCACTTACAGCATCCTTCATGGGTGCACTTACAGCATCCTTCATGGGTGCAACTTACAGCATCCTTTATGGGTGCAGCTTACAGCATCCTTCATGGGTACAACTTACAGCATCCTTTATGGGTGCAGCTTACAGCATCCTTCATGGGTGCACTTACAGCATCCTTCCTGGGTGCACTTACAGCATCCTTCCTGGGTGCACTTACAGCATCCTTTATGGGTGCAGCTTACAGCATCCTTCATGGGTGCATTTACAGCGTCCTTCACGGGTGCAGCTTACAGCATCCTTCCTGGGTGCACTTACAGCATCCTTCCTGGGTGCACTTACAGCATCCTTCATGGGTGCACTTACAGCATCCTTCCTGGGTGCACTTACAGCATCCTTTATGGGTGCAGCTTATAGCATCCTCCATGGGTGCAGATTACAGCATCCTTCACACCACCATCGGCACTTCCCGATCCCACCACGATTCCTTGCACGCTGTCCCCAGGATACAGGCGAGACCAGCAGGCTTCTTGGAAGCAAACAGAGACTGTAGGGGGGATTCAAACTGATTGCTTTGCTGAATGCCACCATTAGCTGTGTGCAGGCTGAATGGCCCTCGGGTTATTTCAGCAGAG
The DNA here is from genome assembly GCF_963513975.1 of Fringilla coelebs. NCBI lineage: Eukaryota > Metazoa > Chordata > Aves > Passeriformes > Fringillidae > Fringilla > Fringilla coelebs. Next base: position 107,791,651 of record NC_140028.1, on the reverse strand, counting down.
CAATAACTTAGATAAAGCAATGGTTAGTTCATTTTTGAGGGAAACTATGTGAAATGGAAAGTCAGTTTCTCATTTCTCAATAGGCAACAGCTACACATAGAAAAACCTTGTTAGTGCCCAACAGTTTACTGGGACATTTGCTCCTTTGCAGACACCTCATACTGGTAGTACGAACTAATGCTGGATCTGCCAAGGTCCAATACAATTCATTGCACAGAGGAATTGTGTTTCTTTAATAAAAGGCCCCAGTGAATATATAAAAATATAACTGCACAGAAAGAAAATCATCATCGTCATCATCATCATCATCATCATCATCATCATCATCATTATCATTCAAGAAAACAGCTCTGCACTGTGGGAGGTACATATGATACATGGTATTTACTGGAATATATAATTTTCACCCATTGTAGATTGGGAATGGCACTTTCTGGTTAAGATTGTCTAATGCTTCTCTCTGAAAAGTGGTTTTTGATTGTTTATAAGCCTATCATAGTCCTGGTGCTGAAATTTTTCATGCTATTTAATTCATCCTGAATTCCTTGAGCACATTCTAGCCAAATTGATTTAACTGATTCAATAAACTCGTAATTTTATTGCCGGTAAAAAAATATGCAAACCATTTCTTTTTTCAAAAAACTCTGCTGTTCATATGCTTTGGAGCACAAACTGGAAATAAAATGGGGGTGGTTTGTCTGGCTAGGTTTTTCCAAAATTTCTGGCAGTCTGAAAGCTCTTCGCCTTCTGTTGCTGATGCCATGTAATTTTCAGGTGCCCCAGTTTGCTAAGCCAAGAAGCTTAAGGCAACAAACTCTCAAGGAGATGTGAGAAAGGGAACAAGAAGGCAATATGTCCTAGAGGTGATATGAGACAGGGAACAAGGTAGGAGACAGGGCAGTGCTGTTGTAAGTCAAGGTAAGTGTTCTCTCTCAGGTTAAAGCAGCAGAACCAAGATTTTTGGTAAAAGTTTATCTTATCTGAAAATGTCATCGAACCAGATCGCAAAGCAAATAGCAGAGACAACCCGAGGAGGAGATCTGCAGCTCTGTCTCTAGAGTAGTACCTGGCATGGAAGTAATGAAGCTTTGGCTGTCCTGGTGGGAAAATTCCTGGAGGATGATGCGCTGGCACTTCCAAGATAACCATCCCTGTTGCCCTCTGCATCCAACACCTGCTTCAGTAAAGAGGTCTCAGGAGCTTGGGGATCACCACTGTGTATTGGCACCTCTCAAAAGCTGCAGGTTACATGCTGAGAAGTAGAAGAATTTTAATTTATTTTTGCCACACGCTCATGGATCCCCAAAGCATACAATGTTTCTGCTGTCACATTGCTGAGAATCAAACCAGCTCACCAGGCTGCTGCAATCCTCACTCGCAGCCCCATGTACGTGCACCTTCTCCAGAGAGTGTACTAGCTGTTTGTCATCTAACCTTTACATGGATCGAGGCTCCCTTTATTTTGGGTGGTTCTTCTTCCAACCAACATTTTAACCAGTCACGTTTTCAAAAGGCATGTCTGTTAAAGAGGGTCACCAGTGCTGTGCACAAGGGTAGACAGAAGAAAAAACGATGAGCAACAAGATGTCCCCAACGCACTTAAAAATGCCCCCAAATTTTTCAGTCTGTTCTCCAGTTTTGTTTACTTTACCATTGTTAAGGAGAATAAGCAAAGTTTCTTTGTCGTCATTCTTCCCTCCCTGAGACATAAAGTTATTATCAATACTTATCACAGTTGAACAAATAATTAAAAATGAATAATTTATACAATTAATGCAGTCTTTGCTCCCATTTATTTAATAACTGCCAGAGGATCACAAATTTCTTTTGCATTTATTCCTTAGTTAAGTTTATTTGCTACAGCTTAATGATCCTAATGCTCTGTAGATTGAATGTTAATTTTGAGTAATTATTCACATTCATTAATATGCACATTTTTTTCTTGTGGCTGCTTAAATAAATCAAGTTATGTCATTTTTATTTGCTGGTTGAATACATCTGCAGTCACTTCCAGTCCAAACATTCATAAACATGAATGCATTGCTTGTTTGTTTGAACAGTTGGGCATACGAACTTTGAAAATTATCTTCTGATTTTATTTGAACTTGGAAAGCATGATTTCCCCCATATTTGCAAGCAAATGAGCACAAAAGGTGTGGCATCTACATCAAATGTATTTAAAATTCAAATGGTTATTAACTTGTGACTTGATTATTTGTACATCTTTTTCCAGTCGTTCAAGTGTAACTGATGCATTCAGGCCCCTGCATTAGATTGCTATATAAAAGACATTATTCCCTCCAGGTTTGACATCTTCCTTTCTCTAATGCATTCCCAGCAGATAAACAGCATTCTTTTATACTTCTGATAGGCATTTAAGAGCTTCTTTATCCAGTTCACAGCAGGAATGAAAAATAAAAATTACTTTCCTGGTACTGTGTTGCAAAGACCTGCTTTAGGGAGAGCTTTTCTTTTGACCTCAGTGGCAGATGGATCTGCCATCCTGGAGCCATCCTGGCTCCTTTCAGTAGATTGTTTCTTTGCTCAGAAAAATCATCATTTCTTTAGCAGTAGCATGCAGCCTTTATCAGAGGGAGAATCATACCTGCATTCCCAGGGTCTCTGAGACAGTCACTTCAAGAGACAGTTGCTTTTTCATGTTCTATCAGTCCTCAATAAAACCCCTTTTCACCATGGCCCAAAGATCCTGGGAATGAATGTCACTGCAGTGGCCTGAAACCTAAGGATTAGGATTTCCTAAAAGCTGAATCATGATTATTGCCATCAGCCTGTGGTTTTTGTGAGAATTTGAAGTGTGATTTTAAATCAGTGAGATGTTTGATATTACTGAAAAAGAAAATTATAAACCCAAATACAATACAACAATCCAATAATAATACAAGAAATATGATATCAACTAATATAACCCCAAAATTACACCACCAAAAAACTATTTTGGTGTGAAATCAACAAGTACTGTGGTTGGGGAAAACCTCACTCTGAAAACCTCTTTACCAGAGGAGTATCTCTGCAAAATGATTCCCACAGAAATGCCATATACCCACCTTAGTGAACCTTGGGTACTACTGAAGTGATGGGGGGGCTTTGTTACTGCCAGAGAGCCAGGCCAGCCACAAAATTGTTTTAATTCCTTTGACTTGCATTAGTAGGCTTGAGGACAGGCTGGAATAGGTTCTACCAGAGGAGCAGTGCACCAGGAGGAGCAGGCAGACAGGCAAGGAGTGATGCTCAGAGCTCCAGCTGGTGAGTTGCCATGGTTAGTGCAATCCACTGTCCAAATCCATCCCAGCTCAGGGGCATGCAGACACTTTGTGTTCATGCCAGCATTTGAAGCAAGGGCTGCAGGGAGCTGAGCTCTCACACAGGCTCCAATTTCTCCTTCCCCACTGGCACAGAGATCTCTCCTGGCTTCATTCCTATCTTTCATTCTCTTCAGATTTTTGCCTTTCCACAGATATTACTCACCTGCCCTGCCTTTGTTTTCCCTTCAATTGCTAACACGATCAAATATCCGCTTGATAAAGCATTTCCCTTCTGATTCCACCTCCTCCAACTGCTGTTCACCAAGAAATACCTTTTCAAGGGTATCCAATTTAATTGAGGTCCCTCCCAGGATTAATCATTGGAGACCAACAGGACAGACTTGCAAGGCATCATCTCTTTTGTAAGTCTGAGTCCTGCTGCTATTTGTCCATTTTTTTGCATTTTGGCTCATCATTATTTTGTGCATTTGTAGTTGGGAGTGCCACAGATCTGCTGAGAGAGGCTTAATGCTGCTATAATAGATAAACTAAAGGAGGTTTCTGTGATAATAATTTAACAATCCACTTGTAGCCAAAACAGACTAGAAGCAACCTCCACAGTCACTTCACCCAGAGGGGCTGAGCCCATGGGAGGGTCTCCAACCAGCTGGAGACAAAGCCAAGGCTCAGTCCCTCTTCTGCTCCTACCAGGCCCTGTCCCCCCTAGGCTGAGTGGGTCTGCTTTACCATGCATATGACAACAGCCACAGCAACAAGTTTGTGAAGAAGCCTGAGTGTGTTGACATGAGTTATTTTATAAATATCAAGATTAGTCAGATGAATAAAACACATTATAAACATTATAAAAGTCATTAAAGGGGAATAATTTGTTGAGCTCAAAAAAAAAGTCACAGAAAATACCAGAGATATTTCTTGCCTATATATCAAATGTGTAAATAACCTTGAGAAGAAAGCAAGCAACTTTTTAAAAACAATTTTATAAAAATATCACTGTAAATATCCAACTTTATACAAAGGGATACCATTGATTTATACATATACATCAGGCCCTCACTCTTTGGAAATGGAAGCATACATTTGGTTTATATATAAAACTCTCCTGTTTAGTGAAAAAGAAGTCAAGGAGGCTATCAGACACAGAGGAGCTCTTTCCCTCAGGGTCTTTAAACAAGAAGGATTTCCACTAGTGGGGAAACCTCCGTTCAAAGAACTCAGTCTACATTTTCTCATCATCTGGGGAGGGAAGCATTGCATCCACATGGGGAGCTGCATCCACCTGAGCACCAGCAGGCTGGGCTGTTCATACTCAGAAGCAGGCAGCTATGGTCTTCATTTTGTTTCTGAAGAAGGTGCTGGGGCTGTGGAAACAATTGCAGGGTTAGCAGGTCTCTAGATAATGATCCTGAAGGAAGCTTTTAGCAGAATAGATTTTCCCGTTACTGTAACGCACCTACTCCAGGGCTATAACTGTTCCAGATAGATCTAATGCTTTCCATTATGCATCACTCAGATTGCTTTGATAAACAAAGCATTTGCTCATGTTGGTTGTAAAATGAGAAGGAAACTCACGCCCTAATCCAATTTAAAATACGGCCAGGAGGTGGATGTTGATTACAGTGTGAATATAGACACGGTCACATCAATGGAAACCCAGTCGCTGGATTAGAAAACAGCAGTTTGGTACCAGCAAAACTGGGCAAAAGGAGTGGTACCAGCTCCCAGTACTCCTGGGAGTCTCACGGCTGCGGATTTTTCTTTACCTCCCTTCCTTATGCAATAGAAATGTACTCAGTGTGTGAGAGGTGGGATGGGAAAAGTACATTTTGGGTTAAAATATAAGCACAGATCAGGAGTCGGTTTGTGAAAGAAGGCTGTGATTTAACAGTTAGTCTGGCTTTGAAAAAATTCTGAGAACTGACGGATGGAAGAAAATAAAAGCAGGAACAGTGAAATAGAAATAGGGAATTGAAGGGGAAGGGGAAGAAAGGAGACAAGCAAAAGACAAGGGAAAGTATTATTTGGGCAGCATGAACACTAATGGGAAATGATAACCCTAACCTCCCAGAGAACCAGGATTCCTATTCACAGATCAAAACTGCTGGAAAAAACTCTCTGTTCAGCTGCTTTCATTAAGACAAAGAAGCCAGTGGTCTTGGTTTGTTTCAGGTCTTGATGCAGTTTCCTCATCATAAAGCCACCAGCGGCCTTTTTTGTTACCAGCACAGATGTCAGGAGCTGCAAGATTAGAAAGTCTTCATCTTGCTACAGGCTCTTGCCTGGCCCCCATCCCTGTAGTGCCTGAGTGGAGCAATAATCCCATCTGACAGATGGGAAGAGAAGCAAAGCGATGCTCAAGTTCAACCAAGCAGCCTGCATGAGAGCAGAGTTTGGATCTGCTCAAGCTCAAGTCCAGCCTTCCTTTCAGCCACCCCTTCTTCCCTTCTGGGTGAGGTCTACGTACACTGGAACCTCTGTGCTCCCTCCTGAAGAAAATAGGGCTGGTCCTTCTTGCAAAGCCGCACGGCACCAGGAAAAAAAATCTTGTTTGCTGCCTAATGGACTTTTACTTGGGAGGCATTTGGTTTTGTATAGTTGGATTACTGCAAACATTATGAGCTTCAAATTACGGGAACTTCCTTTGTTTTCCTTAAAAAATAGGTTTTCAAAACAGTGTACATAAGATCCCATGAGACTTACTGGCTCGACTGCAGGCCAGATTCAACTCTCAGATGTTATAAATGGAGACTAACTCAATTGCTGTCCATAATGGTGCTGCAAACACCCTCTCATTCAGCAGAGAACAAAGTCCACTCCTCAGTTTTGCATCAGAATAAAGGCAAAAGGAGCACATTTTCAAGAAAATATAATTTCCCTTGAAATCTCATGGCCAGCTACTCCAGATGTTACCCAGACATGTCTGAAAACCATGTTTCTATTAGAGGCTTAGACTAAAAAAACAGTGATGGGATGACACGGGTTTTTTCATCTTGTCCTGGTAGTGCTCTGAGCCAGGCTGAAATAATACACCCAGTGTGGACCTGCACAAGCTATAGCCCCTTGTAGGATGGGGCTTCTGCGCTGGACTCAGCTCCATGCGATTTCAGCTCTCCATCCTCCATCCTGGAGATGACTCACAGAGCGTGCCCTGAGCTCAGTCACGTCAGAATACAAATGCCCACAGAGACCCATTCTTGGGCAAAAGCACAGGAAAGAAAAGCATAAGGTGGGAAACTTCTCCTGCACTCTGGAGAATAAGATGTGAACAGCTGTCTCTGCCTTCTCCCTTTGCTGCCAACATCAAAGCATGGCTCCACCAAAGGACTTTGACCAAACGAGTGCAGACCACCAGATACGATGTGGTCTAAAGGTGATATTTCTGCACTTGGAAGGGGAACTTGCTGGTTTTATTTCTCTTTGTCCAAATAATCAATTTTTACCTTATTTAGCCCATCCTGAGAGATCATTTCAACCCTTGTGGCTGTAGATCTGCCTGTCCTCTCTCTCAGCAGCAGCTGGCATGCTTGACTGTATTCACCTCTCACGTGGCATCCCCGTGTGTGGTTGTGGATGCTGATGCACAGGAGAAGGAAGAAAAGAGAGGAGGACCAGGAGTACAATGCTAACTATTGGGGTTTTTCCTTGTCTCTAGTTCTGGTGTCAGGTGTCATGGCTGGTTTGAGGATCTACGCCAAGAAAAGCAATGGATCTGGGGGAAGACAGTGTGCAAAGGGGATGAGACTGCAAAGTCCACCAGAATGGTGTATGAGCTATATATACATACAAACACAAGCACACAAATATATACGTATATATATATAAAAATACAAAATTCTCAGTCAAAAAATGAGTAAAGAAAGGCTGCTGAGTATTAGCGTAAGGGCACTTCTGAAAACTGTAAGACAACTGGAGGAAATGCATCATTATTAGAACACAAAGACCCTTTTCAGCACAATTCTTTGCATATCCCCTCAAAAAAACTGTGCCTGGAATGAGGAGGATGGAAATACTGATTGTTCTCTTAAATTCTCTTTGTCAGCTTCATTTCCCAAAGTGTCCTATTTTTAAAAGACAAAGGACTTGAACCCCAACAGGTCCTTAGTAGAAGGAAGACCCTGTCTGTTAGCAGGCTTTGGAATTTTTTTCTTTTTATAGGAAGTAAAGATGCAGAAAAAAAGTTCTTTGTTAAAATAGTTTGGTTAAACTTGAGTGCTATCTCCTTTCTTCTGTGTTTTTCTCCTTTGGTTGGTCAGTCACTTAACATACTTTATTGCATAAAATGAACCCTGGCCAGGGAATGTTTGCTTATTTACCAAAAAGGTACAGCTCTGGTTATCACCTGAAATTTCAAGCTTCCATGTAATTCTGTGCAAGCCATTTGTCTGGAGCAGCCAGCCTGACCTCCAAGCTGTACATGCAAAGCTGAAAGCCACCACAGCTGACCCACATGGCTCAGAGAGCCTGGGAGCCCAGCAGGTGAAGGAGAACTGCTGTGCGCTTGTGTGAACCCTGGCAGGACAGAACAGGCTTTGGCATGCCTACAGATCCAGGTGCAGCCTCCTGATGCTCGGCTCAGGACCTCTCAGCCAGCCTCCCTGGTCTAAGGCTGCTTTAGGGGAGCCAGCCTGGCTCACTTTTGGGCTGCTCAGAAACCATCACAGCTGTGCAACAGCATTCCCTGGTGTCTAAATCCCAGCAGTTATTAAAGCTTTCCTACCTGGAGGTTGTTGCTAGGCAAGAGGCATCCTGCTAGTGCTCCATCACTGAGGTCAATTAAATGCTATCCTCAAGCAAGTTCCTTTGAACTGAAGCCTGTGTAAAAACAGAGACAAGATTCTGGTTCTCTTCATTAAAGAATGATTTGAGCTGTTGATAGAGACAATCCTCACTCACAGCTTTTAATTTCCTCAAAGTAGAAAGGATGTTTGGACAAAATTTTTTTAGGACTAAGAAAGGCCACTGAGTTTTTAAAAAGAAAGAAAAGGTATCTGGTGTAATGTACATAATTTGAAATAGCAATGCCCACCCCCTCCTTCTTTGCATCACTTTTTCATCTGAAATGAGTGCTAGTGTCAGATGACACTGCAGTTCATGCCCATGTAAATGGTAAGGTCCCAAGTTGTACCAACAGAACGAGGCATATTTTTGCTCAGATTTGGGATTTGCTGCAAGAGGAGGAAAAAGATAGGAGAGTTGCTACGGTTTAAAAGAGAGAGTGAAGCAGAGAAAGTTAAAAAAGGGAAGGAAAATATCATGTGTAGGCTCAAAGGTAAAGGCTGTTTTTCTCACTGATAATAAATGTGCCAAGAAGGCTGAATTCATTTTAAAAGGTCATTGGAAAAAAAGTCTGATGAAAAACCTTTTGATAATTGAAATCCAAAGTTTTGTGCATGTTATTTCATCCTGGGTTTCTGTCAACCATTTTCTGGGCAAGCAGCATTGCAGCTTGTAAAGGAGCCAATCTCAAAGTCAGGATCTCCAGATCCCTGCTGGAAGCAGTTCTCAGCTCCATCAGGTAGACACAGCTAGGACCAAAACAGTTCAATAACCTGGGGGACTGCTTGCCCTGGGATTGGGAAAATATTCAAGGTTCAGCTAAAAAAGCTGGAAGTGGGGTTGTGGTTGAAGTTTCCCTTATTTCAAAGTCTCTGGATTTCCTTTCAGCAGGCAGAATGTTATTTTAAAAAATTAAGTTGCAATGCTAAATTATTTTTAGGGTTTTTTGCCTGAAAAATTACAAATCAGAATTCTAATGTAAGGAACTTTTCATGCCTCATTCAATCCTAGTGGGTACCTAAATTGATTTTTGTAGCAAATAATTTTTTTTTGTCAGTGAGAGACAGTTTAGGAGTCTCTATGCTTATTGAAGTTTCATGTTCAATGTTTTGAATAATTCAGGCAGGAAAAAATATTTTGAAAATGTCAGATCATTTTACTTTGAGATTTTGGTGTTTCATTCTGCTGCAGCATTGTAAAGCTAAAGGAAACAGAGGAAAACACTTGGTAATGTCAAATCCTTCCCTACATTTGGCAGTGCTGTGGGAAAATCCACATCTCACTACTCTGTGAGTTGGAACCCACCGGCCCTTCACCCACCTAGCCTGTCACCAACCAGGTTAGGGAGCTGCTGGCTTAATATAATGTCAAATATTTTCGTGTATATTTAAGAAAGTGAATTTTGGAGACACAGCATTCAACTCAGAGATCAGGAAGTCCAGCTTTGTCCTCCCACCTCTAGAGTGTATGCCCCAAAATGCTAGGCTTCTCTGGGAAGGGGGAAGAATTGTCATGATGCTGTCAGTCTTCAGCATCCAGAACAAAAAGTGTGATACTGTACCTGAATATGAATAATTTTGGAACCCTTTAAAGAAACAGAAAAGTCACCTTTCCTCTTGCTCCCTTCCACCTCCTGCTACTCAGGCTGCAGCAGAAGCAGCTGAAGGGCTCTCGGAGAGCTTTATAAATTTTTCATTTCACCTGAAACAGTTACTCAGTTTTTTGGTGTGGAAAACAATGCTTGATTTTAGGGTCAGTCCAAAAGGGACAGTTCTTTATTGAATTATAATCCTGTAGTAACACAGTGCAATATTTCATCCGCCCTCAAACAACTTTCCACCAGGCAGAAATGAAACGTGTCCTTCCCTTGATTTCTGTTCAGTCATCCTGCTGGTGATAGCAGCCAGTTAGCTATTTGCCATAGGATGGCAGCATCCTGAATGCATATCTCAGCTGGTGAGCCATTTGTCTTCTGAAATCTACACTCTGCACCTTCTGGATATAGCTCACACCCCAGTCTAACGTACTGGAGTAACACGGGCTGCCAGCATCAAATCTGCAAATAGAAAAATGTGAAATGTTTGAATCTGTGAGCTTGGTTCTGACACGTACAGACATACAGACATTTTTTCCCCTGTTGTCCTCCCACTTTGCAAGACCCTTCCCGGCTTGCTATGGCTTTCATGCAGAGGAGAAGGCATCCACAAATCCTTCTTACTGACTGCTTTTCTCAGCAGTAGTTTTCAAGAGTCTTTGCCCAGTGCTGCACAAGTCCCTGCAGGTGATGTGCCACAGGAGACCTTCAGGCTGCTGGAAAAGCCTTATGTAGAAGCCAGGGTGATTTTAGAGCCAGAGCCACGACATGGTTTGTTTCCATTGCTGGGGCTGCAATCCTGCAGTAGCAGAAGGAGCAACAAATGCTGCCCATGAGAGAAGAGTGTAGTACACAAAAAAATCATTGGGTAAGAAAACAAATGTTAATTAAGTAAGCTAAAAAAATCCCCACCCAGTGCACAGAGAAAATGACAGAATTTTCCTACTAGTGCATCTCACTCCATTTTATTGCTAGAGCATTTTGTAAGAGCAGTTAAGCTGCTCACATATGTCAAGATTTGCCAGGGTTTTCATTTTTAAAGTAGTGCCAGAGGGGCAGGTGGCAAAGGAGCCTGACAGTGGTTTATCCAGCTTTAACATGAAGTGGAACCATCATGTTCTGGCAAGGAGTAAATGGAGGAGTCAAGTCATCACAGCATGTAGTTTCTTGCTCAGCCTCCTCACGCTTTGCTTTAACTCCCCTCTGGACAAGCCATTTAACCACAATCATCTTTAGTTGCTTTATTTTTGTGTTAGAGACAGAAATATCTGTGCCACGTTTCCATGCCTACTCATATTTACAGAGCTTTCTTCTGAAATCCCAAGCTGAAAAATCAAAGGAAAGGCTTGATAATAATGTGACAGCAAAGCAACTACACCTCCAGCATCCGTTGTTTTGCCCTGAGTCTTCTCTTCCAGGAGAACAGTTTTCAGAAAGGGAGGTCAATAGAACTCTAAACACAAGCAAACAGAATAGTTCATATTTCTTATTGTCTTTAAGGATGTTCAGTGACATGAAATTGTTACCATGGAAACTAGTTTAACAAAGGTATTACATGTGCTGTTTCCAAGGTTCAAGCGAGGCTCCTCCCTCTGCCAGTGAAGTTTTAGAGGAAGGAATGACTTCTCAAAGTCTTCATGGGTCCAGCAACAGGTGTCTGAAAACCCCCAGTCCAGCAACTACATGTTTGTGGGACTTCACACAAATTCCTTCCCAGCTCCTTCCCTTTTAAGTAATCAGTAGAAATTTGAGATACCCTTCAGGAAATGCTAGAACCAAGTACGGCATGAAAATGGACCTGCCAAATCAATTATTCTCTTCTAGTGCTGTAAGCTGTTTTAGAACAGAAGAGATATGATCTGAACTTTCAAGATGGGGCTCATCTAACAAAAGTTAGATGCTGAGAAAACAGAATATTCTGCATGTTTACGTGTCTGATGATGAACCTTTCCAAAAGACACATCTGCTTGGAATGTGCTTCTGAATTCCATCCAGAGCTTAGAGGAGGCGATTTATTCTTCAGAGGATATAATTCCTGTTATACTCTATTCCTATTCCAGTTTTCATAGAATCATATTAAATAGCATGTAGAGAGAGAGGTGGAGGGGACGCCTGTGGCAGCCAAGGTTAAGGGATTTGCTTGGGTGTTCCAAACCCAGCAGTGGCTGCGAGGGAGGTACAGTGGCAGGATCGTCACCAGAGTAAGCACAGCTCTGCAGGAAGCCTACAGAGCATGTTACACCCCAGGATGGACTGGCTTGGGAAGGCCAGCCTGCACAAAAAATCCCTGATGACACAAATTTGAAAGTCTGGAAAATAAGACCTGCAAGGAGAAATGGAAGGATGTAGGTTTTTAGCCAAAGAGAGCACTGAAGAGTGACAGAGAAAGGGATTGTTTGGTTGGGGAAAGGGTGTGGTGAGAAGGACAAGAAATAATGGGTTTAAATGACACCTGGTGACATTAAGATTTGGCTTTAAGGGTGGGATTCATCTAAGCAAGTAAAGACATCTACCATGTAAATACTCCATCTAGATTTCATCCATAACCATGGAAAGAAAGAGTCACTTACAGAGCGCTGATCATCTCATCCTAAAATAGACATCTAAAATAGTTCTTTCACAACACCTCGTGCTTTTCATCCACAGCAAAGCAACCTGTTTCTTGCATCCAGCACTTCCAAACCGGCTCCTGCTCTCACAGCCATAAACACTAAAGTTTGCAAATGAACCACGCATGTGGGATGGCGTGCCAGGGGCTGCTAACCCCCCTTATCCTTGTTTGCTAAGGCAAAGAGCAAATCCTGGAGCAGGCTGAACTGCTGCATCCAATTAGTGCTGTGACCAGGATCATACTTAGCAGTTGTAGTACATCCCTTTGAGTGCCAATGACCATGTCAGAAAGACCATGTGTTTATGAAGAATGTAAATGTCCCTGTTTTGCCTTGTTAAATTCTGGGAATTGGCCCTGGGTCATTCTTGCTATGAATCCTTTCAGAAGGACCAAGGGGAAGAAAGGAAGAGGGAACGTTACCTTGGTGAAGGGCAGCTTTTCTCTTGCACTCTAAGCTGAAGGTACAGGAGAGATGTCAGTGCAGCATCGTGGTTTTTGAGATGTGGAGAATTAGTGTCTAATGACCAGGTCCTATATAATCAAAGAAGAATTACAGCTTAAGTTGTCAGAAGACAGTAAATTAAATGACTCTCAAAATAATACCTTCCCTTCAACATATTGAGCTCTGCTCCAGATATGCACCTTTGCTATAGATAAGCCACCCTGCCTTTCTTTGGTAAGCTTCCATATATTTTATCAGAAACAATAAATAAATACCACCCAAAGGAGCAAAGAAACAGACACAAGCAGTACACAGAAATCAGGTCAGCACAGTGGTACTTGTAAAACACAGTAAACATATGTTACACCACCAGCACAGGCGTTAAATCAATACATGGGAAGATGAGGTGTTATCAGGAGGCAAGAAGCTATAGATTTCTTCTGGTTTAATTGTATTTCTGCACCTCTGTAAGCTATTAGAGATGAGTAAATATGCCAGTGCAGAGGCTTAATGATAACTTGCTGTAGCATTTCTGTAACACTTTTCATCTTCAGAATGCCACCCGTCTGAGATGTAGGTAAATATTAACCCTGCTCTGCAGCTGACTTATTTATAAGCTATCAGCAGGCAGGATATGCTGGCAGGCTGCAGAGACTAATTTATAGCTAAGCCGTGGGGAGTCACTTGGTTTGCCTGCACCCAGGAGTAATTTCACACTGCCACCAATCCTCCTCCAGCCTGGAGATGGAGATCTCCTGGTCAGCCAGCTGCTGCAGTGGGAGGATAACAGATAGCTGGCTGCAGGAGCCCCACCTGCCTCCTCCCCTCCAGATTTCATGGCCAGCCCCAGGATGCCAGGCCAGTCTGTCCCCTGACATTTTACCAATTGCTAGGGACAGCTAGGAGTACTTTGTTTGACATTTGAAAGAGCTTGGTCCTGCTTGCTAAGGAACACAAAGGTCCTGATCTCAGCTTCTCTAGTGCAAGTCAGGAGAAATGATGCTGAAACCACTGGGGTTGCAGCATTAGAAGCAGAGTGGTTACAAGGGAATAATTCCTTGTTATTTATTGATCACACAGAGGATTCAATTCTTCCTGTGTTACAAACAGTGAAGCAGAGAAGAAAAGACATTTCATTAAAGAAATAAATGTTTGGTGGCGATTGTTCTAGAGGCTAAGGGACTACATAACAAATGATTTATGGCAATTTTAAACATCTTTCCTACTAGGCTAATAGCACTGTACTACACAACATCTATCCTTTCCTAATTCACTCTAAACAGTTAAAGAGCAGGTCTTTAAAGACAAACAGGTGATACTTTCGGGGCACAGTTACTGTCACAGCCATTCTTGCTGGCTTGGAAAGAGGACAATCATGGATAGGTGTGGGGCTGTGGGTGGCACCCAGCCATGTGGGTGCTGCCCTGGGCAGCTGGGCAGTGTGGGGAGGGAAGCAGCCAGCAGAGCAGGACAGGACATAGCTCTGCAGCCAGGGGGAAAAGCCAGCACAGGGATTTGTGTGCAGGCTAAAGCACACACGTACTGAGGTCGTAGAACAGATTTGGGTAAGTCTGTTGAACCTGCATACACCCAGGTGTTAATGGTGCTTTATGCCACTGTGCATTAATGGGACAACTGGTGAATGTGGGGAATGCACATTTTCATTGCTTTTCTGCTATTTAACTTGCCAATGAGTCACTTTTGCTCACTGCACAGGCCAGTCTTTGATGGCATCATTAGACTGTGATTACATCATAAATCACACAGGTGTTAAAGCAAATAACCATCTCTGTAGAGCAAACAAAGATGTGCCTTGTGAATATCTGTATTTTTGTGAGTCTCTGTCTTCCTTGAGAAAGCAAGGAAGTCATTGTCTTCCTTGAGAAAGCAAGGAAGTCATTGTCTTCCTTGAGAAAGCAAGGAAGTCTCTGTCTTCCTTGAGAAAGCAAGTACAGTCCCATTTTCTCTGATGTACTTAAGAGAAATCACTCATTTTAATTGCAGTGGCTACCTAAATTTCTTGTTTGCTACTTTTAACTTTGTGAATTATTTACATTTAAAATTAATCATGGGTCATGATGAGGTAAAGAAGAGAAAAGTTATCTGTTCTAAAGGAGTAAGTCCTTCCATTTTCCATGTCTCCCATCTGAAAAAACTCATATCCCAAGAGTCAGGTCAGGAGCATGGGATGGCCAGAGGAGGTAGTGAAGGAAGCAGTCAGGGATCAAGCAAGATCAGGTGAAGTGGTTCAGAACAGAGAAGCAGGTCAGAGCTAAGGTGTTCAGAGGCAGAAGTAGCATGCAGAGCCAAAAAGCTGGAGACTAAAACAACAACCAGCAGCAAGAATCTGGAGCATAGCAGCAGCCAAGAGCTGGGCTAAGCAAAGTCAGAGCACCCCAGCAGCCCCCAAGGACAGTCTAGGGACTAGTGAGCAACTGCAGCTCGACTGTGTGGGACCCACAGATTGGGCTCAGAATACCCCTGACATTTTGGAGCAAGAGGAGAAGTGGGGTAGTCAGAGACCTCCTTCAGAGCAGTGCAGCAATGCCACTGCCCCTCCTAAACTGCACTGTGGTAAGCTGGAAGTGTGCAGCTGAAAGCTCAGTGGGGTTCCTGCGAGGAAGCATCGAGGTGCCACAGGCTGGGTTTGCTGCTGGAACATGCCTTTGGGGCTGGCTCATGTGTGCAGCACATCAGAATGGGCTTGCTGAAGGTTACACAAAGGTGTACTCATGCTGGGATTGGAAAGCCTGTAGTAAGTAATACACTGTCTACATCTTCTCACAGGTCAACAGCATGTCAATCATGTTACCACTCCTATACTGGGTAGTTCCTCACAGAGGCCTTACCCACAGCTTTTGTTAATACTGCCTCCAATTATTATTCAAACACATGTTTTTGCTATCCATCTCTTACATTAATTTTTTTCCATTTCTCAATGTGCAGAAGGTAATCTGATTACAACTTTGACCTTTAAGACAAGGCATAGCTTTTTTTTTAAGTGGCATTCTCAGTACAATGTACACATAAATGTAACCTTATTAGACTGGTTATTACTGGTTATTAATGACACGAGGCATAAATATCTGTGCACAGAGACTATAACCAGATGTACTCCTGAATTAAAATACCAGTCATGTTACTGCTAATCACTCAGACCTTTGGGCACAAGCGATGCTCACCTAACAAAGTTAGAGACAGGAATGGATTCTTCTGTGAGAACAACTGTGGTAGTTGGTTTATTTTGCCATCATCTTCAAAAAGGCACTCAGAGAAAAGAAAATTTAGGATATGCAATGAAATACATTACAAGAATATACTTTTACTCAAAAACATTGTACGTGGAATAATCTGGTATGTGGGTCAGGGAAAACAGGAAACCATCAAAGTCATGGTGGGATCTAGCAGCCAAACCACCAATGGGGAAAAATATCTTGGGGAAGGAAGTGTGAAACCTTGGAAATGCTAGAAACATGGAGAACTGAAACAGGCAATGTAAACACAAATGTCTTTCAGCCATGACATTTGGATTTCACTTGCACAGCACCTTAAGGTGCAAAGAACTGCAGAAAATCTTGCTCATTTGAAACACTTTTTAAAAATTCTGGCTCCCACGAGTACCTAACAAAGCAAAAACACGACAGCATGACTGAGCATGGCAGGACTAAGACAGCGATCATCCCCTGCACTCAGCACTGGCGAGGACACACCTTGAATCCTGTGCTTAGTTTTGGGCCCCCTCCTAAAAGAAAGACATCAAGGTGCTGGAGTGGGTCCAGAGAAGAGCAGCAAAGCTGGGGAAGGGTCTGGAGCACCAGTCTTATGGGAGGCAGCTGCAGGAACTGGGGTTGTTTAGTCTGGAGAAAAGGAGGCTCATGGGAAGCCTTGTCACCCTCCAGAACTCCCTGAAAGGAGGCTGTAGACAGGTAGGAGTCTGCATCTTCTCCCAAGTAACAAGCAACAGGACAAGAGGAAGTCACCTCAACCAGGTAAGGTTTAGATTGAATGTTAATTAAAATTTATTCCCAGAAAGGGTTGTTAAGCACTGGAACAGGCTGTTCAGGGAAGTGCTTGAGTTACTCTTCCTGGAGGTATTTAAAAGACGTGCAGATGTGGTACTTATGAATGTGGTTTAGTGATGAACACGGGGTCCATCGCTTAGCAAGGCTAAGTTTGGACTTCAGGATCTAAGGTTCTTTTCCAACCTAAACAATTCTATGATTCTGTGGAAGCTAGAGTTAGTCAGAGCAGCCTCTCTGTGCCTCTCTGTGCCTCAGACCACCTCTCAAAGTGCCTCTTTAGACCAGCATGAGCACATGATGATTGTGCTGCTCTGTCTGAAGCAGCACTCACACCGAGAGCCGTGGTAGCGCAACGTGGCAGCTCTCTCCAGGCAGCCACACCAGGAAAGCACCTCCTCAGACCTGTGCCAGCCATCTGCTCTACGTGCCCACAGCTCATGGACACATGTAGGGCTGTGTCACACGGAGGGCTGTGCCACATGTAGGGCTGTGTCACATGTAGGACTGTGCCACATGTAGGGCTGTGTCACACGGAGGGCTGTGTCACACGGAGGGCTGTGCAACATGTAGGGCTGTGCCACATGTAGGGATGTGTCACATGTAGGGATGTGTCACATGTAGGGCTGTGTCACACGGAGGGCTGTGCGACATGTAGGGCTGTGTCACATGTAGGGCTGTGTCACATGTAGAACTGTGTCACATGTAGGGCTGTGTCACACAGAGGGCTGTGTCACACAGAGGGCTGTGTCACATGTAGAACTGTGTCACACAGAGGGTTGTGTCACATGTAGGGCTGTGTCACATGTAGAACTGTGCCACATGTAGAACTGTGTCACATGTAGGGCTGTGTCACATGTAGGGCTGTGTCACATGTAGGGCTGTGCCACATGTAGGGCTGTGTCACATGTAGGGCTGTGCCACACAGAGGGCTGTGCCACATGTAGGGATGTGTCACATGTAGGGCTGTGTCACACAGAGGGCTGTGTCACATGTAGGACTGTGTCACATGTAGGGCTGTACCACACATGTAGGGCTGTGTCCCATGTAGGGCTGTGTCACATGTAGGGCTGTGTCACACAGAGGGCTGTGCCACATGTAGGGCTGTGCCACATGTAGGGATGTGTCACATGTAGGGCTGTGCCACATGTAGGGATGTGTCACATGTAGGGATGTGTCACATGTAGGGCTGTGTCACACATGTAGGGCTGTGTCACACAGAGGGCTGTGTCACACAGAGGGCTGTGTCACATGTAGAACTGTGCCACATATAGGGCTGTGCCACATGTAGTGCTGTGTCACACAGAGGGCTGTGCCCCGGAGGTGGCACAGAGATGACCCTGCAGCAGGGATGGTGGCTGCTGCCCTCAGCCCTTGGCCTGCCCTCTCTCAGAAGTTTCACCTCCTGCTCACCCAGGAGAAGACTCAGATGTGTCAGCTCAGTGTTGTTAACTGCGGCCCATGGGGTGAGTCAATAAGAGACATGGGCTGCTGTGGGGTACTTTCCATCAGTAAGGTTATCATGGGATCTGTTTTTTCAGCACATGTATTCTATACTTTCTCTGAAGTAACTCAAACCCCTACACTTCAGTTCTCTGAAATAACATAAAAACCTATGGTAAAATGGAAAGTTAAACCCCTCAGATTCAAAACAGAGAAGCTGATATATCCTCCTTGCCTTATGCTTTATCCAGACTGACTGCTCAGTGCTTTGAACTGAGAAATAAAGATCAATTTCTTAAAATCATTGCAGTAAACACTGATTTCATTTTTCTTTGAAGTCACACTCCACTCTTTATAACAGGCAGCCTAAGGAAACATCCAGCACGCTCTGTTCCTGTGCTACCTCCGAGCCTAGTATTGCTTGAAAAAAGTTTTTGTTGAATTGCTCACATATTCCACTGCTTTCGAATAACCACAGCTGAGCAAACATGCTGAGTAAAACTCGATAGTACAGCAGTGTAGGAAACAAAGGCAAGAAAATGAAGATGGTCAAAGTGAAAAAAAAACCTTTTGTACCTTTTAAATCTTAATATTCAGGACAGTCTTATAGGCAGATGAAATATGCTTGTATCATTGAGGAACTCAGACTAGTAGTTTGAAAATATTTTATGTTCATTTATGTCATGAGTAACTGGTTTTACTGTAACTGTGGGATTGGAAGACATTAGAAAGCAACTAAGCACAATGATTATTTGCCAAGCAATA
The DNA here is from genome assembly GCF_963513975.1 of Fringilla coelebs. Classification (NCBI taxonomy): domain Eukaryota; kingdom Metazoa; phylum Chordata; class Aves; order Passeriformes; family Fringillidae; genus Fringilla; species Fringilla coelebs. Next base: position 107,772,720 of record NC_140028.1, on the reverse strand, counting down.
GCAGACAACACATGCTTGGGAACTTGCTGTGAAAGCTTCCTATTGATACACTCAACCTGCAAGCACTCAACCCTGAGGATTCTGGTATTTTAAATATATTACAGAAATTTACTAACTCTCTGGTGCTTTCTGGCTTATGAGCTCTCTGAATATCATTGTTAGAAGGATTTAACTGTGATTTTAAGCAGTTTTTTTGGTCAGAAATGTCATTAACACTACTCATCCTCATAGGTTTCGCATTATTTTTTATATTTAACAAAAGGAATATAGCAATAGAGACCTCTTGATTGACACAAAGATATTAGAGATAGTGCAGTTACCAGATGAATCACAGGCAATTTGATGAAATTAATTGGGAAATGTTTGAAAAGCGATCCTATTCCTATCACTATGTTAAAAGACTTTCTGATCATGCAGTTCAGGGGGGCTGTTCTCATGGCAATTGGCAGGAGTTACATGCACAGAAAAAAGGCTCCTGTTTTGTTTTTGAGTAACTGGATCGTTCAGCATCTGTTCTTCGGGGGGTTTGTTTTTCTTACATGGGTAAAGTCTCTGGTTTCAGCTTCACTGTGCTCTGCACATGTAGGAAAACAGATCAGCCAATGTTGTTTTCCTTCTGCACCTCGTGTGTGGGAGGAGAGTAAATCTCTCTGACCCATTCCACCCACGGCACTTCAGTTAGCACTGGGCATCACCATTATCAATCTCACTGGCTGAATTCAGGGAACTCGGAATTGTCAGAGGCATGAAAAATTCCAGCTGTAGGAAGAAAATAAGAGTTGTCATCTTCTGTCTTAACCCAGCATGGGCTGATGCCTTTTAGTGTTACAATGGGGATCTCATGTGGAGAGGAGATGAGTCTCTGTTTCAGAAATGGAGATAAGTAACTGATATTTTGGAGGATGGGTTTTGTCATAGGCAATCCACTCTAACATTAGGAGAGCTAGAGCAAAGCCTAGGAAATTACATTTTATATGCAGGGCAAAGAAGTATTCCCAGGTAGTATCTACAAATTCTAAAAAAAATAACCAGTCAATTATGAAAAAAATACAGAAGTCAAACTCTGAAAAAAAATAATAAAGCAAGCCAAAAAAGCCTGCAAAACTCTGAGTATAGGATAAAGACTTCTTTAAAGGTTCATATAATGCACAGACACTCCTGGAGAGCTCAGCTAAATATCTTTTCTGCTCAAAATGACTTTTAGGCCAAGCTTTATTTCATTTCCAAAATGGTAAATATGGTTTTCCTCAGCTGCCCCACATGGACCTATAAGGAAGATCCACAGCCACAGTGCTGTGGAGCACTCCACAGGCCTGGAATGCAACCAACTGAGCAAGAGGAATGAGAGGTCGGCTGGATGTGGTCCTCTCCATGAAGAGCTGCCAGTACTGCTGTTTTAGTTTTTGTGAGAAACTGCTGCTTGCATGGCCTTGCTGTAAATTTATTCACAGTAATAGGCACCAGAACTGTGTTTCCAGGAAAGAAGGAAAGGTCATGTGTGCCTGGGGTGGAGTACAGAGAGACAAGACATTAGTTTTCATGTTTTCAGCCCCTAAGTAATCCTACAAAAAGATAGCAGGAATTGAGGTGCATTGGAAAATGCTCATCTTAGGGACTGGATGAGATGTTGCATATAAATATCATGCCCCAAAAGTAGGTTTCTCTCTGTTAAGTAAATGATGTGGCCCTGCATCATTAAGTGCTTTACATGTCCTGGAGGAAATGAAAAAAATTTCAGGAATTCATACTAAGTATTGCCTGAAGAAAGTACTTTCCAGTTTCCATTTAGGAGCAACTACATTTCTGGCATAATTAGGCACAGCTCATATTCTCCAGAGAAAATGTGATGAAACGCAAAGTGCAAGAAAAGAAATGAAATAGCCCCATGATTAAATCTCCACCAGCTACATCCACACCAAATCTTTCAAATATTCATCTCCTAAAAAGATTTTTTACACTTTGGGGGATTCTTTCATATTCTTTTGGATTAATTAGAATCTCTTCCAGTAACATTAATCACTTAGTAATGATTTGTTTTAATATGTCTGCTCACAGCAACAGCTATCAATGGGAAAAAACATTTCCAGAATAAAGCTATTGCCTGGCTAAATCATGATCAAAATGGTGCAGAATACCTTAATTTAACAACACGAGGCTCTGTGAATGCCCTTCAGTGCAAAAATGAACACAGAAGGAATAAAATCTTGTTCTAGCTTTGCATTTTTATTGTGCTTCACACGCTCAAAATGCCATATGGTAAATTAATCCTTTCACTACCAGTATGACAAGTATAAATATTATTCTGTCCACAGCTAAAGGGACACAGACAAGTTTTCATAAGGCCTGAACCTCACCAGCCCCTGTCTGAGCTGTACACATCTGTCATCACCTAGTAAAAGGAGGGCTGTGGTGAGTTATCCTAGCCACTCAGCTTTGCTAGTACAGCCAGAGGGCTACTAGACCAACACTTCAAAAACCTGCCACATCTGCTGCTCACACAACTTCCCATGGCCCATAATCCATGGCAGCAGTGCTCACTGTCTGCAGAATCCAAGATTTATTTGAAAAGTGACGGGTTTTGGCCCTGTGGCTGCATACCTGACTCGAGTGTAACTTTCAGTGCTGGTCCACTCCTAAGTGAGATAATTTCTGCTCTGGCTGTGAGACACCCACCTGTGGTTAGAGCAGAGGGCAGGATGAGACACATCCTGACATTTCAATTGAGGATACGTGGGAAAACTGACATGTGAGGGCTCCCATGATGCATGAGATAGGTTTTGGGCAGGTGCATGAATAGAGGGTGATTCATAGGCAGGAGTCTGAGAAATTAAGGAGCAAGGAACTCTTCAAATGGGCCTACTTTTCACTTACCAGAAGATAAAATAACTTAGGTCCCTTGCTCAGTGTCTGGGGCAGATGTGTGGAAGAAGTCCTGTGATGACAGGACTGGTGTGAGAGACAACTTTGCACTTGGGTTTTACCCTCATCACAAGGTTTCCTGTTCATCTTTGCTCTAGAAATGTCACAGACCAAAGGCATGAAAGGTGCAGCCTGAATTGGTGGGAAGCAGAGTGGAAAAGCAGAAGAAACTGACAGCACTCTTTCCTGAAGTACTTTTTTAGGGCTTGATAACAAAAGACATACTTGTGGGAAATCTGAAGGCAGAAAATGCCAAGATAAATACATGCTATGGAAAGAGAGAAGGGAAGAGGGACATACCAAGTGAGAAAGAACAGATCTTAAGAATGATTAATTTTCAATGACAGAAGACAGATGGAGTGAAACTTTGGAAACAAAGAAGACAGGCACAAAAAAAGGGGAAGATTCTGTAGATAGTTGTTAAAGTGTTTGAGTGAAAAAGTATTGGCAATATAAATCAGAATGCCATCCACAGCATTCCAGCACGGAGTCTTGTCTGCAGCAGTGACCTGACCCAGCCTGGGACCAGCACTGCTTCAGTTCAGGTGGAAAGCTTTAATACAGTCACGATGAACATTCTTTGTTGGACAATGAGAAGCATATTTTTGACATGGATCAGTGCAAGATGTGATGGAAGAACCATACCCATTCCCTAAAAATGGTATTTTAGCTTGTTTTCCTTACAATCTCAGAGAACATGTGAAGCATAATTAGAGTAGAATCAGAACCACAGAATCCCAGAACATCCTGAGAAGGGACCCAGGAAGACCACAGAGTCCAGCTCATGGCCCTGCACAGGATAACCCCAAAAAACACACCATGTCTCTTAGAGCATTGCCCAAACCCTTCTTGAACTCTGGCAAGCTTGGTGCCATGGCCACTTCCCCAGGGTAGAATAGAAAACACATGCATGAGAGTGCCCTGCCATTTCATTGCTTAGCTGCCAGCAGCACAGAGAGTGAACTCTTTTTATTAATGGCATGGGGGGATCATTTCCTAATTTTTCTTAAGCCCCACATTTCTTTCCAGGCTTTTATTCTCTTTTGCCACTAGTTGTGCCATTAGGGGCCAAAACTGTAATCAGTTGTTCAAGCAAAGAACTGGAAAGTTTGAATATGGAAAGACTGAATACAAAGTACGTAATCAAGTTCTTAATCCACCTCGTGTCCCTTTTCTTTTTTCTCTATGATCTTAAATGCTCTCTTTTCCCCATCTGATACTTTGCAGCTTCTTTGCATGATGTGCTGGCACATTTGCTCCCTTTTATGCTTTTTCTATGTCTCATTTTTTTAATTCCTCCACAATCTTCTTCTGTATCTCCATTTAAACCACTTCGTGTTGCTAGGCAACACCCAGAATGACACCAACAAGGTACAATCCCACTGTTTCTAACAAGTCTCACCTTACAAGGAACATAAACATAATTTTCCTTCACCCTCCCAGTGAATTCCCTTCTTCAGAATGGCAATGATCTCTTATTTATGTCTCATTAATCTGATGCTTTCCACGACAGCTAAGAACAAGTCAAACATGCAGAAACAAACAGCATTTCATAGCATATTTGCATCTTTCAGCTCTGCTCTGTTTTGTTCTGACGTTGTTAACCTGTTGAGGTAATACAAAAGTGAAAATAAGAGATGTTTTAGATCCTGGTTTTCCCAACATGCAGATCCAGGGACTCTGATTGACATATAAATGCTCAAACTGCTACACTCAGTGATGAACCCAAACTTTATAAAAAGTTGGAGATATGACTGTGAGACTGAAGCCTGTCCACAGATCTGATTAAACACTGTCCAGATATTTCCAATAAATATCTTTAAAATCCCAAATTTTACACCAGACTGCTTTCTTCCTCAGCATAGTAGAATAGAAACACAACAAATGGGCTAAGCTACTTTATTATTATTATTACTATGATTTACAATTATTTTGGACAACTTATTTAACCAGAACTATTATGAAGATGGGACAAGAAATACAGTAACTTATCTGTCAAGAGCTGCTATCAGTTCCAAATCATGGAAGAGAATTTTTTTTCCACAAAAAAATCACATACAAATTCACAATGTGAAACACTCAAATGCACTTCTTCACTGAAATGTTCAGCGTCTGAGGGGAAAAATGGAAACTGATTATTTTGTTTCAAAATATGCTTTTAAAAATCAGTTACTGATTAAAAAGATTTTTTTATTCTTTGAAATCTGAATACATTTGGGATTTGATATTTACATGTTTTCCCAGAATAAATACAAATGCTTTTTGCAAAGTCAAGGCCTCTCCTTGAAATAAATTGGGGAAAAAATTACATTTAGTCTGTAAAATTCCTTGAAAAACAACTGACATTTTCATAGTAGCTTCAGAAAGAAGCTAACTTCCAAACTGGCAAGGCCCTACATTGGGCTGAGAGAAACAAGAACATCATACCTACCCTTACATCTATATAGATTCTTCAAAATAAATCCTCTGATCTCCAGTCCTACAAAACTTCAATTAACTATTTGATTTCACTAGGCTTTTGTTCAGCCCCTGGGATCACATAACGTCAGCCCAGGAGATACTTCTATTCAGCAAGCAGATGTCATGATGAATAATACTTCTTCAGCCAACTACAGGTTTTAATTAAGTTTTTTTTTAGGGTCTGGTTCAGTAGCCCTTACTCATATTGAGTAACATTCACTGCACAAATAGTCCTGCTGTTGCATTAATCATTGAAAGCACTGGTGAACTAAGCCCTGGAGAAGTAACAACTGTTACATTTAACCTAGAATGGCAATTTTGCCCCAAATATCTCCTGACATACAGAAATGCTTGATCACTGACAACCTATTGAGCAACAGTGTACTTACATAATATATAAATATTATTGCACTGTACTACATTTTTTGTATTTTTATTGTTGGAATCAACGTGGCAGTAAGTAACAGCAAAACTGTGTCCATGCTAAAACTACATATTCCTCTGTATACTTCCACTTCTAACACATCTGTGAAACACAACTAAGAAAACAGGTGAGAGATTAAATTCTGAGGTCTGAATATACAGAAAAAAATTGTACCAGTCTCACAGTAGCACACAAGCCTAGTACCTTCTAATGCTGAATGTCAAGATTGCTCCTGGTTTCTGGCATGAAAACAAAAATCTGTAATAGAGTTGAATTGAATTTTTAAAAGTAAATCAAGAAACTCCCTCTGTTCCTAAATATCCCTTGCTTTCCAACAAACACTCATATATAAATAAAGTCAGGATAACTTACCAGGAAACACGATCCAACAAACAGCGAAGAAAAATCAGCACTACTTGTTTCTCACCATCCCTTTTCTCACTTCTGCTTTAACTTTCTGTTCCACAGAGTTAGTCCTCATGTGGATACATACATACAAATATATGCCCTCCCTGAGTACATAAAGGATTATACTTGGTGACTAATCTGCTCTCGTACTGACCCTGCTACCAGCTGGTCTTAAAAATAAATCCAAATGAATAAAAATGGCTTAGAGTCAACTCCAGCTAAGAGACAATAAAGCTCCACTCCCAGTGCTGAAGAAAAGAAATAGACATTTCAGTGTCTAAACTTGTAATCTTAAACTAGCTGGCGTGCAGATGTATCATTCCACATTGCCCTGGGCTTGCCTCTTCTAGGTTGCACTCATGTGATATTCCGATGGATGAAGGCAAAAGTTGCTCAAAATTATAGTTTACTTAGAGTCATAGTAGCAGCCACAGCTCCAGGAGCAGAGTTACTGATGCTGGGTGTAACAGGGGCTGAAGAGAGCTCACAGTTTGCACAGTGCATTTCCACTGTCTGCTCCTTACAGGAGAAGCCCTGCTGCCACTTCACTGAAAGCCGAGGGTTCAGGGAGTTAGATGCAGCATAAAGCCTGCACAGCAGGTAATCCTTGTGCCCCCTGCTGTGCCTTAAACTCTTCTTTAAGGGACAGAAACACGGAGGGGTCTCTCTCTGCAAAGGGAACATGCTCATGTGCACGGGCACTGGGATCTAAGGAAACACCTTCCCTAACCCACAAGGGCTCTTTGCACACTGTGTCTGAGACCAGCACCCCCTGAAAACATTGCAGTTTTTTGTATTCTGGACAAGATTTGCCTCTGGAGTTTGCTTGATGCCATCCCTGTGTTCTAAACAATCGTGTCTTAGCAGATTTTAAATAATAGCTCCAGTTAAAAGCGTATTTATAGAATAACTATAAGAAAACCCCTCTCTTATATCATGTTTTTTAAGGGAAGCAGCAAAATATTCTTAGTGTGGCACAAAGTTTGTATTTAAGCTGATATTGATAGAAGTTAGAAAAACAAGCCATTTTATACCAGTTTGGGTGTTCTACCTGCTACATGTCTGCAAGAACTGAAAAATAATACGCCTTTAATAACTGAAGTTGTCTGTTTCAGACAGTAACACCATTCCCTTGTTTATGTTGATGCTATTCAGGAAAAAAACAGTATCACATCACCAAAGGATAAGCAAAAAGGAAACAAGGATAAGCAATAAAGAGATTCCACCCTTGAGTTTAAGCACAGGCTGCCTGCACCACAGTGAGGACTACACATCATGAATTAATAAAGCCAGAAAAATTTCCAGTAAAAATTTTTAACTCTCTGCCTAAATGCATCTCATTCAAAAGATGAAACTATTCCCTAGCATGGCAACTTTTCTGAGGTCTATTCCATATGCATTTCTCTTTTGAGAGGGTGTGAGCAGTACCCTCACGGTTTCCTGCTGGCCCTGCCTTTCAGTATGAAGAGGTGTCTCTGTCACACAGGAGATAATAGGCAAAGAATTGCTCTCTAGCATGCCAAATGTCTGACAAGAGTTTCCACGAGGTGGAAATGACACTGTTTTACACATCAAGGGAAAAAAAAAATAGGGGCTCTCTAAACTCGGTGTACAGGGGCAGGTGCCCTTTGGATCAACAGGTCATGAGAGCACTTCTCACAGTGACCACATCCTCTGCTTTCTGAAAACAATGCCACTGCAATGTTCACTCAGGTGACAACCCCAACAAGAGGATTAACAGGAGGAACAGTGGGTGTAGAGGCAGCCTACTAACATGGAGCATTTTTAAATCTTGATTTATTTCTGCTGCTTGTCAATCTTTTTCTCTCTGTCTTTTTGTCCAGAGAGCATACACATACAGCATGCATTCATTTTATTTTGTTATCAGTTAAAAAATGCGGGAATCCTAAAAATTTAATCCCTCCAGGCTTTCCATCCAGTCATTTCCACCATACATAACAAACACACCAAATTAGCCCCAAGCAAATTCATGCGTTCCTAGCAAATTAAACACATCGATGTTGACAAAAAAATGAGAATTCCTATTGCAAATATTTGTCACTTAGCTCTTATTTTGGTTTTAGAAACTTCAGCTGGACTAATCATGTCTAAGGCAAATGAAACAACTTTCTATAAGGCTAAACAGCTGGAAGTATACAACAACTGATATTTCAGGCTACACAACTCTCTGCTCAAACAAGAGAGAAGAAATCTTTCTTCTTTGCATCCTTGCACAGCTGCAGCTGGAATCTAGTTCTGGACTGGCAGCTCCTGCCTTCTCACCCCACAGACTTGCTGTGAGCAGCCCTGCAGACTGGTAGATGAAAAAGAGGTACAGTATTACTGTGTCTCCAACAAATACACTGCATCTAAGCTGGTTTTGAGGAATGAACATTGAGCAAGTCAAGAGACTGCCCCACGCTGTTTAGCACGACTCAGATGAGAGGGCCTCATCTTCCCAGGACCGAAGCCACCCAACCTCACACTGAGGAGAAAGCCGTAGTCTGTGCAGATGTGCAGATGAAATTGCTTTGGAGGATGTCTGGCACAGCTGTGCCCCCCACCCCTCTCCACCCAGCCCTGGTGTAGGCATTCAGACCCACATCTGCTGCACAGATAGGGCAAACACCAGTCAGAAAGCGTTTGGGATTCTCCTTTAGCCAGCAGCAGCCCTGGTAACACCATTTCACAGGGAAAGGAGCTTCATGGCAGGTTCGCAGACAGGAAGGCCAGCCAAACCCTCTGTTCCACCCTGGAGGAAACAGACCAACAAAAGGCTACAGTGGCTCCAGAAAGAAAACCTCTGTATTAAAAGCCAAATAACGCGGAGCTACAATAATAAATACACACTATCTCAGCCAGGAAATTAAGTGTGAAAGGTTCATTAAAGTTCAGCTTCAGCAGTAACAATATATATACCACATCGGTTCTCCATTCTGTCAAAGAGAGATATCCCTTTCTGTCCATAAAGAAAAAACCCGTTCAAACCATACAAAAACGCTACTCTGACAACAAATGCAGCCGAATAGGAGGGTCTTTGATTTCCTCCATTGAATTTTTAGGGGGGCTTTTACTTGCCTTTTTTTTTTTTTTTTTTTCTGGGGGAGGGGAGTTGTTTGTTGGGGGTTTTTTTTTGTTGTTGTTGTTTGGTTGGGTTTGGTTTTTTTGGGGTTTTTTTTTGGTTTTTTTTACTAAAAGGTTCATTTAAAACGGGTATTAAAGATATAAAACGCGCACATATGATTCGGTCCCCTCGGGGCCGGGCCGGGCGCTGAGGCGGCCCCACGTCCCGCCGCGCACCTGTGGCACGCTGCAAACAAGAGAAACGCGACAGAGTCCGTCCCGCGTCCCTCCACAGCACACGACGAAGAGAAGGGGGGTCACCGGGAGAGGCTACTTGGCGGCGGCGGCGGTGGCGGTGCCGGCGGCGGTGCCGCGGCGCTGCTCCATGCCGTTGGGCAGGAATCCGGCGATGATGGGCACGGGCCAGATGAGGGCGGCCACGCTCCACACGATGATGACCAGAGTCATGAAACACGCCACCAAGGTGGACTCGATGGGCTTGCGGTTCATCCGCCAGCCCGGCTCGCCCTTCAGCTCCTCCAGGCTGAAATCCAGGCAGCAGAAATTCAGCGGCTCCCCTTGCAGCCAGTACTGGCCGGGCTCGGCAGCCGGCGGGTAGGAAAGCGAGGAGGAGGAGGAAGAGGAGGCTGCGGCGGCGGCGGCAGCAGCGGGGGGCTGGGGCTGGGGCTGGGGCGCGGCGCCCCGCAGCCGCCCGACCCGCCTGCTCCGCACCCAGCTGCAGCCCACGCAGAGGCGCAAGTCCTGCTGGGCGCCGCCGGCCGCCAGCCCCAGGTGCTCGATGAGCAGCGGCGGCCCCACGCGGTGGAAGGCGGCGGAGAAGAAGGCTCGCCCGTGGCTGTTGGTGGAGAAGAGCAGGAGGTCGCACTGGATGCCCAGCGGGCGGCTCCAGCGCACCAGCAGCGAGCTCAGCATCTGCCGCTGCACGCTGATGTTGCAGTGCGGGTCCTCGGCGGGCTGCGGCTGGGGACGCTGCTGATGCTCCTGCCCCGGCTGCTCCTGCCCCGGCTGCTCCTGCCCGGACGTGGTGGGAGCGGAAGGGAAAGGCTCTTGGCTAGGGGCAGCCGGCGTGCCCGGGCTGTCGGTGCTGCCTTCCTCCTTGCTCGCTGCCCCGTCGAGGTCCATCTCGAGGCTGGCCAAGGAGCGGGAGGAGGAGTTGGCAGGGGGCAAGAAGAGCTCCTGCTCCTGCTCCTCTTGCCCGCTGGCAGCCGCCGAGGGGCTCCAGCCCTGGCAGGGCGGCAGGCAGGCGGCCAGCAGTGCCGGGAAGAGCAGCGGCAGCATGGCATTAACTTACAGCCGGAGAGGAGGGAGAGGAGGAGGAGGAACGGGAGGCTGCATGGCGCTGCCGGCTGCCATCCGGGAAAGGAGGCACAGTGCTCTCGCCGAGCGAGCGAGAGAAAGGGAAGGAGGGTGGAGGCAGGCGAGGGGGTGGGAGCGGGGCTGGGGCTGCCGCGGCGACGAGCCGAGCGAGCCGGGAGCCTCGGTGACGGCAGCGGCTCCCCCCTTCCCCGCCTTCTCCGCCCCCGGCCCGGCCCGGCCCGGCAGCGCCCGGCGGGAGGAGCCGAGCGCCCGCCCGGCCCCTCTGCCGCGCCAGCGGAGCTGGCCCGGGGCAGCCGCGCTCCCTGCCCCGGGGCGCGGACCGGAGCGGCCGCCGCTGTCCCCTCGGGCGGGAACCGTCCTCCACAGGGTCCCCCTCTCCCGCCCCGGGCCCCCGCAACCATGTCCGAGGGGAGAGCCGGAGCCTCCCAGCTCCGGCGCCGCCGTCTCACCCGCGGGGGCTGCCGTGGTGACCGCCGCTCCCCCTCCTCGGTGGGCAAGGGGAGGCAAAGCGGCTGGCAGCGGGCAGCGCCCTCCCGCCGCAGCCTCGGGCCGGGCCGGGGGGCGCGGATCCGGGAATAGCATCCAGGAACCGACCGCACGCGCTTTCACTGCGACTTTATGGAAAGGGAACGGAACGGGACTGGGGAGACGCGGAGAAAGGGAGTCTAAACTCGGTGGCTGCGTTCTCCACAGCGGTGCCCTCCAAGTCCGGATTCGGCCCCAGGATGTGCCTGGCCTTGGACCGCAGGCATCCCACCCATCCGACGGGTGCTGTCGGTCCTTGTAGCAAAGATTTAAACGAGGGATCTGCTTACAAGCAGCACAAAGCTCCTAAGCGTGGTAGGCGTGAGATTTGGCAGCGTTTTTGAATCGCTGCTTTACAGGCATGGTATTTATAAACAGACCAGATAGGCTTGTTTCGTGACCCTTTGCTAGTTACAGTTTTACTCTTGACACGGTTTGAGGCTTGCTATATTGCGCTCGGAGCCTCGGGGAGGGCCAGAGCTAATGACACAAATGATGAACGTTTCTTAGTCTGCAGGCAGGCATCCACAACTGAGACTGTCTTCTTTGTGTTTGCAGCCCTCTTTTGACAAATAGAGATGCAAAAGGGGTACACTAGTCTTTCCCAAAGGATAGAATCAAAGTCCATAAGGCTCTTCTTTGAGATTGGCATTGGTCCCATGTCAGACGTGTTCCCACCCCCACGTCACACATTCTCACTCGGAAAATGAGTTCCTGTAATATCAGCCTCAAGTCCTCCAGGTGAATGAGGGTAAAGAGTGAACTTTAAATTTTATATTATTCAACATGAATGAAGGTAGTGAGTCGGTTTTCTTTTAAAACCTGTGCCTAAATATATCATGACAAAATCCATAATTGTTTCAAAAGATATCTGAGCAGCAAAATGTGTTTGTGTTTAGTCCCAAATTTGTCTAAAGGGTACTGGCTACCTATAGTTTGGCTTACTACAGAGAAATGCCTGATGAAACGTTTAAAGCAAGCTGTCTGCTTCCAGTTCTGGGCTCATGCTCAAATGTTGCAATACAGTTAATACCTTTCTTGGTGTCTCTCATTTTAGAGTTCTCTGATATTTTTTATTGTCTGTTGAATGTGTCTCTACATACTTCTCTTGATGTTGTTTGTCATATACGCACTCCCACACATTTCTGGGGCTATGGTAGTAGTATTTGTGGGTCTGTGGTGGGGCCAGACCAGACTGGGAGGGCCACTGTGTAGCAAGTAATGCCAAAACTGTGTGGCCACTGTGTGCACAAATTACATTGCATTGGGATTTTTGGCACAAAGGACTGGAAATGAAACTAAGCCTCATAAATAAGATTTAGCTCCTGAACACTGTTGCAGTATGTGGGTGGCAAATGTTCTCAGGCAGAGCTTCAGTTCTTTTGGTTTCCACTCCCAGCATCCAATTGAATGCAGTCAGGGGTATTTGCGAAGAAATTCTAGGGGGGAAGACTTGAGCTAACTTTCTTTTTCTGCAAGGAAGGATAACCTGCCACAGGAAATTCAAATGCATTCAGCATCATTTAGACCTCCATAGCAAAGAGCTAAAAGACAGCAATATATTTTAGGTTGGAGATGCATGGGTGCCTCATACCTATTCCTCTTCATCAAGGAATAATTGACCAAGTGCGTGGAAGAAGCAGAAAGAGTGTTAGATCATTGATTGAAAGGCACTGTCCAGCAGGGCCCTTTACAGATACTTTATTTCTAGGTCTACCAAATATAATTAATCTCTGCATGGATTCAGTCATTCAAAGAGATAACAGCACATTTGAAAACTTTGTAAGCAGAATTATTGTATAGCTCTATTCTATTGTTTTCAGCATAAATCTCAACGAACAAAGTAGTTTTATGGCTGGGGAGGCTGAAGCATAAAGATATTGGGGGCCAGACAAAGGTGACCTAGATGTCACAGGCAGATCAGAGTGTAGGTTTTGCAGGTTTGATTCTATAGATATAACTAGAACTATAATATGTACCATAGGTCACAGTAGCATTTGACAGTATGGTAGAGGAGGTGTGAAGTGGGCTATAATGATAAAATTTTAGAAGGGAATAATGAGGCAACAAGACAGTAGGAGTTTCACGAGACAGACTGCAGAGCTGTTTGCAGGGTGAAGACTAATAGTAAAGGATGATCAGAATCTTTGGAATTGTTTTAGTGACATTTAAACTAAGCATTTTTAATAAAGCGTTGTTTGGGAAATACTCCAAGTAAGATGAAATCAAGAATAAGTATTTCTGTCCCAGTACCCTTAAATTTGCTTCTCATGAGGGTGCTGTTTCAGAGCCTCAAATCTCATTGCAGCTTGTGAAGATTGATCCTAAGCAGGTGCTGATTCCAGAAAGAAATCTGTAGTTACATTCAAGTCAAGAGCTTGTGATGCTCAGGCAGCGTTTCTCAATTGAGCCAACTCATCTTGTTCTGCACTGAGGAAAGGGAGTAACTGTGTAACTTCTCTTGACAGAGGATATGCTTTTGAGGTTGTCATTTCTGAAAGGAGTTGCATGTGGGAGAGAAGACAGGAAAAGTAGTGGAGTACAGGGTTGGATATGCAGCTGTAACATCACAGAGATATTTTTTCTGTGGAAAGACTCCTGCTGTCAATTTCCAGGGGGAAAGATGTTGGGAGCAAGTACGGTGATGCATTACCAATCCCTGTAAAAGTGCCAGGTAAATAAGGAGAATTTCACAGTCAACAGCTGGAGAGGGAGGCTGGGCCAGGAGAAAGAAGTTGGCTCTTGAGTCCTCTCAGAAAAAATGGAGTTTCAATTCTGTGAAAGGAGTAGGATCAGATCATCCTGGGAATTCTTCTGACAGATCTACTTGTTCCTAGCTGAGGAAAAATGTTTCTGTGGTACAATTTAGAAGGCTTGGTTGGCTAATGGTTTCACAGCTGATGTGGAGGGAGAGTCTCAGAATAATGCAAGGAAATGATCATGTAATGTCTGCAGAATGTATCCTTTGAAGATCCATCTATAATCAGTGGTTTGCTGGTTGAGGAAGGAGCTAAGGGATGTTTCATACTGCCCATCAAGGTGTTTCTTTGATTGTAAGTACAGTAATCAGGACTTTCACTCTCCTCTTTTTTGCTTGGTATTCTTGTGGATTTGCCAGAAATTATTTGTGATGAAATACTTAAAGGCCACTGAAGCTTCTGAAATAGATAACAGAAGCTGTTCGGGCTAAGCAGCTTGCTACTGCTACATCATGTCAGAATGATTTATCTGCAGAGAACAGAGATCATGTGCTGCACACCACAAACCAGGGGTTTGTACCACTCTCTACCTGAATAGCAGAAGCCCAGACAAAGGGAACAGCCAATGGGCAAGCAGGCCAACAACAAGGGCATAATCTCTCCAGAGAAGTCAACACACCTCTCTCAGTAAAGACGCTAAACTCATCGTTTCGCAGGCGTTTCTGTCAGTAGCAGATTCTGCCTCTGCACCACCCTCTCAGTTAAACAAACAGATGTCCCTGAAGCCATAAAATGACCCACGTGCAAGAGCTAGGGCAGATGACTGCAATTTTAAAATAACTTTGATAATCATGCCCTATTTAATTAAAAAACTGTAAACATTTTCAGCCCAGCCTTAACCACGATCTTTAACCCATTATGCAGATCACCCCACACTCCTGCAAAAAGCTGTACCTGCGTAGCTGAGGGAGTGAGGCAAGGGAAGGGGTTTGAGCAGGGGTTTGAAGCAGTTTGAGCCAGGGCTGCTTGCTGGATGTCAGATGGGCTCTGGTGGGGCTCCCATGGCCTGCGAGCCCCACACAGATGCTGGGAGAGTGGACCGAGGGAAGGCCACCACCAGTCAGGGCTCCTGAGTTACCCATGAAGAGGAGTTACCCATGGCAATTGCTACAAAGGAATTCCTCTGTAAATATGATTGCTAGAAATCAGGAAAACGTTTTTCAGAGTATCAGGTGGTATCAGTAAGGTAGAGGGCCTGCTGGATGGGTGCTCTGGGAGCTTTGAGGACTGCTTACAAACTCATCTCTGGTATCCCACTAGACTGTGTGTTGTATGAGCACAGACTAAAAACACTGTTTCAATTCCAAAGATCAGTGTGAAATATATGCAGAGAACGCTAACAGGAATGTATTAATAGACTTTCAGAACTTTTTTTGCAACATGCTTTATATAGGTTGAGGCTTTTAGACAAACATCAAAGGGAAAAAAATACAGGAAAAAAAGATTCTGTGGGAATGGGTATAAGAGAGTAAACAAACTTTGCACCACCACAGCTGAATGTGATCTTGACGTAATCACAAAATATAATCCCCCCCCATACAGGTTGGATAGGTCTAGTTTGCCTACAAAGAGTGTTAAATGCAGTGCTTTCATGTATTCCATTTATACAATGAAGTTTTTAAGATCAGATTAAACATGAAGCTGTGTTCCAGAAGTCTGGATTCATGTTCTTGGCAAGGCTCCCATTTGCAGGTTGATCAAAACCCTCACTCATGTGAGACTTCCTCCCAACAGAATTTCTAAAGCTAAGGCAAGATTGAGCCCTGGACTATATTTATTTTTTCTTATAACTACCACGCTTTCTTATTTTATATTTTATTGGCTTATTGGCCAGGAGCCAGACTATATTTTTAACCTATTTGCCTCATATTTATCTCACCAGCCAACCTATCTAATGTCAGAGCTTGGCTGAAACTGGCAAATTTAGGATCTGATATGTTGAAAAAAAAAAAAAGAATCCAAATGAAATGGTGCAGGCAGAGAGAGCAGCAATCTGGGTCTTTTTAAGACCCAGAGTTTACATATTGCAGGACTCAGGCTTACTTACTACCTGTTGCTAAAGGCCATTGTAGGCTGGATTTGACCAGGTGTCAGACTTCATGTGTTCTTAAAGCACAGATGTTTTGAATGTCTAAATGATCCCTAGGATTCTGAGCAAGCCCTGAGGTGTGATAGCCATTCTTGAAGGAAAAGAGATCCAGTAAAGCTCTAGCTGTTTAATGCCAGTGCTGTGGAGGTAGCAGGAATGGAAAAACATTTGGTGTGATTACATATTAAATTGTTCTGCAAAATATTTGTACATAAAATAGCATTGCTTAATGACTATTTTATGAGTTTGCCTTTGGAAAATCTAAACATTTACTACAATAATACAATGAAAAATAGCTCCCTGGGAAGCATTTAATTCTACAAATACTTTATTTCCCAGCCTGTTCTGAATATGGCTCTAGGGCTTGTCTTTACTGTTATTTATCTCTGTGGAGAAAAGGAGACAGGTGAAAAAGGCTGGTATTAGTCTGCACGAAGCACATGTGGGTTTGGTGCTTACATCCAGTGTCACCTCAGTACCTCAATGGCTTTGAAGTGCAGCTGTGAAATACAGAACCTTGCTTCCCTCTGAAGGCTCTTGGACTGTAAAGCAATCCTGCTCCAGAGGAAAGGAAGACAAGCTAGTTCACAGGCCATTTGAATCTTTTGTCCTACAGGAGACACACAAATGCATGACATTGTCAGTGGCAGTCTATATCCCAAGGAACCTTTCCCAAAAATAAGTGAGAATAAGAGAATCTGGGTTCAGGAGATCCTGTGTGCAGCTCCTTAGCCAACCTGCAGCCCTGACCATCCTCTGTCTTTCTGTTACTAGCTGGTTCTTCAGTGCTCTGTGGTACAGGACAGAGACATTGTAAGGGAGTCTACAGCATGGACTTATCTGGTTTCACTGCAGGTTTTTGTCCCCAGCCATAAAAGAAAGTGTGGAACAAAGAAGGAAAAGTGGAGGCTGCAATCAACAAAGTGAGGGTGGGTGGAGGGATAACAAATACCAGAACTGGTATGAGGCATGATTAAATTGTGAAAGGCTTTGAAAGTGAGAACAAGGACTTAGCATTTGGAGCAGGGAAAGAGGAGAAATGACAAGAGAACTGTGGAAAAAGAGTGATGTGCCCATATGAATGAACAGCTCCAGATGGTGTAGCCAGAGATGAGATTACAAAAGGGGAGATGTACAAGCCTTGGCTAGGACTTTCAGCAGAGCAAGCTGAGATGAATTGTGATACTTTGGAGATGCTGCATGAAACAAATCAGTGACATTTGAAGTACAGTAGTATCATCATCATCAGTAAAATTAGCAGTAAAAGCTAAACTCCTCTCTGCCTCCAGACCGTGTATCAGACTGGGGCTCTCAGAGCTGCTGTAAACTGTTGGCATGCAGAAACAGACTGGAATTCTGAAGCAGCACACAGGTACCACTTGGTGGTCAGCAGAGTAGTTATATGTGTGCCCCTGTTATGTGCCTTGCTGGCTGTCACTTCTCCAGCCAGACACTTTTGCTGTACATCAAACAGGAAAAGAGATTCATCTGCCTCAGTGAGTCAGCAGAACAGCATTAACTCTTTGTGGAAGTGCCAGGGCCAGAGAGTGGGGCTGAGTCATCCAAGCGTTTACAGCTGGCCTGATGCCCACCCATTCCTTCAGCTGGGCAGCAGTCCTCAGCTGCCAAAGAGAAGGTGCTAATATTGCCCATTCCACTCATCAGTCCAGCACCACTATTATTTGCAAAACAGCAGACAGTTTCTAACGTCATATTCAAAAAACTGTCAGCTGTTTCTGAGTTAGATAAGAACCAGATTTCAAAAGAAACAGAATATTCTGATTTTCCAGGGAATTTGCTTTCTCATGCAATTTATTTTCCCAGCAACGGCCACAATCAATATGAGCCGTAATTAGTCATTCACACCTCAAGACTTACACCTTTGCTAAGCTGAAGTAGCTTCATGGAAGTCAAGGGAGTCAGAGCTTTAATTCCTAACTTTTAAAGAACTCCTGTCCTAGTCCAACAAAGCCAGCATATGAACAAGGTGGCTGATTGCTTTCAGCAGGACCCTGCACTCACAAATGCTGTTCTGTATGGTATTAGAGACTCACCTCTAGTGCAGGGGTAAGCAAGTAAGAACAAATTCCTGTAAGCCTGATGCGTTGAACAAGCAGCAGAGGAACACCAGCTCTTCGGAGAAAAAGATTTTCTATTTTCATGCAAATGTTCCCAATGTTCTGAAGCAGAAGGAGATGCTTAGAAAATACATGCAGTACAAACTGCTTGTACTCTAAGAGTTTCGTATTCACTCAGCATTACCTGCGCTTTCCACGAACTAATAATCACAAGACAAGTAGGAAATATAGCTTCTGATATTTTGTGCCTGGTTCTTTGCTGAACTGACCAGGTTTAGAAGGTGTGCCTGAATATTTATGATCTCTTGGCTTGATTCTGTAAATTAAAGAGGGATACATCTCAGCCCTAAGATTTTTATCTTAAATTAATTGGTGGGATTTCTTGCTTAAACCATCATGTCAAATGCTACTGTTTCTAATATACACAAGTCCATCACCCACATAATTTCAATTGCCCTTGGCTCTTTCTACTGTGCTGTAAAGCACTAGAGCTGACAATTGGGTTTTTATCTTCTCATGAAGGCTGGTAAGTGGCAATCTGTCGTAGCTGTATTCAGGCTCCTCTTCTCGAGCTCTAGCTATGAATGAAGGCTTTGTTTCTCTTCTCACCTGTACCCATACACTGTGCCCTAATCCTGCTGCAGTCAACAAACTGTGCTGGTGGAACTGCTATGGCCCCCTGGTTTCCAGGCTCTGTTAGACAAATCCCAGGCTCGCAATTATGAGAAGGTGGCATATGCATATTTGTGCTTTTGGTTACATCCATTGTAGTCGGATAAAATCATAGACATAAAAATAGGATTTAAAAATAATCCTCTGTATTCTTATTGCAAGACAGGAAAATTTAATTAGTCTCCATGGGATTTCCATGTGCCATGATGGTCAGGGATGCTGACACCACTGGACCACTAGAATAAAGTGGATAATCTCAGAGAGAGTTTATAATACTTTAATTAGCCTAATGCCTTATGAGAATATTATTTCCATTGTGTTGTCTGCATATTTAAATATTGAATTAGCTTTCATCCCTTACATGAGATACTCATTGGCTACATTTGCTTCTTCATGCCAGATCAATAGCATCTGCAAGCAGCGGGTTAGATCAAAATCTGTTTTCCCAGCTTTACTGCATATGTACAAGTGCAATGCCAGAAGAGAAAGTATTCTATTCCACAGGGAAACAGTTTGCTCAGAAATTTGATTCAGGATTACCTGACTATCCTGGTTTAGAAGTTCCTCCGTTTCCTTTCTGTTAACTTGTGTTCATGTTTTTGCGTTGGATTTTGATGCATATCTCTTGACACTGATGTCTGCCAATACACATATTCCTGCCTACAGTAAAACAGATGGCTTCTCTGTGCTACAAAGTGATAGATGTTAATCCACTGATCATGACTTCTGAGGTATCTCTGAATGGATGTCAGAGCCTTTATGTGCAGAGCAGTACATAATATGTACAATGTAACAATATAACTTTTTAAAAAACCCCATTGTAATTCTTGGACTTTCTCTGTTTTCAACTTTGCTGCATTATCATCCCTGTAGGGATTTTGTTTTCTGATACACTGATGTCAAATCCAGAAGGCTGGACCCTGACTCACATGGTTAAAGGCTGCAGAAGTTTCCCCAGGCAGCACAGGTTTTGTGCCTGCAGTACCTGAACCAACACTCCCAGTCCTTCTCTTCTATGTCTTGTACCTACCAGTTCTGAGACAGCCTAACCATGACTCCAGTTCAGACATTTCTCCCCTGTTTTAGTTCAGTTTCACCTCCTGCCAGCAGCTCTGCTTAAATGTGACTACTGGGTGGCTGGTCCTGGGAGATGAGTGGCACAGTCTCAGTTTAGGGGCATTTTTATCTCTCTTCTCCCTGCTTCTAGCCTACAAATTGGAAGACAGATTTGCTATGTTGGTGGTGATAAGAAGGAAGCTGCAGGAATGTTAAGTAAAGGTAGTTGCTTGTTAAACTGGTAATTGCATAAGGGGAAACACAGAGCTCAGTGCCGTGTTTTAACAAAAAAAAAAAAAAAGTGCCTTACAGAGAAAATCATGTTATAGGAACAAAATTAGGAAGAAGTATGCAGCATTAGTCTTAGTTTGGCAGAATTTTTGGGATTTATGTGGTCGGAGGAAGTGGGTATTAGGCTCTCCAGCTGTTCTCCCTGTTGTCATGTACACCAGTAGCTGGTTTTCTCTAGAGACTTCACAAATGCTGATGCTATTTTTGTCCCATAATTTTATACCTTTGAACACACACGTAAGGAACACAGACGAGTTTAATGAACAGGATTCACTGAGGCTCTACTGATAAGTGAAAATTATACGGTTAATTTTGTAGCGTTGCTTCCTTATTCAACATAGTGTCTTTAAGCATCAAATATTGACATGATATGGTATAAGGATTTCTCCAGTGGTAAAAGAAAATGGTATAATTTAAGCAAAATTGTCCATATAACACGAATCTGAGGCAAAACTGACACAGGTGGTCTTTTGGCAGTCCTTGGAAGAAAATTGACACAAGAACTGGGTTTTTTTTGTGTCACTCTTGAAAAGAGGAGCTTGAGATATGTTTGAAAAAGGCATCTTTAAGGCAAAAAAACAAAACAAAACAAAAACCAAACAGTTTCAAGGCAGTAGAGCTTCTTTTGTGAAAATTCTTGTTTCCTATTATTAGAACTGGTTTAGGTTGAGGCCTCTTCCACAGACCATTCTGACCTTAAATAAATGACTATAAAATCATTCTGAGGTAGAACTGAAAAATTAAATTCCTCAGGAAATTAAAATTCAAAAGAAATTTGTTTCCAAGCCATGGAAATATGGATTTTAAGGAGCTGGCTTACTACTGTCATGTCAATAACAGAAACTGCTTTGTGCCAGCTGTACTGTCTTGATTAATTTTGCCCAGACTTTTCATCAAATTAATGTCTCAAATATCCCACATCTGTAATATCATGTTTATACATTATCTAATTATTTAATACAAAAAACAGAAGATGATACATGCAAGAGCCAACAATCAAGCAATAACACCAAAAGCTTTTTATTAAACTAAGCATTTTTACAAGATCCCAATGAAACTAAAAAGGTGAGAAGGTTGGTTACATCATTAAAAACTGAACTAGAAAGTTGCAAGTTGTTATTAAATGGTTTGATTTCAACAAAGACAGATTTTGTACCAACTTTACGGGCCGTGCCTTTGGCTCATTTGCACACCTAACACTGCCCTGTTTATCAGCTTTGTTAGAAAAATCCTTAGTAGAGATTTTACATCTGGTCACTCACAGATGGTCAGATTCTTCTAGTCCTCATAATGTACTGTGTCCAGTGTGCCAAGGGTACAAAAAGGTATGTATAGGATGCTAAACAATTTATTCCAAAGGCCAGATTACAAGGTTTACATCAACATCCTCCTGTTGGTTTTGATAGATTTCTGATTAAGATAGGAGAGTGGAGAGGTCTGAGACCATAAATTCATTTGCAATATGGCCAGGCACCTGCTGAAATAATGGTGTTCTCTGTGATTTCAGAAGTAATTTTTTGGGTCATGTTTTTCAGCTACTAGAAACTGCTTTTGAAGTCAAATCCCTTCAAAAAGGTATTTGTTTCACAAAAAGTATTTACTCCTGTGTCCCACAGGGACTGTCAGCACTAAATGAAGATCTCCAGGAGCTCACCACTGAAGTTGATCACTGTTTATATAAATGTTTATATACCTGTAGTATGACTGCACCTGGATCCATTCAGCTCTCTTCAAAGAACTTACAAGAGGTACTAGAAAAATATATGGATGATAACTTTGGCAGTGTTCTTATACATAGGTAGCCCATGAAACTATTCCAAGAGTTGAATGCCTATACCTGAGGCAGGAGGACCCCATAAATACACATACACTTTAATCTGTATTGTTTACAGATAATATTATTTTTATATGAAAGCTTATTTTCATTTCCCCATGAGTTTTCTATAAAAGCCAGGCTGAAACTGAGCAATGCACTGAGCAGTTTTGAAGCTCATTGTAACAGCTGAGCTCTGAATGGGAGGCAGTTCCTGGCCCTCTGTATTCTGTCCCCAGTGTGGTCTAGTGAAAGACCCTGGAGAGGTCAGAAAAGATTCTGGAGTGAATCCTAATCCTTTGAGCAACCTGTCTGGTAACTGGGCAGAACGGGATGCTTCATTCTGTCACTTCTTCCTTCATCTTCAACCTGTGATGGCAAACATCTGGGAATGTGTCCTGCATTTTGCTCTATACGAGCAAGAACAGCTAAGCACAGAATAGGTAAATTAGAAGGGACCAGTGGACCCCTTTGTCCAACCCTCAGCTCTAATCTGGGTCATCTAGAGCAGATTGTTCAGGGCCATGTCTGGTCAGGTCTTTCATGTCTCTGAGGATGGAGATTCCACAGCCTCTCTGGGCAACCTGTGCCAGTCTTTTGCCATCTCCACTTAAATGGAATTTCCTTTATTTTGACATGTGCATATTGCCTCTTGTCCTTTAACTGTCCTTTAACTGAGCTACAACTCAGTGGATGTCACTACAGCACCTAGCACAAGGACAGCTAGTTTTGGGGGTGCCTGTGGGTGCCCCTGTAGGCCAAAAAAACAGAGAAACAGCAGCAACAGTCATGCGGGATTTCTCTCCCCAACAATTCCCAGAGGGTTCCTGTGCTTTTTGATTAAATGGAATAAATAATTCATTTGACACCATAGACATTGCCAGGATGAGCTCAGTGCTGGTGGAGTGGGAACATCACCACCACACAGGAGCAGTGTGAGTCTCCTTGGGCGCTGGAGCTCCTTCTGTGCAGCCAGAGGGGAAGCAGGCAGGGAAAGACAAAGCGAGCCTCAGGCACTGGAGCAACAATACACACCTTTGTGGGGCAGGAGACCTTCTGCTGGACACTTGCACCCCACTTGGGGAGCTGGAGGCTCTGCAGAGTGTGGAGGGGCAGGCTCGGTGTTCTTCTCTCCTCATCCTCTGCCTGAAGTTTGCCATAAAGGTGAAACTGAGCCTCATTTGTCAGGAAAGAATGAAATGATCCCTAAGGTTACCAAAGCACTCAGAGGCCCTTTGGGAAGAGCAGTGCTACGTAAATAGAAGCTGATTCCTACAGGTTATTAATAGATGTATCTGCAAAAGTAATGTGAAAACTACAAAGGAAAGATCATTCTGAATTAAATTACCATAATTTTTTTCATTGCTGCCTCTTTTCAGGAGACCTGGATTATACTGCCAACAATGACAGGTTTGAATAAGAGACAGGGTTTGTGTGGGCCAGAGGTGGGAACAGAAAAGGAGACTAATTATATCTTTTTTTAACCTTTGTATGCAGCTGGGCAGGATAAAAATGAATTATGCAACCAGCAGCTGAGCTGTTATCCCAGTGGAGGCTGCAAAATGTTTCCCGGTCATCTAGAAGCATGATCTAACCTGTCCCATTTCTTCTGGAACTAACCACTTTACAAATCATTAAATAAAATTGGTATTTTCTGCATGCTCCACCTAAAGGTCACGAAATCATTGTATGGACAAACCAAAACAGATTTCTCTTACATGCTCTTACCTCCACAATGCAGAGGGTGAAGAGCAAGCACTCACGTAGTCTGGGAGAGCTAGAGGTAGTACTCTTCAGTGCACCTTTGGAACCCAGATTTAACAGGCTAAAGATGATGGCACTGCTTTTACAGTCACTCAGATGTGTAATTTGAAGACTTTTGTATGGCATTTATTCCAATTTTAATGCATGTTTTGATGTGATGCTTTGTTCAAAAGTGAGAAGTGGGATGGGAAGGTGTAGAGGAGCCTTTAATGCCTGCAATACTCAGCAAAGTAGCAGGTGTCTGACCAAACTTTCTTTGCAGGCAGAAATTATGGAGAAATGGAGGAATATGTTCCCATGAAGGAAGAACTCTTTTCCCTCTGCTCCTTGACT
Organism: Fringilla coelebs; assembly: GCF_963513975.1. Taxonomy (NCBI): domain Eukaryota; kingdom Metazoa; phylum Chordata; class Aves; order Passeriformes; family Fringillidae; genus Fringilla; species Fringilla coelebs. Next base: position 107,748,728 of record NC_140028.1, on the reverse strand, counting down.
TTCCTGCCCATAATTCAATTCAGACTACGATTTAATCTGACTGGTCTATTTCTGATATGCTATAGCTTTACCACTTTAAAGGTAGTCTGGCATGAAATGGAGTATATCCCAAGCAAAGAATTTGACCTTTGAGTCTTGAATTTTTGCAAACTCTATTCACACCATTTTGCAGCATCAAAACACTGGGTCTGTGCCCCACAACAAATTAAAACTGTGTGAAACAAAGGGCTTGTTATGAACAGAGCTTTTATGTGTTGCTCTGCAACACTTCAGCCTTATCAGACTTGAACTCTGGAGGCTGAATGAAGTGTCTTTGAGAATCTGACACCCAAATTTGGCCACGTTTTGTATCAGTTTTCCTAGTTCTAAATTGCTCCAGTATAGGATTTATTAAGAGTGATCCAGGACACTAAAAGGCTTTAAAACTTGCAGCTTTACCAGTTTACCAAATTGGTAAATTTGAATTCTTTAAATTCTTGAACCAAATTCAAGAATTTTGGCTACTTCTTTTTATTTATACTCTTTTTTTCCCCTCAAGGAAATACCATCAATTATGGCTGTGTTTTGAAAATAGAGTAAAGAATATGATGCATTTGTTTATTATTGATTTACAGAGAAGGGCAATATATCACAGGAATGCCTGATGGGGTAGAAAAGATTCTGATAGCTTAATTCTTCCTATGGATAACCTGATGCCTCAAAGATGAGTTCATGCCATTTCTTTGTCTTAAGCAGTATAAAAAAGCAAAGAATGAAGTGGAAATACTGTACTGAATAAGTTACAACAGAAATGTTTTTCCTGGAAGCTCACATTTTACTGAACTGAGATTTCCCCCCATGCTTCCCTTATATAATTTGTGGCCTTTTTGGTATTTGTTGTCAAGACCCTGTGACTTTGCAACTATTTAAACTTTAAAATGCTAGGTAACATACTGGCACCTGAGTGACTGAATGCATCCTCACTAAACTGCAAATAATGACCCAATTAAGCAGTAGCCTGTGCCAGTATCTGTAAAAAAGACCAAGTCAGTTTTTGTATATCATCCCAGTGCAGCACATCTGTTGATAATTTGGATATAGTGTACAACACCAATGCTTGTGTTAGCAATTTCCCAGTCCTAATATCACTGTTGCTTCTCCAGAGGTATTTGTCATTCGTCATCCACTTGCTGGCATAGCTTTCACAAAGCAGTCTTTTCTGGAGCTCTCACCTCTACACACAAGGATCAGTGACAGTGGGGAGCAGTCTACAGCACCCACATCTCCTGGATTTGGGCTCTAGGTCACACAGTTTGTGCCCTCCTAGCATGATTAGTACAGTGAGATGAATATGAATGGAACTCCTGAGCTTGTGCAGATCCAGCAGGTTAAATACCTATGGTTTATCTGTCAGGCCAAGCAAGTGAATATAATCCAGTGCTGCACTCTTCTATGACACCTCATGAGAAGCGAGGTCAGCATTTTAGTTCCTGTTTTCTAAACCCTCTTATTAGGCCGTTATTCCTTCAAAATCAAGTTTGCAATGTTCTGCTGGATGAGGAACCAGTAAGCCTGAAGGGATGGGAGGGCTTGATAATGCAACTACCTCCTCATGATGTGAAGGGACTTGCAGGTTTGTGTTGCACATCTGTGGCCTCTAACACATTAATTCCCAGGCAAAGGAAGAACCCATGCAATAAGCGCTTATCACAAACATAATCATGACTTCCTAAAAGGAGCAAACTTTGTATAAGCAGGAGGAATCAATTTAGGAATCACCATCCTATCTTGAATGCCCTGGAAAGTTATCAGCAATCCTGCCCCAGCAGAGAAGACTTGTGATGGTTTGGATGAGCTATGAAGAAGCAGATGATAGCAGCAAAGCAGCTTTAGGACAGAAATCTCTGGAAACATTTTGAGGAACTAAGGAATTGGAACAGCATTTGGCATTCAAGAAAGAAAGCAAGCAAGAAAACAGCTGTTGCCTCACATACATTTATTTAATTTCTTCAGGGTCTTTTGCATAAAAGTATACTGTTGGCTCTATCAAAGCAGCACTGATGGTGCTGCCCATTAGCCATTCCCAGGCAGATGCTTGGATGTCCCAGAAATATCATTTCTATTCTAGATGAAGAAAATGATCCCCAAACAGACAAAAATTAACAAAATGCATGTATTTCACATGACTTGAAGAGGAAGTTACACTGGAATTAAATCACTGGGTGCTCCTTCCAGGACAGGTGCCGCCTCCAAAACCAGCTCATTCATCCCCAAGCCTGGTGTTTTCTTTGCCAGCCCGTCTCAAAGGGACAGTTTAGAATGCACATGGACACAAGGCCTTGACTCCAGCTGCAAATAGCACTGTGGAGGAGGGGAAGGTCATGTAGGTGGAGCTGGATGTACATATAAAGAAGGGGAGGAATGTCTTCCAGCCAGCAGCCACCTGGTGATGTAGGGGCTGCTTGTGGACCAGCACCTGGAACGTTTGCCATGGCTGACAGACACTGGGTACTCCTAGGTTTTTCAGCAGTGCTTTTTTTTTTTCCTGAATGGGAGGCACAATCCTGAATTTCTTCTAAAACTAAAAAATAAATATAACTCCATTTCACCATTCCAAATCAAGACAGAGAAAGCAGCACATAGTCTACATGTGCACAGCTACCCTCTGAGGAGACAGACGTTTTCCTTTCTGGGCACCAACAGAGGCTCTGCGCTTCAGCCATCTTCCCAGGAAGCATTTTTAATTAAAGTTGTAACTTATCTCAAGGAAGAATCCAGAAAATATCTGGATCTTTCTTGCTTTTGTCAATCCTCTCCCCTAGGCGAGGAGATAATGAACTAGTCACTTCAAAATAGTGCTCACCGTGAGCTAATTTATTTCGTTATATTATTGAGCTTGAGGGTTAGTACAGACTGCAGATTTCTCCCAGAAATGACAGAATATTTTGAGCTGACTGATTTGAGACCTCAGTGGCTTTAGTTTTCTGCCTGCTTGAAGCTTTGTGCCTGCTGGAGAAACAAGTACAGTGAGTCACTGGGAAGGGCACTGCAGTAATGGATTGCATGAGGGGCACACACACACAGACAGACAGACAGACAGACATGAGGTCTCCCATGGGGGATGTGCTGGTCCATGAGATGACATGAGTCACAGCACTGCAGCTGGGATGTGTGTTTTAGCAAGGCTCCTAGGGGCATGAAGCCCCACCAACAAGCACCCTGTGCACATGGAGCAGTGCTGCTGCATTTCTCTCAGCCCACTGTGCCAGAGCAGCTGCTGAGCCCAGCTCCAATGAAACCAACCCGGACATGTGGTACAGGGGATCACCAAGGTAGGGAAAGGCTGTGCAGCTGTGGAGATACCTGAGCCTTCAGCAGAGGAGGGGGAACACATTGCATGAGGACTGATAATTCTGGAGCAAAAGAATGAGAGAGAAATAATCTGTTGTAAAGTGAAGATTGTCGCAGATCTGTTTCCTTGAAAATTATTCTTACAGATGAGCTAAATAGAAATCTTTTTTGTTAGGAAACTCATCTAAAGTCTAGCTCCACTCACCTCACTTTTAGCTCCAGATTTACAGACAGCAGGGAACCTTCCTACTAATTGGAGTCTAGCATCAGTTGGGGCTAGCAGAATTTTTATACAAAACCTTTCAAGGGAAGAAAATCTTTTAAGGAAGGCCTGTGCCATTTTTACCAACCAGATTGTGTGTCAGTCTAAAGTATATGAAAGGCAAACAGTGAGAATAAACAGCAGGTATCATTTCTGATCAATTCACTTCCATTATTTAGACTTGGGCACTTGTGGAGCTGAAACTTCAAGTAAAGCTCATAAGGGGATGGAATCAAAGACATAAAAATGCCTGTAGGAATCTCAAGAACGAAGTGGCTTTATGAAGTGTATTTTTGGTCTTGGAATATGGGAAGAGTTTGTGAAACCTAACACAGTCTTTACTGAACTAATACTGAGGTCCAACCTCCTAATGAATTCAAGCTCTCATTTCCATTCACTGACATATTTAGACCCTTTCCTAAACTTTACTCCCTTTCTTCAGAGGAGGAAACAAATTTCTATCTACTGCTGGACACACCTGTTTATATCCTATCAGAACCAGACACAAAGAGATAATCTAATTCTTTATTTAGATGTATGTAATCTAATTCCTATATTTGTGTGTTTCTTGATGGACTTATCTAGATTTTCCTACATAGTGATTCTCCTGTGGTATATTTATATCAGATTATCCTGTTGTATATTTATATCACCCTGTAGAGTTTCCATTACACACCAAACATTCAACCTTGAGCAGTTACAGTAACTGCACAGGACCTGGAAAGGAAGTCTCTCTATTTATAGTTTAGTAAATCAGAAAACTACATGGTAACACTTGTTGTAACTCAACAGTGGATTTCTCAAACTGTAAACAGAAACCAGAGGAATCAAATCTAAAATAACATTGATTTTAGTTGAAGGGAAAATACGTAAGGATGAGGAAATCAATGAAAACCTGCCTGTTCACTGTAGGTGGACCTTATTTTTGAAAAAAAAAAAAAAAAACCAACAAAAAAACCATATCAAAAATTATATTACATTCTTTTTCTGAGTGGAGTATCATACTAATTATTGTCCTTTTTTATTCAGTAGTGGTGATGTTGATGCAAGTTCTCTGGCTGTCTTCATAGTTCAGCAGCTTGTTTAGTAGACCACTATAAATGCTCCAGGTTTGGCTCAGGGATGTTTTCCAAACAGGGTCATTTGCTCTTGGGTATCAGGATGCTGTCAGCTGTAAGTGAGCTCCCAGTCCTCCTCTTGTGCCCAAAGCTGCCCGCGGCTCCGGGCAGTTGTTCTCTCTTGGTTCCAGCAGTGCTGCCAGAGAACAGCTTTGGTTCTGCTCACAGCTGTCTGGAGACTCAGAGCTGCCCAGCACCTGGAAATACCAGTTTGCCTGTCCCCTGCTCTGCTTTGTCAGCTCTCTTTAATCTGCCTGTGGCTGTTGGTTCATATTCATCCTTAAAAGCAAGATGACCCCAGCAGAATTTTTTCTGAAGCAGGTGAAGGAGCATTCACAAGGTCCCTTCCTCTGGCAGAGCTGAAGCAGTGGCAACCAATACAAATGGAGTGACAAGCAGCTGGAATGCTACAGCTGTTTGCAAAGTGAATTTCTGTGTGTATATATGTGCATATTAAGGTAGGTACATTTTATGATCTGATCATTTCTCCTTCTGGAGAAGAATGGTTCACAGTCTGCAGGGAGTGAACTCACCTCTGTTATCTACTAAAGGGGCTGTTTCTGCCACAGTCAGTGAAAAACAATGTCCCTTTCTTTAAAGAAGAGCTCTTTGAAGCCAGTCCACCACGACTTTGCAGAAGGTTAAGGAGCTTATTCTGTTTCTTTAACCCAAAACAAAGACTTCCCTGAATGAGTCACCCCCCACCCCAATGTTGTTCTTACGGGATATCTGAAGAATGAAAGAGGATTGAGTTTTTATTTTTAACATACCCATTTCCTTTGGCTGCTCTGTGAGTTGAAAAACCTTAATTTGTGATTTCAATGCTGTAGGGTAACCAGCTTCCTAAAATTCTCCAAAGGCAAGAGATTTGCAGTCATACCTTATTACATGTTTATAACTGTACTCCAGAAAACTGGCATGACCCAGAAATATTTGCCAATATTTAAGGGGATTTGCTGAACATCAAATGGATCTCTCTTACCATTTAATGATGATTTCTTTTCACTCCAGATACTGCTTTTTATCTTGCTTCTTGCAATAAGACATATCTTCCCAAGTTCATCTCCTCTGTAGTATGCATAAACACTTACTTACTTAGAGTATTACTGATTACTGAATGATTAAAATGCTAAGTTGGATAGATTCAGTAATAACTTGTTGTACCATCAGATTAAGTCCTGCTTTTCCTTTCATACTCCATTCTAAGAGTACATAGTATACTTATTTTTGGCTGTACACTGAAGCCTAAGTCAGTGTTCCTTAATTTATAGCATATCCTTGATATATGGTATATATCCTGTTAAACAAAGGAATGTGTTCATAACCTCTTCCATAGACAAATTATAGCACAATTTGAATGTCTGCATTTGAAAAATCCCTTTGCTGTAGCCCACGTAGGACATTCAGTTCCTCTGATCACACTCCCATGTGGGATCTGGGTAGCTGTGCTGCAATGGTAAATCCTGTGCTTGCTTTATGGAATAAGCTCGATTTTTAACTTTGACAAATGAAAGGTGAAAATTTTTTCCTGTGCTTACAATCCTTATCTTTGGCTTGCAAAAGGAGAAACAACCAAGAAATGATGAAAGCAGGAAAATCTGCTGGATTCCAAAGGTATTACTGCCAAGAACCTAAATACGTAAAACACAGACAATGAATAGCCAAGGACATATTTTTGTAACTTGCATCACTCCAAATTATTTCAAGTGTCTTTATTTTTCTATTATTAGAAGCTTGGCTTCTGTAAAATATTGTGAGATGAAAATATTGTTTCTACCAAGTAACTATAGGACATATATAATTACCTAAAAAATCTTATTATTTTGATGAAAATGTGCAATAGCCGTAACTATATATTGAGATATGTAAGTTCTTATCATACATATAAAGAAACTTAATTTTTGCTAGGAGTTGGGGTATTTAATTCTATTTCCACTCCTTTCCCAACAGACATTTTCTCATTCAGTGCAGGCATGTACAAACAGCATAATTTGGACTAAGAGATATTTGCATACTTGGTTAAAAAAACTTTGGGGGGGGAAGAAAAAAGAAAGCAGGGGTGAGGAAAATCAGAGAACAAGAGCATAGAGTCCTGTAATTCCAGGGAAAAGGGAAGTCAATTCTTTGAGGATTGGAGAAAGCTGAAGAAGGAATAGGAAGAATCCCCAGATGTAGTCAAGAGAAGTCCTTACAAGACTAAAACAAAAATTTCAAATGTTAGCAATTACTTTCAAGGTGTTATCAGCCATCACCGGTGTGTTGTCATGGGGAGAAAAAGGCGTTGCAGCATCAAAGGAAACAAGGAATCTAATGAAGAAAGAAATTAAAGGAGTAATTTGCATCTATTTGGTGGAACAATCTTCAGAGGCACTTTTGTTAATTAGAAGGTTTGAGCTGCACATATTAGAGTACTGAGAGGCTGGTGGAAGTCTCCAGACATGTTTCAAGGCAGAAATTTGTATGGTCACGGAACATTTCTATAGCATCACAATTTATCAGTGAATTGAGTTATTTTTTCCTTCATCACTTGAAATTTGACAGTCAGAAGGGAAAATGACCAGCTGCTTGCAGGAGCCTGTCTCTCTAAGCAAACATAATACTTAAAAGCTCATATTTTCTTCCAGAACTTTTGATACTCCCTCTATCCACTGGGGTGTGACTATGAGTGTCCCTAGTCTTAATTGTGATCGTTTGTTCTTCTTGTGTTGTGGGTTTTATTAATTTCTTATTATGGTTTTGTGAGGTTTTTTGAGGTCTACACGTCTGTTCTGAAAAAAGTAAATAAATAAAATATACATAAAGGGAGAAAGAGACTAAATCCCTGCTCCACTAAAAGTAATGAAGACAGAACAGCAATCAAATTTAGCATACTTTCTGGTAGAGTTCAAGGCTTCAGATGTTAATCAGGTGGATTTTTTTTATCATTAACATCTAAAACTTTAAATGATGGAAGCTGAGTTCTTAAATCCATGCACATTTTAGAAATAAGAAAAAGTCTTGATTTATCTAGACTTCTTTACATATAACAGATTTGAATAAAACCAAATTTGTTATTCTACAGATTTTTTTTAACCATAGCCATAGAACTTTTCATCCTTTGTACAGGAACTCCCTCAGTCTGAATGCTTTTTCCTTCCTTTCTACCTCTTATTTCCTTCATCTGGGACTTTCTCAGGTCCCCACATTCTCTATTCCCTGGCTGTGTCTCCTGCTTCAGAATATTCTATGTTCCTGCCCCTTTACTGTGCGCCCAGCTCTGTTCCTTTGGTAGATAATTGCCTGCAAACATTTCACCCAAAAACAATTGCTTCCCATCCAGTCTCACATCCTTGCTGGAGTCAAACTGATTGAGAGCCTAAAATTATCCCTGAGGTCAACTCCACTGGCATAAATATAGGGGATTTTACTCTATGCTTTCCTTTCTATCACTTTTTTTAAAATTTCAGTCTTATGTATGTTTTCAAAACATATTTTCATTGAAAAGTATGAAAGCAAAAGCTCATTCATTCCCTTTGAGTAAATACCTATTCTTTGCATCCAGCAGCTGTTGCAAATATAAAAAACTTGTTCTGAAATCCAAACAAGCACCCTGCTTTCACAGCTTATTTGCTTTTCCCCTCATTACCGATCTTTTGCTGTAACCATGGATCTATCTGTAATGACATGTTTTGTGTGTACTAAACTTTGTATTGCTGAAAAAGCATTGACCAAACTTGCCTGGAAGTCTCAGATGAAGACTGCTTAAAGGATGTGGCTGAAACAAAAAGGTGTTTCTACCATTTCATGAATAAATCATCCTAAGTGTAAATTGTGACCATTCCTCTCTCCATCTGAACAATTCAGGTTTTTCAGAGAGCTGCTTTTATGTAAGATTAGAGAGCTGTCTCCATGACATGATGCTCTGCTTCTCTTCACCATTAGTTGGGCGTTAGTTGTTCTGGCTGTAAATAGACAGGCACAGATGGTACCACGACTCTCTGAGCCTCCACACATCTTGCACTGCAAGGATTTTTGTTATTCTTGCTATGTCTCTAGCAGCTCCTACTCTTTCCTAACAGTTTGTTGAGAAGAAAAATGGAAGGCTAAAGAACAATCAGTCCCTTTTCTCTTTAGGATTGCTGAAGTCTTTAGACAGGACAGCAGCATTCATTTTTACTTTTTGTCTTTGCTAGGGAAACCCAGCCATGGGCTCATCAATGAAGCAAAATTTCTGCCATCTTCTTTGGGTGAAGTTGGTCATTCCCAAGACAGCTGAGATGCCTGAGACAGACTGGATGCCCCAAAAGCATTAAATTGTGAGACTCAAGTGGTACATCCTCTCTCAGCTCCTCACAGCTCTGATCACCACAGTTAAAGCGCCATGACAGATAAAAGAGAAGCTGGTATCTCGAAAGACTGCCTCAGTGTACAGGAATAGCTTTTGCAGGTAAACAAGAGGGAACAATTAGCAATGCTGAACTTGGAGAGAGCATGGATAAGAAGGATGTGACAGATTCACATTCCCCACTCCTCATGTCTGCCATGGAGAAGGTAAAATGACCCTTTTTTACAGTCATAAAATAAAAGAACAAGATGTTAACTTAAAGGCAACAAATTTGAAATCTGATAAAAGAAACTCAGTTTTATTGAAAGTACAGTTAACCTGATGCAATAACTATTGAAACCAAGAACTTAGTGAAGCTGCAATAACGATTAGATGTTTCTATATATTAATAAAATATCAATTTAATATTTTTTCTGTCCCATCTCATGTAAGGTTTTAATCTTCTGTGTCTCTAGAGAACTCAATTTACTAACAAAAAGATAAGAAGTAGTCTTCTGTTCTATGAGCAGTTAAATCTACTATTTGTTTACTGCTTGGTTTTTTATCATCTTCCTCTACAGTCTTGGGGAATGGAAGAATCACTGACATGGTAATGGGTGGACCATTCACCTGCTCCTTGACAGCAGCTCCTGCATTTCCACCTGTGAAGCTATTAACAAGAAGAAAAGTGATAAAGGTGATTCAGTGGGTTTGTGAATGGCTCATCTCACCCCTGGGTCTCATATTTGTTATTTAAATCTGTGTAACATTTTTGGGAGGACTATGATTTTTCAGATACACTAACGCCACTGGAGTAGACAGATTAATAATAGCTGTAGATGGAGAGCAAATTTCTCTTTTTCCACCCCCCTTCCTCTAAAGAAAGACATTGAAATAGCAGCAATGCAGCTGTGAGCTTGGTGTGGTGAAATACAGACCCAATCCACTGGGTGTCATGGCCAGGGGATGGTTTGCTCCCTCTTCATGCACCTCTTTGATATGACTGCAAACTCATCCACTCACCCACTCATCCAGTCTAATAATACAGCTTATCTTTATCCAGGCACTGTGGCAAGACAAGAAAGCCCTCCTTTCACAGGTAAGCGCACACATGGGCACTGGCCATGCTCTCTGGCTGGTCCCCAGAGACCTGTGAGTAAGCAGGAGCGGTGTCAGAGCCTGGACCACCACACACAGGGCTCCTCTTAGCCGTTGCTCTGCCCTGCTCAGAGGAGTTTATCTACAACTGTATTTATCACCCCATCAAAGCCCTGTCTTAATCAAGGTGACAATATCCTCCTACGGGCTTGCAGGAGAGGAGAGTGTGATGAAAATATTGAGAGAAGGAAGATCACGGCTCACCTCTCTTTAATGATTGATTTTCTGAAGACAGTCCATCAAAAGGGCTAGACACCCAAGTGATAGATGAGTTTCCTAGAATTTCAGCGTTTCAACAAGAAAAGGAAAAAGCACCTTAATATTGAATAGAAACTGTGACTGTCATGTCGAAATAAATCTATGACAATCTGCAGAGGAAGCAGCTGAAGGCATGAAAAGCCTGATGAGATTATAAATAATATCATCTATTGCGTTACACCGTGCTCACACAATTTATGTTTCCTCAGCTACTCAGTATAGACTGCTATCAGTTCACCCCTTATCTGCTGCAGACTTTTGCAATCTCTTGGCTCCCCCACAAATGAGACAATTTGGATACTGACATGTAGAAATAGGAGGTGTCTCATAGCGGATGCCAATGTAAGTGGCAAATCTGGGTGAAATCCTGACTGCGTGAATGGCTCAGGATATGCCAGCATGTGTTGGAAAAGACAAGCAGAGTTGCAGTTCTTTGAAAATGTGAAGACAAATAAATATATAATTCACTTGATGGAGTCACCAAGCGGTGATGACTGAAGACTGTAGAGCAGTTTTCCTGGTAGCTGGCTTGTTCAGGCTTTTCTGTGTTCGTTATCCTGGAGACTGTGCAGGCATTCCCAGGGAAGCTTGCAGACGTCCTGCTGCAGAATGCAGGATATGGTCAATTCATCCGTGCTTGGTGCATTCCTCTTAAAACCATCTGCCTTCCTAGAACATGTGCAATAACTAGACATGTGCAATTAGGATCAATACAGAACTGCAAAGGGAAATTTATGGGCATCAGCATCAAGTGCCACCTAAAAGCAATGCTTGCAGATCTGTGAGACACTCGTGCTCTCTTGCTTGGCTGTCTGTCTCACCAGCATGCCCGAGCTTGCCGTTCAGAGTCGGACAAAAAGCCTGGCATCCACCATGCAGCACCACAACAGGGTGAGCCCCCAAGGAGGCTTGCTTTGGAAGCTGCTATGGGGGTCTTTAATAATATTTCCCATTTCTGCCAACAGAACACCATGTTCCGACGATGAATAAAGCAGTTAGAGCCAGGTCCTCGTCTGCCACTTAAACCCTAATGCTTTGGCGCTGAAGCGAGCTGCTTGCAGGAGTTGCTAGGTAACTGTAACCTGCTCCCAGCTTATGTGAGCCAGCGAGATACTTCTGATGATGTCATGATTCAGATTTGTATTTCATCTCTTAAAAGAGTTTTCTCTCCATTTCTACAAGAACAGGTGAGTGGGGAAGCTCTTCAGTGAGGCACAACTACTCTGGCCCAGCATGCTTATGCAGCTTAATTTCACTCTTGCAAACACCATAATAAAGCAATATTGACCGTGGCTTTTCAAAGTGTGATTTTAGGGGAGAACTTACAGCTTCAAACCTCTTTTATCTTCTAAACACCAATTCACTTGAAATACAGGCCTCTTCATTGGCTATTTCGCAGCCTTCGTTGGCTATTTCGCAGCCTGCTTACTTTCTGCTATTAGTAACATAGAACAGGAATTTTGTGATTATGCTTTTCAAGAACACAAAAATCCAAGTACTACGTGCCAGATATGGACTAAATCTGGGAGTTATGGTCCTTCCAACGTTAACTATGTGCCTAACTATAATATTTATTACAAGGAGAGTCTAGTTATGGCAATATGTGACATGACAAGTGTGTGTAGCACATCACTAACAAGGGAGATGGAAAAAGCTTCTACACCACAATGCTTTCAACATGTTGTAGTGAGTATAGGGTTGATGAACAGGAAACCCCAAAACTGTGGGAGATTTAACAAGCCAGGACTTGAGAGACTTCAGCCCTAAACCTAGGCTGAATAAAGACTACAAAGTGCATGTGCTTCCTCATTCCTAAACGAAGAGGGGATGCACTCCCACATCATGGGGAGTCTGAAGGCTTTTTAATGGCTCTCTGCCCATATGGGAAGTCAGCATATGAAGACTGATCATGTGTGTGTGTGTGTGTTTGACACCCACTGGGGCTCTGCAGATGCATTTCTTATTTCTCCTGGTTCCTTCCCCCAGCCTATCAGTGAGAAACCTGTGTTTCTCCCTGAAACACATCCTCTGCTTTGAGATCCCCTTGGGTTGGAGAGTGTTCTGTAATCTCTGAATAGGCCAGTTTGCCAGGAGCATCAAACTGAAGCAGTAGTTGGTGCAAGCAAGGAGAAATCAAACCCTGTATTTCCTGTCCTCTGCTTGTAACACTCATGCATCCTCTGTGAGCCACTGCCTTTATCCCTGACACTCCTAACTATCTATTGGCTTTTCTTTCCCTGCTTGCCTGTCTGATTTGATCTTCTTTCTCTTTATTTCTGTCTCTTGCTGTCATTCTCCCCATGTGTGCTGCTCTTCCCCACGTGTACGAATCCCTAATCAGCGCAGAGCTCGGGTCCCAGGCATGTGCTGTGCCCGGCTGCTGCGACAATTAGCTAACATTTGGAGAGTGCTATGTCTCCAGCACGCTATTTTAAGAGGCGCAGTCTTGATCACATTTACGGGTCTACCTGGTAGAAAAGGAACTGAGACAGAGCATACAGCTGACATTCCCTAAGCTCTGGATGAGCGCCAGTGTTAAATGTACTGCCTAGCACAGGGAGGACCATTTTCTGCAGAGAGAGGTGTAGCAGGCACTCATTAGGACAGTCAGAGTCCAGTGGGAAGGATGATATATCTCACTGTCAGCAAGTGCCTTGGTATCTTCACCTACCCAGGGTGATCAGACAAGAAACCCCCCTCCCTCACAGATGAACCACAGGAACCTATTCTTTGTGTCACTTCCACAGAAATCACTGGGATTATTTGCAGAAATATGCATTTTTCTCCCCTGCTTCATGGTATGATGCCTCTCCCAAAACATAATACATTTACTGTCATGGCAAAAGAGCAGAGCAGGAGCTGCCAGTCCTCCAGTAACCATCTTGTTCTTCCACCTGCAATTTTTTAACTAGTTGAAAGCATTATGTAAATGGGAACAATTAAAATTGCTGATCCCATTGGGACACTTTTCATGTATATTTCACATACTGATACATTCTGCTACATCTAATTTACGACCAAGAATCTATGCAGAATTAAGTGACTGAGATTCCTCATTCTTCACGTTTTCATTTTGATTTCTGCTTGATGCCCTGTGTACTCTGATGTTCAAACCACAGATTAACACACACTTCACAAAGCTTCCTGGTATTTCTAGAAAGTACCCAAGCTTTTTGTACAGCTACCCAGCAATGGCAGAGCAGAGGGCTCCAGAGCTTTACAGAAATGATCAAATATATAACTTGAGGCATGTCAGTTTGCATATCATTAAAACTTGGAACTAAAGATTTTATGATTTTCAGAAGTGAAGTAAATGAAGATGAATGTAAGAAGTGAGCCAAAATGAGGATTAAAGTATATCCTTCTCTTAATTACCCAACATAATCCTGTTATTAATAAATGGCTTAAGTGCCAGGTTAAAAGATGTCAATTACCAAGAAAACTGGTAATCATCTATTGAGTTGTCTAAAAAACCAGCACTTTCCAGTAACACAGTGTAATATTTATGAGTTATGACTAGCAGTGATACTTTCTCAAGGCAGATGGTCAGACTATACATAAAATAAATCAGACAGCAGTACTTTTGGAAGGTGCAATTAAAGACCACCTTTAAAATCTCATGACTTTCCAATGCAATCATTTTGAGGAATGAAGTTCTTCAGTGCTTAGTTCCTTCCCAAAGATCATTCCCTTTAGATGCTCACAATCATTCTAGCTTCCTATCTACATTTGAAGAACACATTCCTTAAGCATACTGTTCTGTATGATTAACAGAGGTATTGCCTGATAAAAAAGTATGGTGATTCAGGATGAGGGGCAGATTTAAGGGGGTACATATAACTCAGCAAATGTTGTGGGCCAACAATAAATGCTTCACTGTATGAGTTGATGATTGCAACCTGAGACATCGACTGGGGGAAAACATTTTTTGCTGAAGACCATTTTTTATGCTATTTTGTCTTGAATAATCTGATTTTTCTAAACAAGAGACATGTTAAGAAATGTTCATTACAACACCACAGATATTGTAAGCAGTGTTTGAGTACCCTTTCTTGGGATTAAGGTTTTGAAATATTTCTCCCACGGTTTGTATTCTGTTCTCATCTCAGTGTTCAGAGACAGCTTGCAGAAACAGTTATAATTTATTATGCTCTAAAGAAAACAGTTTACCCAGACGAAGACATATTAAGATCAGCTGGGCTTTAATAGTTCAGCTTGTGTTTGCGTAGTGAAAGTTAGTTACATTTTGGGTTTTTAGGAAAACCCATGGTTGCCCTGGCCCATGAGGCATGATTTTCAGCATTTCTGTGGCAGCTGTCCCCCAGTGCTAAGGACTCGAGTCAGATCTCCTTAGGCATGGAGCAGTTCAGCCCTGTTCTGTTCACTTATAACAAGGAGACTGGAAGCATAATAAAAGGTGCTTCTCCCCAGCCTCCATGGATACTTTACACTTCCAGAAAAATGATTCTGTGTGATTAAAACAAAGGTAGGTGCCCTTTATACCAGCTCCAAAGGTTGTTCATGGCTGTTCATTCACTAGCAAAGCTCTTCCAAACAAAGCTTTTCCAAAGAGGTAGGCGTCCCCCAACATCAATCCCTCCAGGGAGCTGAAAAGCAGTGGCAACTTGGAGATCCCCCCAAAGATTCCAGCAGCCACTGCACAGGGCTGAGGCTTGCACTGCCAAGCACCCTCCACAAAGACAGGATGGGCATGCCACGCTGCTGCCACTGCTCCTCCAGGCAAGTGCCACTGTTGAAGTTGCCTACTGCCTCTGAGGAAACCATCATCAGTTGCATTTTATTTTTATATCCTGAACTCCCATCTTTACACTGATAAGGGAACAGCTGCCTCTAATCTCTCTTCTAAATCCTGAGCCTGGTATGGCAACCTCTTGGGCATCATGGATGCTACCCTTAAGATGCCAGTGAGACACAAATGCCAGCTATCATCCTTATGGCAGCTATGGGTGGCACTAGTTGTGGGTGTTTTTTTGCTGCCTGCCTAATTTTCTCAGTAGCAGTTGGGTTGCAAGAGTCAGAGAAAATCTCTGCAGTCACTTCTCTTGCTAAAGGCTGAGATTCACTGACCAGCACGCAGAGAGTAGTTTGGGGCTGCTTTGGCATTAAAGGTTTCATTTCCAGAGATTGTCACACGGTGATACAAACTGCCAGGGAAATTTGAGCACAGATGATTAATGCATAGTAAGGTAACCCATGGACTAGCTGAGCTGCTGTTCCTCCAGAAAGGCTGCCTTGTAATAAATAAGTCATTTTGATAAGAGCAGTGAGACACTATGGTCTTGGAGGTGCCATGGTCTGAGTTCACCATAGCCATAAGAAATGTGAAGGGAGGATTTCTCAGCAGGATAGGCAAAATGCAGTTTTCCCACTATGGATGAGATTCAGCAAAGACAGCAGAGGTGAGGCAATGAGAAGCTGTTCTGCTCTGTAGACCTAGTCCTGCAAAGAAAATAGTCTCCATACACATCACCCTCCTGGTATAATCTCCCTTTTGGAAAGTAAAGAGGGGACCTGCATCTCAAGTGATTGCAAAAATGTAAAAACAGATCTATCATGTGGAAATTCTTCCTCTATATATTGGGGAAAAGCTAAACACAGGTAAAAGAAAAATTATTTCCATCTTCCCTGAGATTGGTAGGTAAGTATTAAAAGGCATTTTCTCTTCTTTGACTAATTTTTAGCAAAAGAGAGGAATTCCAAAATCTTGCCCACCACATACTTTTTGTGTGGGTCAATGGAGGCAATGGTGAGTAAACCTAAACTCCTTTGATTGAATCAATGCCTGGAAAAGAGATGGGGAAATGTATAGAGCAAGTGAGGTACAAGAAACTGGAAAGAGATAATTTTCTCTTTTTGTCACAAAGAGGAGTTTTATAAAAGGCTCTGCAGTTGGTGCTTGTAGCCAGATAAGATTTTATACATATTCTTTGTGATGGTGGTGAATTGCATGGTCAGAAGAGATCCTTTTCCATATATGCAATACAGAAGTCTTGGAAGGAATATTTTGGTTAAAATTCCTGGAGTAGTACTAAAACTGCAAGCTGGCAGCATGTCTTCAGAGTTAGTGGTTTGTTGACTGAATATTCCTCTTTCAGGAAAGCCTGGGTGCTGAACAAAGACCAGGCATTCCTTGTGTTCCTGGCTATGAACTATTTGCTCAGATATGGAGGGGTCATTCTCATGAGCCCTTTTGCCCGCCCTTCACTCCACAGAAGATACAGTATGTTAAAATGTGAGATATCTAAGTGATAGCAAATATCAAGAAGAGAGATTCATGCTTAAAAAATAAATTCTTCTCCTGACTTAGATTCACCAGCCTTCTAGTCTGAGTCTACAGCCACTTTACTGCTGGTGTTCAGCAGTTCCTTTGAAGATGGTTCTTTTATACAAACAAATATGTGCACAGATATATACAGGGAGACATCTACAAACACGTGCAATTCACTGTAGTGACAGAGGATATAATTCAAATGGCATGAGGAATGTTGAAATTATTTTGCAGAGAAAAGTGCCATAACTTCAGCCTCATAAAATTCCAACACATTTCACATGGCCTCAGTTGTTGTTTAGTAACTCACAATATGAACCCTTTTAAGAAGTTGTAAAGAAGCTATTTATCTCCTTTATCAGAGTAGGTAACAGAAATTCAAGTAGCTTCCATCCCTGCATAAGCAGGGCACCAGTCCATTCCTGGCAGCATAACCCTGAGATTCCTAGTTTTCCTCAGGGCCATGCTCCAGTGATTCATCCACAGTGTTCAGTCCATCCTACCTCCCTTCTCTCCCAGAGTCATTAGCCATTCTGCTCTATTGTAGGCACAAAGGAGCTTTCCACCCACCTACACTAAACCTAAAAAAAGCCAACAGAGCCTTTGGGCCATGTATTTTCTGTGCTCAAGCTACTGATTTGTATAAACACGTATTAGTTTTATCTCCTCTGCCAGCAGATTGTGCTGCTGAAAGTTTTTAATATTTATTGTGCTTGTACTGGGAGTGGTTCTGCTCACCTGTGGTATCCCAAATATATCTCCTCTGTATCCTTTCCCATTCTGGTCTTGCTTTCCAGAATGGGAAAGGATACAGAGGAGAGCAACTAAGGAATAAATTTCACAGGCACCTTCCACTAAATGAAGGTTGGATTAAAAGGGAAAATGCCCAACCTGTTGAAATGGAGACAGGAAAAGAAGTGAAGTTTTCCTTCCATCACCCTGTGCTGAGCTCTGTAAGGGAAAAGATCTCAGTGACTGCTGGCAGAATTCTGGAGCTTCTGTCTCATCTTGACCTTCCCTTTATTACTGTATGCAGATTATTTTTCTTTAGACTTAAACAGTGAGTGAAGGTGGGAAGAGTAAATGAAGAAGAAAAAAAGAAGAGGAGCAAAAAACCTGAGTTTTCTTATTCTTGCTCCTGGGCTTTGTCTATTATTCTTAAATCACCTTGGAATTAAGCCTCTTTAGAGATATGAAAAATATCTTCCTCAGACATAATTTAATAATTTTCCCCTTTCTCTTATATTAGTAAATCCCTCCACATACCTTCCTCTGCAAAGCAGAGCACTCTGAAATACATCACCTGGGCTAATACTTTATTTTTAACTGCACTGGTCATGCTTGGGTACTCTTGGTTCCTACTCTTCACAAGTTTGTAGTTATCCAGGAATATTAAAACACAAATGCAAAAGCCTTTTAAATCAGCACTGTAGTCCTGATGTCTGAGGACAGTCAAAACCTCAGTTCTATTTACCTGCTTCTCTCTTTTTTCCTCAACTTGTTTACACCATTCTTTTTCTACAATATACTTGCATAGCAAAGACTAATCTGAAATCAGGCTTCTTCATCAAGTGTAGCCTTTCACTATAAGCATGTCCAGTTAGAGCTGTGCTGTCCTTCTGGCTGCTTGATTGCCCATCTCTGAAAGCTTGTAGCTACTTCACTCAGCTTCAACAAGGGGAAAGTTGACAGCAGGCCCTTCAAGACCCCGTTCTGCTGGCTTGCAAGGTAGTTCTCTAAGAAGCAAAAGCGTTTATTTTGTCTCATTATAGTCATTCAAGAAGGAAAAGAAACCAGAGGGTGTCTATCTGTGCCAGCAAAGAAACATCTCTCTGATAAGTAAGCAACTCATTAATTTCCATTTGAATGTTTTCATTTCCCAATTTTGCTTCTGCCAGCTACAACTAAGTAGAGAAAGACGGAGTTGAGCTGTTTATATGCAACTTAAGATGGATGCCCAAGACATGGTTTTCTTAAATAATTGTTTTGTATTGCTGTCTGATTTTCTACTGAACAGGCACAGTTATTCAAAGCTGTGATATTCACACTTTTTCTTCTGTTCAGTTCCAGGAAATTTGTATTATGAGGGTTAGACATTCTGCCATCTGCAATACAGACATTTCTATCAGAGGATATGGCCAGGAAAATGTACTGTTTGTAAGTCATTTCTTTTAAAAATAAGTACTGTCTCTTAAAAGTAAAATGGGAGAGTGACATGTAGCTCTAAAACTAATCTTCTGGTTAGTAGCAGAAAATAACCCACATCAGTGACTATCTGTAAGGCAAATAGCATGGGCATGAAGAGAGATACTGTTCCACTTCTAGTACAAAAGCAACTTTTTAACTTCTGTTCCACAACAGTGCTCAGACCATTGGCTGGGACCAATTGGCTGCCAATTCTCAAATAGCCCCTGGAGGGTCTCCAGCCCAAGGTTCCAGCTTCATTCACCTGTGGAGGAGTGTGAACCTCCCCTTTGTTCACATGGCAGAGAGAATATGCAATTGCAAGGCGCCAGGGAAGAGCACAGACATTCAGTCTACTAAAATGGGAAGGGCAAGCCAGCATGGGTCAGATTAAAGGTCAGGATCAGAGAGTTTCCTTATCCCACAGAAACAACCTGCGGGCAGGCACAAGCTTTCATATGTGCCCCTGAATGAGGCACAGACCTTCTATGACAAACTGCTAACCAAGGGAGTAAACCAGAGATTATAATCAGTAAAACAATGTATGACAGCTCTTCTTGTGTCTCTCTTAGCACTAGGTTTTTTTTATGGCACCAAGAGAAAAATAAACTGACATCAACTCCATAATATACTTGCTCTAATGAGAGGGCTTTTGTCACTCCTAGCTGCACCCTTGCTTTAGCTTCAGACAGGGTTGTTACCTTTGTAAATACTGCTTGGGCAGTAGTGCATTAGGCACAAACAGGAACTACCAATTATCATCCTTTCCCACAAACACACAAAGGGAGGAGAATTTTGTCTCTTCTGTCAGAGACAGGCCACAAAAAGATCACTGAGAGGGCAAGAGCCCTGTGGCTGGGGGCAGAACTAGGGCAGAAACCTCTTATAGAGGCAATAAAAAGTTCAACTACTTATAGTTTGGGAAAGTGGTAACCCAATAGACCACTTAACCCCCTACTTCTACTGTTTTATTGAGTCATTAAGTCTTAATGTGACAAATGAGTGAAAACCTTTATTTGCAATAATGCCCAGTATCTGGCTGGTCTGAGGGAAACAACCAGAGAGGTCTTTTAAGGCTCTTGTTCGATTGTAAAGCAGGGGGAACCTTTTCACTAGAAATTATGGCTTTCTAGTGGGCCACCACTTAACATGTGGCAATTTGTACTTTTAGATCAGAGAAATAATAAGTACTGGCACTGAAAACAGAGAAAACATCTTCCCATGCCCATATATCTCCCTGTCCCATTGGCAAAAGCTCAAGGACAGTCCTTTGTCCACCCTCAGTCAGCGGTCAGAGTGACATTTCTGGAGTCTTGTGCTGCACAAAGTCCATATAAGAAAAACAATCCTCTTGTCTTAGCTAGTGGGAGAGCACAATGTAAAGCACTCCCCTGCTTTCTGAGAGCAGGACACACACAGGCTGACTCAATTTCCATCTTCCAGATTGTCATTCTTACACATATACAGCGCTAGGGCCAGTTTTCACACCAGGACTCAGAGCAAGCTCAGGGGAATCTGCTGAGCAGAGGGCACAGGGGAGCCATTCAAGAGGCACTGTCCTGCAGTGATTTGAAATCAACAGGAACTTATCAGGAGAACATAATTTGGGGGCACATGCATGATGCAGTACAGGAGAGAGTTAGGAGAAGTTTGTGGGAAATTAGCAGAAGAAAACAATGATTGATTTTTAAAAAATAATTTCTTTACAACGAGATGATCTAATCAAAGAAAGTGGTAAGAAATACTGGCCTTTTGAACCCAGCAATTGCTCTGGGAGAAAAAGACTCTGCATTGGCTGAACCTGTTCTCCATCCCCCCAAAAAACAGAGCTCTGAAGCAGCTCTTTCATAAATATTTCTGTACAGCTTGCTTTGCAGCCTGCAGGTTCAGGCTAGTTTTGTGGCCATTCCTGTCCCTAATGGCCTGATTCACCACAGCCCCTGTAAATAAGTAAGAAATATTCTCATGGGGAAAATGAGGTCTTGAAAAAGGCTCTGAATACACCAGATAAATCAGCAGTAGTGTTGGCATTGCATAAAGGGCAGGGTGAATAATAATAGCAACAAAGAACTCCCAGCATCCTTAAAAGGTGGCAGGGGTTAGGCTTTGCCATCAAGACAGTTGTTCAGGAGAGATTTACATATTTTGAAGGAAAGCTCAGTAGGGCAATCCTGCAGGGAGCTACCAAAAGGCTCTGTTTCAGCTGCAGCCCTGGGTGTTGGGCTCTGGCTGAGGATGCTGCCACAGAGCATGGCCTCTTCAGCACTTCACTCATCTCCAGGCATACACATCCAATAGTCCAACATCCTATTGCATGTGCTTCAATCCATAGTGGTGGGCTGTGAAAACTGAAGCCTCCTCCTCAGCAGTTTGTAACAGGTTGCCTCCAGGTACCTGTACTCTGGGCAAGCTCTTGCTTCCCTCTCTGGCAACCGCTTTGGTCATTTTCACCTCAGTGAGTGACTACTTTTCCTTTGAAAATTCAAGCCAGGTACTGGAAGCTCCCACCATCCAACCTCACCCTCCACACTCGTGTCGCATGCAGCATGTTGCCTGAACTTCCTTTGAAGACCCACCCATGTTCCTGCTGGCCACTGTATTCCCAGCAAATTCTCCCTGTGCTCTCCCTGTATTCTCCCTGTGTCAGGGAAGCCAGAGGGGAAGAAGAGATTACCACAGCCATCTTCACTGTGCACTGGCCCTTTGGAGTCTGGACAGACTGCAATATTCTCAAACATCCTTGAATTCTTTTTTAATTTCTTCAACAATTAATTCTTGGTCTGTATTCTGACTCACTGAGTGCTGTACATCTCTTAAGTCATTCATGCTAATGATCATCTCTGGATTTTATAGCTAGTAGTGGTGAAAGATGAAAGCCCAATATTGCCTATTATACTGGGGCTACAGTCAGATATTAAAAGCAAAAACCCCTTCAAGATGACATCTCTTGTAGCCAAAGTTCATATATTCCTTCATGAAAATTCAACTACACAAAAAAAAGACTTTGCAATAGATGGAGGATGATTCACACTTAAATATACAGCTGAAAGCCACTCAAAATTCTCTCTTTTCTCTACTTCCTGCTGTTTTGTGAGTCCAGCGAAAGAAGAACTATGTTCAGTGATAATAAATCTCCATTTTTTCACCTTGCCCTTCAGCATTTCATCAGAGATAACAGTAAAATCTGTGCTCTTTTGACATCACACAAATAGCATTCTGTGGCTCTCTTCTCTCTCCAGCCTGCTTTATCTTTCACTGCTCAGCAAATCTTCACACAAAACTAATGTTTAGCTGCAAAAAAAGAAGGATATGGAGGATATGCATGAACACAGAAAGTAGAAACACTGCTGCTGAATGGCCCTTTTTTGGAAAAATTGGCCCCGTTACAGTGGTTAGTGAACAGCTGCTTCCCAGCTGAGATTTATCAGCTAAGGACAAGGTGATACAAAATTTAGCAAAATTTAGAGAGCTGTGAAAACTGGAGGGCTTCTTTCTGGCCGTACATTGGCAGTGCATGAAGCCTGAGCTCTTGCACCCCAGAAAAAGGTGCCTGTGTGTCTGTAAGTAGCAGTCCTACTCCCTGCAGCTCCTACTGGGAACAATCTCCGTGCCCTGAAGGGATGATGCTAGTGAGTGCCAACTAGAAGAAGAAAGCAAAGCAGAAGGCCTGAGGCAAGTGCCCAGATTGATGTCTAGCACAGTCTCCCGTATCACTGAGCTGCAGAAGTAGGTTAGAAACTCGAGAGAGAGAGACTGTAGCATTTCTATCCAAAATAGCAAGTGCTTCCTTGGACAATCCCTGACTTAGAGCTGCTGCCTACCGATTTCTCTTGGTCACTTCAGTCCCATGGTTATTTAGGCTAACATCCAAAGCCAATCTCTTTCTCCTGCTCCACCTATGCAATGCCTCAGGCTGAGGTGGAAGCTGGAAAGATACTTGGATCACAGGAGAGGGTTGGATGTACTGAAGTCATCACTATCTTCCCTTTCGAATGGCTGCAGCAGCAGAGTGAGGTAGGACCATCTTTAAATGGACCCATGTCATCTTAAGGTGTTTCTTGGAATTTGCTGTAATTCAGAATGAAGTAATTGCCAATTTGTGGGGGAAGATTAGCCTTCTAAGACACCAACACACCTCCAAAGCAGCCATGACTGGACTGAGCATGAGTGGGCAGCATACGACAGCAGGTTGTAGGAATGAGCTGGGGAGTATCACATTCGTGTAGCTATTCTATAGAAACCATGGAAGAGAAGAATTGAGGCTGGGACCCCACAGACAGAAGAGCCAATGGAGAGAAAAAGGAAGACATAAAAGACATTGCCCAGAATAATGTAGGACTAAGCTCTGTTTTGTGCAACACAAACATTTTGCTTACATTGCCAGTTGAAATGGAAGGTTTTGTCTGCTGGAAGCCAAGAGGCACTACCAAATATATAGGGTTTTTTCGTAATTATTATGCCATTCAGCTTTCATGTGCCCATGAGTTTAACATCAGGGTGTGATCCTCAGGAAGAATGTGTGATGGGAGTCCTACAAGGCTCCAGCCCAGAAATATGGTGGTGAGGGAAGCCATGCCAAATATATCACACCAAGCTTGGGAAGCAGGATGCCAGCCAGGAACATGAAAACTACTTTGAAGTTAAGTCCAGCCTTTCTTTCATGTCACAGAATCTTCTGGTTTCTGAGGTTTTTATGATTGCTCTGATAATTGAATGATTCTCGGTGGAAATAAAAATGTTATTTACAAAAATTCTTCCCAAAAAAGTGACAATTAACTGCCAGGTTTTTTTCTGCATCATACACTGCTATCACAACTACCAGAGCACTGATTAAAACCAGAGGTCACCCCTGCAGATACACGGGGAAAATCACTCCAGGTCTCTCGCAAATTGCAATTTCGCAAGCTGGCAACCCACCAAAGCACCCCAGCTCGGGTCTGGCCAATGAAAGCACAGAAGCAGCTTTTTCATGTGTTTCTCTACTAAAGTTTGGTGTTAATGGAACAGAACATTCCAATAACCTTTTACAAAGTTGGAACAACTCAATTCTTTGGGTTGGAAAGAGCCAAGCTGCATTAATCTGGTTACTGGGCAATAATTAATAAGTGAAAGGAGTGACATTGAAGGGAGAGAGGTGGTGGTTTAAAGTGTTTTCATGTAGCAGTTGGTATAAAAAGACAGAGGAGCTGAAAGGTGGGAGGTTTAGCTTGCTGACATGGGACAGACACCCACAAAGTTGTTGTTTCTCCCTTGCATGACCAGTCCCTGGGCCAGGCTGCACCTGCGCAGCTCCAGCACTATCATCCTGGGATGAGAGGGATATGTGGGGATGAATAATTCAGCTGCAAATCAGCTCTCCAACTGCACTGCATTTTTTTTTCTGGGTTGCTATTTTTAATTTAGATACTCCCACGTGTGTGTTTGGTGGATTAGAGGCATATGAGAAATAGAAGAAGGTGGCTGACGCAGGCAGGTAGCAGAGCCTGGGGGTGGCAGGGGTTGAACCCACAGAGGCCTATAGCAGGTCCAATGTCACCTTCCTGCTGAGGGCAGGCTCCTCTGAGCCCTACTTTCTTTGGTGGGAGCTCAAAAAGCTCAGCACTGCTTGCTTGGATTTATATCCCTGTGTTGGCAATCACAAAGAAACAATGCAGGTGCCTGTTCAGTTATACACACAGCTGTTTGTCAGGGTATCTGCGTTCAGTTTTGAGGTCTGCTACTTATCTCCTTTCCACAAACCTTGTAAATCCTCTCTCTTCAAGTTCCAGATTTATTAGTGGAGGATTGTTACCACTGCTTCCTTTGGTCTGCCTCACTTTCCTCTGGGGGAGAAACCATTGCTGCTTGTTCATAGCTACAGAATATAGCTATAAAAGAGGCTCAGGTGGGAGCCTCTCCCACTATAAGGTGTCATCTTCCTATTTATTTTTAATCACAAACATCAAAAGGAGAGAGTAATCAAAATGGTTTAAGAGGAAATAGAAAGGTTTTACCTGCAGCAGCTCAATGAGGAGATGAGGGACTGTAGGATACAATGGTGTAGAAATAGCTGCTTATTTGGGCAAAAAACCTATTGTTACACACTCCTCTTTGAGAGAATCCAGATTTCTGGAAGAGATTGGCTGGCATTTTGGTTTGTTCATTAGTTCCTACAGATAATAAAAACAAAGATCAATCCATAAAGAAAATCCTGTCGTATCTGAGAATCTTCCCTTTTCCCCTTTCTGTGCATACAGCGTCCAGTTGATTACTACTAATAACTGCTTTTACAAAATCTAGAGTGCTTTGGCAAATCCCTGGCTGGTAAAGGCATTCATGTCTTCCTGTGGACTCAAGGAAACATATTTAGAATAAATCACTCCTTGTTAACAGGTTATACAGAGTCTCAACTCTTCAGCTGTAAATCACTGGATATGGGGAACTTCTTAAAAATGAGATAAGAGGGAAGTATTTGAAAACAAAAAATTAATTAACTATTGTGAGATTATTCCAGAGATTATTGCCAGGGTTGTGGAAAGTGCCCATCCTTTCAAGGCATGATGCACTGTGCTACCCCTTCTCAGTACCTAAATGAAGGTCTAATTTATAAAAAGTCATTTACTTCTTAGTTGATTCTTGATCTTTGAGATCAAGAAAACCCTAGACTATTGCTTAATTATTCAATTCTTTGTCAGCTAAATCAGATGCTGCACACAGATGGTGGGGGGCTAACAGCAAAACAGAAAAGATAGTGATGCAGTAGCCGATGAAGAAGCCAACATCTTTCACAACAGAAATTTCATTACTAATGGTTCAGAAAGCCTGGTGGTCAGTTTTAGCCCCGCGGTATCCAGGAGACTGGGACAAAAAGCATTCTCAGTTATATTCTCTGCAGAAAGTAGGTAATTAGCCAAACAGCTGAATGTCTAATAAGCTCCATTTATCACACACCTTTGGCCTCCTGACTTCTGGAAAAACAAGCACCAACAAGTACACACCGCATGGTGGCTTCTCATACCAACATTTTACAAAGAGTATCTACAATTTTAAAACACAAAACAGCATGCCAGACAAAGGTTTCTCTTTCTTTCCTAAAACATTAATTTAATCTGCAAAAGCTACCCTTGCCTGCAGCCTCCAAACAGCAAGTCTACATTGAAACAGAGTATTGAAACAGAATCTGGCTCGAGATTTGGAACCCTTGGAGGCATTAAGGCAGGAATTAATTGCTTTATATCATTAGAAAGCCAAGACTATCTACTTTCCCAGGGAATATAAAGCATTCTGTTTGCAACTGGTACTTCACAAGACACTGAGCCAAAGCACTACCCCAGTGAATTTTGCACATGCACTACAGACCATCTTAGACTTTCTAAATTATTATCAAAAACTTGATATCAAAATTATTATCAAAAACTTATTTTCTTTTCTCTGATAGCACATCTAAAGGCAGATTTTTACCTACCTAATTCCCCATCAAGTCTTCCAGATTTTTGGGAAGTTGTTGGCATGTAAAATTTGCTTTCCAGTTCTTCTTCTCCAGTTTTGTTGAAGCTCAGATCAATAGAGAGACAGCCATTGTCCAACTTCCAACCTGTGAATAAGCCGTAGTACACTCACTTGGTAGACTTCTACCAGGAGAGCATGCTGTCAGGCACAACATGTCCTGCAGTGCTGAAACTGCTGCTGAATGATTGTCCACAGTGTCCTGTGGGAAATGCCCTGTGCTGGATTAACACCTCAGCCTCACACAGGCAAGTACATGTTTGAGTTTAAACCCTTGGTTTAGGACAGAAGTGAGAAGTACTTGAATGGAAGCCAGAAAGGAGTAAGACGTATTCCTTGATTCTTCTGTCACTCTTTATACAAACTAAGGGCTGTTTTCAATCCAGATACAGCAAAACACTCTTATAAAGAACAGGCACTAAATATCCTAGACAGGCCTTAAGAAATCTTACCATTATGTTCATGTAAAAGCATTGCTAATGTTGGCTGGTGATCCTAGTTGTCAAGCTACCTTTAAATCTTAACTCCTCTAGTGGGCTTTTGCATGTTAAAGAGTAGAAAACAATAGTTAAATTAACATAAGGTTAACAGTGTAAGTATTTGGTTTGCAAAATATATGTAAAAACTGCAAACATTACATGCTCTGCTTAGACTTCGGAATGTTAGCAAGAAAAAAATACATCCAAAACCCCTTTAGAAATAAGAATCAAAAGTAGGAATCTGATTGTATGAGTAATAGACAGAGTACCTGAATATTCTTTTGGTATTTTGTTCACTTTATGCAAAGTCTTTTTCACAAGTTCAAGCTGAACAAAAAAAACCCCAACAACAACAACAACAACAAAAAAGTGGAATGCAGCTCCTGAAACAACCCTGTACTCCTCATGAAGGACACAATGACAGGAAACACAAACAGGTGACCACAGCATCCCTCTGGGTCTGCATAACTAGAAGTGAAAATTTCCTTGCATTCCAGAATAAAACTTGGCATGGTTGAGTTTATTTATGGCAATGGAATCTTTAATGAGCCATACTCTCCAAAGAGACACTCTCAACTGTTAAAAGAAAAGTTGCACTCATTTAAAAAGTCCTATATAGTTGAAATAGAACTGCATAACATTTAAAATAAATTTTCCAATTTTAGCTGTATCATACAAATCTCAAACATCTTCTATTAAGAAGCAATATACTCTCCATTTTCTTATTCAGGTTTTGTGACATCTTCTCCTATAATTTCAGCTACAAAGAGAAAATGAGTGACAGGTTTCATAATATCAAATCCTGAAAAGGAGGTGTTAATTGGTATTAAGAATTGCAGTCCAGAGCATTCAAAAGTCCTATTTGTTATCTAAAAATTTAGAAGTAAGAGGATTTCTATCTAGCACCAGTGGATTGGATTTGAATAGCATATGCATCATAGCTATCAACAAAGACCACTCTATATAATGGACATAATATCTGTGTAGTTTGCATGGCATTAAATATATCTGTTGATGGTCACATACTAAATTAATAATTAATAAAATTTATTTTAAATTAATAAAAATTATTTTAAAAAGAAAAAGGAGAAAGAAAAATGTTAAATCATAGTAGATGATCATTAGGAAAGATCGCCAAACATCAAACAGCATCCACAATGTTTTACCAATCTTGTTTTGCTTCCTTTCCAAAGGAAATTAAATTAAAAATTCCTTTAACTGGACTCCAAGATGCAAATAGTACTAATGAAGAACATAAGGTATCTGCAATTGCATGAGATAGCAGGGGACCATAATAACATCATAACTCTCCCAGGTGTAATAATTGCAATATCCTAAAGCAGCAATACTCTCTCTGCTGGACTGTGAGCAAGCAGACCCCATGTGCATCATTCCTGACATAGTGGTTTGATGGGTCCAGTATCTAGTTAGTCTTGTGCTGATCCTGCTTGGGTTCCAGCAGCTCAATAGCCTTCACCATTCCCAGATCAGCAGCTAGGTTTGGATGAAACATCACACTTAATGTTTCATGAAATTCCTCATCTTCACTTTTCATGCACTGTTGCCTTTTCCACCTGACCATGCATCATGAGAAGCAGCAGATTGGTAAAGGAACATAAAATACTAATTTTAAAGTGCCAAGATGTCCTGCTGCTTTCACATCTTCACAGCAGTCCATGATGGCCAGAGGGCACAAGTGAGTGAGGTTGACAAAAGCTACACTTGGGGGAGGCCAGCTCCCTTCTTGGTCTCTTTCTGTAGTCAGTGGAAAGAGCAGGATCTGACTTAGGTACACTGTGTTGCCACTGGATGAGCTTTATCCCTTTGTGTAAAGCCCACCTCAGCTAAAACAGCCTCTGGTGAAAAATCCTCCAGCCTCACACCCAGAGTGGGCTCCACAGGGCCCAAGGTGGGATTCCCACACATGGCTCCTCACTGGCCTGGGACAGAGACACTCACAGTTTGGCTACCTTAGGTATAAAAAGGGCACTGTGTCCTAGCACAAGAAAACAGTTTATACCCTGAAGCACTACCTAGTTTATTACCCTGACTGCAAGGAGATACCATGGCTCAATTGTAAAAAAATGGTAATACAGAACAGCATTGAGTCACTACCCATCACCATCATTCCTGGGCTTATCTCATTCTTGAGTAAACAAGTGATTTTCTTTCATCAATAAAGTATGAATCAAGGTATATCCTGTGCTGAAATTGCATATCCTTTGCTTGAATTTTCTTTTGGAACAGGAAGGCATGGAACATCTCCTCCTGCTTGTCTCTAGCAAGTAATTTCAATGGGAGTAAGAAACGCTGAGCGAGCTTATCCGGTACATCTGGTATGCCTGCAAGCCATGCTGGCAGTTTTGCTGAAAAATGTGCAGAAGAACCTTCCCCCTGTTGGAATGTAAATCTTCATTTTTATAAAAGCATAACGAGTTTTGAAGGGGTAGCAGAAAGTGATTTACAGAAATGCCAACTTTGCGTTACATATCTCTGAGACATTCAGGATTCCCACTGTACTGCAGGATGGATAGCATGGCTGTATCTGCCTTACTTTGTGATGCCAAGCTAAATCCTAGCAAGCAAGGCTCCAGTTTAAATGTTATTTCCCAAAGTAATTTACAATTTTTCCAGGGAAATAGGGACTTGGGTGACCAGTTACAGTATTTGCAGAGGCCACCTGCATTACCAAACCTAGACCAGGCCCTGGCTTTCCACAGAGATTGTGCAGTTAATGGGCTCAATTTTGTCCTAAAACTTGCTAGAGTTATTGAAGGGAGGAAGCTGTTTCCAGCTGTAGTCCTCTAGAAGGTTAGAGGACTTCTGTGATCCAATAATGAGAACCTGCTCTTACTATCCAGCCTAATACGGTTACTTGTGTTTTTTTTATTTTCTTTAAATAGGAAAAAGATGGTACTAGGCTAACCAATATATTCTTAGAAAGAATTCAGCATCTTATCATAACCTTTATTTTTTAAATTAAGTAGCACTTCATGCCATCTCTCATATGACATGCTTTATGGTATCTCTGCACTTGTTGCAGATGAATTACTCTTTTTCAGAGGAATGTGGAAGCAGCTGTGTTGCAGATGTGCATTCACCCATGCCTTCTACAATGGAGCTTTCACTTTCTGCTGGAAATACCTTGTCTGTTGTATGCTATGGCCACAAACACCTTCTTCATGGGTTCATGCCATGGTCAATTCACAGTCACAGTCACGCAATCCTCTCCACCTGAGTCATCTCTTGTCTCCCTTAGACAAATTCCTCATTAAGCCTGAAGTGCACACACTGAAATTCTGTTCTAATCAAACATCTCTTCCACTTATCTGTCAGAGTCAGAAAGCTTTTAATAAATTATAAGTTTTACATGTTAGCTATGCCCCTTCATCTTCGGATTTCAAGAGCCCGCTGACTTCATATGCTAATGCACTTCATGAAAATATTGCCAGCACTGGTCCTAAAATTGACCCTTGAGGAACTCATTGTAACTTGTTTCTTGGCTCTCATTTCTTTCTCTTTCTCTGCCATTTCCCATTAGTCAGTTCTTCCCCACCTTTCATGTCATCTGTTAAATGCCATCTTCTTTTGCTCCATTAGTATTTTCTAATATAGAGGTGTTTCAACTACTTTGCTAAGGTATAAATGAGATTTATCACATTTTTTATTTTGTAAAATTCATTATCTCATTTAGGGGAAGCTATCAGGTTTTTCTGGCACCACGTCTGCCTTGTAAACCCAGGCTCCTTTCATTTTGTTTTACGCTTAACTAGAAAGAAACATTTAGTCGTTCTTTTTCCATTGGTAATTTTACCATGTGTAGAAATACAGAAGAAAGTTGAGGGAGATCACATCCATTTCCATCTGGGGCATGTTGATAAGCTTTAGATAGAAAACACGAGTGTATAGATGTGTATGTGCTTATGAGTGTTTGTGTCACATATACACATGGGCAACACATACATATACACATAAATATTTGTACACAACAACTTCCAAGCTGCACTGAGCTTTTTAAGGAAATACTACCATTTTCACTTCTCCATACAATAAGGATTAATTAATACTCATTAATTTTAAGACTTGCAGATATTTTCCTCTTTTTCCACTTCTCCTTCTGGAGCCAGCTGACAGCCACTGAGACAAGCCCAGTGTGCAGGAGGGTTTTTAGCCAGCACTCAAACTGTTTCCTGCTGATACCATTACAAAGTTCAAGTGCAATCTAGTTGCTGGATAATTGCAATGATGAAGTTGGTCCATTAGTATAAAAAGCTGTTTTAACAGTCACAGTGAACAG
Organism: Fringilla coelebs; assembly: GCF_963513975.1. Lineage (NCBI taxonomy): Eukaryota > Metazoa > Chordata > Aves > Passeriformes > Fringillidae > Fringilla > Fringilla coelebs. The sequence goes on along the minus strand of NC_140028.1, from coordinate 107,717,565 downwards.
AAAATGTCCATTCGCCATCTATTTTAAATATGAGGGCCTGATTCTTAATGAAAGAAAGGTCAACATATGACAAGTATTTAATTAAAAAGTGCCTGTCTTGTTATTCCTTCTTGTCTGACATGGCAGCACACACCTATGTAATAGAAAAAGTTATTGTGAGAGGGGGTGGAGGAAGAGAGGTGCAGTGCCACTCTGTAAGGTGGCTGTCCAGATGGATGATCCTCTCCTCCACACATGAGTAGAGGAGATGTACCACAGCAATGTGGGAGCCTTCGCTAAGGGCTTTGAGCAGCTGGAATCACCTGCCTCTAGGCATACAACTGACTTACCATCCGACATCACACACTTTAAGAAAGAAGAATGAAAAGCCAGGTTTCCAAAACTTGCATTCCTAGCTGTTCTAAGGAGACATAATATTCCCAGATGCCCCTGAACTGTAGATAGTTTAATGACAATATGGTGTCACTGTGACCAGAGCCCACCAGCTCACAAGGATTGAGCTCTTACTCCCTGTAAATAACTGTAAATTCAAAGTTTAAAACAGTCTTACAAAAAATTCTTTTGAGATGAAAAGCAAGAAATGTGTAGCTTTGAAAGCTGCGAAGGGGTAGTTTCACTTGCCACTGCATATAACTAGTTCCAACCAACAGCATCAGGAGATGGCCAAGATGAAAATACAGAACCAATTACTTTGCTTGAAAACTGAGCTGTTGATGAAAGACAAAAAAGTAAAGGTTCATTGATTCTGCTAACATCTCCTCAGCCACATGCACATACCTACTCACACTCTTTTAGTCTGAAGCAGTAAGAAGCTGCCGACTGCCCCTGGTCTAACGCCTTCACATGGAGCATGGAGGATTTGGGGTTAAATGCACCCTTCTGTAAATAACACAATACAAGTGTTGCATAAGACTCCCTCACAATAAGGCTCACCTAGGTTTTAAAAATTAGTCAGCCCCATGTCCCAGACTCCAGGCTCAGAGTACCAAAATCAGCCTGCTAAAACAGTGCTGGTAAATATGATTCCACTGAGTCTGGATCTTGCATGTTTTCAACATTCAACATTCAGTGTTTTTATGAGTGGCATGGGGACAGACATAGATATTTTCCAAACAGACTGGGCCATCCTGGTCACCAGGCACAGAATGGAACAGGCAAGTTTCTGACTTCTTACAGAGCTGCTCTCTTCTTCCACTGATGATTTGTGTGAGTTCTTCTTCATTTTGACAAACCAAGGAATGACAAATCTTGTGCTGGTTTGAATGACAAGAACCCACTCTGTCATCAAGGCCGGCCTCCAGCTAAAGTGGGCATCAAACAGTAATACCTATAATACAAGTGATACCTGTTATGAGTTACTAAAAATCACAATTTAAAGGCTAAGCTCCACCCCTAGTAATGTGACTAGTCTTGCCCAAATCCATTCCTTTCTATCCCAAAAGTATAACTGCTTCTTCTACCTCTTTCAAGTGTTTATTCTTCTACTACCACAACACCGGAGTGCTTTTAAAATAAAATCCACTGCAAAAGTGAAGCTTCTCTTGATCTCTGATTCTTCTGGTCTCACTCAGAATTCTTTCCTTTGAGATATGAGCTCAGATAGTAGATAGAGTTTGAAAGGATTTTTCTTAAATTTAGTGTATGAATTTCTTGTTTTTTCATATTCTCAAGTGATATTCTTCACACCCCTGCAATCCAATCACCTGCATTTTTTATGAACATTGTGTTTTAAAGCAAAATTACTAAATATGCATATATGTAAACAACAGCAAAATGAAACTCAGCAGCAAAAGCCACATTCAAGGAGTTGGATGGAAAAAAATAACTAAACAAATTCTTTAAGTACATGAAGTGGGGCTGGGATTTGAAGTAGGTGATAAAAATCATTTTGTATTTGAAAGGCTGGGTTTTAATCCTCTTTTTGTAGGAGGCTGAAAAAAACACTAGTCATGTTGTTGATGTAGGAGCAAAAAAAACAATGCCAGGAAGCACAAACATCAATTCTGGTAACTATCAGCCAAAGCAAAATTATACTTGTACGGAAATCTGGGAACCATGTCTATTTAAGTGACAGACAACTGGGGCACTTCTGTCCATTTCCCATACAGGAACGAATGAATTACCTATTTACCCAATCAGCTCCAGGCTTTATGTGGACTAATGAAAATGCTAACAAACACATTAGAGCACAGTCTAAAAAAAGAAATCAGGGGACTGTCAGCCTAATGGAAAACAGCTTATGATTATTAAAATAAATACAAATATTTCTATATCAATTATTTCCTATAATGAAATGAGACTGAGAAAACAGACTAGGTTAGGAAGAAAAACTCCAAATGGGGAAGGTGGGGATCATGGGAGAGTGGGTTAGGTATCCTGTTTGGAAAAGTCTGAATCCTTTTAGGGCTTGTGTCCCTGTTTGCTCTCCATACTCTGCATGGGTTTCAGCCCAATAAAGAGAGACAAGTGAGCGGGTGGTGTCTCCAACCCTTGCCTGGACAATCAAGGCATTGTTGGGTTTCATTTTTACTCATATGGTGTGCTGTGTAGCTCACAGCTCTGATTCATTACTGCTACAGGATTCTGCTCAGGAACCTGAGAGGTTCCCACTTCCAAAGGGACGGGGCCTGATGTGGAGCAGCTGGCCATCCTCGCTTGCAAATTAAAACCTCTTTAGTTTGTCTGTGTAGTGCTCTTCCCCTCAACTGGGGAAAACACCATAGAGCTTAGAGCGAGAAAAATTAGCAAAATAACAAGACGATTATTTTATGTTGTCTTGAAAACTTTTTGAAATTCTAATTACTGCCTCGAATTTAGAATTACCATTTTTAAAATACATTTCAATCTCTGGATTGTTGAAGTATCTAACATTAAACACATTGACCTATATTTCCCACACACTGCCATCAAGATTATAGCTGATTCAGTAGTTAGACCTTTGTCTTATCTTTTTAATCCATTCATTTCACTAAAACACTGCTTTCTCATTCTGACAATCTACTTATGTATTTGATTTGCTCGAAACTGAGGATAATCTGTTTAGATTAATACTAAATTAATCACAATCTTAAATGTTTCCTAGAAAGTTAGATGTATGCTATACACAACAGTAGACCTGCCACACCTGAGGAGCACTTACTTAGGTCTGGGCCCATGTGGAGCCTCTAGCTCTTCTCTGTTTACTGTATTAACCAACAACCAAACTGGGTTTGGTTGAACTCAAATCTATCCCGGGATTCTGATGAAATGGCAAGTATTGTACCAAGTCTTGGCTATAATGCCATTTTGCAGACATGATTTAAAAAAAAATTAACTGGAGAAAAATAAAACCCCAAATCATACAATCTTATTTTCTTCTGGAAGGACTTTACTGGTATTACTTTTATTGGCTGCTAACAAAAACAAGTCAAGCAGGTTTGCCACAGGTTTGAATTGGGTGTTGCTTAGAACATGTAAAAGGTGACTTCTGTCAAGATAATACTGGACTTACTCTGCGAATATACTGAAATTTTAATTTGTGTCACTTTCTGTTGATTTTATTGGAGCTTATTGTGCAATCTGGATTCTAATAGTGAGGAAGGCAGCCAATATCAAACAAAGCTAGAAAAGGTGTAAGATTTTCTGTAAACAGAAACTGAAATTAGGTGAGAAAAACCAAGACCAACCAGAAACATTCTGAGAAGAAAAGAAGTACAAAGGTATTCTTCAAGGTATGATAATCCATGAAGGCCAAAACCAATCTAGACATACACTATTACTTGGTATTTGGACTTTTTTATTGCCTTATTTATGCTTGGAGTTACTTATCTATTAAGCACTGACTGTTTGGCAGCACCATTTCAAAAACACTGTCAAGACCCCATGTCAGCAGTACCTAGAAATGACAATGAATAATTGTCCTGGGGTGTCAAGAAGACAGCCAAAAGAACACAAAAGCTCCAAAATCTTATATGTGTCTGCTAACCTCTCTGAGATAATTTTCATCCATACAGTCAAACATGAATCAGGAGAGTGCAGGGGTTAAGGGCAGTGTGAGGGGAAATCATCCTGTAAGTTGAAAACATGTCCCAGCTGGTAATGAGCTGTCATTTATCCTGGGGAAGGGACTCAGCCAGGCACTGCACTGTCTGTCCCCACACACAGCAAAATGCTTCATCCTCCCTCAGTCCAGGAGCTCACACAGCAGCTCAGGGAGAAATTTGGGATGGAAGGCCTGTTAAAGCCAGATTACCATCACCAGCTGACAGGGAGATCAACTGGAAAGCAAAATAAAATTATGCACAGAGCCATGAGGAAACTGTACTAGTTTATCAGCAGGGTAACCATCAGAGCTGCTCTCTGTTCATTTTTGTGGTGAAAAGGTTATCATTTAAGCACACTTGACAGGTACACACAACCAAGTGGAAAGCTTTTATTCAGTAAATACTTATTTTTAGTCACATAAGAAGGTTGACTTTACAGTAGGCATTGCACTGCATAAAAAGAATGTGTCTGTTTAAACTCTGTTGGAGACACAACAGTGAAGAAAAAGGTCTAAAAGTGAAAAGAATCAACAGTTGCCAGCAGCAAAAGGGCACAAACATGGGGAAATAAAAAAAAAATATCATTTCTCATTCCTTGGACTCTCCTACAAGTTACTTGCAGTAATTAAAACCAACTCTGAACTCCTTGGTGTTGACAACAGGATGAGATGTTGCTTTCCAGGCAGCAGTAGAATTAATTATGCTGTGCTAGATTGCCTTTATTGGCTTGTGCCATGTTGCCTAGGATGACCCTGTTGGAGCAGGGAGGTTAGATGACAGCCAGGGGCACACTGCACCAGAGCTGAGCTCATTCAAACACATGGAATTTCAGGACAAGACAGAGCACTGCAGTGCTTTCCTTGCTCCCAGGTACCCATTTTGTGATCCTGTATTTCCGTGACTTCTGCTTTTTACTCTGACTAGTCAAAAAGACATCACAAAAAAAATCCCCAAACCGTTGTCTTTATTTCAGAATCTGCCATAAAAACCCCCAGACAAATAAACAAAGAAACAAAAAAACCCCAAAAAGGTAAGTAAAATTATTGAATTTGCTGAAATCTAGCCCTAACCCACTTTGCAGGGCATCTGTATATGCTGTGAAGGGAGCAAAACTAACCACACAGAAAAGGTCAGGTTGGAGGGGACCACAGTTGGTCGTCTGGTCCAACCTCCCTGCTCGAGCAGCATCATCCTAGATCACAGGGCACGGGACTGAGTCCAGACGGCTCCCGAATATATCAAATGAGGGAGACTCCACAACCTCTCTGGGCAATCTGTTCCAGGGCACGGTCACTGCACAGCAAAGAAGTTCTTCCTCATGTTCAGCTGCAACTTCCTGCGCAGCAGTTTCTACCTGCATCAGTTGTCTCATGTCACACTGCTTGGCACCACCGAGAAGAGCCTGGAAACACCCTCTCGGCACCCCCGCTCAAGATATTTATAAACATTAATGACGGCCCCTCTCTTTTCATGGCTCAGCAGGCTCTGTGCATTTGCTACAGAGCTGAATCCCGGTTAATTAATTTTTTAAAGCCATTATTTTTGTTAATTACTCTTGTTCCACCTTTCCACGCCACGTTCGGGTGAGGGGGAAACTCTTCCCGCTCCTCCCTGCGCGGAGCTCCCGCCCCGCCGGGCGGTGCCAAGGGCGGAGGCGGCGCCTCGCTCCGACACCGACACGCCAAGATGGCGGCGCCCGCGGCGCGGCGGGGGAGCTGAGGGAGGGCGCGCGCAGGTAACGGTCCCCCCGCCCGGCCCCGCCTCACGCCCCCCGCCCGCCGGAGCCGCGCTCATCCCGCTGCCCGCGGTTGCACAAAGCCTGCTCCTTTGGGCTCCTTGCCCGTGCCCGGCCGGCTCTCCCGGCAGTCCTCTGCCCACGGAGTTCCCCCCTCCTCCAGCGTCCCTCTGTCACCGCTCTCCCTTCGCTCTGTCCCGCCCTGGAGCCGCCTGCTCCCCGTGCAAGCTCCTCCGGCGGCCGGACACCCCCCACCCGCCCGGGGCTGAGTGGAGTGACCTGGGCCTCGTCAGGCAGTTTCCAGGACTTCAATTCAGTCTCCCGCTCACTTACTGCATCTTTCCGAACGTTTCCTGTGTCAGGGAGGTTTACATTGGGTATTAGGAAAAGGTTCTTACCCCAGAAGGTGGTTGGGCGCTGAGCAGGCTCTCCAGGGAAGTGGGCATGGCCCCAAGCCTGACACAGTTCAAAAAGTGCTTGGACAATGCTCCTGAGCACATGGTGTGACTCTTGGAGTGTCCTGTGCAGGGCCAGGAGTTGGAGTCAGCTATCCTTGTGCATCCCTTGAAGCTCAGGACATTCTGTGATTTATTTCTCTATCAGACCAGCCCCTCCCTCCTTGCTTGGCACACCTGCGTGAATAAGTCAGTTTTAGGCTCATAACCTGCTCCTTGAAAGACTCGCACAGCGTTAGGCTGGAGTGTCCTTAAGTGGGGCAGGGAGAGGTACTGTCCTTCGCCTATTTCCATGCACACTAGCCTGGAAAGGAAAAACATCTTCGTGCCGTGTCTTTTGGATTTGATTATCCTCTGTGTCATGCATGCTGGCTTGCCCCAACGCATGGCTGGCTGACCATTGCATCTTGTGCATGATGGTACCTGGGAGGAAGGACACTGTGGTTCTCTTTCTCATCCTGAAATTCCTTGTATTTGAATGAGCTTAGCACTAGTGCTGTGTGCCCTTGGCTGTGGCTGTTTTCTCACTCCCACCCACTGCTCTGACCCCTGCTTGGGTGACCTGTAGGGCCTGAGGTCACCCAAATATGCCCTCTCAGGCATGACATTGGCTAGTGGGCTTCCTTGAGCTGTGCACAGGCACGGTGTCTGTGCTCTTTCTGTCTCAGAATCAATTAAGTTGGAAAAAACCTCTGAGATCATGGAGTCCAAGCCATGACCAAACACCACCCTGTCAACCAGACCTTGGCACTGAGTGTTGTGTCCAGTCTTTCCTTAAACACCTCCAGGGATGGTGACTCCACCACCTCCCTGGGCAGCCCATTCCAATATCTAATTACCCCTTCTGGGAAGAAATTCTTCCTAACGACCAGCATAAACCTCCCCATGTGCAGCTTGAGACTGTGTCCTCTCATCCACTACTCTCCCTTCATGTGTAGCTTTTGGGCTTTAAAATACTTGCTTTGTAAATCAGCGGTGCTGAAATTGGCTTGCATAAGGAAGCACTCCTTTCTGTTGTAAAATAAATCGATAGAAATAAGACATAAGTAATAAGGAAATAACTAGTAAAAATAAGCAAAAAACTTTGAAGTACTGAAATGCTAATTTTGAGATGAGTGTGATGCTATGGAAGGGGGGAAGTTGGAGTCTCCTGAATGACTCATGTATGCCTGCACTGGGAATCCTGAGTACAGTCCTGGATTTGTTTTTATTACAAATGAGAGAGGTTATGGAGGGTAGCAACAAGAAATCCAAAGCACTGATGTGACATAAGTGAAAAAGTGTTTATAAGACCCTGCTTTAAGTAAAAGAGAAAAGGAGCAATTCTATAGGTAGGTAATGAGACAGGCAGTGAGGGTTTGTGTGTGCGTGTATGGTGAATGTTAAAGGAAGCATAACTCCCACTAGCTTGCTGGGGATCTAATTTTGGTGCTATAGCAATTATTCTTACTGATAATGTTTCTAACTTATGGGAAATGCATAAGTAAAATCTTTTCTTATGCAGAGTTTCTCTACACTGAGATTTTACTGATGTAACTCTGCAAGGAAAATTCTGAACTGGCTGAAACAGCTAGTTTGGTACAAGTGTATTTGGCAAAATTAAAAAGAAAAAAAACAACACCAAAGCACAAAAACCAACCACAGAGGATAGAAAGTACTGATGTAAAAATGCCGTTAAAAAAAAAAAGGCAGTCAAGATGAGGAGGAAATCTCAGAGTAGAGGTTCTTTTAATGCCATATTTCCTACTGTAGGAAGTAAAATCAGCAAATATCTTGTTGAAACTGATCCCAAATATGGGAGCTGTTCAATCTTTCTCCCATCTGAGTAGCTTTAGAAGACCCTCTCTAAAGCATTTGAGGAGTTAACCAGATTTTTAGTTGAAAAAGAAAGCATTAGCAAAATAGTTGGTTTAGAATATCTGGTTGAAATCTACTAATTATAGTCATCCTCCCCCATCTCTTTTCAGTGATGACAAATTCAGTATTTTTACAGTATAATTTCATCCAACTTCCTTTTCTCTCTGTTTCATTCTGAATTTTTACTAACACCCTGTTAGCCATCTTCTATTCAGGCAGTGGAGCTTCTGGAACCTTCAATTGACTGATTATGCCTTTATGGGAGACTGAATGCAAGAATTTTATTTTATTAGATAAGACATCTAACACAATGGTTTTGTTCTGTGCGAGGCCACAGTTAGTTCTCTTGACTAAAAAATACATACTTTTATAATTCAGACATGGAAATAAAATGCAAGTTCCATGAAAAGCAGCTGAGTAGTCTAAGTCAAGCTAAAATAATTTAATAGCTACTGCTTTGCAGTATAATCATAATAATCATTGAATTCTTGTTATGTATTGTGGCATGAAATGCATATTTTTGTCTTTTCAGGTACCATAACCTTAAGAATGCAGTCAGTTTTTCAAAGAGTTGGAGTTGGCCCGTGTTCCTCCTGTTTGAAGAGACAACTAAATGGCTTCCTGGGATTAATTAAATGGCAGAGAAGACTGGTTCCTGCTTGTGTGAGAACAATTTACAGTGAGACGGGGAAATGGGAAAAAAACTATGGGTTGGAGACAAGGAAACGAGTTGAAAATTGGTGGTTCCCAAGAATAAAGGATCAGTTCTGCAGAATTTCAGAAACTGATGTAAGCATTATGGGAAATGTGGAGAGAACATGTTTATATTTTTGTTTTCTTAGAATGGAATTAATTGAAACTTGCTTAGTACAGATGGCTTATAATGATTAGATGTGCATTACATTTCAGGGGAAAATACTTTCATGTAGATTATTAAAAAACATTAATGAAATAAGTAAACAAAAATAATTTCAAAAATCCTGAGGAAAAATACAGTAACAGGCAAAGTATAAACTTGTACATTTACGAAGGGTTTAAGTAATCAGTTCTTTCTTTGCATATTATACGATATTTGGCAGTTAATTATTTCAAGTATTAAAAGAAACACCTAATCCTAAGGTTTGTAAACAATTTTCTCAAGGTTCTGTTCCCCATGTTATGACAAATCTATTACACTACACCCTGTGACTCACTAAAATCTGTGTTAAGGGAAAAAGATTTTTAATATTTTCTGGTTTAGAGTCTCATAGGAATAGTAAGTGACTTGAAGAAAAAAACAAGTTTTCCCATGCAATAAAAGATCTTGAAAACAGCTGTATCACAATCTCTGACTCTTTTTGCCTTCACAATTATTCTGTCACAATAGATAAAAAACACTTCTGTGTCTCTTGATGTTTTTTTGTTCATCTCCTTTAAAATTTGCCTTTTCTCTGACAAAAAAAATGAAAAGAGAAAACAGCTTGCTTTTTCTAGGGAGGAAAACTGAGATGAAATGGTGTCCATGTATACCTGTAGCAGGGAAAGCATTCATTTAGACTTGTGCCTTTTATATACATATGTACATAGGAGTCATATGTAGCGTATGTATGCTAAGTTCTAAATTGTATTTTTAATGATATTTTTGTTTTTTCCTTACAGTTGAAGTAGATTTAATAACATATTAAGAGGCAAATAGTGTGTATTGCTGCTGCGAAGTACTCAGATTATTTCTGATTTTGCTGTGATTGAACAAAAGTGATAAAGAAATATTATTTGTCAAATGCTAATAGAGTTTTATTCAGAACAGTAAAAGCTGAAAGCTGCCTGTAATTTTTTTATTATTAACAAGAAAAATAATATAAGAACTTAGCAAGTATCAGTGGCACTTGATACTATCAAAGTATCAGTGATGAATTCAGTGGTAATCAAGATGTATTAGGAATAATTGATGTACTAGAGGATTTGTGATTTCTTTGTAACTTTTGTCATTTTAATTAAACCTAAGTAAATGAAATTTTTTGTTTCTTTTCATTATGCAAAATCTTGCTTGTAAGATCTGTTTGGATCTGAGCATACGTAGTGAAACTGAACAGTTTCCCTTTAGCAGATGTTCATGCAATTGCAAATGATGCAGTCACTCTGGGAGTTAATGCAGTTCAGATGATGAAAAGCAACTGGCCAGGAGTGAGCTCTGTATTTGTTGTAGATACAAAGTAAAACATTGTTTAAACTGTTATTTAATCTGCTATGTTTTCATGTTTTTGTTGGGGCAGACTAAGAACACATGGATAATCAGTTGCAGATGCTACAGTGGCAATGGTACTTTGTTAAGCTCCAGTTCTGTCAAATTAGCTTTTTTGAGTAAAAGTTAATTAATTTCCATAACATTTAAGTGTCATTGAAATATCTGTATAAATTGATGAGATGGCAGCAAAGTCTGGTAAAACACCTCTGTTTACGTTCTCAAAGAATTTGATCCAATGAACTTTGTCAGTGCTCACTTGGATCAGTTCCAGCAGAACCGTGTTTCTCTTTATGGTGTTGTGTAGTAGTTTATAAGGTGCACATGTATTTGTTCAAGTGAAATGCTAACTCATGTAGTTACTAGTTTCTACAAATTTCTTTCTAGAAATCAAGACCAAAATTTTATGTGCTTTCTATGTTCCCATATCCTTCTGGGAAGCTTCACATGGGCCATGTTCGCGTCTACACCATCAGTGATGCAGTAGCTCGGTTCCAGAAAATGAGAGGGATGCAGGTAAGAATAGATCAGTGGTAGGACTGGGTTGGGTTTTTTTTTTTTTAATATCATAATTGATCAGGAGATTAGTATTTCCCAAAATCCATTAAAGTGGAGTATGTGCTACAGGTGTGTAGATAATGACCTGTGAAGCTTTGAATATTGAAATTTGAGAGTTTTATTAAAGCCAGTGGTGCTGTATGAGGTGCCTGAATCTACTGATGTGTGGCACAGTGTCACTGAGACCTCTGGGCCACACAGTTTCTGTGAGAGGAGGCTGACAACCCTCCTGCTAGCTGGGTGGGACTGGGGGGAGGAAAAGATGTACCTGGCAAGAGAAAATAGATACCACCAAAATCAACTGCTTTCACCTCTTCTGCTCCTGAGAACCAGTTCATGTCTCTTGTCAGATGCAGAAGGACAGCCTCTGTGCCTGCTGGGAGAGAAACCTCTCTTTTTTTTTGTGACTGCTGCAAGTCAGACAAAGAGAATCATGCCACATCATGTGTGTGTAGCTGAAAGTTTCTGTTCTGTAGCATCAGACCCCTTGGCTTGCCCATTTCAGCCTTGCTCATATATATGAAATGTCTTCTGAAGGTGCAGGCCTGTGAGGTAGAGTAAGTGTAACTTTCTTGCTACATCCCATTTTCCCTTCCACATTTTTCTGTTTCCCAGTCTCCCCCACGCCTGCCATAATTTCTCCTCACTCCCTTCTGTCTCTCCATTAGGTTGAAGGGGTAGCTGAGAGCCTTGTCCCTGCAATCCGCAGTGGGATCTTGGCTGGCATTCTGCAGTAAAGGCTGTCAAGGTAAAATTTGAAGGATGTAAGGAAGGTGTAGGAGAACTGTGGCCTGAGTGACAGCCATATTACAGAGGAAAGACATTTGGTAGAGGGAAAATGTGAAGAAGCTGGGAAAACAGTAGGAAGGAGGAATATGGAAAGAGAAGGGAACAAAAAGAGAGAAATAGTATAGGCAAGGATCTAGGATGACAGGAAGGAGTCTCTATTGTACAAGAGAGAAGGAGCAGCTCAAGAATATAGCTATCAACCTCAAGAGAGTACAAAGAAGATGAAATTGAGAAAGAATTGTTAGTTGCTGGTTGTGGTACTAATTGCAATTTCCTTGCTACAAGTACTGAAGAAGTGTAGCATTTCCTGGATTTATCACCATCCCTGAGATTCTGATAGGTATTGTCACTGCATTATTCAGTGTGCTGCCTTTCCAAATACTACGTGGTTTTTGCCAGCAATGAACATACCATGCACTGAATACTTGCTGCTGCCTTACAGATATGCATTCTTAGGCTTTTGAAATTGCAAGAAAAAGAAATAAATGCCTTAGCCTTTAAATGAGAAGAAACCCCAATGCCTGTTATAACACTTACCTTTTGTAACTCCTCTGAATGACCAGAACTTGGATCTCACTAAAAAAATTGAGTTAACAGGGCATTTGAAGGGATGCTTGGTTTTTGCTTGATGGTAAGACCATTCATGGAATGTCATTTCAGGATGTAGCCATCTCTTATCAATAGCAGGGAAGGTAGCCAGTAAATTGCTGTTCAGAAAGATGAAAACTTTTTTCTTCTTGTACTTGTGAAAATAATTATCTACATCCAGTAGTATGCTCTAGTTGTAAATTTTTGAATACAAGGTAAGTAAGCACCTTTAATAGAAACATTTGGAGAAAAGTAAAAAGATAATATAATTCCAATGAAATGCAAGAGCCACCATGCAAGCAAGTTTTTATTTCCACATTTGCCTATATTTTTTCTAGAAAAATTTTTCCAGACTTTTCAGGTTTTTACATCTTGCATTTCAGCATATTTTTATATTTCATGTAAAAATTACTTTGAAGAAGTGCCTGTAGAACATGCTGGATTTCTAAAAATACTTGTATCTTCTGTTATGTTAACCAGTTTGAACATCTATTTTTGACTAAAGGTGGGCAGCCAAAGAATTTAACTTTCATTTATGATTAAGAGACATTAAAAATCTCTCAGATGATTTTCTGTGTATGTCAGATTAATAGACATTGTGTTATTGATGTGCATTAACTTGCTGGAACTTACATTTACCTTAAAGAACTTTTCCTTTATTACCCATGCTAATTTCTCCATCACTTAGAATTAGAGTCTGTAGAATTGATTTTTTCTTTGCAATTAATTTATCAGCCTCTAAAACTTCTCTCTGCCTTTTTCATGGTTGTACAATCTGTCAAAGGTTATGATGTTTAAGATACTGTGATGATTGTAGGCTAAGATGTGGTTATATCATAAAAATTTATATAGTCCCTAGAAAAATTAATTTGTCTCTGTATTCAAGGAATTACTGGAATTCTTCAGTATATATAAAGAAAGAATGCTTTAGAAACAGAATTGTTAGTATGCATGATTTTGAAGTTATTCAATTGATATTCTATTTTGTTCTCAAAATTCAGCTTTAATATTGCATGTTTGAAAGCCTAGGGACTGCTAATTTTTCTCCAATCAAAAATCTGAGTAGAAGTGAATCAATTTCAGGCATTCAGTGCCAGGTTAGGGTAAGATTTTTGAGTGGCAATATTGTTTAAACTTTGCATCCATCATTTTCAAATTAAAGGAAGAGTGTAAGGCAATGAGAAGTGACGGGCTCTTACAATGAAAATTACAGACAAAACCATTCAGATTTACAGTTCCCAGGGAAAGCTTCAGACTACAATGTATATTTGTTATTTAAAAAGCAGTGAGGGGAAACGTCTATCATGTGTATGTAGTTGACAAGAATATATGAGAGAGTAAAAGATTAATTTATATTGAACAAAATGGAGGTATTTTTCATTAAAAATTCCTTAATGAGAAAGCAGTAAATTAATTACATATTGATTTAATCTGAGCAGGCAAGAATTGGCCTATATTTTGTTATATTTTAGTGAGGATAGGCTAGAATACATTTACAAAGGGATTAGAGGTCCTTTAGACCTTCTTTTGAATGCAGTTGTGTAATTTCTTCATATTGGAAGTATTTTGAAATTTTAACTTGGAAAGTTTTTAATAATTTGGATTCTGTTGTGGTATTGGTTTTTTTTAAATGTAACATTGGTATTCAATTTTTTTCCGCTCCAGAAATTCTGATTTTGTTTCAGTTAAAATTTTCTAGAGAGGTAATGCACACTGAGCTCTACAGATATTTCCCAGAAGCCTGTACTGCACCAGCACTTTAAGTGTGAAAATAAATATCTATTGCTCTTTTCCCCACCTTGTTTCTGAAAGAAATACTGCTTCAATATAAAACTGTAGATGAAAGCATTGTAAAGCATTGTCTTGTTCCAGCACTGACTCCTCAAGGACCTGTAGGCAGTGCATGGGAAGCAAGCTATCATGCACTTGGGTTGGGTTGCTGGATAAATGATTTGTAGAGTGCATGTGTTTTAAGATAACTTGTTTACATTTTGATTACTGAAGTTTGAAGTCTCTGCGTGGGAAATGTATGCCATATAGTTTGCCTAGCATGGCTGCACTGAGCTGGTCTTTCCAGAGTGTGTTAAGGGTGACATGTTTCTTGAAGTGCAATTGAAACAGTTTTTACATAGGGAAAGTTCTACATCTTATTATAAACGTGTTTATTATAAAATGCTATGAAAAAGTAATGAATATATTTTAAATTACCAATTTATAGTTTTTAATAAATCAATCCAGAACTATGATGTGTAGTTTCTGGTTGTGTTTACTCTGTGAATTTTCATGCATGTTGTGAATGCAAATGTAGGAGTTTTGTAAGAAGCGATTTCCTATTCATTATTTGAGATTGCTGTGTAGACTTCCAGTGTGCTATTGCTCTGGGAAAAAGTATTTACCATTACTTTATCATGCTATCATTAACATGTCTTTGATAAATTCCGAAGTGGATAATTTGTGCCTCTCAGAGGACTGAGAATAATTCCCTTAGTGATCAGTAAACAGAGTGATTCAGTTCAATAGTTCTTGTGATATCTTTGTAATGAAACTGGTACCAAAGCCAGGCAGTCACATGTGAGAGTTGTACAGAACTGTGAATACTCCTTTCTGTAATCAAATCAGGGTGAAATTCCTGCATGCTAGAATCACACTATACTAATTATTTCTTAATTTATACTTAAACTGGGATGGATGGGATTAGAGTATAGTCAGTGATATTTCTGCAATACGCCTAAATGACTTGAAGGGCGTTTTCTTTTTATCCATAACATATCTTCTTTTTAATTGGATGTATTTTCATTAATTATTTTCCCTTTCAGCAGTGAATCTTAATACACTTGAAATTGCAAAAGTGAATGGTATTGAAGCCAGACAGGCAAGTTTAATTAAAACTCTATAATTATTCACCAGTAGGATGAATTATTTCGATACAGATCCATTTTCTGATCATCACTAGCTGCTATTCTTCACTTTTTTTTTTTTTTGTGAGGATGTTGTGTCCTTTTGTCAGGTTATTTCATGTGGTATAAATCAAGTAGCAAATGTTACAATTATTGTGTGTGAATTGAATCTTATTTAATTTCAGTTTTCCCACAACCTGTATTGAAGGTGTTAATGAGCTCACTCTGTTTCGTTTTGAAAGAAAAAGAGAAAATGAGATATAGTTTTAAATATAATTATGTTAGACAAGAATGTGTGAGATTAAGGAGGGAAAAGATAACTTTGTTCTCAAAATGTGTATGGCACTCTGTGGATGTTGAGTAATTTCTCATATCTTTTATTCTATAAGAATAAAAATAAATGGGCATTTTATGTTTTGATAGAAATCTGTATGGTTTGATTATTAGAGAGTACCTTCTCTAGTATGCAGCACTATGTTGCAGAGAAGCATCAAAATGGTCCTTTTTAGAATGTACACACTGGTCAAAAATTCCTTATTTTTATCTTTTTTCAGGTGTGCCTTACTTCCTTGGGGGGGTTTGTTTGTTTGTTTGTTTGTTTGCTTGTTTGCTTGTTTGTTTGTTTTAACCTGTTGTGCAATGATGTCTATTACCTGTAATGGTTAAAAGAGGATCTAGGCTTCGCACAAGGGGAGGTCTTGTATTTAAAATGTGCTGCAATACACCCGTTTACATCAGATTTTCAACAAGTTCAGCCCACTGTGGGCAGCCAGTGGAAGGAGCAGTCATCCTTTCCTTTCCCCTCTCCAACTGCAAGTCCTTGCTGTCTCATATGTCTGTGATTGCACAATTGCAAGATCCATGATGGAGCTAGAGGTGTTTTCTGGCAGCTGGAACTTGTAATCCTGGATTGCTTGTTTTGCCAGCTTTTTTTGGTTAGTTCATGTCGAGTGTGTCATGGGGCTGCAAGTAGGGATAGGAATGTAGACTTTGCTATATCAATTCAAACCACTAATTTGTCAGCAAGCCTCTTAATTTTCATTTCTGGTCATCTTCTTTTATTACACTTTCTCTGAATTAAATATATTTATTTGCAGGCCTTTCTGACACTGAGTCTGCCATCTTTCTTGAAATTTAGAATGCATTGATCTGAGTGTAAGAACAGTATGTCAGCTCCCTAGTCATAGTTCTGAGACATACTGAATACATCAGGAGAGC
The DNA here is from genome assembly GCF_963513975.1 of Fringilla coelebs. Lineage (NCBI taxonomy): Eukaryota > Metazoa > Chordata > Aves > Passeriformes > Fringillidae > Fringilla > Fringilla coelebs. The sequence goes on along the minus strand of NC_140028.1, from coordinate 107,701,225 downwards.
AAACATGTGCTTCATGTCCTTACAAAGACCGAGGAAAATTCACTGAATCACCAGCTCACCAGCCCTGGTTATGGTGATGGAGGCTTAGAGCCGAGTGTTATGAGATCATTGTCAGTTCTGTGTTATATAGTACACTGATCTCACCTACTGATGTCAGTATAATGAGCTGATTGTTACAGCAGTGAACAGATGAGAATGCTCAGAGAGGAAGAGCTGAGATCTCAGCATTGAATCAAGGGAGTTTCTGTGTCTTTCTCCCCTTGCTCCCACAGTAACATGAAGAGCTCTAGCCATCACTAACAGCAGGTATTTGACCATGCTGTGAAATGGTTTTTAAAAATGCTTCAAGCCAGAGTCTTTGGGATCTAAAATGTTTCAAGATGCAACTGGTTTTATTTTTAATAACTTGTTCTTAAAAAGCCCATTCAGTGTGGTGGTTACTGAGCGCTTTGTTCCCTACACACTATTTAATCACTTCCTTGTAACGTTTTATACTCCTGCGCAAACTGGAGTATATGCCGGTGTTTCATAGTTGATCCTGCATGGTCATGTGAACTTCTGAGGATCTGAAGCACATGCCATGTGTGTTCAAGTCTAACCTGGAAGTTTTTGGCATAAGGAGTTCACCTGTCCACTTCATTGTGAGGATAAACCCACAACGGTGGTAGCGCTGCCTTCTGCCATTGTAAAATGGCTGAAAATACAGCTTGCCTTCTTTTAGCTGGTGTAGGTACCCTTAGGCTCATGCAGCCTGCTGTTTAACAAGATACAGTCATTATTTGTTTTTCTTTCTCCTTGAGGCTTAGAGAAAATATTGTATACTTAGAGAAGTGATGTTTGGAAGAATCGTCACTCTGCAGTGAGCAGAGTGGATCCCTCAGTTGCATAAGGTTTAGAGGTTGCTGTTGAAAGCAATCAAGTCAGCATTCAAGAAAGGGGATGACTTGTTTTTCTTCTGCTCATCTTGCTGCTAGAGAGAGCAGCCATGTTTTTTGCTAGTTAGACCAGTGACCAACCCATCAAAGAGCTACAAGGAATAACTCTTTTGTCTTCAAAATTGCTTTCTATTTTTTTCTTCATATTTTTAATTTGTTTTGAACAGTCGAACTTTCCTTTTTCCTTTGTGCCAACTTTTGACATGTTAGCTGCATATTTTCTTCTCCTCTTCCATTTCTCTTCAGATTTTTATGTTGAAAAACTAGAGTTAAGATGTAATGTCAAATGCTGCATGGAAACTGTGGCATTTTTGCTGCAGATTACAGCCAGAAGGAGCTGACCTGTTGTTTAGACAAATGCATTTCACAAATCTTTCAAATCCATTCATGGTAGAGAAGTAAAAGAGACAATAAACTTGAAATCATTTTCTAAACCACTGTGCATGTTACATTCATCTCTATAGCAACTACATAAATAGATCTATCCTGGAGGCTAATTTGAGGATATTTTTAATGTCTCTTTAAATTCAGTTTTCTGATTGAATTAGCATACTTCTTCAGACCTTTAGCTTGAGGCATGCTATTGGTCGTTAAATTGAACTTTTGAATGTGAAGAGTGAATATGGTATTTTTGATAAATGCTAGAATTTGGGAGATGTGTGAGCACAGTCTGCTTTTTCCAGCACTGATGGTACAGTGTTAAAATGTCTGCACATGAACTGTCTGGAGCACCCATCAGCCCTTTTGGGGAGTCTGTAGCTGATAGTGAAGTTGGTTTTCCCACATCCTTTTGCTCAGGAGCAAAATGAGAAACGAGATTGTGCCTTGCGTTTGGCTGCCTGTCTGTATCCAAGAGATCATCAGAATCCAAATTTTACAAAAATTAACCAGTAGTGATTCTTTCTAATCTCACTTAATGTGCATCAACTTGTAGTAAGACAAGGCATTTGTAAGAATGTAAATGCAAGACCTTAGTCTAGGGCATTTAAATAGAGAAAACATGTATTATACACAGGGGAAAAAAAAAAATCTGCTTTTTTCCATCACATCTGTCCAGAAGTAGGTTGTCAGCAATACTAGAGGTCAAAAAGAACTGAGCTGCATAAATTAATATTTTAAGATATCCATAAAAATTCTGTTGGTATTTATAGCTTATGCAAAGCATACCAGTAGTTTTGATTGGTGGGTGGATGGTCAGGGTAGGGAAGGGCTGGGCAGAGGTGTGCCTCAGAGGTGTGTTAAGAAGTGGTTTAGGCTCTGACTGACATTTTCCCCCCTCTATATCTGAGGAAATAGGCAGTTAATAATTTCTGATACCGTGGTGTGAGGAGCAATAGTTTGTCTGATAGGGAGAGTTTGTAACACGGAATAGCATTCCAGTTTCTGTTGGATTTAGACACCAGAAATGTGCTATGCTTGGGCCTGTATTGGGCTGGCTTTGATCATGGATGATCACAGGTTAATACCTTTGGATTTGTTGCTGCACCAGTAGAGTAATGATAGACAGCAGGTTTAGTTTTAGATCAGTGCTGAAAATGAGAATGCTGAAGAGTCACATCTGTTAAATCCTGTTGCTTTTACATTGTGTTGGTGCCTAGGGCATCTTTATAAACACGTCTATAAATATTTTTTATGAAATATTACATTAAGTCAGAAGATTGGAAAGCAGTGGCAAAGAAGAATAAAAATAATTCAAAGCAGTGACAAAAGTAGCTCTTACGCTTCTAAAATGAGGTGATTTTTCACATGGAGAAAATATTATGAGATTAGTATGGTTGGGATTGCTCTTTTATGGCTTGTTTGCTTACATGCCACTAAGAAACATGTTCTTTATATAAATAGGGGTAAAAATTTTGATTTCTTGCAACTTGTAAAATGTTAGTCATGTTTTGCTATTGTTAAACTTGTGTAATTTTAATAATGATTATTGAATTTATACACATTTGTAGGGTAAGAAATAGAATTGACTTTATCAGGTATCCAATATATATGTGTTTAATGACAGCATCTTAAGTACTGGCCTTTCTTTTGTTGGTTATTAAAGAGGTTTTTTGAATACTTGCCGTATTGCTAGATTATTTTTCTAAATAATGTGCATGTTAACAGGAAGAATACATCTCTATTTCAACAGAAATTATCTATTATATTTTGTAGTAAACTTTTTTCCCAACTTTATTTATTTGTGGTCATGAAATAATAATTTGTCAGTCTGTAGTCTATATTTGCAAGAGATATTTTAGTAAAATTTGACTAAAACTGTTGTTCCTCATCTTCTTAATTTTATCTGGTGAATTTAAAGTTATCATAGGACATTTTTCTTTTATTCTGTTTTTCAACACAAAGTAAAAAAATAGTAGGCTACACATCAGTCACAGTTATAAAACTGTTGTTTCAACTATTTTTACGTAACATCTTCTATTTTAGAATGAATATTTGGTTCTGTCCAGTGGCAGCATCAACTGCTGACTTGTACCACTAATCAAACTTACAAAGGGTTGGGTTTTGTCATTGTAAATCTGATATTGAAATAGTCATGAGATTTTATTGCATAATGCTTTGAACTCCCTCTAACATCTCATTGTAGGTAACAAGTGCACTTCATAGTCATCTTTTAAAGCAAAGCTGGCCATAGTTGGCAGGTTTGGAAGAAGTTCAGCTCAGACAAAGCAAATGCTGGAATGCCAACACCATTCATTATTCAGGGGCCTCTCAGTGTGTTGCTGATGCTGTTCCAGAAAGTTGCATAACACTGTGGTTTTTCTTTTTGCTGGCAGGTGATAAATCCAATGGGATGGGATGCATTTGGTTTACCAGCAGAAAATGCTGCAGTTGAACACGGCCTTCACCCTGCAAGCTGGACACAAAGGTGAAATGAATTGAAATATGGCATTTTCACTGTGAATGCCTGTACTGTGGCCCCCATGAATCAATAAAACAGAGCAAAACTAGCATAGAAGAAAGATGGTACGGGAAAGAACGGGGTTATCTGAGACCAAGGTTATGTGAAAACATTTTATGGGACTGTGCAGATGAATCTGCTTTGAAAGATAAATATATTTGGATGATTTTCAAGGTTTTAATCTCAATGACTTTTAAATTGTAAAATGCTAGAATATCAAAAGAGAAGCATTTCCCAAACACCCAAACCAGCAGGTATAAATAAATCAAAATTTCATCATGGTGAGGTAAACCTTAGTATAGAGTACACAAGGGAAAATTACGAGTTATGTGGTTAGATTTACTAGCAGATTTTTGTACCGTATGAGAGAGGAAGGAGGTAGTTGGGGTTTTTTGAAACTGGATCTTGGAAGTGCTAAGCAGCCATTATTGCTGCTGATTTCTGTGAACATTTTTGTGTTTAGACCACAGAATGGGGTGTTATGTTCTCCTAATATTCTTTAAAATAAATAAAATGTTATATAAGTAAACAGTTTCTGAAAATGCCTTGAAACTAATCTTCCTAAGTGAAGTTGTTTGTTGTACTCTGGATGCAGAAATCTATCTGTGGTATCTTTATAGGCCTTGATCCATTTCCTTCTTTGATAATGCTGTTGCTTTGGGTTTTGTTCATGCTTCTGGTCCCATCTTAAGATTCTTGATACTTTTCCAACAAATATTATAATTTAATATTATAATATTAAATACTTGCAATACTCAATTATTCAGCACTGCAAGTTTTTTTCTGGATCAAAATGAAATGCTTGGTTTCATGACTATTAACTTAGCCACTCTGGGAGGATAGATGCTACTTTATCTGACAGAATGTCTTTCAGTAGAAAGGTCAAAGTCCCTAAGAAATTTTAATCCATTTTACAGTATTTGAATGAATTCCCACCAGGTCACTAATTAATGTTGTGTCATTGTAGGTATTTTGGTAAAGCATATTTATTATATTTTCAAACTAAAGCTTCACTGTATATCCTGATGTATCTTACTTTACATTTGTAATACAATCCATTCAAGGCAGCATCTAACCTGACAGTGTCAGAGTTGATTAATGTTTATCTATGGTGATGCCGCCAACAGAAGTTTTGTAGTTCTTTCTCACCTCCACCTCCTTTGCACTGGCTCAGCTGGTTTTGTGGGCCATAGTTTTGGTTTGATCAGCCTGTTGATCAGAGGGAAGAAAGAAATCTGGTGGGGTTTTTTTGGAGAATTTTTGTAGGGTATATCTTCAGCTGAATTCAGGCTGATTCAGGTTATTCTACAGCCACACAATCACCAGAGCCACAGCAAAATAACAGCCAGGATAGTGTTGCCAGAATGGAGCAGGGTTAAGCTCAAAGTGGAAGTGTCCCCTACTGCATTGAGATTTAAGAGGGCCCTTTGACTCAACTGCAGTAAAGATAATTAAAAATAGTAAGAAGTGGTGCTTAAGTAATGCTTCCTTCAAACTACCCTGCCATATTTACTTTTAAGCTGCATTCAAATCTAGCGCAAAAAAAATGTTTTGTCTCATATACATAGCCATGGGAATTGGACTAGAATGTATTGGGGGCTTTTTAAAATTATTATTTGAGTATTCTGACAGTTCTGAGTTTTACTGCTAGTGAGATCATAGTGTTTAGCGGTTAACTAGTGCTTTTGATTTCTCAGAACTCTATAAGCACCAGATTTTTTATAGGATCACATGTTAGAAGTATCTTAAGCTAATAATTTTTAATTTATTATCATTATTTTGCAGTAACATTCAACACATGAGGAAACAGTTTGATGCACTAGGTCTGTCTTTTACATGGGAAAGGGTAAGATTTTCTTTTTAAAATGGATACTGCTTTATTTTGTTGTATGATGGAGCATTGAGACCCATGGAATTTCACGATTTGATTTATGACAATACACCTGTCTTTGGCAGTGACCAGTTTAAGTTGTTAAACTGTAAAATTGAGCTTTTTATCAGATTTCACTAACTTTTGACATGCTGATATCATCTGATAGTATGAATGCAGAGGAGAGTCTTTAAAGTCATTTTGATTTTGTATTTGCTTTTTATCTCTTTGAGGTATCAATTTTCTGTGTTAGAAATAAGGTAATGAGCAGATATTTATGAAACAGCAATGCCTTTGTGCTAAGGTGTGTGTTTATTGAGGAGTGCTGTTTTCAATGCATATGTCAAATGTTTAAAGATAGTAAATTGGAGTGGTGGCTCAGTTATGTTATTCCAAATTTTAAAGTATAAGCCTGCATTTTCATAGATGTTCATATCAGGATCATTTTGGAAACCAGAAATTTTATTTAAAACACTAATGCTTGAGAATCAGGTGTTCACCTTAAAAAACACGATCAGACATAATCTAATGTCATTTTCCAGATAAAAAAGAAATTAGCGTTTGAAGCGATTGTGAGGTTATTGCATTTACCAGTGAATCAGTCACACTGCCTTTATATTCTCAGCAGTAGCTGTTGCTTATCACCTTAATGTGATTTTGAATAGAGTGATGGAGATGCTAATCTTGGATTTTTATAGCAGTATTGTAGGTCTGAAAAGGAAAAGCATTCGTTTTCTGACAGTCTGAGACATGCCATCTGTTTTCTTTAATCATGAAGGTGAAGTTGTTTATTTGTATGTCTTGCATCTAAAAAACCATTTTGTCATGTCTCATATATGGAAGGGTTTTTCAGTATAAGCCTTTTGAATAAGATTTAAATTTTCTTGGTAGCCGAAAGTTGCTCTGAAAATAAAAGATTAGTTGTGGAAGCTTCACAACAGGCATTCTCGACATCTAATTTTTAAAGCTGTTGGTATCTCAGAGGTTGTCTGTATGTGAGGTGCAGCAGTACTTGAAAGCAGTGGAATCCTGTGTGTAGGCTGTGTTATGGAGTACACATGTGCACACACACACACACAATTCAGTGATGCAGGTTGCATTTCAAGAAAATTGAAAAAATAATGTCTCCTGTATAAGCTTCCATTTGGCCCTTCTGTCCTGAAAAACAGATGGAAAACTGGCAGTATTGAAAACCATGGCAAGAAGTATAAGTACCCAGGGAAAAATAATTTGTCATCTCTGTGCCTATTATTCAAGAGTTACCTTCACTTTACTAGTAAACTGTATTTTAGTTAATGAACTTTCAGGAGTCTCTGAATACTTGTGGAAAAGGCTTTGATACCCTATTACTAACTCCATGTGAACTGCTGTGTAGTTGAAATGCTTTAGAATGCTCTAGGGACACATAGTTGGTGCTTTTGAAAAGTAAAATTTTAAAACAGCTGAAAAATGTTCCTTGAAAGACAATGCATGTTTTCACTCCTTAGCTTATTTCACTCCTTAGCTTATGAGCTGTTTTGTTTTACTTGGAAAGCCTGCCATACTAATTGGAGTAAGAGTAACCTGAATGGTAGCCATAGAAACATATATGTTTATTAATTGCAAAAAATGCATGATGCCCAAAATATTATGTTAACCTCCAAATGCACAGATATTTGAGCTGGCCGTGAAAGAAGCACCTGTGGAAATGGAAGGGCTAAGCTGTAGCAGGGTGTTTTACAGGCTGATAAAGCCTGCTTCTCTGCAGGGCTCATTAGGCTGGGCAGAGCATCTTACTGCCTCAGCTGTACTGCTCCTGGCCTAACTCAAGCATCTTTGCACAGAAAAGTACTGTGCTGTGCAAGTGCTTATCTTAAAAGTGAGCTATTTGATGTAAGGAGTATTTTTTTATAGTATTCTATACTTGTATGGCTCTAAATCAGTGGCTCACAAAATACTGTGGCACTGCAAAAAACCCTCTAGTATTAGTGACTCCTATGAACAATCCAAGAAAAACAGATTTTATATGGGTTGGTCTAATTAACCAAGGCTATTACACAAAGCAGGGACCTGTTTTAAATTTAATTTCATTGATGTAGTTTAAACCTGCCCCTTTATTATCCTACTGCATAGTACTTAGCAAATAATGCTGGAGGGAACCTATTCCCCTAATTTAGATCCTTATCTTGATCTGTAGTGAATTGCTTTTCTAAAGTGTGAATTTATGTTAACTGTCTCTGTCCTCTGTGGCCAGCTTAGAGTATGTACTTAAATGATGGGAAGGAAACTTAAATAAACTTTACCTTTTACATATGGTATGGTAAAAGAGAAATGGAAAAAAGAAAAAAAAATCCATTTTGAGAACCTAGTGCATATAGCTGTCCTAAAGAGTGTGCCTGCTTATAAAGTCATGTCTGCTTGTCAAGAAATTTGTGTCCAGGAATACAAAGACTAGTTAAATCTCATTGCTTGATAAAATTAGTATGAGCAAATCCCAGTGCACTTGCAATACTAGAAATTGCCTTTTATTTTTCAATTATTTTTTTTTCCATTGTTTTCTCTGTATTACAAATCAAAATGTGCAGTTATTTCTGTCTTGTAGCTGTCAGTGAACTTACTTATCTAATAAGATATCACAAATAAGACATTTATTAAAAGCTAGATTAATTAGATTAGATTATTAGATTATTTCAGTCAGGTTACAATGACACTTTAAAATTGCTCTCCTAAACAGAAAATCTAAGGAAATGAAAAATGAAATTAAACTAATAAAATAAGTCTGCAAGTACTTTGCCTTAGAGTAGTTTTGACTACAAATGATTATCTGACTTTTTTACCTGAAACATGGAAGTATTTTAATGCCTCAAGTTAGAAGTATTATCTTTGTAAATCACTTTGAAAATGGTGTGATTCTGGGGAGAGTTTTTTTAAAAAATAAGTAAGTGAGATAACATTTCTGTTCTGAACATTTATGTTTTTCGAAATGTCTCTAAGAGTCATTAAAAACACATGGAAAATTTAAAAAATCCCCAGCATTATGTTTTGGGTTTAAGATAACTATAATCTGAGCATTCCTGGTGATCAGATTTTTTGAAAATACCACCCCAGACAGCATGACAAACTGCCCATGACTTCTTTTGAACATGATTTTTGGGGGAATTAAGCAGTATAATTTTCAATGATTCATATCATCAGCAACAAAAGATGAAAAGCATATAATGTTTTTCCTTTATTTTGTTCAGGAGTGTCATCAGACCAAATGCATGTTCCCAGTAAGCCATCAGTTCACCACTGTTATTATCAATCTATAACTTTCTCCCAGGAAGTAGCTCTTTCTATGGAGGTTTTTTAGTAATTTCAATTTTTGCATTCCAAGTGACATATTTTTTGCATGAGATTAATGTTCCCTGTCTGCTCTGTGCATTAAAAAAATTAAATCTTTGGTAGATTTTCTTTGTGCAGATAATTTTCTATTTAATTTTGAAGTTGTCATTTGTGTGTACTGCCTGAGCATACATAAAACCAGCAGTACGTAGATTATTACCTGTGAAACTTTCTTCTCATCCACGTACCATTGATAATCAGTGACCAAATTATAATTAAATATAAAAAAACCCAAACTGTTGATACAAGACTGCTTTTTTCCCTCAGAAAATATATTCATGTTCCAAAATGTAGGCACTGTATGACATTTCTATTTGTAGCTAATAAAGCATAAAACTAAAGGTCTTTGAAATACAAATACTCAAATTAATTTAGAAATGTAGGTTGGTGTAGCTCCAAACCTCTGAAAATCAAATAATTATACTTCTAGATGAGGTAGTGCATGCCCTTGAAAACCAAAATAGGCAGATAATTGATTAAAGACTGTTTTATCTTCCCAAATAGATTTTGAAAAAAACCCAATCCCGACTTTTTCTTCTCATCTCCCTTTAAAGAGGTGCAACATGCCTGTCTTCAGGACAGCATAAGACTGTGCTAAAAATAAATATATTATTAATAAACTAGTAAATTGCATATCTCCAGTCTAGTTACATGTTATTCATAAAGCCTGGTGAATCTTAGGAAAAAATATATCTTTTCATGCAGCCTATAAATATTACTTTTATTTTTTAAAATATAGCCACAGAAGTAGCCTAAAGTTGTAACCTTATTCTTAAAAATACAAGCAAAAATGAATTATAAGGTCAGAGACTCATAACAGAAAATTGTAAGAAGGGAGCAGGTTTAGAACAAATAATGAATTTCAAAATAAAGCATTTGAAAATTACTTTTTCTTTTATTAAACACCAAAATCTTTCATCTAGATTTAGTTGTTGTTTTTTGTTGGTTTTTTTAATGCAGGATTCTTTACTATTGGTTACCCTTATTTTTATTGGCAGTTGAAAGGTACTCTTTAAATCAGATTTTATAATAGTGAATGGCTTTTTGACCTTTAACATGGACCCATTGCTTCCCACATTGCAGTGATACCAAATCCAGATTGTAATACTACCATTTAGTCTGTAACTGAGAATTTATTTGCAAAATAAACAAGTTACCAACCCCTCTGGTATGGTATTTGTTAGGAACAAATTACTGTGCTGCAATAAGTGGATTAAGCAAGGTAGTTTTTAGTAAGGATAGGGGTCTTTCCTATGCCTTGCCAGTGTCTGCTCTTTTAAAAGCAAACCACCTATATAGGTGGTTTATTTAAATTGTTGTAATGAATTCTATTAATGAATGAGTGTCATTCCTGTAGGAATAAAGAACAGTAACAGTAACCAAAGACGAAGATACATTTTTGGTGAGAGTGTCTGTTTAAAGCTGACAAAAGTAAAAGGTAAAATGGATGGGGGGAAGAGGGAGAGGCTTTCCCTGCCATTTCATAATACTTCTGAAGTGCTGAGGTGATGGGTGATCACTACATCTCTCACAGAGCACTGCAGTGGACAGCTGAGCAGCATCTTACATATTTTTAGAAGAGTTCAGATTTTTAGTAGGTATTTCATTTTTGTGGAAAATATGGTAATATCCTGTTATATATATTCACTGTACTGCTTTATGATACAGGATTCTATATGTATGCTGTAATGCCAGTGCTCAGATCGCAAATGAGAAGCAGAAATGTACAGTTTTTGACAGGCTGGAATGGCTCCAGCATGCTACTTTTCAAACCCTTTTATAAACTCTTTTGTGTATTTCTGAGTTAAGATAGTTCTGTTAGTGTTCTGCAGATCTTTGTCGTGCTTATAAATAGATATGTTAACATTCACCTTAATTTAAGCATGATGACAGCCTGATGGAAACCTTTTACCAGACATCATTCATTTGATCAAGGTCAGTAACTGGAATAAACAGAAAATTATTTATAACAGTAAATCTTACTGGGCTAAATGGTAGGAAAAAAACCACCAAAATACATTTCAAGATTGGCAGGAGTTTGCTGTCTTGTCTTCAGCGCCTCATTTTACTTAGTGTTAGTTGTGTAATTTCTCTTTCTTCATTAACTTGAAATGTTACTCCAAACCTTCATGGTTATAAAGTTAAATTGTGAGCTTGAGTGAGGTTTTTTGCATCTCAGTGACCACACAGCAGATTTCTTTTTCAGTGATACAGTCTGTTGCATTTCTTTCAAAGAAATGTCTATTTACTCCTTGTGAGAGAGCGTGTACATGGGATTCTGTTTGCAGCAATTACCTTGTATCTTGTAGCTCAGGCTTGTGTGGCTTGTAACATGCTTGTTTAGATTGGGAAGTGTCATCTTTTTGTTTCAGTTGACACATACCTGCCTTTCAGGGCCAAAAGGACCAATTTCCATTCACTTTTCTATTTTTATTTGTCAGCTCACTTTTGTCGTCCTGCTTATTTGCCTATTGCTCACATAATCTTATAATGTACTGAAAGGGATTGCGACTCTTTCTCTTGTGTCTGATACTCCGGTGATGAAACTCTGTTGCCTGTAGTGGCATCACACTGGCACAAGAACTGTTGTCACTGTGTGAAGAAGCAGTGGGTGGGGGAAACTATTAAGTGTGCTTAGTTGAAGAGATGGAAATCAGATTTTTATCAAGTGGGTTTTTTTTTCAGTGCAGAGCAAAGGGTTTTAATCAAGCAACTGTTTTTCATTACTAGATCTTCACATGCTGAGCTGAAAACTTGCCATTAAATGTCTCTTTTTGATCTTGAAAGCCTCTTATACACACTTTTGAGGCACATTTATTCAAAGGTCATATTAATTGTTAAAAGCTATGTTTCAGCACTGGAATCTAAAGTTCAAAGCAACTAGAATATAAAGTTGTAAAAAAAGAATAAAAATTTTCTGCTAGAGCATTTCAGATGTCATTTGAGTAGCAGATGATATTGCAGGAGCTGTGTGTAGTGGGAAGCTAGGATGATGGGAAAGCCCACGTGAAAGACATTTCACATTTAGAGCTATTTCTGATGCTTGATAAATACTCCAAATGGAATAAATTGTATCAGTGGCTTACTTTTTGTCAGTAACTTTAAAATCAAGAGATTCATATTAATTTGAAGTTCAGTGTAGAAGCCATCTTCCACTTCAAGCAGGTATGTGGGTTTCCATTGCATCTCTGAAACCTGTGTTTGTGTTGAGAAAACAGGGAGTCGGTAATGATGGAATCCATTCTTTGTCTTTGCATATTAATACTTATTTTAAGTTCGAGTTTTTTAAGAACAAACATTTAAAATATGGAGCTTTGTAAGCAGTTGGTAAGCAGCTTGTTTTTTTAATTATCAGAGTTCATTAAAAACTTAGCAAATGTTTTTGAGTTTTAAAAAAGCTATCCATTATATTGTAGCTTGCTGTTCTCTTAACTCCCATTCCTCCTGCTTATGTTGTCTTTTATTTTTATCTGTCTTTATTTCCTTCATAACCATCCTCCTCATTTGTGACTTTTATGACTCATTTTTTCCATACTTTAACCTAGAGCATCCTCCTAACTTGAGCTCCTTTGCCTTTGGAACAGTTGCTTATTTGACCTTTGAATGTGAGCTCCCCTTCCCGAGTCTTTCATCTCGAAGTTCAGTCTTACCCTGTATTCCATCCTGTCTGCCCCGCACGGTCTGTGTGCCAGCGGCTCCTCAGCGCTGTTCTCTCTCCTCCTGCGCCCACAGTTTCTGCTGTAAGCTCCTCGCTCTGCCTGCTTCACATCAGCCAGCTCCCTGCTGCCTCTGAGCATCCACAGCCTCTGCTCCTGCTTCCCATTGCTGAGCAACAGTGGAAAGGCAGCCTGGCTAGGAGGGTTCTTTGAGAGAAGTCTGCATTTTTTTTCTAGTTTTGTTGTTTCCTTGATCAGGCAGCTGTGATCACTTTCATTCATCTTCTGTTCTTATATCTATCAGCTTTAATCTTACAGAGTTTTATATCCCACGTTAACAGGGAAACTTTTCCTTCTGCATTAAACCCACGTTCTCTGGTTTTGTGTACAGGTGAATATCACTCATTGTAAGCATTATACAAATAAATAGGTTTGTACATGAATACATGCATAAATGTTTACTCTGGAATGTATTATACACTCCTGGGTTAATTATGGAAGTTAAAACAGTGTAGGAAAATACTGAGAATAGTTTCAGAAATTTCTATTTCTTTTCTACAGGAGGTAACCACTTGCTTACCAGAGTACTACAAATGGACACAATATCTCTTTCTTAAGCTTTTTGAAGCTGGGATAGTGTATCAAAAAGAGGTAGGTACAAACTTTGACCTTCAACATTTTGCTGCTACACTAATTTAGACCTCTCGTGTCAGTGGCATGTTTGTGGATAGTCCATTCACAGTCATAAAGGGATTGTGCTCTGTTAGTTTTAAATCATTCTAAAATAGAATTAATTTTATATATAACAGAATTTTCTATGTAGCAGTTTATGAATTTTCTATGTAGCTAACTAACATGCATGGCCATTGTAGCAAGTCAAGTCAGAAGTGTTATTGTCAGAGATTTGCGCTGATGTGGAGGATCAGAATATAGCTTTTAGTTTTTTATTTCCTGGCTTTAATATTTTCTAGATTTTATTGTCCCTCATGGAAATACATGACATGGTGGTCATTAGGAGTCTCTTCAGCAGTGAGATTATTTACCTGTCTAACATTACTGTAATACTGTCTCAGAATTTATGGTTTTGGATAGGATAATCGGAGATCAGGTGCATAACCATCCTATTCCAGAACTCTATTTGTGATCTTCAAAATATTAAAGAAGTATTAGGTGTCATAAGACTATCACAGCTGTTCATCAGTTACCAGTACATTAAGAAATTATAATATTTTGTACATAGCATGTGTCAGGCCGTATCTGAAAAGTGAGGGTTTCAGTTATTTCTTAAACACAAGATGAAACAAAGATGTTGAGTGAGCAGTCCAGAGAACTCTCTGTATAGCCTAGGCAATGCAATTCCAAAATACCTGAACAGCTGCGCTTTAACAAAGCAGCAATTTAGTGAATGTTTCTAACTTAAAATGGAAACTAAGATTTCCTAAATATGCTTTGATATTTCATTTGTATTCTGTAGAAACCAGGAAACCCCATAGGATATAATTAAGGATGTACTCCAATTATTCTGTGAACCTGGAAAAAGAGATTGATGGTGAAAGGTAGCATTTAGGAAAGCAGGGTGTTACTGAGCTATTTCTCCTATTTGCATTTGTATTCAGGGATCTTAAATGACAACCAGCAAAACCCCTCAATGGTTAATATATAGTAGCATGCTGGATTGGGGGTTGGGGTTTTTTTTTCTTTCTGTAATTATTTTTTTCTTGTATTAAAAAAAAAATTAACCCCCCAGCTTTGTAATAACAAACCTGTTTTTATCTGTGAATTTGTTTGTTTGACAAGTGAACTCAGATGAATCTGAAAAATAAAAGTTTGCTGCTTCATTTAAAGCAGGGATGATATACAAAATAAATTTTGCATTCTAACTCCGAGTACTGTGGGATCCTGGAGGTGTTTGGATACCAGTGATTGAATCTACTTCTAACTTCCATCTGCTTTCAAGTCAAGGATCAGTTTGAGGACTTAAATCAGCATCTGTCAATCTGCAGGGGATGTAATCTCTGGTGGATATGAACCAGTTGCTTTTTGGCAGGAAACAGATGGCAGAGAGAGCCCATGACCCTAGGTCTCTTTGAACAGTCATATATACTTAAAGCATATATTTGTCTCATGTTGTCAGTGTATCTGCAATACGTATTAAACACAGCTTGAAGTCTCCTGTATTACAGTTTCATTTTGAATACAAGAGATAATTCATAGCCTTACTGTGACAATAAGAATAAGGCAAGGAGAGTGTTAGCCTAGTTAATGGTCTGTTCCAGCAGTGTGCATGTCTGACCAGAAATTACCCTGGCAGGGAGACACGGGCTCAGTATGTCCAGGAGCTGCAATTATGGAGGATTAACAATGTTTGCCTGAGTGCTGCAGCATCCAGAGAGGGTACCTTTATTCATAGCAGCAAAATCGTCCCTTTTTCCTGCAGTACTCACCTACTCAATGTACTGTGGATGTTATTGACCTGGCCAGATGTGAGTGCTTCACTGAGGTTAATAAGTGCCCTGACTCTCTTACTTTGATCAGATATCTGTGATCCATAGTGGACCCAGAGACAGCAAGCCTGGAGATAGATACTTACACTTTGGAGACCTGAAGTTAGGCAAGATGAATCCTGTCTTAAAAGCATATGGTCTGTTTTGGTGTAGTGAGGAGAGCGAGATAATTGGTGTGCTCTGAACACTCCTGCTCTGTGCTTTCTTTGTGTAGATGACTTTGAGCAGCTTCCTGGGGTCACAGTTTCAGAGGCTGTCATTGTCAAGAAGTTGCCTTTGTGAGGTACAAGCAGGAACTAAAGATTTCATTTATTAGCCACGTTCTAGATACTGTCAAAATTCTGTGTGAGATGGAAGGAATGGAACTTAAAAAAATACAATGACCTTTCCACTAACGATTTCTTAAATGCACATTTGCTTTATGTTTTGAAGGATTTATTTAGATATAGCCTCATGAGTTGTAACAGGAGGATTTGTTATGCTAAATAGTTATGTAATCATTTCAGTTATCTTCCAAAATTTTCACCATAAATTTGGTATGTTATCATCAAAATAGAAATGGGGTTTTTTTTCAACTTAGAGTCACAGCCAGTTTAATACAAGCTTATGCTAATACCACTTTATGCAACTGGAATTTTATTACTTCCCAATATTGTCTGATTTATCTCTCTTTAGCTGTAATGTTAACTTTGTGTGGGTTTTTTTCAGAACTTTATCAATTAAAAGATCATTAGAGCCATATTCATAATGCCTTGTATTATTACTGAAGAAGCTGTATTTTCTGGAATTCTGGAAAATGCATTTGTAATAATGAAATATGTTGATTTATTTTTATTTCCTGATGAATTTTCATAAACCTGTTATAAAATCTAGTGTGGTATTATTGGTTGGTAACAGAGAAAAGGTAGGCAAAAAGTAAAAAGTTTAAATTCAAGTCTGAATTCACAGAAGATTCATTTGAAGGCAAGTCTCAATTTATTAATGAATAAACATTCATTCATTTAAGGATAATACATTTTTTATAAATAAATGTAGCCAGACTTTCTGCTCACACAGTCGTAAGCAGTATTTCTAGACAAGGTGGGATCTCTGCATTTTTCTTTTAGCTCTCCTCATTATAAGATTTGTAAAGTGGTTGTGGTATTTACTCTTTGTGAGAATATGTAGCATATTTTAAATGAAGCAATATTGAGTTTTTGGAAACTGGTCGGAAGGTGATCAGTGCTAGATAAAATAGAGTATACAATGTGAGTGCAGTTACTCATTTTTGATTGAGATACAAGACCTCCCCATACCCAAAGAAATAATTTGATTTTTTTCTTTTTAATGTTTAATGTATTATATCTCTGAGGAACTTAGCTACTGTTTTTCAGTCAGACTGATTTAGCTTAAATGCTAAATAACATTCAATATAATAGATTATTCTATTGCTCTGATTTTTTTTTTTTCTTTTCTGTTCATTTTTGCAAGTCAATGTATAGCGTTTTCTGCTATACATTGGATAGGATTGCTAACTTTTGGATAGGATTCTTTTGTGATCTTAGATCCTTTTTGATGAGTGATCAGTTAAATTGTTCAACACTAGGGGAGGCTGAGTTTGATTTTTGCTCCTTTCCCTGTATGTTATATCTTGTATTTCAGTTGACTCAAAAGCTCAAAATACAACGTTTGTGGAGGTGAACATTAATTTCACTTTACTGGTTTTCACTTAATGCATTTGGATTGAAAAGGAAAGAATTCCAAAAGTAATTCACCCAATTGACATACAGATAATATCAACTCTTTCATTTAAAATATAGTTGACCACTGTAATACTTTCTTGTGATTCTGTCCTCTTGAGTTGGACATCCTTGTCTACTCATTCCCCTCAGTCTGACTCAACACTTTTGGATTAGTAGTGACAACTTTTAAGCATCAGACTATTTTATTTGCAATATAGTCAACTGGAACACTTATTATATATTATAGCCAAGCAGTCAGGTGTCCGCCTATCCTGCTAGCATGATCAGTCTAGACAAACCCTGCCAACTGCATTTTTGGGTCTTTTGAGTTCTGAGAAGATGAATGCTCAAAACTTTTCCAGCTGAGTCCATGTTGCTGATTCAAATGGATGTTTTAAAAACTCAGGTAAACATTCGAGGTGTGCTTCTGGATAATTCATATGGCATCTGTAAAGTAAAACTGGTTTCTAACTAGCCGCTGAAAGAATTTTATCTTCCTGCAACTGTTTTTTAGGCCTTGGTCAACTGGGATCCAGTGGATCAGACTGTTCTAGCTAATGAACAGGTGGACGATAATGGTTGCTCTTGGCGTTCAGGAGCAAAAGTGGAGCAGAAATACCTCAAACAGTGGTTCATCAAGACAACTGCTTATGCAAAGGTATGAGAATACAATTTTTGGAAATTATGGTAGCACTTTGAAGAGGAGACTTTTTATTCAGAAATACTAAGCTGAATGTGGTTCTTTATAGATACATGTTTGAATAATATATAATTGCATATTAATATCCCTGTGTATATGTGTATATTAAAATTATTACTCCTGAAGTTCTTCTGTTTACCTCTTTAAGAATTGTAGGTAGGTAACTGGTGTGGGATTAAGTTTTGGAGAAATCAAAAGGCATAAATTAGAGTTCTGCATTTGCACATTAGCATCCTGTATTCACCATCAAGTGCTTTTCTGCATATTTTGAGTGTAGAGCTGTACAAAACTCGTTTGCTGACTTGCAGGCATTTTATAAGCCATGGAGTACAGCCCATCACCTAGCATTCAGTTCTCCTGTGTCTGCACCATAGTTCTTTATGTTTAACTGCTTTTTTTTGGAAGGTTCATCTCAACCTTCTACTTCACTTCATACTCTACTCTGTTGATAATCTGTTATTTTAAAAATGTTTTCAGGTTATTTAAACATCCTTTTTTTCTTAAAAGCTCCAGTTTTGATTGTGCTGGGACAATGTAGATTCCATACTTCAGAATTCAGAACAAAAGTTTTGGCTTTATGCTTTCTGAGATGAAAGTATCAGCTTCCTGTCGTGTCTGGGTGAAGTTTTTATTCCCTCTGAGTATTCTGTGTATTGAGACTTCAAGTACAGATTGAGAAAGTTGCTCCCAAGAAAATACTAAAAATTTGTCTTTGATCCTTTTCCCAAGTCTCAGACTCAAGAAAGCAAATTTCCACTATTATCCAAGGAGAAGAAGTCTGTGTCTCTCTCTAGATTTATTCATAACAAAGAGAAAAGCTTTAGATATCCTGTCTGATGCTTTGATTCTTCATACACAGAGAGGTGCTTGAGATACATGTTTTTTGATTGTGCTGCCTGTTCTGGCAGTAAGGAGAGAACATTTGCAATAGCTGAAGGAAAAATGGAGCATGTCTGCAGTATCACAAAATAAACACAATGTTCTGAGGTGGTTTTTCTCCCCAGCTCCTTTTTCACTAGATTTCATTATGACCATTGTGATATTTAAGGGTCTGCCCCAACTCACTGATTCCCCCCATTTGAGGCTGGAGCTCCATTAGAGTTTCTGTCTCTACTGATATGTCGTTCATCTATTGTGTCTGTACAGGTTGTAGGAAGCAATGACTGATATTTCTGGCCTGTATCCATGCTGGTACCCAATTACTTACATCCCTTTAAAAAGGGTGAATCAGCCATAAATTTTTACTCATCAAGACCAAAAGACATGACTGAGGAGTTTTTCAGTAACCGTGAAAACATCCTTGGTTTATGGGATTATTTCCTCTTGCTCAATATCCACCCTCAGCTAGGAAGGATTTACCTTTTGTATTTAGTCGCCTACCTGAGAAGTGCTGTTACAGGAAATGCACAATCTCTTGGGCAGAGCATGTCTCGATCATGCCATTCCTCAGTAAGCAGGCTTATCTGATGATAAGAAGGAACTTTTGCCTCCACAACATCCCCCATCTTCCCCCCAAAGATGTCACCCTAGGGCACTGCCATATTCCCTACCTATGTGAAGGGCAAATGTCCAGGTGACCTTTTGTTCTTGAACATCTTGTTGACATGAATAAGAGCTGCTTCTGCTTTTCATTTTGGGAAGACAAATTGTATCAACTCCTACAAAACCTTAAAACATTGCTGCAAAGGACAGTTGAGAACTCTACAGATTTCTGTGAAGGTTTCCCAAAATTTTGTTCTGTTTGTGATTGATATTCATAGGGTCTGTGCTAGCTGACACAACCAGATCAGTGAATGATGCCATACTGCTTCCAGCTGAAGTACTTTGGCAAGCATTACCTTCATGTTCTTCCACTTCTTGTACAGTGACAGATGCTACCAAGAATCAGCAGGTGGTTTGGATTTTCCTTTTTACTCACCCTCCACTCACTCCTATTTTTGTTGCTGTGGATCTTTTTAAACAGTCCCACTCTGCTTCTTTTGGCAAGGCTTTTAAACATTTGGTTGTAGAGGGGGAAAAATAACTTTCCCCCCCCACCCTAGAATAAGAATAGCAGATTACCAGGCTCTGCTCTATGAAGTCAAATATATTCATAGTCAATGGATGTCATGCTTGAAAGATTAAGACAAATAAAGTCCCTTTTTTTGACAATTTTTTTTTCTTTCAAGTTGCAAGAGACTAGATAACATAGCATGTTGTGGTTTATTTTCTGAAGAAGACTGTTTTGGCGGTACAACTCAGAGCAGCCCATGAACTGCAAGCCACAATTGAAGACAGTCCACTGGAGGGAGGCTGGATCTGAGCTAATAGTGGCCAAGTATTTCAGTCTCTTAGAAACTCTCTGCACACACTGACATAATCAGGAAGTTTCACATTAGCATTTTGACAGGAGCCAAATTACAGATCTGAAATGCTGCAACTTTGGCTTCTCTTTCTGAATAATTTGACTAGTTATCCTCAAAACATCCTTGCACACATTTCTTCATTCTGTATGGTAGTCATGCCAGTACTTCTCCAGGGGTGGTAAGAGCCATGAATTCTTCCTCCTAAGTCTCTTTCTTTTGTCCCCTTTTTCTTTGGATTCAGGCTGTTGACAGTTCATCTGAATCCATATTGTCCTGCATTGTTGAACACCCTGGTTGTAGTAATCACTCTTCCTAGCCTATTCCTCAAACCTTCTTCCCCACCTCTTTTCAAAAGCTCTTGCTAGGAGAATGGGCTTTATTGAGAGGGAGACCTTAATTCACCTTCATCATTTACAGAGCCTTTCCTCTTGGAGTGGAGGGTCCAAATTTCATGGAGCTAGTCCTTGTAGGTGTGGAGGATAAAGACATCTCTTTAAGAAGCTAAGGATCTTTAATTGCTAATACGATTTCAGGATGATACATTGCTGGTGATGAGACCTTCACTTTGGCAAGGGGGATTATTTAATGTCTCCTGATTTTGAACACACTTATTTCCATAAAGAGATTTTCCTGACTTACATGACAGACTAGAAACACTGCCAGTACAGCTTTGTTTTCCTGAAATTCTTTTCAGTTCAGACACTTCATATATTTGTGCCTCTAATGATCAATTGTACAGCAATTTGGTTCTTTATGGATCTCACTTCCCTTTTTTGTCAGTTGTTTGAAAATTCATATGCCAGACTCCTGTAAAAGGGAAATCTGAGGGGGCATTATAAAATGGGGAATTTCAAATCCATGGTCAACTTGTTTTGCATTAGACGCTTACAGAAATAGAAACTTGCCCATCCAGAACTTGTCTGGTCCTGAGTCCTTTTGTCCCCATTTCTGTGTCAATTGCCTGCTGAATATCTTTTGTCCAATTCAGTTTTTTTTTTAATGTGTCCAGAAGATTAAGACAAGATTATGTCAGGTTAGTGTGGTCACAATCATTGTGATATGAAGATCTGTGTTTTCTGTCAGTATAGAGCATCATTTAGGTCTTTGGGCTGTACTGCCAGAATTTGTATCCCAGCACACATGGCCCTTTATTTCCTCACAGCCTGGACAAGGTCACGGGCACGGAGCAGATTTAATCTGTCTTTGTGCAACATGTTTTTCCTGGGTTTGGAAAAAGGTAGAGAGCTAAGTGGATCAGGCTTTCAGTGAGCTGTGTGACTAGATTTCTGCTATCTACTGAAGTTCCACTCCTCCTTATTTTGAAATCTAAAAATTGGAAGGCACTACGAGTAACTTAATCGTTGCACCTTTTGGGGAAGACTTGTATTTTTTTCCGACTCGGGCTACTTTCAGACTTAGAGGGTTAGAATTCTATGAGTGTCTCACTCACTTTTTCACAGTTAGGCCTTTATCTGGTTTTGGTGTATCATAGGGAGTCATTTGATTCTGGTCATCTTTTTCTTGTGCCTTCAGTGGTGACTAATATTTCTTCTGAAAAGTTTACAGAAATTCAAGATCAAATGTCACAAGTATCACCTTCCTTGCCCTTTTTCTGAAAAATGGCTCTCTGCAAGTCTGTTTCCTATTCCTTCCCCAAAGTTATACTTGAGTTTTCTATAAATTGACATAGTAGGAAAGTATTTTGAAAAAAAACCCTTTATTTCTGTTAACTTGCTCCATTCCTGTGTGCCTTGGAGGAAAATGTAAGTCTTTCCATAACCTTGTTTCATAAAAAAAGTTCAATTTAAAATATATTTAATTCATCTTCTAGCCCTTAATTCTTCATGCAAATTGCCAGCTAGCAATAATGGCTCAATATGTTTGGATATAACCTATTTGCTGCTTGTAGCATCCACAAATTATTTTGTTATAACTTTCAGCCTATTTATAGCGTATACTGCTGTTCTATTCTAGTCATTTGTGTTTCTCTCTTTTGCCCATTTAGCATTTTATGTTTTCCTTGGTATCTCACAACCTTAATGGAAATAAAAACTAATCAGAGTAATCTTCATCTGCAGTGCCTACATTACTGGTCAAATGGCAGCCAGGAGTTACATGATGAGTAGTGGTCTGTAAAGCTGGTTATTACAGGAATCAGTGCTTCATTCCTACACAGACTGTTTTTCAGAGTTTTGTTGTGTCCAGAGGAATCATCTCCTGTGGACTTGCTTTGATTTTTTTTTTTGTAGTTACTGCACCAGCTCATATTCCTTTCTTGCAATAAAAATTGTAAACGAAGCAGTGTTGGCTCACATGGCAATTTACCATTGGTAATGAGTTTTGTTCAAAGGGCAAAAATATTGACCATGCTTTTAATGCTTAGCAGAAAGCATTTTGCTTATATAAAGTAATAAAGTAATTGTGACCCATTTTTTAAACTGTAAAGTACATGTGAAATGGTCTAGCAGCTTTTTTTGATTTTTAGAGAACATTTTAATTGTTATTTTTCTTTTGATGCATTTCTTTGATAAAAATATAATGCCTTAACTGATGGCATTATTATTCAAATTGTTTTCTGTGCATTTAGGATGTTTAAGCTAAAACATTTAGTTGCTATGGTTACCCTGCTGAATTGGTAGGCAGATTCATTGGAAAAATCTGTCTGTAAATGTTAGTATTTTCTCTGTGTACCTGTAAATTGCTTTTATGGAGGTTTTTATATGTGGTCAACTGAGTCCTCAAAACAGAATTGGCAAGGTTAGTCTTTTTATAGAAGCTGTTCTTTCTAAATTAATTTTATACAATTCTTTTCCATATTTTACTGTACAAAAATTCATTCAAATAGCTGGAAAATAATCTTCTCTGGAATAAAATGAAACAGAAGCAACTTTAAAACTTCAAGTCTTGCCTTAAATCATCTCCCTGTTTTTGCACAGCAGTAGGGCAGTGTGTTTAATTCAAATAATGGGGAACATAACCAACAAAATTCTACTGATGTAATTTACAGTTGCTATACAGATAAGTAGCACCCTTTCCTAGTTAAGTTTTTTTTGTAAAGGCATTTAGAGATAAACCCTTCTCATTTTTTGTGGGTATCAGGAACACAGATGTTGGGCATGGTGCTGACTTTGTGGGGGGAAAGCAGCAAATGAGCTACAGCTCTTCTCCAGGTTTTCTCTGGCTTTGTACTGCATCTGCCAGCCCTTTTTGTCTCTTCTGACTAGATTTGGAGTTATTTCATGTAATTGTGTTTTGCTTGATTTTTTTTATTTTGTATTTTATTTCTGAGATCTTAAGCAGAATGGTAATGAAATGTAATGAAATTGAAGTACTGAATTTCAGGATGTTAGGAGTCTTGGTAGCACTGGGGATTTCATAGCAGGAGGTAATGCCTCATCACTGAGAACCGATATGCTGGCTCTTTTTCATTCTTTGTGTGATTTGTTTTGATTCCCACACGTGGAGTCTAGCTCATAGTTGTCTTCTCCCAACAGAGCAGGCCTGATCAAGCTCAATTTGAAACTCTTCTTCTTGAGCCAGGCTGAGAGCTGTCTCCTGGACAAGGACCAAGAGCAGTGCTTCCTCAGCTTGCTGAGCACTTAATTCCTAAGAAATGGCACCAGCATCTCATTTGATGGTACAGCAGTGTACATTTAAGTTCCTGTTGGTATAAGGTTAATCAAAACAGTGCATACTTAATGCTATTAAAAATGATAACAAATGTTTTGAAGAGCTTGTCTATTTATGGATTCAGTTACTCATCACAAATATATACTTCATTATTTCAGAAAGGGAGTATCTTCTCTTCGGAAATTTAAGCAAGGAACAGCTCTGAAGAGCAAATCTAGAGAATAATTCTGAATTTACTTTTTGCTTTTAAGGAAACATTTCTTTGCCTCAGCTCTGTGTAATCACACCAGAGGTGTTTGTTGACCATAAATTGTAGGTAAGAAAATGGGAAAACTGCTGACAGTTCAGACATTTATGAGAAAGAATTTTCAGTATACGCAGTGTCTGTGTTATTGCTCCTCTTTAATGTATGTTTTCAGTATTCTTCACACATGGGAAATAAAAGCCAAGAGTGACCTACAATAGTACAGACAGGAACTACTGAAGGAGAAGAAGAAATATAAAACAAGATACTAAATGAAAGCAGAAACTGTACCATATAATCACAGTTGGAACAATGCAAGAGAGTGCAAAATAAAACAGTGGGCAGCCTAGCTTTAATTTCCTGTACTTTAATATATGTTAATATATTAAGTTGTATTAAATGATTTTGTGTAATCTTTAGTTTACATTTGGTTGCTCTTTTGGGAGTTTGATCAAATGAAGTGAAGAATTTAATTTTAATCCAAACAGAGCTTGGATATTTATTTGACTCTTCCTCAGAAGCAAAGCTTTTAAAATTTATTGTAATTTAGTAGAATGCAATTTTATTTTGCTAATTGAATTCTTCTGAAATGCAACCTTTTGCTGAATTTTTTATTCTGATCTTCTTGCTACCTTGCAGATTTGTCAAACTTCATTGAAGTGTCTTCATTAAAAAAAAAAAGTATACATTTGATTATATAGCTTATATTTAGATTTTCCTCTTTATTTAATGTACTATCATAGAGGAGTTAAATTACTCTCACTAAATATGAAATTAGTAGCAGGTGTTGATCTACTAAAACTTTTAGTTCATGAAGTTAGAGACTGAATTTTTTAGGGGTTCAGCAGAATCTTTCTTTGAACTAAAGCAGGAGGACTTTTGGAGTTGAGATGCTCTTGGGAAATTGTAAAGCACTTATATTCTTGGATTTTCTGGATCTTTTTTGCCTGAAAATTGCTTAACTGAAGTTCTGTTTCTGTCATAATCCTCAGCAGACTAAACAGCTAGAAATGTGAGACCAGTTTTTCACATACAATGTGTTACTTCTAGTTTTAGGCTTGGTCATCATTGTCTTTGATGAATTTTCAGCAAAACTCATCTTGATTTAGTTACTCTCTGATCATCTGAGGTAGTTGACTTTCATCTTCTGGCTGTGCCAGGATTTTCTGCATGTTCTGAAAGAGTAAAAAAGTCCATGAAACATTGGTTTATCCTCAGTCTCCAACTTCTTCAGGTGTAAGAGCCTTTAAATCATTCTCATCCCCGAACACAACTTTCATTTCTTTACCTTTTCCTGAGTCTGTCTATCTTTAGATCTGAAAGACTGCCAAAATGTATTTATGCTATTCCTTGACTTATGTTTAATTAAGATGGGAGTAATTTCTCCTGTAATTAGATGTTTGCATTTGAAATTTTCTTGTCTCTTTCTGAGTAATGAGAAATGAAAGCAGAAATACTCTGCTACCTAATGTTTCCAGATTTCTCACTATTAAGTTATCATCAGAAATTTGAAAATTGAGTTTATTTGATAATCTTATCACTCTCTGCTTACTGGACTGAAATGCTGCTGTTGTTCTTTTTCCCCTGCTGACTCCAACATGGTTTTACTTTTGTTTATTTGCCTGTGTGCTGGGAGTCTTCTTGGTGATTGTCTTCTCTGTGTTAACAAATCAAGTTAACAAATTTGTGGCAGAAATAATGAGATGTTATATACACATTTTTAAGGATCAGGTTTTTTTTTATGGAAATTAACAGTAATTACAGAATCACAGAATGTTAAGGTGTCGGAATGAACCTTAAAGATCATCTAGTCGCAATCCCCTTTGCCATGGGCAGGGACACCTCCCACTAGACCAGGTTGCTCAAGGCCCCATCTGACCTGGCCTTGAATAGTGCCAGGGTTGGCAATTTGCAAATTAAAATTTGGAGCAGAATTCATGGGACTACTCTAATGATTCAGAAAATGTTCTATTGAACGTGGCAGTGATTTTTTAAAAATAGCCTGGAAGCAAAATTCATGGGAGTTAATATTTAACTTCCCAAACAGTAACTTAAAATATTCAGGAATTTCTATGCTAGCATTGGTTGAGTTTTGTATACCCAAATAGTATACATGTAATTTTTTTAATATTAATAAAAGTTTTGGCATATATTTGTGGGCATGTATTTTGTAGGGTGCAGTGCAATTGGATTTGAAAATGAAAAGCATTTTTAAAGGGTTTTCCTTAAACTATCTTTTTAAAAGGTCCTAGTTTGCGCATATGAATTTTGAATGTACAAGTGCGTTCATGTGTGTAAGAATTGATGTTTCTCTGTTTTCCTGCTAGTGAGTACCCTAGATAATTTACCATTCAGAAACACTTACTGACATGCTGGCAGTGTGCATATTGTATATTATTTGCCTTTTTAACACCAGGTAGATTGTTTATGGTTTGCATGTTCATTTTCTGCTTCACCTGCTGTTCATAGCCTTGACAAGAAACCTAAGGAGTTTGTTGAATGCAAAGAACTGGGAATCATAATTCCATTTTGAACATTTTTGAAGTTTTTTTGTTTGCTTGGGTTTTTTGTTTCCTATCACACTAAACTGTTTATGTATAAATTAAGTTATAAAGGGTTTATGTTTGCAAACCCTGCTAGGCTTCATCATCATGCAGAGTAAGCTTAGTTATCTTCATTCACATGAAGTAAAGTTGGCTCTTCCTGTATTTAGTTGCATGAAGTAATTGCATTATCAAGAGAAGAACTGGGTTAAGTCATACTGAAATTTCTAATAAGGCCAATGAATTACAGTAAAATCATTATCACACTGGTATTGACAATCTTGGTGTATGAATACTGCAGTGAACAAGCATCTAGGAAGCTTTGCCGGCAAGCAGATACAGTCTGTACGGTTTCAGTAGAACACATGCACAATTAGCTGCTTCTGGCGGCAAAATGTGATGTAGATTAGAATGGATATCTAATGTGAACAGCCAGTTCTGCATGTACTGACACAATTTCATTCTTTCTAAAATGCATAAGGTTCTTACAGAGAATGTATCTAGGTATTGTGTGCATGTATAGAGTATATATACATAGTATAGAGATATATTATATATACATCCAATTATTTATTTTCTTTCATAATTATATAAGTACATAGATTGATCATGGTAGATAAAGCTTAGTTGTTTCTGGAACGGTGCAATTAATGAGAATACTACAGACTTTGAATTCTCTGTGATATAGCATGCTTGCAATTGTTAAAACTGCTTAAAGATATAGTATAATAAAAATCTCTCCAAAAGCCTAACATTCTCTTATTTATAAATCATGAATAAATTGGTTTGATTCTTAAAACTGTAGAAAGGAATAAAAATCCCAAGTGGTGGTGTAATATTATGGTTTACAAAGGACCTTGCTTTTGTTGTATTTTGAATGACAGATATACACAGAGCAGTAACTAAACTACCAATACTTACGGTAACTTTTACACATCTCACTTTGAAATTAGTTAAGTATGTCATTAAAACAGAGCTTAAAATGCATTCTTGGAGAAGAATTAATTGTGCATTCACTAATTATCCACCTGCCTTCTGTTTGGTTTGAACAGCAGCTAGTAGCTACTGTCCATCCTTGCAGGTTGATAGTAATTGCTGGGATAATAAAGAGCTTGCACATTTGATGTTGCGAGTCACAGCTGAAGGAGAAATTATTCAGCATGTTGCCTTATTCTTAGGTTTTAACTGTAATTGTTCAGCATATTCACCATCTGTCCAAATGACTCATGCCTCTGGCTGTACTTCCACCAAAGTAAAGATTTTGGACAGTCACAGTATTCATAACAAAAATGTGAAGTGTTACGAAGTGAAAAATGAGATGAACTTTAAGTTATCT
Source organism: Fringilla coelebs (assembly GCF_963513975.1). NCBI lineage: Eukaryota > Metazoa > Chordata > Aves > Passeriformes > Fringillidae > Fringilla > Fringilla coelebs. The sequence continues at coordinate 107,673,479 of NC_140028.1, read as the reverse complement.
GTCTTCTTTACATTGTTATAGATGCCATTCATTAAAATCATGCTGTTCAAACTTTTTAGACAAATACTAGTTGACTTGGAATAGACTTTTATGCTCCCATTCCACACATCTCAAAGCACATAAATATATAGATTTATGTCTTGTTGAGTGCAAATATCCATAGAAGTTACAAACTGGCTGTTGTACATTATGGCTAGTAGGAGGCAACACTGAATTTCTTCATTGCTGCATAATATAAAACCATTTAGGTTGGAAAAAACCCTTGAGATCCTCAAGTCCAGCCATTAAGCTAGCACTGCCGAGTCCATCAGTAAACCCTGTCCCTAAGCACCACGTCTGTGGGTCTTCTAAATACCTCCAGAGATGATGACTCAAGCACTTCCCTGGGCAGTCTGTTCCAGTGTTTGACAGCCCTTGCCATGGTGAATGTTTTTCTAGTATCCTCCCCTGGTGCAACTTGAGACCATTTCCTCTGGTCCCATCATTTGTTACCTGAGGGAAGAGACTGACCCCCATTTCACTACAGCCTCCTTTTGGGCATTGTGGAATGCTAAGGTCCTCCCTAAGCTTCCTTTTATCCAGGCTAAAAGTCTTCAGGAGCATCAGCTACTCTTCATAAGACTTGCTCTAGACCTTTGACCCCTCTAGACCCAGCTTCATTGCTGGTTGCTTATAAGAATTTTATTATTATAATATTATATTTTTTTTAATTTTAATACAGACCTTTGTTATTATGATTAGTGTTGTTTTTGCAGGATGATACTACCTAAAGATCCCAATCAATTTTGCAGCTTGTTGTGCTTGGTAAAATATCAATACAAAATATGAAAAAATAGATAGCTAGAAACTATCATGCTATTTTAAGCCAGAGCTTGAAAATTTTAGGACATGTTAACACCTTTTGTCTGTCTGCAATCTCTAGGCTATTGTCTAAAACAGCTAATACAAATGTAGGCTTCATATCTGCAAGTACGTCTGTTAAGTCTTGTTCAGCTCAGTAGGTCACCTACACTTCCCAGGAGTTACAACCACTGGGAATATTTTCTGTGGTTATTTCCATCTAAGTTTTTCATTCTTGTATCTCAAGGTCTAGTCCATTCAAAAGAGGTCACTTTTAATAACAAGAGGGTCTCTGTTGGTTGTTTCATACCTCTGGCTTGTACCATGTTAGTTCTATTCTCAGAGAGATTAATTTGAGGTAGCAGCAATATAAAATCACCTTTTCCAATGTTTTTATCAGCACCTTGCTATTTTGCTGTTAGTTATAATTAAACCCATAGTATTAATTCATATGCTTACAAAAGTTGAATGTCCTAATTCTTTCTTTTGTTGCTTAAGGCCATGTTTGATGCTTTATCTGATCTCCCCGAGTGGTATGGTATTAAAGAAATGCAAGCAAATTGGATAGGTGATTGTGTTGGGTGCTCTCTTGACTTCTTGCTAAAGGTAAGTCAGAAATTTCACTTGCTGCTCTCTTGGGCTAACTGCAACCCCTGAAATGTGTGATGGGAATGGATTCCCAGATCTTAAAAGCTTGAAACCACCTAAAAAAGATGATTATTGTATTCATGCACAGAGCAGCACAGATTCCTGGAGAACAGCACTTGAGGGTTGAAGAGATGCTGCCTGTTATTCTCCTTAGGAAAGGGTTTGTGTGTTCAAGTGGGTGCAAATTGGCTGTGTATATTTATGCCAAAATACATGCCAGCTAATAAACTTCCCTAAAAGCTACAACATTTGTGCCAGGTGCACTATCAAGTGGCACTGCACATGTCAGCTAGGGTCTAGTTGGGCATTTGCTTTTCTCTGCATGGCACCTTCTCTGCCAGACCCAGGCTGACCTCAGGCAAACTGCTTTGCTTACATTTGTCCATTATTTCACTTACTATTTCCCATAATTAAAATAATGGAACCACGCCATTAGGTAGTGATGGAGCTACAGAGAAGGCTAGATAGAAAGAAAGGAGAAGAAGGAAAAGGAAACCTGAAAAAAAAAATATCATTATCTACAGAAGGACTTCAGATTTCCCCTTTTTTGTCAAGAGATGGGCAAGGCTCCGTGAATATGGTAGTGACAGAAGACATTTTCAGAGACTCTGATCAAATTTCAGCCCTTATACTTTGAAGCTTTATTCTGATTATTTACTCTAGTCTAACATTCTAAAAGTGAATTCTTATTTTAAACTACTGAATTTTTTGGAACTTCAAATTGAGACAAATTAAACCTTTTAAATACCTTTGCTTTGCACCCTGCTTAAAGATTCAGTACTTGTATTTGTATAAATAACTTTGTATTAAAGTTATTTTCATCAATTGTTTCTGAAAATTTATATCAATACTTACTACAGAAAAATCTCCAACCAAGACCCCCATATACTCCACAGACAGTTGATCTAAGATATAACCCTTGTTCATAGTTCCAGGTGGTAATTCTTTAAAATTCTTTGAAGTTTACTATTTACATTTTATGTCCAATTGTTTGTTGTGCCACCTTTTATTATTTTATTTCTGTACATAATTTGCAGCATTTACTTCATCAGGGAAGTATGGTGTATAGTCATATTGTAGCTGAGAAAATCCTAAATTCTCTTCAGATTTCAGAGGCAACATCTCCCTCCAGTTTCTTGGAAACAAGGCATGCATATTAAAAGTGAATAGAAGGATTCTGGGTGGCTTAGCCAGGGATTGAGTCTATCTCAGTAGCATAGTGCAATATTACATATGGGATTAGAATTATATTTTTATAGATATATTTGGATAAACTAAGGCAAGACTGTAAAGCAACTTTCTCAAGGCCTAAAAGTAAGTTTGTCAAGGTTTGATTCTGGAAGATTTCTGTGGTGAGAATGTGTCTGGCTTTGCTGTTTGGATCTGTGTATTTCTGTAGGGTGATGTAGACTCATTAGCTGTATGAACAGGAAGGGAAATCTATAAGCACTGCACTGCCAGTGGGAATTTTTTTCTGCTCTTTTTCAGGTTAATGGCCAAGTAACAGAAGAGAAACTAGCAGCTTACACCTATACACCTGAAGCCATTTATGGAGCTTCCCATTTGTATATCTTACCAACTCATAGACTGCTGCATGGGAATAGCAGTCTCAAGGAAGTCTTTCAGAGGGAGTTCATCCCAGGGAAAGGTGGTATTTTTCTCATACTGCAATTTGTTGTAGAAGAGCAACAATTATTGAGAATGATCTTTAGAGAATGTGCACCAAGCTGAGTGGGAGCTGTTCCTGTTGAGAGCAAGCAGGCCTTTGATTCTTGCTATGTCACACAGTGTCACATCAGCCTGTCCTGGTTTCAGATGTGGCAAGAGCAGCTATGCTACAATTCTACTTATTATTATAGTTGTTACACTTCATAGTACATAAAAGCAATGGAACAGATTCTTGTTTCCTCATCCACCAGAAATGAATAGTCCAAATTTGACTGTGTCAGCCCATTGGAAAAACTCATGTGTGTAAGATATGTTGTCATTAGCACAAAGACAGCAGAACGAATTCTTGCACCAGCAATGATTTCTTCCTGTCATACGGACTCCAAAGAGGTCAATATATCACTAATTTTTTAGTTTATTTTAAAAAATTATTTTTTAAATAAAAACAAATTCTCTGGTTTTATCACTAATACATAGCAAAGTGGATCATTGGTAGATAGTAAAATAATACTCTACTATGCAGATCCTTTGTTAATATAAGACTCTAATGGGGTAAATTCAGAGTATCCCTGTGGCAGTTCATGACTTGCACAGTCAACTGATAATGCTTTAATTGTTCTTAACTGCTTTCCTGAAGTCTCCAACTACCAACTCTGCCTGTATTTGGCATCCACGGTCTAGTATTTTTTCATTGTTTGGAAAACCTGGACATGACAAGAGTAAATATAATATGTTTTGTTTCTACTTCAGGCTGGTGTTCAATATTTTCTTTTTCCCTTACTCTGGTAAAGATAAGATTGTCTGGATAACATCTGATTTTAACAGCATCTTGTGGTAAATTGTGTTGGTTGTACAGAACCTGCTTTTTTAAGTACTTATTTTCTACCTTTAAAAAGTTTGCTTGCTAGTAGAAAGAAACATGGAGCCTGACTGTGTTGAGAACATAAAGCCCTTGTCTGAGGTGAGAAAAACTTGGAGAATTTTGGAGAACAATTTTGCAATTCTTGCAGTTGAACCAAATCAAAGCACTAACTGCACAAACACACATTCATGCATGTGCCTGTACCTTTGTTGGATCCTGTGCTTTAAGCCAAACCACAAAAGTGAAAAATTTGTTTTTAATAAGGACAATGGCATGTTTTTATTTTGGTTTTTAAGTAGAAATACTTGCAAAAGCTTTTCTGTGTGTCTATTAACAATAAGCTTAAAGTTTTTGACTGAGTTAAATTAAGAAACTCTGAATTGAAATAATGACAGCCAAAATTTTTCAAAAAAGAGGCACAATTTCACATAACTCTGCCATTGTATACTCCTGCTACTTGTGAATATACTTACAGACATTCTTCAGTTGAAATTAGCTGAAATTGGCAATTTACATGTGAAAGGCCAAAAATGGCATTTAAATAAAAAGAAATTCTGGATGGTCTTATATAGACCCTATTTTCCCATTAACCAAGAATTTTATAAAAAAAAATTCCTCAGTAACACTGAAATTTTAATTTAATTAAATGTAATTGTTTTCTTTTCAATGGGCATAGTCTTGCCATTCTCTTTCTTCATTGTGTTCTCATTTAAATAATTAGGAGGGTATGTTTTTATGTTTTCTAGGAGAGAAAAAACAGCAATTGTATAGCGAAGTAACTGAAAGCTCTAAAACCTTTAGTCTTGAAGTACATGTCTGTATTTTAGGCTACTATTATTTAAATAAATAGAACAACCAGTTGTCAAACAATCAATTTAATTGTTGGGGGTTTTTTGCCTTGAAAAATGTATGTTAATTTAGAATCTGGTAAGTCTAATGGTTTGGGCAGCAGGAGGTGCCTGAGATAAAGACTTGACTGTTAGGTTGTTCATTATCTCATTATAATACTCTGCATACATTGTCTTGCCCTTGTACCTGTACCACTCTCTCTTTTTGCTTATGATGATAATGATGTGAGCAAATGAGCACAGGAAAGAGCACCTTCATAAACTGCAGTTATTATTTTGGGTTCCAGCATAACATGAAAATTATTGCTGGGTGGAAGAGAAAAGTTATTTTTAAAAGCAGTGCCCTGCCCACTCAGCTTCCTGCTCATGACAGTTCTTGGTTGCTTGCTTTTAAAAAATGAAATTGAATTGTCCCTTTTGTACTTTTTTTAAACAGAGGAAAGCTGTGTGCTGTGGTTTGAGTGTGGAAATTTTCTTTATAATATGAATACCTCAGACGCCTAAAATTTGGAAAAGTAGTAATCAGAAATAAATAAATGTATCATTTGTGTTGAGAAGCCTGATGAGATACAACAGCCCTGCTCTCAAAATTGCTGTTACTTTACTTCAAGCAGATTTTTTGCATTGCAGTACAAGCCTTCATAGCCTCAGCTTAGCTATGAAGAAAGGTGAAAGGAAGCTCTTAGCAGCCCATATTTTAATGATTGTAATTATCATCAACTTCAAGGCACTGAAAAAGTTAGAAATAGGTCCAAATTGAGATGCAAGGTTCAAATCCTCAAAATTTGGAATATTCAGATTTGGTTTTCTTCTTGCTGAGCCACCCAATCTGCACGTTGTAAATCAATTTCAGTTTATTGGTTCTCACCCTTAATTCTCTCCTCTCCTCTCCTATTTCCCCTTGCTTGGACTTTGGGTTCCTCATCTGGAATATGAATATCCTGTTTGGAAATCAGTAGGTTACTTAGGTGGCTTTTTAACACAGGTTAGAAAAAAAGATGTCACATGCTTTGTAGTTCTTTTGTAAGAATTTAAATCATAAGGATAAATGCTCCCCTGCAGTTTTATCTGATTTTTGGTTGGATTTTGTAGCATTGTATGCTAGGACATAAATCAGGGCTTATTAAAACAAATTTGTACAACTTTGCAGCAGCCTGTATTTTGATCAAAGACTCAATTTTTTGTTATAATCCAAATCTTACTCTGTTTTTATAGAAGTGCTTGTTATAAGTATGTTTTCTAATCATGATAATTTACCAATCTGACTTACTGAGCATTTTAATACATCTGAGCGTTTTTGAAATGTGAATAGGTTTGTCACTTTCTTTCTTTTTTAAAGAAAACTGTTATTTAAAATTCATGTAAGTTTAAGATAAACTGCATTGTAATGGTAAGTGATGTTCTTAGCATATTTTCTGTTATATTTTACTTACCATATCATTACATTTGTTTTCAGACTCGCTTACTTCGGTGACAGCTGTGAATTTGCTTACCAATCAGGAGATTCCTGTAGTCATCTCAGCAAAAACCAATTTTGACAATTATCTTGATACTAAAATAGGTATGTGCCATTAGATATTTAAGTGGAATAGTATGCTTTTCAGTTGCTGTATTGGAGCACAAGATACTGGTGTAGTAAATATTTGAACATAGAGGCTCTCTCTCCTGGATTTTGGATTTCTGTTCTCCATTAGGGAAGAAGAAAGGGAAAAGGAGCTTTGTGGAACCTATGTGGGTGAAGAGATTTACAGGATGATAATTTTAAATGGAAATATTATAAAATTAGTGCATTTAATGAGCTAAGTTTGAGGGTCTGCATATCTTATGAAAATTGATTACCTACAACATATGTGTTTGGCTGTCTTTCACCATTCTTAATCAAAACAGAGCTACCATTTTTTTGCAAACAACCCTAACTTTTGGCCTTTTTTGTGTGTCTAAAGTTTACATAAATTATGTACATGCTTATAGAGAAATGCTTCAGATGGTAAATGTACAAAACTTCCAACTTTGACTAGTAATATTTGTTTTGAGGCCAGTAAAATTGTTCAGGATAGGTAATAATTGTTTTCAGGGAATCTTGGAGTTATCTTAGATCCTTTATCTCTCAAGGTAGCATTTAAGGCACCTGATTTAGAGTAGAGGATCAGTAAGTGGAGGTGGGGGGGGTGTTGCTAGAGGATGCTGAATCACCTGCAGTGAGCTTCTGTTCTCAGAATTGTCCTATGAAGCTGCCTGTCTTACTCCTTTCCTGGGCACGGAGCCTGGTCCCAAAACTGGGCAGCTAAGTACATCCTCTTAGATAATGTGATTGTCCTAACAAGTCAAAGTAGAAATTGTACTAAGTTTTAAAAACCATTTCCATTTTAATCTGCACCCACTGAGCTCTTTGTTTACTCTTGTGCTTTGCCGTGGTCTCAGCTGCATTGAGAAGTCAATGTTCTATGCTAGTCCTAAAGGGAAATAATTATGTCTTCTTCCCTTTTTCCAGTGCATTCCTATCCCTTAACTCCTCTTGTTGCCTCCCTATTGCTGATACTTCTTTCCTGTCCTGGGGCTGCTGCTTTCACTGCTGCCAATATTGGCTATTTTTGCACAACTGGACTCAATTAAACCAGCTGACTGTGCAAAAATGTCTTGGATGGCCCTCACAGGGCTGATGGAAATTACCCATTTGGGCTGCATACCTTGCTTATAATATGCCCACATGTTACACTTTAGATTTGAATCTGGTTTTGACAAACAAAGGTTTTCCTCATATAGGAGAAGCCAAATGATTGAGATACCTAATCTTAATTTTCCTTAAAATCTTCCAGTTTGCTGGCACGTACCTTGGCCTTATGTCTGCTGGAAACAGCCCAGCTCTTCATGAGAAGCTGTGGGTGCCAGCTGTTGAGCTTTGCCAGTGTACATTAATAGCATCATCTTTCCAAAAGGAAGCAGACCAAAAAGTGGGAGCTGCTTTTTTCCATTTGTAGAGCATATTGTGAAGTCACCTGTTGCAGACTGCAGGGCTCTGTGACAAATTAAGATACAAACATTGTTCTTGAAATGGCAAGAGTGTGCATCTGCTGGGAAGATAAAATAGCAATTTTGTGTTTTTCTAGTTAAGGAGGTACTTGTCACAGAGTAGTTTTGTTTGATTTTCTCTAGTCATCTGCTTCCAAACTTCCACATATTGGCAGAGTTAAAGTATAACTGGCATTTCACTGCCTGAACTAAGACAATTGTTAAGCTGGTTTAGTTAAAAATTCCAATGTGCTCAGCAAATATTTTGAGAACTTTTGTGTGTAGTTTTCACCAGTTTAATGCTGGCATTGTCTTGTTGGAATAAGTTTCTTTGCCTTTTAAAGATGACAGTAATTGCAAGATGGGTTAAATTATTATATAAATTATCATTGAAGGGGAAAAATATGCAGAAATATGTATCTCTGTGTAAATAATAAATCTGTTAATATCTTATTTCAGAATACATGTGATAATAAAACAAGCTAAGAAATTTCTTAACTCACTGTGAAACCCTCCAGAGCAGAATTAAAATGCATGACTGTCCCAAATAATAAAATGCAGAGGGAAAGAGAGCTTTGGGAGCCTTAAATAGTGTGAGTTGTGTAACTCATCTGAATAGCTGTAGGAAGTGTTCTAACTAGTTATAGTCTGAATAGCAAACTGATGTTATTTTAATAGTTTCCCTGAGTTTATAAACAAATCATGTCTTTCATAGTAAGTTAAAGGGATAGTAATGTTTGAGACTGTTGCATTATGATGAAATTAGATGACTTCTAATTCTAATAATATTCTATTATTTCATAATTCTATGAAATTAGAGATAAATTAATATTGAAACAGGAAGACTGCTTTTTTTGGGGTCTTTGATTATCATATTAGCAAATAGAATTAAAATTTATATTGTTTAAATATATTATATTTATATAATATGTTTATATTGAAAATTCTATAATTCTATCCAAATTTTATGGCTTTATTTTTAGTTTTTTCAGAACCATCACATTTTCAAACTTTTCTCAAAGAGGGACAGGACATTGCTGAATGTTTGAATTACAGAGGAACTGAGAAATTACTGAGCTGTAATTATTGCTGTTTGAATTTCACTGCTTAAAGAATGCAAAAACATTTTTACTGCTCTTAAACAATTTTCTTTAACTCTTTTGGGAAAATGTAAGTCATTATAAAGAGAGTGCCATAGAACTGAAATGTTATTTCATCCCTTCTAGGAATTCCTAGTACTAGTGCAGAAGATGCTGCAGTAGCTAAGAATCTGGGCATTTCTTTCACTGAAGTCATTGAGACATTGCCAAATGGTTTGGAGAAGGTCATTAATTCTGCAGAGGTGGGTATACAAGTATGGACTTCTTTCCAGCTTACAGTAACAATGCAAACTAAATCTGTTTTGTCAAGAGTGCCAAATACTTTGTATGATTAAAGGGATTTTTTTTGTTTGTTTTTTTTTTTAATCAAGCCAAGCTTATGCTACCAAATTTCTGGGAATAATTTAATGATGAAATATGTTGGCCCTGCTGTGGCAATAAAATAAGTTTTTTCCTTTTGTACAGGAGAGGATGGTTGAACTTTCCTCTGTATTGGTTTCAGTTCTATAATGGAAACTGAATAATTTAACCTATGTTAAAAGTTGATTCTTATTTCATAACCTCGATAGAATGTTAACCTAAGCATGAACATGCTAATCCTTCTTCCACAAATTCATTGAAATATGGCTTCAGCCTTTGTGGTATCATGGATGCCTCAAGAGACACAGGAATCTTATCTTTAGATATAGCTCTTGAAAAGATGTGTTTTAATAGCAGACACATTACTTCCCAGGTAGGGTCTAAGTGGTTAAAATGGATGTGAAAGCAAGAATAGAAAAACCTGAAATGAGCAGAGGAGAAGGAAAGCAGTTTTCATTTTCATTTCCTCTGCCTTATGTTTGTGATAGAATTCTGAAAGTTTTGGCATACAGCAACCGGTAAAAATATCAGCAGTAAATGCAAATATCTGCCAACAATGGCTGAAGGGGTCTACAAGACTCTTTCTCAGCCTTCTTCTATTCAGATCATCAAGAACATAGCTGGTACATGAATAGTCTCTTGAATAGCAGGATGTTATCCAGTGGTAAGAGGGAAATTATTTTATTTGACTCTCAGAAAGCTGTCTGGTTTTGTTTGTTCTTGCACTTTCACTGACAGCACCTACAATTTTTTCTTTCTTTTTCCACGTGTCATTTTTTTGTTTCTTTTTCAATCAGATCACTGGCATGACTCGGCAGGAGGCTTTAAAAGCTATTACTCAGCAGGCCAAAAATAAAAGAATAGGTGGAGACCTAACGAGTGACAAATTGAGAGACTGGTTAATATCCCGACAGCGCTACTGGGGAACGCCCATTCCAATCATTCACTGCCAGGCGTGCGGCGCTGTCCCCGTGCCTTACGAGGACTTACCTGTGGTGCTGCCCAATGTGACCACCTTCACAGGAAAGGGAGCCTCACCTTTGGAGAGCGCCCCAGAATGGGTGAACTGTTCCTGCCCAAGGTAAGTCAGTGCTGTATTTGCTGGGAGAGATCACTTTGCACCTGCCTGTTTCTTGTGCGCTTTCCCAAAGTGTTGGCAAGTGGCTGCTCTGAGACAGGATGCTACTCCAAAATAATGTTTCGTTTGACCCAGCACAGGGATTTTTTTCTTACACACTCTCTAAACCACCTTTTTTTGCAACACTCAATGCCTGCTGCTGTTTTTCCATAAACAGGGATTTTTTTCTTATAAATTCTGTAAAACTCCTTTTTTTTTGCAGCACTCAATGTCTACTGCTGTTTTTTCATAAACAAATTGAAACAAAACTCACTGGTTTTAAGTTAGAGGAGAGAAAAAAGGAGAAACAGAATAATTTTCTCCGTTTTCCATTTCTTAGCGGTATTTATCACTTCATTTATTGCAGTTAATTGTCTTTCATCAGTGTTCATATAAAGCTTATAATGATTACTAAATTAGCCCTCTTGTTAAGGAAACTAACATTGTCTTTATTTTCTTGCAATAGTCAACAATAAAGTGTTCCCTCAGCTATATAAATCTTTATCATGAGGCTGTACCTTACAGATAGCATGTAATTCAGATTTGAAAGTAAATGTATCCTGTCGTCGCTGTAATCCTTATTGTTTGTAGTCCATCTGTTCAAGAAAAAAAGAAAAAAGTGAGAGATATGTTGTAAAAATCAGTTGTGTAATCTTGAGAACTGCATGGATACTCTGTACACTGAAGTTTGCCTATAGGTCCTGTGGGAGGAACTGGTAGAACATAAAAGTATCCCAGAGAAGTATTTCATCAGCAGTGCAATGCATTGCTGCTCCTAGTAGCCTGACCAAACTAATGGGAAGCATGTTGTCAGGCTGCCAGGTAGGGAAATCAGACATATAAATGGCAATAGGGCTCTCACTGATAATTCAGCAGATTCAGAGCATCTAAATTCATTTTAATATCAGCAGTTCCATGGTTCTCTGGAAACATGTATTTTAAACTTTGTTGATAACGTGTAATTTTTTGTAAAACAGACCTTTACTCCCGTGTTTCTGCATAGAAAATTACCTGTTGTGACTGAAAGTCACTGTGTGCACTTTTGGCTTCCCCCACAACCTTAGTTTAAAATTATTTTGTTGTTTACCAGACAGTAATACACTTTTGATGTATAGCAAATCCTTATGGTTTCTTGATAGTTGTTGTGGCTGCTCTGCATAGAAGTTAATCAAAGGCATTTGTTTAGTCAGAAATAAAGTCACACAGGATTAGTTTCTTAGCCTAAAATGAAGTAGCTTGCTGAAATTAACTTTTTTAATTCTCATCTTTATTTGTCTTTCTAATTTTCACCTTTTTGACAGCTATCATCAGTATTGTTTATCCATGTCTGCTACAGTTTCAAGTCATTTGAGCTATTACTTCTGTGTGCAGTCATCCTTGCTTTTCCTTGCTCCAAGAAGTGACATCATCCTGTAGTTCTTTTCTCCAGCAATAGGCTTTTTATTAGTTTCATTTAATATCTAGAATTAATAAAGAAAGCCAGATGGAAAGATAGAAAAGTCTGAGTATTTGGGTGACAATAATGTTAACAATCATAAATGGGAGATGTCCAAGTTATTCTTTGTTATACAAGTCGGGTAATTGTGTTAGTTGTCTGAAGATTGTCTAATGAGATTACAGTATTGTGCCTGTAATCACAATATTGATATAAATTGTATAAACTCTGAAAGATGCCCATGCTGTCTCTGTGTTAGTGAGCCATGTCCATTTAGAGCACAGAGGCATGAAGCAGATGTAATTACAGTTCAATGACTGTAAAGTATTCTTACTTTTGACAAAAAAGCCATTCTTTTACATTGGCCGAGTCTTTGTTTATGTGTACAATTTAAAAAAAAAAATTTCTACACTAAAAGGCAGATAGAAGTGAAATTTCTTTATTACATTATTCTCACTGGAAGAAAAACTTGCATGTAGAGGAGGACCAGGTACAGACACAGAATGAAGGAAAATGTTAAGTGGTGATGCTCTTGTAAATTTGTCTTGGCAAGCCAAGCTGAAGTATCAGGCAGACAAGCAGAGATACATGTTGCAGCTCACTCATCAAGACTGATCAGAGACTAAATATGCATTTAGTAAATATGAAATAGCCAGTCCCCATTCATTATGTGTACTTACTACTACTATGTACATGCATTTAAACTTCCATACAATTATTAACTGTGTATATTTCTTACATATAATCAGTGTCCTTTATGTACAAGTGTTACAGATTACAAAGTTTCATTGACTTTAGAATAATCCCATTGTTTTAATAGTAAGAGTTTTAAGAGGAATCATTTACAACAAATGGAAGTTTATTAAATGTGATTATTGGCTCCTACAAACAACGAATATTAGAGGAGAAATTAACAGAAAGTAACCTGAGCTCCTAAAATCTATTTTGAAACTGTTCCTTAGGGCTGCCAATATAATTACAAGCAAAAATCAATTTGCTGTAATCACAAATTAAAATTGTGCTACAAGGTCTAGAAGAGATTTGATCTCAGTGAAAGCTGAAATTAAACTAAGTTAATTTTTCCTAGAGATAATAAATGGAATCTGCAAAGACCATTTTGTACAGACAATCAGTGAGAGGCAACCACCTGACCTTTCTGCTAAATCTGCTAGTACCTAACAACTGTGATCTATATTCAGTGCCCATTAACTTTATGGCAAAGTATGCTTGTCTGTGCTTTGTAGCTTTTAAAATAGCAATTCTAAAAAATTCCAAGGTTGGGAGGGCTGTCCAGTGCAGTGCCATCTTCTGCTCTTGCTGGATATGATGGCTGCTTAGGCTTCCTTTTGGCTTGCTTTTGCTGTTTTGGGAGGGAGAGGGAAGAAATCAGTCCTGTTACTGTTGTTGGACTTGTTCTGAACATCTCACTCTTCAGACTGCTCAGTTTTCAATCTAAATGTCTTTATGGCCACTCTATCCTTGTTTGTTTGGGTTTTTTTCCAAGCTTGTCACTTATCTAAAAGAAGCTTTTCTCCCTCTTGCTCAGGTGCAAGGCAGCAGCACGGCGAGAAGTCGATACCATGGATACATTTGTTGATTCTGCTTGGTACTACCTGAGGTACACTGACCCTCACAACACCAACAGGTGAGGGCTGCAGGCACAGGGCCACTGGGGCAAGCCTGCTACACAGAACACAAGGGAACAAAGAGACCACACACTCAGGTGCTTCCAGCTTCTAGCTGCAGTCTACTGGCAGGGCAAATCCTTGCACTGCCCTCATTATGTGCCTGCCCTTTGGGCCTGAGCACAGCACAGGGTTGGTGGTGTGGTTTAACCCCAGCTGGCATTTAAGTACCACACACACGCCCTGTGGGCTAGGGAGGACAGTTAGGAGGAGGAAAAAAAAAAGTAAAAATCATGGCTTGGCTAAGAGCAGTTTAATAACTGAAACAAAGTATAATAATAATAATTATAATAAAAAAGAGAGGGAGAAAGAGAGAGAAAACCCAGGAAAAATAAGTAATGCACTATATAATTGCTCACTTCTGTTGACTGCTGCCCAGCCCGTCCCTTAGCAGCAATTGGCATCTCCCAGCCAACTCCCCCAGTTTATCTACTGGGCATGACAGTCCATGGTATGGAATTCCCCTTTGGCCAGTCTGGGTCAGCCTTCCTGGCCATGCTTCCTTCTCAGCTTTTTTGTACACGTGCTCTCTGGCAGAGCAAGAGAGACCAAGAAGTCCTTGGCTTAAGGTACACACTGCTCAGCAACAGCCAGAACATCTGTGTGTTATCAACATTATTCTCATACTGAATTCAAAGCACAGCACTGTACCAGTTATTCAGAAGAAAAAGAACTCTATCGCAGCTAAAACCAGGACAATATATGGAGCTGGTCTAAAAATGTGGTATTTGATTGCTCCTATGTCAGGAGATCTAGAAAAGCAGGATGTGTAAGCACAACTGTGTAAGCACAGGAACTACAGGGCAAGGAGCAAAAATTTGCATGAATAGGAAGTATGGGACAGGGCTCAAAGAAAATGTTCAGCTGAGGAGCTGAAGTCCTTAGTGGGCAATGCCAGCAGGATTGACAGCCTGCCATGACTCTGAGACTGGTAAATTGCATGGAGTGTACCCTCCCTGGCAATGCACTGAGTAGTTCAGTGTGTGGACAGCCAGTGCTGTTCCACTGGTAAGAAGAGGAATAGACCAGTGTAACATGCAGCTGCCAAGCCTGGAACCTTCCCTTCTCTACTTTTAAATTCTGGTGACTCTTGCCATTTCCTTGTGTGCAGACCTCAAGTGAAGAGGCATCACAGCAATGTCCCGCTGTGTCAGCACTTCCACTACATGCATAATTAATGAAAGGAGATTTTTCATGTGCTATGGACTAGTGTCTGCAGCATGGAGAGTGTGGGAAGACAGATGTAGTTATTTAGGTGTTTTTCTGCTTCATAGTCTGGCTGAAGTAGCACTGCTTGATAGCACTTTTTTTTTCCCAAAGAGGAATTAGTACAACATCCCTACTATGTAGTCTGAGGAGGACAGGAAGAGTCACATTTTAAAACATTGATACCATATGATGGGCTGTTTGGGCATGTATTTGTTTATTTATTGTGCAGAGCAGTGTCTGGAAACATACTGCATATACTCAATGACTTAGTATTGCTGGGCCGATCTTCTTTTTGTATTGGCAGCACTAGTTTGGTTAAACTAGAGAAAAATCTTCTGTGAACTCTCTTATTTCATGCCAGTTTTAATTATTTTCTAGTGATAGCATGGATATATTACGGCTATTACTGAGTTAGGCAGATTGCTTCCTCTCCATTACAGTTTGAAGTATTTTTTGTGTGTGGGCAAGAGGGACTTTTCCAGAAGTTGAAGAATAAATAGTCAGATGTAACATCCAACTGTCAAAGTAACAGCTTAGTGTAGTCTAATCTGTTTTACACTGAAATGAGAACATTTATATGGACTTCTGCACTAAATTGCTGCCTGCATTTGATTTATTTAGTTAGTTCTTTTAACTAAGCTATGCATATGTAAACCCTTCATTTCCATAAACCATATTTCACTGGTCTACCATTCAGGAGAATTACTCTGTTGATTCTAGAACCCTATGAACAAGTTAGGTTTGATTTGTTCCACCAAACACATTAATCCCAGATCCATGATTTGCTTCTGGGCTCATCTGTGAGGAAGGAAGTGTTGCTGTAACAAAAATTACAGGTGGAATAATCAGACAGACAGACAAAACAAATAAATTTGTTGAAGTTGGGGCTTGAAGCCTACATTAGAGAAAAACTTCTGTACAAATTGTATTTTGTGGGCCCACTACAGGAGGCATGGAAATATGTAATAAAGCAGTAAGCAATGCTGGGAAACCATTCAGGTCACCTCCAACGATATGTAAATATGCTGTAAATGGCAAATTTACTGTCCTTTCATCGAGCATCCTTCACTTGGAGTGCTGTGACCCATCTCACTCTACAGAGGGTTCTGCAGCCTTAAACTGCATCATTGCCCCCTAATGGCAACATTGCAAACCATCAATTTAAAAAACTGGTTTTAAGTGGTCATGTCTTTTGTCTTTCATTCTAATATATTTGTATATAAAGCTTGATAAATACTAAAAAATTTAAAGCCAGCCACAGGATATTTACAAAAAAATCATTTAAAGAGTAGTCAAGCGTTTTCGTTGCTTTCTCAGGTAATTGCTCACCTGAAAAACAGGAAAATAATCTTTTTGTGGATCTACATCTCAGTGGAAACTAAATGTTTGTCTATAATAAGAATTTTATTTCTCAAAAAAAAAAAAAATCTGATAGTGAAATGAAAGTTTTATTATACTTGTATTGCTTTCAGTGTTGTCCGGTTAAGGATGATGAGCTACTTAGTAGTGCTGATCTTTCTTTTCAACACTGGATTTTTTCCTATAATTGTGTTTTTTTCAGGCCCTTTAATAGTGACTTGGCAGACTACTGGATGCCTGTGGATTTGTACATCGGAGGAAAGGAGCATGCAGTTATGCACTTATTCTATGCAAGGTTCTTCAGCCATTTTTGCCATGATCTAAAGATGACTAAACACAAGTAAGCCTTATATATTTCTATTAAAATGTTTCATATCTCATTTGACTCACAAGAGTATTAGTGGACATTGTTGTGATGGTGGAACATTACACTGAGTAAGCCTGAATTTTCCTGCCTTGTCAGTACTTGGTTTCTCACAGTGAGTTGCACTTCCTGTGTATGTTCATACAAAGATTTTTATTGCATGAGTATTAACTGGCTCAGAGCAAGTGATAAAGTGCTGCTGTAGATTTCCAGCCTGCAAAAGCATGCACAAATGAGTAACTTCAGGCATTCTGTGTAGTGCTATTATTTCAAATTAGGTAACTTCCTATCAGTAATAGCATTAATTTCAGTGGAACCATGCATATGTAAAAAACAAATCACCCTTATAAGTCACTGTATAATTGCAGCTGAGCAGTACAAAGCACTTCTTGACAGGCAAAAGCAATATATTTATCTCATGTCAATTTATTTTTTATTTAATTAATTTTATATAATTACTTTTAATTATTCTTGTTGATGCTGCTGCTATAGCCTAATTCACTGTTCTCTGTTTTGGTTAGAGGTAAAGTTTGATGGAAGAAGGTGAGTCATCTGTTGTTCTGTTCTTTGTCCTATTAGATAGGTTCTGAGCTTGACATCCCCATTTCTCCTGAAATTCAGCTTTTTTGTACCCTAAAATTACATCCTCAGCCTGGAGAGTATTAGTGGCAGAGCAATGAAACTCTGGCCCATGCTCTGTTCTGTTCTCCCATCAGCAGAGATAACTGAATAGATTGAGTCAAAAGGAGGGGGTGCATGAGAAGAACTGCTCAGTGATTTCTCAGCCACAACTTATATAAATAAATTATTCTTTACAAGTATCCCCTCTAAAAACTTGACATTAAAGAGGAGCCTAAATATATATGTCGCAGAACTTACTTGAATGCTGTAGTTTTGCTACAAAACTAGAATTTAAGTAGTTGTGAGCCAGAAAAAGATGGACAAGTTACTGCAGCTAGCAGAATGTTTCCCCAAGGTATTTCCTAATTTTGATGAAAATAGGCAATGTGTTTTCATAACACGTTCTTGGCTGTGCAATAGTTTGTAGTGAAAGCTGTGTTTGAAATATTGGATGTAGATGATTTGTGTACCTATTTCACTCTGTTGTCTGCAGCTTGTATAGCTGCAGCAAGAAGGCTGTTTCTTCTCTCTGAGTGGACCTTTCAAAGCAGACCCTTCCTCTCAGAGGTCCTATGCCTTCAAGCAGAGAATTTTAAAGCTTTCCCTTGCAAGAAATTTTAGGCTTATTAATTCTACAAAAGATTTTACAATCCTAATCCATCAGCCTTCTAGTGGAGCTGTAACACACAGCAGCAAAATGTTCTTTTGCTAGTCAAATTCTTCAGCCTTCCAAAATGACATTAACCACATTAGTGGCTGAAGTATTGTCAACATAAAGTGAGATCACAGGGCAGGGAAGTTTTCTTGCAAAGTAAGTGGTTTGCTTTGGTATGCTAGAAAAAAGGGATGGAAAGAGGCCAGCTGGACTAAAAAGGGACATCCTGTGTTACCTTAAGAAGACCAAAATAAGTGCAAGGAATTTGGAAGTAAGGATTGGCTACCCCTAGAGGAATGTAGAAGCCTTTACTGGATAGGCAGTGTGGACTATGGAAAGGTCATAACTCATCAGATTTTGAAACTGGTGAAGAATGTGAAGGTAGTAAGAAGAGCTTCTGGGCACTCATTGAAAAGAACAGCAAGGAAGACATTGGCCTGATGCAAAATCCAACAAAGAGCCTAGGAAAGTCTTTGCCTTGGCCTTTGCTGTCAAGGTCTGTGCTTAGTAGGAAAGTTTGAAGGCAAGAGGTACTGCTTGTTGTAGAGTAGGATTGAGTTAGAGCTCACTTAAGTAAACCAGACACATACAAGTTCCAGGCACGAAAGACAAGGTGACTGGAGCAGCCACCATGGATTCACCAACAAGAAATTATGCCCAACTTAATCTGCATTCCTTCTGTGGTGAGGCGATTCTATCTGCTGATGAGGAGAGAGCTGTGCATATCTTACCATGACTTCAACAGAACATCTGGGGCTGTGCCATCTGTGTGGGGAGGATTACAACAGAGAAGGGCTTTGGGGTCCTGATGAACAGCAAGTTGGAGGTGGGTCAGCAGCTGGCATGACAGTATACTCCACTAGCAAAACCGTGCCCAGCTTTGGTTATCTGTGCTTGTCGTTCAGGAACAACTGGAATGCTGTGTCTAGTTTTGAGGCCCTCCACCCCAGTGTGAGGTACACTGTCAAACTAAAGAGGGTCTAGAGGAGGAGCACCACCATAGTCAGGGTTGGAGCACATGACATAAGAGGCTAAGGGAGTTGAGTGTGTTCCCCATGGAGAAGAGAAGGCTAAGAAGGAAACGTAATTGCTATCTACTGCTACCTAAAGGAGGTTTATGGAGAAGACACAGCCAAACTCTTCTCAGAGATGTATGGAGAAAGGAAATGAGTAGCAGTCACAGATTGCAGCAAGGTTCAGCTGGACAGAAGGAATACAGTTTTGGCAGGGAAGGTGATGAGACTGGAACCATTTGACTTGAGACATTGTGGCATCTCCATCATTGCTTATTTTCAAAACACAGCTGGACAGGGCCCTGAACCATCTGAAGTTAGGTCTGATATGAGAAAAGAGTTGTACCAAATGACTTTCAAAGTTCCCTTCCAACCTGCACTATTCTAAGGACTCTCTGATTCTGTAGCTGCATTACATTGGAATGTGTTTTGTTCACGCTCTGGTGTGACAGAGCAGTAGCACAAAAACTGTGAAGTGTAGCCTGGTCTAAATGTGGTAAATTGCAGAAGAAAACTCCTTAAGAAGTACTGACTACATCTAGTGACAATGGCAGAAGAAAATAGAAGTTGCTTTCTGTAGAAGCAGTTTGCAAGACTGTGGAGAATTCCTTTGGCACCTTATACAATGTCAAGAACTGTTGCACATGTGAAGATGTGTTAAAGCATTGCCCCAAGGGCCAGCTGTATGAACTGCTTGGGTGTATGCTTAGCTGTGTGCTCAGACTGCAAGATGACTCTAACAAATTCATCATCATGCACAAAATTGTTCACTTGCTTTAGCTTTGTGCAAGGTAAAGCATTAGGTGCTTTGAAGCCATTAAGTTAAATCAGGATTTTGGTTTAATATGGAAATCATAACTCCTTTATAAATACTACCATGTATTTTAAATGTTTTAGTGTTAATCAGAAGCCACTTTTGCTCAGTCTTCTGTTTGAACTGCTCAGGGGCTGGTCTGAAAGATCTGAAAAGTGTAATTAGAAAAAACAGGCTTATTGTTAGGAAGCTCAAAGTCATGATGTCAAAACCCACAGCTCTGAGGGAAAACACTAAAATGTTAAAAAACACTGCCCTCTTGTGCATTTTCAATCTCTCTCTAGTAGCTTAAGTCTTTTTCACTGATTAAATAAATAAAATTGTTATATCTCAGCTAATGAGACCTGCTACTATTTAAAGTGTCATCTTGCATCTTTAGAAATTTTTATGATTCCCGTACTATCTGTAGTAGTTTTTCTTTGATATGTTTTCTTGATGGAAATTTTCATTGTTTAGCTCCTATCCTGTGATGTTCAAATCCATTGAAATACTTCTGGGTAGTCTTTAATTATGGGTAGTCTTTAATGGCCATTTGTGTAGTAATATGGTTGAAAACAGAAATTAAAATTCCTGTCTCGTTTGGATTTTCAAAGCAATCTTTCTAAATATGGATTATGATTATTACATACATTCTGTAATGATTATTACAGAAATGTTACAGGCAACATGTATGAAATAGGCATTTACAGACACACATACCCTCATTGAAAATGCAGCGTTTATACACATTTAGAATTAGAATTTAGAATTGTAAAGGTGTCAGTATAGATTAAATATCCCCTAAAGATGAGGCATGGTCTTTTATTTTTTAATGCATTGGACTGGAGACAGTGGGAAAGAAATGCTGCTCAATTTCTTAGTAATGACAAGGCAGAATAAGTGGTACCCTCTGGGTATTCGTACATGTGATATCAGATTAAGCCCAAATTGATGTCAATTTGTTCTAGCAGTCTGGTCTGTTAAATGCATTGGTTCTATAAATAATTCACAAGGCAGCAAGCCCTCCCAGCTGTGACCACTGCTGGGAGAGGGGCCAGGTAGGCAGCTGGGGCCAGAAAACTCTTCCTCTGTTCCAGCTTAATCCACCATGGCAGGAGTGTGCTGACACTCTCTGTTGCACCTGCTCATCTGTGCAAGAACAAGTTACACAGAATTTGGTTCTGCCCTAGACTTCAGCAATCATTTCTGTCTGATGAATAATTGGAAATGGAATCTTGCACATTCTCCCTGAAGAGTTATAAAGCAATAAAAAAATTTTATTGTTGCCGTTAAGTCAGCAGATTTGGCTGTGATAGAGGGCAAATCTGCTGAGTAAGAAGGCACTATTTTTCACATAGCTGAGTTTCAGAATAAAAGAAGATCTGTGTGTGACAGAAATAGCTTATTCTGTGAAGGAACAATGCTACAGCTTCTCTGCATTCCTTTCGGACCTTATTTCTAGTGCTGATTTTAAGCAAAAGGTCTCAGTTGTTAACTGTGTGGAATCTTGAACTTCAATATTGGGGTTTTTTTGGGGGGGGGGTGGGTTTTTTTGTTGTTGTGTTTGTTTGTTTGTTTGTTTTGCCTAAAATTATCGGTTTCCACATCCTTCAGTCACCTGTATCTAACAGCAGGTTCAGGTTTCACAGCCCCCTGGACTCAGCCAATAGTGACTCACCTAGGACCTAGTCTTGTCTTCACTCCAGGGCACAGCACTCGGGCTCTCACAGCCTTTCTAAAGGTGCAGGGTGCAAATACATGGAGTGAGCTCCCTTGCTAGGGCTATCCGTTCTCCTGAATTCACTGTTTTATCACTGTGGCAGGCTCCACAGTTCTTCCAACCCAGTCGTTTGTACTAGGATTGAAAGTCCTGCTGATCACCCTGCACAGAATGAAGCAAAGAGCATGAGGACATGGCCCTGAGCAGGAATTCCTGATCTGTCTGTCATGCTTGCTTTACCATCCATTGTATGGTCCTACATAGAGAGATGGGTCTCTCATAGAGATGTACCTTTCTCTAATGTATGAACATTAGAGAAAGGAAAAGATGAAGGAAAGGATTACAGACTTCATGGCTAGCACAGCTGATCCTTCTTAGAGGTGTCAGGCACATTTTGCAGGTGGGATGTACAACATGATCAAAAGCTGTAATATGGGCAAGGTCTCAGTGCAGATACTCCAGCATGAGCACAAACAAACTTCACAGGCAGATGAAAGCCTATCCCATTCCGTTATACCTACGGTCTGAAACATGATCAAGCATTCAGAGGAACTCCAGACTCCTCTTCTGTGCCAGAAATGTCAGTGTGTCTGAAAGTGGCTTAATTTCATTATTCTTGGTGTTTTGGGTCAGGAGGTATTTATGATGCCATGACCAGGTGCTGCAGTATTGAGGTCAGAATTGCATCATCCCTACTGTGCTGCAGCCCCTTGGCAGTTCCCTCACACAGCCAAGAAGTGCATCCCTGCCTTTGAAGGGGATTGTTTGAAGTGTGCAATTTTATTAACATGAATTCAAGTGTAACTCTGCACGTGAACGTGAGAGGGAGCCACCACAACACTGCCAAAATCACTAAACACAGTGCAGGGCTCAGTTTGGTTTACAGCCCCGTGTTTAGCAGATGTGCTCTGGCTTTCTGCTTTTGGGCATGTCTCCATACTCCTGCGGTCTCCCACTAGGGACACATGGTTGGGGGTTTTTTCCCCATACTTGGTAATGTATTTTGTATTGCATTTTTGTAGCCTCTGTCAGCACAAACAAAAATAAGAAATGCTTGTTCCTGCATCCAGTTTTTAGTAACTTGGCATATGATCTGAGCTAACTCTTTGTCATTAAAAATAAGTGTTCCTTGAAAAATCACTTCCAGTGGAGAGCCCTATCTGATTTGGATGATCTGGCTACCTCATTAGCTTTACTTTAGAGAGCAGAAAGTGTAGCTATTTTAATAACTGTTTGAGATCTTAAACAGACTGAACTACTGAATGATAGGGAGAGATTTTTTTTTTCCTGTGTTGTTATGTCTCTAGTTTGTAGAGACAGAAGAAATGTATCATAAACTGTTTTATCCTGAAGCATTTTCCCACCATTGTTATTGATAGGGTTACAAAGTTTTTGTTCCAAATTTTTACCTTCTAATTCACTTAGATAATTTATAATATTTTTTTGTAATTTTAGATTATTTTGCATCCTATTTTTGAAATAGTTTTTCTTCATTTTACTGGCTAAATTTGACTTCATGTCTTATTCGCTTAAATTCCTTTACTTCTAAACAAGATTTTTCATCAGCCTCTGAAGTATTACCTACAAAATATTTATAGAGATGCTTGAGTTGCTCTTAGTTAACATTGTTGCTAAAACCAGGTGGCATGGCAGAGACTCATACTTCTTTGTGACTGAGTGATGCATCAATATGTGCCAGTACTTGCACAATATTTATAAGTATACAAAATATGCAAGGAAGGAAGCTCATGTTCAAACTTGAGCATGTTGAAGATAAAATATGAAGCCTGTCACTTTCTCTCCCAGTTTATCGTTTTGTTTTCAAATATCTTCTTACTTCAGGGTGATCAAAAGTGTTTGAGGACTAGTACTTGGAATATACCTGCTTTAATATGATAGAAACATGCCTAATTGTTCTGTAATTTAATAATACTCTAATTGTTTTATTAAATTACTTCATTTTAAATTGTGAGATAAATTGTCATGTAATTTATATTTCTTAATAATTTAAAATACTCTATTAACTCCTTAATAGTGAATCATGTTTTGGATTATGACTTTTTTGTACAAACAATAAATAAAATGTGGAAGTCTGGTTTTGCTACTTCTTTTTTAGATGGGTATACTCTGGCTTTTTAAAAAAAAGTTTATAGAAATAATGTAACCTTTTTACATAAGTTGTTTTGTATACTTTTGAGGTTTCATTAGGTAAAAAGTGTAGAAAATTCAGATTGCTTAATGTTGCACACACATGTCAGCATTAGGAGGTGCAAGTCAGTATTTACCAGTGCTGATGATCATGTCCTCCAAAATGATGGTCACTGATGTCCTTGTGTTGGAGGGTCCTATGAGAAGGCTCCCAGACTGTATGTGCTTTCTGGGACTGGCCCCATACCTCCTTCCCTGGCCCCTACTGTTCTTAAAGCTGTGTTAGAACTGCCTTACTTTCCTGTTCTACTGAGTGGAAACCAAAAGCTTTAGAGATAAAATTTTGTTGCCTTTTTTTTTCAGTGAAAGCAGTGACAAAACTGTGACTGAATGCATTAGAAATGCAAGATCATTAAAGGAGGGGCCACAATAGTGTGTCAACCAGAGCAGTGTTGACTTAGAGTTTTTTTCTTGCTGAGTGCACTGCTGCCTTTCAAGGCTCTTTGTAGCCCTGTCTTATACTCACTTCATGGGAATTTACTGTCCCTGATGTAAATTTTGCTAGAAAAGTAAGGTGCTAAAACACTGATGCACTGAGATATGAACTTTTCAGCATTGCCCTTTTTCTAGTACACTTTTTCATACAGCCAGGCCTTCCTGGCTAGTACTGCAAAGGGCCAAGGCATGTGGGTGCTTATGTTAGAGAAACTGTCTTGTCTGTTTATAGAAAGAAATGTACAACAGCATTTTGATTTGTTCAAAATCCTGTGCTCCTCAGAGAGAAGCTAGAACTAAATATTTGTAAGACAATGAGGCCAGGTACTTGAATGCTTTCACGCAAGAGATTTAGCTTGAAGTTAGGGAAATTGTACTGGTGCACAAGAAACTTCTGTGTGTTATCAGTGTGCTAATTTGAAAAGTGATGTTAGAATAACTTAGTACAAAATTAGGGTACAAGATTGCAAGCAGAATCCACATAAATACTCAGAATTGCCAACCACCATTAATCAATGCATAAAGTACTCTTTCTAAGGTGACAACTATTTATGTATAGTCAACTTGAAATTCTTGTTTTATTAAAAAATTGTGCCTGATTGGCTCAACACCTGAGGCTTATCATAAAGTAGGCTTTTGACAGCTCTTTTCAACAGAGCAGTTTCTTTTTCCTTCCATCTTTAGGGAACCTTTCCATAAGCTCTTGGTTCAAGGTCTTATCAAGAATCAGACATTCAGACTAACAACAACAGGCCAGTGTTTGAAGAGAGAGGAGGTTGATCTCACTGGTAAGAGGAACTGCATGGGAAAATCAGCATAGGTGCCAGGAACTGCTTCAGTGGTGGGAAAATTTGGAAGAGAAAATGAATCTAATATTTAAACTGGAAAGCAACTTCTGTGAGTTTTGGATTTACACATGCTGCTGAGTACACAGAGATCCTACTAATACAGCAACTTTTAATTGCATCCAAACATAGAAACAGTGGTGTGGTATTATTTGGCTCCAGTGTAGTCCAAAAGGTCAAAAGTCAGTTTTGTTAAGACAGTGCTCAGCAGCTTGCTGAATGGAGCCAGTTAGTCCCAGCAAACCGACAACCTACAAAAACATTACAGCAAAACTAGCACAGGTGCAGGTGTATTCATTAGATATTAGGAATGTACAACTTTTAGGAAACAGTGCTCGTTCTCAAGTTCTTTGCAGAGCCTTCAGTGCATAAGCTGGACCAGTTGTTGCTATGGCACCTGTAGCAACAAAAATGGGTTGGTCATATTTGCCTCACTTAAGTATTCCTCTCATACATCCTTGTTTTCACTGGATACAAACCCTGTAAGACAGTTAAAAATCAACCCACCAATCCACCTTCTTAAGTTTTGCCACTTAGCACTCTCTAGGGTAGCACTCTCTGCTACCCTATTTTCTTCTAGAAAAGATTGGGGTTTTTTAGCAGAGGGTTTTACTCAGTTGCACCTTTTTCAGTGTAAATGCCCCACTCTGTCTCTAAATTTATGCAAGAGAAAACACACTCTTTTCAGGATAACTTACTGCAGTTGGAACCTATAACTGGTATTTGCAAAAGCTAAGTGCAGGTTAGAATTGTATCAAATCAGTACACATATCTAGGAAGTTTTAAATGTCATGGTTATAAAAAAGTTTAAATATCAGGAGCTGTCAAGGCAGCACTTAGGATGCATGCCAGATACAGCTTCCAAGCGGTAGGAGACTTTTTATCATTATGTGAGGGAAGCTTTAGGATATTACTGGTGTCAAAAAACATTAAAACAAGAAAAATTTGGGAGGGAAAAGAGTGTTTGGAATGGGCTGTATTCTTCTTTAATCTATTTTGGGAAAAAAAAAAAACAAAATGCTAGTGGCAGTTGTTTCTTTCTCATGCTTAGGGAACAAAATTAATTGCTGTTACAAGTGAGCAAAATTTGTTTCAGAATTTTTTGCATGTCTTAATATTTAGGAAGTGAACCAGTTCACCTAAAAACTGGTGAGAAGCTCCAAGTTGCTTGGGAAAAAATGAGCAAATCTAAGTACAATGGAATAGACCCTGAGGAAATCGTGAAAGAGTATGGCATCGACACCCTGCGCCTTTACATCCTGTTTGCTGCTCCTCCAGAACAAGACATTTTGTGGGATGCTAAAAGTAAGTCAGATTATTTCTCTAGTTTGTTTTCTTGTGGATTTATTTCTTTTTTCTCAAGTAGTATATTTTAAACACAAAATTAATACAGTTCTTAATGCCCAAGGTTTGGAAAAAACGAATCAAAGAAGTATCTTAAACAGGTTTTATTGTTTGCTTCTTTTAAAGGAGAGAGGGTCACGAAGCTGTCACTAAGAGGCAAACTTACAAGATTATTACAAGCAGTTTACCTCTTATAAGCTAAAAGCACATACAAAAACTACTTCTTAAGTTGTATTTTTTTCTGAAAACTTGGACCTCATTATCTTCTTTTTTAATTAGCAACAATTGATTAACTGAAAATTATTTTTCTTTATAATCTGGTTTTTTTCTAATCATATCAGATCAGAGATGCAACTTTACAATATTTTGCTATTTCTGTTTATTAACACGCATGCAATGGCTTTTGTAAGCTGGACTATGAAATAGTTCTCAGAAAGAATCTCATTAGAAGGTAATCAGAGTTCCGAGTAATTAATATTTCTAGATATGACATTTTTATGAGCTTACTTCTTGAATAAGTTTAGAATTACCCTCTTGTGCACTTATTTACTCCTGTCATGCAATTCCTTATACTGACAGGTCTTAATTTCTTTTATCTACTGTGATTCATACATTTTAATGTAGTATTATATTCATTTGCATTTCAACTTCCTGTTGCATAAGGCTTTAATAAAAACACTCCATTCCTGGTTTCAAAAAGTGTAGTTCTTAATTCTTTCACATGTTAAGTTCTTGCCACTTAGTTCAACCTGCGCTAAACTTTATTTTAGTTGTGTCTGTCATGCTTTATATTCATTTGTGTTCCTTTATATATTATTGCACTATTTTATACTGGAGGAGTGGGCTTTATGAGTTCTCAGCTGGCTTTCTGTCACCACCTAATCACAGCAGTAGAGTGCTAGGCATTTGAAAAGGTCTCTTAAAAAAATGAATCACTTAGAACTGAGCCTTAACAGTTGCATCCCAAACACTACACAGGTACACAATTCCCTCTGAGGCAGCTAATTTGGTGATGCACAAACTTTTTGCTGTATTTTCTGATCTTGAAAATAGAATAATCGAATTACTGTGAGGATAGTGCATACCAAATCTTAGTTGCAAAGTATATGAGAGCTTGGTGATTAAACATTATTGTAAGAAAGCTATAATAGTTATATATACTTAATATATCATTATAATGCTAGCAAAAATGTATTTAGTCATTCAAGCCAACCTGTTTACCACTTGAGATGTACAAAGGAAGATTTTAGCATCATCTCATGTTAAAAGTACTGGAAAATGTGAACAAAAGGAGATTTTAGCTGCCTAAAGATATTTCCAGGGGAGAAGAAAATAGAAAGTTAGGTGAAAAGCATCTCATAAATATCTTTACGCTTTGTCCTGAATTTATTATGATAACAACATTATGATTGTTTAAATTAAAGAAATTAAGCAGATTGTGTTGGGTTTGACCTTGGGATGGATGTCAGGTGCCCGCCAAGCTGCTCTGTCACTCCTTGCTTTTCAGTTGGATAGGGAGAGAAAAGTACAACAAAAGGCTTGTGGGTTGAGGTAAGGGCAAGGAGATCACTCAGCATTTGCCATCATGGACAAAACAGACTCAATTGAGAAATTTATTTAATATAATACCAATTAAAATTAGAGTAATGAGAAGTAAAACCAAATTTACACCTTCCCTTCATCCCTTCCTTTTTCCTGGGCTCAACTGGCTCTGTCAGACATGGGGGAAGCTCCTAGAAGCTTCCCAGAGAAGTCATCCTTGTAGCCCCTCCCTACTAAAACTTTGCCATGCAAAGCCGTCACTGGGAATTTTTTCATTCAGAGAGTGTTAAATAGTGGTTCTCAGTTGTCATGATCCTTCTCTCCTCTGGATGATTGGCCCTCAGACTAGATTCCTTGTCCTCTCAGTGGTGGACATTAAGGCAGGGCTGTCATGATTCTCTTCTGTGGTGTGAGCAGCCATGGATGCTTCAGGGTTAAGGTCAACAGCTTCATAGTCTCCCCATCCCAAACTAAGCTGTGTCAAAGGAAGGTACCAAGGGTCAGAGCCTATACTCATTAGTGCAATAGCAGCTCTGGCAGCAAAAGTATACATACTTGCTAAAATCAAAGTTGAAAAGAAACTTCTCAATTTGAATACATATGTGTATGCATACTTGTGTTTATGTTTGTATTCTGCCATGAGTTCAAAAAATGAGAGCAGATACAACTCCTTTGTCGAGTCATTAAAACAGTTGAGCATTGACTTAATATTGGGTCATTTTGTAGATTTTAGTAAATATTCTGTGCTGTATTCTTGCTATATATATCTGTTTCAAAGTCATTGCAGAAAAATAATTAGTGGGGTTTTTTTCCATTAAAGCAACTCAGCATTATTTCTAAAGACATTTTTAATTGCATTGATGTATTTCATTTAAAATAGAGGGTTTTTTAAAAATGTTTATCTCCAGTTTTGAATTCTTTACTTGTAATTAAAGTTTTGAATTCTTTACTTGTAACTGACATTTGTTTCTGAAATCTTTTATTAATCTCAGCTGATGCCATGCCCGGCGTTCAGAGGTGGCAGATGCGCCTCTGGGCACTTGTAACCAAACTTATTGAAGCAAGGACTTCAGGAACCATGCCAAATCCTGAGCTTCTGAATAAGAAAGAGAAGGCTGAAGCCAGAAAGATCTGGAAGCAGAAGAATCTGGTGATTTCTGAGGTTAAAAGAAACACTTACATAGTTTCTAAATTACTAAATAAGCAGCTTCTTATGCTAAACCCATATGTTTGACTTACAGAGCCAAAAGATTTTTCCCCAGATGAGTAGCTAATTTTTTAAGTGAATTATTTTCTATGTAAATAATTTTGTCTACCTACAAATTTTGTGGGGCAGAACTTACTTAACGGATGTAGGCCTCATTTAAGGAATGAAATGTTATGACATTAAAGTTCTGTCAGTCTGGGATTCAAGTAACTCCATTTCAAGTAACAAAACTGTGGGTGAGTTCTGTAGGTTACCCTAACAAAAGCTTTGGTCCGTTTGCTTCATATCTCATTATCATGCCTGCTGTTTCATATAGAATTAAAAAAGCCATTGGTGAAAATATATTAGCATAGCTTTGAAAGTGGCTGTTCATCTCTTGTTATGTGTTGTCTCCTGCTGTGATTGGTATCAATTCAGTTATCCAAGACTCAGAAGGAAACATAAATGCCTGCAAAATTAACTTCAAGTAATTTTCTGTGGATAAAAACTTTTGTCAGTTTAAACCCTGCTGTGAAGGATATTCCAGATCATTTAACAGACTTTATAATTCTAATCTTGTAATCTATTAACAAGTTTTCACAGTATAAATGGATTTACAAGAGAGAAGGCCTCTTGGAGGGGCAAAGGGAAGATATTTTATTAAAGGAATTAAATGGTGACTAATGCACATTTTTCATTGATTGAAACATTTTAAATCCTGAAACAGAAGGGAAGCTAATCAGTTGAATTTTTATATGATTATTATTTTCCGCTTCACACCTGTGATTGCACATTCGATGTGTTTGCATACCAAAGTGATTTTCATATAAGAGGTAAGATGCACATGTTTCACTAATTGAAATTGATTACCAGTAATTGTTTTCCATTTAAAAACCGAGTTTTCTGAGTTTGGGAATTTTAAGTAATTAATGACAGATTTTTTCTTCTAATACAAGGTAACCGAGTACTTCACAAAGGATCATTTGTTCAATGCAGCTATTTCCCGATTGATGAGCCTCACAAATGTACTCCATGTAAGTATGTGATATTAATGAAGGTATTTTTCTCTCAGACACTGCTCCTGTCAGTCTTTCTACCAAGCAGGAGCTGCTTGAACTGTAGGTCCAGCTTTCTTTAAGTCATTAACTTCATAAACAGTATTACTAAGTCAAGAGCCTTGTTGAGTTACACTCAGTTCAAAAGCATGTTCTGGTATCACTGTAACCCTGAAATATAAACAGTTCTGCAGGAGGAGCTTGATGGTATTAGATCCACCAGATTCTGATGTTTATGTCTGCATCCTGTAATTTGAAGAGGATACATTTTGTTTAGTTCTGTTCTTTGTTCTCTTGATTTTAGCCAAGTCGCATAGGTAGCTAGGTATAGTAGTACATCATAGAATTACCAGAAATTCTGATTTTAAAAGGGTTGTTCTTCGCAAGGAAAATCACACATAGTCAGTCCTCAAAGACAGCTTGCCCTGCTGAACTTAAGTTTTAAGATTTTTAATTTAGATTATGTTGTTTATCAGCCAGCAGTGATAGATGAAATATAATAAACTATTATCATTATTTTCGTTACTACTCTTAGATCTGGTTGAGCAATCCTTCAGGCATATAATGGTAACCTGTTAAAGACCAGAAATTAAATATAATTTTGAAAGCTTTAGCTTCTTTATTGAAATACCATTTTATACATTATAGATTCTGAGGTACTTATTGGCAAAAATCAAGGAACTTAACAAAAAGTTAAGTACATTGTGCACAGGTGCTGTACTGAGACCACTTAAGTCTGGCATCCTGTACGGTGTTGGGAAGGTAACACACAGTTCTTTATCTCCCGCTCAATTACTTGTACTTGTTTGGGGCTAGCGGATGGTGGAATGAATGTTAAAAAAATAAAATTCAGGGTCCTACAGACAGCCAGATACTTGAACACTGATGTATTTCTTGAGCAAAGAAGACAGTGCAGTATCTTCAAAGAATAAGTTTCCACATAGCATGCTGACACTTCCTCTTTTGCTCCCACTTAAAAGGAGAAAGTGGAGAGGTGGACAAGGATTAAACATTGACAGTGGGTAGTAGTTGCTAAAACTTACTCAAATATAGTTTGCACTATAAGTGATAAGATGCCCTCTGACAACATTTGTGGTCAAGCAAATCACTGGTTTTGGACAATTTTCTAGTTGATGAGAATGGGTTTTCATCACATCACAAGATAATTCTTGTAAGTTGACATGTATTGACATTTTTGGTGCTGTTTCATTAGAGAGATAGATTACAAAATAAATGCATCAGCTGAATTTGCCATGGGATGTAATCTCTTAGGCAAAGAAAAAAAAGTGTATCTGATTACTTTTAGTGCTGTATCTTTTCTATTAAGTTCTCCCTAAGTTAAGTTAAATGGGGAAATAAAGTTCAAATTTTGTCAGGAAAGTTACTTTTTTCCAGAAATTGAACATTTTCTATACTAAAGAGGGCAGACACTTTACTAAAATAATGAGAACATAAAACTGTAAAAGACTTTGCTGTGCTTTTCATTCCCAAAGCTTCCTTCAGCTCTAAAACCTCACTTTGTCACTAAATTCAGCTTTACTGAAGCCACTCTATGATCCTGTGTAATCAAACCTTGTCCCAACAAAATTTATGTTGCATTCAGCACAGTTTGACTGTCATATACAAGTGGTTCACCTCTTCTCCGATAGCTCTGGTTTTGCCTAAGATAGCACTTTTAGAAAAGGCAGCACTAAAAATGGTTTTGTGGGCCACTCTTGTCCACATGAGTGTGTGTTCAGAGTTCTATGCTAGAGCAGATCCCCAAGGATCTTCACCAGCCATTTCAGGATCAGCTTCTAAGTGTTAGAGAGCACTCTATGACCAAGAGTTGTGATTTTAATTCCCCATTTTCATAAGTTTCCAATTTATTGTGAAATTGCACTCTCCTTAGCATAGACATTGATTTTAGGTTTTATTGCTGCATTTTCTCCTTAATTAAACTACTTTCCTCCCCACCTTAGAATGTTAATAGTCTGTTTCTTTTTCCTTTCTTTTTCACTCAGCAAGCTCCTCGGCCTCTTGTTCTCCACAGCACAGAATTTGAAGATGCTTTGGCTTCACTCTGCATTATGGTTGCACCTCTGGCTCCCCACATTGCATCGGAGATGTGGAAAGGTATTTAGAAACTTCATACAGGTGTTCTAGGAAAAAGGACAAGAATTTTGCAAAAATGTTTGTAACTCAGTATGTGTCACTTACCTCTGAATTCTTTATCCAGCTTGTCACCTTCTGTCGCAATTGTTAAACAAACTTGAACTTTGTGTCATTCCCTCATCTCTCCTTTCTGCCTTTCTTTTTCCTTGCATACAGAGGTGGATTTCTTGAAACTAGGTGGAGAAAGGGAGCTAGAAGAACAATTCAAGACAGGACTTGCATGAGGAATTCATATGTCAGCTGCTAACTGCTCCTGAATATGGATGGCATTATTAAGAGATGAGCACCAGGGTAGAAACAGCTCTTTTTTAAATAATTGTGTCAGAGCCTTTGGACTATATTTTCTTTCAGAAATTCAGGCAAAGCAAACCATATCAGAGGGCTGGATATAAAAAGACTAAAGGAATGTTCAGTAAAAATCCTACCCTTTTAGGATGCTCTAGAGACTGAGGGACACTATGCTGTAAATTAACCTGGCATAGAGATTGGGAAATGTAGACAGGGTATCTTTTCTAAGACCTGTAGAGTCTTTGAATACAGTTGTAGGAGACTGAATACCAAATGGGCTAAGTTGAATGGTGCTGATACAGTTAAAGCCTGTGAAATAAGGAATGTGCATGCCAGAGTTTAGCAACTGTTTGTAAGGTTTATTGGGAAAAGTCCCAAGATGCATGTGGGAAGATAGGAATATATTCTGCATTGTGGCTGGCCACAAACTGCTGTGTGGTTTTGGACCTAATATTAGCTTTTGGATACTGCTTTAATGGTTTTATTTTCAATGGTCATCCCAAAAAACCATTATGCATTCAAGTGTTTGCAAAGCAGTGCTGCTAAACTGATGGTATTTCAGTGTTGGGCATGGCCTGCAATGTTAATTGCCAAGGAAAAAACTTCTTGTTCAAAGCAGTAACAAAGAAGCAGAGCCTGTGGAAACAACAAGATACAGTAGGGAGAGTGGGTTGGGTTTTTAGCATGTGTTTTCATTTCAAGTGATTTAAAAATGTTTTACTAGGAGTTTAAGTCTAGAATAAAGAGTGGCATCAGACATGATCCGTCTGGTCGTATACGATGACGTGCCATCTAATTAAAATAATGCTAAATAAAAGCAATTAGCATGACTGTTTTCTGCAGCGGTTGAGATGGAGACAGAAGAGATTCAGGATAATTGCTTATACATACAGTGCCTATACTTGGAATTGTAATACATGTTAGGAAATTCAGAATTATCAGCTATGGTTGATAAAATGACAAAGAGGGTATCTTAATTAACAACTTGTCTAACACGAAGCTTAATCCTGTAGTGTTTTGAATGTTAGATAAAGAAGTCTTTTCTTGCTACTAAAATCACTGGAGAATGAAAATGATAAACATTTTCTGTATCTCCCTGTGATGTAAGAATCAAAAGGAACCATATAAAAATTGGAAGTGTATTGTCCTCAGCCTCTGTCTGCATTTAAAGATAAAATTTTACTTCTGTGGTCCAAAGACATGTGCACTGTAATTCGGTGCAGCAATCATAAAAAAACATTGTGTGCTGATTACTGCCTGAAAAATGTTATTACTAAATTTGAAGATGACAGTGTCTTTTAGCATTGTAATCATTGCATTATACTGAAGTTATTAAACAATTTTATCAGGAGAATGAGCGTACATTTTACTGCTGCATTGTGGTAAGAATACTGTATTATTTTGAAATAGCCAGCATCTATCAGTTCTGTCCTGGGATTGAGATTTCATATCAAAAATTCCCCAAGTTTTGAATTGCACTCTGGCTCCAGCAAGTCCTGTTGCTGTTCTAATGTAAACAATTTCTCAAACTTTGTTGTATATAAGCGATGATGCTTTACTATTTTAAACAATTTCAATATGAAAATTAATTTCCAAATACTCTGTTTAGTTTTCTCCATGCTTTAGTTCTCCATACTGAGAGAGAATAAATCTCTCCTTTTGTACCTTGGCTTTGCATCTAAATGTCAGGATAATGCTGCTTCCTCTTTCGTAAATTGGTCAGGAAAAGGAGTTTGTATATTGTTAGTTCTATAAATTGCACCTATAGCAGTGGACCCCAGTCTTTGGTGGAAGCTGCTCGAATGCTGTTCTCTAAACACCTCACCTTTCAGCAGCTGAACAACAGCAATCCATGATACTTTGTGTGAGAAGAAGTTCTTCTTCCCCCTTGGAGGACGAGCAGTTTTTGGTGTTTTGGTGTGTCAGCCTGATGGTGTTCATTGTGCAGAGAATGCACTGGTTTATCGCTCAATAACATAAAAAGCAGCCGTAGCCCCTCAGTGTGGGAAGAGTTCATCCGGTTGATATCTTGGCAGTTTATGAACACTAACAGGATGAGGAAATCTGTTTCCTTCCTGAAACCTTGTATCTAAGGAATATACAGACACCATTCGAGACTTTTTTTTTTACTTTGTTTGTAGTAGTACAGTATTTTGCTGTTCAGACAAGGATATGAAACTGCTTATTGTGAGTTGCTAAATTTTTATTAGAGATGGCTCATGAAAGATATGTACACCTTTGATTAAGACATCTTAGGAAATACTGAAATTAAACATAATTTTTTGAATTTTTAATGGTATCATTGTCTTAGCAATATTTTAACTGTCACTACAATAGCTCTGTTGCAAGAATTTTTCTGAATTCAGCCCTGGCTCAAAAAGGCTTCTGAAAAGAATGGAGTTGAGTAAAAGCTAATTGATGTTGCAGGTTTTAATTGAAAATATGAATGTAGAAATCCCCCTTCACAAATCCAATAAGAAACATGATCTGGAGATTTTTTTTTTTTTCTCTGAGAGTAATAGCATAAAAGGAAGGAGAGAAAGTCTTTTAAATGGAGGAAGACAGATTGTTTTGAGAAAGTTAAAAGGATTTGTGTGGAGTTTGCTGGATTGCAAGCACATCCTAGAGTTAGCTTACAGTAACCCAGGCTTTTCACATCCTAGTTCTGTACTACTATACCAGTGGTATAATACAGCTTTTCTCAGAGCTGTCTGGAAACAGCTGTTGCCATTTCTTTGAGAGTGCAGATTGTTTCACATATGACTGACAGACATATTCTTCCTGAGTTGCAGAAAGAAATTTCGGGTATGTAACTTGCCCAAATGTGTCAAATAGTGAGATTCATTAAATACTAAGGAGAATATCAAGAACAAAGTAACATGGTAGCAATGCCAGAAAGAGGTTGCACAGGCAAGTAGATACTCACCCAAAATGTTTCTCTACTTGCCCTTACACACTCCTGATCTAAGCTTTTTAATTAAATTAGCAGTATTTGGGTATTCGCCCTCAGAGTCACTTCCCCCTCTGATCTTCTTACATTTTCTGTTCAAAAATCCCTAGTCCTAAACTCTGATACTGCCATTGTTTCAGATGCTTTCATTAGCTTCCTTTTATCACCCATTAAAACTTCCATCTTCATTTCCTTCTCTGCTTTAACCTCTCTAGGGCTTGTCATAAGCCAGCTCTTTCTCAATTTACTTCATAATCACAACTTTTCCTCTGGCCTGCATAATTTTATGTCTAAGTAGCTGCACAATTACTGGAATTTTACAGATAATTTTTTTCCAGTGCTTTTTTTCTATAAGACTAGAGTTACTTTTCTGTTCCAACACCTTGCTGATACACGATTGCTCCCACGTCTTCCTTTTTAAATCTCTTTAAAATGAGTATCTGCTCTGCCCTGTCAAATAGCACCTTAGGGGAAGTATTATGCTTATGAAATACTCCTGTAATGTTAGTAAAACATTGCCCTGAGCTGAAAAGTTGTTAGACTGGTCCTGTCCCTCATTTCACTCAACTCACTAATTCACAGTACTATAGTACTCGTTTAACTTGGTGTTTTAAAATAGGTTCCAGTGCTTTGAGTTACTGGTTAGGGAAACTATGCTCTGATATTTGCTTGCTAGTCAGTAGAAGTCCATTGAAGCAGATCCATTAGCAAGGTCAGGACTTCAGACTGAACACAAGTATTGTCTTTGATCTGTCCTGTACAGATGGATACATATAAGTAAAAGCTTACATTAAGTAAAAAATATACTGTTAGCTTTCTGTCCTGCATCTGCAAGAGAATCTATAGCCATAAAAGCAAAATACATCAAAAAATATGATGCAAAATTCACACCATTTCATAAAATGCACTTCACTAGATGCTTTCAGGTACAGTAAGACAACAAAAGATGTTTTTCGTGTTTTCAAATCAAAGTTTCAGAAATGGTCCATTTTTAATTCATCAGTCACCATTCTGGATCAGGGTGGTGATGTTTCTGGTTTAGCATGTTGAATTTTGAAAATACGAACCAAATCATTATGTTTTCTGTGTTCTACAGCTTACAAAATGTGAATTAAGGCAGGAAGCCAAACAGGCAACATAACTAAAACCTTCATTTTGGTTTCCTGTCAAACTGTTTTCTCAAACTAGTTCTGTTGACTTTTGTACTCTCTTTTTCTATGGATGAGCTCATAGTTCATTTTGTACCAAGAAAATGAACCAAAAACTTGACACTGAGATTACTCACGCTTTGCTTCAGAATAAATTTTAATTATTTTTTTATTGGTTGGTTTATTAGGACTGACAGCCTCCATAGGAATTAAAAGAAACCCTGGTTTTGATTTTGTAGATAGAAACTCATATATCAGAAAGTGGGTTTTAAATAGTTTGAAGAATTCTCTTCAACAGTAAAATAAGGAATGGCCAGCATGCATGCTTCTGCCACAAGGCATGTGATCAGTTGGAAAGAAGTGAAGTCATCTGGATGTTCAAAAGCCAAAAAGGAAAGAATCTAACAGCTGTTTTCTTTACAGTCAGTGTGATAATGAATCATCAATATGAAGATTTTTTTTCTGCTTGAGTTCCTATCTTTTGCTCTCTCAATTTCTGAGCTACTGCTGCAAAATAAAAAAAAATACACAAAATGAGTGCCACTGATCTGATTTAATAAATTATTTACCTAACAAATAGTTGTTCATTAGGAAATGTGCATGTTCTTGCTTGCCATTGGAAATAGCTCACATCGGTCCTCCCCAGTGTCCCTCTCTGAGTCATTCAGCAAATAGCACAGCTGTGTGTCATTTTACCGAAGCACTTTGTCTGAAAAAGCACTGACAAAAATGTGGTGGATTTTTCTGGAGGAAGCTGCATGCTCTTTATGTCCCTGTTTGCTGTTACTCACCGTATTAGTCTAAGCAATCCAGGGAGCTGAATTGATGTGTGCTCTGTGCATGGGTTGGGTGAGTGCCTGTGGCTGCTGTCTTGCTGTTTTGAACAGCTTCAGTGCCTCAGTCTCACCAGTGAGTCTTGTGTGGATGAGTTTTCTTTATGGTTTTGATAGAGTTTCCCTGAACCAGAAGAAATTTCACATACAGAAGAGATTTCATTTTGCAGTCCTAAATGAAGCATGTGCTTAAAAAAAGTTTTAGTCTGTGTTCTTATTCATATGCAGAGAATGCTTTTAATTTAAAACTCTCCTGGCTCTGTGAGAATTACAAGAGTCATCATCATCAATATTAATTAAATTTGACAACATCTTGTTAAATGAAATCTTTGTATTTTGTCATATAGCTGCAGTAAACAGCAACATAAATCCCACTCAGGAGCTTCTATTCAGTTACAGAGTGTAGCTTCAGAATAACTTGCATGCTATTCTCCTATTACTTAAGCAAATCAGGAATTAATTATCTTGAGAAGACCAGTTTAATAAAAGGAGATCACTTATAGCCATTTTAGAAATTCTAAAAAATAAAATTGAAGGATAAAATGTTTCAGAATGTAAAAATCATAAGAAAGAGAGCAAGCTCTGCAAGGCATTCCTTTGTATCACCTTTAATTTGTGAGAAAATATACTTCACAAAATAGAGAAAATCTTGCAAGTAGCTTGACTTGCAAATTTAGAAACTACCCAGCATATTACAGCTGGTAAAATGAGGCATAATCATTCATCATTCTCAGTTGTTAGTAAAATTCTAATCAAACTTGTGGCATTACTGAAAATAAATGCACTATTATGGTTGACTTTTAGAAGCAGAGGTCAGCTTGTGTTGCAGGATTACAGTTTAAAATAATAAGCAGCAGTCTTCTGTGCTCTTGGCAAAGTTATAGAGTGTTAATTTAAATCTAAAGTGTGCCTACATTGTTAATATCCTTACTCGTGGTATAAAACAAATGCTTCAAAGATGTAAATCTTTCTGTTTATAATGTGTTGTATGCTAATCTAAACAATGTTATTTCCTCCCATGGCACTTGCTTTTAAAGTCAGCTTTATCCTGATCTAATTTGTCAAACAAATTCCAGAGACCAAATGTTCTGGTTACCGTACAGATGAATGTTTTACTGTTTTCATTTTCCAGGTTTGGCACATATGCAGAATAAACTTTGTACTCACCATCACTGGGATGTTGATGTTCTGCATCAGTCCTGGCCCGAAGTAGACCCAGATTACCTTCAGCCATCAGATGTTGTGGAGATGTCTGTACTGGTAAGAGCATTTTGATTTATTTTCAGTAGTGGCCAAGTAATGTGTTATGAGCCCAGAGGATGATGGAATTTCTTCTCTTGTGGAAGTCAGTTCCAATAGTAGATGGCTCAGTGGAAGTTCAAAATAGAAGCTGCTATTACAGTTGTGCTGAGTAATTAAAATGGTTTCCTAAAGAAAAAGGTACAGTGAGTCTGGAGGAGAGATGCCCTAAGTATAAATCTTTCAGAGTGACTGCATATTAGTACCTGTGGAGATTTGAACAGGGCAAGGATGATACAGTTGAAGCTCGGATCACAATAGAGGCCCAGATTTTTTGCCTGACAGTGCTTTTATTAACTCAGCCCTGTACACAAATGTACAATTAGGTAATATTTCTTGTGGTGCCAGTAGTGCTATGGCTCCCTAACAGACCAATCATAAGCTCAGTTAAGTTGTGATTTTTGCCAAATGATGTTTCCCATCTGCCTTGGCCCGAATTTCTGGTGCATGTCAGGAGAGTCCATTTGCAGAAATGGGGTTGACAAAACCAGCTATCTTTGGAAATGTTATAACTTCCAATTTCTCTTGGGCTCAAGCCCCTTTGTGGCCCAGGGAAAGAGCTGGCTGTTCAGTGGAAGAGTGCAGGTGTAGCTACCTTTAGCCAACCTCCAGCTTCCCAGCGTGTGCATGGTGTAGTTTACTGTCTACTTTCCTGTGGCTCTAATTAACTACCATGTGCTCAGGATGCTCCCAGGCACCATAAAGCTTGGTCATTAGATGGGGCACAGAGGGAATGGATGCCTGGAGGTGTGAGATCCCTGAGCAGGGACTCAGCTCTTCCACTGGCTGACTCCTGCTCCACCTGCCTTCAAGTTCCTCATACTCAGGCACTGTGATAGTCAGTAATTGACACAGTTGCACATTACCACTCCTGCCTTTTTCACTGTTCCCCAAAGGAATCTTTAATGCTGACATTCTAAATGTTAATGTGCTAAATTAAAGTTAACGCTTCAACTTAAACACTTTCTGTGTTTCTGGACATTCAATGAAAATGGAGCCTATAGAAGAACTGTCATTTGGTCATGTAAAACTGTATGCTCTGTGTGTGTAGAAGAAACAGAAGCAATGCATTTTAGTTCTATTTTTTTCTGTTCGCCCCTTTGAGGGAGGGAGCAAAGCAGTTGGGTTGTTTTTGTTGAGCTGAGTTTTTTTCAGGAGGGAGGAGATTGCTTGAATTGAGGGGAAGCCATTTTGCTGTAGATTTCCTTAATCAAAGTATCTTTGCAAATAATTTCATATCTTGCCCTATCTCTGAGTCAGTTTATTTGAACAGAATGAGAAATAATGTTAAAGCACTAGTTTTTCCAACATTAAACATACACACTTAACAAAGACCAAGGAGTATGTCTTTTGGAAGAAAATTTTCAGTTGTCATCTTTCCAAACCAAGAAGGACTCAATTGCCAGCTGGGGTTAATAGAAGACTTAGCCTAATAGTCACTGTGGGTGAATTGCTTTTTTCCTCTTTCTTGCCCTCTCTTTCTTTCTTTAAGTGATAAGCATTTAGTTCTAATAGTAAAAATCTTCACTGAGGTATGATCACTTCTCTGAAGCCCAAAATAAGCCTTCACATCCAAGCACAGCTAGCAAACATCTTGAATGCCAGCGTTCAGTTTATAAGGAAGTCATGAATGAGAAATTGTGTAATTTTAGAAACGTCTTCACAGTTGTGGTTAAAGCAAACATGTTATTAAATATATCTTTGAAATAACAACTTCAGCAACACAGAGAAAACTCTGGACACAATGTTTTTAAGAGTACACAATCAAACATGAAAATACCTAAATATTTCACTAATATTTTTCTGCTGACATAAAAATTTCCTTCTCATAAAAAGGAACAAGAAAAAAATTAATTTAATTAATTTACTTCATTAAAATTATTTTTGTTTCTTTTCTTGGTTGACTTTGTCAAAGCCATAGCCTTGTGTAAGTCTTGTTGTAATAAGAGAAAAAACAGCCCTTGGGTTCTCAGTCATATATTCATGGAATTATATGATGTATGTAAAATACCTTCCTTCTGAGAAAGCAAGGGGCTGGAAGACCAGAGAGACAGGTTGCTTTTTTGAAATAATTCTTAGCAATAGTGCCTATAGAGTGTGCCTGGCGTTCTACTGTAAGAGTAAAGCAAAAGGGAAATATGGGGGAGCAGGGAATGTGAATGTGCACGGAATGTGGGAAGTCTTGTGGACACTGAAGGTTTTTGTATGGCTGCAAAAATAAATTGCCCTCATTAAATCAAGAAACACTTGCCATACAGAGGAATTGGTTTTGCAAAGAGTCAGTGTCTCTTCACAAGGCTGTACAGTCAAACCAAGTCTTTGGGCCACAACCCTGTTCTTCTTGAGCCATCAAACTGCCTCAGGCTGCCAGGGATTTGTCTGCTGAGACATTCTGGATTTATTTCTCTTCACACAAAATACTTCATTATTTCCTGTCTGTGCTGGAGTTATGTCTTTCCATATTTAACCCAAAGCAACAAAAGCAACCAGCTCACTGTATCCTTGGCTGAAGCAATATAAATTGCCTACAAGAAAGACATTTAAATTCACTGGGTATGCACAGTATCTGTTCCGCTAAATATTATTGCAAAGTTGAGTATTTTTAATAATACTGTATATTATTAATGCTCTGAAAAATCTGACCTGAATATAGTGTGCATTTCATCCTATAAATACTTCTGACTAGCATTCCTCACATTTTCTAGGTGGTGCAGAACTGTTAGCAGATGTGGTCTTATAACTGATGTTTTTATAAATAAAAAAAAATTTGGTGTCATTTTCCTTGCTTTGGCATATGAGGGAGGCCTAACAGTGCACAGATATTTATTTTCTTTGTAACTTCTCAGAAGGATTATGCATCAATGGTAAAAAAATATTTGAGTTGAATTAAAAATTCCTCTCTGCAGCCTCAAGGTGCTTATTTTTCAGTCTTCTGTGATTTCATTTCAAGTTTTATAACTTCTGTTACCACTGGCTCCCTGTAGATCTGGAATAGTGTAGAATGTCAAATGTTAAAAAGAAAAAAAGGAATGAGGGAAAAGAAGAGAAGAAAAAAACAACAGCTTC
Organism: Fringilla coelebs; assembly: GCF_963513975.1. NCBI lineage: Eukaryota > Metazoa > Chordata > Aves > Passeriformes > Fringillidae > Fringilla > Fringilla coelebs. The sequence continues at coordinate 107,631,820 of NC_140028.1, read as the reverse complement.
CTTCCTTGGGGGAAGAAAGAACCCAAGAGTTCTGTATTTCTCCTCTTTGCCATGGTTTTTCAGAGAAACAAGGCTGCCAGCACCCAATTTTCTTGTGTGGCACTTTTACCTGGAAATGCCAAGGGTTATGCTGGTCTAGTGAGATACCGAGAGAGAGATGGAGGAATAGCAGAAAGCATTTCTCCTGCTGAGAGCATAAGCTCTGGACTAAAAGGATATGTGAATAGAATGCTTGTTACACACAGCATGTGATGAAATCTGCAGCTGCCTGTTTTAAGAGTGGTGTTAAAATGCTTCATGATACCTATGATATAATGAAAACCATGCTCAAACACGTGGTGAAACCATAACCAATCTGCTGTTTGATAAAAGTTATGGTCTCAGCTCATAGCACAGTGTGGGAAGATCAGGAGACATGCTGGGGGAAGGTGGAGATGTGCTGTGGGAAGGTACACAGTGCCAGGTCTCCCAGGCTTCTCGACCTTTCTAGGAAAACAGAACCACTAGCAGTCATTTATTTACCAAGTTGATTTAGACTGCTTGGCTCTTCTGTTGAGAACAGCACCAAATAGGCTAGTTGTGGAAAATTTCCCCCTGCCAACATCCATCCACTGGGACATATTAATTTGCGTGATGGAGGACAGTGAATGACATTTTAACTAGGCAGGCATAGCTTTGAACTGCAGGCTGCGTGTCCTAGCAGCAAGATGAGAGGCTTGCTTTATATTCCCACTAAAACTGTATCTGTTTGGATTTTACTGTTTTCTTTTTCCTGTGGAATGCATTTCTTCTCTGAAGTGTCCTGTCGAAAAGAACTGTTTGTATTTATTATTCACAAAAGCTTCAAAAAACTCCTATGTGTTTTTCGAGGATTTTTTACTTTACACCAGATGCTAAAGGCAAAGTTTAACACAGCCAGCCTTTTATCATGCCACGTTATGAATGCATGTAGGAGTAATTAAAAGCCTACTGACATTATCACTGCAAATTATTGTCAAGACTAGTCAAAAAACAGAAGTGGCACATCCTTGCTGCATTTGAGACTCCATTTTGTTCCTTAAAAATCTGTCCCAACTTCCTCTCTCAGAGAATTACACAAATTATTTTATTTTCGTTAAAATAAAATACAAACAAAAATACAAACTAGGTAAGTGAACTAGGTATTTCTCATTTGTCCTATGTTGCATACAGATATCCTGGATAAAATCCAGGTGAAAACCAAGTCATGAACATTTTTATGTCCAAACTGCATGAAGCAATGTGTGTTTCTTTTAGAAGATTGACATCTCCTTGAAATGATGCCTAGGGGTCGGAAATCTGCAGTACCTACACAGATTATTATGCAAGTAATGCAATTAACTGCATTAAAAATTTGAATTGTTTCATTTTCTAAAATGTGTGATTGATCTTCTTCTCATTAAGCCACTGAAAATATCCCATATAAATCTGAAAGTCTTTGTAATAATTAATTTTATGCCAGCTCCAGAAAGGTACTCAGTCAGGCTCTGTAGCCTGTCTCCATTATCTACCCTTCCTGGATGACACAAAGGATGTATAAAACCATTTTATAAACTAAGGTGATTCCCACCAAAGGGCTTACTCAGTTTTACTTACAAGATTTACTACTGAAGCAAGATCAGGGTGGAAGCTGCACTGAAAACCAGCCACACACAGGAAGATGTACTGAGTGAGTAGCTGACGTCTTTGTGGTCAGTTTTGGATTAATGAGCCATGCACTGAGTGCAACATATAACAATGAGTGCAACATACACTGCGTTAAAGCCTATTTTTCTAAAAATAATAAATCTTCCATTTGAATCTCTGCAAGACATTGCTTAGCTGTAAAGAATCCAAGTTGCTGCCCAGAAGTATGTACAAACCAAGACTCCCACCAGACATTTTATGCAGCTTATGTGACTGTCACATTTTTAAAATTAAAAGATCACTGCATTGCACAGTCACGTGCTGCTTGCTATCTTCAAAACTGAGACTTCCTGTGGCCACTTCTCCAATTTTGTTGAGTATCATGAATCAGAGTTTTATCTTATGGTGGACAGGAGATAGGAAGAATTTTATCCTCTGCTTAAAAAGTGTGGGTTTGGAGAAAAGAGAGTTTATTCCACTTTCCCCCTTTCCTTTTGTAAAAAGATGGGTTAGATACAGGAAATTACATTGTGGGAAACAGTCTAAACTTCTTTTTTTTCTTGTTTTTGTGTCTCTCTTTCAGATCAATAACAAAGCTTGTGGCAAAGTTTTTGTGCCTCAGCAAGCAGCCCGCAATTTTGAAGAAGTGCACGAACTGGTTCTTCAGAGTGAGCTTGGAGTCAAGCATCTCCAGGGACGAGCCATTAAAAAGGCCTTTCTGTCTCCCAGAACTGCCCTTATCAACTTCTTAGTGCAAGAATAGTAAAGGCTCTGCTGGGCTGCAGAAGGGATCTGGAATCTTTGGAGGTGGAAACCAATGCAAAAAGAGCAGTTATGGTTATTTCACTTCATGTAAAGGTGGGAAAGAAATCTTATTAAAATCAGGTTGCTGCTAAATCTTCCTTTCAATGTGAAGAAATATGCAGAATTAAAAGTTCTTATTAAGTCACAGTAAGATGCTGCTTGTCCATATTCTTTGGGAGAATGACAAGGAAGTGCTGAGAGCTAAACAATTGTAACAGAATGTAACTGAAGAAAGCACATGGGGCTTAGCGTTATCCTCAGGAATATATCCTATTAGAAAGTTGGCTTGGCTAATCCCAGATACATAAATATCATTTCAGAACTAAACAACTGTCTTGAGTATGTGCTACCCCAAATGCTAGGTGTGCTTTGCTCCCTGGATCTCATGTTTGGGTACCCTACCATTAACTACCACTTAAAGTTTTAAGGAAACACTGCAAAACACTACAGAGTGTTAATTTAAAAAATAATTTCTGTGTGCTGACCAATGGCCTTGGACACAGCAGGTAGCCAGAATGGGGTGGTTTGATACATTTCACATAAATTTCAGAGCCCAGCCAAGAAAAAGGTCCGATTATTTAGCCAAGCCCTGCCTTAGCCAGGGTTCTCCTTCCTAGCTGGTGTGTTTGTGTTGGCACATGCATGAGAGGTGCAACTTCAGCAAAGTATTGATGGTTGTTTCTGTGTGGAACAGGATGGAAGTTACTTCCTATGCATGAGCCATCTCAGAGACTTTTAGGGCATTCAAGAGAGGGATCTGTCAGCTGCTAGAAATGCAGCAGTGGGGAAGGCTCTTGTAGTGCCTAGATAGTGAAACTTGAATTGAGATTTTTTTTTTTCTGAGGGGTTCATTAAGTAAAAATAGCCATCATGTTTCTAAAAATCAATCATACATTCCTAAAACATAAAGCCATTCTCATGCCTGATTCCAGACAGGTTATTTGTACACTGCATTGCTGATATATCCACATGGAAATATTTATTGTGTTCAGCAAATGCTTGAAAAAGAGTTTCCAAGGAAACAATTGCAGGGTTCATTGTGAAAAAATGTTTTTTTTCGTTAACAGTCATCCAACTAACTAGTCCAATAAGCCAGCCATTTGTGAGCCATTCTGACAGTTAAGAAATCAGTAGTAACAGCCATCGAGGCAAATAGAGAGGTCTGCAGTGATCTTCCAGCCCAGCAGGCCTCCAGACTCTGTACTGAATTGAAAAGAAACCAAGAAAAATATCCCACATAACAGTAAATAAGTCTCATAGATCCTCAGCAACCAGGCCCAAGACAGATCACATTGCCATGTGGGCATTAGCTAAGCAATGCCAATATTCAGTTGAGGTTTATGCATTTTTGGTACCAAATATCCATGTGCATAACAGAGATGCCAGGCTTAGCAAGCATCTTTGGCTCTACACATCCCCACCTCTGCAACAAAACTCTTCTGATTCCTGCTTCCTCCTGGACCACACTGATTTTCTCTCCAGCAGTCCTTTGACACCAGAATGACTAAGAAATTGAATATTTACAATTAAGATATGGTCTTTGCAGTTTTAAGACTCCAGAAATCTGAGCCACAAAGGAATGTGTTCAGACATTCAAACACAGGCCTTTAGTTGGAGTTAAAATAATTTGAATTCCAGTGTCTGCCTGACATATATGTTGTTATAAATTCATAAAACTCCTGTTCAGAAGCCCCTAAAAGGACTGTGAAAGAGATCCTTTGAAGTAAAATCTGTGGCACAGCCCAGTCCTGCTTTTTTCTTCTTCTAATTTTTTTTTCTTTTTTTTTTTCCTTTTTTTTTTTTTTTAATTTATGTAAAAGGTTTAACACACCCTGTGGAACCATTTTTACAGAGTTTTTCTTTTAGGGAAAGGTGACATGTTTGATGTAAATAAAAACGTTATAAATTTACAAGGATGAAGAAAGATGTTGCAAGCCCAGCAACCCTGTGGTGTCTAAACAAAAGCTGCAGTCACTGCAGGGCCAGGCAGCCGCCCACAGTGTTTATTGCTGTTAGCACTTGGGGTATTTGCTCTTGCCTGAGGAAGTGAATTGTAGGTGTCACTTGGTGATTCAGGCAAAAATCAAAATAGGGAATGGATTTCTACAGGCTAAAAAAGGAAAGGTAGTGAGCAGCAGACTCACAAAAAGTGTAAGGTCAGAAGTCCCACCAGTGTGTTTACAGTAAGTTGTAATTCAGTGTGGTCTAGAGGATACAAAAAAGGTGGTGAAAGAGTGAGTGAGAGAGATGAAGCAGACAGTGTGACACAGCCTAATCCCCTGCTAAGTGTATGTTTGAAGGATGGCAGAGGTGCCAGCTGCTGAGCTTTGCAGTTGTGCTGGCAGCCGCTGACATTTCTTACAAGGGTGACCTGCTCTGAAGCACAATCACCGTTTGTCTTACAGTAATTGTGACTCACAGGTTCGGTCTGTGCCTAGATGGGTCTGATAATGATACACAGGCTGCAGCCTGTTACCAAGCCTTTGTAAAATAACCCAGCACAGAAGTCTTATTTATTTGGCAGTTGTTATTTGTGCCACAGTAGAGAGGCATCTTTATGCTGAAGGTGGTATATATAGTGTCCCCTTGGAGGGCTCAGTGGGTAGATAGTGCTGCAGGTTTAAATGTGGGCAAGGGACACTTGAGAGGTGAGAGGGAAGGGTGCTGGCAGGTGATCAGTCAAATTGCACTGCTTTCACACATGGTAAAAACGACGTGGTGCCACTGTGCTTATTCCATGAAGTGAGATCCAAAGATGATGTGGGAGGTTTGCTAAACCCAGTGTGACAGACCCAGGACAAGCTGCTCCAAGAAACAGATCCATGACACAGAAGGGGGATTTGCAGCATCCTATCTGTCTAAGGGATAGAGGATTGGTGGTTGCACTGATCCAATCTATATTGAATGTCTATTTTATGTAATGTCAGATTTAAAGAATAATTACTGCCACACTTTCTACCCCAAAATTGTTCATGTGACTAAACGTCAAAAAAATCCAGCTCTCAAACATTGATTCTGGGAAAATAAAAGCTGGCAAAGTCCTGAAAGGTCACCAAGTACTTTTCCTATGCCATTGATTCCATGAGAAAGGATCTCAGATGCTGGGGTGATGGGGGGCTGGAAGACACCACTGTGTAGAAAAATTTGTTATTTGGTGGGGGTGACAACTGAGGTTAGTTACATGGACACACCCATGCTGCTTTGCAGCTAGGCAAGAGGGCTTTTTCTGTCACGTTGAAGGACACTGTTACAGGTTAGGTCACTAGATAGATAGATCTATCTAAGATAGATCTCTATCCAGCTTGTTCCATCTCTGCTTTGAAAAAAACCCTGTACAGGGGCATTGCTGGACAAGCATTTATATTTCCATGACCATTATCAGAACCCAAACATGGAGATTTGCTGCAAAATAAAATCTGTGTGCTCTCTTACCACACTAAAATAATGCCCCAGAACTGAAATGAGGTTAATAATGGCATTTTCTGATCTGATTTTGTAAAGCCTGCTTGTTTCTTTTGGAGGGAGAATTTCCACAGATAAGGCAGGTCATACAGTCTCTCCTCTTTGTCTCTACTTCTTCTGTGTAAAACCTCACAGAAAGCTTTTCCTATTCTCTTTCACAACCAACACGAACTAGAAAGAATGTTAACTAGTGCACTGCTGGTTCCTTCCTAGGGAGATTTGCAGTATGGGAGATTTTTCTAAAAGTTTGCTATAAATGAAGAAGTAATTGGGGCTGGTTGGTGGGTTGGTGTTTTGTTTTTTGGTGGGTTTTTTTTGTTGTTGTTTGGTTGGTTTTTGGTTATTTTTGGTTTTGGGGTTTTTTTGTAGTTTTGCAATACTTACTACAGTTTACAGATAGGATTACAGATGGGATACAGTTTACAATGGGATTGGTTTTATTCATGTATATTTACCCACTTGGAAGAATACATATGCTGGCTTTGCTGGATGCTTTTTCTGCTTCCATGTTTCATCAGTCCTCCAATGATCTGAGCTGATTTTGCATCAAAGGACTGAGCTCAACAAGTGGTCAATGTTAAACCAGGTCTATCACCACAGAACCTGAGTGGTGAATATACATACTATCAGTCTGCTTTTGACCTTAAAAAATGTTGCTGAAACTACACCAAGGTTAGTTTTGGGGGTTTTTTCATGGAAATGGGGTTTATGTCTCAAAGAAGAAGGATGAAGCTGATCACAGTATATCAGAGGGAGTATTAAGCATCTCCCAGCCCGAGCAGGAGGAGAACTGAACTGAAGCATTATCTCTGTGTGGGAGGGGAGAGGAACAGAGCTCTCATCTGCAGTCCAGATGATAAAAGAGATCTTGCCTGACATGTGGAGGAAAGGTGGGAATTTTCTTCCCTTTCCTGAATAATGTGGCTTTCCGGTATCACAAAGCAGTCTTCAGTGCACTAACCCTGTCTGTCCCAGGAGGCCCCGAGTCACACACCACCTTTGTGACTCCTGGCACTTCCCTCACCCAGGTAACGCCTTGGGTTGGAAAACTTCAGGTCTGGTTTGAAACCCTGGGGAGTTGCCATCCAGCACCATCTTCCATACAAAGTTATCCAGGACATTTCCTTGCATGCTCGGCTGCCTGGGCCACACCAATTTGCTCAGTCTTCTGAGCTGCTGAGTTTCTCGATAAGCAAAGGAATGTGTAAATGGGCCAGGCTTAAGTACAATGAGTTGAATATTCACACTCTGCTTGCACTAGTGGTGCTCAGCCTGGGCATAAGAAATTCTTTTATTTGAGGAGCCTGGTCTTCTTCACTATAACTCTAAACAAACCCTGTGCATTTAAGTGAGCAGAAGTGTGTGCTTTGTGCTTGCTCTCTGGGCTGGCTGCAAGGGGGTGGCCAATACACTCACATACAAGGCTCTGAACTTCCTCCTCTGGCAGTAGTTTTTCACACGTGCCAAAACCAAGCGCAAACCACGCAAGCTGCTGAGCAAAGGGAGTTGCTTTTCAATAACTCTGCCTGTTGCCAGCAATACATGAAGCAAAATATGTACAAGTCATAACAGCTGTAGGTGATCCAATCCACTGATCAGGAATAATAAACACAGGACACATAACTGGGGCAGAAAAAGAGAGTGATTTAATAAAGGAACGTGACACATTACTGGCAATGGCAGCCTGGGTTTGTTTCTGATGAAGATTAAGAGAATCGGCATAACAGGAAATTGTTTTCTGCTACAAAGGGAAATCAATTGTCTTTAAGCACATAGCGGTGTAATTAGCAAATCCTACTAATTGCCACAAAACAAAAACACAAGTGTGCGCTGCTCGGCTGGTTAAGCCAAGGAAGTATTGTGAAAAAGATCTGTAGAAGCTTTTAGAAGTGAATATTTTTCTTAAGTATGTCTCCATCCCTGGAGAGCCCCATCGCTGGATGAAATAGCAAGGGTACAAAAAAAACATATAATTCCCAATTTTCCCATGTGAAAGAGCATTTAAAAACATCTGTTAGTCAGAGAGCTTCTCCTAGGACATGCCCGGAAGAACAGAGTGGATGCACTGACTGCATCTGGCAAATCCACTCGAAGTCCACCGAGCCATGTGAGGCCGATGACTGATGGCAGGATGTCGTCTGACCTGTGGAGTGCTTCCAGCCCAGCATTACTGGAGGCCACGTATGTTGGTTAAAAAGGTCACAGTGCTGTTTGTGTTAATGCACTGATAAAGAGGCAGGGAAACAGAGCTGGAAAATTCTCCAGGCGAGCTCTTGTTCTGATACAAGGCTCTTTTCAGTAGAAAATGGAGAAAACAAACTATTCCACATTCTTTTTGGCAGGGGTAGGAAAACCAACAGAGCTGTCTGCATCGGTGCAAATCCACAGCCACTGAAAGGAAGTGTTCTCACCCGTGGAGTGACAGCAAAGGGAGACCAATGACTCCAACACCACTGATGGCACCTGGAGAAACTGAGGAGAGGAAGGTGAAGGCTCTTGTCTGCCCCAGAGAAGTAGCTGAGCGCCTGGCACCCAGCTCTGGCCTTCCTCACAGAGACTGAGCTGCTGCAGCTCAGGGATCTGCAGCTTCTCTCTCTGCTGCTTCCTGGGTTCCTGTTTGGGTCTCAGTGATTCCCCATGGCTCCTCTAACCTTCCCAAGGTGTGGCCTGCCAGGTAACCCTCCCTGCCTCAGTTTACCCACCTGTAGGCAGGGCCCACAGCATCCCCAATGAACTGATGCTGCAGGTGCATCTATTTAAGAAGGAGCTGCCTCTCCTGAAAGGCAGTGGTGGAAAGGTGTCCCTGTACTGCCCTGGCCTTTCTCTCCCATTAGTGTTAATTAATACTCCTAGCATAATTCCCTGCCAGAGATAATGTGTTGTGGTAGACGCTTGTAGCAGAGCAAGACCAAAACATGCAAGTCTGGATCCATTTCTGCCCCAATCCCAGGGGCATGGGATGCACCGACCCAGGCTGCATGGTGGGCACCTGGGCTGCCCCCAGTCCCCAGACTGCCCCTGCAGCTTGGGGGTTCAGTGTGCAGGCAGCGGGCAAGGCAGGCTGCAGGCAGGGCTGGCAGAGCCCGCTGCAGGCAGGGCAGGCCTCCTGGAGGAATGCAGGGGCCCCTGGGGCAGCCGTGAGGAGGAACGTGTCCCTGCCCTGCCCTGCTGCCTTCCTGAAAACCTTCGGGAAGGCAGAGGCTGAGGTTTGGCCTCCCCACCTCTGCAGTGTCCCATCCCACAGTCTGGCCCCCGGCTTGAGCCCAACCTTCATACCCACAGCAGCCCCCAGGCTCACCTGTGCAGTCACCTTGCTTCATCCCTCCCTCCTCCTCCTCCCTCCCTCTGATTTGCCCTACAGTGCTGTGCATCATCTTCCTAGTGTAAAGCATCTGGCAGGCGCAGATAAATGGCACATTTAATGAAAACCTCGATTAGAAAGCTGCAAGGAAAGTCCATCATTTCCCCCTGCTATTCAGTCAAGAGTTCAGAGATGCCGTGGCACTGCCTTGCAAGAAGCTGAGAAACACATTTGCTCCTGCAAGAACCAAGCCAGGCTCTATCCTGGAAATACTTCTGCCTTATAAATCGCTTGCTCTGTTTATACTCTAGCACTGAAGCCATTATTACTTTCTTGCTAAAACACACCAGAGCACGTATCTAAGGCCCTGCAGAGCGGTGTGCATAGTCCTGCAGGAAATGACCTGCCTGGGACAGCCACGGTCCTGGAGAGACACAGGTACCGGGACCAGCCCTGGACATGTCCACAAACAACCTGGTGGGCTGCCAGCCACTGGCTCCCCACACTCCTTTGGTTGCAAATAGTCAGTGTGAACATGCAATAGTTGCTTTTGGAGAGAGATCTGGCTATAAATTGGCACCCAGACTCCTCCTAATCATGTTTTTCCACAAACTGTACAGCCGCGGGCTGTTGTCATGCTTTAAAATATGAGGGCGTTTTCTCCCAGATTGAAAAAAGATCAGGGTGGGGGGAGGGCAGGGGAAAGAAACTTGTGAACTTGCGGTGGAGAATTTCTTCACATTTTCTCCATCTCTCTGCAAAGTGAGCCCAGACACCAACGTGGCACCGAGAAACAAAGACAGACGATCCCCTTCCTGCTCTCATTGGCGACTTCCCCTGTTTAGCCAGGCAGGCAGAGCTGTGCCCCAGCCTGCCGGCCCTGGAGGGTACAAGGCTGCGGTGATGTGCCCAGCGCTCCCTCCGAGGTGGAGCCAAAAGCTGGGGATGTCACTCGGGGCTGCTTCTCCCCAGATCACTGCCTCCCTCCACCCCACGGGCAGCTGAGATTGCCACGTGGAGCAGGGCTCAGTTACAAACTGACAGCATTATTTTGCATGAATACATGCAGTGTGTAAGCCTTGCCCACAGGAACAAAAAAAGATTAAATGAGCAATGTTTTGGTTTGGTTTTTTGGGTTTTTTTTCTCTTCAAGGGGTAGAGTTTAGAATAAGTTAATTGAAATTGGCACATAGATTTTGGTCCTGTGCTACAACAGCAATCGTGGACCCCTTAATTTCTTAATAGGCATGGGCTGTAAAAGTCACAGGAACTATAAACATGTGAGACCATATCTAATCAGAGCAGAAGGGTCTGCAAGTCAGTGTAGTATTACATCTCCAGTCTCGTAGAAAGTTCAAGTTAATCATCTGCTCACTTAAGAATACCCCTAGCCCAAATCTCACAGAAAGAATAAATCCAAGCAGGAAACTTCAAAGGTATTTTGCTGCCTAATGTTCACTGAAAGCGTTGCAAATTCAGCTCCAAAATGCCTTTGAATCGCTTGGCGGTGATCCCCCCTGGAAGGCGCTCGCCATCAAAGTGTCTGCTCATGCATGCGGAGCCTGGAAGGAGGCCAAGCCCAGTGCGAGGGGTTCCCTATCCAAAGGGCTTCAGCAGCCTTTTCCACGTCCTCCGCGTAAGCATTGTTCTGCAGACAGCTGATTTGATCCTCTGGCATAGGAAGGAAATGTACTTTACATAGCTGGTGAAGGTCAGCAGCATCCAGAGCGGCCATTTGGCAAGAAGACTGCTTCCCCCCACTCCGTCCCTCTGCAAAGTGGTGAGCTCCTGCAGGTCGGACTGTAAAAGGACTTACAGATGTTAGATAAAAAGTAACGGCAGAAAATGTGTGCATGACCCTAAAAAAGAAGGAGAAAAAAAAAATAAAAACATGATCTGATGGAAGTTAGATTCTTCCTTGGTTTCTGTGACGAAAACTGAAAATAGAGATATCTACACCCAAATCCTTCTGCTCCACCAAACAGTTTGTTTTTTAGAGGGATGGAAGAGCCTCATCTCAGTGTGTTGGAATAAAAAAACTGCAGTAGATACAAGTCTGAGTCTCTGATGTGCTGGATAGGAGCATGGCCTCCCCTGATTAACTTCACATCCTTTGGGGAGAAGGAGGCAAGAAGGTGCACGATGTGTAACTTCCTTTCCAAGTGCTCTTTGTCCACGTTGCATATTCCTCTGGTGAGTAAAGCAGTGCTGGGGCTCACGCTCCCATCCTTATCTACCTGATGCTCTGTTTCCTTTCTGTCATTCTCCATACAAATATGAACTCAATATGTGCTTCAGTACCAACTTTGTTGTTACTTACTGTTTTAAGATTGAAGCTTGCCCATTTTAGATAAAAGTGGTCATACTGAAAGCTAAGGATCTCAGCTAAGCCCGTCTCCAAAAGCATCCTGAAGCCAGCGATGAGGAGGAGGCATCCCATGCCTTAGTCACTTGCTGTGGTTCTGCTGGTCAGCCCAGGGTGTTGCCAAAAACACACTTCCAGGAGCTCTTTCTGAGGATGCTCTTTAGACACTGAAACTGTTTTGGCTTTCATCGCCCCAGCTGAGCTTTACCTCAAACTTGACAGTTTTGGTCAAGACCCACAAAAGAGGTAGTCACTCTTGCTCTTGGTAACTGGTGGCCTGAGCCTACACCTGCCTGGCGTGAAGCAGCTGATGGGGGCCACTGTGGCCTCTCCCAGCCACAAAAATGGGAGGCAAACCCCTTCCACTCCAGCCAAAAGAGCCCTGGCACAGGCAGGGGTTTGTTGTCTTTGCAGAATGGACATCCAGATGGAGGCTAAAGCCTCCTCCTGAACTTGTGGGGCTTGTGCAAAGTGGGGTTTAGCCACCAGGGACTCAGCTTCTCCCAAAGTGAAACAGGGCTTGTGGGGATCAGCCTGAGAGAGCTGTGAGACCCCTCCTTCCCTCATCCCCACAGTGGAGGAGAGCTTGGAAAGGTCTGATAGATGGGATTGCTTGATAGTTGGGATGTTTCCCTGATATTGCAAAAAGCTCCAGCATTATCAATCTCTTTTAAAAGTGGCAGGCCATGGTTAGTAGCAATATGTGCTGGGGTGCCACTTCTCCAGATCCTGAGGACTGGAGCTCCACTGCTGTGCTTTGCTCTGTGCTGGGATTCCCATCCACCCGTCTTCCCTGGAAACCATAAACCCCTTTATCTAAAGCTGTGCTATGGCTGGGCCAACTTTTGTGAGTCCAGAGTTCATCAGTTTATCAGATCAAGCTCCAGCCTAAGGCTGTTGCTGTAGGGACGAGCCTCCAGCCTCTCAGTGCTGCTCACAGCCTCTTCGGAGACACCACAGCAGTTCCAAGATTGCCTTGAAAGAAGACAAGGCACCTTTCCCAGGGGCTCACAGTGCTATCATTTTTAAGCACATTGGGCCAAATCTCCCAGGAAGAGGCAGGATATTTTAGGTCTGGCCTCAGTTGCTCAGGAGTATTTTTGTAAGGGAATGGGTCAAAGAGGGGAGGGGATTTTAATTTTTTTTTTTTTATTTCTGACACGTTTTGGTCACAGCCCAATTCCCTATTATTAAAGACAGAGAATTTCCACATTCCTTACCATTTGGCCCTCCCTCCTGAAGCCTGGGGGAGAATTACAATAACAAGTTATGGGAATGCTGGACACGTGCCTGGGCCCGCAGGATCAACTGCACCAGTAAGTTTACTGAGAGGTACCAATCACAGCTCCCTACAACCAGCCACTCCCACGAGCCCAGCAGAGTTCCCACTGCAGCCCTCCTACCTCTGGGCAGCCCCATGCTGCGTTTTGCTGTGAAATTTTGCAACTGGCCCAGGCTGACAGAGAAGGGAGGCTGGGATGTAAAGTGTAGATTCACATGGGTAAATCTTTAATCGTGGATATGAAGTGTCCCGATCACACTGGGGCACCCCGAATGCAGTTTTACACGCAGCTCCTATCCCCTTGAAGCATTTGGGAACAACATCGTTCACCCAGTCCCTATGTATCACACATATGCTACCGAATTCCAAAGCAACAATAATTTTAACACATCGTGATCCATCTTTTTTGATCGAAATGTCTCTGGACTTGGTCTTGCTGCAGTTACATGTATGATGCTGGATAATGGGGTGGGGGGTTCCCAAAGGTGTCCAAAAGGCTGGGATGCTGACATTATCTTGGGCATCCAGAGGTATCCTTTATTCTTCAGGCAAGGGGTCATCTTCCTGCGATGATCCAGGGTCCTTTAGTCATGTTTACTTGTGTGACTGTCCAGCATAGAATGTCTATCTACACCAAGAAAACTCATACAATTTCCTACTATACAGACTAATTGCCCTAGTAGTTATGGAATGAGATTTTCCTCGCAGTTTTTCAGGGGGGAGTAGGGAGTAGGGCTGTTTTTTTGTTGTTTTTTTTGTTTTGTTTTTTTTTTTCCGGACGGGCGTCTGTGATTTTTCACAAGGCTTCTTCAGGAATGTTTCCAGGCTGCAGGGTGAAAAAGAGGAATATTATCCAGCGGGGAGACGAGGCAAAACCACCTTCCTTGCATCACCCGGGTGACTTTGACCACCGTGCGCATCCCGTTCCCAGCTCCGCTGCCGGGGCCGAACCTTCCCGAGCCTGTTCGGACACCGCGGGCCGGCTCCGGAACCGCACGCGGCTTTTCCGGATGGACCGCGCGCGCGCCCACCAGGGAGCGGGGGCGAGCAGCGCGAGCTGGGGGGGTGGGCGTGGCTTGGGGCGCGGTCAGCGGGTACGATGTGGGCGTGATTGTATTTGACCACGCCCCCTTCCCGCGGCCGCTGTCACGCCCCCGGCGGCGACGGGCGCGGCGGGAGCGCGGCGGGACGGAGCGGTTGCCGCTGCCGGCGTTGCCTTGATCCCGGCGGGAAGGAGGAGAGCAGAAGGAGGAGGAACAAGAAAAAGAAGAAGAAGAAGGCGGAGGTCTTCCCGCTAAGTCGGGCAGGATGGACAAGTACGACGATTTGGGTCTGGAAGCCAGCAAGTTCATCGAGGACCTCAACATGTATGAGGCCTCCAAGGACGGTCTCTTTCGGGTGGACAAAGCTGCCGGCAACAACCCCGAGTTCGAGGAGACCAGGCGGGTGTTCGCCACCAAGATGGCCAAGATCCACCTCCAACAGCAGCAGCAGCAGCAGGAGGAGATGCTGATGGCCGCGATGAACGGAGGGGCTGCCGCCTTCCACCCCCCCCGTCCCAGCCCGCCGGTGGTGCGGGGTTCGAAGCCGCCCCCCGCCGCCGAGGGGCCGCGGGCGAGGCCCTGCGAGGGAGGGGAGCGGGGCTTCGGAGAGAGCGGCGCACGTGCCGAGGGCCCAGGGAGCCAGGCCGGGCGCCGGGGCTGGGAAGCGGAGCCCGACAGGATCCCCCGAGTGGGGGGCTCACAGCCTGGCGTGGGGCGCGGGGAGCAGCAGGCTGGGAGCCCCGGCGACCCCCAGCCCTGCCGCGGCGGGCAGGAGAACGGCGGCGAGGGCAGGCGAGGTGTCGGGGGCCGTGACCCGATGCCAGCCGGACAGAGATCCTCCTCCTTCTCAAATGCCGGCACCCCCTCAGCACCTTCGGTGGGGCCAGAGGAGCCTCCGCCACAGCAGAGGCCCTCATCCTTCTCGGCACCCTCAGCGCAGCCCACTCGAGGGTTTTCAGGCTCCGCTGAGCCCTGCGGTCCCAAAGCCGGAGGAGATGGCAGCCAGCCGTGGTACCAGGGTGTCTCGCTGTCCTTCCCGCCAGGCTCGGCACCTGCTGCTCCCAGTGTGGAATACCAGCACGCCGCTGCATACCCCAGCCCAGCCGGTCACTTCGTGGCCCACGGTCAAAACCACAGGCCTGCCAGCGGCAGCGGGAACCCTGAGCCGGGCTCCTCGCGCCTGGCCTCGCGAGGGATGATGGCTCCCAATGCCCAGCAGATGATTTTCCCGGAGGGCGTGAGCGGGCCACGGTCAGACTCTGGGCACCTGGATGGCTCCAGCACAGCAAAGGTGAAGCTGCCCTGCCAGACTCTCCTTCTGCAGCCAGAGCAAGGGCCATCGGCAGCTGAGCTGAAGCTGGAGGCGCTGACCCAGCGCCTGGAGCAGGAGATGGATGCTCGGCCAAAGGCCGATTACTTTGGTAAGGAGGCAGTCTGCCCGTCGGTGTGAGGAGGGCTCATTGCAAAGTGTCACGGCAGGGTTCAGACCTGCAGGATTGCAGTTGCCTGTACATCGCCTTGGTTGTGCTCCATCAGTTGCCCAGAGCAGAGTTTTTTTATTTAACTTTTATTTATCACAAGGATTAGAAACTCTTCCTCCTGCCACACCTCCTTCTTTAATCCCACCTCTCTAATTTGAAAGCAAAGGTAGTTTAGCAGCTTTGAGGGGGGGTAGTGCTGGGAAGAAGCTGGAACAGCGTATTTCGAAGTGCCCTTCATTGCCAGCAGGGAGGCACTTAACTTTTCTTGACAATGCTCCTGCTTCTGTGTGTTTTACAAGGATGCGTCCCGACCACAACCACGTGTGGGTGGAAAGGCAGCCATCCAGCCTGTGGAGGAGTCGTGCCTGCATAGGCTGCCGTCATGGAGAAGGGCACGGAGTTCAGGGAAGAGAGAAGTAGCTTGGAGATGGGGAGGGCTGTGGTTTCCCAAAGTTGCCAGGATTTTCCTCTGCCGCCAGGTGCTGGTTCCCGTCAGCAGTGAAATGATTGGTGCATCCTGAAGATGGCAGAAGAACAGGCAGAGGCACGTTCTTCCCTAGATCTGGGGTCTGTGACAAGTCCAGATCACCACCAGAGGTTATCACTGGCACTTGGCAGTGGAAAGGAACCACTTACATGCAAGGGCTCCCGATGAGAATATTGAATGTCCTTCTGGATTAAATTGATTGGCTACCCCAGGATGGCCAGAGGTCAGGGTCAAATTGCGTGTTTCCGCTCCCTGCTGTGCCGCTTCACAATTTCACGGCAGATAAGATAGCTCAGCTTTTGGGAGAGGGAAAGCCAGAGCTGGTTGCTGGGAAGGCTGGAAACTCCATGGTTAACTTAAGAAACGATGGGAGCAGGCCAGGTGTATGGATTTGCCTCATGGTTTTAGACATGCAGTCACAGAAGTAGAACAAGGACTAGACAGATTAAACTCTTCAGCGTGGTGCTGAGGAAGGGTTCTGTGCGTCTCAGCCTGCACAGGTGCTGTTGCACAAGATCCTGTCTAGTGGGGTCAGTGGGTGGCTCAGTGGTGGTCTGAGCCACACAAGAGCTTCACACCGAGCTTTGGGGGTGTAGCTGGGGGGACCTCCGAGCGCTCAGCTGCAGATTGCATAACTAAATGTGTTTCTTGGCAGCAGGCAGGGGGACTTGCCCGCAGAGGGCTGTGCCGGGGTTGTTTATCTTGGTATCCGAGACTGGATTAAGCCCTGTGGCAGGGCAGGGGCATTTTTTATCCTGTCGCAGAAAAGTGATGTGTTCAGCTGCTCTGCTCACAGTGTTTTGGCCTGGAAACAAGTTTTGGCACTTTTCATCTGGTGCAGGAAGCGCGCGGTTTGAATGAGCGCAGGAGCCTCCTTGGGGGGGGCTGAATGCCATGACAAGGAGCTGATAACGGGGATGGGGGTGATGGGGTTGGGACAGCGGGCTCATGGGAGCTGGTGTTCGAAAATGGGAATGTCTTTCTGGAGGTGACATTCAGCTCCACTGGAGAGGTGTCAGGGGTTTCTCCAACAGACCTTGCTCCGTCTGCTCCTCGCGGTGTTTGTAAACTGGCTGGATCATACCTCATCCAAAGTGTTCCTGGGGATGGGCTCAGGAGGCAGAGGGACCCAGTTCATGGCTAGATTACTTTTACATTTTTGTCACAAAATAAGGATGCAAGGCAGGAGGAGGCTTTTGTCCCATGGGAGATTTATAGTGAAGCAGGAGTATTTTTGGCAGCATGGAGAGCCCGGCTGATCAGGTGGCTGAACAAGCCCCAGGAAGGGAGGAGACACTGAGGCTGTCTGTTTCCCAGTGAGGTGTTCTGACATTCTCCTGTCAGGAGATTTTGCACCAGGATGTGATGTCTGAGAAATATGGGAAGGAGGAGAGTGAGAGGAAAAAAAGAAATTATGCAGTCTTGGCAGAGGGAAAAGTAGTTTTGTGAAATCTCAGTTCAGCAGAGAAAGGCTCAGCAGATCTGCCCTCCTGAAGATCAAGGAACAGGAAGGAGCAAGTATCGAGGTATTTTAATTCTGGGCCTCCTCCTCCCCCTCTCTTTCTCACTTTTATTTTCATTTTTTGCACAGTTACCTTACTTCCTTTGAAGGAACAAAGGACACAGCTGGCCTTCTCAACTATTTTTTGCTATGCCCTACTCTCAAGCTACCAAACTTTAGGATGTAAAATAAACACTTTTATGCAATAGTGATAAAAAGGATCAATAGTTTGTTTTGTTGCAGATTTCTTCCCCAGTGAAGGGAAGTCTGTTGCAGCAGTTTTGAAGTTCATCAGAGCCAGGAAATGAAACCAGGACTAAAGTACAAATGACCAAAGTATTTTATAAAGAATATTTTCAGTTCTCCTAATTTTGTGTGCTGCTTTTGTAACAAGGGGATGTTTTTGAAGATGGGTCTGTCTGTCAAGTTAACATACTGTCCTTCAGTCTGTCTTAGTCAGGACCAGATGTTTATAAAGAACAATTAATTCTGATCACAGTAAAAGATCTGCTTTCTTCTTCATGATGTGAAAATGTGTGCTTGTAAGTGAAAGCCTCAAAAAGAATAAGCCAAGGGCTAGGTAAAATACAGGTAGGATGTTGTGCTGAAGAGCAGCAGTCTGGTTATCTGTCAGCACCAGCTTGGTGTGTAAAATGCTTTTGTCTGCTCAGAGTAGGTATAATAAGTGAAAGGAAAGACATACACAAAGCCAAGAATTCGCTCTGGGGTTTTTTTCCTTTTGTTTTTTTCGGAAGTAGTGACCTATGTGTGAGCTGCATGGGCTGCACATGTCTCTGGAGGAATTTCAGTCCTCCAAGAGGGCTTTTGAAGTGCTGATTTGATTTATGTGGGCTGTCAAGGAGGGCATAGGGAGTCTCAGGTATCACCCAGGTCTTTTGCTTGGGGAAGGAAAAGCTGAAGTTGCTCAGAGAGCAACTGGTTGCTTTCCAGAGAAACTGATTCCCATGAGAGAGACTGGTTCCCATGCAGCAGAGAAGGGCCCCCATGTCCCTGGGAGGTGTCGCTGGAAGCCAGCTTAGGATGTATTTAGGTTTTGGTGTATTATTTCCAGAGAACATTGAGGAGTGAGGTGCCCAAATCCCACTGATTTCCCATGGAGTTCCTTTGGGTGCATCAGCCTTCATCTCCTCTTGTTGACAGAAGATTAAATAGGAGTGATCAGGGGAGTTGCAAATCCTTTGGTAGCACCACCCAAATGTTTAGGGTTAGGTGAAGTGACACCATCCCAAAGACTGAAGGTGCCTGATGAGTTTTCAGGTGAGACAGATGCACAACCAAACCAAGCATCTGCCTGCACTGCCTGGGAGTGACTTGGTAGAGGAGGGGCCTGGCTGAAGTGTGCTGGGGTCTTCAGGGAGGCTTGACTATTTGTTTTAGGATGCAGTGCCTTGGTCTGCAGGCACAGATGGGTGCTTCTAGAGGTGTAACATGTAGCATCACATTTTTACCAGTGCTTTTTTCATACAGCTAGATGGAAATCTCCATCTGATGCGGATTATCTACACTCTTACTAAGAGCTTTTTATAAAACCATTTTTATGAATGGTTTTGGTGTTACAAATATTTGTTAAGTGCTTCCTTGTTATTTACAGCAGAGCTGATAAGCTGTGGGTGATTTAGGAGGGCCCTGGGCATCTTGTTTTGCAGGGAAAAGCTGGGATGCTTCCCAGCAGTCAGGCAGAGAATATCTCCTAGCACAGTCTGTAGATTTTTTTTTCCCCATGGCATAAGTAGAGCAGTAGGTGAGTCGTGGAGACCTGGGAGCCCAGCACTTTTGAGTGGGTGTGGGCAGCTCATAGGCCAGCAGTGCTCTTTGGAAAAGTAGTGCACAGTGAAATTAGTGTTTCACCACTGCTGGAACCACAATTTCTTTAACTTTGGGACTGTACTCATCCGGGCACTCTACTGAACCCTGCTGATAGTGGGGCACCAGGACACTTTGTGTGCAGCAAAGGTAATCTCAGGGCTGACAAGTGGAGAATTTCTGATTAAAATGAAAGTTCTTCTGAGTCTGTTTTGTCTGTGTGTGGTGATGACAATGCCATTTCCACTGGGAATGAGCAGAGGCATCCTTTACTACCTTCTCAGGGGAGAGTACCAAAGCTGAAAGGAGACACCTGCCTGCAGCAGAGAGGAGGGGGAGGCAGGGAGAGACAAGTTCTGGTGGAAGAAGGAAAGCTAGAAGGATCACGGCACTTGGGGTAGTGGGTGTGTACAGATTGCAAAGCTTATCTCACTGCAAGAAACCAAGCAAATAAGTATTGGCCTGGAATATGGCTCTTCAAGATTACAAGCAGTATGTGCTTCTCCTCCCTTCCTCTTGGGAGCTCAGCTGGGTTTGCAAGCTAAGGAAAAAAATCTACCAAAAGCAAGGAAAAAGCAAAGAGTTGAGGCAGAGGAGCAATCAGTGTTTCAGCCAGAATACAGTAAGAGTGGGACTGAAAGAAAGAAGGAGCCTCATTCATGTGGCATGGGAGTTATTGTAATCTCTGATGTCACTATAAGGTACTTAAAATGTCACTGACGTGAGTTTGATGGCATTTTTGTCTTTCACTGGCAGTGTGTACGTGAAGGTCTGCAGCAAGGTCGGGGGTCAAGAATGTGGCATGAAAAAGGGAACAGAAAACTTGTGTTTACCAACTCTGTGGTTCTCTGGGCAGGGAGTATCTGTCCATCTTTGTACAGACAACCAGTCACTCCGTGATGAATAGAACCAATCTGCCAGGTTTTCCAGGGGCTCCATCTCACCCGGGCCTCCAAATCTCCTTGAAATCACCTCTCCAGCAAGAGTTACTGCTCAGGAGTGGATAAGCAGCATAGCAAGGCATGCAATGTGTATAATTTAGAGTTTGATGTAGGAATTACTTGGTTAAAGGTGAGTCATGGGAAGGTGGGTGGGTTCAAGTTCCAGAGAAATTCTGAAGTAAAACCAGGAGAACTGAGCATCACATTGTGTATGACAGGGTGAAGGTTTTTCTCAGCAGGCAGTCTCTGAAACACGTGTGTGCAAGTGGAGGGTTTGGTTCTCCTGGGATAAATGGGTGGGTTGGAGATACAGCAATTGCATCTGCACAGGGTCCTCCCTGTCAGAGTGAGTGTCAAGCAGAATTCTGATGGGGAGGACCTTTGTGAAGGTACAACTTCTGTCAAGAGGCATCAGGATCTATTGTGTGCATGTGTGGACAGATGGGAATGATGTTACCAGAGGTTCAAAGTCTCTATGGGGAGTGGTTCTTCTAAGTTCATTTGGGGGTTCTTCAGCATAAATCCATCCTCCTGTAAATAGGGGGCAAAAACCAGTTACATCTGATGGAGAAGAGTCAATCTGATGGTGGAAATGTGGCTTGCACAGAGTATGTGGAAGGAGTAGGACAGACTTGCTGTTTCTGGATTAGCCAGATAAGCAGACCCACACCACCGGAATCATCCTGCCCTGCATTCCTCTTACCTGGGACCAAATTGGCATGGCAAAGAAATCTCACCACTGAAGCACTGTCACATTTGGCCATTCAAAATGAAGTGACAATATTAGTAAGCCCAGCCAGGAGCATGTGTAGGAAAGCTTGGCTGTGCTGTGTGTTGCTGAGAAGGGAGGTGAAGGTAGAGGTGAAGGCTGCTGGAAAGAAAAGGGATGCTGTTGGAAGAACTGTGGTCTTGGTCTGCAGATTGATGTTGCCTGAAATGTGGAAATAAGTCTTAGTCCCAGAAGACGCTGCTGTTCAGCATGGCTTGTGTTGAATTTTTAGTGAGTGGGATACAGTAAGTAACTAAACTCCTTCTGGTGAGTGTGAAATAGCAACACTTGGAGGAAAAAAATGTCTCCAGGGGCTTTGAGTCGGGTGGTAAATGGAAATGCACTTGTTGAATTTTGAGGGGGGGACTGACATTTGAGCACCGGCTTTCATTTCTCACAGCCCTTGAGGTCTGCATCCAGCCTCTTGGATCATGTGAGCCAAGGCTGTTCCTGGTGAGAGCCCTCCTGGTCTGCAGTGCTGAGATGGAGTGTGGCAAGTGCCGGGAAGTGGCTTACAGGGCATGTTTTGGTCCCAGCTCTGTTCCAAAGGTCCCTTTGTTCAGACTCTCAGCTGCAGCGCGGGCGGTTGCTTGCTGCATGATGCGAAAGGGAACAGAGATTTCTTTGTTGTCCGGGGACGGCTGCCCTGCCGGCAGAAATTGAACCGAAATCAGCAATTTCCATCCCTTTTCCTTCCCAAATCTGGCTGCCATTCTGCCTGTGCGCTCAGGCATGAATTTAGTGGTGCTGTGCATGTGGGTTTTGTCATCCTGGTGGTAAAAGGGAAATCTGTCATTTTTTCTTAATAATGTTTTCTAAGGTTAAAAATCGTAATTTCAGAGGGGATGTGTGCTTGGATTGGTGCTTGCATAAACACTTGTTAGGAGCTGCAAACTTACTGAGCACAGGAATCAGGGATCTTGCTGAACTGTGGCTACTACTTCACGCTGAGGACAGAAGTTTTTGCTAAAAGCCACTGTATGCCAAGAAAATTACCCAGAACTGCTGACTAGTGTCAGTGGCATGTGGGGCTGGAGTGATGCTGCTGACATTTTAACACCAGCAGCAAGCACAGTCAGCACTGTTTCGGGAAATAGCCGTCGGAGCTGGCGTGGAGCAGGGCGTGGAGCCCGTTCTGCAGCAGGATGGGGTTGGAGGTGGCCCTGGTTGCGCTGGCTTTGCACACGTGCTGCCGAGCTCAGCGACTGGCTGCCGTCTGCAGCAGCTTTTTCCTTGCTTTTTCCTTGCTGAGCCTAAGCCAAAGGATCAGGATCATTGTGACAGCAGGGAGTGGATGGGGAAAAAAAAAGTGAAAAGTAAAAATCAATAAAAATAACTTCCCCCCCCACCTTTCAGGCCAGGTGTGCTGAGTGTCAGAGATGAAGGCTCAAGTATGTTGTTTAAAATACTTCAATACTTCAGAATATTATGTCTGGAAAGAGCAAATACTTATTTAGAGAGTAATTTCACTTGCTACTGAGATTTAATAGGTTTTCAAGTAAGATTTAGCAGATACCTGTAAGAACAGAAACTAGATTCAGATGTTCCATAATGCCATTTTTCAATTGTCAACCTTGGCACAGGATATGTATGAATATTTATAGCATGTCTGGTTATGACATAGTTGAGTAATTTAGCACATTACAGTTTTTACAAAAAACATTGTCAATGTATTTTAAAAGCCCTTTCATTCCATGACTTTGTTTTCCATTTTTTAGGGGCCTAAATATTGAAAAAAGTGGGTGAAAGGGTTAATCAGGAGGGGAAATGGAGCATGAACTGAAAGGAAGGTGGAAGGGTAGTTGGGAAGGTTGAGTTTTTTCGGTACAGATGTGAGAACCTTGACAGTTCCTGAAGGATCTGTCCTGTTGGGAAGCCAGAGGGGCAGTGCCTGTGCTCTGAAGTGTGATGGGATAGGAGATGGCAGAGGCAATTTCTGCCCTCCATAGGGTTTGCCTTAGCCTACTTAATAGTGGCTTATGCCTGCCAGCATCTTTACTGGGCATTGTGCCTGCACTCAGCTGCTGTGCCTTCTGCCTCCTGCTTCTTCTTGCTGCTCATCCACAGTCACTGTCACCCGGCTGCTTTGTGGAAAGGAGGAAATCAGAGCATGCTGGTGAGATTTTCTGGAGCAGCCATTCATTGGCACAGGGAAGGGGAAAATGCAGCACTTGCAGTGCAATAAATACGTTGGCTCTGTGGAAAGCCTGGTGGGTGTCGTGGAAAATTGGCAGGTTTTCTGCTCTCTAAACTTTCTGTTTGGCATTGCTGTACTCAAGAGGGAATTTTGAGTCGTTAGTTCTTGTGTCAGATCGTTGCACAGAAATTCAGGCTGCCGCTGAATGTGTGCATTCCTGGAAGAGCATGTACATTTGAAAAGCCAATTTTTTCTTATCTTTGCCTTGACCTTTTTTGTTATTAATCCTTTTTCTAATGCCTGTACGATTTATCTTCCTTAAAATGTTTCTTTCAATAAATGAGATAAACCTGCTCAGTTCAAAAAGAACCAGAAAGTTTTGCTCACTTGGTGCCAGCCTGAGTGCTGGGATGGGCCCACAGCCAAGTGAGCATTTCAGTTCGTGTAGGATTTGGACAAAACAAAGCAACTAATTATTCTTTGCAGCCTTCTCTGCAGGTTTGTGTCAGTGTGAACTCTGGCTCTGAGTGCAGTGGGGCTTGGCGCAGCACTAGGACTTTCAGTGTGCTGGTTGAATGCACGCAAGCAGCTGCAGCACAGAGAGCCAGGTCTGCTCTGCAAAAACCTGGGAAAATCAAGTGTCTGCTTTTCAGCAGCCATGTGTGTGCTACTGCAAAGGACTCCTGAGTGGTTTTATCCCTGTAGTGTGGAAACTGACCGCCAGGGCTATTGGCTGCAGAAAGAAATTTTTACTCACCCTGGCAGTGCAAGCCGGGTGCTGCCAGAATTGAGTTACTTTTCAGCGCTGTTGTAAGCACAATGGACTTCTTCCTAACTTTCTCCAGACTTTTTCAACTACTCTGGAGCTTGTAATGCCCCAAAATAACTGAAATTTTGTTTACCATCCTTAGCATAACCAAGGATCTTCAGCAAGATGGTGCTGTTCCTCCTCCTGGGCCAGTAGGAGTGAGGTGTGACTCACAGTCACTTGACCAGGGATTTTAAGGGCCAGGATTAATAGGACTGGGTCATGGTGCAAGGCGAAGTCACATCAGAGTCACTACAGACTAGAGACAGAAACACATAATCTGTTTTTCCTTCACACTGCCCCTTATTAATCTATTTGCTTAAACAGAGATACAGGTTTCTCAGTTAGAGGTAGTTAAAGGGTGGTGCTGCTTTAAAAACAGCCTGTCGCAATTGCAGGGCAATGCCTGAAGAAAGTAAAACTGGCTCGATGTCCCATTTCCTTGTTCAGAGAGTAGGTGTCAGGTAGTCTAGCTCTGTTTTGTTGAGGAATCATTAGGGCCTTCAGCAGGCACAACTGGGGTCTGAAATGGATGATTTGAAGGAGTTTAGCGAAGAGCTGTGTTTTCCTCACATCAGTTGTGTCCAACAAGCTTATATTATACAATAATTGCCAGAAACTATTGTCTATGAAGAGCTCTGAGCGCCACTTACTGATACTCACTGCTTTTGTGAGGGTCCTTAAGCAGGTTTGATGTATATAAAGGTTGTCAGGAAGGATGGGAGAAGGAAGGAGATGTCACTGAACCTGGACAGGACTGTTGTTGTGCAGTTTATTTTTTTGCAAAAGTCTTTCACTGTGGATGTTTGATGACTGTCATGACTCCTGTTAACAGCACATCTCAGAGCAGGTGATGGTGCTGTCATCTTCGTGTTGTGGCTTCAGTGAACCACATGGTCCTAAGCTGTTCGGCCACCATGATGAGCTGACTGTGTTTTCACCCAACCAGTGTCCCCAGCCACCCTGTTGGGTCCCACTTGTGACCTCTCTTCTCTCCCCCAGGTACCTGTGTGAAGTGCAACAAAGGCGTGTATGGAGCAAACCAAGCTTGCCAAGCCATGGGAAACCTCTACCATGACAGCTGCTTCACCTGTGGAGCCTGCAGTGAGTATCCCTGGCCTGGTATGATGCTAGTCCTGCAGCAAACTCTTCAGGCTTAACATTTTTCTGCTGTAAAGGGGGGAGAAAAGAAAGCAGTTATTAAACTATCTCCCAGCTGTAGTCTGTTGCAGCTCCACGACTTGGTGGTGGTGGTGCTTGCTGTTTGTTTTTGAATGGATTGTTGCAAGGCATGTAGAAATGATATTTTGGGTTGTGCCAGGCTTCTGCCTTCTGGTATGGGGGATGGTTGTTTTCATTCCTCTGCCTCTCTGTTATAGCCACATTTTCTCACAAGAGTATTTTTTCAAAGTGGCAGTGAATGTGCCTTAGCTGGCATGTTTTTTGTCTCAGCAGGCTTTAGTTTTCAGATTGAGCTGCTGCAGGGTAAATCCACTGGCAGCATTTTCGCCACATGCATTATCTTTTACTTGCTAAAATCATTTTGCACCTCTGAAATTCCTCCAGTTAAAGCATGTAAGTGCATGAATGTCCCAGGTTACACATCTTGCTTGCTCTTTCTCCAGGGAAATGCAGCCATGCCCTGAGATAAGGGACGTGTCTCTGCCAGCTTGGTTTATGATTTTTCCGGGGAGGGAGCTGGTTACTCTGCAAAGGTATCAGGCTGGGAGCAGTGATGATGAACCCTATGAAACCTACCTAAGAAGCAGAGTTAATAGTTCAGCTGGCCCTGCTAAATTCCCTGTGGGTCACTTTGTCAGACCCACATCTGGAGTTTGCTGGGGTGTACAGCAATGTATAGATCCTCCTGAGCAGCTTTTCCAGGAGGTCTGTGATGGAGCTGGAATGAAGAACTGGCCACATGATTTTAAACCGTGGCTGTGTTTGTAAGACCGTGGTTTTTCTGTTTTGTTGTGTTTAACTCCAGCAGTAGTAGTGTATTTTTAGAAGTGTAGCTGTATATGTGGTGGCAGAAAAAATAATAATCTTCTGCTGCTTTTGTATATATGAGTTTGGTTTTCCCAGATGAGACTGAGGGTTTTTCCTCCTGAGTTGTATTTAGAGTTATAAACTCATCAGGACTGTATGTATTTTATTTGGAGCTGTAAAGTTGGAATAAATATAGAAAGATGTGTATGCTTCTTAATAATAGCTGAGCCTTGAACTATGCCCATTTCCCAGCTGTCCTACACCAGCTGCCCTGCCTCACCTATGTTTTTAGTAGAGTATTTCACCATCATCTGACCGAAAATAGGAAAACTGAAAGGAGAAAGCGGTTTTTGCATGTAGTAGCAGTTTCCTAGAGGCTCAGAAGTCAGCTGCTCACTCTTCTGTCCTTTCTTTTACATTAATTTGAAATTAATTTATCTTTTCCCATGGAGAAGTTTCCTGGCTGCAGCCAAGGCTTTGCTTCAGTTACCTCTCACCCTCTAGGGCGAGGCAGTCTCTGAACTGCCCTTGCACCCAAAGCTCCTGTTAAAAATAATCCAGCAGCAGGTTTGAGCTGTCTTAAATTTCTAAAATTACTACCATGCAACTGGTGCTTTAGAAAGAAACACTTCTGATCCTCCTTTTAAAATGAATTTTACAATCTTTATTTGGAGACCAGTGCTAGAAAAGTAGTTGTGGTTGCAGAGGTATCCATGGTTACGTCTGTTTGTTTGTCTGTGTTTGGTTAAAAATTAACTTAATCCCATTTCTAATGAGGTGGGTTGGTGCAGGTTGAAAGAATAGCTATTTGCTGCTTATTTTAAAAGTCAACCTTTTCCAAACATTTCCAGTGCAAGATGCAAAGGTGTGGATTTCAGGTGAGACTTAGAAGGATGGAAAGAAGCCAAGTTTAGCAAAGTGAAACCCATTTTCTCTCTTACCTGGGCTGTAACTGAGAAATGTGCTGAGTAGATGTGCTGGGGCAAAGGGTTTCAAACTGAAAGTAAAATTAAAAAACAAGGCTTGTGGAAATTATGGGGAGGTGGGGAAAGAAAGGGGTGTGGGAGCAATAATGATATTTCCCTCCATATAAAAGACTGTATTCAAAACAAGATAGAAAAGGGGAATGCAAATCATGGGCATATAAGTGAGAGTCTAATTCAGCTTGTTATATTTAGGAGAGTAGTCATGAAAGATAAAGTCCTTCCCATTGTGGCAGTGGCCATACTAAAATGGAAACTGGAGGCAGTGGCAGCTGGCAGGATGGCATGGATGGATGGAGGGGAAGGTGTGTGGTGGCATGGGATTTCCAGCACTCCAAAAACTGCTGCCAGAGGGAGGCCCTCACAGTAGTGGGTGTTTTCCCTCATGTGCACAGACCTCTACAAGCAGCAAGGTTCTCAAGAAACCCTTCCGTGCAGGGGGTGGTTTCCTGCACTGCCCCTGCTCGCTTGCTCTGGGGCTTTGTGGCCTTACCTGCTCTGGGCTGACTTTCTACTTCACCAAACCTCTGCGTTGTGGCTGCCTGGGGAGGTACAGGATGTCCTGCCCTGCACTCAGGGAGGAAACCAACTCAAGAGGAATCCCACCTTTTGTAGCCCAAAGTAATCTCCCAGCCCCACAGACCATCACTTGCTGTGGGGACAAAGGGCACACACTCTGTCATTCATGCAGAGAGGACACATGCCTCTCTGCACGCTTTCTGTCACCTGCGTCACTGCAGGAAATGTGATGAGGCCTTTTTTGTCTGCCAGAAAAATAAGTACTTATTTGGTGTTTTCTTTCTAGTTGCAAAGCACATCTTGAGCAGCCTGTGTGGAAACTCTGGTTTCTAGTTGAAAAGTAGTGCTTTTAAGGTCAAGTGGAGTTCATCTTGGACACCATCCAGTACAAACTTGACTTTGAGAAGTCAAGGTTGCTCCTGATTTCAAAATCCTAAAATTTCTTCTCTGGTGGAACACTGAATATCCCCCACTCCAATAAATAAAATACACAAAATTACCTATTAAGGTAAAGCATATTGTCCTCCAGATATTTATAACCACTGTCCCGCTGTTTTCATTTGAGCAAGGATTTCTAATTTTGCTCCTAGCTGGATTTGTGTCCAAATGTGCATTGGTTTTCCCAACACAGAAAATCAAGAGGGTCTAAGAAGCAAGGGGTTAGGTGGGGGAGTGATACCCCATATAGTGCCAAATTTCCTTCACCCTCAGCTTCCCAATGCACATATGTTCAGAGATAAATGATAGAGCAGTTTGTTGAACAGGCTATGCATACACTACAGGGTTCAGTTGGCAGGAAAAAAATGTACTGTCTTATCTGAGCCAGTGGCATGTAATGCAGAAAATTTGGCTTAGAGGTCAAAACAACAGATTTAGAATTATTACTTTGGCATAAATGTCTCGTTTATCTTCTTGTTTGTTACAGGGCAGACGTACAAACAAGGCAGTCTTTTGCAGAGAGAGAGGAAAAATACTTCAGGCTCTTTCTGCAAGATTAGTAATAAATTATATTTGCTGTACAGGAGGGCTATGAAAGTAGGTTAAAAAAAAAAAGGCCTCCAAACGCCTTGAACTGTTTCCTGCAATCTCAAGGTGTCTGTTTCTGCCTTGAGGTTTTTTTTTGCAGCTTGTTGGACAGAAAGTTGTGGCTATCAAATGGTTTGTTACACATTAACCATTTAAATTAAATCACTAATTTATACCTCCTCGGAGGTATAAAAAATAGGTGCCTCCAGATGTTGATATTTACAATTTAGGCAGTAAAGAGACCTTATATACTTTTAGCTAGGCTGTATCACTCTAACCTCCTGTGTTAAGTTTTAGTGTTTTCTCTTGGATTCAGCCAGGCTTATATCCAAATGCCACAGGTTGCCTGGAAAACAGACCTTTTTGCTCTGCTGGAAGTGTAGTTCAGAGCAGAGGAGTCTTGCACTTGAACCATTTGCTCCTCAGGAGGAAATCTGAAAGCTAAAAAAGTGCAAGGGAAATGTTGGAGATGGCTGGGAAGGAAATCAGTAGGCGAGGAAGGAAGTCAGAAAGAAAGACCTGATTGCAAGGTGATTTGAAGGAGTGTTTGATGTTGAACTACAACACGAGGGCCAAAGTGAGGACTAGATTTTGACTCCTTACTGCAAAGAGTTGGAAGCCTTGCATAGATTACAGAAAATGGTTGCTCAGATTACAGAAAAAAGGTTGGAAGCTCTTACTAGCTTACAGAATTCAGTCTTTGACATGGCTACATCACTTCATTACTTTATTTTTCTTTTCTATTTTTGCAAGCTCAGATTAATATTGATGTCAGTGCAGGGGTTAATAGGCTGCTGTTCCAGACTTTGAAATCACACAAGCTGGCTGGCTCTTGCCACCCTCTGGCTGTATGTATTTTATATTTAATATTTCACAACATAGTTACGTTTAGAGGTATCAAGGGTCATTTACTAAACTAGGTAGCTAAGCTATCAAAGCAGTGTTTTCTGCAAGCGTAACCCTCTGCTTGGGCTAATTAGTCTTGCTGCAGTCATTATGAAACATAGCTGCTTAAAGCAATGCAGCTCTTGGTGTCTTTGGGCTAATTATGTGGAATAAACATGTCTTGTATTGGTATGTAACTCCTGGAAAAAGAAGGCCATGGTTTTTATTGGCACAGTTAAATAATTTTACAAGCAGAAAGTGACCTTTTTCTGCCCATGTCACTTAATCCCAGACAGCAGGATAGTAAGCCTTGCCAAGTGGATTTCTCCACAGCCACATGTATGTGTATGGTTATCTTCAGTTGCAGAAACTGCAATCTCTTCTAGTGGAGGCAGAACTTAGTGCCTGTAATTGGATTAAAACCCACCACACCAATCAACTCGCTGAGAAATGTGCAGATCTTCAGAGCTGAGAGTGCAAGGCATTGCCAGTAATCTACCCTCAGCATCCCTTCAGTAAAATTATCATAAAATTATAGAGTCTGCATAGTAAACAATATAATTTTTTAGCAAAAATCATGTCAGAAAAGATTCAGGTGTGCTTGGATTTACAGTTTAGGGGACAGGCAATTCATCAGTGCATTTTTCTGCTTCAGTCTAAATGGCTGTTATGTTCTTTCTGACTTTCTGTCTTCAGTCTCAGCTCACTGGTGAAAAATCCTGTAGTTTGTCACAGGAAGTGCTTGCTATGGATGAGAAAAGCCAGGGTAGCTTTTACAGTAAGGTGATAGTGCTTGTTCCTCTCCTGGCCAGATTTCAGGGCAGTAGTGATATGAGGCCTGAACTGGAGGGGCTTTGGCATGGATCAGGTGTCCTCAGTAGCTGTCCTTGATGGAAAGGTGCAGATGTTCAGCTCCACAAGGGGATGGATGCAGTCAGGGATTTACCAGTGTAATAGTGGTTTCAGTCAATTGCATGTATTTTAGTGCTGGCTGAAAGTCTGAAATCATTAGGACAACGTGAGGAGGAAAAAAAGGTTGAAATCTTTTGCGGTATAAATTGCTAGTCCTTCTAGTCTTTCTGTTTTATAATGTCATCTTCGAAGCACTGTTTTCTGTAAAGAACAGGCATAGGATCAATTTGTGCTGTAAAGATTTTAGTGGGTTTCTTACAATGTTTTAATGATACTGTGACTAATTTTCTGAGTAGTGTCTCAGTTAAGTAATGAGGCCCTTTCCATAACCAGAGAAATTTAAAAATTGCTTTCTCATGTTGTTTCAGCATGCAGTTAATTCACCGAGGTCACAGAGATTGCCTCCCCCTCCTTCCTCCTTTGAGGCTCTGTGTTTCAATGAGTCACTGGGTGACAGGGTGGGAGGCCAGCTCTTGACAGCCACCTGGTTTTGGTGCATTTTGGGGAGCTGGGTAGCCATCTCCAGAGTGATGCAGAGTGGCTGAGCACTGGGATGAAAACCAGTTCCTGAGCAGGGACTGTCTGGATCAAAAGCACTGCTTTGTCCCAGGGTGACTGTATTTTACCTCTGAATTTTGATACTTCTAGGGGTTTCCCTAAAATTAAGAACTCATTATTATCTTTTTGCAGTGGTTTGCCTGATGGCAAAGGAGAGATGTTGCTCAGTTGTGTGGGGTGCTGTGGTTTTGCTCAGTTGTGTCGGGTGCTGGGGATCCATTTCCGCCCTCACCTGTGGTTGTGTTGCCATTAGAGGCAGCTGACCTTTCTTACGTCCCCATGTTTTTGGCTATCAGGCATCAGATAATTTCCTGAGAGTTTTGAGGAATAAAGCAACACTTTTTTAACAGCAAAAAAAACCTGCCAGGTCTTTTGCTTGAGTTTGTTTGGTTTTTTCCCTACTGCCTCAAATGTATGGTGAGAGCACAGAGCATACAACTGTGTAGTTGAAAGAGACTGAACATCTTAGGTGGTAATAGAGTTACTGTGTTGCAGCACAGTTTCTTCTTGCAGATATCCTATCCTCCTGCCCATGGTTTCAGCAAGACTTTGGTCTGTCCTGGGATATCTGCCATTTGCCTGATTTGGAAATGTATAGTCATTGAAGTGACCCTTTCATGGAGGCTCAGTTCTAGAGCAGACTGGAAATATTGACGCTTCTGTGTCAGCCCGTGTGCTGCATCCAGCTTTAATGGTGGCCAAGAGAAATGGGACAGATGTCAGGAATTAAGCAGAGCTGCCTGATGCCTGACCCTGTCTGCTGCACATGGTAGGACACCATACTGCCTGTCAGCAGAGTGTCCACGGAGGGCTCCCAAAACACATGTGCTGGCTGAATTTAATGTGCCATCAGTAATCACATATTCAAATTTATTTTACAGCTGTGGCACTTGAAAAAGCACTGTTTTTTGTAATGGCAGAGGCCCAGGGCTGTCAGTGTGGAAGGGACCCAGGAGAACCTGCCAGTCAGCAGTGATTTTTGCCCATCTGCTGTGCAGATACCACAGGGAGTTCCATGGTGCTTAGATAAGTGGTAAGTGAAGCCCGCACACTGCCTCTCCAGCAATGCAGGAATCCTGGTTGTGTATCTCCATAGAGCCCTGGGATCCAGACATGGCCCTGTTCCATTGTATGCATTGACAAGCTATCTCTTGTCTTTGAACATGGGTTTGTGACCCCATTGTTTTTAATAAATAATGGAAAAGCAATTTCAAAAGAGAAAGTCCAAATCCGCAGCAAGCAAATGATGCATCTCCCAGGATCCTCCTTGCCAGGGACATTTCAAGTCCCTGGTTAAATTCTCTGCGTGGTCTTCAAAAGGAGAGAGCCATCATTTAAGAAAACAGTTGACAAAAGCATCCTGGGAGTGCAGCCTGATGTTATGCCTATTATCAGCTGCTAAGCAAAGTGTGCAAAGTGTGTTTATTTTATCACAAAGTGACTAAGCTTGAAATATTTTTAAATTGGTGCTGAAATTACCTCAAGGTCATCCTAAAGGTCCCACAGCTAAACAGACTAGACAGACATGTGAGGGATGAGCAATACATAAAAGCTCAGGGCTTAAACTTCCTGTCTAAAGATGAACAAGATACCTTGTAAAAAAAGTGAAGACAGTAAAGTTGAAATGCCAGAGAATTTTAATTGTCTGAATCTTTTCAGGTGTGAGATCAGCTAAATTCAGGGTGAAGTGAAAGTGAAATACAGTCAGGAGCCAGCAGCATAAGGCATGTATTAGAACAATTGATCCTGAAAGCAGCAAACCACCCCTTAAATATTCCTAGGTTTGTCAAAGGATATTTCATCATGATACATGTTGAAAATAGGCAGTTATCAATATGTGATTCCTTATATGCCATTTAACTTCTCAGTCTTTCTTTTTGGTGAAAGTAAAACAGCATCTCCATGCTCAAATGAAACCTGTGCCAGCCTCTGCAGGCACAGTCAGGAGCATCACTTTTGAAAGGGACTGGTTTAGTTCAAGGCACTGTCCCATGGCAGGGAGCTCAGTGCAGGGACAGAAGTCACAGCCACCCTGCTCTGCACTGTGGGGCAGTCCCAGTGCTGTTCCTTTTACTGGTGTGGCTGCAGCAAGGACATACATTTCCCAGTTCCTCTGGGACAGTCCCCAGCACAACCTCGGAAGTGAGCTTTTCCTGCATCTTGCCTTCCCAATTGTATGATGAGAAAGTGCTTCCTCATCTCAAAGAGACACTGGGAGCAGTCCATCCCAGAAGCGTGCAGGGAGAAGTTGAGAGCAGCAGGGAAGAAATGGGC
The DNA here is from genome assembly GCF_963513975.1 of Fringilla coelebs. NCBI lineage: Eukaryota > Metazoa > Chordata > Aves > Passeriformes > Fringillidae > Fringilla > Fringilla coelebs. Next base: position 107,598,825 of record NC_140028.1, on the reverse strand, counting down.
TGTGTTTGCATGAACCACTCCCACAGTGGCTGCCGGAGCACGTGGTTGGTTACTCATGGTTTATGCTAATTTCCTTTTACGTTTCTGCCAGGAGCCTAAAGAAAGTCATGGAGAACTAAAAATAGTTAAAATGCTTACCTCTTCCCTAACAAAAGTAATTAAATCATCCCTGTCCTGCCTCAAAGTGCTCTTGATGTCAGCAACTCTTCAGGGATTCATGTAATGCCAATGGCCAAGTTATAAATCCTTTACAAAGGGTTTATCTCTCTGCTGAATGAGCTTACAGCAGAAGCCCAGACATTGCATGCTGGCTGTGGCACCTTCACTGAAGGTCTGTTGCCATCAATCTTAACCTGCTAATGTCACCGTGTTAAAAATACACTGGGTGCAGAATGGCTGGTAAATGCTTTTTTTGTCACCATGGAAGAATGGCATTGTGGCAGTGATCCAAACCTCATCCCTTCTGTTGGAATGTCTGCTGCTCATGCACCAGGCCTTCATCCAGAGAAGTGTTTCTCATTGCATGGCCCCATGTGTATGTTTTTCCTCACGACTGTCAGCTTGTCTTTTAGGAGACACACTGCATGCAGGTGGAAAGTCACTTGGGCACCTGCCCATTGCGCTGAACTGAAGCCCTTGCTACCATGTAATTTAAAACCAGAGTCAAATGGTTTTGTTTGTTCTTCATTTTTGGGAGTGCCAAATCCCAGTGTTGCATTTCAATCAGTGGAAGATTTTCAAGAGTACTTCTTGCTGCATTAGGCTTGTTGTTAACTTGCTTAGGACCACCCTTGACAAAGGTGATGAAAATCTCAGGTGTTCCCATGCCTCTCCTGTCCCTCCTCAGAAACTGTGATTCTAGAGCTGCTGGTGAGTATGCCAGGCTTACCTGTGGACAGGCAGACACACAGGTGGGGTTATCATGCTAATACACACCCTGGGTTATAAATCACAAAGATTATATGTCCCAGATTAGATACTTTCTATTTTGAACTCTGGGTCCTGTTTTGGTTTCAGCAACCTTGGCAACATAGGGTGGATGAGAAAAATCAAAGTGGGACTCTTTCAGGATTGTCAGGTTTTCTTCCATGCCCTGTCCAATGTCTGCATTGATGCAAGGATGGGCTGGTGCCCTGGGTCATCTCTGACCTTCAGGTTATGTGGCGGTCCCTAGGAGGGATTTGAAGCGAATGGGGGACAGTGATGGGGCCATGTGCTTTTGGCTCCTACACTGGTCCAGTAAACACAGAGCGGAGCAATGCCCACAGTTTAACCCCAAAGTTCCTGCACATACAAACCGGGGCTTGTTCCAAACACACTGCCCTGTCCTCCACCTGCCCCGCTGCCTGAGACATGCACTGGGCACTAAGGGCTACTGATGAAATGTTGCTCTGGCTCAAGTCACTGGCAAAACTTTGGAGCTTCCCTGGAGCATCTCCATTTTGGTAGGTGCTCCACCGGGACAGTTCCCCGTGCATCTTGGGGAAGTGAGCTTTTCCTGCATCTTGCCTTCCCAATTGTATGATGAGAAAGTGCTTCTTCACCTCGAAGAGACACTGGGAGCAGTCCATCCCTAAAGTGGGCCGGGAGAAGCTGAGAACAGCAGAGGAAGAAATTGGCAGCAGGAGTTGTTTCCCGGCCTGAGGGTGCCCTCTGGCGTATGCAGAGGACTGTAACTCTTGTTTCTTGAAAACCCACTTGTTTCTTGGGTTTACTTTGCTTCCTCCTTTCCCTAAAGCCTTGCAGCCAGCGTGGTTCCTCACTGAAGGCTGCCAGGTAGGTGCGTACCATAAGGTGACCCCCAGTCCAGTCCAGTCCCGTGTGATGTTCACGTCTATACACCCAAGCAGCTGATGATCACTTTTTTAATTATACTGGCCACATTCAGCATGTCACGCAGGACATGTCATGGGCCCCAGTGTCTCAGACCCAATTTCCTTCCAGCAGTGCCTGGTAGGTGTCCAAAACCAGCCTGCAGCAGGTCCTACTCCAGCTGTGCCCAGACAGTGCTGCTCCCCCTCCCCTGGGCTCTGTCTCCTGGCACATGCTTGGGGCTCCAGTGCAGACCCATTCCAGTGCCAGGCTTGCATTTCAAACCCTGGACTCAGTAGGGAACCCAGGCGGCAAAGAGGTAGGAGCAGCTTTTTATAAACAAACAAAACCTACCCCTTTTTTCTTGGGAGAAGTTTAGGAGGGGTAGCAGTGTGAGCAAACATTGCCATGATCACATGGAACTGAAAACAGACGGTGAATGGGAGGCATAAACACGAAAGCTGAAGTAAATACAAATCCTCTCCATATGTAGAGTCCTTTCTTAGGAAAACTTTGTCATCTTGTCTTGATTATGACATTTGGACTTATTTTTTTTAATAGTTTCAAAGCTTTTTGTTGGCAGCTGCAGTAACAAATGTGCTGGTAGGTAGCAGAGAAGCTTGTTGGGTGCTCTGGTGTTGCGCTCTGCTGGGGCAGAGCAAGTGCTTGGGTATTGCAGTGCCTCGTCAGGCAGCTGCTGCTCATAGCAAAACAGTAAGGTCGTGACATTTTGAGGAATTAAGTCAAGTGTAGGTCACTCTCTGTATGCCCTTTCTACTTTCCTCCTTGCTCCTTTCCTTGGGTGTTTTCCAGCATGAGTCAGTGCATCCTCCCTCACTCTTCCCAGGGTTACGACACATGGTAATCTGCCAGGAGGTGGTACGGGCTTGCAAAGCTCCTGCTTGCTACCCAAAGGTGGGACTTATGTCCAGATCCACCAACTGGCATTCATCAGCAACCACCAGTGGAAGAGAGTTTGGCAGGCTGGAGTCTGGGAAGACCCATGCTCGGGTTAGGTGCTCTTTTCCAGCTGTGTGACATCTGTCCTTGGATATCTTGATTGTTGTTTGCTTCTCAGCAGCCAGGTTTTGATCACATTTTCTCCTTACTCTCTTCTGATCTTTTTCTTATTTCTGTGTTTTTATCCTTAGGTCGAAAGCTGAGAGGAAAAGCCTTTTATTTTGTCAATGGAAAGGTGTTCTGTGAAGAAGACTTCCTGGTAAGCACCCAGTTAACTCTTGTGATGAGACATCTCAGTGTCGCCAGCAGACTCACAGCCTTTCTGCCTGTCAGCATTAACTGTGTTTCACACACTTCTGGTCCAGCATCCTGCCTGGCCCTTCTGCTCCAACATTTTCCCAGGACCAGCCCCAGCCATGGTGGCTGCCCACATGTTGTGCTGGAGGTAATTGAGTGAGAGGCCCTGTTTTTGTGGCACAGACCCCTTGCTGAAGCCATAACCTATTGTGATGGCTCCTTCAAAGCAATGTCTCTGTGACCGTGCTGAGAAGGCAGGAGTGAAATTCACAGCTACAGAGGAATCAAGGGGTGAATTTACTTTTTCACATAATGGATATCTTAATGGGTATCTTTCTGTTGCCATCAATAGATTTTGTGTGAGTGTACCTAAGCATGAAGCAAACCCACAGTCCTCTCCTTGGCTGGTGCAGATAAAAATCCATACACCCTTCTGCCCCTGAGTTCTGGTACATGAGCCCTTCCTTGATATTTGAAAAAATTATATTTGCTTACTTATTGGTGAATCCTAGTGATTTCTGCCAGAGAGAGGTACAGCCATCTTCTTTGTTCTCCTCAGTATATTCTACAAAGGATAAAAATAAAGGATTAAATGCACCTAAAATATTTCATTAAATGCACCTAAAATATTTCAGTCCCTTATCAACAGATCTCAGGAAAAACAGCAGAAAAGTTGTAGTGGGCCAGGCTTGATTGCTATCGTACCAGGGAACTGGAACAATACCACTGACCTTACAGAATCTTCAACAGAATTATAACCATCTAACCAAAGAAAAATTTGGCTTTCCAGGCCTGTATATATACTGTATATACTGCAACATAAGTATGTGATAAACACAAGTAGGTTCTTGTCTTGTAGATTTATGTGGTCAAATAAGCATGTAAATAAGTCTTACTAGTAACTGCCTTATTTGCATATGCATTTATGGTATTTATTTTTATACTTTAAATTAAAGTTAAATTTTGGACTTGGAAGTTACAGGAACTTGTACACTTTCTAAACCTGGGCATTCAGAAACACATCCACACCTTTATATAACGAAAAAAGCATTGGAAAATTTAGTTTTTCTGTCTAAGGAGCACAGAAAAAGGACCAATAACAAATATGCAAATAACACTCCACAGTACACTGTTGTTTACGCTTGAGTGGCCTTGTGAAATTTTAAGCGAATTCTTTTCTGTCCTTGCAGTATTCTGGTTTCCAGCAGTCGGCTGACAGGTGTTTCATTTGTGGTCATTTGATAATGGACATGGTAAGTGATAATTGCTTTAGGAGAAAAAACTCCCACAGTTTTTTTACAAGAATGCATCAAAAGCAAAATATATTCATATCCAATGCTGTCTGTTATCATCTGGTAGTTTGCCTAGTGCAAGACTGGTATCAGAAGGAAAATCCACTGAGCCTTTTGTTGATTTTTTCAAGGAAGTTAATCTGGCACCCTAGTGTACGTCATGCAGAGACACTGCTCTGCCTGTTTTCAGTGGGTGTTGAAAAGCAGAGCCTCCAGGTCTTTCATCCCTGTTTTGGACTTCTCTGGACAGTATATTTGTAATCCTGTTGATGCTTCCTACTCAGCAGTGTCGTGGCTCTGCAGTGTTCCCTTGCTGTGAGGCATCAGTGCAGCTCTCTCAGCCTCTCTTTCCTGCAGTCAAGCTGTGGCTTCCCATGTGTATTCCTGCATTAAGTCACTTTCTCGTTGCTTTTTGTGGGTACTGATACTCTGGGGAGCAGGTTTGACCCCAGGTGTGTGATCCAGACCTCAGTTTAGATCTGTGAAGCAGGATTAGCCTGCAGCAGCTACCATCCATTCCAGATGTGCATGGGGTGGGGAACACTCAGGGGGTCAGCATTCACTTACAGGAAGTTCAGAGGGAGACTGGTATAACTGGTGGTGTAAGACTACAGCTGAGGCAAAGAAATTAGGAATTTCTAGTTCACAGCATGCCTCCCAACATTTTCTAATGCCTATCATTAATTATCTTTGTTTGCCTGCTTACACTGGAAAGCATTACAATTGGAAGCTGTTCCCTACTCAGAAGTGTGATCCTTCTACTGACGGACCATGGTATTCCAGGTAGTGAATTGCAGCTTTGAGTTCAGCACAGTCTGTGCTGTGTTTCCACAGTCTGTGCTAATTAGAAAGCCAGGTGAGCGAGTACAAATCCCTTCAGTATGTAAGGAATTATGAAAACCTAGCAATAATACTAGTTTCAACTTCTCGTGGAGAATATAAAAGTGTATTTCCTTTGTTCGGCTGGTACATCTTGCCTTGTGATCTTGCTAAGTATTCTCTACTTGTTGACTTCAGAAATTATTTTCTTTCCTTTAAATTCTGTCACTTCTATCCTTTGTCATGCTAAACACCTTGACTGAGTCTCTAAATTGTTTTCGTACCCATGCTTATAATTAGTATCTCTAGAGCCAGGTGCTATGTATTGATTCCAGCTGCCCTTTCCATCCTTGTTAACTGATTTTTCAGATGAGATGGGGGAAAAAAGACACAGACCTGCTGATGAGCATGCAGCATTATCTCATGTAAAGCTGTGTGTTTACTATTTTCACCTTTATTTGATCTTCATGTGTATTTTTCTTTTCTCTTGCTCTGTTGCAGATCCTGCAGGCTCTAGGGAAATCATATCATCCAGGCTGCTTCCGATGCGTCATCTGCAACGAGTGTCTGGACGGTGTGCCATTCACTGTAGACTCTGAAAACAAAATCTACTGTGTCAGAGATTACCACAAGTAAGGCCAAAATAAACAGCAGTGATGTTCCAAGCAGCAAGCCTCTAATTTAGCTTTTCAGCTAGTTAGAAGTGCAGATTAGTAAAATAGAGACAGGGTTAGAAGTTTTGAGGATGAGGCTAGACCCTAGAAATTCCTCCTCTCTCCTCTTATCCAGCTGTTGACTCTTGTGTAACTGATGAAGGCAAATAACCTCTGGGCTTCAGAGGTTCTCTGCCCCTTCTGCAAAGCAGAGGGAGTGAGAAATAGTGCTCCTGAGGTGTTCGGTGATGTACAAAATTAGCCTGTGTTAAGGTAAGCCTGTGAATGCCTGTGGAAATCAATGTGATTTCCTTTTTGAGCAGTTGAAGGGCTGAATTTGACTTTTAAAGAACTGCCACTGGATCTGCAAAGCAAAACTTCTAGCCAGTTCTAAATTAAACAACTCATAAATCCACTTTAAAAATCACTTCTTATTTAGACAGTAAAATAAAATGGCTGTGCTCTTGGCTGGTAGTTATGGTATTAGAGCTGCGCACATTTTGTCTGTCCTTTTGGCTTGCTTTGGTCCTTGCTCCATTTTCTGAGCAGGGAGAGTATTAAGTGTTGCTCAGGCAGCCCTTGGAACTCTTCAGTGTTGTGCCAAGACTAGAGTTGTTACAATCCTGTTGCCAAGCTTAGTGCCCTTGTATGCCATCATTCTTCAGAAATAATTAATATTTCCTTGCAATTTAATTTAATTAATTATTGTGTTATAAGGCCTTAAGAAGCTGTGCAGTCATGTGGTATTTTCCCAGAAGTTTTCTGCCCAGAGGCTGCCACTTCTTTTAATGTATTTTTGTGGGGACAGTCCTGCTCAGTTCCTCCTCATTTTCTTTTCCTAATTTCTCAGTAGCAGCCAAGAATTGTATTGGGAAATTTTGTATTTTTTCTGGCACTAAGTGTAAAATATAAAGTCTCTTTTTGCCTGATTGAGCAACGTGTGCCAAGCATTACTTAAAATAAGTGCTTAAATGAATTTATGATCTCAGGATGCAGAGCTTCCCTGTAGATAAGTAATTTACAGCTGCAACTTTTCATGTTATCACTGAAAACATACAGACCTCTCTTTTTATGTTGATCCGTAACTTGCCTTCAATTTCTCATTGCTCTTCCAGAGTTTTAGCTCCAAAGTGTGCAGCATGTGGACTTCCCATTCTGCCCTCTGAGGTGAGAGCCTTTTATTCCGTATCCCCTTGCGGGAGGAGTGTCAGGCCTTTGTTTTTCACACTTGACCATGTGTCAAAACAAATGTGCTTCTGGATGGGGAAAGATGGTTGCTTCCTCCAGAGTGCAACCCTTTGGTCTAAGCTATGTACTGTTCTTGAGATGTGACCCTTCTTTTGTTCACTGATGAAGCTTATTCCTCCTCTGCCAGGCTGCTTTTTTCATCTCCTGCAGGATTATGCTGCTGCTAGTTTTATGTTCAGGAGAATTTTCCTTACTGTCAATGGATGCTGGTGGTACTCATGAATGTCCTCTGTGTGACCACTCTGGGACTAACACATTTTAATACTTGGAGATGAATCTTAGGCAAAACTAATTTACAATACTGAAAAATGTGGTCTATTGAAATAACCAAGTCATTAATTTGTGATTTGTGATAGATGTTACTGTTAAACAGAGAACATTTTTGCACTTCTTGTATCACAATTTAGAGGATATCTGCAGTCAGTCAATGAAGCTTTACTGTAAAAATAACTGCAAGTGGCAGGATTTATTTGTGGTCTCCATCCAGCTGCCCAAATGCATTTCCTCAACATTCATTTTATTGCATGAAGTAATCTACAGAGTGCATGTGTCTGATCCTGCTGTAATCCTTTGTAATTTCTGCTTTGCTCAAATGCTCACAGGGGTCTGATGAGACCATTCGGGTTGTGTCCATGGACAAGGATTACCATGTGGAATGTTATCACTGCGAGGTAGGTCAGCAGCTTTCTCAGGGAGAGGGCGCTTAATAGTCATAACTGCTCTTATTTTTAGGATGGAAATAAATCTCCTGCCTTACAGCAGCAGTGGCTGAGCAATTCAAACCTCAGCTCTCACACCTACAGCAGCAGTGTGAGGCCCTTTCTGTCAGTGACTGAGAAGTTTCCAGATTGAGGACAAAAGTTTTGCAGCAATGTGTTTCTAATTTCATTTGCCATCCGTAAAGCTATGGACAACAAGTTAATTATTGCTTTTCAAACTTGGCAGTTTATTTGTTAATGCAGGAAACATGGTGACTTAGTAAGGTCTATTGCTGCCTTCCAGAACCCTTGAGCCCCAGATCACATCAGTGTATCTGATTTCCAAGTCCGATTGTTGAAAAATGCTAAGGTGGTGGCTGATCCTGTGGGGTGTAAGTTACCTTCACTCTCATGGGAAATGAATGTATCTTTGAGGCTGGAGAAAGGATGTGGCTGCACAGGAAAAAATTCCAGGAGATGCCAGCTCTTAAAAACCATGTACTCTGTGCAGGGTTTCTCATAAAGCCGCCATACTTCTGCACTGAGAATTAAAATAAATAGTTGTTTTTTCTCACTGTGCTTATAATGCAGTGAAAAGAGGCCCTGACTCCACAATCTGATTTCACATCAGTACAACTGTAATGTGAAGAGGTGAATCTTACCTGACAGTGTAAGGAGACACAAGCATATTTAAAATACAGAGGGTTGCACCTTACCACAAGATGAAGCTTATTCAATAAAACTGCTTTAAACAAATTTGTACAAGGCTGCCCATCAAAATGTCAGATGTTTTTCTTCTTATGGTACATGCTGGACCTATTAGGAAGGAGCTGTTAGCTTGGCGTTGTCTGTCCTTGTCACAAAATGACTTTTCTTGAAGCCAGACCCCAGCTGACACTGGGAGATGAGCGCGAGCTCTAATAATTTGCACGGCCTCTCTTTGCAGGACTGTGGGATGGAACTGAACGATGAAGACGGACATCGCTGCTACCCACTGGATGAACATTTGCTTTGTCACTCCTGTCACCTGAAGCACATAGAGAATGGCACAACCCCAGCAGCTGCCTACCAGCACCACTACTAGTCAGCGTGGCCAGCGTTGGAAAGCCAGGACAGAAGAGTTGTTACGTGATCCCCCTCTCCCCACCTTCAGCTGATTTCCTGTGCATGTTTTTTGCCAGGCAGCAATGTTCCTGTCAAAGGATATGAGAGATTTTTGCTGGATTCACCAAGTTTGTATGCTTGTGGGTTTCAGCTGCATCAAACCATGTCTACTTGACCAAGAATGTGGCATGTCACCTAAACCGATCAGTTTACTTTTACATGTCTTTTTCTGCTGCCTGGAGATTTCTCTGGCCTCATTTTGGAAGATTCTTCAGTGAAAGCACAATTTGCTCTCGTGCCTATGAACTCAGATCGTGCCATGCACAATTAAAAAGCCAGAGGCTGGCTTGCATGCCTGCCTGCCAGCTGGGGACATCCCATCAGTCTACTGTTTCCTGAAAGCACATTTCATCAGGTTCTCTGAAGGACACCAACCTATTAGTACCAGCTTTTTAGACACTCTCTTTTTTTATTAATTCTTTAGGAAAAGAAAAGAAAGGAGTCTGTGCAAAATGGCACACTCAGACCTTTCAGTTAATTCCCTGAACTCCAGTATCAAGTCTGGCTGTAAGAGTACCAACTCTCCAAGCAAAAACCAGGCAATGCTGTCTGGCAACTGGAGGCCAACATCCCATTTCAAACAGGACAAAAAACTGTAACAAGCTAGGCTAAGCTACTGCAATGACTTGGGGCCCAGGCTTGTGTGTCAGCATGACACATAGGGGCCAGTCTGCTGTGTCAGAGTCTGAATAGTGGATCATATTTGGAAAGGAAAGGCGGGATGCTGAAAGTGTGAACATGGGGGAAATCCACCCTCATTCTTGCTTGCAGAGCTTGCTTTGGAAAAAAGCTCTCCATACACAGACAGTTGCCTGAGTTTTCCAGTTTGTCCTCACAGCTCAGCCCTCAGCCTGGCTATTCCTTTTCATGGTGTTTACCCAGCACAAAGCCATTTAATAGTGGTGCTTATTCAGAGCTTGGGGAGTGAACTTGAGATTGTTATGAAGGCTTTGTCATGCAGGGATTTAGAGCCCAGCTCCACAACCTGAACTCAGATGAGTATGTTGGCATAAACAGATTTGCTCCTATGAATAATAACAGCTTATCTGAGCAAGGGGTTAGAGACTTTGGCCCTTACTTTCCCTTCTGCTGAGAAAGTAGGAAGGCAAATTGTTTCTTTTCTTGACCCTCCCACTCCCCCGCTCCCTGCTTTATAGTCAAAGAAATCTGTTTCCCCTGTATGTGTTACATTTATGATAGGTGTGCCTGCAGTGCATGTTCTGTACCTACCAAAGCCGTGCAGCCCCTCATGTATTGGTACTTTTGTTTAACAAAAAGTTCTTAATTTAAAACCTCAGATGCAGTTGGGGATCTTAACTGCTCTTTCTTTGAGTGGAAAATTAGTTAAATCCTCATGTATCTATGCTGAAGATGTAAATTTGGTTCTGACTGGCAAAGGATGGGATGACATTCTTGAAGATCTTTTCAGTGTGGAAATGACAATAAATTAGCTGAGCCGTGGCACTGGGACTTCCAAAATGTTCCCATGCTGAAAACCCATTACAGTTCAACCAAACCTCTTTTCCAATAGCACGGATGTAGCTTGAACTCCACTTGATGTAGTCAGACAGCAACATGTGCCCATCTGGAGCAGCACAGGTGTCAGGTAGGAGCAAGTTGCCTGTCTCTGCCTGTGCTAGTAAATCATCTTCCCTTGGCTGAAATGTGAAACTGCCCCAGCCTCAGGAGCTTGGTGGGCCTGGCATGGAGTTTCATAGTGCCAATGGACCATCCAGCCCTCTGCCCCATCCAGCTGCAGGTGCCTCTGCCTGTTTCCACTGCTCTTCAGGATGGGGATGGCAGCTCGGGGCTGGAGGCTGGTCCTGCCTGGAAGCCATCCAGAGCTTTGGTGTAGCTTGGCTCTGCGGCACCATTTTTCCTGGGGACATGAATGCCTTCAGTGAGTGACTGAAAGCTCAAGGGAGGGCATAATAGCACTGTGAAATATCTCTTCTGAGAGTTTTACCTATGATTTTAGAGGAGATAAAATTGACCCCAAATATCTGAGCCCTCCTAGAGCCTTAAATTTAGCCTCCAAATGCTGGTTAGTAAGGGGATGGGAGCTGACACAAAATGTAAGTAGTGCTGCATCCAAGCAGGATGGATCAAGGGCAACAACAGCCAGGGCAGATCCCATAGTGCTCTCACCCCAGTGCACCCCATCAGCTTATGTCCTACAGCACAGCTAGGCTGGAGCAGGAAGGGGGTGTTCAGGTGTGACTGTGATCTCAGGACTGTCTGAAGGGACTGAGGTGCAAAATAACACCAGCTCACAATTCCTAGTAAATAATTCAAATAGTCCTGGGCAGGTGGTTCTGTGCCCTGGGCTGCTTTTGGCAGTGAAGGCAACGAGATACCAGTGTTTTTTTGAAGTGAGCTGGAAACACCAGCCTTGGTCATCTGTTGCTGCCTCTGAAAGACCAGCTACTATGTAGTTCATGCTTTTGCTACCTCTTGATTTTTTAAATCAAGCCTTTGTGCACATTTTTTGGCCTTCATTTTGTAAAGATCTGAAAACACTAGTGGGACTGGTATTTTGTTTTTAAACTGCAGTTTAAACTTCTGTCTCAGCCTTGCAGCCTTCCCCAAAACCTCAGAATAAGCAGGAGAGAAGGGAATGGGAAGAAGGATAATTTTCCTTCATGGAAAGCCTCAAGGGCAGCGTTGCATCGCCAGAGAGTTTGGCCTCTGCTCCCACATAGTGTCTTCTTACTCTGTCAGCCATCCTGTATCCCTCAGCACTGGGGAAATGAAGGCTGCCCTACTTTCAGTTTTAAGGTCCCCTATAAATTATTAAATGCTAGCACTCTCCTTTCCTGTATTTACAAAGAGCTGGAAGTGACAGTGTGAAGCTCTCGAAAAAGGAGCCTGTGAGCTTGTGGTTTTGAAGCTAAAACATCAACTGCGCTATCCTGCACCCCTGTGTGTGCTAACTGGCACTGCTTCTATCTCTGGGAGTTTGAATTCCTTTAAGCTCAGTATTATTTCTCCCAGGTTGTGAGTATCTGAGTCCCTGGTGATTTTCCCCAGCTTCTCCCCAGCTCTGCAGCTGCCTGACAGTGTGTCTGGCACAGGGGGAGGCAGGGGCATCCTGCACAGGGGGGAACCTTCTCCTCCTCCCGACCCTCCACCAGGCCTCTGTGGAGCTGCAAGCCCTCCCTGCCTGCCTTCAGGCAGCTCCCCCAAAGGGAGAAAGAGCTCTGGAGCTGGAGATGTGACACTTTGTGTCCTCTTCAGAAGAATTTCAAAAAACATGTTAAATTCCACTTATCTCCTGGCTGATATACATTGAGTTTTGCTGTTCACATGAATTTTGTTGCCTTTTAATGTATTAAGAAGCTATGAAAACATGCTATGAAAAGTTAGTCTTGGTTCCTCCCCCAGCAAGTTCTTCTGACTAGCTTTAAAGTAAGGGATCCTTGGAAGTCCCATTGTGCTGTTAATGAGTAACTCTCATGCAAATAGTTATTCAAGTGAATTCCCTGAAGCCTGCTTTCAGGAATCAGAGCTTAAAAGATTTTTTCATTCAGATCATGCTGTTAAATTTCTATTGCTTAAAACACAGAAACTCATTTAAATAGGGATTTTTGCATAAGAGCCGGGGGAAAGCCCCAGCTACAGAAGCAGCAGACATTTTTTTGTAATTTCAAGTGTAAGAAGCACCTGTGATCAAAGCGATTTGGGAAACTGCCCTGATGTTAAAACATAGGGAACAGCAGTTTCTAACACTCTGGTAAGGAGCATTTGAAAAGATCTGTGGCTCTTAGTTTCTGAATTTCTTTTGGGGGCTTTTAAAACGTTTTCCCAGTCTTTCAAGATTTAAATGGTTTTTTGGAGGCTTTTTGTAGATCTTTTTACTACAAAATGAATAGCCGCTTAGTCTGTTAATGATGGAGTTTCATCAGCAATCAGGTGTGATGTGGCAGCCTTGGAAGGGGGAAACTGGGCTTCCAAGAGCTGGCATGGGTCTGGCTGGCCATTCTAAAGAAAGGATTATGTTTTTTTTTGAAAAAAAATCCCCTGTGGGCTTTGACCACTTGCTACGTGCTCTTTCTTGGGGTGCTCTGTGCAGTTATGTCCATGCCCATAATGTGTGGCAGGTGCTGCCCGTGCCACACCTGCCTTTCTCACCACTGTGCCCATGCCAAGTGCTTGTAGGTGCCTTTTAAGCAACTTTCTGTGCATTACATTCATGCCAGGTTGACCCAGGCTTCATCACTGGGCAGTACCCCTGGAGTCAGTACCTGCAGGCAGGGAAGGGCCATGACCAGATACACGTCCTTTCCCCCATCCTGTGAGTGCCACTGGGAGAAGCTGGGAGGGGCTTTGCATCTCTCATCATGGCACAGCATTTATGTGTTCATTTTTCTTTTCCATTTCTGTGTCCTGCTGCTCGCTGGCTGCAGTGGCTCTGGCTGTCCTCACTGAAGCAGACATCTTCCTGTCACGAGTCCAGAGAGAGCTTGGAACTGCTCACCCACCCTTTTCCTACGGAGAAGCAAAGCTTTCCTGAGCAATAAAAATCCTTACCCTGCTTCTTCCAGGGCAGCCAGAAGTTGGTGTGGCAATGCATCTGCAACCCACTCAGGCACACCTGGAGATGGGAAGAAACTGTCCCCATGTGCAGATCCACGGCAAAGAGTCCCGTAAAGGCAGGAATGCCCTGCGGCCCTGGTGTAGGGATGACTGGGCTGCAGCGGCCAGCCCAACCCTCCTCCCCACGCAGCAGGTCTGCGGAGCACAGCCAGGCAGGGACCCAGGCACACCCCCCAGGCTCTGCCTTTCTGGACCCAGAGAGCAAATCCAGAGCCTGCCTAACGATACTGAATGGTACTAGTTATTTTATATTTCCTTCAAAGCTCGGCTCCAGGAGAGAGTATTTTAGGATTTGTGCTGGTATAACTAACCTTAGCCTCCTGTGAACACAGCCCTCTTTTCTTCTGTGCTGTTAAGTATTTATAAAGAATGGAGACCGGTAGCAGAACAAAGCCACTGGCCTGTTGTGATTTCAGTGATTAAAGACAGTATCTTAAGCAATACTCAGAGTCAAGTCTTTCCTAAACTTACAATGACTGTCATTGCCCAGAGTCCGTGGTGGTGGGAGCTATGCTGTGAAATGATGGTTTCCCAACCTCTTCCTTACTCCTGTCCCCCCACCTCAGTGGCTGAGGGTGGGGAGAGCCACCTCAGTGGGGTTCACTGGGAATTTCCAGTCCTTTGCAGGCAGCTGGTATTTGCTGCAGCTCTATTGGAGGCTGTCCTGCTCTGGCATCCTTCTGGGGAAGCACAGGTCCCAGGCTGAGGATCTGGAGAGGGATGTGCTGCATGTGGGAGCAGGCTCTGACCCCAGCATGGGAATCTCCTTTGCAGCATTGGTGGGGATGGGTTCCTTGAGAGTTTTGGGTGGTATTCCTGTGTTCCCATGGTGCCCCTGCTATCAGCTACCAGACGCCTCACGCCCGAAGAGTGGAGGGTGGCCAAGCAGCACGGCAGCAGCTTGGAGCTGTCAGCTAAAATGAAGCAAATACATAGGGATAACTAATTATAGTTCCCCGTCCTTGGGGCAAGAAGCTGCCCAAACCTGGGGCATGACACCCAGAGAGCTGGATCCGGTGGAAAGCTGGCCAGGAGATGCCCCAGGTTTGCTCCTTGCCAAACCCCATAGCCTGCAGGATCAGCAGGGGTAGCCCGGTGGACAGCAGCTGTGCCTGAGCTGGGGGGCTGCCAGGGTCAGGAAGCCCTGTAAAACCACCCAACCCTGGGAGGCTTGGAGACCCCCACATTAGGGGCAAGAAAGTGGCAGCGGTGGTCACGTACAGAAGTGGGGGGACCTGTAGGCAGCATCTTCAGCAAAGCACAAAATAAAAAAAAGAAAAATGTGAGACGCGGTGAAAAAGGAGCAGCCGAGCCAGCCAGGAGTCGAACCTAGAATCTTCTGATCCGTAGTCAGACGCGTTATCCATTGCGCCACTGGCCCTGCTCGGAATCTCAAGCCTGCCCCCGCGCACTTCACCATAATTCTCTCGCGCTGCCTCAGCCAATGGTGGCACCGGCGAGTTCGCCTGGCCCCGCCCACTCCTGCCATAGGCGGCGCCCCGCCCTAGGCTCGCCAGCGCGCCCGCGGAGGTTTGTCCCGAGCGGGACCCCGTCGCTCCGGCCCAGGGACGCGTCAGTCGGGCAGGGAGGGAGCGGCCGGGTCGGAGCGGAGCCGGCGGCCGGGGACAGCCCGAGGGGACGGATGGCGACGGCGGCACCGGTGGGAACCACGGCAGCGGCGGCCTACGCCAGCCTGAAGCTGTGAGTGACCCGCTGGGACGGGGGTGGCGCGGCTCTAGCACCTGCCGAAGAGGAGGGAAAGGGAAGGGAGGAGCCGCCCGTGGAGCGACGGTCACCCGTCCCCTGCTGTCCCCTGCCCTCCTCCGGTCTGTCCTCTGCCCATCTCGGCCCCCTCGCTCACCCGGGTGACCGCGAAGGGCTTGGCCTGAGGCGGCGGCTGCGTGCGGGAGGAGGACGAGGAGGGAGGACTTTGGCCGCGGACACGGGTCCCCTGTCGCCGTCCATCCCACAGCGCTGCGGGCGGGCGGCTCCCGTGTCTGTCTCGCTGCCCTCCCGCGTGTCCGGGAGGTCATTGCCTGCGGGGCTTCCCTTGGCGTGAGGAGCTTGGCTGCCTGCTGCTTGTGGAGGCTCCGTCTCTGGAGCCATTCCAGACCCACCTGGCCGCGTTCCTGTGTCACCTGCTCTGGGTGACCCTGCCTGGGCAGGGGCGTTGGGCCAGGTGATCTCCGGAGGTGCCTTCCAGCCCTGACAGCTCTGTGATTCTGCCTTCCTGCTGCTGTAGGGGCTCGGCCACTGCTGTAAGGCTGTGGGTGTGCAGCGCCGCTTGCCAGCAGAAGGTTCCCTAGGCGTGCCTGTCCATCGCTCTCTCGTGACACACACGGGCTTTTTTTGTGGTGTGTGATGGCTTTGATGCCAGTCGATGACTGAACTTTGAGGGCTTTGAACTTTCGGGACTCTATTGTGTAGTGCCGGCTGTGACTTTTCCATAGTTAGAAGATAAATTCTTCTAACTACCCTGTGTAATTCTATTATTAAAACAAAATTTTTTTGTGGGGAGACTGTAACCCTTTGAACGTGTGTGTGTGCCAGATGTTTATTTGCTGCCTTTAATACAGCAGCAGAAGTTGCATAACCGAAAGCAGTGCAAAGTTAACACTGCAAGAGGCATCTCCATTATAAACCCTCACACCGGTTCAAACTCCCGAGGATATTGCTCTGAGCACGTGGCTGTTCATGACTGTCTGAAGCCAAAAGTGAAGTGTCTTTGTGTGTCCTAAAGGCATTCCCAGGCTTTTGACCTCTAAACAGTAGCTGGAAACTCCATCATTGAGTTACCAATGCCATTTTCAGGCAGCAATATCTGAAAGTGACTCTTAAGCCTGATTTAACTGTACTTTATGCTCTGTTAAATTTCATTTGACAGTCATCTTTTGGATTCAGAGCAAACAGATCTTTTGCAGGTCTGTATAAACAGTTTGCCATACTGCTGTTATGTGTTTCAAAGTCACCAGGCTTCTTATTTTGATTAGGTAGGTATGTGAGGGTACACCCACCCTGAAGATAGTTGAGTGTTGCTGAAGAGTATCGTCATCATCAGTGATGGCAGAAAGCTTTCTTTTTTTTTTTTTTTCCCTCCTATTGTCGGCCTAGCAGTATTTGTCTTTCTTTACACTGATCTTGTTATGTTTTTGGCTGCAGAGGAGCAAAGGTGAGTTGTGTGAGTAGCAGTTGTGTGACTTGTAGTGCTCAGTTGTTCTTAATAAGAATTTTTTCAGGTAAAAGCAGTTTTCTGGATACAGGTTAGTAAAGAATTCTCTCATTCAAAGTTTAATCTTGGCTAAAAGTAAGCTTTGATCTTTTTAGAACAAGGCTGTCTCAGATGTAGTTTAACATGAGTTTTTTCATCAACATGAAAACAGGATTGTTTTGTGCTCTGAAAAATGAGCTTATTTTCTTTTCTTGTCATTACAACAAACTGTGATAATGGCTGCAGCCTTTCTACCAAGCATTCGAAGATAAAGGGCCATAACTTGGGTGATGAGTCAAACCTACCAGCTTGTCAAGGTCAAAGGAGACTATTCTCATGAAAAATCCAGGCTAGACTTCAGTTTGGGGATTCAGTGATGGCAGTGTTTGGGTTTGGATTTTTAACTGATTACTCACTCTCAAGATGATAAGGTCAGATTCTGCAACTGTACTTTTTTTTCTGGGTAGTCTGCTTCCCTGATTGCCATGCTCTGCAGGGCCCCTTTCTGTACATCTAGCTCTCAAAACAAGCCCCATGTATTCTCCACCTTATCAAAAGCAGTGGTTCACACCCTTTGTGCTTTGACCAGTGTCATCAGTCAAGTTCAGGTGGTAACAGTAAAAGTGCTGATGTCTGGCATTTGTGCTGCTTATGGAACTTACTGAGTTACACCAACAGTTATTGGCAAAACTATGAACCTGAAAACTGCTATCCATAGTTGTCACCTCTGGCATTGCTATATTTAATTAACTTATTCTGGTAGCCTCAGGAATAAGTTGTAAAATTCAAACAGCTATTGCAGGTATTGCATCCACAACGGGCAGTGGAGTTGCCAGTCCAGTTAATACATAAAACTGATTGTTAAAGGTATCTGCAGAATAGAGAAAATTCTGACTGTTGTTTTGGCTCAGTTAAAATCACTTTTTTTGTTCTTTGTGCTTGGATGAAGACTTATCTTGCTGATAGCCTTCTCAGTATCCTGTGGGTCCATGACACTAGCTGTGTTTCAGATTTAACTCTTCCTGCCCATAGTTATGTTGCCTCACATGCTTTGTGAAAGTACTTGTCAGTCTTTGGTAGCCACTGCACTTGAACACAGTGCCTTCCACTGTGTGTTTGGGGAGAGGTCTAAAAGGGCATTTGGGTTTGAGTAACACTTCCAGAAAGAGCAGCTACAAATCCCTTTCTTCCTGTTCCATCTAAGTAGCTGTCATGGTAAAGCTCAGGGATGTTGGTTGAGCAGGACATTAACTTATGCTGTAAATTATTTTCATCTAGAGTGAAACTTCAGTGGAAATAGATACTATGTAGCTAGGCCTTTAATACATGTCTTTTCTTTGTTGTTTTTAAATGGTATTTCCATTAGTTTTCTAAGTCCTGGGGTTTTTCTCCCTGCAACAACTACTGCTGTATGGGAGATGTTCCAATTCCTTGAGCTGTTTCTGCTCAAGGAGTAATATTTATGGGAGACTTATAATTAGCACACCTGCTCACCTAGAAAATCTGGTATCTCTGGAGTGCTGAAACCACCAGTGTGTTAGCTCTGTTACTTAACATGCTGTTGGGACTCTGCATAAACTAACATCTTGTATCTCACTGCAGAGCAGTTTGCTGTGCTCAAGATCCTAAATGCATCTCTGTGCAGTACAGGGTGTGCTTCTGGGTTGCTATATTACAGTATTCAGGGGCTGACATCAAAGAGTTTCCTGCATTAGAGCAATGTTAAGTATTTATGGTGAAATAATCAATTACTGAAGTAAGGATTTGGCTGTTGAGGCCTAGAAGGCTTAAGTGATATTGAGTGAAGTACTATCTTTAGTGGCCATTAGAGCATGCTGGGTCCTCTTTCATGCTGTATCTGAGCACAGGAATATTCCTGTGTGTAAGATCAGCCTAATTAAAATGTGGGATGCAACTGTGCATCATCTGTATGATACACAGTGCTGCTTTATAACGTAATTAAGGAAGTGAAACTTCACAACAAATACATAAACAAAAGAAATACTATCTCACAACTGTAAATGAGTCTGACTTTACACTTGATGTAAGCAAGCAGTGGTTTGTTCTTTTTTGGTTGTTTTTCTTTTTAATATATATTTCTGTTATGTTAGGAATCAATACGTTTCCCTGCAACTTTGAATTGTAGGAATGAAATCTACCGAGTTGCATTATCTCTTGCATCAATCTACACAGTTTCAGTTGCAGAAAACTATCAAAATGAAATTCAAGTCACCTTCAGTAATATTTGAAATGGGAATTTGGTTATTGCAGTTCTTCAATACTTCCTCTCTTGAGTAATGTGAGTTATAGTAAAAATGTAAAATATTTGCACTTATCACATCCTTTTTTCTTTAGCAGTACTGAGAAATAGCTCATTATAATGGTGGTTAGTATTTCTTTAATTAAAAAAAAGGAAATAGAATTACTCAAATTTTGTGAAAATTTAACATGCTGTTAAGTTCTAAGGGAAGCAAGATGGTGATGAAGCAAGGTGGTAAGAGCTCTTGATGTGTTGTAAGGTTCTAGACAGCAGTGACAATGTGGCTGAGGAGAAGGCAGGCTCCACTGTCACATGTGAAGCTTATACAAAACCAGAATGTGGATGAGTGTATGAAAACCAGTTCTAAGCAGAACTACAGACATGGTGGGCTTCTACAAAATACTGCTTTCCTGATTATTTTTTTTACAATACTGTCACTTGGACTTTCATCTATCCTTATTTCATTAAAAGAATAGAATGAATATGCAGTTTCTAGTTGTGAATGATCCTTTCTTCACCATTTACTATCTCCCTGTCAGATAATTAAAATTAGCATGTGTGCTGTCTAAACTTGTGATAGACATACAGGCTTGCTGGTAAGTACAGTTTGGAGATGAACCTATTCTTGCATGCAGTGTTCATCAGTTTCCTTTCTGAAAGACAAGTGAGAGGAAATCATCTTGACTCTAGCAATTTTATGACAGAAAAGTTAGTTTAAGTGTGAATGAGACTACTAGCTAGTTCTGGTAATTGGTGAAGTTGTAAATCAGCACTTGGGCTGGAACTGCTTGGAGTCTTGGCCTCTTCCTCAACTATATTTTAGAAAATGTTGAATAAATGAGGCAAGGACTAAGTGAATCATCTTTCTGTTGAATATTTTGTAGAGCACTAATTATCCCACTTCTTCTGAAGCACAAATCCAATATCTTGCAGGGCCTTAGGCTTTCCAGTTTGTGTTGCACAGCTTTATTTAATGCAGTTTTTAAAGATGACCCCAAGAGTGTAATATTTGTTCAGGTTCTGTCAACTTTGTAGATTGGGAACTTCATTTCCTGTTACCCCTGATGCCCTTCTCAGTCAAGAGTCATCATTTCTGTTTCAGACTGCTGCAAGCTGCTGAAGCCTTTTTCGTCCATTGACCATTGAGCTGAAATCAGGGATGACTTGCCTTACATTCTCCATGATGCTTTTGTCACCAAATTTGGTCCTGGGGGGAACCATGGGAAGAGGACTTTGAATAAATGTGAAACTTTAATTTCTAGTTTTGCTTAAACTATAGACATTGTGTAAAAGGAAATGAAGATGATAACGTTGTTAAAAGCAATGGTAGTGGTAGGAAATAGCATGGTCTAGGATTTGAGAGAGAGAAATGCTGGGATGTGATCTAGCAAAGCAGGCCATATGACACACATTGAGAGACCAGCATCATTTGCAGTTGCAGCCCTAATTCTCTCTGTTTTCAGTTTGGAAATGTTGAGATAAAAGACTTCTTGTTCTTCAGGGAGAAATTGTTATTCTTGCATGTGATAAAGAAAGCATTTGTTATATGACAATTATTTGAGATTTGGTGAAAAACAGGCTTTAACCAAAATGCATGTGAATCTCTGTTCTGAGACTGTAATAGTGTCGTGGTCGTGTTGCACTTTATAATGTAAGGAGCAGCTTTTAAAAATATTATCATGGATGGAAATGCTTTTTGCGCTCTCTGCAGTCAGTATAGATGTCTTGTCTGTGTTGTGCTCTTCATGCAGAGTATTCAAAAACTTAAACTGTAGTTCTCAACACTTTATGACGTGATAAGTTAATGTGTTTTTTCAACTTACTTTGCTTGAGATGCTCAGATGAGTAAGAGGCCATAAGCATCTGTGTTAATGGCACAACAGATCCAGTGTTAAACTTCATTGAGTCTCTTCCCAGTTGTTGTTTTAGCTGGAATCTTGTGTGTCAACTGGCATCCCAGAGAAGGATGAGTATTCAGCTAAACCAATAAGCTGCAGCTTTCTCTTGCGGAAAAAAATGTCCTGCTGCCTCCTGCCAGTTAGCAGTAGGTTTCTGACTGCATCTTAAATGGTATATCCTCTTTTCTTTTTAGATTCTTTAACAAAGTGAGGGTTTATAGGTGTCTTTAAGCTTGTCTTGCCCCTGTTCTGTGTAAGCTTGTTTGCTTTTTGCCTTAAAGACAGTTCCCATTATTGCTGTGAAACTTCCCTGAAGAATTGGGGGCACACATCAAAAGCAGAAGCAGTGGAAGTAATGTAGGTGTTTTAAGGCTTCAATGTTCAGTGAACTGCATGTTTATATTTCTTACTCTGATGTTTTTATTTTCAAAGGTAAAGCATTTAATATGTGTACATGAAAGATTTAAGGATGCTGATTTACAAAGGATATACTGTAGATATATTTCCCATTTTACTCAAATGAAGTTAAATTATCTAATGAACACTTAACTATTAATTGCTTTATAGTTAGTTGTACTATATTGTTTGGTGGATTTTTTTTCAGTTTTTTTTTTGCTCTCCTCAAACCTACAACATTTGTGTTATTAGCACCCTGTTCAAACAAGCGTCACCCTGCTCTGTTGTGGCCCTCCAAGGGCTGCAGGTGGATCTGTGCTCTGCCGTGGACCTCCATGGGCTGCAGAGGGACAGCTTTGCCTTGCTGGCCTTCACCAGGGGCTGCAGGGGAGTCTCTGCTCCAGCTCCTGGAGCACCTTCTGCCCCTCGTTCTGCTCTGACCTTGGTGCCTGCAGGGTTGTTTCTGTCACATGTTCTTTCTCCTCTCTCCTGCTGCTTGGTTGTGGTGTTGTGGTGAGCGTTTTCCCCTTCTTAAATATGTTCTCCCAGAGGTGCTGCCACTGTCACTGATGTGTTGGTGTTGGCCAGCAGTGGGTCTGTCTTAGAGCTGGCTGAGATTGGCTCTGTCAGACACAGGAAGCTTCCAGCAGCTTCTCACAGGAGCCAGTTCTGTAGTGGCCCCCCTCACCCCGCTACCAAAACCTGGCCATCAGATTCCTCTGATCTCAATTAGGATTCTAATTCAGCTTTCTGAAGGATTAAAAAAATAAAAGGTGCCTAGAAATGCAAAATCTATTTAGGGAGAAGGATCCTAAAAATACCTACCCTGTTACCAGAACAAGAATTTTAAAACTCTGACCCCATGTCTTGGCAGGCCTTAAACTAAGAAAATCACTGTAAGAGTCAAGAGAAATAGTTTAAGAGTGTTTGGGGCATTTAGTTTCTTTCCTGAGCATTTCCTGTGTATGGCTACAAGCCACTTCCTCTCAATGCACAGTGTAACATGTCTGGCTTCTTGCAAGTACCACAATGGGTGTGTTTTTAAGGTACACTTCTAAAAACTGTTTATGACTAGCATTGGGTTTTGTGCTGGTTTTGGGGGGAGGGAAGGGAAATATGGCAATGACGTGTGAACAGGAAGTCGATGTGTGACTTGCCTGTCTGGTGCAGGGGTACATGTTAATGCAATGTGTGTTATGTAGACCTGGCTAACTCATCTGGGAAATGGTAGTGTTGAGACCCCTGCTTCAATAAATTAGTGTGCCACTTGAACTTTTCCATTTCTTCTGTGTTGTTTCCAGTGGATTCTTGCAATACTTACAACACTAACGTGAAACAGGTGTGTTTACTATTTCGTACATTACATTTATGTTTATTAGACTTGCATTAGGGATGTGGTCTGATGTGTTAGGAAGTTTTTGGTTTCAAGCTTCTGATTTTGTGTTGGGTTTTGGCTTATCAGATACGGTTCAAGCTTACAGGAATCAGAGTGGACCACTACGTACACAAATTTACTTTCATGTCTTCACCTTATAGTAATAAAAAAGGATTAAGATTGTTAATCATGCCATGAATTTTGCAATAACTGATGAGCTGGACTTGCTTTTTTTTGCTTTTTTCCTTTTTTTTTTTTTTTTTTTGCACACTGCCAACATCAGGGGCTGTTGGGAAGCAATCCAGTGAGAATTTTGTTATTTTGCAGCTGAAATAAGGTGTAAAATTGATTGCTCTCTCTTCAGATGGTGAAGAATAAACAAACCCAAAGTAAGTTCTGATAAACTAATTCCTTTTCCCTCCTTCTTCCCATAAAGGCATATAACGCCAGAGAAGTTCTATGTGGAAGCCTGTGATGATGGAGCAGATGATGTGCTTGCTATTGACAGAGTCTCCACAGAAGTCACTCTTACAGGTGACTCTCCTCGCCAGTATTTCTCAATACAGTCTTCTCTGTCCTTTTTGTCTGTTTTGCTCTAGGAGTCCAAGAAGGTCTTCAGGACATTACTGAGATAATACTGACATAACTGTTTTTACTTTGTTACTGTTTAAAACAGTGCTTTGTATTCTGTTCTGCAGAACTTTGTTGCAAATGCCTTTTGGCTGTGTGTTTGGTGCTGTGGGTTCCCAGGGTGATAGTGCTTGTGTGTTCTTTGGTAAGCTTGTCCATCACAACAGGGGAAGCTGACTCATCCAGGCTAGTTGGGGTTGGTGCTAGAAGCTCAAGATCAAACAGGGAAAAGATTGAACAATGGTGTTCTTCAGCTTTGCAAATTGTCCCAGTGCTGTCTTTCATATAAAACTGAAACCTGACTTTTCATAAAGAGCAACAGTAATAGCAGAAATAGCAACAGTAATAGCAACAGTAAAAAAATTCTTACTAGAAATTTTCATTCTGTACTGCAAATCCAGATTCAAATGTCAATGGGAAGAGTCTTAAGCCTGTTGATGTCTTGAAAATTTTAGTTACATTTTTAAAAGAGTATGAAACAAAGAACTTTGGTTAAATATTAGTAAAATGAAGGCACTGGGGGACTTCCCTTTTGATACTTCAGGAGTTTGGTAGCACAGTATTACTGATTTCCAAACAGAAAGAAATGCTACAGTAATAGTAATATAAAAGTGTGCCCATCCCACTAAAACTTTTGGTATCATAGTGAATTATTTCTATTTCTCCTTCAAAACTGGCCTTTCAAAACTGTCAAGATAGTTATCCCAAGTCTTTTGTCAGTCTACATCTCTCTTACTGCTGCTCTTTTATCAGATGAACCTGCAAGGTGTTTAAAGCAAAAGACGACTCCAGGGTTACCTTTCTCAGTTTTCTGAGTTCTGGAAAAATTCTTCATTCTGAGGGATGGTTTGAGTTTCCTTCGATTTCTCTAAAATCCCTTCTGTTGTTTTAGAAATGTAGATAGATGAAACTTACACATGGTAAGATTTTTAATTGATATTTGGATACTTTTTTGATCTCTTGGTGTATTGTTTGGAATACTGTGTCCCTTGCCACATGTATGCTGCTGTTGGTAGGTTTGCAGAGACAGCTTAGGTCTTCTGAGACAGAAATTGACGAAGGCTCAGAAGATGCAATTAGACCTGGGAGGCACAAGCACTTGTGGTTTGGTTATCTTTTATGTCTTGATGGCTTCAAAACAAAGCTTCTGGAAGCTGGCAGGACAATACATTATTGAGGAGTCTGCTTGCTATGCTATCATGAAAATAAGCTTGAATTTATTCAAATTAAATGACTACTTTGATTAAACATGAGAAATTGGTTAGAAGGTGGGTTAGAATCCCAGATCCTCCTCCCAAAGCTCCATCAGGCTTTGAAATTCTGCTGCTTTGTTTCTTATACTTAAATATACTTATATTTATATACTTATACTGTAGCAAAACTTGATTTGACAAAGAAGGCTGGAGAAAGCTAGTTCTGATTGTGTTCCAGTACAGTCATGAAAGAAGCAGTCTGAAATTCTGATATTATTTTCTTCTGCTTTTCAGTTAAAAAAGATGTTCCCCCTTCAGCTGTTACAAGGCCTATATTTGGTATTTTGGGAACAATCCGATTGGTGGCAGGTAAGGAGAACAGAGATCTGCTCTTTAAAAATATTAAACAAAATAGATTGCTGAAGAAGCTTTAAAGGCAAAAATAGTATTTGCAAGTGTCTGAGGATGCACCTTCATCAGTATGATAGGCTTTCCTTGTGGCTTCTAGAGGATGGAGGGGTCCAAATCTACTTTATCATGAATGTGTGTGTAACTCTTAAACTAGGAGGTACTCTAAAGGTAGGGTTAACTGGTAGTTGAGTTATAAGGAATGCATTTCAAATGAGTGCAAAGAAGCTCATCTACTTATTCTTTGTAACTATTTTAATCTGAGCTGCAGGATTTGATGCAACAGTCAAGTGTTGTGTTGTGAAGCTTGATCAATACTCATGGTACACAAATAGCTGAGAGTGACTGGAGGATAGACAAGTAGGTGCAGCTGTTCAAGTAATGATTGTGTTGCAGCTGCCCTACAAATACAAAGAAAATCCAGCATGAAAAGGACAAGGGCAGACTAGAATAATTCTAAGTTTAGAGAGTTTTAGGATAATGTAAGAATAAGTTGTCCGGTTTTTCTAAGTGTCTCAGTGGTCAGGTCTAAGCAGCCAGTGTCATGAATACACCTGCTGCATAAAGTGTAAGCTTTTGGGAAAGTAAGCATTGCTGCTCCAATAATGCTTTTTGTAGAATTTGGTAGAGTTTGAGACTGAAATACTCTGAAAAATTATGTAATAAGCAGCATACATACTGAATATAATCACTGTATGTAGAAAGGATTAAAGATCACTCGCTGCAGTACTCCCAACTGAGGCAAAGGGTCATTGTGTTGAATGGAGTGACTTCTACAGGATCTTAAAACCGCTGAACTTTCTGTGCCCGTATTCTAAAGAATTGTGGGTCTTGCAGACTAAGAGCAATGTAATGGATACATGTATCTTAGGGACTCAGCGAGTGCTGACTGTTTGAAAACTGAACTGCCCCAAAGGGGAATTGTCACCACTTATGGGCTTGGTAATGACTACTTTTCATCTGCCTGAATATTAAATAAAATATAGAATATGTTAAGTCTCTTAAAAGCTTGGGTTTTTTCATACTGTCCCCCAGAGCTTTGCACTGAGTGTTAGCATACGTCTGTCAAAGTATAGATGTTATTAGTTAAATTAAATGCTCAGCTAAGTGTTATTAGGCAGTTCACTGCTAAACTGTGAACTGTAAAACTGGCCCTGTGTCTAGCAATGCAGCATCTTTAACAAATATAAATACTCTTTGCCTATTGCAGTATTAAGAGTAAATTTTTTCTTCAAAAACAAGATGATACTAAAATATGCTGTGCTTAGAAATATGGTTGTGTTGTGTTCACCAGCAAGTGTAAATTAATTGCTCTGAGTGAACTGTCCATGATTTATGGGTGGGTTTTTGGCTTTATTACTCATGCAACTGGGGAAACAGTACACTTCCTGTCTTAAATAGGTAAAAGAACCCCAAATCTTTGTACTGTTTTGGATCTGTTAGGAGGAATATATTTTCATGATAAGTTGAATAGTCTTTTTGGCTTGTGAAGCGTACTTCCTTTCATGTATTTTGGACTTACTCTGTGCTTTTCAAACCACATTCAAGAGCATTGGCCTCTTTCTCAGTTGGCAAACCTGAAGATTTTCATTCAGACTATCACTGATCAGAAGTAAGAGTAGGTGACACTTTATGTTGTCCACTTTTTTTAAAGTTCCTTAAACTTTAGTGAGCAGCTCAAGATCTCTGAGCATAGAGAAGTGGGTAGCTTAGAAAGTGCATTTTGCTTTTGCTCTATCCCTGTGTGTTTTGCTACACTTAAGAACACAAAGTCCTGTTGGTTTCAGTTTTCTGATATGAGTATAGGCTGCTTTTCTTAATATGTGCAGTTTTTGGTTTTTTTAACTTTGTTCTTTCTGATTTTACAGGCACATATCTTATTGTAATAACAAAAAAGAAAAAAGTAGGTGAGATTTTTGGTCATGCAATCTGGAAAGGAACAGACTTTGACATCCTCTCCTACAAAAAGGCTATGCTGCACTTAACTGATATTCAGGTAGGTACACTGATTAGGGGAGTGTGGAGGAATGTTTAATGCTCATTGCCACAGGACCTAATTTGAGGGAGCTAGGAATTCTTTTTTTTTTCAGACGGTCTTTGAACAATACTTCTTTTCTGATTTGTTCACGTTACTAGAATGACTGTAATATTTGTGTATAGATGTATATAAAATCAAGGTGATAAAAAGTATATAAAATTCAAGGTGATAAACTCACATGGTGTAACTTAGAATATCATTGCAGTTCATGAATGTGCATATTTGCTTCTATTAAGATGCTACACCCTTTCTAATGCTTCTGTTAAGTCTTGCTGAGAGATTTACTCTTCTGACAGCCCCTACAATAAACTGCATAGCTGTCACCTTATCTGTCTTGCTTTCTTTTTGGAATTGTTCAATTACATAGTTACTCAGCAGGGAAAACATTGACTTCTACTTTTTTGAGGGAGGGATAGGTGGAAGATTTTTTCAAAACAGATGTGTAGTGGATTGATAAAGAGCAAATCAAGGTATCTAACCAATGGAGCTGGAAGGGAATTTGGTGCTTTTTCAGGAAATGAATGAGGATGAACCAGAACATAGATTATAACTCTTCTTTTGTCTTACCATCTTGTTTTTTGGAGTTTTTTTGACGTTTGAATAGTTTTCAGGGAAACTAACAGCTTCCCTTTTGCTTAGAAGTTGTTAGAATTCGTTTAATATCAGTAGCTATTTGCCTCACAGGAATACTTTTCTCTGCTCTCCACTGTTGTTGCAGAATTTGGTTGCAGTGTGCTAGCTGTAAATTACCAGTGAACTGGTATCAGAATTGCACTCTCATGCTTTCCTTCTTGTGTGGTAATCTCTGGATGATGTCATGTATTGCTAGAACACTAGCAAAATTCATCTCATCACTTCAAAAAGTAGTGGTAGCTTACAAGAGTAAAATATTTTGATAGCAATATATGACAGCTCTTCTGCTCTTTCCTCATCTCAACAGTTGCAGGACAATAAAGTATTTTTATCAATGCTTAACCATGTCTTGAGCGTGGATGGGTTTTACTTCTCAACAACCTATGACCTAACACACACCCTGCAGCGGCTGGCCAACACAAGTCCAGAGTTCCAGGAGATGAGCCTTCTAGAGAGGGTAAGCATTTGAGTTTGCTTCATGTCTGCGTCTTGCAAATTGCCAGTCAGTTTGATGCAGGTGATGTTTAAATGATGCTGGTGTTTTATCCAAGCTGTTAGGGGTTGTGTCTGAACACACTGGTCCGCACAAGATCTGTTCTGATCTCATGTCACACTTCCAGATCAGCAGTTGGAAGTACTTCCTAAAGTGTGCTTTAAACAGATTTTGAAAAATACAAAAGAAATTAAATTTTGCCTCTCATATTGAACACTTTTAATTACAAGAAGAAGGAGCTAAGCATTTTGGGCAATTGAGAGAAAGCAAGTAATTCCTTTGAGTGTGAGGAAGGAATCCAAAGTGGAATAAGTTGTACTTGTGTTCATATTCTTTTCCAGGATAACTTGGAATAGAGCTGCAGGTTTTATGGCTGTCAGTCTTGGGATGTTGTACTCTTTCTAAAGTATTCCAATTCTTTGTGTGAAGCATGAATTTAGAATGCTGCTTTTGTCTTAAAGACAGCAGCCAAATGCAATTTGAGCTTGAAATTCTCTTGTGTCTGTATTGATGGGTTTTTGGTTTTGGTTTGGTTTTTTAATATTGGAAAAACTGTTTACATTTGGGGATTGTTTTGCATCATCAAATGCTGCTCGGGCAGTGCTCTTGCCAGGGAGAGCAATGACACAAAAGCCTTAAAATTGTGTCACTTCAGAAGGTTGTTTGAAAGGCAAAGTACAGTAAAAAATGTCAGTTGCAAGTAAATTCAGATATCATATGGTTAATTGCAGTGTAATTTCCTATGCCCATGGCTGCAGTATAATGGCTTATCAAAAGGACGATGGCAGTTTTGAACGTCTCCAGTTTTCTGCAAGAGAAGTCTGTCTGTGTTTGGAGTGTGGGTGTTTTTGTGTGATATTTGTGTTTGTTGGTTTTTATAACAGTACTGGTAGAAGGAAACAACTGCAGCGTGGGGGCACCAATGCATTACATTGTGCAGCTCAGTTGTCAGTGGTTTAGAAGTGTCGTGCAACACCCTTAAGAGTAGTTAAAAGAATAGCTCTGTCCAATCTTTATTTAGATTTCTAGTTGAGGATATGAAGGCTACTGATGAAAGAAGGGAACTTCATCTCCATTTGTACCCGTTCATGTAAACTTACGTGATGCTATGGATGCTATGATACTGCCTTTATGTTGAACTAAACAGAACTGACAGTCTCAAAAAGCATCTTGGCTTTTTTTTCTTGCTGCAGGCAGATCCACGGTTTGTATGGAATGGACACCTTCTGAGAGAATTTATTGCTCAACCAGAGGTAAACACTCAATAAGGATTCTGTTAATAGAGAACAAATATACTTTTGTTAGAATTATACAATATCTTTTTGTGATTCTGTCTCTTTCAGACAGCCAGAATCTAGTGTAACATGGCTAATCATCATCTAGTTTAGCACAGTGAGTCTTCTGCTTTCAAACTTCCAACTTTGTCAATGTCCTCAGCAGTACGTCTAGAAAGCTACTTTTTTGGAAGTGTCAGTATTTGAAGATACTGTGCTGAAGATATCTGCTCATATAAACCACTGCACAGTGTATGCTTTTCAAGCATTTTGAGGTTTAGCTACTTATTTCTCTTTGGGTATAGGCAAGGTCCAGTTCATCACTTTTTTTCCTAAGACTGTCTTACATCATTCTCTGAGTGCAGTTTAAATTCCATTTTGCTGATGAACAGATCATAAAGCTGGTAGTTGAGAGTAAGACTGACAATTTAGATTCTTCCAGTTTATTTCAAATGAAGACTAGCACAGTGTAACCTTTGAATTCACTTAGTCCAGCAAATACGAGTGCATGACCATGAGCCACAGCTGTGGCACCTTAATGGCCAGACTGTCTAAGCTCCTTCCTGCCAGAGGCCTCCTCTGTCTGTTAAACTCCTTGGATTGCCTGCACTACAGCAGCCTCCTCTCTCCACCAGTGCTTTGCATTTATCAAAGCAAGTGACGCACAGCTTCTATTTCTGCCTCGGTAACCTGTGGAGATGTGCTGTTATATTAGACAGCGCTGTTCCAAAAGGCTGGATTGTGCAGTGCTTCTGGAATGTGAAGATAGGAATTAGAGAAGGGCTGTTGTGCATATTCCAGGGGCATATTACTGGGTGTAAAGTTTGCATAGTGCTATGCAAATAAAGCTTGGGAAATGAGAGAGAAGCTGTGGTGGGAACAGTGAAGGAAACCCAAGTGTGGCTGGCTAGTGAAAACAGACCTAGGGGGCAAAACACAGAGGCTGAAAAGGGAGATAATTGATATTTTTAGGCCACACTTCCCCTCACATTGATTACAGATGACTTTATGCAGGAACAGTTTTAGGTAATGTTAAGTGTGGAATTTCTGACTTCTAATATTGAACTTTCAAGTTTTCTTGAAAGATTAAGTTATTTAGGAATGGCAATATAGGAAAAACCCTAGAGCAGGCATTTTGAGCATTAATCACATAAAAATACATCTTACTGAAGGCTTCTGTAACTACTGTCTCTGCACATGTCCTTCTGGAGGTAAAGCAAACACATCATGTTGGAGGTAAAGCAAACACACATGATTTTCAGCAAGGATTGCTTTATATCTGGTATGATTGTAGGAGTAAATGCTGTGTATAGGGAGGACAAAGCAGCTTGCTTTTTGTCCAGGCTGCTTAATGAGGATTAGACTCTTACTTTTTTCTTCCTGCTGATAAGGATTGTATATGTTGCTGTTTTCCCTGAACTTCCTTTCTCAGAAAGGAATGTTTCACCCTAAACAAAAAGTAAATGATATCAAGTATATGAAACTACCACAAAATCCTTAGGCAAAGCACAGTCACTTACCTTTTTTGGCTACTAGTGTTTAATATTTTTTACATGTATTTGTGTTTTTCAGATCCATAGGTTTGCTACACCAGTGATGCATGGATGTATCCTTTTGTGCTGTAAAACTGTGTACTGGATATGGGTAGTCCAGTAGCAAAATGGCTGCTGTGAGGCTGCTCTATTGTTATGCTGGCAATTATAACATAGAGCACATTGTCAGAAGTTATAGTTTGCTCATATATGGGTGTTACATATTGTTTGATAGTCCCCTTGTGTGTTAACTCCCTGGAATATTCTGCTTTGAGACCTTAATGTATTTGATTTTACAGTCATAGTTTGCATAGCTGTCTTTCAGTAGGAAGGTTAAGATTAATATGGCAAATGCTTTCCCATCAGCTTCAGTACTTTTTTATCTTGCTCTAAGGATGCATACAAAATAAGGGAGAACAGTTTTGACTTGGAGTGCTTATAGATGTTGATGACTAAAAGGATAGGTTCTGCTGAAGGCTCCTGGAATGCTTTTCCTGGGCAGCTGCTTTTCCTGCACCAACACTTTGGGAAACAGCCTTTTTAGCAAAGCAGTCATGAGCTTATTTTTGAGAGGGATGAATGCTGCAAGGAAGCTGAATGCTTCCTGAAGGCAGTGTGTGATAAACAATAAGTCCCAGATAGTTGCTCCTGGACTGACAGTATGAAAAAGACTGGCAAGACTGGACGGAGCAACTCATGCCATGTTCTGCTTTGTTCATCTATTGCAAAGGCCCCTCAGGTGTGTGCAGGGAATGGTTTCCAGGTGGAATTGGTTGATTTGATAGGACTGTCAGCAGCTGGCAGATCTCCAGTCCTTTCCTGTGACTTCATTTAATGGAAAATGTTGTGGGAGTAGGCAGAGAGACAAAGGAAAGATAGCAAAAGGGAACCATTGAAACACCCTAATCCTTATACTGCTGGTTCTGGGTAAATTGCAATTAACAACTGACAGACTGCAATCAACACCTTCCTCGAGCCTGTTTTTTCACTGTATAAAAAATTAACATAAGTGGTGTTTGTTTAAAACAGAATTGCAGCAAAACCTTAGAGGGCTCAGGAATTTGAAGAAACAGGATTTCTAACAGTAAAAATGCTAGGAAGACCCTGCAGCAGAATTGTTACAGTGCCACTAGTAGATATTTCAATAATATCAAAGGTTCTTCCCCCCCCATATAAACCCAGATACATTTTTTTCAACTACATGTGCTGGACGTCTAGTCTTGAAGTGATGAGAAATAATGGACTTGGATGGTTGAGATTTTGATCACCTGAAGCCTTAAACTACATTTAGTATTTCTCTTGCTGCTCCAAACCAAAGCCCTTTTAAAGAACAGTAAATTCTGCCTTGTCCTTATCTGTATATGTGGAAGTTGCTAATAGCAAGTTGTCATTTTAAGTGAGCACAGATTGCCAACAGAAAATAGGCTGACAATGGCGAAGCAGCTCAGGTTAGAAGTAACCTTTCTTGCAGAATACTCTTGGCTGTACAAATGTTGAATTAAAGGAGGACCTGGCAGTAATTTGCCAGGGAAACACAGGAATTGGG
The DNA here is from genome assembly GCF_963513975.1 of Fringilla coelebs. Lineage (NCBI taxonomy): Eukaryota > Metazoa > Chordata > Aves > Passeriformes > Fringillidae > Fringilla > Fringilla coelebs. The sequence goes on along the minus strand of NC_140028.1, from coordinate 107,566,402 downwards.
TATTTTTCAGCCTTAATTTATGAATTGAGAGAACATTCTGGATGGGGACAATTTGTATTACGTTTTTGGGGGTTGTTTACAAACAGTATTGGCATAAATACAAACAGAAATCAGGATGACTCATGTATGAAATCAGTGTGTTCTTTAACAGAGCTGAGGTGCTCATGTGTGACACAGCTGCTTTATGTGCCATTTGAATCATAGATACAGAGCCTAAATTTCACTTGAGATGAAGTAGCTAGATTCCTCAAAGAGAAAACTGCAGTAGGCTAATTTAAAAATTGACCACTTTGATCTTTTGCTTGCTTTAAAGGGATAGGTTTCAGTTTTTAGGGGCAAAGCATGCAAGCTGGTGAATGGAGAAATTTTTCATGAGTGCTGGTCTCTATTAGACTTGATAGCTTACTGCAGTCCCAAATACTGCAAGTATAAGTAGCACAAAACAAGACTAAAGCTGAAATCAGTTGCTATTGCCCGTTTGTTGGTTAGTTCCAGTGCATTTGGCACTTTGGGTATGTAGCCCAGGCTACAGGAAACCATTCTTGTGTGAGAAGTTCACACTGGAGTCTTGATGTGTGTCCATTCTCTTTTTCTTCACATGGATTTGAAAGCCAGTCTATTTTACTGCTAGTTCTGGCATTTGTAGATGTGATGTATGTTGCACTTATGGGTGCAAAATGTATACCCCAAGATATTTACTCTTCTAAAAGCCTAGAAAAAATTTTGAAGAGGTATTTTTGAAGTAGTTTAACTTTTAAAAGCAATAGGAGCAAGAAACTGTTAAGGTAGTCTAATGAAATTATGGATGAGATGGATTCCTATTTTTTAATTAGGACCATAAGGTCCAGAATAGATTTCTTTAGAATTGCATTTTCTCAAAATTACTGCAGTTTTAATAATTGTTCATCAGTGACATCACTATAGAGAGAGTGGTGTTTTGCAATGTGCATATTGATCCTAATATTGCTACTGTCTGTCCAGTTAAGTGTTCAACTGTTGCTGGAGTGACAAATGTTTACAGATTTATTTGAACGTAGTCTCTTGGTTCCTTGAAATTTCCTACCTGTTGATGTGTAAAAATATCCTAATGAAACGTTGGGCTTTTTCCTGAGCGTTGTTCATCAGTTATCACTATGCACTCTTGTTCTATTAATGGCAAGTGTTTTGACTGGCTGCTTATTTCCAGGAGAAGCTGTTTCAGGGCTGGCGTACGCTACTATGTAAGAGGTAAAAGAAAAAACTGATTTATTCAAAAAATAATATGTGTTCCATCTGCACATGTGAGTTAACTTTAAAACTAAATGAAAAAACATTGCTTAGTTTGTCTTGGGCTTCTTCCTCCAAAGAAAATATTAGGAACTGAAGCATTTTTTGGTATTTATTAAAACTGACTCTTCTTCATGTCTTTAAGACATAACTGCAAAAGTTTTGTAGGGATTTTTAGCAGATGGCTATTTTCATTGGTACTAAATGCAAGTGTGTAATAGCCCTTTTGGTCTAGCAGTAAATCCAGCTAAGAGTATCACTGGTGCTGGCAGGGGAGCCCCGAGCGGTGTTCTCTAATTGTTTCAAGTTAAAAAGTAAACAGGGAAATGAATTTAAATTACCTTTTCTCTTCTTAGTTTTCTTCAAAAACATACATGCTTTTGAAGAAATTTGTCCATTTCTGCAGTCCATTGTTACAGAATTGTGACTATTTTGGTGTCAGAGCACAGGTATTTTTTTCATATTAAATGATAATCTGTAGTGCCAGAAATACCAAAATGTGTTAACTTGAAGCACAGTTCTGCTTAAATTTGGTGCTGATCATACTAAACTTTTACCAAGGTTGTGTTTAATTTTATGTTGTCAGGCAGCTCTGTGCTTTCTGTGAGGGCTTAAAGAGAGGGGAAGGAAGCCTTTTGCTGATGTGCTGTCACTGTTTTGCAGGCAGGCTGAGCCAGCTAACGTGGTCTTTTTCCTCCACAGGCATTGATTCAGAAGGGCACGCTGCTAACTTTGTTGAGACAGAACAAATTGTGCATTACAAGGGGAGCAAAGCATCGTTTGTTCAGGTAAAGTTGCTGTAAGAAACATACATACATAGTTAGCTCTGTCTTGTTTGCATATCTTATATGCAGTCTATATTTAAAAACATAAAATAAACAGACTGAATTAGTTTAACAAAATAAACCTGTCTGCTTTATTTCTAAATGTCCAGTGGGTTTTGTAAATTCTGCTGTTTAAAACCATTACCATTCTTTTGCAGACCCGTGGATCTATTCCTTTTTTCTGGTCTCAAAGACCAAACCTCAAATATAAACCAAAGCCACAGATCAGCAAGTCAGTAAACCATGTATGTGAGTGTTTGTGTCTTGGGGTTTTAACATGTTACTGGGTTCATGTTTGTGTGATAGGGTTGCAAACTGTAATCAGAAGAATAAAAATCAGCAATACTGGATTGAGCATTATTTTTTTAAAGTAATAGCAAGAAACCTTTTACTTCTTATAATGAATTAAAAGGCTGAAAAAAATGCAGGCATCAGTGGGAGTAGTTTCTCTTTGGATCCAGTTTGCAGCAGTTTTAGTATCTGTACAATACTTTTTATCTGTAGTGTATTTAATGAGGAGAACTGAATGGACTGGGAGGAGGACAGTGGAAATGTTTTGGCACAATAGAGAACATCAAACAGTTATAAGAATCATCCACAATATTATAGTGGTGGTTCCTTGTAAAGCACAGATTTTAATAGTAGTGTACATCTGTCAACCCATTTCCTTTCTCTTCTAGATGGATGGCTTCCAAAGACATTTTGACTCACAAATAATTAGCTATGGAAAGCAAATGATTGTCAACTTGGTATGCTTTCACTTGTTCTTCCTGAAAAAGTTGTTCTTTTTAGCAGACTTCTGAGTAATTGTCTCTGTTTTCCCTTTTCCCAGGTTAACCAAAAAGGCTCAGAGAAGCCTCTTGAGCAAACCTTTTCAAAAATGGTGACCAGCATGGCAAATGGAATGGTCAGGTACATGTGACATGAAGTGATACATTTTGTGTAACAAGTTAAGCATTCCCTCTTGAGACTCAGCGTGGTCAGCTCTTCAGGGGCCTTTATCAAACAAATTATTTGTTTGCATTTTATGGTTATGAAGTAACTTGCTAAGAGAGGACACAGGCAGAATAAGGAATGAAATTAAGAGGAAATGGTAATGCCAGAATTGGAGTCATAGTATGCAATGGAGGTCTTCTGCATTTTAGGAAAAATAAGATCATGCGCTGTAGAACTAGCTTCTGGCAAAAGGGCTTGGTTACGTTGCTAGTTTAGTGAGGGAGTGCTGAATGTTAGCAAAACAGAATGGAACAGTAAGGGGAACAAGCAATTTAAATGCCTGGACCTCAGTGTAACAGTGGCCAAGAGTGGAGAATCCAGTTGGATTATGAGAAATTCCATCTCTTTGAAGGAATAGAGAGTGCAGTACACAATTTTACAACCTGTCTGTGCTTGCTTTTGTTCATTTCTGGAGGGAGAGCTTGTATCCAACTCACACAGATAATTGCCCTTCTGCCTTATCGTTGAAATTACTGTGCCATGGTTTTTTTATTCTGTGCATATATGCTATAAAGTCATCTGGTGGAAAACAAGATGTGAAATTAATGTGAAGGTGCATTTTGGTGATGTACTGTATACGTTCAAAAGTGGTGGTTGGCAGCCCTATTTTACTACTTGCTATCAAAATCCACTTTCTTGGTTAATTGTTTTTGATGGTGTTGACCTGCCAGAGTCAAACTTGAGACTTCAGTTACTTATTTCAGTGTGTATAGACCATCTTTCTTCATGCATAGTCCTGAAATCTCATCAAATAATTTTTGGGTTGTGAATGCTTGAGGGGAGGAGTGTAATTCACAGCAAACGTATACACAGAAATGTTTAATTAATCAAGTACCACTCATTTAGAGTACTTCTTGCCAGAAATCAGCTGTTAAAATTTTGTTCCAAGTCAGTAGCTGCTTAATTTTCTTATGACAGTTAGGTTAGCTGCTTAAACAGAACCTGTCTCAGGTTCCTAGAGTTATTGAGGGAATTATGTCAGAAAAAAATGTTGTATTTCAACACCTGTGTCTAGTTCAAAGTGAACAGAAAAGAAAATAATCCTGTTGGGGGAAAAAAAAGACATTAAGATTTGTGTCCCTTCTGTACTTTCTGGAGGAAAAATATTAGCCGAAACATTGAATGGAACATACACAGAACACAAGGTGTGCTTCCCCAGACTAATGGCATTTTGTAGAGAATTTTAAATGGTGTCACCATTCACACTAAGGGTGCAGCGTCAGGAAGATTACAGAGCACTGACAAAATCTGCAGTTGTGCTGAAAGTCATCTCTAAAGAAAAACAAATCCTCTGTCACTACCTGTTTTATAAATCAGCCTTTTGCTGTAGGGTTTTCTGTAACCTTCACTGCAGTACACATGTAATCTGAAAAACTGCTTCCCTCTCTGAACAGATACGTGGCGTTTGACTTCCATAAAGAGTGCAGTCGGATGAGGTGGGATCGGCTTCAGATTTTGATGGATCAACTGGCAGACCAGCAAGATGAGTTCAGGTAAGGCTCTGCAGTTCTTTCACCTCTGTGCTGTTAAAATGAGAGCATTTCCTCATAGTTTCTATTGTCTTGCATTAAGGCACAGTAATACAGACCTCCTGTGGTCTTCTATGAAGAAGATGCATTAGTGTGCCCATATCTCTGGTGTCTTGCTGACACCATGTGCAAGGTTAGAGACCTGGTTGGGGGGTAGGATGTAGAGCCCACCTTACCTCTCCATAAAGTGGGTCTGAGAATTGCAGCAACCCTGAGTTGTGATAAGAGCTGCCTTTGTAAGGTTGGGAGCAAGGTTAGACAAAGAAATGAATGTGCATACAAACGGAGCTATTTAAAAGCAAGTCTCTTTGGATTATATTTGTTTTCATCCATAGTAATTCCAGGTTGCATTGGCAGCAAACTGTTCTGCCTCGTAGTGTAAAACACAGGGTGTCCCTTCCACAGGCATTTGTTAAAGCGTTTTCTCTAACACAAAAAATTGTGGCTCCAAACCTTGCATTGGCATTGGTTGTTAGCCCTTGCTAATATAACTAACCCACAGGGAATCGAATTCTCATTTTCTATAGTCACATCAAAATATACAAAATGTCCAAATCAATTCAAATCTTTAGTCCCACAAGTGGGTTTTTGGTCATAGCTACTTGTAGATTGCTAGGGAAATAGCTTACTTTGTTCTGCTTTTCTGATTGCTTCCTTCCTGTTCCTGAAGCCTTGTGACTAAAGCACAAAGGAGATCAGCTAAAATATTACAAAACTAGCAGTGGTATAGTCTGTCCTGACAAAATAAAATGAGGTAAGGTGTGGACTAGAACAAGAGTCTTGTTAATAAAGTCTCTTGCCTGGAGTGATGGCTATGGGAATCATATAAATTAATCAGCTTATAGATAATATTCTCTGTCTACCACAAAAAAAAGGCCTTAACTCGTAAAGACCTAATGAATAAATTGACTTTGAGCACCTCAAACAAGAAGAAATAAGATTGTTGTTTTTTCCTATATAGCAAGGATCCTTTATTCTTAGAATGAATACTGAATCCTTTAACTTGTTTACTGTCAGCTGCCACTGGAGGCATAGAAAATAACCAGATTTCCTTGAAATGAAAATTTTAAAAAATGCCATCTCTAAAACAAGATATAAAATCAAAGACTCATTCTCAAGATAAGGCTGGCTCTAACTTAACTTGTTTTATTTCATTTGTAACGACTGTTGCTTAAATAGGAACAGAAAAGTCTGAGTTCTAATCTTCACAGAAAATAGTTTTGCAACCCCTAGGGAAGTAAACAACTCTTATTTTCTGCAGGCTAAATCGAGTTATGGAAGATCTGTCAGAAAGGAGAGCTGGGTTTGTGGGGGTGTTCTTTGTTAGTTTTTAAAATTTTTAGAGCAGCTATAGGAGATGCAGCATTTAAGAACAGACATTTCTAGTTAATTAGGATAATAAGAAACTATCTTATCCAAATATCAGTTGTAGCCAAACCCTTGGGGGAAAAGGAAGATTTCACAGGTATTATTATTGTTGTAGTCTTCAACGGCATAAAACATGGTTTAACAAAACCAGCTCAAGAATGATGAAAATTACACTTAAAAAGAAAAAACAAGGTTAATCAAATTCATGTGTTTCTAAGGCTCCTGATAAAAACGCTGAGGCTCTTGATAAAAATGCTCTACAGTAACAGTGGATTATATGCTAGTCCAGAGTTCATAATTACATATTGGAGTAACTTAATCTATGAATTATAATCTGTAAACCTGTAGGAAACTGGAAGTTTCGTGCTGTGGCAGGACATGCATAGTTCTGTCCCATTCACACATCCAACTGATAAGTAGATTCAAATATTTGTTTTGTTGGAATGCATGTCTGCAGTTCAGTATTTAAAATGAGCTCTTTGTTATCAACTACTGGAAACACCTGGTTTAGTGGATTTAAAAGATTGAGGTAAAAATTAGCATGTGCAAGGGGGAATATCTGGTCCCCCCCATGTTCACATAATGGAGAGAATGGATGTGGCAATAGCAGATTTTTCCATATTTTGCAAGCACGCTTAAAAAAATCCGAGTACCTTCCTGGAAGAAATGTGCCTGACAACTTAGATGACTTTTTATGCATTGGCAACTGGGTTGAACTGGTGACTACTTATAAACAGATCTGGTCACTTCTACTGCTAGGCTCTGCTAATGATTTTCCTATCTGTGGAGCTGGGACACTAAAACAACTGGAAAAAAACCCCCACAAGTCCCTGATTTTGCACCAGAAGTTGCTCTTCCCAGTAGCATATAATTCAATATTGCTGATTGACTTTCTAAATGGTAGGAGTGAATACTGCCCTGAGATTGTTAAATGTCCCATTGGTGCTGTTTTTCAGCATGGCAAGAATTCAGGGAGACATCAAAGTTTGAAGACATGCCTGAGCACTCATGAAATGCTCAGGACAATTGTGGTTGGGCTGCTAGGATATTTACTTGTGAAAACACGTGGTTTATATGTTATTTCTAAATACGTGTATTGTGTGTGTTAGTTACTTTCTAGTTGACTCAGAGGGTAAAACTGTGACTCAGCAGGAAGGAACGTTCCGCAGTAACTGCATGGACTGCCTGGATCGGACTAACGTGATCCAGAGCTTGTTGGCACGTAGATCTCTGCAGGCCCAGCTTCAGGTAAATGTTTTACTCTTCTTTGACAAGCTGGAGGAGGAGAGAGGCTTTCCATTGGAATGGAAATGTCATTTGAATGCTCCAGTAAGAGCTTGCATAGTGGAGTTACTGTACTACTTACCTGAGCTGAATTGGCTAGACTTAAGTTTGATAAATACAGCTTTTTTTGAAAGCAAATCCTGATTTTTCTATCAAACTCCTAGCCGGCTTCAATGTGCTTTTTATTCCAGAGACTTGGTGTTCTGCATGTGGGACAGAGAATTGAAGAGCAGGCCGACTTTGAGAAAATCTACAAAAATGGTAGGCTGTTTATAGAGTTCAAACAATGACTTTTTCTCTGTAGAGAGTATATAACTTCCTTAATATTTCTTATCGTTTTCCTATTCACAGCATGGGCTGATAATGCTAATGCTTGTGCCAAACAATATGCTGGAACTGGTGCCTTAAAGACCGATTACACAAGGCAAGTCAGCATTTCTTGTAAGGGTCTTCTGGGTTTTTGAGCATGTTTGGGATTTTCTTCAAGTCCTCATACCTAAGAAGGTTATTAATCTGGGGCTTAGTCTATAAATGAGTTTTTTGCAACTGTTCAATTGGTAAAAAGTCAGACTAAAATCTCCAGATTCCATGCTATGTTTATATGAAAGTAAAGACTATCTGAAAATGAAAACCAAGGCAGTATGCCATGAAGGTGCACATTGATATTGTCTGATGGAAAGAAGTGTCATTTTATTTTACAATTTTGTTACAAGTATGTGTGGTAATAATGCAGAGGCCGCACTAGATAAATGTATTCCTGTGCAGGTGTTCATTTAATGTAGTACACATCCAGATAACGACAGAATGTAAATCTGAAATTATAGTCCTGAATTCATACATCTGTTTTAAATATTGTTCACAATTTCTTTTTGCAGAACTGGGAAGAGAACTCAGTGGGGCTTAATAATGGATGGCTGGAACTCATTAATACGTTACTACAAAAACAACTTTTCTGATGGATTTAGACAAGTAAGTAAAGCTTTTAACCATGTGGAAGTGCATTTGATAAACATTGTTGTACATTCTAACTCTTGCCCTCCCTTTCTCTTCCAGGATGCAATTGATCTTTTTCTTGGAAATTATTCAGTGGATGAAGTAGAACCTGCTAGTCCTTTACATGTCAAGAAAGATTGGAAGTTTTTAGCTGTGAGTATGGAGACTTTATTTGTAATACGAGAAACAAAACAATTCAATCACTGGCTTCATTATGCCTGAGTAGGACTTGTCTGTTAGTCATGAAGCGTCTCTGTAATCTGGTGATGTTTCCATGATACCTGCTTATAGGATTAAACCCAGCCTGTTCCCTTGACAGAAAATGGAGTGTCCTTGAGGTATTGGAAAAACTGCTGCTTGCTTTTTCTTAAATATGCTTCACCAGGTGGAAGGGGGGAAATTCTGCTGGTCACTATCAATGACTGTTTCCTTCTGCAGAAGCAGCTTGTGGACTTCTTTTCTGATGCTTCATGCAGAAGCATAGATTGTAACACAAAACCCCCATTCTTTTCACTTTTTTCACCCTTCCCTTTCTATTTTGAAATGGGATTTGGGAACATAATGGGTTTAACTGGTGTATTTATTTGTTTTTTAAACAAAGCGTAAGTTTCAACCTCTCTTCTAATGCACAGGAAGTGTATTTCAATTCTAAACATAATTATTAAATACAGTCTTCCAGATTTTGGAACTATCCAAACTTCTCTTTGTACCTGAATGCAGGTGAATTGAGAAGCAAAGCAAGTAAATAGCTTTACAGTACAACCCATCTTAAAAGAAATTAAGGAACATACATACCTACTGCTGTATCAAGTGATTATTCTGTTTCTTTCCTCAGTTGCCTATTATTATGGTGGTTGCTTTCTCCATGTGCATTATTTGTTTGCTAATGGCTGGTAAGTCACTATTGAGTTTAATTGTATAAAACTGGCTTATTTCTCTGTGAACTTTCTGTAAATGGTTACCAGTTCAGTGTAGAATTGCTTCTCAGTCATACTAAAGGGTGCTTGAACATGGCTCTGGAGATTGAGGTTTAGCACTGTATCATTAGTGTGGAAAAAACTGAGATGCTATAGAAAACAATATTAAAATTCATGTAGAAGTCAAGTAAGGCACAGTTAATTATCTCCAAATTTAGATGCACCTGTAGCTTTCTTGTAGGCTGGATGAAGCCCCAGATGAATACTTGTCTAATTTTGGGCAGAAAGACAATTCAGAGCTGTCAGATACAGGCATAAGCCTGGTTCTGATGGATTTCCCTTTAATCTAAATCTGTGTGGGGAGTGGTGGAGGTTTTTGCCTTCTGCTTTTGCCTTGAATTTTCTAACATTGTTGCCAGTAGAGTTCTTGACTGACTGCCATAGATCTCTGTTCAGTGTGTTCCAAGAACTGTGTGGCAAATACAAATATTCCAAGGTAAGGAAAAACAAGATCTGTGAAAGACTTCTGATTTCATTTGACAACAAATCTCTGAGGGAGAGCTTGAAATATTTGCATTTGTCCTAAAGTAAAACTGCCTGCTAATTGGAGATAATGAGCTAAAAGGTTTGTCTGTCTCTTCTTCTCAGGTGATACATGGACTGAGACACTGGCCTATGTGCTTTTCTGGGGAAGTGCCAGCTTTGGAACTTTTGCTATCATCCTTTACAATGGCAAGGATTTCGTAGATGCACCCAAGTTGGTCCAGAAGGAGAAGATGGACTGAATTTGTGTGTGTGGAAAGCGGCTTGGTACTGAGGATTCTTCAAGCCACACTTGGAGTCTCTACTGACCTGCTTTCCACACCAAAAAATGCTATTATGAACATTCTTCCTTGGCAGTGGGGGGGTCGGGGTAAGGAAATGGTGTCCTGTGGTGGTGGTAGCTTTCAACTGAGACCTGGCTTGACAGTCTTAGTTGCAATGGTCTTTGGAATATTGCATTAGTGGACAGGGCTCCACTCTTACTGGGGTAATGCAAAGACAAAAGCCAGCTTTTTGGTGTCTGGAATGTTTTTGGAGCTTAAGTGGACTGCTTAAGTTCATGCTCCACCTGGGTTGTTCCAGCTGGTTTTTTGGCCTTGACAGGAGAGAGCTTTGATGCTGTTCGTGTCTCAAAATACCCAAATGTTGAAGCATTATTAATGGAACATCTGATAGGGATCTCTGAACAAATATGGCTTCTTACCAATAAAAAGTCTTGGTCCAGACTTACAGCTGGATTATGTTCGTTGTGATAAAGTCTGTGTTAAGGAGTCCTTCGTGCATATTTGTGTGTGGATTCTTTTCACTAAATATGAAAGATTTTTGAATCCTAATGCTATTCTAAAATGAGGTTTTTGTCCTGTCTTGTTTATCTAGAACTGATGCAATATTCTGCTAATCATTGTTAGGGTGAAAGGGCAGTGTAATTGGATGTTCCTGAAGTTGCAAATGTCTTGCACTGTTTCAATACTACAGTCTCCATATGAAAATCCAGTAGTTAGCGAGTTAAAATGTAGAATTTTCTTTCTGAAGATGTAAACAAAATCAAAGAATGTAAAAGTCCTTTGCAGTGTTTATTCAACCTTCCTTATGCTAAAGTTCCAAAGTACTTCATTACTTTAAGAATGGGTCACAACATAGAAGATGAACTTCATATTGTTTTGCTAGTCAGCTGCTTCTATCCTTGGTTATGTTGAAATAATTTATGAAAGAAGGAATAACAGCCTGAGAAGAAAGCAGTAAGTCTAAACTCTGCATTTCCACTTGGGAGCAGCAGCTTGCTTTTCATGCATGATACTGTAACACACTCTTTTAAGAAAAAAAACAACTGCTGACTAATTTGTGCTGGTTAATGTGTGTCTTTAAATTTAGTGCTTCCAAGCTGTATAAGAATAAGGACCAATTTTAAACTATTTTGTCACTTATTTTATATGGTTTGTTCAAAACCAGACATGGAACTTGCTTAAGGCGCTGTGCATTGTTTAATATTTCCTGTAAGTACAGCTGTATATTCAGATTGCGAGTATAAAATTTAAATGGGGGGAAGGGACAAACATGTAGAATACTACTAGGGCTAGCACAGGTATCACTATTGAAGCTAGAACACAAAACACTGATACTCCAGTGTTCCCTTGTGTTATGACTGAAAATATGTACAGATTCGTTTTTGGTTTGTTTTTTTTTTTTCTTTGGCAACTGTTCATTTTAACCTTGAATGTTTCTGGAGGCCTCTCTGGGTTTTGTGTAAACATAACCTGTTCATGAGCACTAGTACTTCCAAGGTATCTGTTTGCTTCTAGATGCTGTAATGGAAAAATACCAGTTGGTGGCTAACTGGAAAATCCTCCTAACTCTAAAATTTTCAAAGGTGAACTCCCTCATGGGCACAAAGTACAAGAACATCATAGACTCAATATTTGAAAGCAGTGGTTCTGGTGGCTCACTGGCAGGTGGAGTTTGAAACTTGGCTCAGTTGTCTTGCAGTCTAGAACTAAGTTGTTGCATCTTTGATGAAGAACTTGTTGCAGCAAAGACCAAACTTGAATTGCTAATATAAAAGGTTTGTAAGACATAGAATAATGTAGGTTTTAGAAGTTGGAAGGCACCGGTGTTTCAGTGCTTTGCAAAGAGTCTGTATTTCTAAAATCACAAATGGTGTACTACTCTTAAATGACAATAAAATGTTCAGCTTTTCTAAATGTGCTGTCTGCAGTGCATTTTGTGCTTTGGAGCAGACTGTTCCCAAATCATTCTTTAGGAGCTGTTTCACACCTGAAGGCTGCTTCAGTTTTGTGTGTGCTCATTGCAGATGGGGAATCATCACTCAAAAAGTGTTGATCTCAGGCAGAGCCTGATCTCAGTCTGCACTGTGAGGTGTTCTGCTCCTCTCAGCCATGGCTGGACCTCTGTCTGGAGCACCTGTGGCTGGAGTGCTCCAGTGCTGCATCCCCAGTGTCACCTCTGCTCAGGGCCGATGGCTCTTGGCCTCTTTCCTCCAAGGGCACTCTTACTGACCATACCAATAGGTGAAAATTCAAGGTGTCTTCCTCCTTTCCCTTTTACCATTGCTAGGTGAAGAGACTGACACGCACAGAGAAAATTCTTGCTATTACAGTTCTGGATCCTGAAGCCATAACTTTTTTCACAATAAATTAGTGCTTTACAGGTTCTAGGCCTTGGACTTTTTCCTATTTGTAAAGCTCAAAGCAGGTTTAAAACAAAGTAGGTTTTTTTTTTTTTCTTTTCTAACATTTGTTTTTAATTAAGGAAGGCGAGCTGGTAATTGTAAAACCTTACGAACAGCCAGGCTTTCACAGACCAAGTCCCCTCACTTCTATTCCCATCTCCTTTTTTCCCCCATCCCTCTTTTCTCTCCTCTCACCTTTTCCCCGCCCTCTCCCCCCACGGGCGGGACCAGGCGCTGCCCGGCGCTCGCGGCGGGTCCGCCCGTCCGCTAGGGGGCGCTGTCGCGGCAGCGTCCTGGCGCGCGCGGCCCGGCGCGGCCTGACCGAGAGGCGCCTCCGCCCCACCGTGCTCGGGGCTCCGCTCGCCCGGGGCTCTCCGCTCGCCCGGGGCTTCCCGCCCGCCGCCGCTCCGCGCTCGGGCCCGCCCGCCCGCCGCCATGAAGCTCGTCAGGTGAGCGGGTGGGCGCGGATGGGGATGGATGGAGGTGGATTGGCCGCGGCGGCAGCGCCGGGCGAGCCCGCGCTCTCAGGGCCGCCTCACGCTCTCCCCCTCACCGCGGGCGGGAGCGGGAGCAGCCCGGGATGGGCCCGGCGGGAGCGGCCCGGGCGGGGCTGGGCCGGGCGGGGACCCCGCTGTGCCGGGCCGCGCTCCCGCCCTGGGGCCGGCGCGGGTCGCTGAGCAAAGCCCCCCTCCCACTTTTTGGAGGGAAGCCCCCCGGAGTGGCGTTGCTTTCCCGCGATTGTAACGATTTTTAAAATGGTTCCTTCTTCGTACAATAATGGCCGTTTCGCCTGGAAGTAGATGCTGGATCCGGCCGTGTGTCACTCGAGCGTCCCAGCTCCCGGTGGCTGGGCAGTACGTGGAGTGTGCCACTGGACATCCCCAGCAGAATCCGTGAGCGCCGTCTTTGGGAGCTCAGGATGCGGAACTGCTGGGTGTCGAACACGTACCGCTTTATGTGGAAGTGAACGGGCTGGGGTTTTTTAAAATGCGTTTTTAATTCCCAGGTTTTTAATGAAGCTGAGCCATGAGACTGTGACCATTGAGCTGAAGAATGGGACGCAGGTGCATGGAACGATCACAGGTACGGAAGGATGGGAGGATGCAGCAAAATACTCCTCGCTGCCTTTCGACAGACAATTGGCATTCGCGGTTTGAATGAATTTTTTGTCCTGTGCTCCCTCTTGCGGGGACCGGTACAGCGGAATGCGGGAGATGGGCTTTGTAATTCGTACCTTTGTGTGCAAGCTCGAGGTGTGTTTCTGTTGCGGAAGTGTCTGGATATTGTCGGGGGTTGCTGGGAACAGCGGGGAGCTGTGACCAGCCAGCTCTCCATAGGCAACCACGAAAGTACTTGGGAATTTCAGTGGGTCACAGATTGTCTTTGATGTGTAGTAGTGGGTGAGTCCATCCGTGGTCAGAGATTTGTTTTGCTGGGAGCTGTAAATTGACTGTAGCACTGGGAGCCTCTGAGCCCAGCTGCAGCTTTGCCTGCAGACAGGATTGGGGGGGAAGGAAGCAAACTCTTGCATACCTTGCTCGGTTGTCTCTTGGAATTTTAGTAGCACGGTCACAGAGTCACAAAATGGTTTGGGTTGGAGGGGACATTAAAGATTATCCAGTTCTAACCCTCTGCCATGCACAGGGATACCCTCCAGTAGACCAGGTTGCTCAAAGCCCCATCCAGCATGGCCTGGAACACTTCCAGGGATGGAGTATCCACAACTTCTCTGAGCAACCTTTTCCAGCTGATGTGGGCTTAAATTGGTTAAATTTTGCATGTAGACTAAAAAATAATTGTTCCTGTTGAGCACGTTTTTTAAGGCAAACCTAGATGGAAATGCATATTTGCATATGTTTGATTGTGTGAGGGGCGGGTTTGAAAACGGCAGAGCTGGGTGTGGGATACAGGGAAAAGAGGAATCCTGGCCGAGAGAATCTGCTCCCCCCCTGCTGCCAGATGTCTGTCCTGTGGGTTCCTGAGTAGCAGGTGCTTCTTTATGTCACTGAGCTGAAAGTTGCAGGGAATTCTGCAGGGTTCATTTAATGGTTCTCAGGTATTAAAACATGTGCAAACTTTTGTCCGCTTTAATAACCTCAGTGAGGGACGTTGATCTCAGTGTACCCATGAGCTGTACTTAGAGCAGGTAGGATGTAGGTGGGGCACGGTGTGTTTAATGAAGCAAACCCTCAGGGCTGAGCTGAGGAAGCTGCTGCATCTCCCTTCCTAAACTCACCCCCAGGTGGCATTCAGAAGCTCTTCTGCCCAGACACTCTTGGGAAAAAAAAAAAAGGTAAAACTCTTGTTAAGTTTGAGTTTTATCCTGGAGGATTGTTGAGGTGCTTTTTTGGACAGCAGCAATCTGTGGGGATTTGGCAGAGTTCAAAACTGGCATTATTTTGCAGCCAGGTCCATCAGCTTTGATTAAGAGCAGAGGGAGCCACCTTGGTGCCCGATTTCAGCACGCTCTGCTGAACCCAGCCAGATGGGAAGCAAACACTGCTGGGCTCCTGACCTCACTGTTCTTTCAGGTTTAATTGCTGAGCAAAGCCTCTCTCATTTTCTGCTAAGAATCTGCAAAAACGTTGCACAGTCCTTTTCCTCCCAGCTCCAGGGCAGGAGCAGGGATGAAGGGGCAGGTTTTGTGTAATGCCCCTCACACCAGCCGAGGGACTGGGTCAGGTGGAGCTGTGTAAAATCCAGAGGGTGGGGGAGAGGACAGAAAAATAAAATCACTGTCATTTTGATCTTCACAGCTGGAGATCAGTTCCCACCTAAAGGTCTGGATATGCAAAATAAAAACTTCTGGAGTTTTTTTAATTGCTTCTTATGGCTGTTACACAGTACATGCATCCAGCTCAGATGTTTTTTCCAGTTTGGAATTGTGCATAACACAGCATAGTGTGCACAGTACTGATTGCGTACAATCCTTGTGTACTGGCTGTTCCCAGAGTTTGTAACCACAGTGGTTGTTCCTTGCAGGGGGGTATTTTATGTACTGTCATAGAGAATTCACTCTGGTGTTGAATGTATTTTATCAGGAGGTAAATGTTGCTGAAGTAATTCATGAGTGCTAGAAGCAGGTGTTGATGAACAGGATAAATCTCATTTCATGTGTGTACTTAGAAACAGGCAACAAGAGACCTTGTCCCTGACATGAGGCTTGTGTTGTTTCAGGAGTGGATGTCAGTATGAACACGCATCTGAAAGCAGTGAAAATGACACTGAAGAACAGAGAGCCCGTTCAGCTGGAGACGCTGAGTATTCGAGGGAACAACATCCGCTACTTCATTCTGCCAGACAGTTTGCCTCTGGATACTTTGCTAGTGGATGTTGAACCAAAAGTCAAATCCAAGAAAAGAGAAGCAGGTGAGTTTGTGCTTTCCTTGTCTGTGTTTGTTCTGCCTTTGTGTGCATTTTAGTACTGTGTGTCTGAAGGTGTCTGATTTGAGTCTGTCAGTGTCTGCATTTGGCATTGAATTCCTTCATCCCTGAGGGTTTGACACGGCACTGGCTCAGTCTGCCTTGCCCACCTCCTTGGCATCTGCAGAACTTCATTCACATGAAGTTGTGTTATGGCTTTTCATGCATCTATTTTTAAAAGTGTAAATGTTTATCACCTTGAGTAAGTCTTAACCTATCTGAGTCTTACAGTTGGCACCCAAAGAGATTTACTTCCTCTTCTCCAGGTGTCTGTGTTTCCTCAGTTTGTATGGGGAGCTTCACACAGATAATAAGTGCAGGACTGTATCTCAAATGGTGTTGAATGGTTCACTGAAATTTGGTGGGGGATAAAAATGATACCTATGGATTTGATAGACTTGAGAACCTGAGGGAATCAAGGCTGTATTCCAGTGAGCCATATCCAGCTTTGGCTCCCAGTAGTGTTCCAGTCACAGCTCTTCTGCTCTTCCTGGAACTTTTTTTTTCAAAGTGCTGCTGAATAAAAATCTTTCTCTTTGGAAGCCTAACAGTACAGACTGTAACTCAAGTTTAATTCACACTATTGAAGATGAGTCTTCAGTAAACCCCAGGAACTCAGCAGCAGTATACATTTTGCCCACCAGTTAATCTCTGTGTTTTAAAAACAGTGAGCTGTAAGTGAAAGCTAATTGTGCTCTAAAATCATGTTGCACCATTTCTCCTGTAATTATTATTGCAGTATGTGGGCGTGCAGGGTGTTCTGCATTGGTGAATAACCTAGCTGTGCAGCACCAAGTATGAGCACTGCAGCTGCTGCCTTGGTGGGGAATAAGCTCACAGAGGGGCTTTGCTCCTCTCAAGTTCATTAAAAACAATCTGACCACACGGAGAAATGAGTGTGGTTGGATTGCTTTTTCCTGAACCTCAAGTCGTGGTGTGAACGAGAACATCCCTACTTGCTGTCAGCTTTGGGGAAAGCAGCCCTGATAGCTCCAGTTACCTCCACTTGATGTTCCCTGCATCCCCAGTGTGTGGAAGCGCTCTCAGACCAAAGTTGTGCTGTGCTTTGCCTTAATCCATAAATTCCCTTGGACTTCAGAAGTGTAAAACCCTTTATTCTGTCCTTAGCAAGTGGTCAGGAAAGGGCTGGAGTGTGTGTGCCACGTGTGCCTTGAGTCCAAGTGTGCTGGCACTTGGTGAGCACAGCTACCTGCTGATGCTGTCATCCTCCACCTGGGGTTGATGCTTCCATGGACTTTACAGGGTCAGTGTATTACCAGCAATATAATGGCACCTTGCTTAAGTCAAATTTGTCCTGTCTCTGCTTCTGTCTCTTTTGAATTTCTAACCTGCATCCCAGAATAATTGTCACTGCCTGCTCCTTGAATGTGGGTGCCAGTGGTTGTCTCTTAGAGAACCACCTGCTGCTGCAGAGTTTTCAGTATCTTTTTGAGCCCTGCGCTCAGAAACACGTTTGAAATTAACCAATAATCTAAAGTTTGCAGTGTCCTTGCAACCTGGTGGGTCACATTTCTTTGGGAGAGAGAGATGCAAAGGCACATTATCACCTTATGGATCTTGTGGCCTGCACTGTCCTATGATTCTGTCTTCCCTTTACAATTAAATAGTAGTAATTAAAGCTGGGAGCACACAGTTAAGACCTTTGCCTTAGAATCACATCTGCAATTGGCAGAGGCATCACTGAGACCAGTAGGAGCTGGTGGATGCTGAGATCCTTTCAAAATGCTGACCTTCCACATGGCGCCTGAGACAGGATGGGTTTGGGAATCTCACAGCATGTCAAAATTCACATTTCTCTCTTAAAAAATCTAAACTGTATAAATATATATGAAAAAAATGAATCCTGGTTTCCTGTCAAATTACCCAGTCATTTGGGAGTAGCCAACTATTTATGCCCTTGTTTTCTGCAGTGAAGCCAAGGACAGACAATAGTCTGTGGAAGTTGTATACTGGAAGAACTAACACAAAAGTTGGAAATATTGCCTGAAACTTACTGAGCATTAACAGACTTAATACCTAATGAAATGTCTTATCACAGGGAAGCAGTGTGGTGGTTATGCTCCATACAAAATGTTTTAATCAAAAAGAAAGTATTCCTTGGTCTCACTTTGTTTTCTCTTTTTCTTTTACCCGCCAAGTTGCTGGAAGAGGCCGTGGAAGAGGCCGTGGCAGAGGCCGAGGTCGTGGAAGAGGA
Organism: Fringilla coelebs; assembly: GCF_963513975.1. Taxonomy (NCBI): domain Eukaryota; kingdom Metazoa; phylum Chordata; class Aves; order Passeriformes; family Fringillidae; genus Fringilla; species Fringilla coelebs. The sequence continues at coordinate 107,548,358 of NC_140028.1, read as the reverse complement.
AGAGGAGGCCCAAGACGATAACTTCTCATCATATTCTGGGCAATTCTGGGCTATTACCGTATTCTAGGCGATTTCAGGTTTATTTTGTACAGGTCTTATGGTATCCATTTTTAATAAACTGAAATGTGAAAAGGTGTCTTTCCTTTGTTAGCAAAGTCTGGGGAGGGAGGCAGATGTGTCCTGTTTCTAGGGCTGTTGCAGACTACACAGATTCTTGGTTGTCATTGTCGAGATTTTGCCCACCCCTGGGGGCTGTACAATTCCTCTTGTTTTTTGCCACAGAACGAGAGACTTGTGTTGTGCTTTAACAGTGTTTGAAATTAATCCCTCTTTTCTAAGGCACTTGTCATCTTCTAATGGTTCCATAGTTAAGATGCTATATTAAGAACCCCTGTCCCATGAGTGTGTCTCTAAAACTGTTCTTCAGAGCAGCCTTTTCTAAAGTTCGTAGATATAATTTTAATGTTTTCTATTACATGAAGCTTGCAATTTAAACATGTTGCTTTCTTTATAAAACATTTGCACAGGGAAATTAACCAGGTCCCATGGAACTGCTGGATTGTTACATCTGATGATTAAAGAATACCTGGATATGAACTTTGTCAAGGCTAATTATATGGCATACTGTTGTTTGCGTGGGGCTCGTAAAGCAGCTTTATCACAGATGTCTTCCAATGTACTTAAAGTGCATCCCTAGAAAATACAAAGTACAGCACAGCGCACAGTTGTATGCTGGAATTTGAAGCTTACTTCTGGAGGTGGGAGAACTTGTGCAGCTCACACATATGTGTGCATATATATAGATATATGCAAATATAAATATATATATTCACTCCCTGCTTTGCTGGACACAAGTACGAAAGAAGCCACCTTGGCCACATTTATCTCCCAGTGCCCTCCTGCTGATTATTCCCGTGTAGGAAAGCAATTGTCACATTTTCATTGCCAGACTTCAACAGTTTCACCTGCTTATGAAATACAGATGTCATTTCAAACAATGAGTATGCTTAAGTGTTTTGAATGGTTTGGGGGCATTTGCTGGTAAATTGGTGCAGGAACATGCTTGGTTGGTCATGTTTGCACACAGGCAGTGCTACAGCAGTGGAAAGAATCACCTAATGTTGTATAATGGGCTGATGTGGTTAATTTGTGCTAGCTGGCATTTTGTGAGCTGCTCTTCTTCTCACCTCTTACAGAGGCCACTTTAAAGCTTCATCTTGTTACAGAAGAGCTTTTTTCCCCCAAACTATTGTGGAATCTCCCAAGAGCACTTTTCGGTCAATATAGCACCCACCATTCTCAACTCTATAAGTAGCTGCTACAAATAATGGTTGCTGCTGTCCTCCAGAAGTGCCCAGTCACTGGTGACAGGGGTAAGGTCTTCCCAAATCCAGCTGTCAGCTCTCATGCAACAGTTGTAACTCGTTCCCTCTTCAGTCTCTTCCTTATAAAAGTCACTAGTGCTCCCAGGGGTATGCACATGGTGGATGAGGCCACCAGCAGCCCGATCACTGCCAGGGCATAGCCTGGGTAATCCTTGGTCACCAGCTGCCCCTGCAAGAGAGAAAAGCAGTGTTGGATCTGTGGGATCTGTCCCAGAGCTGGGCCAGGAGCAAAGCTGTGTGTATGGATCTAAGCAGGACCTCTGAGAAGCTTCTTCAGTCTGTGGCAGCCCACAGCTGCCCTCGGTGTTCTCTGCCCAGCCACACACACTAAAAACTGCCAAGAACAGAGCTGCTGACAACAGGATTGGGGGAAACTTTGCAAGCTTTGGTAAAGCACAGATTTGGGCTTGATTTGTGTTTCTTAATGAGGTGGCTGTGCCCTGACCTCTGTCAGGGCTCTGTTCCTCTCCTGGAGCCTGTGGGCTCATGCTGACACGCAGTCAACAGGCCAGGCCTGCCATGAGTCCTAAATTGGCCATGACATGAAAACAATTATGTGCCTTGTTTCTGCATGATGGAAACATTTCCACAAAATGTTACAAAACCAGTGCTTATTTACCCATTAGTAATTGCTGTGTGATAAATGCACAGTCTAGTACTCTTAAGAAAGTGTCCTGGCCATGAAGAAAAATTTATATAGAAATTATGAAAACTATTCTAGCAACAGCTCAGCTCTCTTATAGTACCACTAATTTTGTTCAAAGTAAATACACTTTAAAAGTAGGGGGGTTTTAAGTCTATTTTTAAAGATGACATTTAGGTTTTCAACATGAATGAAATTTAATTCTATGAAGAGTTGATTAAGAATCATAGAGGGAAATTAGTTTTTTACAGAATTTTACAGAATCATTGCATCATCACTAAGCCAAGTTTTCCCTGGTTTTCCTTTCCACAAAATTAAGGGACGGCCCTGACTCCAGCTACTTGCTTTCAGAACGCCATTTTGTGGAAGAGTGTAGTTAGAAGCTTGTATCCTTGCAGGAGCTAAGGAAGGTCTAAAACAGGAAAAAAACCCAGACCCCAAACTCTTACCTGTGTGGCATCCCATGCTTGGTATTGCAATGTTCCTGTGAGGATGTAGTCAGTGAGGTAAAAAATAAATAGGCTTATAATAAGCAGTGGGCTAACAAAGGCCCACATAATTTTCCAATACCAGTTTGGCTTGCGTCCAATCATGGTGTAAAGATCTTTCTCAAATCTATTCAAAAGAAAACCAAACATTTTTGTGAAGAAAACCAAACACATATTTTTGAGACTGGCTACAGATACTTGATTAATACCTTGTTCTGAGTTACTTCAAAAACCACCTACAGAACTGAGGATGTCAGATGAGAAAGGGGAGTACAGTTGACCACAAATGAGCAGAGAATTATTGTCTGAAAAGCTGGCTCACCAGAACCACAGTCAGGGGGAAATCAACAAAGACAGTGAGGCTTCCAAGAGAATCCCAAGTTGCAGAGAGTAGCTAGAAATAGCGACAGCAAGAAAGTTCTGCCTGAAGCAGAACTACAGCACCAGTTCTGCCTGGGCTGTTAATGGTGTCAGCTGAGAGAGAGAAGGAATGATGCTGAACTACTATGGAGAAAATGGCTGGGTTTGTGTAGCTGAGTTCTCAGTGCTGTTACCTGACCGCCTTTGAGGAACACTGACACTGGGAATGGTACCTAAAATCTCACAGGAGACCTGGATGTGACTTGAAGGCTTTGAACTCATCAGGGAGGAAATACCCACATATGTGCCTGGGCACCCTCTGTGCAGGCAGATAACAAAGCAAATGCTGAAGCCTTTCAGCTATTTTCAAACCCCTTTGCTGTCCAAAACTTCTCCTGACTCCAGAGCTTCCTTTTACCCACAAGGATTGACTAGGGAGACGAACAATGTGCAAGGTGACCACCTTTGAAACCAGACTTACTGGCACTCTTGTGCTCATGCTGAATTCCTGTCATGGGAGGGGCAGAATTTTGGCAGAAGTTGTTCCTGAGACCAAAGACAAGAGCAGGGAGCTGTGTGTACAGCTCCTTAGTACTGCCCTGCCAGCAGAGACGGTGTCAGCCCAGCCTGGCCCCTCACAGTCCTGAGCCAAGGCCCCAGAAGGGGTCTGCAGGGCAGGGGAGACCCCCATCCCCTTGCTAATCCTATAGCACAGGAGAAATATTTATCCCAAGGCAGTATTTTTATTCCTGGCTCCAGCTTTTACCTCCTTATCCCGTAGATGTAACACACAGCGATGGTTTCTACCAGCACGATGAGCAGCAGTGAGAGGGTGGCTGCGTAGTCATTGAAGATGTCAAACCAGTAATTTCCAGCCTCCATAGTGAAGATCAGGCCAATTATACAATTCATGAAACACACAACACCTGTGTGGATAAAACAGGGATCCTGCCATTACACCTGGAAGTTTGTGTAGGGAAAATGTCACACTTCTTATGACTAAAAAGCTGGTGGGATTTCTGCTGAGCAGCTCTCTCTGAGGAGAAGGGTTTTCTTTTCCCCTTGGAAAAGAAACCCCTTTGCATGCGTGACTGTCATTTAACTGCTGCTCCTTAGACCTGCACAGCCACAGCACATCACCCCAGACATGGCCAAGACAACCAAGTCTTAGCTACAGCCTGCTCACACACACATGCAGCATCTGCTGTTGCCGCTGGGCATCCAGCTAAAACAAGTTTTTTAAAACTGATTTCCATGCCCAGAAGGAGCACATATTTCTTTTGACCAATGATTGAGGTGGTTCATAGTTGGGATACTGGCAATGTGACTGAACAGCTGCTTGCTGCAACTATGCTGCCATTTGTACCCTCCCTTTGAGCTTCACCAGTCAGGAGACATGAGTCTGAAGGAGCTGGGGTGTGTTGGGAAGCCTGGAAATACACAGCCACAACTGCCCTGGTGCTTTGGGAGGTCCCAAGGGAAAGGGCTGCATGCATGGGATAGGCAGGATTTCACAAGGGCAGGCAAACCCTTCCAGCAGCATATTTGCTATTCCCTGCTCCACCCGAGGTCAGAGAGTGGAATGGCACTTCACTCAACAGCAGTGGATACCACAGCTTCTGCACACGTGCACACACACACACACACACACACACACACACACATGCTCCCTGTGTGGCCCGTGCTGCAGCCGGGCAGGTGCTCACCCGAGATCACCTCCTTGGGAAAGCGGGAGGCAATGACCCTGCTGTCGGTCAGTGGCGTGAGGATGGCAGCCGTGTTCCCCAGCATGCTGCCGATGCCCAGCATCAGCAGCATGAAGAAGTAGAGCACAGAGTACAGCTGGGGCACCTCCATGTTTTTGATCGCTTCTGAATAGACTATAAATGCCAGTCCTGTCCCCTGGACAGCCTGATGGAGACAAGGGGAGAAAACTGAGTTACAGGCAGCTCCTCAGTTTAATAAAGGACATAAGACAAAAGAGAGTGACTCTGTGTCATGACAATGTATACCTGAGGTGTGGCTTTGCACAGCAAAGGCAGGTGACGTCTTCACCAGTTTATCCCAACTGCACAGACACTGGATGCTAATGACCCTAGAGAGCCCCTGCCCCATTCTGAGGTGTAGAAATGATCCCCAGCCCTGGCCAGGCAGCTCCTGGGCTAAATGGTAGCAAAGGAGACAACACAAAGTGGCAACTCACCGTGTCTAGCTCAGCTTCCAAGCTGCAGTTTTTAATCTGTGGTGCTAATTGGGCATATTCTTGCGGGTAGGTGGCCATGAGGTAATCTTTCATCTCACTGAGGTTGTCTGCTGTTAAAGAGCCTTCCTCCAGGTCAAAAGCATTCAGCAGCAGCAGGATCACTCTGGGAAGGATTACAGGAATTTAATGGCTTTCAGGCCCGGGGCATCTCATCCCTTTTCTCCATCAGCCCTGGGGGAATACTTTGCTGGTCCCAGAGCTTCAGTGTCCCTGGGCAAGAGCAGCACTTCCAGCATAGTGTCAGGACACTGGCAACCTTGTGCTCATCTGTGCCTTGGAGGGAGCAGCTCCTGTGCCCACACTGCTGCTCCCAGGCAGGTATCTTGGGTGCTGGCCAGTGCTGCCTGGCGTCTCTTCCCCTTTGCCCCGCAGTCTCACGTCCACACCCCACCAACTTTAAAGTCTTTTGTCAACAAGCAAGGACTAGCAGCTTGGTTTCCTCTCTGATAAACAGATGGATAGAAAGCTCTAAAAATATGAGTAAATGTGTAACTGACGTGGGCCCTGTGCCAGGGACTGCACGCCAGCTTGCAGCTACAGGACACAATCCTGCAGGCTGCTGGCACTTGCAGAGCATCACAGCCAAGGAGGCTGACCTCGTGTAACTGAAGGGCTTAGCCTTATAAAAGGGGATCTGAGCATCGCTGCATTTATTAATCAGCTCCCCCACACTCCCCAGAGCACAGGCCAGGACAAGAAGACAGGGGAAAGTGCCTCTATGACTCGCCCAGGCAAACTCACCCTCTTGACCGGGCCTGTGCCTGGAAGCAGCACCCAGGTGTCAAAAGGCAAAGCGCTCTGACCTTTCATCTCAGGCTTCATCGCTTTGAATAGCTCCTTTAGCTTTATTAGAGCAGCATCAGCTGTGGTCTTGGGGCAGTGCTGGCAGAGCTGCGTGCTGTTATTTATTTACCTCCCCCCTCAGCTGCCCCAGAACAGCGTGCAGTGAAAACCAGTGAAACAGTGGGCTCTTACTTGTTGATACAGCTCTCATAGTTAAAGGTTGCCTTGAAGCCATAGATGGAGAAAGTGACAATGCTGGCAAATATGGAGGTGGTGCTGTTGATGAGGGACACGATGATGGCGTGTCTCTGGCAGTTGTTGCTGGGCTCGTTGTAGCTGGCAAAGGCGATGAGGCTGCCGAAGCCAAGGCCCAGCGAGAAGAAGATCTGCGTGGCAGCGCTGATCCAGGTCTTGGGGTTCAACAGCTGCTCCAGCTGCAAAAGCCAGATGAGAGAGCAAGACCATGAAGTTCCACTAAGTGCTCAGCACTGCACCTTCCAGCCTGCAGGGATGGGGCTCTTTGTGCACTCATTACAGGTCAGGGATGGCTTTGGGCAGGGTTACTGCTCTGACTGGAAGCAGTAGGTTATGCTAACGGGAAAGTCTTTTTCTGCAGGAAAAAGCAAGCAGCTTATGGGCACCATGGCAGCCTCCAGCCATTCCCAGCTGAGGTTTCCAGCAGCCAGACCTATGTTACTGCAGCAAAAATTCAGTATAAAAAAGAAGGAAAACCAAGACGTTTTAAAAACGTACATGCCCAGTAACCGATAACATTTCCTGAAAAATTCAACACAGTTTTCCTGTACCTTCGGTGTGAACATGTAGATGAGCCCATTCACAGCTCCATGAAGCGTTAATCCTCTGATGAGGTATATGATAAGAACACAGTATGGCAAAGAGGCTGTCACATAGACGACCTGGAGAAAGAGGGTAAAGACCTTGGTCTAAAGAATATGTAAGACAAAGCTAATCTGCTATGTCAGTCTCACTTCACATAAATAATTTCCATTAATGTGTCTGTTACCCTGTATTAATCTTTAAAGAAATATTATCAGACAAATCTAACTTTGGATTTACATTTTAGGGAAACAAGTATTTAATAATCCTGAAGCCCTGTGCTACTATTCCAAGCGTCTTCTCTTAGACAAAATCAAAAAATCAAAAAAATCAAAAAAAAAAATCTAAAATATTTGCAGCATTTGCAGTTCTACATCATTTGGTGGCATAACACCAGTTCACAACCATCTATCAAAAACTCATTAGGCAAAGGTGATCATCACATCATCATCATGTTCGCTCTACAAGGAAGGCAAGCAGAGCTCATAAAAGGTCAAAATCAAACATTAATTTAATCAAATTGAATCAAAATTTAATTGAATCAGTTGCAGCAAGTTTAAGAGGTTATTCCTAGTTTACAGTCTCTTGGCTTTCTGTATTTGGCTAAGACGATTTGGGGATTACAGCCCTCAGCTTGCTGCTTAGTGCAGGCTCAGCCAGGACATTGGGGTTTTTCTCCCCACTTCCTCATAACTTCTGCTGTGAATAAAAAGCAAGCAAAAATGCCCAGTAGATGTCTTGTTTTTCTTGCAAAGACCAAGGAATAGACGTCTCCTGACTCGGCTCCGCTGGGGCAGACTGCTTTCCTCAAGGCCAGCAGCCTGACAACTGGCCATGAGAGAGAGCTGGCTGTATTTAAAGGACTTCCCTGGGTTATTTTTTCAGTATCACTCAGCGTTTTGATTGATCCTGCTTCAGCTGCAACTTGGCAGGGCAGCAGAGGCAGCAGAGCTCGGTGCTCCGGGGGGACCCGGGGCCCCAAGGAGCAGCAGCCATTCCTCGCCGCCTGTCAGCGCCCCGCACGTCCCGCCCGGGCTCGGCAGGGCTGTGCCCGCTCTCACCTTGCCGGTGGAGGCGGTGCCACGGAGGATGCAGAGGTAAACCACGAGCCAGGCCAGCGTCAGGCACAGCGCCTGCTCCCACTGCACGCTGCCGCTGGCCTCCAGCGACGGGGAGATGTTCAGGGTCTGCCGGTACCAGAAGTACTGCGTGGACGATGTCTTCTCACACTCCTCCTCGTAGCCCGTGCGGTTGCTGTTGAGGGGGCAGGTGGCCCATGGCAGGGGGTCCTGGGAGGAAGGGCCATGGAGTGAGAGCATGGCAGGGGATACCGAGGTGCCAGTGGGGAACAGGGAGGATGATGGCAAGGACGGCTTTCTGCCCGGGCTTGCTTCTCTCTGCAGGGTGCTGCCGAGGCTGGGGATGACCCTCTACCCTGGGGATGACTTCTTTTGACAATCTCCCTTGGCAATGACCCTTGCCCCAAGGACTGATGTTTTCTGATCTTCTCCCCTGGGGATGACCCTTTCTGAACCCTCTCCTCAAGGACAGATCAGCTCTGTCCCTCCCCAGGATGACCAGACTGATTCTCTCCCCAAGGACTGAGCCTCTTTAATCCTCTCCCCTGGAAGTGACACTCTCCAAGCCTCTACTGTGGGACCAAACCTCTCTCCTGACATCAGACAGGCCCATCCCGGGATGCAGGGCACCCTGGCACCAAGGCTCATGTGACCAAGGTGTCACAAGCCTGGCCTTGACCTGAATTCCACGGTGAGAAGAAGACAACAGCCAATGTCTTTTGGAGGACCATGGAGGAGGAATCACTGCCTGACTTTTCCCTGCAGCAAAGCCCTAGGTTTCTGAAGCTTTTGACATCCCTCCACCTCCCCATTCCTAGTTGACAATGGTGCCATGCAACATCCAGCACCAAGGAAAAGGCACTGTGGCCCTCCGCAGGCACAACGGGGCCAAGCTGGGCTGCTGGGAGCTCACGCACCTGGAAGGAGTGGAAGAGGTACCAGAAGGCCCAGGCATTTATCACATTGTAGTACATGGAGAGGAAGAAGGAGACGACAACACTGGCAACTCCTGTGGGTATGGAGGGAGACGTTTGGTCAGCAGAAAACCCCAAAATTCCCAAGGCTCCACAGCAACTGTGGGATGCAGGAGCAGCACTGCCATGGCTGACACAGGAGAGGCTTTGTCCCTGCACAGCCAGGTGCACAGGGCATGTCCCTGTCACTGTAGTCACTGCCTCCTCCCCCAACCAGGACTACCCTGACCTGGATTTGATACTCTGGGCCATGAGGAATGAATATTCAATGTATCATTAAAAGAAAAAGCGTGCTTATGCAAATTAACGATAGCTTGGGTTTTCAGGGTAATTTAATAATATAAAAATGTTGCTAAGAGTGGACATTGGTAAATGGTAGACGGGAACAGTAGGAAATTAAGGCACCATTTTATCACTCATGTTGAGCTTATTGGGAAGGTGCTCTTGGGGTCAAAGCCCAGTATAGGCAGCCCCAAGGGCTGGGTTTAGCACTGGCCTCCACAACATGATTTTGGCAGTCTGCCTGAGGCCAGAGGGACTCACACCTCTGAATCCAGACCCAACACAGCAAGCTGGCCACCCCAGTGGCCAACAAGGGACAGGATAAAGGCATGTCATGAGGTGTCTGGCTTTGCTCAGCCTGGTGGGACTCAGTAAGACCTGAGCTCCCACCTGGGTTTTTTTTTGAAAGACAAAGTTCTCCAATCTAAAATCACCCACATTCCCTGCCTACTGGAAAATAAAGATGGGAACTGAGAACATACCAACACCGCAGAGGTAGGGACTTATTATTTTCCAGGCGCCAATGCTGCCCTGCCGCATGCGCTGCCCCACGGCCAGCTCCAAGTACAGCAGGGGCATCCCCTCGGCAATCAGCATGATGAGGTATGGGATCAAAAAGCCACCTGTGAGAACAAACCCAACAGTCAGCCTTCAGCAGATCAGCAGCAAGATAAACACCACTTTGCCCTATTTGTGTTCAAGTCACGCCGTCAGTGCCCCAAAGGCTGGCTGGATCTGGGTCCTGGTCCTGTCCAGGTACCTGGAGTACTGAGGGCCCAATCCTAAAGGACATCTCACAGAGGTTTCAGGCAGAGTCCCAGAGGCTGGTGGGTGCTGACTGCCTGGGCGCAGGGAATTTTCCGCAGGGACTTGGCAGGGCTGGGATTTCTGCTGTTAAACTGTGTTGGTCTGCACTGCTGTGTGGCAGCGCTGCCCAGATGCATCCGGGTGGTTTGAGCAATGCTGGGGGCTGGGGTTGTTAAAGGGTAACCAGCCACCTGCCAAACCTTGTAACCCATAATGAGAAAAAGAGGATGAGGGAAAGATTTACTTCAGTGCGGGGTGTTCTGCTGCACAGACATAGTGCTCAAAGAAAAGGTAATAGCAACGTCTGTGTCAATCAGAGAGTTTTGAGATACATATTGAAGACTGGCCTTGCTTAAAAATAAAAAAACAAACAACCAAAAAACCAAACTAAAAAGCTCCCAAATTCCTATCCTGAGCCCACAAGCACCAGCAAATGAATGAAGGCTTTCCCCCCAGGGCCTTTCCTCCCAGCCTGGGAGCAGATCCTGGGACACAGGCATTGAGTCTTCTGTATGGGACTGCTCATCCCTGCTTCCCTGCACATGGAGAGCCGCAGAGATGCTCCTGTGGAAGAGGAACAGCAGGAATGGGAAGGCCGACAGCAAGGAAAGGAAAAGGACCCTCCCGCCTGCAACCAGGATGTGCTTTGGCTTAAATTTCTGCCAGAAAAAAATAAAATCCTTGTATTCGACCTGGGACTCACTTCAGAAAGAGCTGCTGACTGAGTCAAAAGCTGGATTTTTGTGAAGGCTTCCCTGCTTCCCTTTTTACAGCAAGCCAAAATATTTACGTAAATATCTCTTATTTAGGATTTAATCTGTGGCATTAACATTCCTTGCAATGGGCTCTGTGCAGCGCTGTGGAGGAATGAACTCCATGCAGCGACTGAGGCAAAGACCTGGAAATAAACACAGAGCAATAATCCGTTTTTTTCTGGGAATTAATTTCCCACCTCCCAGCTCTCTTGTTATTAACAACTCCTTTGTTAGTCTGTTAGATAACTTCCCATGCCGCAAGGGAGCCGTCGGAGGTTTAAGAGCTCCCGCAGCCGCTCTGTGCCGGTGGGGTGCGAGCCGCCCCAGCAGCCACTGAGGCAGTTCTGCCATGTACCACAGGGGAATCAGCATTAGGCCCTTGCAAAGGTTTTCCACCCTCCCGGCAGCGCTGCCACATGTTTGGCATTGACTGTGCCAACTGGCAAGGAGGCAAAATGCCTTCAGGCTTGTTCTTCACCCCAATGTCCCCCGCAGCTGGGGGTGCCAGTGCTAAGCCCCTGCCCCTTGCTCTGCATCCTGTTTGCACACAGATCTTGCTCCTAGTGCTACTCTTCCCAAAGAGGAGAACCAAAGCAGCTCACACAAGTGACTCTGGGCAGCCGATAAACCAGCTCCTTGTCAGCTGTCAATCAGCTCTACTCAACTCCCCGCTCATAGACACCGGGAGTTGCTCCCTCCAGTGCCAGCTGACTGCACAAACCAGCCAGATCCCTGTCGTTGGCAAAACGTGTGGAGTGGGCCCTGGCTCTGCTCAAGGCACTGGGCTTGGCCAGCGGCACCCTCGCCCCTGCTCAGGCTTCTGCCTGGTGCTCAGGGGCTTTCTCGCCCAGGGCTGAGCACTGGTTAGCACCAGCCCTGCTGCAGACCCAGCCGGCCTCATTTGAGCCTGGCCCAGTCGGCTTAGGGACAGAGGAACTGCACATACGAGGTTTGAATGCGCCCTGCTCTGCTCTGGTCATGCTCTCAGCAGGAAAGCAAGGAGAAGGAGGAGAAGAAGAGAAACTGCTGATGAACAGAATGACAGGTTACAAAGTCTGCAAATACTCAGGTTACAGATACTCAGCATTATCCGCGATAAGGGCCCTATTGCCCTGCTGGGCAGGACAGGGACTGGCTCCGTGCTTTACTGCAAGGAAGATGCCAAACAAACTGGCGCCCCCCTAATTAATCCCAGTGCCTGACATATCCAGCTTTTGAGTTCCTGAAATGATGTTCTTCATGTGTGGGTTTTGTGAACCCCTGGAAAGCCACAGAATCCTCTTTAGGAGGGCAGTGGATAAAGCAATTAAGAAAAGCAAAACCTCCTGTCAGGAGTTTTAATTTCACAGTAGAAAGAGCTGCCTTTCCCTACATAAATATAAGTGGTAAAGAGAAAAACAATGGAAAATATAATGAAAAATAATGTAAAAACATCCTTATAAAACAGGCTTTTTACAAAATTCTTTGGTGTATCATAGAATAGTTTGCATTGGAAGGCACTTTTTAAAGATCATCTAGTCCAAAGCCCTTGCAATGAACAGGGAAGCTTACTTAAGCTTCTATTCAGGTTAACCAAATGTTCCAGTTTTGGTTACATTTCAAATAATTTTTACCACCTTTCAGAGAATTTCACCACAATGGTTAAATGGCTGGTTAAAAGAATGACACAAAGCCCCCAAAAAGTCAGAGTTTTGCTGTCCTTCATGATGGGCTGCTAGAGAACTGATCAAATGCAGTTTCACTGTGTACAGAAACACATTGTGCTAGAGTTCAGTGTCAGACGTGACGTCTTTACCCTTAAAGCATGTGAAGGGGAATACATGCAAATTTACAGCACATCTATCATTTCTGCTATCTGAACTGTCTAAGAAAGCTTCAGCCACTGCAGCATCTATCTTCTACTGACACTTCACCACCATATTATCTGGATTTTTTTTTGACCTGATCTCACAGGACAGCTGTAATGCACTCTCACCACTGAGATGGCTTTTCAAACAGCAGCATGGACCAACTGCTACCACCACAAGTGTATTCAGAAGTAAGTTACAAGCAAACAAAATAAGTATAAAAGCAAAAAGCTGTTTAACATCTCAGTGTTTCTTCCTGAAAGGAAGAAAAGGCAGAAGGAGACCAGAAGAAGATGAGGCAGATGCTCATCATGTCCCTTAATGCAAGATTGAGATGGGTTCCCAGCCATGTCAACAGATGAAGTATGAAGTAGTAAAAAAACTTGGTTGTCTTATAGAGAGCCTGTTTCTAAAGATTCTTCAAAAGTGGGGTAGCTGTATACTAGAGGAGATTATTAATAATGGTCTTTAATTAATCTAATTAACTGACTTTTCATTTCTAAGGAAGAACACCTGTGGCTCATATATGCCACAAATATCATCTTCCTTCTGTTTGGACCTAGGAAGAGGATAAACTTTGAAAGAGGGTTTTGAGGTCTTTTTGGTTGGTTTATTTATTTTTGGAGGACAAATCAATTCCTTATTTCCAAAGGTTCCTGGGAGTCTTTAGCTATGAAATTCCTGTTGATTAAGGCATTTCAGCAAACTTCAAGGCAGATTTGCAGTCAAAGTAAGGCTTTGTATAAAAGATATTAATGACAGGTACTTGAAATAATACAGAGGATCTTTAAGTTAAATCAGTATAATCATCTCCCCTTCTCAAATGTACAAGAACATGAACCAGTTTCTCACACCTTCAAATTTCCTCTGTGGGGCAAAAATATAATAAATGAATACTATGTGGATCTATATTTCTCACTCTGCCTCAGTATTTTTAGAAAACATGGACCTTTCCTTACTGTCTCATTGCACTTACAGGAAACAATGCCACCATACTGGGACAGCTGTCAGGCAAAAGTCTAATGCTAAAGAATACATAAAATAAACCCACGATAAAACAGACTGCACAACAACAGAAACCCAGACCTCCTCTCTGCCCTGGACCTTGCTGGGTGGACAGAGCATGAACATGGACAACATACTTTTGCACTTATAGCTTGCCCCACTCCATCTCGAGGGAAGCAAGAAAATGTAAACCACACTTACCTCCTCCGTACATCTGACATAAGTATGGAAACCTCCACACATTTCCCAGCCCCACAGCATAGGAAATGCAGGCAAAAACAAACTGCAGGGGATTGTCCCATAAGGGTCTGGATTTCTCCATTGCTTTCTTGCAGGCAGAGGTTGCAGCAGAGCCTCCTGCCTTCACTCCCTCAGGTACTCTGCCAACCACGCCAGTCTGGCTCAGAGGGGAGGGAAAGGCGGAGGAGCTATGCTTGCCAATTCCTATCAAGGTTTTTAATTACTAATCTTATTAACAGGCACATACTGAAATAGGAATGCTGGTAAATAGATTATAGACACACACAGAACTGTAAAATTGGTACTTTGAGTGAATAGCTGCTTGGGTTTTGACTAGCATTTCTGGGAAGGATGTGAGCTGAGGGATTTTTAGTGACTCACATGCCAACTTGAAGCTGTGAGGAAATAACATTGGGGCTGAAGCTTGGTTTTGGAAATGCAATACTCCTTCCCTACAGGGCTCCCTTCCTACCGAGTGGAATTCATGTGCATGAGGCACCAGCCTGAATTTGCACAGAAGGGGGGTTCCCACACAATTAGGACCGGTTTTAGAGACTGTCAATGCTTTTAGGGTAAGAATAAACAGAATCCTCAGACATTCTCTCACTGTGCCCTGGTGCTCACCTCAACCAACCCAGCACAGCCCCCAGTTCCAAAAGTGGCCTTGAAACAGTCCTATCAGCCCCACAGGTCCCCACCCTGGTGCACACTTGACAATACTCAAGTTTGACCCTCCTGGAATAATGCTTTCCCTCTACATACTCTGCATGTGTGTGACAGTGTGAAACAGCCAGTCTCTTTTCACTCACCATCATGCTCAAGCCCCACTGCTGCAGGTGAACTTTTCTGAGAGGTTGCTGCTCTAAAATACTTTCAAGCAGCAGGCACCAAACACAAAGGCCAGTGGAAAAAAGTGTCTGTGACCATTGTGGAGGCAGAAGGATCTAGGGGGCCTTTGGGTCGTCTGAAGGCACACAGAGGTGCCATGTCTGAACATGAACCCTGTGTGTTTGGGCCCCTGCCAAGGTACACTTTGAGCTCAACCACTGTGGACAGGTCTCCCAGCGAAGGTGGCTGCCAGCAGCGTCTGCAGCAATAAAAAGTAGCTGAGCAACTTCAGGGACTTAGCTTCCTTCCTCTGTTTAAATGGTTTTTTCCAGGGCACCTTTCAGGATCATTTTACAAGTATGACTCACTCAGCTGCTGTCAGTATCATTCCTCCAGCACCAGGAATTTGGTCCCAGACAGTTCTGGGTGTGCTGATCCAGCATCCCATTGGGCACTGGCTAAGCCAAAGCCTCCAGCTGTGGGTATGGGTGAGAACTCCAGCCCGGGGGCCTCTGGACAGGGGTCTGAACTGCAGAGTGTGTCATGCAGTGCTGCTGAGCCCAGCAGCAGCACTCAGGTGGACTGCTGCCCAGCCACCTGTATTACCAAAGTCATTAAGTGGGACATTGCTTTTCTGTCTGCTAAAGCAGGTGAAGGCAAGAGGTTTACAAATCTCCTGTACGTGCATCCATTCTTCAGGGAGTGTTTTAGTGATGCTAGAGAGGTAAGCTCTCACTGGAAAACATCAGGGTTTGCCAAAGCTGCCTGTAGTATAGTTTTGAGGGAGTTTGTGATTTTTTTCTTTTTGCAGTATCCATGCACTTCTTGTCTTGCCTGCAGAACTGCAACATGCCAGCTAGCCCTGGCAATATGTCTCATGGGTATAACCCAGAATTCTGCTGGAAGGAATAATCCAAAGTAATTTTAAATCCATAAGCTGTTAAACTGAAAGATACACGCAGAGAATGTGAGTTGTTCCACATCATGAAAACTTTCACAAATTATTAAAAAGTCAAATGCCTGTCTCTGGCAGTGGGATTTTTTATAAATTATGTGTATAAATAGCTTACACTATTAAATAATTTGCTGATGGGACAGCCTTAAAAAATAGCACATCACTACCACTTGGGTTGCTTCTGCGTGAATAGATTACTCCTACTGATGAGCATCATCAAGTTAAAGATTTCCTCGGCTCTGTACTTCCTTCCCATTACATTTCAAACTAGTTTACTAATGGACTGGAGGAGATTGTGCAGGCAGAGAGGTGTGATGTCTTCATCTCGGGTCAGGCCAGATCAGGAAGTTCGGGTGGAATGAAACGAATCCTTGCCTCTCTCACAAATGTCAGTCTCATCAGTAGCTTGGATCACAGACTACTGTGAGGTTTTTTTTAAAGGTGGTCATGCACATAGGCACCCAGCAAATTGCCTGTCATCTACTGGCTCCTTGGGACACACACTTTAAATATATTTAAATGTATTTAAACAGGTAACACGGAGAAATTCCTCCTGTGGGACTTTCTATATCCACCTCAGATTATCAATATGCTATTTCTGATGTTGTTCATGATTTTATCTCCTTTGAACTGCTTTCATTTGGGTTAGGGAAGGGCTTGGGCTTTATCTTTAGAGACAAAGATAAGCCTCTAATAGACATACGCAAGAAATTTTGATCATGTCACTGCTCATATTAAAGAAGGATTAGAAAGAATTTTTATTCCCAGTACCTAACAAATTTGAGCTATGGGGTTTGGGAGAGTGGTTGAGAAGGGAAAAGGCTCATCTGTACAGCAGACCAGGGATTGATGGGACTGCCCAGGAGAACTGCCCTATGTAAACCAAGTCAGAAGCAAACAAAGCAAAGCATCCCATTTCTCACTGAAGCAAAACCTCAAGTACTTAGGTGAAGGTATCAACTAAAACCCCTGGTCTTGTGTCTCTTGATGCCAGTACAGTGAAAAGCCAAACCCCTCTCCCAGCTACCTAAAATGCAGACAAAAAGGGAATCTGGGGTCCTAACAACAGGTTGGGTACCATGATTTCAGGGTGGGAGAGAAGCTCAATAGTTTGATTGGTAAAAGTCATGGAAACAAGGGAAGAAATTCTATCAGGTAGCCTGGACTTTTATTATGCTACCTCTCCAACCTATATCACTATACCCTTTAGATTTAAAAATAAACCCTCTGGGCTTTCCTTAATGAGCCAGACATGTGGGAGGGGGACAAAGTGTCAGCAGCTCTGGTGTTTATTACCTTCAATTCCTGGAGGAACTCGCTTCCAAATACAAACACTGCTAGTGTGTATCTGCTAGTGTGTCAGATGACAATCAAAGCAAAGGCATGGAGTGTCTGCAGACTCTGCAGACCCTGATGCTGTCATGGGAAGCAGATATGCAGCAGCTTCCACAAATGGGCTTTCTGTTGGGATTCACTGTTGATAGTTGCTACCCTAAGATGCCTGTTTCCTTACCTTAGGAGAAAGAAAGAATCCATCTGGATTTTTGACAACTCATAGGCCATGACAACTGTTGGGCAATTGCTCTTTGTGTAATTGGAGGTTACAGTTACTCCTCTAAGCAGTTACTAGGATTACAATTATTCCTTCCAGTTTATCACTACTACTTGCTGCTTAGTTCCAAACTGTAGATGATGCCTTTAAGGTCTGTACCCTGAAGTTATTGCCAGCCTCTCAATCACCCTTAAAACTTTAACTTAACCTCTCAAGAAAAGCATGCCTGCAAACAGTCTCTATATTTTCCTTGCTTTTCCTCAGCATCACAGCTCTATCCATCTTCTGACTGTGTGATTTTTTTAGGGTACTCACTCAATAAAGTTCGGATTCATAGAATTGTACCTAATTCACCCAGACTTCAAAACTGAACTGTGTCAAATGAGAGTCAGAAACTGGCATGTCACTAAAAGACAGTTGGATTACTCAGGCAGTTCTGCTGCTTGTCACCTGCCAGTTGCCACTTTCTCTGTCAAAACTTGCCTGCACTCTGGGGAGGTCTCTGGGCAGCTCTCTTATTCACCAGCAGCTGTCAGTCGTGAGCTGCTCTGCCAGAGTCCTGCACACTCCAAGGCAGCACATCAACAAGTTCCTAAAGAGAATTTTAAAATAATTAACAAACAAAACTTTCTGTTGAAACAGAATGACATGTACCTACCCACCTTTATTTGGAGAAGAGCTGACTCCAAAGAAGCTGCCTAACGTGTCAGGCTATGTCCAAGAGGAGACCTTGCTAAGGAGAGCACATTAGACATCTTCAGGGAGAGTCTGTGGGCAGCCAGAGCAGGGCAGGAATCCTGGGACAACATCTTCCCTGGGATGTTGTCAAAATAAACAATCACAGGGCAACTCCCTAGGCACATTCTCTGCTCAGTTACCAAAATAACAATGGTAACAATTACAATAACAATTCTTACCTGCTCATATACAAACTTACCTTCAAATTACTTCACAATGTTTTAGAAGGCACATCCTGCTGGACCAGATCAAATCTTTTAAGCTTGATCCATTCAGCCACCTGATACCTCAACATGATTCACATTTGCTTCCTGAGGCAGTAAAGATTTCACTGTGGTTTCACAGCACTTCATGTCACACAGAAGTAAAGACCTGTCCTTTATAATGCCAGAAGAGGGAAATCAAACTAAGGAATCTTACAAACGTGTTGGCTGGACTGAAATCTAAGCTCCTGGCAGATGACTGGGTTTCCCAAAAGCAAGGTATGTGGGAAATGTCCAAATTTCAGCTGTTCAAGATATCACTCTCAATATCAAACAAATATCCAAATTTCAGCTGTTCAAAATATTAGTCTCAATATCAAACAAAAAGGTCCACTTGCAGGTGAAGTGTCAGTGTAGGTATTAGTACTCACCTTAGGACATTTTTTAAATGGCTATTAGGCACAAGAGAAAAACAGGTTAATGAGTACTTTATGAACAGTTAAAGATCATTGGTTAATATATGGTCTTATTAAGATGGCAACATGCAGGACCCCTGTCTCATTTATTAACAATCACTGAAGTCACTGTTGGAGCATAGGGTTGTTGGGTGGCTGTCAGAGTAAGTACTAGCAAAGCTGAGATGCCTAGATTTCATTCCCATAGTCTTCAGCCTGCAAGAAAAAAAACAAAACAAAACCAAAGACCAAACCCCAACCAGCCTGAAAGAGATCTGATTTCTGCAGACCAGCTAGTCATACAGGAATTTTCTTTATAAACATTCCCTTCAGGCATACCTAGGGAATTAACCACTGAAATGGAAGAAATGGATAAAGTCTATTTGAGCAGTACAAGGAACAAAGGCTGCTAAAAGGAGTATTAGAATTTACACCTCAGGGAAAGAAGTGAAGTTTTAGAAACATCAGGCACTGTCAGGAGAGGTTCAGATGTCATTTCTATCTTCAAAATATTGTACCTATCTCAAGAAAAAAAGTCATAACTGTATAATGCTCCAGGTTTTCTTTGACAGGTACATCACCTGTCAAAGATGATGTATTTTTCACCAAGAGCTCCACACAAGACTTTTAATTAGCCATTCTGCAGCACAAAAAGCGAGCATCTCAGTGATCTCACACTCGCTAAACTGGCAATCTGCAAGGCAGGAAATCAAAGTCTGAGTTTCAATTTTGCACTGCACAGTTCTTTACAAGATTTGCCTTACTCATTTGAGGACATAACAAGGTGTGCAGCAATGCTTGTCTAAGCCAACTTATTTCACTGAGACCTAGCCATGTACTGAAGCTGACAGTGTACTTTTCTTGCTGAGATGGTTTCTATGCAGATAATTAAGGCTGATCACAGAGTCAATATTCTAGAGTCAAAGACTGATGAGAGGACCAGCAGGAGTCATGAGAATCTCTGGCTTTTCTCACCCTTTACCTGCTATTTTAGATATAGTAATTGATCTCATTAAAGTGAGTGTTATTATGAAGAAAAAACCCACAACATTCATCCAGACAAATACTTGTGTTGTTCTGAGCAAACAGGCCAAAAAGCTCTTTGGTACATGCCTATTAAGAACTTAACACTTTAGTGACTGTACAAGGGGCAAAAGAATACCTTTCATTATCTTAACTGCCACTGCATGAGGAGGATGACACCCTACAACACTCTACTGTTGTGCTACAGCAATAACATCCTGCCACAGGCATGGGACTTTATCTCAAACCAACCTCACTTAACCAGTGGGAGGAAAAAGACAGGAGAACTTACTGAAAACATGAAAACTTAAACTTAGAGAAAAAAGAAGAACTCAGACTGCAAGTGTATGGCAGATTTGAGTTAAGCAATTTTAACAGCTTTGCTTGTTAAAGAAATAATGAGGAAAAAAAGATCCATTTCAGTTCAAGCAGCTCCTGAGAAAAACATTGTTAAATGCAGTTTCTGTAACACAAACACCCTCAGCCCTGTCACTGGTACTCTCTTTTACAGCTGTTTGATGTGACGTGGCTTTGAGTATGAATCTGTAATTTACATGTTCTCATTTCTAGCAAGACTCTTTACTGATCTGCCACCCAGTCCTACAGATACTTAAAAAATAGCTATACAAAACATTCCTATTAAAAAAATCCAGCTCCTTAAAGATCAAATGTTTGAAAACATAGTATTTTATTTGAAGTAAAATACAAGATACATATGAACAGGGACAGAGGAACAAGTAGAATGCACTATTAGGCGACTGACAAACAAATGCAAGGCAGAGAATTACTAGAAGACTCAAGAGAAATAAGCTGTTTTCTGGTGAGGTTATATTAAGAAAGGAGATGAAAACATCTAAAATAGCTTTTCTACCAAAAATGTTCCTCCACTAACTTTCCTATGCATATTTAGATTATCATCTCAATATTTAGAATACTGGCAAAATCAGAATCTGTCTTCTGATGTTCAAATTTGCTTTAAGGTCCAGCACTCTGGCTATAAAGCATATTTATGTCATTATCTAATGAACACCCTCTAGAAAAATGCTACTGACCACACTTTGCTGAGCTATGACGTGTCCAGTGTGAAGTAGCATTACAGAATCAGAGTTTCTTTTTTGATCCTCCTACTCTTTCACTGATGGAATTTTTACATGTAATGCTACTTCATAACTACATTAACCACATAAAAGTAACAACTGGAGTTTCCACCTTGAAGACATCAAAAACTCTAATGCATATATTTTTGGTCTTTTCTCCCCCTTTTTTTAACAAAAATAAACTCCTTTTTTGTAGGGAATGTTCTCAGTTCTTCAACAAGGTCGTGTTTGCTATTTCTCAAGGAATGTCAATGGTTAACCATTAAAAACATGACTGCAGAAACTAATACCTATAAATTGTAGGTTTACAAGGAAGTAAGGTAAGAGCTTCGGTGTGAAATTAATATTAATAAAGAGGTATTTTAAACACTAGAAGCAAAGAATACACCATTCAAAACAAAAATTATTGAAAAATAATACCAGCCTACATTTTCTTTCCATGACAACTTCTGATACATCAGATGCTTTTTGGTATTTCAGTCCTCTGACTCATATCTGAGGATTAAAAAATAATAAATAGAAAAATAATTAAATCAGACTAGAAAATTCCCCTAAGACATTTTGTCTCTAAAGCAACCAAAGCAATAAATTACACCCAAGAGTGACACATGTCTGTCAAGGTTTACTTTATAACTTAAACCACAGACAAATGCATTTACTTTTTAGACTATTTTCTGCTTTTAAAACTGGCCAGTTTACCAAATAGCAGAATGAAGGAATGACCTACCCACAAAAACCCAAACAATTGCCAAAGCACCTGGAACATCTCCCATCTGTATCTCTGTGTGTAGCACCTGAGGCCTTATCTACCACAGCCATGAATATCCTGTATCCTCTCCACACTAAATTCTCTCATTACTTGCTACATGGCAGCTGCTGTTGCACACACCAGCCTAAACCACACCAAACATCCATTCAAAGGACTGGTTTGTTAAAAATCAAAGCATAGCCTATTAGAAGTTCTTTTTAAGGGAAAATGTATAGACTATTTTAAAGACAAAATGGGAGCAGAACATGGATCCAGAACAAGGATCTTGTTGAGACAGACAGGGCAGCATCACTTACTTGGAAAGTCTTCTGCGCAGATCCTTTATCTGTTCATTCTTCTTGGTCAGAATCTCTTTCATGTTGCGATAGGCAGCAGTTTGCTGAAATTTCTTCTCCAGTTCCTACATAATAACATCAACATATTTTTTACATATTATGAAGACTAAACAAAAATATTAAAAATTGTTTTTCCTCCTCAAGTTTGACAATACTAGTTTTCTGTAACTTACTCAAATTTAGATAAAGTCAGCTGGTAGATTCAAAGGAGATTACTGGGGCTGCCATAGATACCCCAACTTCATTTTCTAACAAAATCAAGCTAAAAGTCTTCAGAAGACTGGGAATATGATTTTCATTTAAAAATTTCTACTGAGACAAATAGTCAATTTTTAAATATTCATCTATTATAACGATGCAGTTAGTTGTGGGTTTGCTATTTTATGTTTAATGTGTTTTGCCACTGAAATAACAAAAATACAAGGGCAAAAGAGTAGCCTGGTAAACTCTGCATCCTGTAGCTTATGCTTGTTAAATCACTAATCAGTTAAATTGTGAGTAAGGAATGCATCTTCACATTACAATAAAATGCTAACCTTTTCAGCTGTGGTTAGCTGATCCTGAACCTTCAGTAAGTCATGTTTTGTTGTCACCAAGTCTTCTTCCAAGAATTTTTGGTTTGCAGTACTGTCATTCAAAGTCTTCTCAAACTGGGATTTCAAAGCTGCCACTTTATTCTCCAGTTCAGTGATATCCTGGTTTGCATTTTTCTTCAACAGAAGAAATATTTAAAATATGTCAAATTCAAGAGAAGAAATAATTAAAATTTTAAGTGCAAAATTCCACACAAAGTAGGTACATCTTCACTTTTAATAGTGATGTACAAGTTACTCCTGTAAAGCCTAAATGAGAAGTGCTCCAACTAAAAAAGGAGCTAGAGCAGGGACTGATTTATAACTTAAAAACTTGTTAATAAATGCTTTTTAAAGACGGCTGGAATGTCTTCTCAGCCAAGATGAGATTTTAAGTTCCTGTACTTCTTTAGGAATTAGAGCCAGAGGATGAATCATATTACAAGAAGTTGTTTACCATACAGAAACAGTAAATTACCATTTAAGATCTCAATGTGTATGGTACAATGTGTTTTTGAAACATTTCCAAAGCTGTTAGTGTGGGACAGGTAGAAGAGGCTGAAAGTGTTAAGGCTCACACTCTCAGCCAGGTACCAACATTGCACTGTTCTCAGGTGTCCTACACAAAGAAACTCCAAGTTGCAAAGCAACTTTCTTGTTTCCTTATGAGAAGAATCAACTGAAACTTTTCTGAACATCAGTTCTGAGTCATAAAACATAATAATCGTGTAACTGTTCTATGAATTTTCATTTAAAGAAAAGCAAAAAACCAAACACAAAACATTCTCAGGTTTTAAAGCTCAATTTCAAACTCGAAAGTGTCATGACTCTGGATGAGGCTGAACTAGAAGCACCTTAAAACAACAAAATCTAAAAGCTAAGAAAGCCTTGTTCCTTTTTCTATCTGGAACATAAGACTTGAGAACAGGATAGTAGTACCTGTACAGATGAAAAGCTTATTTTGAATTCTGAGACAGAGTCCAAGGCTGCAGTGTTGAAAAGCACTACATCCATTTTGTACATTTTAACTGTTATTTTCTAACCATGATATAAATCAATTATGCAAAAATTCTAAATCTTCAAAATAAACTGAACCAACAGAGCAGTTACTCCCAGTTACTGCTGGGAGCTACTCACAGTTACTGTAACTCATGCTTTCTATGTGAAGCCATCTATTAACTATTAATTTAAAAAAAAATCAATCTGATGAGTTGATTCTTAAAAACCAGTTGTGGTTTGATAGTCATTTATTTGTTCAAAGAGTTTGAAATCTACTGCTTTATGAACAACTGAGAGAAAGTGACAGATTACAGAGGGCAAATTAGGACATGAAAGCTGAAAATACTCGGCAGCCCTGACACTGAGGCCAATTCATATTTAACCAGAAAAGCAGGATGAGATTTGGTTCCAATCTTTTAACACTACAAACAGTGTTATCCAGGATTTAATACACCCCTTTAATATTTTAAACCTTTAATAATTTAAAGTTTAACAAAACAGAGAAAGAAAATATTTGCCATGACTTGATTAATAGGGAACTTGATTAATCAAGTTCCCTATTTAAAATATTATTGGATACAATTTTGTAAACTACAAGGTAAACTTTAAACATATTAAGAAAACCAAGTACATACCATAAACCAGGTAGAAAGCAAAATAAAAAGAAATCAGGATTAAAATATGAAAATTAAAATAGAAATGTTTTATTATCTTGAACCTTACTTCCTAATCTGTAAATATTACAGGAATTTTAAAGTCAATTACTCAAAATCATGGGATTAAAGTGTTCTAATTTTGTTGAAAGCCTGAACTATGTTTTAAATTTAAGACACAATTACATATGAACAAACTTTGGAAAATTCTAATTATTGACAAATAAAGGCAGAAACTTACTTAGAAAAATACTCAGGTGACCTGAAGAGATTTATTTGTGTCAACATGACTTGCAGTTTCTTACATTTTTTTGCCATCAGCAACTCACCATGGTGGAGTCCTCATTTACAAAACAGATTAGGAACATCAAGTAATAAAAATAAAAATGAAACATTTTTAACTGCATGCTGATATAGGGAGAACTACAAAAACATCAAAGAAGCAGCAAGTCTGGCTTGTTCCTGTCACCATCAAGGGACAAATGTGTGAAAGAGTTAGTGCTTTATTGTTGCTCTAAAAACCAGGTTAGGAATCTGTGGAAGGGGTTAACAGCGAGCTTGTTAGCTAAAGGAGAGAGAAGAAGCTGAGAAGCAAGAAGAAGCTGATAAGGAGTTTTCTCCAAGGCTGTGACTAAGGAGACTAAGAGAAGTGAGGAATTGAAAAAAGAAGAGAACTTTGTTGCTGGATGAAGTATTTTTAGAAAGATAGCTGAAGTCACTGTAACTTTTTACTAATAGTGTTATGTTGATTTATTGTAGTTGATAGTTAGGATAGAAGAAGTATAAACAATTAGAAAGTATATAAAAGGTCAGCCATGTTCAATAATAAAGAGTTGCCATCTGCAACTGCTTGTGGTCTCTGCTTTGTGTCGTGACCACCTCGACAATGACAGGTATCACTCTTAAACATGAAGAAACAGACAGACATGGATTTGTGTCTGTTAAAACAAGTATCAGCCCTGGGAATATGACTTCTGGAATACTGCTTCCTGGATAGTTCCTGAATACATGCCAAAACATCAACTCATGTTACAGATTACCTGCTGACAGACAGACCAGCAGGAACAGACAATGTCAGCAGGAACAACACTAACTTAAACTCTTGCATTTGCCAGAAAAGGAACACACCATACAGACCAACATTTTGGATGTGCTGGCAACAGTTGTGTTAAATGGAAGCAGAGGGATATAATTATATTTACCTTCTGATCTCCTTGGATCATCTGTAAATCCCTCAGTGACTTCTCCAGCTTGGACTTCTCATCTAGGGCAGCAGTAGCCTGCAATACATTGAAAATTTAAATGCAGGACATTGAAAATTTAAAACCTCAGAAATGTATTTTAACTGAAAACATAATAACCATGGGATTCTTATTTAGATATTTTAAAATATATAACCAACATTAAGCATCCAAGATTACAGGGAATTTACCTGTGTTTCTATGGTCCTGAGTCTGGTCTTCAATTTTTCATTTTCTTCTTGGAGATGAGCAACTGTCTTTGGGTTAAAGAACAAGAAAATGTTTGTGAACACCCTGGCACCATTTCAGATTTTGCAAATATTTCAGGGAAGAAAATACACTTCATAACTTAGGAAAGCAAAAGAGATCCTAAATGCTTATAAAAATGGCCTTCATAAGAAATCAACAATTCATTAATTTATTGTGGTTTTTTGCCTCAGTGGGAAAGTAATTTAAATCTCCAATTCTACTGCAACATATAGGGCTCTTCACTTAAACACATGCTTTACTGCATTTACTGCAAAAAATATCAGTATCTTGTTAGTAACAAGATTTATTATTAAAAATTGCATATTCAGGGATGCAAATCTCATTGTTGCTTATAATTCATATTTTCAATCAACAGGCAAGGAAGAATTCATCTACAGTTCCTTTTCAAAAGTGACAAATACCAGGTTACTGCATCTCCTGTTCTGTGTCACAGGAAATACCCATGTTTTATCAGTCAGAGTAAATTCACCACATGAACTTTGAATGATTTGGGGGAAAAAAAAAGACAACAGATGTACATATTCAAGAAAAACTGTTATGATTTTGAAGTTATTTTTGAAAGAGAACTACATTAACCTATAAGCAAAACACAAGTCTGAATTCTTTGAATGCTTTAATTATTGCAGTGAATAACAACAATTTGAGACAAACATTGTACTCAACACATCATTCGGAAATACAGGACAGAAGACAGAAAATAAAACTCCTTTCTAATTATCTTATTATCAAAAACTTAAAAGGGTACTGTAAGAAGTGTGACATTTTAGAAAAGTGCAGGTGAATGAAATGAATACAATACCCAATAAAAACTATTGATAGTATTAGGTACTAGAAAGTGTTTCGTAATTCTGAAAATGCTTAGCAAGTGAGAAATCAAATGTTTTCAAAACCAGTAAATTCCAAATTCTTTAAGTGCCTGTTTCTTCAGGAGGGATTTAACCAGCTTACAAAACAAAAAAAGAATGGAGGTAGTAAGATTGACTTCAAGTGATACAGAAAATGTTCAATAACCTGGTCATTTCAACCAGCTGGATATTTTAATTTACTTCTCTGTTGAAGCACCAGCTATCTGTATGGAACTAATTTACTATTTTACTCCATTAAATGGAAAAATAAATTACTACAAAGACCAAAATGTTTTTGCAAAAGAAGGGTTGATACTGCGATACATGTTGGAGATAACAAGTGCACAATAAATTTCTGATGCTTTATAATTTTTATTAATTTACTAGCATTTAACTTTATATTTTGGGATATATTACTATGATGTCTGTATAATGACATCACAGTAATGACAAATATTAGAGTACAGTTGAGTATAATAACAAATATTAGAGTACAGTTATTTAGTTCATTTGTATAAGCAGAATGATCATTGACACAACTGCCTGAACAGTCAAGTTCTTACCTTGTTTAGCAGCTCTGATCCACCTTCATTTAATGGAGCAAGTTTTGGTTTAATGGGATCTGCAGTGGACTAAAGAAATAATAAAGGTGAAAAAATTAAATTACACATATTTCTAGGTGGAAGAAAAGCCCCTAGCCTGTAAAATAACTACTGATAGTCAATTCAGCTTTTTTTTTAAAAAGCAAATGAACAGCCTTTGATTTAAAGTTCATTTTTTACTGCTTCCTTGGCTCCTAAATTATGGACTTCACTTTGAACTTAACTTAAACAAAGAAACTGCACAGAGACATATGGTTCTACAGAAGTCTGACAATCCTGCAGCAACTAAAATAAAAAAGGAGTAAGGAGAAGATAATATTTGAGTGATTGTAAGAGTAAAAATATTTACAAAGCTCCAAATAATTTTCTCATTTAAGGTATTAAAAATAACATATTCTATATATATATTAATACAATATAATATACATAAATATACCTTTATGCTACAAACCAAATAAGGTTCAACCATATTCATGCAAGACAAGCTAGAGTGACATCTGGACTGTGCAATCTTCTCAGCTCTTGGGTCCATGTTGGGACAAGCAAATGTCCCAGTCCCAGCCCAGGTGCCAGGGGAAGGGAACCCAGGAGCACACACTGCCACATATCCCTGGTCTGGCTGACCTTGGGATGAGGCACACCCCAGAAGTGCAGAACAGGCACTCTGGAAACATCCAACGCACATCAGAGAGAGCCTTGGTGCCAAAATGCAAAATGTTACTTTTTTTTTTTTTTGGAGAGTTTCAAAGACTGTTTTGAAAAAAAAAAAAAAAGGTGGGGTTTTGGTTCTGGTTTTCTCCTAAGCACAGAGAGTCAATACTAAGCATTTTAAACATCTGTCATGACTGCACATGACATTTGATTATGATTTGATTAAAATAAAATTCTACCTTTTTGTTTGAAGATGTATATTCTGACCTTTCAAACTCAGCAACCTGGTCCAATAATTCTCTTGAAAAAAAAATAAAGAGGCATTTATTTACCAAAGAAAAGTATAAGGAGGCATTTCTTTACCAAGAGCAACACTATGAAACACATTTTACCAGGCTGCTGCTATGCTTTCACTTCCATGCAAAATTCTTGTTAGAAGTACAGAATGAAGTCCTACATAAATACCATAAATGCAACAGATCATGTCATGTAACGGCATGATACATGCATTACAATAGATTTAGCATCCTTAATTAAAATATAATCTAACCAGACAACAAAAGTTTTTAATTGAGTCCAGTCACCCACTCCCAAAAGATTAATTCAAGTAAGAATATTAATAATAAAACATCTTGCTCACAATTTTGAAATTGTTTTGTATCTTCCTATTTCACAGATGGAAACATTGAAGCTAACCTATCACTGATACAATAGCATAAGAATAAGTTTCTATGGTTAGGAAAAGAATGCTAATAGTCAACACTTTGATGTTTTCTTATTGTTGCAAGTATAGTCCAACAGCTGTTACCGATTCTCCAAGTCAGAGACGTCTGTCTGTAACTTCAGGTACCATTTCTCAGCCTGTGAGAAGAGCTGCCTCAGAAGTAAAACGTTGGTGTAAGTTGTGTTTATGAGCTCAGACTCCACTTCGCTGTGTACAACACTCTGCAGTCCATCCAGCATGTCTATCACCTCGTCAACTGTGAAGGTCTCTTCAACAAGTCTAAACAGAGAGGTCAAGATGAGTCAGGTGTGATAAAGGTAACAATTCTGACTTTTTATGAGATCTCACTACACAGGCACCACTCATATAATGCAATGTTTCCTAAAAACATACACTGTTAGTCATTATTAGATGACCACAGCATTACTAATTGGTTATTTTATTTGAATTTTCTCTTTATATCATTAAAATCACAAATATTAATTCAGCTGCAGCCTTGCCTTGAATTTACACATCAGAAGCAAGATATGAAGCAATGTCATGCTGTCAATATGTCTATTAATTCCTAAGAAATTGATGAGCTTGGGTTTAAAAGCATTTAACTTGTAACTTCTGGAAAATACAAGAACATAAAAAACTAAATGGAGAAAAGTCACCCCATAAAGTACTCAAACCTGCCACTGCTGTTAGCATATTTTGCTTTATTCTTGCTCAGCACCACCCCACACAGCACCTGCTGTCCTTGAGGTCCTGGAAACAAGAATCCACTGTTTTGAGACACATGCCACGCTTGAAACGAGCGAAGCGCATGTAGCTGACCACTTCGTTCTGGTGGTGCTCATTAACACCCAGCTCTGCCTGCAGGGGAAGACACAAGCACAAACATAAGGGAAGATGAGCATAACTACCGTGAATACTTGCCTTCTGACTAGTTTCTGTGACTGCTTTCACAGGGTTAGCATGCAAACTCGCATGGTGAAAAACAACTGTATTTTAGTATACTGAGTCCCTATGCAGCTCTCTTAAGTGGGTGAGAAAGCTCCAGTACTTGGAAGCAAGGGCTCAAGTAGCCTCCAAAAAGTCATACAAAATCAGAGAGACAGAGGCAATCAGAGAATCAGAACCAGAAGGGCTGTACAGGAGATGAAGCTCTTGGATAAATATATCTTGGTATTACATTACACATGCATAATGTAGCTGAATGATGTATCTTTCATATATGTACTAACAGAAGCCCAGAGGAAAGCATGTTGTCTGTTACTTTTTATGTAAACTCTTGAGACGTCTCACAGAATCACAAAATGCTTGTGTTGAAAGGGACCTTAAAGACTATCTAGTTCCAAGTCCCTGCCACAGGCAGGGACACCTCCCACTAGACCAGGTTACTCAGAGCTCCATCCAACCTGGCTTTGAACACTGCTAGGGATGGGGCATTCATAATTTCTCTGGGCAACGTGTTGCAGTGCCTCACCACCCTCACAATACAGATTTTTTTCAGTATATCTAATCTAAACCTACTGTCTTTCAATTAGTGCCTATTACTCCCCGTCCTATTGCTACAGTTCCTGATGAAGAGTCCCTTCTCTGGCTTCCCTGTAGGCCACCTCCAGTTACTGGAAGGTTGCTATGAGGTCTCTCCACAACCTTCTCTTCTCTAGGCTGAACACCCCCAACTTGTCTATTTTCACAGGGGAAGTGCTCCAGTGCTCTTGTCAGCTTCATGTTCTCCCTCTAGACTTGCTCCAACACCTCCATGTCCTTCCTAAGCTGGAAACACCAGAACTGTATGCAGCACTCCAGATGGGGTCTCATGAGAGGAGAGGGGGAATCACTTCCCTCCACCTGCTGGCCATGCTGGTTTTGATGAAGAAGGAGATCTTAAGGGATAATCTGAATTTGCTTCTCAAGAGCCCTAAACCAGGACACGCAGAAGCAAATATTACCACGGCAAATTAAGAAGAAAGTAATTTTAGACCTGGCTAAGTAGCCCTTTTATACATGCCTCTATTTCAAATAATTATTGGCACGGGCAATCACATCACAGCTCATGTAGGTAGCATGAGTGACAAGGAGGCACAACAGGGCACGAATGGGAGTTTGTCACCACAGTCCCTGGAGAGCTGATGCAAAGGCAGGTCCATTTCATTTACTCCAATGTACTTTGTTAGCTTGGCTGATGTTGGGGGGAGACAGCAATGTAGTAACTCAGACAAAACAGTTCGTCTGATCACTTTGTCCCTAGGGAAGTTCCAGTGGCAATGCTACCCGGGGATCAACAATCAGTACACTGGAAACAGCCGAGGAAGCAGCACCAGCACTAAATAAAACCAGCTCTTATCGTGTGGCTGCAAGACCGATTTTGCCCACAAAGCCACACATATTGCAGATGAGAGATCATAAGGAAAGCTAAATTAATGTCGTCTTTGCTGTTGCTAGAGGGTTTTTTTAGTTGAAAGCTTGTATTTCTTAGAGACAGAAACGAAATTATATTAGTAAATAAACACATAAGCACAGGCCACTCGTGATCACCGAGTCAGCCACGCTGACACGCAGATAAGCCACCCGGCCACCGGATCCCGCAAAAACCCCAAGCCCAGGGAGTCTCCGCACGGATGGCAGGGATGCCCAGGAGGGCAGGCGGCGGCCGCAGCTGCCCCGAGCGGCTCCCGCATGACGACAGGCCGCACCCCTGCCCCTCCTGCGGGCCGGCCGCCCGGGGCGGAGCGCCTCCGGGCCCCCGCGCCGGGATGAAGCGGGAATGCCGGGCGGGCCCCCTCCCGCTACTCACCATGGCGGCCGCTCCGCCGGCGCTCGGACAGCTGCGGGCCCGGCGTTGCCATGGAGACCGAAGCCTCGCGAGCGGCCGCGGCGCGCTCCGATTGGCGGCGGCGCGCCCACGTGACCCGCGCGCCGCGGAACCAGCTGAAGCAGCTGTTTTATTTTATTTTTTAACTTTACCTTTGTATTTCCTACGTGCTCAGGTGCAGTTGGGAAAACTGTACTGTGTAGCAGTGAGCTGCTGAAGCGGTAGGGGCAGTTAGGCGCGATAGCGAATATCCCACGTTTATTTACACCACCTAATATTTTTTTCCCAAAAGGCTTTTTCCCTAAACTCGGATTTTTGCAAAGCATTAGCATGTCAGCAGGACAGCTCAGAACCGTAAAATGGTTTGGGTTGACAGGAACTTTAAAGATCATCTAGTTCCACCTCCATGGCATGGGCAGGGACACCTTTCACTAGACCAGGTTACTCAAAGTCCAATCCAGCTTTGAACACTCCCTGGATTTGGGCATCACTATTCTCTTTTCCACAACTTCTCTGAGCAACCCATTCCAGTGCCTCATCACCCTCACAGTGAAGAATATTCTACTAATAGCTAATCTAAACCTACTCTCTTTTAGTTTGAATTTGTTCTTCCTTGTTCTGTCACTACAAGAACTTGAAGGCTCCCTTCAGGTACTAGAAGGTCATAATTAGGGCAGCCCAAAGCCTTCTCCAGGCTGAGTAATCCAAATTCTCTAAGTCTTTCCTCATAGGAGAGGTGCCCCATCCCTCTGATCATCTTGGTGGTCCTCCTCTGAAATCACTCCAACAGGTCCATGTCCTTCCTGTGCTGGAGTCTGCAGAGCTGGCTCCAGTACTTCAGGTGGGGTAACTGTTACCAGAGTCTTTCACCTGGGTCACCCAAAAAGTTTATAAAATGCAAAAAAATGACTTGGCATCCATCAGCTGAGTGTATGGAAAAAGTCTTACCCATTGAGGTGGCCCAGCTGTATTGAACCCTGATTGCACCTAAGGAGAGGACAAAAGTAATGTTGACAGAGCTTGGGATTTTCCAGTGAAAGTAAAAGGAGTAAATAAACTCTCAAATTATGGATTTTGTCCATTGATTGTCCTCAAAGCCTGCAGAATGAGACCAGATCTGTCACAGCAGAGGTGAGCCACAGACAGAGGAAATGTTGATCATTGAATCTGTCCCATTACAAACAGGAAGAAGGGATGTAATGGCCTTCTCCCATGACACCAGGGGACACTTCAAAAGCCAGTATCACCTTCCATATCTGGAGAAGTGGTGAAAGCAGAGCACTGGAATGACACAGCTAAATGATGAACAGAGCAGGAAGCAGCAAGCTGGGAAAAGGCTGTTTGGAACACACACAGGCAGGAGGGCTGCTCCATCCAGGCACTTTCCGAAACAGAGTAGCCCTAAGGGAAAACTGCCCTTCTTCCATAGTTTGAGAGGGGAAAGTGGGATCCATTGCAATTTCCATTCCTCAACATTGTATTTGTCTTACTGACTACAGCCTGCAGTGCATTTTCATTAACTAATGGCCCTAAAAGCAGCAGTGACTAATTTGTGATTAATGGGCCATTTTGAGTAGGCAGCTGTATTGGTGGCAAATCTAACCTAATTTTTATTTACTTCACACACAACCAGGAACAAGTGACAAAATTCCATCAAAATCGTTTGGATCAACTCTTGAGACAGATAAGGCCTGACTCCTTCCAAATCTCTTTCAGAAAACACAGGGCAAAGGTGGAATCTACATTCAAGACAGGAGACTCAGGACATGTTACAGGAGGCCCTGGAGCATGTCCTCAGGGAAGGGCATCCAGGTCTGTCCTCATAACTGAAAACAACATCCATGTGGCAATCAAGGGAGTACAGAAAGACAGACCATATGCACAAAGGCTGTTCCTGAGCATAAGCAGCTCTACAGTAGTTGAAACTGCCCTAAAAGACCTGGCAAGAGCTGTTATGCCTTGTGAGCTTGCACCTCTCTGTCCTCTGCTCCACCATAGGGTGCACACTGGCAGCATCACTTCTTCAGGTTCCTCAGCAAGCTGTGCAGAAAAAGGTGTTACCAACACACATTGCCACCAGCCATTTTGACTAGCAACTTTTATGGGAATTTTATATAGCCCATCTAAGAGACAGTGTTGGCATTTGGTTGGGCCCAAACACGTTCAAGCATGGGTTTCTCTCATTCCTCTTCTTCAGCAGTCCCTCGCTACAGAGCTTAGAATGACTGTGCATGAATGGAATGACTGAATGTTCAAGAAGGCTTGAGCTGCAGTAACAGCCTCAGCTTCTGCTGATTTGGATTCATCTGCTGATCTGGATTGCAAAGACCCTGCACCTGGAAGTGCTTACCATGGCCGCTTTTGCACACTCACTAGCAAAGAGACCCCAGTGAAATGAAGCACAAAAGAGCAGAAGTGCATGTTTTCAAGTACCAGCCAAAGGTGTAACAAGAGAACAGCACAAAACACTGAACAGAGGAACCTCCCTTTCACTGATACCTTTGCCCCTACTCTTCTGCCAATGCAGGGACCAAGGGCAAATGAGATGCTGGGAAAAGATGAAACTAATAACAGGTGCCAAAAAGCTGTCACACAGGATTAGACTAAAAAGCATTTTTCTGGCTGTGGCAATAACCAGAAGCAAGAAAAGGAACAGAAAGAGATACATGTGTATCCTGCACAGTTTGAGCCTTCACTACCATTTACCCTTCCCACTGAGCGGACCAGCAACTTTCTGAGCTGCCAGCCAAACCCAAACTGTAGTGGTTGATCACCATTCTGGAATCTGTCTGCTTTCAATTTCTCTAGCCCACCTTCAAAGATATTTGTTTTCTGTCTTGACAACCACTGTAGGAATGTACCATATGCTCATTATTTCTTTTTGTTTAAGCCTTCAATCCGTTCCTGTCAGTGTTGTCTGGCTTTAGCTGTCTCCTGCACTCAGTGCTGTGTCAGTCTTCAAAAGGAGAAAAGGAGATAACAGACCATCCATGTCACACCTGCAGTGTGCATTAGGTTGTGAATAAGGGTTTTTGTGCTTGCTGTTGCCAACCTCCAGAGCTTCCACAAAGGACACCAGGGCAGAAATGGGGTTCTGAGGAAAACAGTACAGAATTACAAACAAAATGATTACTTTTAATGGCTAGTATTTGGAAGGGGAGCATTTGGATCAGGGGCCCCAAAGAGCAGCATCTACTTCACAAATAATTAACAGCTGCACCTGGGGTCTCAAGCTTCCCTCTGCTCCCCTCACAACCCACTGGAACAGATCTCTGCTTTACTACTCACAACCAGTATTTTCTAAGGAAACAGTTCTGACCAAACTATTTGTTTTTAAGGAAATAAACCTTCTTCAAACATGTCTCATCCAACCTGAAGAAGCAGGAGTTAGAGGTCTGCAAGCCCTTCCAGCCAAAGTGAGTGATACTGGGGCAGTGAAAATGTCAACAGCGGTCAGGTCAAGAGACTATCTTGTCCTGTGTGGGGAGAACAGTCAGGGTTTGAGAGCAATGTTTCTGCCATCCAAATCTAAGCCTCTTTAAAGGTGCAGGAGAAGGACACATTGCATTTGTGTCTGCAAACCTCCCTAGCAATCCAAGCTCCCCTCTTTTGCTTGCATGCTTGAGAGTCCTGTCAATCTCATGAGAATGACACCATCATTCCCACAGGATCAAATACAGTATTTTCCATGGGGAAGCATGTTTGGAACACTACCTCCTACATCATGGTGCCCTAATGCAACTAAATGTACAATTCAAATTATATTTGGTCTTGTTGATGGCAAAAAAAAAAAGAGATTATTTTAACTTTCATGGGGAATTACTGCATTCATTTTGGATAAGAGTTTTAAGGAAAACATACTGCCAACATGAAGTGAGCTTGCCATCCAGAAGAAATTAGATACAAACCAGGATTTCATCTATGCTTTTCTTCAACAGAAAGCAAAGGACATTTCTTTTTTATTCATGTGCTTGCCTCCACAAATTCAGAGCTTTGTTCTTTAGGAAGCTGGGCTAAACCTAACAAATAGAGGGGAGCCATCAGTTGCCATGGGCACTACTTAGCTCTGATGTTACTTGCAGACACTTGTACTGCCCAGGGAAAGGTTATCCATCTCTAGAAGTCTCACTGCACATAAGCTGAGAACTCTGCCTTATTGCTATGACTGGAAGAATGACTACCAAATTACTATTACTATGGTAATGATATTATAGCTGGTGGTTCTTTAGCAAAGTCTCTGGGTAATAGAAGAACTGTAGGGCTGAGTTTTCATTGCTACTTGTTAGCCGTGCATGGAGAAAGAAAATTCCTTAGGAAAATTCTGAGACTTTTCTGAGAGCTGTTTCATAGCAGCTCTCACGTGCCTTTTTTTCTCATAAATGCACACAGTGTGAACTGTGAAAACAACATAGATTATGTCAACTAGTTTGTTTTCCTAGACTAGACTGACGCTGGAAGTTCAACATTTTTATTGCTTTAGCAGGAAAGAGAATTTCAAGCAGAAAAAAATAAATCTAATAATCTATTCAGAGAAGCCATAAGCCACCATTATCCAGTGGTATCACTGAGACGCCTCTATAATGCATAATCCATAACAGTAAGAGTGATGCCAGACTGCACTTTCCTGAATGAAATGAGAATGAACCATAAACACTCACACGAATCATTACTGCAGGAGATAATGGCCAATATTGCACACAATTTTATAGTTTAAAATGCTAGGATGAACTACAAGGAGCAATCCTTCTGCCAAAGGAATGGTTTCTTATTAGTATTAGGCTCTGACTGACAGTTTACTGTGTTCCCTGCAGTATATGTTTTCTATAACACTTTGTTGAAGCTGAAAAACAATATGTGATTACATGCTGTATTGTTATAATTTGAGCCCCTGGATACTGTGTTAGGGATGAGATTTTCTTTAAGCACTACTCTTTTATAGTTCTTTCAAAAAGATTATCTTCCTCCAATTTCCCCAGAGAATTTTAATTATTAAGAGTACAGCCTCTACCAAATGCCGTTGATTCAAGCAGTCAGGATTGAATCACAACAAAGGTCTTAAAGAGGTGGCATGGTGTGAGTGCAATAAGATACAGCTTTAATTATTTTTGTTTTTTCTCTCACACTAAATTTGCCCGTGGTCTCGGACAAATCTTTGAACTGCCTTCTTTCTAGGGTATGCTAAGACATGTTTATAGAATCACAGAATGATCATCAAGGTTGAAAGAGGCATTAAGGATCATCCAGTCCAGGTGTCCACGCAGCACTGCCACTGTAACACCTAACCCACATCACCCAGAGCCAGAGGCCGCATAAACACCCCAGGGATGGTGACTCCACAACCTCCCTAGGCAGCCTGTTTCAATGCTTGACCACACTAACACTGAATGTTTTTTTTCTTATATGTAATCTCAATTTCCCCTGTTTTATCCTAAGGCCATTTCCTCTCGCCCTCTCACTGCAGGCCCGGTAGAAGAGACCGGCCCCCAGCTGGCCACAGCCTCCTTTCAGGTGCTCGTAGGGAGCGATGAGGCGCTCCCTGAGCCTCCTCTTCTTGGAGGTTTAGCCCCTCGAGGGAAGAAGCCTTTCCTTGATTTTTTTCTTCAGCCTTAACCTGCAGCAATCAACCTGACTAAACTGTACTGAGACAACCCCCAGCGTTCTTACTGGGCTGCCACTCGTCTGTAGGACCTGCACCTGCCGACCGAAGAAATCTTTCCCACTCCAACTAAGCCTCAGCTCCGCGACCCGCGCCGGGAGAGGCGGGCGGAGGGCGGTGCTGAGGGCCGTGCCCGCCCTCCCGGGCCGGGCGGTGCGGAAGCGCAGGCGGCCGGGGCTGCGTCCCCGCCGGACCCCGGGAGGCGGAGCGAGAGCCCGGGCACGGCATCCTCCGGCGCGGCCATCGCCGGGCTGCTCCATGGAGAAGCGGGGCCCGGTGCTGCACATCGTGGTGGTGGGCTTCCACCATAAGAAGGGCTGCCAGGTGAGGGGGTGCGGGTGTCCCTCGCCTCTCCGCTCCGCTCTTGCTTCCTCCCGGCCCTCCCTCGGTCCCCTCCCCCGCGCCGAGCGGCGCCTGCCCGGCTGCGGGAGCCGCCGCCGGAGGGGCGCGTCCCGCGGGGCCGGGGGGCTTCGCTCTGCTCAGGGGGGCAGTGAAGGACGGGCTGGGAGCTGGCGAGGCCCCGCTTGGCCGCGGCCTCCCCCGGCTGGGGGATGCCTGGCTGGGCCGTGACTCGGCTCGCCCCGGGCAGTTCGTGGTCATGGAGCTGCCTCCATTCCCGCCCCGCCTCGGCGCTCCGCCGGGAGCGAGGCGGAGCGAGGGCCGGCGGGGTGAGCTCCCGGGAGTGAAGGGCCACGGCGCGCACCGCGGCACCGTATCTGTTTCGAGTCGTGCGTGCTTGATGCGTTCCGACAGAGAATCCTGTAGGAAAAAACTCCAAATGGTGTTTTAATCTACCTTCCTCTATCCCTGCCGGCCCATCGCTGAGTGCTCAGGTATATCTTGTACCAAACAGCCCCAGGGTATAAGCCTATCCTGGATTTAAGTTTTCTTTGCCTGTCTCTTCCCCGCTTTTATAAATGCTTGACTGCTTCATGTGGCCTGTAAGGTAGAAGGATTTTATGTCATTTATTTCATAGCTGGTTTATGTTGTGATTGTTTTAATTTTTTTTAACCCTTGAAGCAGGAGATGCGATTGCCCAGCTGGGCTGTCCACACAGTTGCTTTGCTATGATAAGAGCAGATAGACATAATGTTGGATTTCCAGTGAGTCTTCTTCCCTAGCGAGTTCTTGGCATTTATAAAAATTGCCAAGATATAATCAATGTGATGGCTATTGTTATACAAGGGTTGATCTGACGTAGACACATTCCATACAAGGTAGCTGAGAATTAAATTATTGCTTCAGCAAAAAATCCAAGCACAATTCCTCAGAGGCTAAGGTGCAATAACTCAATTTCTGAAAGATGTGCATGGTTTTCAAGTGCATCCTTTCTTCTCAGGGTATCTGGGTGCTGTTCGCATATGGATGTTCACAGGATCAGTTCCTGTGCAGTAATTAGATCATCTGGGTTGAGAGGTTTGTGATATTTATCAGGCACTTTCTTGTCAAACACTGTTACAAAGTGAGCCTTCGTTGGATATCTGTAGGAGAAAGAGCATATTTTTGCCTTCTCCTTGTTGCTGGCCTCTTGGAAAAGACCTAGGCTTTTGTTTCTTCTGTTCTTCTGAAGTGTGTATTAATTTTCTTGCACATTAAGTGGTGTTGATGCAAGGTAAAAAAAAGAACAAAAAACCCAAACAAACCTCCAAACTATAAATCAGTAGCATTGAATTTTATTTTGTTTCCAGTAAAATGTTTATAGAAGTACATTTTGAGGTGTTGTCAAAAATTAGGTTGGAATACCTCTGAGCTGAAGTTTTCTTTATCTCAAGAAATGACCTGGAGAAGCTGTAGAGGAAGGCAGTTTGGGAAGGGGACAAGGTAGCTGAGTCACAGGGAGGAGAACTGCAGGAATAAAGTGACAGTCAGTCGAACCACAACCAGGCTTCCTAAGGGAAAACTAAACAGAAATCTAATTTTAAATGTATCCTACTTCTGACTTGGCAGATATTTTACTGAACTGTGGGGAACGAAGTTTCCTAAATGAGCTGGAGGTGAGGAGTGGCACAGCTATAGCCCAATGAGTTTGACATCAGTAGTATGTAAGACTCTAGAGAATTTGTGAAGGAAAGAATTAATTAACAACATGAAAGAAAGTAGACTGGGTCCTATGTGCATTTGCTAAAGATAGATCATGCTTGACTGACCTGCATCTTTTGTAAGAATAAGTGACTTCTCTGTGAAAGAAATGGAGTACCTCTGATCTGCTGGGAACTTGATAAGAGATCACGCTTATTCTTAAGGCAGAGATACAAGAGAATTAGTGCAAGAGCTGGTACTTGGATAAAGAGTATTATGAAGGAGAGAAAGCAGAAACAGATTTGAGTCAGAAGAGGAACTATTGGTTTGAAAGGTACTTGGAAGAAGTGTTTCTCAAGGTTGAAAGTGGTGCTGGTATTGTTTACACCATAAAATTGAACTATGATATGCAAACTTGAGGAATCAGTATTTCAAAGGAAAACTGGAAAGTTGTGCAAGAGCTGGACAATAAGGAATACTGGATTGATAAAAATGGAGTGTGTTATGAAGTTGTGCAATGGGAATAAATAATAACAGTATAAGCTTGGGAATTGACACAAGGAAATGTCTGGAAGAGAAATGAGACCACATATGATCAAGGCTAAGTCACCAAAGTAGTGTGATTTGAGGGCAAGAATGACAATGTATGTAATCCTATTGTGTGATAATATGTTTATCGATGCTTGTAAATTCTGATCCACTTTTCAGAGAAAGGGATTTGAATTCTCTTTTCCAGAACTGGATGAGATAGTCCCTGGGCAGTCTGTATTAAAGGAGAATATAGAAGAGCTTCCCTAGCTAGGCTAACAGAGTAGATTTGGAGGTTGCATTCACCTCTGTAGGTACGGGAACATTCTTCCCTTTTCCTCTCCTGCCTCTTCACAACTGGTAAGCAGAGGCAGTTGTGGTAAGCTGAAATGGGGAACTGAGGTGACCAAAACAGCAAGCCTTGTTTTGGTGGGTTGCTTTTGAGGTAGTTGCTTCACAGGTTCTGTTTGCCAGGTGGACAGCTGCAGAGGACAGACACACAGGCACAAGAGAACCAGTGAGGGTGAATCACGTCTTTTGACCTGCTGGCCACATTCCTTAGGATGCAGCTCAGGATGTGGTTGGCTTTCTGGGCTACAGTATGCAAAGTGCACATTGCCAGCTCATGTTGAGTTTTTGGTCAACCATCATCCCCAAATCTTTCTCCACAGGGCTGCTCTCAGTGACCTTTAAAATATTGATAATGGCCTTTGAAGTATTCATTGAAACCCTGCATTACATGTAGCTGCATTCCAAGAAACTGTTGGAAAGTTAACAATGAGGCGGAAAAACCACATGTTAATCTAAATGAGTGTTGGCACAAGAACCAGTGGATATGAAATGTCTGAGCATGTGCTGCAGACTGCATATCTGAAGCTGTGACGTGCAGAAAAGCAAAGGTCTACAGCAGTGCTCAAATGGACATCACTCAGAGTGAATTTGGAAAGCTTGAGATTGAAAGCTCGTAGAGCTAGGCTGCCTAACAGGAATCCACCTGGTTTCCCAGAGAAGGCTCCTTTCAGTTTCTGTTCCCACCTCTTTTCTTTGTAGTCTTACTAGTAAATGCATGTGGAGTTAGGATTTTCTGTCGGTTTCTTGATGCTAGGTTCTTTCATTAGCTGTCTTTGCTTCTGAAACTTCATAACTTGAAATGTACAGCTCTTCCTGTTGGTTAACTCATAGGATAAGAAATGTGTAATATGCAAAGGCTTTGATGTGCAGTTTGGAAATGTATAGGATTATCTTTTTCTTTCACAGACTCGAAAAACAATCTATATGTATTTGTTTTTGAAATAGAAGGAGAGTCAGAGAATCCCTGTGTGCCTTTGGATTGGGAGTATGAGTGCCACAATTGTTCTTCATGCTCTCTTCAAAGGGTAACTGTTTAACTGTGGGTCATTTTGCTGGAATATAAGAGACAAAGTGAATTTTTCCATATGTATGTTGTTAAGTCTGGGGATTCAGTTAGCCAGGCACTTGTTAAAAGCTTGGGAGTTGCCACTCACTGTCAGGAAGGCTTTTTGTTATCTGAAAACTAAAGCACTAAAAATTGTGAACATATTGGGAGGAGTTTTCTTTAGCAAGTATGGAGTAAATGTTCAGAGAGTCTGCAGGGTTTTGTTTGTCTACATGAGCAGATTGCCCTGCTGTTTCTTTGGACCCCTTAGTTACTGAGTTGAACTGTGAATCCAAGGCGATATGCAAACAGTGCTGTCTCTTTTTGCTAAGGATTAGAGGTAGTTATGGCAGTGTCCAGAGAATGGGAGGAGAAACTTGGCTGCAAACTAGGTCCACCTAGTATTTGACACACTTTCAACAGGCCCATTAAGGAAGGGAATGGCAGTTGGCAGGAAGCAGGAATGGTGACAGGTTTCTTGGCTTTGTACGTGCCGGCTGGCTTATTATGGGAACCTTCCTCAGTGAGTCATTAAATAGTAAATGTCCCACAGTGGTCAGAACTCATGGGCAGTATGCATTCAATCATGGTTTTTATGCATCTGAAATTAAATTACAAACATTAAAAATTCCTTTTTTGATCCCTCTTTGCCATGGAGAAGAGGAATGGCCCCAGGAAAATGTAACAGCAAAAGCAGCGCTTCATTGTAGGTAGTTGCTTAAATTCTTGCCCATAAATGTAAAACACATAGTGTTGGTGTAGTAGGAGTTCTACACACTTTCAGGCTCTGTAGGACTCAAGGCACAAAAACATTGGGACACAAAATGACAATAAAGGAAGTCTGCCGCAAAAATTGTCTGATGTGTTTTGGAGTGTCTGTAGCAGCTCAGCTCATTGCCTACTGCAGCAGGTTATGTTCATCTGTTTCAGTGTAGGGTGGTAAGACTTGGACTTCAGTACTATTTGTACGTTTCTACTGGAGTGGCTGAAAACAAATTCCTCAGTAGTTTTGAGGAACTGTAGTACTGAGTGACTAGTGATTTCAGAGCAAAAAAGGGGAAAGGTTTTTTTTTTTTTGGAATCATTGAAACACTTTCTCTCATTACAAGCGAATGATAAAGCACCTAATTTGCCTTACAACACTTTAATTTTTGAAAGCATTAACTAGTGGGGAAGGTCCTTACCTACCTTGTAATAAAAGTCTTCAGCAAGAATGCAACCTGAACAGACCTTAACTAGAAGATGCAAGCTGTGTTGAAAATACAACACTGGAAAGACCTTTGATTTATAGTTATGGTAGAAGACTGAAAGTCCTGAGGTGCAGTTCTCCAGTTGTGATCATGTGTGCTGTGACCGTCACTTGTGCTCTGTCTCCAAGCTTTATTTACATGGAGAAGCAGAAAGATAATAGTCTCTGAGGGTGTAGGAAGGCTTAAAATATCACGAGTACTCTAGAAATAATTCATTTTGAAGGCAGAGTTAAAATGAGAACTGATGTCTTTGTAAAGAAGAGGATGGAAACATTTCAGCAAAGCTGGAAAAACTTGTGGGTAGGAGAGCTAGGCGCAAGTCCCTGTAAACCCCCTGGCTTGTTGCTGAGGAAGTGCATGGTCCTTTTGCTGCTGCAGTGCCTGACCTGCCACAACAATCCCTGGCTTCTCCTGATGCTGCAAGGCTTCTAAGCTAATCACATCTGAGTGAACTCGGGCACTGTGTTACCAGCAGTGAGGCCGCACAGAATCTCACTTTATTTGGGGCAAGGCCCAGCTTTTCTGCACTTGATCAGCTGAGCCGTTGAACACATCACTGCTGACCTTGTGCAGCAGATGAGCATTGTCTCACGTACCCTCTCAAGAGCTTTAAATTATTCCACTTTACTCTTGGCTCTCTTTAATATATGCATTTCTTACTGTGTTGTGGGAAAAAAAATGAATTGTGAGTGGTAGGGAAGGTGAGGAAGAGCCCTGTGTGTCCTGGAATGCTCACGCTGCCGGTCGGTTTTGTTTGTCTGAGATCTTTGATCTCTGAAATAACGGCAGTGAGTCTTGACCCACTTCTCTGTACTTCTGTGGAGAATGACATTTCAAACTCCCACAGACATGGGAATGGATTGCTGTAGGTACCAAAAGGCAAATTTCCATGGAATCCTAAAGTTTGCTGTAAGGATCTTCAAGATACTGAACTTTATCATGTAAATGTGATACCCGCTTTCTCCAAAGTAGTCTGAGTGCTTTTTCTATGTGAGACTGTTTTTGTGTGGACTGTGCTTGAAGACCAATCCCCCTCTTGCCTGACCAGAGGTTTTCTTCTTGGCATGCAAAGGAAACCTAAGATCAGGAATGAAACAGCTGATACCCAGTTTAAGAGAAGAGCCTGAATATAATACCTGAATGGGGAGAATGTGCTTTAATTCTTCCTGAATTGTGTATGTGATCTTCATCATTTGAGAGCGTCAAAAACGTAAGCTCTGGAAGATGGTGCTTGTTGTGATATGCAGAAATGGGCACCTGACATGGCCTTTTTCCCAGGTGCCTAGGAAGCAGGTGTCTTTAAGCAGAAAAGTTGGCAACTTAGGCTTGACTTTGGAGGATTAGGAGATGTTTAAATAATGAGCAAGGTCAGTCTGTGCTTCTTATCAACTCTTGCAACTGCCTACGTTTCCAGGTCTGCTGCACTCTTGATTGTAGCATGTTTTTTTTTAAGAGAGAAATATTGAAGTTGTTCTTCTCCATAGATTCCATGGGTGGGAAGTTTCAGGGGAAAACTTTCCAGCCTGTCTTAGTCCCCAGTTTGTTTGCTGCCTTTCTTCTAAGACTCTGCTTTACTGGAGAATTATTTTTTTTCCCTTCTTGGTCTTTGTCACTCCAGTAGTTGCTGTGATTTTCTTAGATGTGCTTGATGCTCTTAAACATGCAAGTGAAGTGTGTGCTTTGTTGTCTTTAAATTCCCTGTGTCTTTGTTTCAGGGGAGCACACTATGCAGGTATTATGCAATAGGTAATCCTGTCTAGTGATTAAACAAGATCTTGTTAATGGAACAACAGGAAAAAAAAAAAGTTGAAAAGGAACTAGGCTGCAATCAAGCTGAAGTGCTTTGTTCCTATTTCTATTGATCATAACCTATAAACATTAGCACAATTCCTTTGGTTTTCATCACTGCTTTAATAATATTAAAGCACTTTAAAGGACCATTATGAGCATGAAATCTTCTAATAAAGTTAATCATAGCATACATCAAGTATCAAAGATTAGTCTTTTGTCTAAAATACGTGGATTTTATGCTCAACATCAACAGTTTGTAACTTTTAAAGAGGCTTTTAGCTTTTTATTTGTAAGGCTACTCTAATTGGCATGGGGTGCTAATAATTTTAAATACACAATGAATTGCTGGTACACATGTGCTTCTGTAAACGATACTGCAGATTCTGATCTCTTGTGTAGAGTTAATGATGGGTTCCATTTTTTGCATAACTGTTGAACCCATTTGTATAATACTTAGTGTTCAGTGTTCAAGAAAAACTTTGTGGTATGGTTGATTAGTTTGTTTCTTTATTTTTTTTTTCTTTGTTTAGTTTTTCGAAGAACCCTTTACTTTGATAATCCTGCAGTCACTTCTGTGAAGTGCTGCCCAGGAAGTGAAGTATTCCATACTGAAGGAAGGATTCCATACTGGATATTTTTTGCCCTGATATGCAAGTTGAGAGAAGGTTCCTAAATACCCATTTGC
Source organism: Fringilla coelebs (assembly GCF_963513975.1). Taxonomy (NCBI): domain Eukaryota; kingdom Metazoa; phylum Chordata; class Aves; order Passeriformes; family Fringillidae; genus Fringilla; species Fringilla coelebs. The sequence goes on along the minus strand of NC_140028.1, from coordinate 107,503,966 downwards.
AGTTATGTAATGGTTCCCGTGGTCATCATACTTAACTTTCATCTTATGATTTGTCTGTTCTTTGTATGTGTCATAACATCAGACTAGTTATTTAAATATCCTGTGCCAGGAATCTCAGCCTTTCTCTTGAATAAGTGAATGAATGCCAAGTCAATAAAGCATGTATTTCTGTAGTTCTGCTGCACCTTTTATTTCCCTGTTCAGAATGTTTTCAGATAGTGGCTTGGGCTCTTAGCACTAGAGGTGGCAATGTAATTTATATACATGTAGAATAGAGGGAGGTTCAAAGCTGTCTCCACTTTGTGTTCCCTGTCCTAATATCACCTGAATTGATGATCTGTGCCTAATTTTGGTAATCCATTTTATAGCTTGTATGAGGTGCTGAATTAATACACCTAGGCAGCCTGCTGTTTCTAAAAGCAAAGTGGGTACAAGATGTGAAAGCAAGTTCCTTGCTGCCCCAGCATGCTGAGGGGCAGGACACGGGGCTGGCTGCCTGCTTCCTTGGGGTCACTGGGAGGAGAGTGTGTTCTGTGCTTCACTATGTTGCTGTGTTTGTGCACCTTCTCAGCCTCATGCGTGGTAGTGAACCAGATGTGCTGCCTCTCAGAAGTAATTCTGATGTTGAAACTTGTGAGGAAGGAGCAGATTCACTAAGAGCAGTTCTGGGCCTATCAAATGTCCTGTGGCAAAGAGCCTGAATGCTTGTTGGCTCCTAAGACCAAGTGATGGCTCGCTTGGACTGCACTGGTTCAGCAGTAGGTGCTGGGTGAGTGACACTCAATGGCTGTTTCTAAACCCATGAGTCCAAGTGCTTAGAAGTGTGCCTGCTGTCCTGGTCCTCACATTTTCCCAGGGGAAGGTGGATTCAGTGTAGCATTTGTCAACTTGTTGCCAGCTCCTTGCTGTTTGGAACAGGGAAGGCACAGGGGAGCTGAGGAAAGGCTGCGTGCCTAAGTCTCATGTGAGGTGGGTGTGCTGTCCCTGGAGAGGGGAAATGCCATAGTCCTTGTGACTGGGTATGCTCATGAAGAGCCAGCGGGCACCAAGATGGGCATTAAGAGCTGATCTGTGGGTGAGCAACTGGCTGCTGCTGACTCCAGTCTACATTGGCTGCTGTGTTGGACAGACATCTTTGTTAGGCGTAGAGATTGGGGTGCCCTCACTTGTTCAATCAGGGAAGCTGCTCTCTCTTACCAGAGTTCATCCTATATGAATTCTTGCTTTCTGTAGTGGTACAAATCTTGTCTTGATGGCACAGAATTCCCTAGCAAGTCGCCTTGGCTGGAATGGTTGCAGTAGTATTAAGTTCCTTTTCTGGGAAGTGTGTGTGTTTTGGTTTTTGGGGGTTTTTTTTAGTTTATTTTTTCTCTCTTTGAAAAGACTAAGAGCCAAACTTCCAAAGCACAGTACTGATATAGGGCTTGAACTCTTTGGCTATAAAGTGTTAACTATTTGGAAAGAGTGTTTAGAATGCATGCTAGCATGGCATTGAAAACAAGGTTTTGGTGTTTCAGTTTATTTTGTCTTTTAAGGGCCTTAGTAAGAGTCAGAGCTTTGCTAACCTAGTCAGAGTTTTTGAAGCAAACTTGAATGGTGATATTGTGCCTACAAATGGTGCTTTAGAATTTGTCTAAGTGGCCGCTCTATGGCTTTAGCAATATAGAAATATATGAAAGTACCAGTTTCAGGAGCTGAAAGGATAGAACAACTGCCTCCTTGTAATACGGGGATTTCTTCTGCTGTTGCTACTTTTGTATATAGTGTATTTTAAAATATATTTATGTATATATTATATGCATTCTTCATATATATTTTTCATATGCATATATACATGTATTATACATAGATGTTACAAATATTATATTTATATTAATGTATAATATATATTTAAAACTCTGGTCATTATATTACTGCATAGGCATTATTGTTATGTGCATGGGCTCTTCAGCTTGCAGATCCTGGTCTGTTGGTTCTGCCGTGCAAAAGTGGGGGAAATTTGTAATTTAAATTCAGTTGTTATTTAAGTAATAAATTGTTCTTAGTGCTGAAAGACAAACAATGCTCTTAGATTTTCATTTGGCTGCATGCTGCACTTGTTATTGTGATTCGGATAAGGTCATTGATGTGCTGGTCTTCTCTGGGTCTGGCTATGCTAGGAATAATAAATTGTGAAAACTGATTTTATAAATCCCTACTTTGAGTGAAGAACAAATACTGACTCATTTGTAAAGAGGTATCAAATTTTAGGTGTAATTTTTATCTGTTGGGGTCTTTTGATTACTGTTGCATCGTTATGCTCTATTTAGCATACTTGTGCCTTTCTTTTTTAGAGAGGAAGGGCTGGTATCCTTGAAATTAAATGTGTTGTAAGGATTTATGAAAGAAAAACATTTTTTAGATAGAAATGTTGTTAGTGGGTTTTGCTGATCTCCTTTTCTTTGTTTCAAGCAATTATCCTACCTGTTTGTTGCAGTTGAAGCAAGGGGAGAAATCAAAGCAATTGTTTAGAGGATGAAATGGGTTTGCTTCCTGTAAATTAGTTTCTGTAATTTACTAAAGGCATCCTGGATCTTTAATATAACACTGTCATTCCAAAGATTTCAGATTTTTTTGAGATTAAATAATCTCTCCATTGTACCAGTGCAAAAACTTTCCTTGGGTCTAGATGATTTTTCATAACTTATCTGAAGAGAAATCTACTAAAATACCTGTTATACTAAAGAGGAAAACTTATATTGTGACTATAATTCAAATGTGATAGTAGATGAAGTGGGCAGGATGGGAAGGTTATACTGACTGGCTAGAACATATTAAATTTTCAGTGTTTAGTGCTCACTGATGATTCTACTTTGATTAACAATTAAGCACTTTTCACAGATAAGGAGAACAACCTTACCTGAGTGTAAAATTAATGCTAACTGTCTGTCAAATGTTTGAGTGCAATAGTTTAGCTGGACATGCCCATATATTTGGAAATTCCTCTTTTATTCGTGTCCTTTTTAAACCTCTCTTCTGATTGTGTACTTGCAGTTTAGTAGAAGACACTATCAATGCATTTTTCTTAAAGAACTATCATGTTAATTCCTAATGTAGAAACTTAAACGCATTTTTCCTTGCCTACGGTCATGTTTTCTCATTGTGACTTAGTGAATGTGTAGTAAATTTATTCTGGCTATGAAGTACCTTTAAAGACAAGGAACAAAACCAGATTGCCTTGATTTTTTTTTTCCTCCCCACTAGAATTGTGTGTTCATTGGTTCTTTGCATCCAAACTGTTAGATTCAATACAAACTACATTTTAAAGGTTAGTTAATGCTGCAGAATTCCAGAAAAATAAAAAATGTCAGTTCCAGAAATTCAGTAGTACTTCCGTTTAAGGAGTTCTTATAAACTAGATTTTATTTTAATAAAAAATCTTGATAATTTACAAGAGTTGAAGTATTCTGTGTAGTGAAGAGCACAGTTATATATTTATTTATCCCCTAAACCTCAAGACAAAATTCTGTATTGTTTTTAGTTCTGAAATCCATCAGGACCCATCTGCTTAGAGAACATGACAGCTTGAACAGGCAAAAAGCATTGCCATCAAAACCCCTTGACAGGTGTGACCAATATTTCCAGCTGGAACGATGATCCCTGACACTTGGAAGAGTAAGAAATGCATGGATATACTAGTTCATGTTTTATGTAGTTTATTTTGAAGTCTCTCAGGAGTTCAGCTTTGAATTTGAATTTCGTCTTGTTGAGGAGTCTTCTTTAATTCACTTGAGGAGACAAAAACCTGCAAAATTTTCTCTGGCAGTCAGCTCTAAAAACTTGTGTGTATATCTTTGTTCACTATTGGGCTTTATGAAAACATTTTATTTCTCATATTTGCAGGCATCTTTGTAGGGATATATACATGAATGACATACAGGGGCATTTAAACGCATGTTTATGCATGCACATGCATATGTGGAAGGATTTACATAAAAGCCATTATATTTAAATAAAAAATGAGCTCTTTCTTCATTCTGTGAAGAGGGTGATAAAGAGGTATGAGGCAGGTCTCTTCAGTAGTCCCATCTCTTCCCCCTGTCATGGTTTGTCTTGGGTTTAAAGTGGAAAATGATAAGAAAATAACTTTTTAAGTTGCCTTCTGTGGGAGCACTGCTCTGTAATTTGCACACACAGGCTGGGAAAGGTTTTTATTGATACTCTGGTTGTTTGAAAACTCAGAACTGATAGAACTGAAATTCTGTTTACCCCATTATTACCACCTCTATACATGTGCACTGCTCAGTTTCATAATTTTCAAGACCTGTGAGGCTTTAGCCATTTTTTAAGGCTGCTCAATATTCTTGTAACACTTTGTTTTTGAAATAATGGTTTCTTTCCGTGCAGAGGATTCCTAACTGCAATTGGTGCAAGTCTGGAAAATGAGCTGGACGAATCAAGCAGAACATCTAGAGGATGGGGAACAGTTAGGGCGAGTTTCATCTGCATTAAGTCAGTCATCTGCAAGTTAGACTTAGAGCTAGCTCTCTTCAGAGATGGTCAAAAGAAACAGATGAGATGAATCACCCACTGCAGGTGTCTGTTTTCTCTGACTCTGCAGAATGCTTAGGAAAACTGCCTTGGAGATCTTGCTTTTCAACATACACTCAGCTGACATGAGTCCCACCTGCAGTGACTGCTTGTTTAATATCAAAAAGTCAAACTTTCTCATCACTGGGAACTTTAAAGTTGGAGGAGGATGGAAAGAAGTCCTCCAGGGCATGCTCTTCTTGCTGTTGGATTGTCCTTTTTCCTGTTTCTTCGTTGCTTCCTTGCTTTCGGTACTTTGGCCAGCAGCAATTCTGTTAAACCACATGAATGTGATTCCTCCTTAGAAACCAGGATACATACTATAGGGATGCTCTTGGGGAGGAGGAGAAATTATAGTATGTCATAATATAAATCAGGACAATCATAAAGTAGAGTATTTAAGGCCACTTAAGCACTTTTAGTTTTGATTTGCCTGAGTTTTGTGATCTTCTCTCTTATACACACACATGCATACAGAAATTTATAAAAATACTGGTTTTTGAAAGAAGACAACTAATAGAAAACAAGATTGTCATCAGTGTCGTCAATGCCTGTTGAATTTGGAACTGACAGAACCTGGAGAAATCCCTGTTGCTGGGATTATCTGATAGCAGCTGAGGTGTTGATAGCATATTGTGAGCTAGAACAAAGTAGTTCTTCATCAAATTTCACACTGTAAAAAGAACACAGGAGCCAGATTTCTCAGCTTTATTCTGGACTTTGAAAAGGAGTGTTCCTCAGTGAATATGTGTTTTTCATGGAGCTTGACTCATCTTACCCATCTTTCCTTTAAATTTGTCTCCTAAATGATTATTTGGCTGCAGTGCAAAATACAGTGGTAATTCTGAAGGTGCTTGGAAGCAATGATGTCTTAAATCCTTACTTAAAGTATTTCCCTGTCAGGAATGATGCATTGAAGGTATTTGATAGAATCTAAGGAACTCTTCTGTATTTGTTAGAAAGAAACTCCTCCAGAGGTGAATTTGAATCCCTTTCTGTTGACCATGCAGTGAAATAAAATACCTGAGTGAGGACCTTAGTGTAGATGCTCCTTGACTATCTATGTTTTAAACTTAGTAACTGTGCTCTATTTATTGCTAAAGTTACTCCTGCAAGATTCTAATAATAATTTTGTAAAAGTGTTTTCAACCAGCCAGTTTGAATCTGGACATCAGCAAAAGGTATGATAATGCAGACATTTATGTGAAGTTTCTACAATTTTAATTTTCTTATCATTTTAGTTTTCTTATTTTTTGTTTTCTTATTTGTGACTTGAAAAGGAGAGCAGGGAATTCTCAGGATGTATGTGTGTACTAAATGGCAGAAAGTTTCTCTGCTCCTTATATGGATCCTAATTCCAGTGTTTGTCTTTCATTTAGAGAGACAATGCTTTTTTTTTTTTCTTAAGGGCATATTTTGTTTAAAAGACTCTATGGATTCCTCATAGTTACAGGGGGTTACAGGGATTGCTTCTCTGAGAGGCTGCCAGAAGCTTCCTCCATGTCTGACAGAGCCAGGGAGAGACTGGTCAGTGAGAGTGCTGGTCAGTGCCCATCAGGGGTGGTGGTAGCACCTCTGAATTCCTGTGTTTGAGAAGGAAAGTTGTTGCAGGGAAGCAAATGGCAGCCAGAGAAGAGAGGAGTGAGTATGTGAGAGAAACAGCCCTGCAGATCCAAGGCTAGCCGAGCAGGAAGGGCTGGAGATGCTCCAGGTACGGGAGCAGAGGTTGCCCTGTGGCCTGACATGACGACCACAGTAAGGCAAGCCTGTCCCCTTGCAGCCCAGGGAAGTCCATGGAGGAGCAGAGATCCACTTGTAGACACCCCCATGGCAGAGCAGGCAGAAGCCTGAGGGAGCCTGTGGCCCTGTGGGAAGCCTGTGCTGGAACGGGCTCCTGGCAGAGCTTGTCACCCCACAGGGAATCTGTTCCTGCAGGACTGCACTCTGAGGAAGGGAGCCACACTTGTGAGCAGTTCATGAAGAGCTACAGCCTGTGGCAAGAACTCACTTGGGAGAAGGTCATGGAGCGGTCTGCTGGGGGAGGACCCCCATGCTGGAGCACGGGAAGGGTTCCTCCCTCTGAGGAGGAGGCAGCGGCAGAGACAATGTGTGATGAACTGACCGTGAACCGTTCCCATCCCCCTGCACTGCTGGGGGAGGAGGTAGAGAATCAGAAGTAAAGTTAAGTTCAGGAATTAACCCACCTCAGGGTGGAGAGAAAGTATTTTCAAGATTTGGCTTTACTTCTTACTATCTTACTCTGTTTTATTGGTATAAATAATTTCCCCAAGCCAAGTCTGTTTTGCCTGTGACTGCCTGTGCCTAAGCCCTCCCTGCCCTTAGCTCGACTCATGAGCCTTTCATTATATTTTCTTTCCCTTACCCAGGTGGGAGAGGGTAGTGATAGAGCAGGGGGGGAGGGAAGTGATAGAGCAGCCTTGGTTGGCTCCTGGTGTCCAGCCAGGGTCAACCCACCATAACATGGAATAAGAAAACTTGACATTGATACAAGTAGCAAGGCTGATTTCTCCTGGTGTTTTCTTGTCCTTTGTACCTTTTTCTCAAGTTGGCAACAGTTGTAGACAGTGACATCGTGTGTTAAGGTGAAGAATTTCACTTTTCCTTCGTACTATCATCTTTCATAGGTTTTTCCTTTTGATATTATTATTATTATTATTATTACTATTTTATTTTATTATCCATCAAATGCTAAGATTATTTATATGCTTGCTTTGTCATGATTTTTCTTTTCTGTGTGTTCATACATTTTACAGCTCACTAGTTATGCTCACTAACCAAATATCCTTGAAGAGAAGTTGCAGTATCAATAAACAGTTTCTTTTACTGAGAAATCTTTGTTTAGATTTTGTTCACTGAATTAAGAAATGCCATCTAGAAAAGAGTTAGTGGAAGTGGCTGGAAACCCAGAGGGGTCTCCATAGGAAAAGAAGATTGCACTGTAAAGATGCTGATTGTGGGGATCTGTGGTAGATGTGTAGTGTAGTGCAAGAAATGGAAAGGTTGTCCCTATTTCTAGGAAAAAGAGGAGAATGGCAATTAAAGGAAAGGCAAAATTGAAAAGCAGGATTTCTTAGTGAAAGGAAAAGGAGATACTTTTGGGCATTGTGTAGAGCATGTTACAGTCAGAGACATGAAAATATATAAACCAGTGTTTTGCTGTTAGTATGGTTTGTGAGATGATTTGATGTCTTGCAGGGTAAAAGGGAGGCCTGCATGTGTGAGCATTACCCAGTCATGAGCACCTGAAGGGCTCAGAAATCAAATCTGCTTTCAGGATATGTGTGCCCCAGCAATGACCCCTGCTGATGCTGCAGGTGTGGCAAGGTGCTGCTGGCTCTGTGCACACAGGGAAGGAGATATTCAGCTCTTGTGTGCTGTTTTCTGCTTGAAGATCTTTTTACATTTCTCTTGAGGGAAAGGAATTAAAAGCCAAATCTGCCCAAGGCCTGTTAGTTAAACCACACAAGTCAGTCTGTGTGTGCATTGAAGGAAGAGACAAGCAATTCTAATTGGAAGAAACCATTCATTTCCCATAATATTGGTAGGAAAAAAGTGCTAGGCTGAATCATAGAGGCCTGCTTGTATGGTAACTGTAATCTCTCTTTTTCTCCCCTTTGTTTTCATTTGTTTGTTTAGGTTGAATTTTCCTATCCTCCACTAAAACCTGGAGAAGGACATGACAGCCACAGTTTACCAGAGGAATGGAAGTACTTGCCATTTCTGGCCTTACCAGATGGCGCTCACAACTATCAGGAAGGTGAGAAATGAGAGAAGAAAAGCTGTGTGTACTTCTACTGCAGCCCAGAGAAAAAACCTGATATCTGAACAGCTGACCAGTGATTCTTTTTACTGTTATACTTCCTGCACTTCTTGTTGAAGTTGCAAAACACATTGGCAATTATATGTTCCTTTAGGTGAAAGTAAAGGTGTACCTCCTACATCCAGAATTTAGATATTAGTAAAAACTTCAGGGTTACATATAAATTTTGAATAGTTCTAGTACAAAGCAAGGCTGCTGGCTTTCTCAGGAGTTCTTTGAAGGGTGAATGAACTCTCCTCCACTAATTTAGAGATGCTTAAAAATGATCTACAAATTGTGGAAATCCATGTCGGTATAATGGTGTGAGCTTTAAAAGGGGTTTTTTTGGCAGAATAAAGATAAAAATATCCATTTGCCATATAGTCACCACCAAGTTTGTGGCACTTTAAATTTTTTTAGTATTGCATTTATTCCTTTATTAGCAGTTCTATTAACCCCTGACATTTATATTTGTGTCCAGTTGTTTTCATCTTTTTTTTTCTGCAGAGCAGATAAGGAAGTTACTTTAAACAGCAAAATCATAGAAACCCTTTAATACTACTTTTAATTTAGTTTTAATTAAGTTTTTTAACTTGATATACTTAGCTTCCTTATTGTCCAGCTTTCTGGAGATCTTTTGGAGATTTGGAAACAAAGGAAGTTTATCAAAATAGTCCCTTTCCTAGCAGCAATAAGAGTGTCTCTGGCTGCTCTGGGCCACGATTTTTGCTGAATTTCTGCATTGTTAAAATACAAGAAGTAGACTACATTCAAAGCTAGGAAAATCACATGCAGCTGCATTTACGTGCTCTCTTTTGTCTCAGTACCATTCCAGTTAATACTCAACTTTGAGCACATTTATTGCTGTGCTCTTTTTTGGTAAGGACACAAAAGAGTTGGCAGCAAAGGGGAAATATATATCTTTGAGTTTTGTAGGCAAGAATACACATGAACTTGAACCAGGCAAATAGATTTCCTGATGATAATTGTATTTCATTTACTGTAACTTTATTAGGTATCTGGTTTTTGAGTTTTAAACTAATTCCTGTGGATAGTTGCATTTGTGCAAAGAGGATGACTTGGTACAGGAAATCATCATACAGGCTTTCTAAAACCCTAGGTGATCTCCAGAATATAAACTTGATCAAGGTAGTAAGCTTTGTCATAACAAGTCCCCCTCTCTGTTAGTCATAATGCATGTGGGATTGTCTCTCCTGTTCATATTCTTACTATGAAGCAAACAAAAAATTAATAGTTGGTTTCAAAAAATATTTCACTTGCGTTTTGAAAGGAGAGGACAACTGTCTTTGCTTTGGATTTAACAACCTTTTTGCAGTAGCAGCAGGGGTGTGTGTATATATGTGTGTGTATATCATCTCAAGCCATAAAAGTCTTTCTCTTGTCATATTTTACAGATTCTTTTCTTTTTCATTTTGCACTTGCACAGAGACACTAATTATTTTCTGTAAGACCAGGTTTCATAAATTCTTTTTAGTAGTATAGTGCTGGTGGTTGTGCAGATATCTGGTAGGAGTTGCTCTAACCTTTCAACTTTGTGTATCCTCCTTGATGTTTGAGATTTTTTTTCCTATCTTGACTCTGTTTGCCTTCTTAATGGCATCACACTCCGAACTGTACACACTGACTCACACTGCCTTGCCTTTGCTCCTTTGTGCTGAACTGGGAAAGCAGCATGCCTGTAGCTTTCAGTGGTGCTTCTCTGCTGTCAGTAGCTGCTTCTGAAAAGCAATGTTGGCTTGGTCTAGCTAAACATGGAGCTGTCTTGCACACCTGGAGATTCTTCCACAAATTATCTTGTAGTGTGAAAACTAATTTGGGTCCAGACATAACTTTATAGGTAACTTGTTCCTTTTTTTTTTTTTTTAATTTTTGTTTTAGAAATAGGTGTCTGCCAGTACTTTCTACAGTAAACCTTTAAGGGATGCTGAAAATTAATATACTGAACTCTTGTTAGTGAATGACTAAATAGTCTTGTCTTTTTTTCTAGATACTGTGTTTTTCCACCTGCCTCCGAGGTGCGGGGATCGAACCACGGTGTATGGCGTCTCTTGCTATCGGCAGATTGAAGCAAAGGTAACCTTCCAAGTTGGGAATTAATTATATTAATGATTAATAGGCTTGATTCATTACCAAACCTACAATTCAGTGGCTTGCATTACACCAACAGGCAAAAACTGCATGATGGTGTTGCATTAAAAGTCTGTGAAAAGTGCTCACAGTATGTAGCTCCAGAACTTGAGAAGTATTCTTTCCCATACATCAGCAGGTATATTGTGATCTCCTGAAATGTTCGAGGCAATTGAAAAATACATTTTGTTTCTTGAGAGCCAATCTAGCCATCAGCACCAAGCAGCAAAACTCAACTGACAGTCTGTCAAGTGGCAAAGTTAAGTTTTCAGGCAGTAGGCCTTTTGGGTGGAAAAACTTGAAATTTCTCCCCATAGATAATTTGAGGACTTCCTGGGATCTGGCCGTGCAAATGTAGGGATGTTTCTCTTCAATTGCTCCCGTTGCCAAATGTACACTTGCAGACTTGAATCTTCCCATTCATGGTAGCTGTTTAGTGATACCCATCTTTATCAGTAAAACTGAAAAATTGAGGAGAGCCACAGTGTGCACGTGATTACGCTGAGGAAATTAAGTATTCTACTAAAATCATCCCATGTTTTCAAAAACAGTAATGGTAGTATGGTCTCTGCACTTAGAATTGAGAAGTTATTACAAATTTCTTTTTAAATTACTTATTTTTTTCATTGAATTGCCAGTAATCTGGAATGTCATGTGGGTTTGATTCACCCTCTGAATATATTTCTTGTTTATGTACTCTTTCTGTGTTAATTACATCTTGATTATATTTCAAGTTCCTGTTCTTGCTCTAGGAGAAATTTTACTCATGCAGTTTTTAATTCCATTTCTTTTGAACTAAATTCCATGTTGGTTTTCGTTCACTCATTATTTTTGCACCAGCCTTCACTGTATTCTCTGATTTAGAGTCTTGCTGTATTTAACTATGCAATAACTTGGCTTCATTGTGCTCTTAATTCCAGTTTATGCTTTTTAGTAACTAATTAAGAAGATAAATAGATGTTTAAAATGAACTCTTTGGAGCAACTAGAATAAAATCCAATGTGTTTCACATGACAGCTCTAGCCCTCTCTCCATCTGTCCTTTTTGATGTGTGGGCTGCAGTCCATACATTTTCTGGTTTTTTACGGTTAAGTGAATCATTTGTGTGTGTTCTGCCCTCACCATTTCTAGGTTTGCTGTTAAGTGCTGGGACCATTTTATGAGTGGCTCAAAAAAGATGCTTGAATATGAAACAAGAAATTTTTAAGCAGAGACTTTGTAATCTGGTCCATTTTCACAGATGATGTTAGAGAAGAGCAAGTGATGAGTTGTGGTTTCTCTCCCATACATTCCCCTGAGTTGAAATGCCCTTTCCTTTTCCTATTGCCTTTTTCTCACACTAGTGTCTTTTAAATAGCGCTTTGCTCATCATCACAGCTGTGTTTGAATCTTTGCTGGACATAATGAGATGAGAATACAGCTCTGACATGTCAGTGTTATGACCCTTTTCACTAGGTAGAAAATTTAAAGATCATCTGGTTCAACTGCCTGCCAAGGGCAGGGATGATACCTGCTGGACCAGGTTTCTCAAAGCCCCATCCAGCTTAGCCTTGAAAGCTGCCAGGGCTGGGGCATCCACCGACTCATTGCTTTACTAGCCAAAATCCAAGTGGTTGAATTCCCCCATTAGGATGAGAGCTTGTGAGCATAATGCTTGCCATTCTTGAAGGAAGGCCTTGTTGACAGGCTCCCCCTGATCAGGCAGCTTGTGGTAGACCCCAGCCAGGTGTCCTTTGTAAGGTGCTGTCCTTGATTTCTACCCACAAACTCTTGACCTGTTGGTGGCTGTTTCTGAGAGGCAGCTCTTCACAATCTAGCCATTCCTTAACATAGGGGATGACACCTGTGCCCCTCCTTCCCAGCTTCTCTCTTGTGAAAACATAAAAGCATATTGTTGCATGGTTTGGATATTCCACCACTGAAGACATCTAGTTTTAGGATTTTGTTTAAATAGGGGAGTAGCATGTGGCAACTAGACTTGGGGAAGGAGTTCTTTTTGAAAATATGTTTGGGTAAAAACACTGTAATACTTCTATTTCTTAGGCATTAAAAGTACGGCAAGCAGACATCACCCGAGAAACTGTACAGAAAAGTGTCTGTGTTCTCAGTCAGCTGGTAAGAATGTTTGTTGAACTCCCAAAACACTTTCAGGTAACCTTAACAATCGTTCTTCATATAATTATTTGGAACATTTGGCTTCAAACATCTGTCTTAAACATTTCAGAGTAACAAAATACTAGAGTAAAATTGAATTGGAAGGCTGTGGCATTTGAGTGAGCTGCCTTGATTTGTGGTATATGCTTGTAACTGGAAAAGTGTCTGCCTGTTGTTATGGATGAGGATACTCTGATCCTTCTTAAATGCTGCTAACTCAATTTATGTGGTAGAATTGAGGAGTTGGGCTAGTATAATTGTGGAATGAGTAGGGGTTGGAAAGGGCCTCAAAGATCATCTAGCTACCACCTTCAGTTGTGAGGGAGATTTTCTGATAGCCACACATACAGCATATTCTTGTTTTGAACAGATATCTTTTATTTCTACCTATTCATCAAAAGCTGCTGGTCACCAGGCAGGGAACAGAATTCTTTTTGTACTTGAAGCTGAAGAAATAACTATTAATAAAGCTATTACTGTTATGAACAGTGTTAAAGCAGGAAACTACTTTTCCAGAAAGATGTTCAGTGAGAGTATGGTACATGCAAATGGAAAGAAAATGTAATTATCATCATTTAAAATGAGCACAGGAGAAAGATGCTGGAAGTTAGCTACTGGGGACTGCTCATCCATGAACTCTGTGTATAGGAAAGTGTCAGTATTGCACCATAAACATGGAAGAAGATTAAAGTTCAAAATGAGTGACTAAATAGTTTCATTCACTTGCTTTTGTGTTTGTTTTTCTTCAAGCCTTTGTATGGGTTACTTCAGGCAAAGCTGCAACTCATCACACATGCATATTTTGAAGAAAAAGACTTCTCACAAAATTTCAATTCTAAAGGTAATTTTCCAGTAAAATCCACTCAGAACAGCTTTCAGTGTATGGCCACAAACTTTAGTATTTTAATTTAATGCTCAAATATTCCTTTTGCATAAGTCAGTTATTCAGCTCCTGTCATACTTTAACATGAACTAAATGTACTACCCAAATCTGACAGAGAGTCAACTTTCTGATTGTTATGAGATACAAGTGTGGTTGTCAGCCTGTATCTCTATTGGTTCCATTAGTAAAACTTTGCTTGCTGGAGTAAGCCATTAAAATCCTTAAATAAGTTAATTTTATTTAGTCTGGATTTTGTGTGACCATATGCCATTAACACCTTTTTTGCCTTTCTTCTAACTTCTACAGGAACTTTATGATCATATGAATAGTTCCTTGGGCAATACTTCCTTAGAAGGGTCACAAGTTTATCTTGGTAAGTGACTTGTTTTGTACAAAGCAGCAGAGATGATGTTACACTAAACAACACATGCCTCTCCTGAGCTAATTTGTTGATGTGCATTAACCGGTTAAGCACCAGAGGTCTGCATTTCTTTATTAATGGATTTAAATAAATGTAAAATGTAGTGTTGCTTTCATAGTAGGAGTGGCAGGTTGAAAGCCATATTACTCCTTGACCTAAGAGTCTGACTAGCAGCTGTTTATCTGCTTTTGGTAAACAATACTTCTTAAGTTTTAGATTCAGCACCCCACATCATCAAATTGTTCAATCTTGCATCTTATTACCTGTTATTTAGGATATCTCACCACCCAGTTCTGACTCTTCCCTGTGCTTTCTGAATGCAGAGTGTAGTATTTACCTCAGTGGTTCCTTAATGCTTTGTGGCAGCCAACAGGTGTTAACTCAGAGCACAACTACTCATGTTATTCTTGTCTCTATTGTCAATGAATTCTTGCCCCCACTAAAAAAAAAAGGAATTTTGTGTTAATTCTGCTATTGAAATAACCAGGTTCACACAGAATCCATAATGGGTATCTCCCACATGCTGGAAAATGGTGACAAGAAGTAAATTAGTATCCCTATCAGCTGTTGAATTGTAATAATTGCTCTCTGTTTTGGTGTCTCAGGTCTGTCTCCTCGGGATCTTGTTCTCCATTTTAGACACAAGGTAGGTATTCTCTACTAGATATTTAAAGGACTGCACTATTTAGAAATAGAACTATAATAGAAAATTAAACATATCTAGACTTACCTGAGCTAGGAGTAAGAAGACTGTTTCCTAAGTACTGATTTTTCCCTCCAATTCCACCTGCATAACTTCAGTGAAAGCACATTCCAGACTAAGGAGTTTTGTTAGTCTGAGGAGATTTCTAGGTTTGTGGACATTTTTTAGTCCTGTCCCAAAGTGCAAATGCTATCTCATTTGTGATCTTGTTTCTATTTCCTGTTTCTCCTTTGATGAATGTGACAAAAAGACTATTGCTAAAGTCTGTGCAGACACAACTTGGAGCATTTTTTCTGTGTTTTGTAAATTTTGAAACTTCTGCCATCACAGAACCTGAGGGGACTTTCAACCTGTCTTCTTTTTCCTAATTTCTGTTGAAATTGAGTATATGTGCTATAGTTAAAGTACAAATAGCATTTAGAATCTTTTATTGACTGAGATGCATCAAGGAAATAACTTTGAGAATCTGAATTTCATGGTGTATTTGCACCTACTCAGTAGATTTTTGGGGTAGAACTGATTTTTGTTTAACTTCAGATATCTACCAATCATACCCCAGAAGCATCTGTGTTTTTCCTTGAGTGTAGAGGGTCTGGACAGCCACTTCTGACCTAGATGCCTAAAATTAGGTGAGGTGAATATTCTTCTTGGTATTTTGCTGGATTTTTTCAGTAATTTGTGGAGGAACTCTTTTATGTTGATGTAGTTTACTGTTTTTCAAAATGCTGGAATTGCCCAATGTGTTCTTTCTGCTAAGCTACGTATGCTTCAAATGACACAGTTCTTTTTTGTGGAGGTTTGGTTGTTTTTGGGGTTTTTTTTTCATCTCATGCTATTTTTAAATGTGTGCTCTGGTGGAGAAAGGGTATTGGAACACTAGTTTTCACTGGTCAAATGCATTTGGTCATTTGATTGTTATGCAGTAATTAACACAAAACTTTGAACAGGAGGTTATGCTTGCACATTATTTTTGAGAAATGGCACTGGTTTGCTCACCATTTTTTTCTTTTTGTGTTTTTTTTCAGGTCTTGATCCTTTTTAAATTGATTCTTCTAGAGAAAAAGGTAACATTTTGTAAGCTGAGGGAGGTAGTTTAAATGGAAACATAGCTGTTAAATATTTGTAAATATATGTAAAATAGAAGCATCTGAAGTCATATCAACAACTTTGCATCAATATATAAGTTGGGTTTTTAGGCTTAAAGAAACTGCTGTGTGTTGACCTATACATTTGCCTTCACTTCTATTCTGTTCACATGTTGTTTCTTTAATTGCTATCACAGCCAAAGTAAAATGTGATGAAATATGACCAGAGAAATGTAACCTACTGTAAAAATATAGGATGGGATACAACTGAGATGCAGATAGGTACCTGTGTGGAGGAACTGATAAGAAATGTGGGTACCTAAAAAGGCACAGCTTTATAGAGATTCAGTAAGTAGAACTTCTGTTCAGGCTTTAAATAGACAGACCAAAAGAAATGAGTGCTAGAAGTGTCCTTCAGACCTGAATTCCATGGACACCTGCAGGAGAACCAATGAAGAGAGCTGTATCTGTTAGGTCAGACTGAACTCAGATATAAATTGGTAATAACAGTTGAATTCTAGGATCAGTGCTTGCTTTGGGCTATCTTACTGCCTCAGAAGCAATGCTATTTTAGTAATTTAAGTGTAATATGCAAAATGTGAAAGCAGATGTGAAATCAAGACATTTATTTTCTTCTGTGCTCATATTAATGCCCTAGAGCAGGAACTTAAGAGTGGAATGGCTATCAGCTGCCAGACATATTTATACAGGGAGTTTGTTTTGTTTTGCTTAAAAATGTTATTTAAAGCTTTGTTTCAGTTTCCCAAATGCTACTTTTTCTTCAGTAAACCTGATGTATTAAAACCCAACTTCTTCAGAGTGCTTGGAAGGCATGTTAGAATTTCCTGTTAGCTGCAGCTGGAATTTAATCTATATTTAATCTATAAGTTATCAAAACAGTTGTGGAGGTGTTTATTTAAGTCTATATCCAAGACCTAGATATCTTTCATGAGGCAGTAAATATGCTATTCTGTTTTAAAATAGATGTAGCAGCTTCTCCAAAGCTTTTGCACTTGTCGCTTAATTCTGTAAGTCAGATATACCTTGATGGTTCTCAGTATTTATTGATAGGAATAAATGCAGTTTCTGCATTAAGGAGGCATATGCTGAAGATGACTATATTAAAGGCTATGCAAAAAGTACACTTGAGAAAATACAATTATGGCACAGTAGGGGTCACCAGATCAGTTCAGCATTTGGACATGTACAGAGAAAGTACTTCACTGAGCTGCAGTTCTTTTGTGAAACTGCTCAAACCACAAGATGCAAATGCACAGGAAGAGAGGAAAGAGAGGGTTTCCCCAGTGTGTTCACATTACTCAAACATACAAAATTGTTTTAAAAGTAACTGAATGCTTATGGAACCAACCTGCAGATTGCTTTGTGTCTGGTTTTCCCTAAGCTCTGACAGGAAGACAACACTTGCAATTTCAAAAGAAAGTTTGATTTTCAGGCACTGCCTGTTTTCTGGCAAATGTTATGGTTTGGTTTCAGAATAACTGTGGGAATCTGTATGTTCAAAGACTTTAAATATAATATGCAAGAAGCCACTCATAATGCCAATTTTCCTTGATCTGGAAAATGCCACAGACTAATTTCCTTTAATCTGTAGCAATTTGGTTGGTGTTTTTCCACAGGCTAAAAGAATTTTTTTCACCTCTCAGTGGTTATTAGGCTGGAAGACTACTTCCAGATGGTGATCATTTCAATTTCTGCTGCCAGGACCACCCAGTTTGCTGATGTAAATGCAGTAGGCCATGTAGTGGGGTTGGGAGGAGTAGTGAATCCTTATAGGCAGAAAGATGGCAGAGGGACCTTATGAAACAAATACAGAAAAGTATTTGCTTTAAGTAAGTGGTATACCCAAACAAAAACCTATACTGGAATAGATTTCTTTAAAACAAGGTGCTTCTTTATAGGCTTAATTATTTCTGTAGGCTTAAAAATAAGCTTGGCTAAGAATGCATGGTGTCTGAGAATCTAAACCCGTGGGAGTATCATAGGCTTTCTGTTGCAGTTCATTGCTATTACATCATGCATTTTCATGCATACATTATAAAGCAACATCTTCAAAGTTACACATTTTTATTCCCATTGGAGTCAACCAAAACGCTTCCCACGAATGAGCTGCTTGTTCATCTCATCATACTTTTTCAGTGGTTGTTGCTATTTGAATTCACTTATCTTGCACAATTTTTTTGGTAGTATGTTTAGGATGATATACAGAGTCTGTTTTCAGCTGTGGCACCATTAAATATCATTTGGCCTGTGTTAAGCTGTGTAGGTCTTTATTTGTCCCATCAGTTCACTAGCTTGTAGACTGGCAAACGCTAGTGGGACATGAGCTATTATTCATCAATCTCTTCTGAAGTGTCTGTCTTTCTCACAACAGAAGTCTCTTATTAAGACTAACTCCAC
Organism: Fringilla coelebs; assembly: GCF_963513975.1. Classification (NCBI taxonomy): domain Eukaryota; kingdom Metazoa; phylum Chordata; class Aves; order Passeriformes; family Fringillidae; genus Fringilla; species Fringilla coelebs. The sequence continues at coordinate 107,485,765 of NC_140028.1, read as the reverse complement.
AAACTTGCACTTTTGTTTACATCATATGCTTATTAAACTGGACTGCACAGTCAAAATTAGGTCATTCTATATTCCTTTGCAGTCTTGATTCCTTGTAATGCTCATATATGGTTTTTTACTGATATTGTGCTGATTAAGAATGTAAAAATGGCATTTTTAGATAAGTTTACTTTTGTGGGGATTTTTTGGGGTTGGATTGTTTTGGTTTGGTTTTGTTGTTTGTTTTTTATTTTCCTTTTCCCCCTCTTTTTCCCTGAAGGCTTATTTTGAAGAAATTCTAGTAGTAATATTCAGTCTAGCTTCTATTTCTTCTTTCATTGCTAGCCTTTGACACCCACTTTTGAATTCCTGACTAATTTACTAATTCCAGTCTCTCTGATTTAATTGAGGAGATTCTGTTTTCCCATGTTATACCTTAAGCGCTTTACCAAAGTTAGTATCACTCATGTACTCTGTTTCTAAAAAAATCTCTTTTGTTACATATGAATATTACTGGAATAAATGCATGCAGCATTTATCCTGTTTTAAGTTTATCTACATGTCCTTAATATAACTCCTTAAAAGAAATGTTTTTGCGTAGGTTTGTATCAGTGTTCTGGAATGGAGATTATTTGGCCTCTTTGATTTATAACAGAGAATTTAATGTGCTACAAATGAGCAAGAATTTATGCAGGATGCCAGGAACTACTTTTTTCTGTCAGTTCTTCAGTAACTGGATCAATTTGGAAAAAGTCTTAAAAAAGTTAAAAAAACAGTAGAAAAATCTGAATAACCGAGAAGTGTGTTACAAACACGTGTATATATATATAAAAAAACCATATATTACAAGTATTATATAAGGATTCTGTAGACATATCTAAATGTTTACTTTGAACTGTTGTAGGAAGTTTTGTTAGTGAGCTGACTTTCTAATATAAGATAAAAAGCAGTGCCTTGAATAATTTGCATGTGTCATTCGTCATGCATAAGTATAATGTTGTTTTTCTCATTCTCCCCTCCCTAATTCCCTTTCCTTTCTTGCATTCTCTCTTCCTCCCATTGTCTTCCCTTCTGCCACCAGGTGCTGTTTTATATTTCTCCTGTAAATAGATTGGTGGGAGCTCTGATGACTGTCTTGTCACTCTTTCCTGGTAAGAAAAGAAGTCTGAACTTCTTTTTGTATGTTTTCTGGTGATAACTGAGAAAGGTTGTGCCTGTCACTTGGAAATCAACTCATGTGATAATGAAGTTAGGTTGCTATGTTGCCTGAAATATGGGTGACTTGCGTGCATGTCCATGTACTATGCACACACCTCCTAACACTTACTACTTGCACTTTATGGGTTATTTCTTGTGCTTAATTGGAGCCACTGGATTTTCTGTATTTCCTGTGGGTAACATAGATGGGGCCCCTGAATAAGTAACACGTTCCTGTTGAGTTCCTTAAAGCCCCAAAATATAAACTTTTCCTTCCACATATGCTCTTAAAAACAAACAAACAAACATAACCCCTAACCTTGCTAATCCTTAGCTTCTAACCAGTCTTCTTAAAGCAGAATGTTAAGGCAGATTCTTTAGGAGAGAAAGTGTAGGGTTTGGGTTATTTAACACACCCTCCCTCCCCAAAGTAGTGTTTTAAATTACATTATTTCCTCTATGTACACAAAAGCACTTTTTCCCCCCCAACAGAAGTCACTTAAATTTTGAATGAGATGCTGATATTTGTGTTTGCTGTTCTTCCCAGGTATGATTGAACATGGTCTTAGTGACTGCTCACAGTACAGACCAAGGAAAAGCATATCAGAGGATGCTGGCTTGCAGGAAAATCCACCACGGTTAGATGACTATGTTTCTGTGTCTGCTGCTGATGCTTCAAGTGCAAACTTAGGAATGGGAAAGGGAGACAGGAAGATGGCAGGAGATAATTCACTGGAAGGTCAAAAAGCAAATGTGCCTTTGTCCCAGGCTGAGAAGACTTGCAATGGAGCTCAGTCCTCCAACGGAGCTGTGCAGCGCTTGAAGGTTCCTTCCCGTGCTTCTCCAGCGTCCTCAGAAAGTGACTGGGAGACCCTGGATCCCAGCATTTTGGAGGAGGCTAATTTGAAAGAAGGAGAATGTGAGAATCCAGCGTCAGAACAGGCAGGAAATCTTCGGAGCAAAGGCATGAGCTCCGAAGGCCTTCCCATCACTGTGCAGCCCCAGGCAAACACTGGGCACACGGTGCTTGTTCAAGGACTGGTGTCTGGGTTGGAAGAGGACCAGTATGGGATGCCACTGGCTATTTTTACAAAGGTAAGCATGTTCTTTCTGGTACTTGGGAACTCAGAAAGACTTTTTTTTTTTTTTTTTTCCAGAGGTGGCTAATAATTTTGCTTACTGAGATCCAGGTAGACAGTAGGGTTCTCCAAAACATGTTAGTGTGGTCTCTCCTAGGCAGGTGGAAAGGCCTGAGAGGACCTTGCGAGCAAATTTGCATTCCACTTTCATATCTTTACTATAATACTAGTTGCAATTTTTTTTTTCAATTTTAAATGGTGGTAACCTGCATATCCACTGTGATTAATAAATTGTATGTAGCAGAAACTACAGTTTTCTTTTACTCTGAGGAGTTGGTGATCTAGCCTATAGAGGGCAAGATCAGAGTGTACTTCAGAAGCCTTTAGATATCTTAATCTAAACAAAGCTTCTGAAAACTCTACCTTTGCTGACACCTAAGTCTGTTTTCCTCTTTTGATTTATATCTATATATGTATTTTAAATGCGTATGTGTATGTATGCACAAAATGTGTATATAAATACATATATATACACATAAGAAAATATATGAGATGAAATTTCATTGTTCTGTCTGTGATAACTCTTTCTGTTTGTCTGTGTCTCTTTCTCTGTACGTGGTGCTGAGCTGCTGAATTTTAAGCACTGATATGTAAGTGAACTCTGGGTATTTCAGAATCTCTAAGGACTCTGATAGGCATAGTCAGATAACAAGCAATAGGTCTGGTAAGTAGGGGTAGGGCTCATTAGTAGGGCTAGTTTCACATAAAAAACAGGTAAAATGCATCCCTTTTAAAGATACTGCTATCAATAAAAGAAGTTATATAGTACATTTCTTTTGTTTTGTTTTTAATGTAATAAACTTTTAAATGAACATTTGCCCATAGTAGAAGATAGAAGATTCAGATTTATTTCCTCAAGCTGCTCATGTTCAAAGTGTTTTTTCTTCCTTTGCAGGGGTTTATTTGCATTTCCTTGCAGAATATTGTATTTTATGATTGTGTTTAAGTTTCTCCCTGTAGCTTTCATTGGAAATAGTACACTGTGTGGGCCCAAGTGAGCAGCTCAAATGTCATTGCTCTGTATTGCCTCATGTCACCATTAGAAATGCTGTTTTAACAAAGATCTCTGCATTTGATGTTTGTCCTTATGATCTGTCTAATGTGAACTATACCCTGTAAATTGTATTTAGTCTAGTTCTTTGAAAATACTAAATGGAAAGCAAGAATGAAATAATTGATAAGGGGACCTCCAAGTGCAAACTTTTGTTTGCTGCTGTGCTCATCAAATGGAAAAAGAATTTTAAGGAAGCTGACAGTTTCTACATGTTTGCCTTCTGTTCCACAAAGGCACTTTTCACTTGAGTTCAGCCAGTCTAATTAAAAGCAGAAAGGGCTTTGCATGTCTGAGTTAGCAGAAAAATCTGATTCAAAGTTACAATTTTAACCACTTACTGGAAAGTTTACATCTCATTTAGAGCTCTTAACATAGGGTTGTTTTATGCCATGCCATGGAAAGACTAATAAATCGGACAAATTTGAATGGAGGGAGGTTTTGCCAGGTGGCATAATACATTATCCAGATACACCTGAGCATAAGGGAAAATAGCTTGTGGTACTTGTTTCTTTAGTACCAGTTCTATCAGATCTAATAGTCATTTCATCTGCACTCTTTTAAAAAAGAATGGAACATGTTCATGAAAAGAAAAGTTGTACTTACAAATGTGCATTTGTAAACTGACATTTGATACTTTAAATAGTGAAAGATTTCCCAGACTTTGCTACTCTAGTATACAGTAATTAAACCTTCCTTTTCTTGCTTCTTAAGCTGTATTTTTTGAAAACTTTCCATCTTAGGTTTGTGATTCCTTTCAAAGCACTGTTGTTCCTTCGACACAGGCTGTTTGTTTTCAGCTGATAAGGGCTTGTCATCTCTAAGGCCATCCCTGTGTCTAATACAACAAAAGGGAGTAGTTATGCTCCTTTCTTCCATATGTTTCCAATTACCACGTACTGGGTGATAAAGTGTGTGTGCTCTTTGTTTCTGTCCCATGTGCCATTAGCTGTAGTGAATAAGTTTGCTTTGGGCTTTATGCAATTGAACAGCTGGGATTAGATGTCAGGAGTATGTTGATCCTATGTTTAAAAAGGAATTTACCTACATTTGCCTCTCAGTAAACCCTCAGTGACTGACTCAAAGCCTTTTTTCAAAATGTTTGTTTTTTTTGTTTTTTTTTTTTAATTGGAGCGTAGGATACTAGATTAATTTGCAACCCTGAAGTGGCTAAAAAGCACAGTGTGTTGCTTTCTGTCCTCTCCTTCTTAAAGCAGGCTTGCATATGCTTATCAAAAATTGATTGCTATCTCTAGTGTCTGGAAATCCCCACCCACAAAATGTGGATAGCTGTCTGTAGCTTTCCTGCATTATGTGCCTCGCAACTACCAAAGACATCATGTGCACAACTGGAGAGATGAATCCTTATCTCCATTGGCTTCTTGTATCTGAGCTGACCTGAGGCCTCGTTCTTGTTGCTTATTATTGCTCTTATACTGCTTATTCTGTTGCCTTACAAACACATGAAACTCTTGTCCTTTGCTTTGGATTTCAGTTTCAATCCTGAGACTGAAAGGCAACACAGTCTCTTAAAAAATTTAATTCCTTTCGCAAATGTCATCTAGCAGAGCAACAGATGATTGTGGCTGAAACTGTAATAACCAAGGTTCATTCTGGGTGAAATATGCTGGCTTTTATTAGGAAAACTTTTGAATCCAGGCACTTTTTTTAAAGTGTTATTTCTCTGAATGTCTCTGTTGCTCCAGGGGTACCTGTGTTTGCCGTACATGGCGCTGCAGCAGCATCACCTCCTGTCAGATGTGACAGTCCGCGGCTTTGTTGCGGGAGCTACCAATATCCTGTTCCGTCAGCAGAAGCACCTGAGTGATGCAATTGTGGAAGTATGGATCTTTGCATTTGGGCTGGGGGAGCTGAGATTCTGTTTCAAATGGAGCTTTACAGTTTCTTTCACATGCATGCCTGAATTTTGAATTCCTTCCATGTGAAATAAATTCTCAGCTGCAGAAGTTTGTTAAATTTCTATGACTTGAGAGGACAGGATTAGATAGGCTGTGCAAAACTATTGTCCATGTTTTTATATGTATCTGATATTTGAATTTGCAAGGCACTTGTTAAATTTTTTTTTTTGTGTTGCTGGTGTAATTTCATTTTTCATATCTTGGGCTTTTTCATGGGTCTTCAAAATAAGGTCTTCAAAAATAAGTGCTTGCAGATGAGAATGACATGCAGGTACTGATTTGACTTCCATCTGATTTAATCAAGAGGGTAAAAACACAGCATCTAAAACACCCACTGTGTCGCTTCTAGCAAACAGACACAACTATATAATCAGCATCTAGTAACTGAAGATGGTTCCATATAAGTAACCACCTTAATAAACAGAGGTAATAATCAAAGAGCACCATGCTTCCCCTGCCAAACTTTCTGCCAAATCCTATCAAATAAGCAGCTTTTGCTTATGCCAGGGAAATGATCAAATTCTGGATAAATCAGAGCAGTATCTGACTTTTTGAGAACAGTTAGCTCATTGTTTCTTTGGCCATTTGTTTCTTCTTGGTATTTTGGGGGAATGAGGGTTAAGATTTAGGTAGCAATATGCTGTAGTGTAAGTTTGTATAAGCAGTTTTATTTAGATAGATGTTTATCTTTGGAATTATTTCAAACAGATAGAAGATGCTCACGTGCAAATCCACGATCCAGAACTCCGTAAGATCCTGAACCCAACAACTGCTGACCTAAGATTTTCAGACTACTTGGTGAAGCACGTAACTGAGAACAGAGATGATGTGTTCCTTGATGGCACTGGATGGGAAGGAGGAGATGAGTGGATCAGGGCTCAGTTCAGTGCTTATCTTCATGCACTCCTTGCTGCTGTGCTGCAACCAGGTAGAACAGATACCTTGTCTAGGGATGGAGATGAGGGTGGACATGTCAAGCATTTGCTCTGTTCTTACTGATGTGTGGTCTGTCAGTGGATCTCCCTCTGCCTAAAGTTTCATTTTAGGCTGCCTTTTCAGTTGTCTTTGGCTATCCTTGTTATTTCTTGACAAGCTTGTTATTAATCCTTAATTCACAGTCTTACAGACACTTTCTTATTAGAGTGTCTTCTTCTCCTTGATTTAATTAAGTTTTCCTCATAAGTAGAAGTACCTGCAGCCTGTATGTGATGAGGCTTACAAATCTGAGTGTCTTCTAGACTGTGTTGCAATCTGAAGTTAACTTTGGGAAACTACTTGGATTCAAGGAGACATGAAGTTAAGCATCTGTCTTCAGGAAGTTTTGCTAGACTGTTCCAGCTCTTTTCCCTTCTTGCTATGGTCCTAAGTGGAGATTCACATACTGTGAAAAGTGTCATCTACAGGCTTTATAAGGTTTTGTTTCCTGGAGCTCAAAATTTTTTGCTTTACCTTGAGAAGGATTTCCCTATGTTCCAAAGTTTTTTGTGAATATAAATAAAAGAATCAGTGTTTTTTATTTGTGGAAAATGTTAAGTTTGCCCTGCACTCACCGTGTTAACTTCATTCTCATAATGATTTTTCTCTATTCACACCAATTAAGTTCAGACTTTGTTTTGTGGTATATGTGACAAAACATGGGACTGAGAACCTGATTTTAAAGTCTGGAAGATGCCAAGTTCTTGGTCTGACAAAATTAATATTTTTGTGAAGATTAACAGATTGATATGAAATATCGGGGTTTTCTGGGAACTCATACTACCTCACTGGCTGGAACTGAAGTAGTATGAGTATTTCCTATACTCTTCAGTGTTTTAAAGGAGTTGTTGTTATGATAAATTCATTCCACAGTATTTCCTACTGCAGTTTTGGAATGGATTCGGGAGTTCCTAAATTTGAATGAGTAATAACAGTACAGCAAAACCCAATGAATCTGACCAAGACCAGTGCAAATTGTTTTTGTTCTTGGTTGCTATGTGGCCATTCTTTTCCCTTGCCTGTCATCCCCCAGAGAAAAAATCAATTTGGACTTTTTTTCCCCAGTTGAGCTCTTGGAGCTTTATAAATGAATTAAAAATAAGAAAAGTATTTTTTAGCTCTTTTTTCCCGTCTTGTCCTGGTACTGTATATTTTTGACACTTTAAATAAAAATAAACCACTTTTGAAGTACCCAGGTTTTAGTACTGGAGTTTTAATTGTTATGGGCTTGATAGGAGCCTGGAAAATGATTTTTTTTCTTACAAATTTGTCTTGTAATTATTAAATATCTAATGAATTTCTTCAAATTCTCTTTATTTTAATTTACCAGACAATGAAAAGATTTTGTCAGACTTTGGAACAGGATTTGTAACAGCCTGGAAAAATACCCACAACTACAGAGTATGGAATAGCAACAAGCATCCAGCTCTTGCAGAGGTAAATTCTAGGTAAGGAAACTTTATAGTATTTACTCTAATTCTGGGCAGTATTTTTATGAAGAAAAACATATCAAAAATCAATAGAAGTGAAGCTTGTCCAAGTTGATTGTCAGCTGTCCCCAGGTACAGAAAGTTTGTCATTCCTCAGGAATTGTTCTCAGATGGTTCTGCTTTGTGTTAATTGCTTCCAGGTGTGCAGGGAATAGCTGTGTCCAAGGTTGTCACTGGTGGGATAGAGGGGAGCTGGCAGTTCTGTGTGTATTTTTACTGAGAAATTTGACAATGCCAGGCTTGGTACCACTCTTGCCTGTGCATGTGTTCTGCTCAGTGTGGGTTTTGTTTGCTTTTCCTTGTCAGTTGCTGTAGTGTGAAAAAGGTTTTTCCTTAGACCTACAAAGCTCTTTTGGTCTACTTAAGGGATGTTTTCTATTTGCTGTGTGCTGCTGGAAGGAGGTGCATTTGACTTAGTGTGGAAAGGTTGTTAATATCTCATCTGTAAATAGAAGGCACCTTTCAGGTAGTTCATAAGAAATCTGTCACTGAACAGTCACAGCAACCCAGACTTATGGGAAGTGATAGAGCAGTATATCTGCAAAATATTTTTTAACTTTTTTTTTTTTTTTTGGTAAAGTCACAGAGGGGAGTACAGCTAATAATTGTGTGATACAGATTCATCATGAAAAATAAATTAATTATTTTCTTGGGTTCTTCCTCCTCTTCTAGCCATCCATTCCAGGGCCAGTACTCTGTATCAGATGTTAAATTAAGGTTGTCACAGTAAGTACATAGTACTTTGATTCGTATTTTTTATAAGTTTGGTCAAATATCAATAACTGCGTAACTGTTGCTATAATGAACTCAACAAGATAAGATTCGAATTGGCCATCTTCATGAAACTATACTCAAAAGTTCTGCTGCAAAATGGCACCCCATCTAAAGATAAAACATTTGCCTGAAATAAATAATAATTTTTTTTAAAAGGCAAATGTGCTATTTTGTGTTGGACATCATGTAATACAGCCTTGATTTTTTGCTTTGCAATTATAAGGTTTTTGTACATCTACTTGTAATTTGTCAGCTAAAGCTGTTAAAACTTCCATCAGTGATTTGACTTTGGGTCTCATTATTAGGAGAAAACAGCTTTCTTTTTTTCTTTCTAATTAGCTGTTTTTTAATTCAGCATTGTTCTAAAACTCAGTTCACTGTAGGCATAGTGAGATGTGGTTCAGTTCCTTCAATTTACAAGTTTCAAATGAGTTTTGCATAGTCTTCTTGTACCAGAGTCAGCTGAATATTAAGTTGATCTCAACTGCTGCCTTTAAAATTCAAGTCTACATCTCAGTGGCGCTTGTTTTTTCCATAGCTGTTCAGCTCTGACTGAAGTCAGAATTCTGCCTGGGATTTATGCACCAGGCAAAATGGATTTTTTGTCACTTAGCTCTGCTGACCATAAAACAACAGTCTCTCTCTCTTTTATTAATGGATGATCTTTCTACAAAGTCTTAATTTGAAAGCTCTGGAAGTGTCTATAATGTTGGGCTGGTTTTGCCCTCTCATTTGAAAGGGGAGTTGCTAACTCTTCTGGGTAGTGTGACATCAGTGTAAAAGGACCAGTAGTTCTTGGTGTGATTCTAATAATAACTATTTTTACAACAGTGCGTTTATTCTGCAGGTGGGACTTTGATACCAGATCCTCATCAAAATTGCTTGCCTTTGCAAACTGAGCCTAGACTTGGTTTTGGTGTAGTGTGTTTTTTCTGCTTTTTCTATCTACACTGAAGATTTTGAAAATGGGGAAAGAATAGGCATTATGTGTTGTTAAGTTTCACATTAATGGGTTTGCAGAGCCTTGGACTCTGTGGACTTGAAAGTTATAATTTAAAACTAAGTGAAATTAATTATTTTCAAGTTATTGTATTTGTGCAGTAGAACTGATCACTTTTGTGCTTTTCTTTCCAAATGATGATCATGTCTGTCATTTTCTTGCATTTCTTTACCAAAACCATGAGTGTAAACTGTCCTCGATCAAAAATTTAATCTTGGACAAAGATACAAAGTAAGCTTTATCTAGAAAAAAGGAACTGATCACTTGCACTTGCTGTTCTATTTAAAGGTTATGTATTAGGGCTAAGAATTCCCAAAACTACTGAAAATATGACTTTGTAGTTTTGATCATAAATACATTTTGGTAAACATGTATGAAAGATTGATTGGAATGGGCTGCCTAGGGAGGTGGTGGAGTCACTGTCCCTGGGGGTGTTTAGGGACGGACTGGACATAGCACTCAGTGCCAAGGTCTGGTTGACAAGGTGGTGTTCAGTCCTGGGTTGGACTCCATGATCTCAAAGGTCTTTTCCAACCTGATGAAGTCTGTGAAAGGTTTAAAGTGTGCTGTGTAAGAATGAGCCATTGGATGTTTTGATTTCCTGTCCTGCTGGCAGCATCTTTTCCTCCTCTGAGGAGCTTGCCTAACTGATCTCTGTGGATAAGGTGAATGCAGGAGTTAGGTTTCATATATATGAACTATATATATGTATGCTATGTAAATCTGTGTGTAATGATACATACTTTAACTAGTTTATTTACACCTGAAAGTAATAATAAGTCAGTCAACTAACAGTCTTCAGTATCTCTCTTGTTCAGTTCAGTGCAAAACAGTGAACGTGGAAAGAAGATTGGAAATGTGATGGTTTCTACCAGCCGCAATGTGGTACAAACAGGAAAAGCTGTAGGTAAGAAATCTATTTAAAATCGGTTTACTTCTATGCTGGATCTTTTTTGAAGAAGCATCCTATTTCTCAGTTGTATTTTGTTTTAGTCCAAGTGTACATGCACAAATCAGAGCAACATTTTGAAGGGTACAGCTGCTGATCGAGGCCCCATATATTGAGTGCTAGCAGAAAGAGAAGTAGCTAGATAAAGAAATTAGTCTGGCCTGGAGGTGAATATGGGAAAGAGATGTTCAGGTAAGAGATTCCATGTAATCTGGTAAATACTTTGACCAGCATCTGCATTGAGATGCACCATCAACTTTGATATCACTTTGACTGAAACTATCTAGAGCTGGTTAGGATCAGAAAAAGTCCTTGTGTCAGTTTCTGCAGATTTCACAGTAGTCTGTAACTTTCTGGAAAAGCAATTGCTGCACTTGAACGGGGCATCATCACATTGTCATCTTGCAGTGTGAGTTAATGGGAGTTCATCCATTGAGGGGCCTGATAGGTGTTTGGCAATAGCTGTGCCAAAAATGGTTTAACTTTCTCTTTCATTCTGTTGGAGTCTGTCTTTTCTTTTTGCTGTGGTGCACTCTGGTCAGGGGTGCCTTTCAGCCCAAAGTCTACCAAGCGTTCCCAGGCAAAGGACACCATGGGCCATTTTTGCTGAGCTGCTGTGTTCAAGTTCTTCGAATATTTTCAGGCACAGACTCTGTGTCAGATCCCTAATTGGACAGCTGATTGAATAATTAGTTTGGGGTTTTTTTTTAGTATTTCTTTGTAGCAACTCAGTAAAGATAACACTTTGCTATTGATCTTTGTTTTGTATTGCAGGTCAGTCTGTTGGAGGAGCCTTCACGAGTGCAAAATCAGCAATGTCATCGTGGTTTTCCACTTTCACACACTCAACCCAAAGCCTTGGGGACTAAATGCTGGTTTGGCAGAATGCTGCTGACTATTTCAGGTGCAATCTTTCTCTGAGCTGTAAAAAGACCACTCCAAAATGTAGGAGTGGAGATTACTTACCCAGGACCAAAATAAGGTATATGTTGCTTGCAAGCAGATGTGGAATGTTATTATTCACTTTCCCTAGAAGTACAGAAGAATGGTGAGTGTCACCATACAATGGGATGGTATTTGCAGTGTATTGATTATATTTAAAATGACTACTTCTCTTTAAAACTGAGCCTTTATAAAGACATTAGCAAATGGGGCTTGTTGCAAGCCAAATGTGTTTGACTTTAGATTTGTACATTTTCTTGGATGTTGAAGATATTTATGTAAAGTAGTTCTATTTTTCAATCCAGATAGCCAAATGTTTGTGAATTCTTGTTAGAAATAAGCAGAATATAAATAATAATTTGTCTTTTAGGTTGGATTTGAGAGAATCTCTGCAACTCTTAAAGGGTGGAACTTTCACACTTTTACCTTCAAATTAAAATCAACAAGGTGCAGAGTAAGAGTGTGGCTGACAAGAGTTTTCTTTTCCTCCATCCCCTGTATCCATGTAGAGTTGTTTGAATGAATCTATCTCTAGCTCTTTTTGTGTCTCCAAATCGGTGTGACAGTTGCAAAATCAGTAGGTTTTTTTCATGTTATGCAGTAGGCCTTCATACCTTTGCTTATGTTTTGGCTGAGTTTTTCCCCTGGGACGTGAATGGGATTCCAGTTGGAGAGAATTCAGGGAATGAATTACAAAGCATTTCTCCCAAACTGGGATTGGATCATTGTCAGTTTTGTAAGTTAGGATATAATTACAACATTAATGTAGCTCCATACATATGAATATGAACTACTAAACCCACCCAAAACTAGCATAGTAGAAAACTCTGTGTGTTTGGCTTTTTTTTTTTCCCCCAGTAAAGTTATGAGGACTCTTCCAAATGAAAATCAGCTATGTGGATTTTCTGTGTTGACTCAGGGAATGTGCTGTTTGGATAATTGCTTTTTTTCATAAGGAAAGTAACACTAGAATTGAGAGTAACTAGAACAGCTCACTTAGTATCCTTGTGTGAAGAAATATAATAGTTTATTTGAAAAGATGTGGCGTAATGCTGTATTTCCAATGTAACATGCATGTGGTGGTTTCTGTATGCAAGTGTATTGCACTTCCTGCATTTCTTGATTCCAAGGGAGATTATTTCCTTTTTTCTTGCAATGTGTGTGCCTCTAGATGCCTTCTGATATCCCCATGTGTTGCTCTTTACATTTTCTACATTACATTATCCAGTGTTCCAACTTTTCTGTACCAAAAGTCTCTTAGTTTATTTCCTCAGCAGCATCTGTCAGCATTTTGCCATGTTCTTTTCTGGGGCCAAGACTTGTAGTCATGGTTATATTTCCTATTTCTCAGAAAAAATGCAGCAGCTGCACAAGAGATAAACAAGAAGGCTCAAATGTTTTTAGGAAATTATGTTTTAATTCCTTCTGTGCATTTGCAAAGTTAATAGAAAAGCCACACATTGTCACTGTCCAGCAACTTGGTTGTCAGTGTTTTTGCTTCAGTGATTTGAAAAGATGGGATCTGGTTTAAAGCCTTCTTTAATTTTTTTTTCCAGGACAGACTAGATACAATGACCGTGGAAAACCTAAAGGCAAGCAGCCAGTTTAAGTAGTTTGATTTGAGAAGGGCAAAAAAGGCCCCTAAAACTCTACTAATTTATTACTTGTGACACACAAATAAGATGTATCTATCAAACTGCAGCTATTGCTCCTCGTCTCTGTGTCTGTATCTCTCCTCAAACTTCTGATGCTCTTTTCTGTTTTATTCCACAACTCTGTAATAGACATTTATATCTTTTTAAAGACTAGATATGACTTTATATACAGTGAATTAAGACTAGAGCTGTTTATTCATGGTGTGTCTAGAGCTTTCTGAATCAGCATGCAGATAAGAAAATAAACACTTGCTTTTGTGAGATGACTAACATATTATCTGCACTCTGGGATTGAAGTGGTCATAGTCCATGTTCTAATGAAGACTGAAGAAAGGTGCATAAAGGATTTAATCACCTATAAAACTAATTCCAGCAACTTTAGGCATACCTAGGTAGATTTAGGCTTAGAAGCTCACAATGTTGAGTTCTAGAAGCCAGGCAAGTGGTTGGTATTTACATGTACATCCAGTAAAAGCAGGACCTTCCAGGATCCCTTTTCAATATCTTTGTCTTTGTTACCTCCTCACCTGAGTTTTCTCTGTTGAGTTGTCAAATGCTCAAAATTTATATGGCAGATTTATTGGCTCTCTGCATTCCCCTTATTTCCACAGGTTCCCTCGCTGGCCTAGGAGTATTAGAAAGCTGACCTTTGTTTGTTTGTTTTCTGGTGGATTAATCTGAGGAAAGACAGAAGGAGGTGCCCTCATTGGCTGCTTGTTGCTTTGTACAGTGATTCTGTTGTGACACTTCACTTTTTTTCTTATGGGCAAGAAGACCAGACAGATCTTTCTCTGCAGCCTTTTTCTCACTGTCCCAGCTGTCTCTGTTGTGGAACCAAACATACAACCTGATTAAGAGTATTTTCCTTTCCTTACAAATGACAGAATAAAAAACTTCTCAGTCTTTTTAAGAACTGACACCCTGCTAGTAAGTTGGACTCAGATTTAAACTCAGATTTAAGGAGTGATTAAGACTTCATGAGTGGGTGGAGATGAAGAAATCTTCATAATTAGTTGACTTCATTAACATCTACGTTTGCTCTCCAACATTTGCTTAAGCTTACTTTTGGGCTATAGGAAGGCATGCAGCCACTGAGGTTCATCTAAGCTCATGTAGTTTTCTTCTTAACTTAATGCTTGTAAACCTTTTTAGTTAAATCCAATGCAAATGCAAGTTATTTTCCTCTCTTCTGCTTTAATATTTCCAGTGCAGGCATTATTAATTATTCAGAAAAATTTAGGCAGTCGACTTCCATTTCAAACGCCCTGACATCTATTTCTGCACTGTAAGAAGCAAAGGGTCCTAAGTGAATTGGTGATAGTGCCTCTAACCAGTCAGCTGTGAAGATATTGTTACAGCTCTGTCCTGATTTGATGTTGCAAAGGTATTTCTGGCTGCCAGAATGCAGCACACACTGACTTACAGGTAACACAATAGCACACCTCTCCACTTTCTCTCATCACAGACGTCAACCTCAGCTTTTTGTATGTGCCAGCATTTGAGGAAGTGCCTGTTGAGCGTAGAAATGAAATGTAAGTCCCCCAAACCCCACAAAACTTAAGTGTTGTTGACCTTATATTTCATTTGACTGAAGTGTTCAGCATCTTTCATCAGTGATTTTCATGTCATAACCTTAATTCCTGTACATATCTCACACCAGTTTCCTCAAATGTCACAATTTAATTAGAATTTTTAGGTCAGTGTTCTGGTACATTGCACTTGTTTGACTTTGTACTTCTGTTTTAAGCACCTTTGTAATTAAATATAATATTTTGCCCAAACAAGCTTCTGATTTCCATACAAATTATTACTAAGCAGAGAAACTAATGTGGCAGTATTTAATTATAAAAGTGAAGGTGTGAATGCAGTTTTTAAACATAGGAACTACTGCTTGATAATTGAACATACAAGTAATGTATTTGATTTTTCCTGTGCTGCTTGAAAAATAAAATACATCCAGCCTGTTTAAAGTTCCGTCTGCTCAGAAAGCTGTATTATTTTAATAAATTAATTCCACCAGAAGACACTTGCAGGCATCTGGTTTTGGTATTGGTAGCTGCTTGTAATTCACTGGCAGTATTTTTGAAATTTGTCTTCCATTTAAACTGATTATGGATGCTGCTTTTTGAAAATTTAGGACAAAAGGGTCCTCTAGAGTGACTTTTTATTCCCTGTGGGGTGCTGCTACTTGTGGATTGATTGAAGTCCTCAGGAGGTCACAGACCTCTCTTACATCAGTAAGAATTTCAAGTACAACTAAAATTTTGGTGTAGATTTAGCTTACAAGTAACTTGTAGTTTCTGTGGATTGTGACATCTGGTGAAAATCAAGATGCTGTGTAAATTACTTGCCGCACATCAGTTCTCTGCCATAGGAGCTTTTTTAAAACTTCAGAACTTCTACTGCAGCTGTCACTGTACCTGTCTGAGAACGATTTGGTAAATGGGTTTTCCAGAAGGAGGAAACTGACTGCCTTGGGTAACCTTTAGATGTGAGTTACACAAAGGTTATGTCTAGAGAATGGTTGCAATTCCCTAAAATTTGTTAAAGTTTGTTAAGTTTTTTCTGATGTGTGCAAGTAGCTGGGCAAAGACTCTGAAAGATAAATTAACATCATGCTTTTTATGCACTGCAATTTCACTCTCTTCCAGGTATTTGGTTTTCATTAAAAAGGGCAACATGGAGATTATTCATTAAAGGGAGAAACACTACATTATTGTATTATGATTAAAGATGTATGAAAAATTGCTTCCTGGTGTTTTGAGTCTTTCATGCTATATTAGAGAAGGGACTGACTTAAAAAAGCAGGCACAGAGCTTTACTTCTGTGATGTTCCTGGTCTTGATTCTTTAACAAACATCAGAAGCAGTGTTTGGATTCATAAAAAATAGAGAAATGCATCACTTGTGTCAGTTAAATAGTGACCCTTACTCAGATTGCCTTATTCCCTGCAAATTAACATCATGTGTGCATAACATCTGTACACAGGTGGCTCAGTCTCAGTTGGGATGGGATTTGGAACTCTAGTTGTCTCGAGTCAAGATTCTTGGATCATACATATTGCTCCTTCTTGTAATAATACTTCAAAATCAACTGAGCAAGTAATGGGGTTTGTTTTGGTTTTTGGTTTTTTTGTTTTTGTTTTTTTTTTTTTGCTACTACCCCTGAATTTATTGACTACTATTGATAAAAGCACAATTACTGTTTGCCTTAATAGTAGCAGAGGATGCCTACAAAAGCTTCTCTTTTTTTTCTCTGAATCCAAATGACCAATACTGTGGCACTGCTTTCTGGGATCAGATGAGCATAATCAAACATGAATGTTTAGACTGGAGGAAGAACAGTTATTTGAAGGGAAGGCAGATGTACAGCTGTTATCTTGTCCTAAAAACAATATGGGAAATAACATCACTTGCATACTATATGAAATAGATGGAAAATACTGGAGAAGGGAACTGAGTTGCTCTCTCACGTCTGAAGAAATGCACACAGAAACACAGTGGAGACTTTAAAATCCCAGGCATACCAAAAAGTGGCAAAAAATGACACTAAGCTTAACATACTGCCTAATATGACCTGTGGTTACTGACTGTGCTGCTGTGAAAAATGTGTGTGTATATGGATTTTGCCATGTGCTAAAGAGCTGGCTGAAACATCTATCAGCTCCTAAATTTTGGAAATTGTTTCATGTTTTTTTTCTCTTCAGACTCCTCCTGTGGGTTTTTAGGCTCTGTAAGAACTCTGCCTTGCTGAACTGTACTCATGAGAAATGTTGTAGGAGGGAAGTATTTTAAATACTTCTGAAAGTGGAACTAAACAGAACTTTGTGTGGCTAATGTTAAGCATGAAGTAGAAAGAAACTGGTTTTAAGTGTGAGCTTGGTTCAGAGTCTGCCTAAATTATAGTTCCTTTCATGTAGGAATTCAGAGCAAAAAACAGAAAACAACTGGAAGGTAGCTGGAAAAGGGAAAAAAAGGAGGAAAAACTCTCCTGGCCAATATCTTCAGTGGTCTGCAGGTCTGTCCACAGGAGTCCCTTAGCTGTAGTGCAATGGGGCAAGTACTTGTGCATCTTCGAGAGGCATTGAGAAGTGAAATGAGAAATACTGTGAAAAACAGTAGAGCTTTAAATGTTGAAATAATCTCTAAAATGTAATCAAATTATTTTCCCCCCAAATTTAACTATCTGTCTGAGCCTGGTCTCTGCAAAGCTCAGCATGATTTACTGTCCCAGATCTGACTGATCCTTTACAACAAAAATTAAACTTGCAATTACATACTTGTTTAAACAACTGCAAAAAAATGATTAAATGCATTAAAAGTTAGCAGAGGCCAGATCACTTCTTTTATTTCTTTAGGTAAGGGAAACTGAAACTATGTAGGACTGACTTAAACTAGCTTTACTAGAAAAGAGGTAAACTTTGCGAATGTATCAGAGCTTGAGGACGTGAGTTGGTTCACTGAAACTCGTATGTAAATGTACTTCAAAGCCAAGTACATGTTGAATAGGCTAAGATTAGGCTGAAGCTTTGTAGTAAGACACTAGTTAGATCTCTGTTGAGGCTTTAATCATATTTGCTCCATTTATGACATGAGAACTGCATTTTTTTTCAGCCGTTGTCTTTGTTCCTGCAAAAGTCTTTCTCTAATTCTACCACTAGTGACCACTTCCAGGCAGATGACAATGCTTTGGCTGCACAGTTTCCTTCTTCAATTATGCAAGGCACGAATTTAGACTGGAGAATAGCATTTGCCAGCTGTTTTTCTTTGGGGATGAATACTGGCTCAGAAACTAGTTGTGTAAGTGAACTACTAGTATGTCTTTAGCAGTCACTAGAGAACTGTTCACCACTTGACTACTTGTGTCTTTAGGTGCCATATTATTAACAGCAAATACATTTTACATAAGGTACTATATAATCAAAACATACAGGTAATGTACAGAAAAAAAAATTTATAAAAGGTGCAGATGAGCAGGAAGTCATGCAGACTGTCTGCATTTAAAAAGATGTTCCTAAATGGATTAAACCAAGTTCTTCCAGGTTCTTTGAGGCAGTTGTGACTTAGAGCCACTGCAATTTAGTATTTTCTATTCAGTATTTTTTATTTTCTATTCAAATGCACCCTTTTTTTTGGTTTTTTTTTTTTCCTCCAGTAAGAAACTACACATAAGATTTTAAACTCAAGATAAATGTTCTCAGTAACAGAATGAGCTCACTTTGCCCCTTCACTAGCTATAGATCGTCTGCAGCTAAAACAACAAAGCCGTGTCCTAAAACCTAACACAGCCTGATAAGAGTAGGGTGAAGTGAGAGGAGCCACAGAACTGAGCAGGAGTTACTTGGATACAGCTCATGTTTTTGCCTGAGGTATGTGATTCTCCAAATTGCATTATAAAGGAGTATCTATTCCTTCTTCTTATGTATGCTCTGCTCCCTTGCACAGGCTTGCAATATGAAAGCAATATAAACAGACCTATCAGCAGGAGCTCCTGAGTCACCTCACGCTTATCTAAAATATGTAGGTGTTAAAAAAGTTTATGTAATGGTAAATGCAAACATGTTATGTCACCTTCATAAAAAATAAAAAAAAAAATTGATAGCTTGCCATTGTTACTCTGAGTCTCATAAATCTTCCACATGGCACAAAATGCCAAAGCATCTGGAAGAGTTTTATATAAGGCAGCTTTCTTATTTAAAGCCCCTTTTCTAGTCAAAACCTTTAATAGTTGTACAAGACAAAATTTTGTAAGGCCCCTTGAGACCTAGCCCAAACAATACATAGGTGCTGTCATTATTGACAGCTGCATTTGTATCTCCTGCAATACTGCAATAAGAAACAATTAAGGAAAAGTCAGTGACAGTCTGGACAATGAAGTAAATAAATTTGCTCTTGATTACTTAAGACTGAAAATAGGTCTGCCATCTTCTGAACTTACAGAAAGCGTTCCTCCTTAATGCCTGCTGTTCTTCGCTTTCAACAGGGCAGAATTTGTAGCATGACCGGAGAAGTGCTGATTTACAAAAATGATAGCAGGGGATTCTAGTCCTATGTAATCCTCAGTTTGACTTCAATATGTAATTTCCAGCTTTTGCTGAGTAGTAGTGAGCAGAATCAACTTCACATACTCATCTCCAGGCTTTTTGCAGCTTAACTATTTCTAGCTGCCTTCAATAAGCTATTCACTACAAGTGTGCATGTGGTGGGAGGGTGGCATAGCTATTTATTTCAGCCAAAAAGCACACTCAGGCAATTGGATTCAGTCTTTTTTAATAAATTAATGTCATTCAAAATACAGTGCCAGAACATGATGCAGCTGAACATGCTAGTAAGGTTTGTCATGAAGCACCTGTGTTCATGTTAGGTTGGCGGCACCCCGCTACTGCTAGTGGTTCCTGGGATTAATGCCAGAGCAGCACTAGGCATCTGCTCTCCTGCACACACAGCACAGGATATTCCTGAAGTTTGCTTCCCCCCCCAAAGTAAAAAACCTGACAGCTAAGGGATATCTATACACAATCACACTACAGTAATGCTTGTTATTAAATTAACAGAAAATAAAGACCTGGTTAATCCACACTAAAACTTCGTTTTACAATGGAAAAATACATCAGCAGCAGGAAGTAATATACATGAGCCAATGTTACTGTAATACAGAATGTGGAGGCATTTACTGATTAAAGCCCCACACAGACCCGCACTATGAGGGCTGGCAATTCCTATCGCAAGCCCAGCAACTTAAGTCCACACCTGGTAATCTACCAGCTGCTTGGAAGACCTGTATTCTAAATAGACAGGTATAAGTTAGTGAAAATAGAATACATGCACCTCATCATACAGCTTGACTGAACCTGCAGTCATTTTGCCCAGCATGTTGCCATACAATGGAAGATCTACCCTTCCTACCACAGGTGTAGATCCATGGGATTTGTTTCTTTTTCTTTTAATGGCATTACTATACCAACATAGATATTAGTATTTAGTAAGTGCAGCACAGTCCTTTAATTAGGCCACACTGACAATTATATAACTAGCACTTAAGTAGAATATCCAGAAGTAGTTAAAATGTAACTGGAAGATACTTTCAAAAGAGTTGTGACATCATCCTAGAAACAATAACTACTTTTTTTCCTTAAGCTAATTTTCCTGAACTGCGACTTTATAGAACTAGAATTAATTCTTTAGACAAGTCAGATGCTCAAGCTCATGATATACATATATTTTTCTCAATTATCTGATAAAAGTATTTGAGATTATGGAAGCATATCTGCTCATTTCACTAATTCATACTGAATGGCGGCAAGTGTTAGGTAGGGCATAAAAATACAACTCATGAAAGACAGCTCTGAGATTTCCATCCCCAGACCTGTTCTTTCACAGCCATTTATTTCATTTATTATTTTATAACTGAGCACAGACTCAGTTGTGCAGTCTAATTTGGGAGCTATACAGGTGGTAAAGTAACCATCTCCCCATCCAGCTCAAATTCATCAGCTCCGTCTGGTGAGAAGAGATACGTCGGAGGTTTCCACGGGGACTCTTCAAGGCAAGATGGATACAGCTTTCCTACAGTGCACCGGAAGTCTTTGCCCAAGTCCCACAGCACGCGCTCCGATATGTGCTGCCTCAGGAACCAGCGGTCGAGTTCCAGGTCATACTGGTAGGTGGCATACTTGGCTCTCTCGTTCATGTGGGTCTCCCGTATAAAGACACATAAGGAATTGGAGATGACAACAGCCCTGACGCAGGGGTCGGAATAGCGCTTGGCAGGGATGTTGGCTGCCATCCTCCATTCGTTTTTATTCACGTCGTAGATCTCCACTGTTACAGAAGACCCATCCACAGTACTGCTGGGGAGCCTTATCCCAGAATTGCTGGCAATATGCAGTCCTCCGATATAGAATATCTTATCACCAAAAGCAGCAGCTGAGGCGAAACATCTGCTCGTTTGTCGCATGGCCATCTCCACCCAGGCGTCCGAGCGGGGGAAGTAGCAGTACATCAAGTTGTGTGCCATGACGTAGATGCAGTTGTGCACCGCCACGGCCGTGCTCCACTGCCACACGCAGGGCAGGGGGCTTACCATGGTCCACTCGTCCTTCTCGGTGTCGTACCTCTCCACAGTCCTCCTGTTGAGCTCCCCGCCAACGCTGTCCCCCCCGATTGCATAGATGTATCCTTCACAGCACACCAGGGATGGCTTGATGCGCGCAAAGAGCATCGGCGTCTTGGGGAACCAAGTGTTCTGCTGTGCATCAAACCAGTAAAAGCAATTCACAGTCCTGAAGACAGCCTGGAGTTTGCTGCTTTTACTGTGATTGGTTTTTGTGTTCTTCAGAGGAACTTGCCCACCTGCTATATAGATGTCATTATCGGGAGTTACCAGCGTCCCAACCTTATGCAAGTCAGCGGGAGGGTTGCAGAGTTTGTAAACTTTCTCTGCCTGTGGGCTGTAACAGACAGAAGAGTAAAGACTACCGGGGTTTTCAGCAGCAGCTTCAATGAATATCATCATCTCCTCTTTTGTCATGCCAAGTCTGGGCTTGAAAAATTTGGGCATCGATTTGTACAGTCCTTGCACCACCACTGATTTATCATTAGGTGGCAAGCCTTGAAACCAGGCTCTCTGTGTTACTTCTGAAAGTGCATCGATCCGGATTTGGCTAAGAACAGAGGACAAATACTGCGAGCGTGATTCCGTGTTGTACTCCAGCCATAACATAGCAGCC
This sequence comes from Fringilla coelebs, assembly GCF_963513975.1. NCBI lineage: Eukaryota > Metazoa > Chordata > Aves > Passeriformes > Fringillidae > Fringilla > Fringilla coelebs. The sequence goes on along the minus strand of NC_140028.1, from coordinate 107,463,967 downwards.
TCACGCACTGTCTCCTCCTTTTCCACATTTAAATTGTCACTGCTTAAAATATCTATCAGTAGATCATGTGACAGTTGCATGAAAGCTTCCTGGTGGTACACAGCTGTGAACTTGTGCTCCACCATTCTTTTAGCACTCTGTTTTAACTCCTCACAGCTGAAGAGATCAGCAAAACTTAATAGACGCACACAATTTTCTGCATTAATTTTTTTGATTAAGTATTCTCTACATCGTTGTAACACATCATCTACCTGTAATGCAAAGAAACACACAAAGTATTATACGTACAGTCTATGCTTTCATGTAGCATCAGCACGTAAAGTACCTGCATCTGGTGTTGAACAACACAGTTCAGGCACGGTATACTATATATACACAAAAACACAGCAGTGACTCACTCAACTGCTTCATACAGACCAAGTACACAACATGATTATGTCTGCTAGCAAAACTAATTTTCTAAATGTTAGAAGTACACTGGTTTACTTCCAGCCTTCCAAAGGGACTGTCATGCAAGGAGGGATGGCTACATGAAGCAAATTTGGCAAACAACTGCTGTCTATACAGAGCGAATGGAGCAAAAGTTTTGAAATGACTGAAGAGGAAAGATCTTTTAACAAGATAAAGAATAAAGTGGTTCAGAGATTAGGAGCTGTTATTTCCTCCTCTAAACATTCCTACCTGTAAGAAGCAGGCAGTTTCATAGAGCTGCTCTACTGTGCTGTCGCTTATTGCCAGGTTACCCGTGTATGCGTAAGTGATGATGATCTGCAGAGTGGCTGCATCCACATTCCTCAGGTGTACATGTGTCTGTTTGCTCTCGCTCAGCCCGCTCATGAACATTGCTCTGAAGAGAAACACATATTAAGACAAGGATCAGCAGTGAGTAATCCTAAACAGTCACCTGTAAGCCTTTGGTGATTACACTCCTAAGGGTGAACAGTCCTTTTGCAGGCCTGTTCACAGGTGTTTAGGATTTACCTTAGGCTGACATCTACTATTTACAATATAACATTTAGACAGAACATCAAAAGAGTAGTATCAGTGTCTTCTGCAGAAATACTTCATATTGATGCAAACGCATCTGTGTTAATCAGCAGATAGTGCTAATGATTTTGGAGTTTTAATGACACAATTTAAATATTTTCTATGATAGGTGATAAGAGGGAAGAAACGTCCTCCAGAAACCACTGTTGAAACATACACAGCTACATTATAGATTCTAAACCAAAAGAAGCAGATTTATGTAATGGACTGAGCTAAGTCATATCAAAAAGGATGCTCCTCTGGGAGGAAAAGAAATGGAGCAAGGACTAGCACTCTATGAATTATTTCTTATATACAATTCATCATAACATGCAGTAAACTTCAAATTTGCAGGCAAAAATCAATAACAGAAAAACCTATCAGATCTAATCTGGGAAAAAAAGAGCAAGTATTTCCATTACATCTTCCTGAAGAAGACTAGAAAGGCAATTTAAAGCATTATTATTGTTTCCTTAATGCTTCACACACCTCTTGCCCATCCTGGTATTTTAATTGTAACATAGTTAAGAACTAACTGCAATCTGGTACTATAAGGCGTGTACTTGTCAATTTCTTAAAACAGGGGACATTGGTTTCAAGAGTTTTTACTGATTCAGGTTTGGTATTTATGGTTACGCTAAAAATTCAGTTCAAGACTCTTAATATTTATTTGGGCTTCTTTTTTTAGAAAACCAGGCATGACAGAAGTTAGAAGGGACCGTAAGTGCACCTTTTAGTCCTGCTGGCTGCAGAGGTGAAAGGGACATGGAGATAGATACACTCCCTAAGCAAAGCCATTCCAAAAAGCTTTTGATATAAAGACACTATCCCATCCCCATTTCTCTGTCTTCTTCTAAGCTCCTTAACTCAGGGCAACTTGCATTTTAGGAGGGATCACTGACTGAGTATCAACTTGCTGAGCAGCTATTTAAAGCCAAACAAGAAAGTACAAGAGGGTACAGAGACTCCTCAGAAAGGAAGGGGGAGCTCTTGGAGGCTCTGGCTCTTGCTCACATGCTGCTGTGCAGCCCGTGCTGGAGCAGGGCTGCACATCATTCAGACACAAAGATGGAAGGTAAGCTGGCTGCAATCACACACAATGGCTGGATCACACAGAAAGATGCTTCGCTTTTCTTCCCCCTCCTTCAGGGCTATCAATTTTTCATAATAAAGCTAAATTTAGGAAGCTGAACATCTTTTTGTAAACCAAAGTAGAGAAGAAAAACAGAACATGACAAAACCACAAGTTTGATACTTCTTTTAACCAGTGCCAAAACCTCATTCCATAAATAATAAACAAACACATATGAATAAGAGATTTGACTGCACATTCTGATGCAGCACACTGGGTGGACTCATGACAGCTTTCCAACCTTATGATTAACCACCCACATTAAATCTGGCTACATTTTCAGTGGCTGTTATTTTACAAATTGTTGGAACTATGTCATCTGCACAGGGCCAATGGTAATAATTATTATCTAGTGATCACACAATACTTGTTGCTAAAAGTTGGACCAGATTCATCTGAGATGAAAAAATAAACAGAAAAGCCAGCAGGGACAAAAATTTTCTGTAAGAATAATAAATTAATCCTTCCACCATTTTCTACAAGAAAGGAGATGAAGTACAGAAAACATCTCTTACGTGTTCTGTATAGTGAGCTGGTCTCAGGAAAAGCAAATTTGTAAACTTTCCAGTGATTGAACAGGAAGGAAAAGTTATAATCCCTCCACAATTCATCAGGAAGGTAGAACATGCGTGGATGTCACTCAGACTAGTTTCAAGCTTCAAAATTCCTTCCAGACAGGCACATTAATTATATTATGTTGCCAACAAAAATGATTAATCACTGCAGAAAACTCATGGTGCCTCATCATCTAGGTCTTACTATGAAGGCATTTGCAAAAAGTGGTAGCACTTAACATATCTTATTAATAAAAATGTTTTAAAAGATCAAAACCAGGACATTTGGAAAACAAGAGCTACTGAACTAAAAATTTCAACAGTATCTCGGGGGGACCCTGAAACAAAAAAAAAAGAAACCCAAACCACACACAGAAAAACTTCACTTGCCACAACATTCAAACACTAGGGAAGAGTTTCTGGCTTTGCTGAGCAGGGAAAACCAGAAGATTCAGAAAAAAAAGCCATGAACTTGCACAGCAATCCCTACTTTTAGCAGATGCTTCTACTAAGAAACTGCAGTTAAACATGACAATGGAATTCCTGCAGCCAAGTCTCAGTAATTCCTTATTATCCTACCTTGGGAAATAAAAACAGATTAAGTATTTTAAAGATTCAGTGTGAAGAATAAGAAATGTACTAATTTTTCAGACTCATTTAACTCCCTAAAGAAAATGAGCCATGACAAGTGTGATTTCCCCACTCCCCCCCTCACTGTAGGAGCTACAATAAATATCTAGAATTAGTCCCAGGAAGCCAGAAATTCCATTTTACTCTGTGTTGGAAAGTAAGCATATTTAGGTTTTGTACTTAAGTTACTGATCTTTAAGTCTCTCTAAGACATTGTCAATCAATTACCATTACACTCAAAGCCAGGTACCACAGATTTTATAGCATTTGAATACTTACCTGAAATATGAGCTGCACGTTGCAAGAACCATCTTATGGCAGGGAAATTCAGTGCCCTCTACAATCAACACTATGTCAGTTAGTAACTGCTGTTCATAAAAGAATTTCAACTGCTCCAGCAAGGATACAGCATACTCTGTATTTATCTGCCTCTCGTCCTGGGTAGACATGACTGTATTCCATTAATATTTCCAGGACCAGAGAGAAAAGTCAAGATCTCTTCACCAAAGAAAGGTCAGCTGAGTGTTTCTGAAGTAGCCAGGAAAGAAATGGCAGGAGGTCTGTAGCCTTCAGAAGTGATACTGATAAAAGGGCAGTGTTATCTTGAACTGCTGAATCAGTGTTTCAGACTTTGACCTCCTATTAGGTCATCATGCTTTGACTTGATGTCCCAATCTGTTCAGAGACTTTCAAGAGTGTCTGCAGAGCTCCCGTTGGGATCTATGACGCAGCAACTGAATGAACAAAAGTGAAGTCTGAGGTAGATTTTGTGGTAACATCTCGCGATCAGTGGCTGCACTTGACTGACTGAAAGCAGGAAAATAAAATGAATTTACACATTAGCACACTTTGGAAAACCTTCCATAGTTACCTCTTAGAAGTAATTGTCTAATAAGCATTTCTAAATTAGTACTTCATTACTTGCAATAAAACCCTTCTAAGAAAAAAATTTAAACAACAAAGGTATCTAAGAAAAATGAAAAGCAGAAGAGTTTGTACATTAATTCTCATATGATCTAGACTCACAAATTAAAATTCTTTATTTTGTCAACACAGCTCCTAAAGCTGGAGAGTTAAAACAAGTTTCAGTAAGACTTCATTCCTCCTCAAAGAATTACCCAGATTTCCCACAGAGTACACATGTGAATTTCATTCAACCATTGATAAGATAGCCACTTTTTTCCCCTCCAGTTCTTCATTACACAACAAGTTTTTCTGCTTCTTTGTTTTTGTCTACTGAAAGCTTATCAATACAGGCCACTAAAAATATTAATGCAGTAATTTTAACATTCCATCATTTCCCAGCTAAACTCTCAACATCATTATCAGCCTGTTTATTTCACCTTTGGCATTCTAATAGAGATGAAGCAGAACTAGTGCTAAGGATTAAGAAAACCCTAAAAACCTAAAACCAAACCAAACAAAAAACCCTAAAAGTCTATATTTCCAATGCATATTAAATTCATCTGCTCTATGCAGAAGGGCTTCACCTATGAATATTTCACATTCCCTTGTTTTTCCTTCTGAGTAATTTCCATACAGCCAGGTAAGCTTCACTGCTGCAGACAGGAGAAAAGAAAAAACAAGGAAATAATAGGAGCAAAGGGATGCTGGAATAGCAAGGCTCAAAACACCTATGGAGGCTGCCAAGGTCTATTATCTTGTTTGGACATTTCTTCTCTTAAAAATGGGGTCAGGTTCTATTTCATCTTCCACTTGAACACAAAAACCTAATTAAGAATGGGATAGTTGTGACAGTAAAATTACCATCATAATGGGCACCAGAGTACCACAGTTATCTAATGCTTCCAGATTTATTTAATCTTGCAATGTTCTTCTGCATTCCAAAACTGAGGAATAACCAGGACATGTTTGTCTTGTGTTTGGGATGTCGCTATCGTTACAGTTCATGATGAACAGAGAATGCAGGAAAAACTTGTGTGAAATGACATTCCTTAAATTCCATACAAAAACATAAGATATAGTAAGACCAAGACAGTAGAAATACCTGCAAGCCACGCCGAAGATCTACTATTTCAACACAGCCCTGCCTGTAATACAATTCAGAAACAGCTGTCTTTCAACATTCACTCACTTGAAACAGATATGCTTAATTAATGCCACTTTAATTACTACTAATTTAGTGTCCCTCCCTGGTCTTTTTCTTTTTCAGTGATAAATATACAGAAACGGGAATCTCAAACTCTTAGTGTTCCCTGGTTGTTTAACTGCAAAACAGCCCAACTAGTCAAACCCAATGCTCACTGTTGAGGTGAAGGTGGTTAATTAAGGAAAACTGAAAAGGCTTTGATACTTGGGGGAAGGAGTAGATACTACCATGTGCTACAATAACAGATAGTAGCACAAGTCTTGACTGAAGACCTTCACGTTTCAGGTAACCTCTGAAGTCACTAAACCATAAATACATTGAGGATATAGAGATACTGCTCCATCTAAAGCATGACCTTCTGCCTCACGTCACAACTCCTTTCCACCAAGACTGTGCATCTCATCTCTGCACTATGCCCACGCTCCTGGTACTCTGGGAACAGCTCACCATGCAACCCAATCCATTGACAGATTTTGCACTGAACTTTAAACAGCTACAGAGACACACAGACTCCCTACGTGTGTTAGGCCCACAGCAATAAATAGCTTGTGGCTCTGCTGGTATCCCGAGTCTCTCTACAGCATTGTTTGTCCTGGCTTAGGAGTACAGTTTCAAGAACAATACAAGCTGGTGGATTAAGCTCTGTTTGGGCAGAGCATCAGTAACACAGAGCTTTAGCAAAAGAACTCATTGATACCATAACTTCCTTTTCTGATGTAACTGTAAAGGATATAAGTATTTTTTCAGAAACAGGAAAAAAAAAAGAAAACTAATATGCACTGGTTCAGTCATTAGGTACCAGAACAAGTCAAGGATGCCATGGAGAAATTGATATACACCTGCTAGTAAGATTAAAGACATTTTTGGCAGAAAGCTGCCAACAGTCAATAACTGAAAAAGCAGACCTGTTCAGCAGAAGACAAGTTGAAACTGTGAAATTAATTACTATAAATAACTGGAACATTTGAGTACGACCCTCAGTAGCAGAAAAGATTGAGGGGATGACAGGAATCCTGTTGCAGAACATTTATGCGATGTGGATCACCTTTGAACCATACATTTACAAAGCTGGAGCCTTTGGTTTACAGAAAACCATCTGTCGTGTACTCCAGAGAAGTGCACATGGTAGGAACATGCTATGTACACGATTCCTTTTTTCCACATCCACACTGTGTTTTGCTGCCAACAATAACCATTTGCTAAAGAACAAAGTTTTGTATTTGTCACAAAGTCAGGACTCGCATCCCATTCCCTTGTAATGGAAATAAACACATCAAGGATCTCTGAATTACTGGTCAAAAATTGCCATAATTTATATTGTCATTTGCCCAAGAGAATAGAATCTGTTCAAAACATTAGGATAAGGTGGTAGTAATATCATTTAGTGCCTGGAAAATCATCCAAGATTACCTACCTCTCTCACACCTCTTTGGAGAGTTCAAGACTATTTTAAAGGAGATACTCTCCTCACTTTGAGGCTGAAAAACTGAGGCATTGAAATAAAAAGCAGCTTGTCCAAAGCCATGTAGTTCCAAAGGAGGAAAGCAAGAGGCTTAGCTAGTCCCAGACCAACATATCTCTCATTTTGCTGTGCCTGGTTGGCATACAGTCATTGGATCTGAGGTAAATGAAAAACTGTGGACTTGAGGAAATGTCTACAGACGCACCACTGTCTGCTGGAGTTCCAATAACTATGCAGCAGTGGACATTTCTCATTTATGGATTAAAAGATCTATGGCTAAAGTTAGCTTCATATCCTGAACTGAAATTCTGATAGAATAAAAATAATCCCTGAATACAAGTTCTAGGAATGATACTTTCCCCTTCAACGATGTCACTGGAGTGACCATTTTGTTCTGGGTTGTTTCTTGGAAGACAGCTATCCAAAACAGGACTGGCAGGTAGCTGCTGGAAGGCCACAGGGTGCTACATTGCAAATGAAACCATGTAATCACCGGGTGATATAAAGCACCTCCCTATCAAGCCAGAGAGCAACACTAAGTAACACGTTGATAAGAGGGTTTGTTTTTAAGTAATTATTCCTTTTTGCTTAAGTAATTTTAATGAGGTGGCTTGTTAACACTTGTTCATGTACTTCAAATCTGAATGAGACCATTCAGAAAATTAGTCATCAAATGTTAATGAGTTATGGGATAGGCTATTAATTGCCTTCCTTATATCTGTTTATTTTCTGAGGTCAGGCAAAGACTGATAGAGATACATACTGCACTACATACATGGCAGTAGCACTATACTTCAGTGTGTAACATGGAACAGGTATATTGACAATTTCCAATTTGGTAGGGAAACTAAGATACACAGACATAATATTCTTCAACTGGACTTATTAAAAAATTAATTTATTTTTTACCCAAATTATAAGCAGGGAAAAAGATATATAGGCATCTTTTGTTTGTTTTTTTTTAAAGAGATTCTGATTCATTCTGAAAATCCCATTAATTAGTCTGTCAGATTAGATTACTAACTTTCCATAAAATGGTGGGAAACATGTAAAAGATCCATGAAAGTGTCACAGGTTCCCATCTGCATCTTCAGCCATCAAATACCACTTGAATTCTAACTTCACTAACTCCAATTCACACTTTAAAAAACACACTTAATTTTCCATATATCTGGAAGAAAATTTAAAAAAAACCCAACAACCCAAACTTATCTCCCTGGACATTCAATTTATTTAATCTAGTTTTAACTAATTTAAAACAAACAAACAAACAAAAATCGAACTTTAAATACTACTTTTGTGCACTTTTAATCAAAATCCTAGTTCCATCTGAGGGCAGCTTCATACATATCACAAGTAAAAACACATCTAAAGAAGTGAGTCATTCACTATTTTTAACATAATAAAAGGTCAGAATTTAGACCTGAACAACCCTAAGCCAAACTACACAAGCCTTGGTGTGTGGAGATAGCAATCCTCCCAGCTAGCAACACAGTACCCAGCTCAGGCACTTCAACACTAGGTTACTATGAGGGATATTCTGAGTTACAAACCACTTTCAAACTTAACATACCAGCTAATAGCAAGGGGGAATGTGAGCACTAAAACTGATTAGAATCAATTATGTAAATCGACACACCTAGCCAACAGATCTCAAAGACAGGAAAGAAAGAAGAAAAAAAAAAGGAGTTGGAAGCTCTAGATTCTTGAGTAATGTATCAAATTTGCATCCTTGGCATTGAGAAAGAAATAGGTAATTGATGAAGCAGTTCCAGACTTGGAAGTTTTCCTCTCTTCTAAAGCCATCAAAGCTGTCTTTGATAGCACAGTAGTCCAGAAAACTGAGGACATCAAGGAGATTCTAATAAGGCAACAATGTGAAATTTCACTAAAAACAAGGAAAGGTTTAATCCTACAATCTTGTCTTGAAAATGACTATTCACTTGGAAACTGCTACTATTTTCCATACATATTATGCTTGGGAGGTGAGTTACAACTTTGAGGTAGGTGAGTTTTCTGAAGCAAACTAGAGACTAGAAGTGTCAGACTCCATGTTAACAACATGCTTGGTCACAATGCACTCCTGTTTTTCTGCTCCTAAAGGAAGTTATACACTAAAGGAAATACCTGCTCAGAAAGAAAATTAGCATTTATGACATGATAAACCAACAGCTTAAACTGGCAACTGGACTTCTATGCTGAGCACAGGTAGTTTCCATCCCCAAGGGTGTTCCTGTTCTGTGGAAGACTTGACCTGTTTTGGAAAATTAACCTTTGAAGAAAAGTGGGCCATGGATGTCTCCAGTAAGATCCAGCCATGTATCCGATATATACTATTTTTTTTTTTCTCTCTGAACTAGTACATTAATGGAGCTAGTCTGCTTTATGTAACAACTTAAATTCCAGTTTAAAAGTACATGTCATTTTCTTAAACATTCACTATATGACACTTAACTATAAATTCAAGCATTTCTACATTAAGAAATTAATTAGTCATTAATGTAGCTTAATTAATTGTAAGTTAGTTCCTGAAAGGTTAAGTCTTAGAATGGATATCACACTCATACATAAAACATTTATTCTCAAAGCACAACAGTCAGTACACTGAGAGAAATTTTAGGGTTTGCATCAATTCTGGTCTGTTTCATAATCACATGACCAAAACAAAAAAGCCTGCTTCAGCAAAGAAAAAACAACAACAACCATCTGTCGAAAATGTAGTCAAAAATATTAAATAAGCAGCAACATCTTTTCTTCCTCTTTGGACTGTTCCTGAAAGACACTGCTTATACATCTTTGAGTATCAAGGGCCCCCTCTACTCAACGCACAAAAACAATTTGGAAAAAGGTGTGACACCTATACTCAAATCGTGAGAGTACTTGATGCATACATTTACTATTTAATGTAATTAAATACTAAATACTAAAAAATACCCATTCCTCCAGATAGATTTCTGAGAAAAAGAACTATACTCGGTGTGCATTTTAATAATCTCTGAAATACATCATCTGAACAAAATTAATGTAGCTACAGCCCTAGGTGAGCTCACAACAGCACACAGCCTTTCAGGCCCATTATGATCACAAAGTAGATATATACATGATGAAAAAAAGCCAAGCTGGGGCTTTGCAATAAAACCTCTAAAAATGCACATGCTAAGTACAGCACAAATCCATTTCTAAATCATAATTAAAGTTATTTCAAAAGCAGCAGGTATGTATCCCGTTTCATAGCAGAAATAATGGTAAACGCCGGGAAAGTCTGACTAACGTCAAAGCAATACTATGTGTTTATTTAGTCCGGAAATGCTTACTAAGAATTATGTGACTCTTTACTAAAAATTATGTGACTTTTTAAAGCTACATACGAGCACAGAAGCCCACCCCGGTCACTGCAGGTACCCACGGCGTGCGTATGCACAACTAGATGGATCAGTAGGGAACGCAGGGGCAGCTACAAGGAACGGCAATGCCACTACACTGCTGTTCTCCTCCAAGACTTCACAGTGCGCGTCCCTCCGAGCGCTGCCAACACGAACACCCAGGTTCCAGACATCCCCACCTGCTCAGCGCAAGGGGAGCCCCGCTAAGCCCCGACCCCCATCACAGCCCCCTCCCGCCCTGCGGAACGCGGCGATGCTGGACTAGGGGCGAGGAAACGCATTTCTTCCCTCTCCCCGATGCTCAGGTGCGCCGTCCCGTCCCTCCACAGTCCTCATCCCTTTCCTGCTTCCCCCAGAAGGAAGGGGCCACCTTCCCGCTCCTCCAGCACCGCCGCACTCCGGGCTTAGGAACGATCCCGATGGCCTCTCCTCCTCTCGGGTCTCCCGGGAGCCGGCCCTGCCCGAGAGAGCGGAGACGGCCCCCGCTGCCACCTCCGGCGGTGCCTGGCCGGCCCGGGGCCGCGGCCGCCGGGCGGGAGCGGCCGCGGTGGGAGGGGGCGGGCGGGAGCCGCGCCCGCCCGGGCGGGGGGAGCGGCTGCCGCAGAGCCCCCGCGGGCGCCCCCGGGACCGAGGCCTCCTCGGGGCAGCCGCTCCCCCCGCGGGGACGGGAAAGGGCCCGGCGGCCACGGCGCGGCGGGACGCGAGCGCGGGAGCGCCGCCACCAGCGCCATCCTTCCCGCCCCAACCCCTCCGCTCCGGACAAACCTCCGACCGCCGCTTCCTCTCGTGCCTGGCCGTCCCGACCGCGGGCGGCCGCGGGGAAGCGGTGGGGGAGGAAGAGGATGCGGCGGCAGATCCGGTCTCGCTCCCAGGCTGCGGAGGCGGCGGCGGCCCCTGGGCGCGCAGGCGCTGCTGCTGTTGCCGCCGCCCCCCCCCCCCCGCCAGCCTCCCCCCCCACCTCTTCCTCCCCTTCTTCCTCCTCCTCACCCGCCCGCCGTTACGGAGCGCCGCGCCCGCCCCGTCTGCGCATGCGGGGCGCGAGGCGCGGGGGGGCGGCCGGGCCCGCCCCCGGTTTCCTGTCCCTGCGAGCGCCCGCGAGCGCCCCCTGCCCGCGCGCCCCGGCAGCGGCGCCTCCCGCGGGATGGAGCGGGGCCCTCCGCGCCCTCTGCCGGCAGGAGCGGCCCCACAGGCACCGCAGCCAGCGGCTTGGGAAAGGCCTCCGGGATCACCGGCTGCGACCGGACACCGCACTGCCAACCCGAGCCTGGCACTGAGCGACACACCCAGTCTTCCCTTAAACACCTCCCGGGACGGTGACTCCACCACCCCCCTGGGCGGCCCATTCCAAAGTCTAATCATTCCTTCTGTGAAGAAATTCCCCCTAATGTCCAACCAAAACCTCCCCTGGCAAAACTTGGTGTCGTCTCCTCTTATCCTGTCGCTGGTAGCCTGGCAGAAAAGCCCGACCCCCGCCTGGCTACACTCTGCGTTCGGGGACCTGTAGAGAGCCATAAAGTCTGCCCTGAGCCTCCTTTCCTCCTTTTCTAACAAGATCAGCTCCTCACGGGACTTGCGCTCCAGGCTTGCTGCAACCTGGAGGCCTGTGGGCTTCAGGGTTAACACCCAGCTGGGTTCTCTCCCCCTGGGACCTGCCTTTGGTCCTTCAGCTGGCCTGGAATCCTGGAATGTCCTTTGGCCAAGTGTGGGTTTGCTGCCCCAAAAGCAAAGTTCACTGGGGTTTGTGGGGACTGAAGCTTACTCTAGGTTGGAAGGAATTGACAGGGACACAGGTGGCTGAAGGGAGGTACGAGAGAAAGGAAAATCCTGAGGACATATACCTTTTTAAAAGCCATCCAGTCCGGCTTATTTTCTTTATTTCTCTTTGGATCCATCCACCAACAGAAATGCTGGAAGTGCACTTCAAAGAGGTCAAAGTATGATGAATGCAGAGCAGAGCTGGGGATATAAAACATACCAGACAAGTCATAGAGTTGTTAAGGGTTAGAAGGGACTTAAAGACCATCGAGTTGCAACCCCCCCCACCACAGGTGCAGACACCTCCTGCTAGGTCAGGTTGCTCAAAGCCCCATCTGACCTGGCCTTGAACACTTCCAGGCATAGGGCATTCAACAATGTCCTTGGGCAACATGCTCCAGCACCTCACCACCCTCACAATCAAGAATTTCTTACTAATATCTAGCCTAATTTCCCCATCTCGCTTTGTACCCATTGCTCATTGTCGTGTCACTACAAGTCATACAAAGTGCAAGAGCTGCTGTTAGTGGAAAGGACAAGCTTTGGCTGGGAAGGTCTGCAAGGAATGGATCACTAAGCCTTCCCAAACATTTTATAGTTTGTGTTTTGGTACAAAGGAGTTTGTTAACCTGAATGTTACAGAAAGAAAAAACACATCAATTTTGAGAACTTCCCAACACAGAAATACAAACAATCTCAAATCATCCATACCCCCTTGTTTTCCCCTAACCACTCACCAGCCTGCATAGCACATGCACTGTGCTTTCCTCTCCTTCCACCTGCCCCTGTACCAGCAGTCTCTTATTTGGAGATGTGCAATTCCAGAGCAGCAACTCGGAGTCCCACCTCCTGTAAAAAGGCAGGGTAGAGTCAAACTGCAGCTGCACATTTCATACATTCCCATGACACATGATGGAGTACACTGTACAGGAAGAAGTACTTCTTCTGTTCATATGGAAATAACATTACATTTGTCAGCCCCCTCAGCCAGGGGATGGATGAGCATTGCTCCCTTTACTTAGTAATGAACAACAGGTAAACCCTGAAAATGAATGTAAACTTGGCCTTGTGTCTTCTGATTTTTTTGCACTGAAAGAAATGTTTTTAACTACAGTTTGAATCAAAAGATTGGTAATGTTTCCTTTTTTTTTCCTAAAAAGAAAAAAGTAATTTCCAACATTATAAAAGGGAAATACCAGATTTACTTACAGATGCAGCATAAACATCTGCAAGATGAAACTGCCAGCTTTCTGTACAACAGCTGAAGGCTTTTACAACTGTTCCTATCCTTGTGTTTTGATTTTCCTCCCACACAATGATGGGAAAACGTTCTCTGTATCACTGTTAAATGAGCCTCAGGTGGGAGGAGGAGTGGACAAGTAGCAGCTGCCTGACATAAAGAGGACCGGGTTAGTTTTTTTACTGGGATGTATGCAGGCAGCAGCAGCAGCAGCAGCAGCAGCAGCAGCAGCAGCAGCAGCAGCAGCATTGGACTTTAGGTTTTGGGGCTCTAAGGGGTGGGGGGAGGAATAGCTTAGTTCTTGTAAGGGGTTTGGTTTGGTGGTTTATTTTGGTGGGGTTTTTTTCCTTTTCTGCACCACTCTCCTTCTCAAAGGTCAAAGTACTTCTTTGGCCTGAGGGAGTCTGTAGGCTTTTTGGTGCTTTCAAGAGCTGCACAGGCCACCCTAGATGGAAGCTGAAGAGGGCTCCAGTGTTCCAAAGGCATTCTGAAACTCTAGGCTGAACCGTGTGCTAGTTTGTAACAGGTCTCAAAATACTTTTGGTTCTTTTGTAACTTTAAAGTGCTTGAATCTTGTAAAGACTTAAGCTTCTGTGTTCTCTGATTTCTTATAGTCTTGCTTATAAGCTATGTGTGATAGTGTTGTATTGCTTGCAAGTATTAGTTAACTGAGGAGGCATCTAAGTGTGGGAGGAAGTTCTGTCTTGTGAATTTTATATGGCTCTGAATGCAAACTTACACATAAGGATTTTGGTGAGGTTGTTTTTGCTACCTATCATTTGGTTTAAGCGTAGGAAGCAGGGTGTCACTGAAATACTTGGTTTACTACATCAGTTAGCTGTCCTTCTTAAGTATAGTATAAAGTACAAATCCTGAATTAATGGAGTTCTTATTGTAATGTGTAACAACACATGCATTAGCATTAAGAAGTGTTTTCTTTGTGAAGCATTAAATGTCTGATTGTGTGAAGCTTTTTTTTTTTTCCTTTGTGTGTGTGTGTGGCCTCTTGCTCAAGGCTAATTCACTGAAGGCTTTTTTTATTTAATTGGCTGGGATACTACTTGTAGAGATGTATGCGTCTAAGACTACTGACGCTTTAGAGCATGCTACAAGGTTGCCTTGAAGGACTAATATTGAGAGCTGTGTACAAAAGCTTGCTTAGCAAAACCCAACTGAAATATTTGACCTTGATAGTGTGTCAGTTTGTTACCTTCTGTTTGGAAGACAGCAGCTTCCTTTTGGAAGGCTATATTTTCTTTGAGCAGGGAGAGGAATGTCTGCTAAATTCTGACAGAGCATAAAAATAAGTCACATGGTTTTTAAAGTGGTTAATAATGATTACTTCTCTCTTTCAGTGTTTAAAGAAAAATGAATACTGCCCCAACTTCAGAAAGTGGATCATATTCCACAAACCACCCAGGACCCTTTATTTATGCACAGTCATCAGCTCAACAGCCTTATCCAAATCCATGGTACCTCAGTTATGCATACAGTCCATACTGCGTACCTGCTCCAGGTAAGGTGAACAGCTGCTTTCTGTGGGATCTTTGCTTACTTAGTTACATACTTCTTTCCTTCACTCTTGCAGTATCTGTGTTAATGAGCCTCTTGGGAGTTTAACTAATACTTAATAAATCAGATTTTTCACAACTGTAGCACTACATTAATTCTGCTTTAAATACGTACCTTGTGTGGTGGAAAGGATCTGCTTGTGGAGCATGGAAGCTAAGCAAAATATTAAGTAATGGTCATCCTGCAGACACAGAGCTCCAAAATATACTTAGCAATTAATGCGCGTGGGCATATATGAATTCCACATGTGCATGCATGATAGGTATGGATAAATGTAAGTTTAAGAAAATAAGAAAAATATTGTTAAATACACCTTGTAAGTGCTATACCTATGTGAACTTCCATCTGGAGCTGTCTTTTCCAAGTCAATGCTATATCAATAGTCTGTGAAATAGCCAAAAAAAAAAAAAAAAGCCCAGAAAACAACTTGGTGAATGCTCCAAGGGGTGAAATGAAGCTCTGGTTAAAGTGTAGATGTTGAGATTAAGCCATTCCCTAATGAAGAACTCTCTCTGGTTTTGCACCAGATTTGCTCCTAAGCATTGAAAGGTAGCATGTTTTATTTACAGATGTGTCTGATCTTGTAGCTGTCCCTGTCTATGCAAGTAAATATAATTCAGGATTACTTATTTCAGAAAGATGATGTTTGTCTTTTCTTTTTGTCACTGATGTCTAGGCTTCCGAAGTGGAAATCCGTATTTTCCATTTTATTCTGTTGCACTCCATGAGTACCCTAGATTTTTTGTCCCACAGCATCCAGTGCATGCAAGAATTAACAGAAGGCCTTATTTTAATGCTGCCCCACCTTCCCCTATGTTTTATCATGCAACAAGATTTAGACATTATAATAGCCCTGGGAAGAAAATGGAGACAAAAGAAACACAGACTGATCCTAGACAGCCTGAAAGCAAGCAAAAAAGGCATCAAGATATACGTACAGATACGAAAGGTTGTGATGCAGGAAATGCAGCCTGTGTTTCTCCTGGTATAGGTACAGAGACCGAAAGTACTTCAGAGAAACAAAGTACATTTGGCTCTTCTATTGTGGTAGACAGAGAGTTTCATAATAAGAACCCTGCCAGCTCTACACAGTACAGAAGTCTTCCTACTGGGAGCTATGCCTTTGAGAAGGAAGAAGTGAGGATAGAATACGGAAATGGCTCTCCAGCTATTCAGCTGTGGAAGTCCTTTAAAGAAACAATCCCATTGTATGACGTGGCAAGCGGTAAACCAGTTCCAGAGAACATAGTGCCACATGACTTATTTTCTGTTAGCTCATGTGAAGGCATGATATATGGCCCTCATGAAGGGGAGACTATGATGCCAGGAGCTTCCTTAGATGACAGAAAAGCTGTTGTCACCTCCAAACAGGGTGCTGAAGCTGTGCAAGAGAAAGATGTCCAAAATAATGAAGTGAAGCTGGATGCAGAAAAGATGGCAAAATCCCCCCCAGGTGAAACAATGGCAGTGCAAATCACAGAATTGGCAAGATCTGTTGGTGTAGATCAACCAGTGGTAATAGCTAAGAAATCTAGCACTAAAAGGTCTGCAGGATCAAAAACTTCTCAAGAAGAGCCTGGGTTTATTCAACAAGCAGGACTACTTCCATCTAATATGGAGGTAATGAGTGACTTTCAGCAGAAAAAGCTGAATTTAAGCCACAGTGCGACCAATGAAAGTCAGACAGAAAAAAGTATTTGGTGTGACAAATCAATTGAGAAGTTTGCTCCCTCCAGCAGCTGGCTGGCTTGTTTGGACAATGTGGACACAAACTACAATGCTTGTTTACCACAAAGGAAGCGTCGAAGTGTAATCAGTCTGTCTTCTGATGACATGTCCTCTGGAGAGGAAGGCTCATCAACTGATAATGCCCCAGTGTCTTATTTTGTGCCTGACTATGTGCTTCAGAAAAGCATGTGCACTCTTCAGAAAAGTGCAGAGCAAGTTAAAAGTGATGGATCCCCTCATGTAGATGAAGAGGTAGGAAAGGAGCAAGTGAACAGCCTGAATGACCAAGATGTCAACTCTTCAAACACAAAGATCAAAGAGACTTACAGTAAAGGTAGAAAGCTGGGAGCCCTTTCTAGGTCCTCTGGTAGGAAAGAAGTCGATTCTCCCAACAAAAAAACAACTAAGAGTTTGTCAGAAGTTGAGGACTCTGAAGAATATTCTGTGAAGGGAGAAGAGGAAGATGAAGATGGAGAGGATGAGTATGAGGAGGATGAGGATGATGACATGGATGAAGTTGAGTATTTCTTTCAAGAAGCCCCTCCGTATGGCATCTTGAGGGCAAGTAAAGGAAATTACTACCAAGTTGGCCAGAGAGTGCTTTGGAAACCACCTACAAATGCTGTACCAGCACAATTAATTAGCTGGCCTGCTCAAGAGAAAATAAAAACTAGGAGTGGGCTTGTTGAAAACATTGGTGTAGTTTACAAGCCAAAGAAGAGAGAACAAGATGAAGTTGTATACAGCGACTATGGGTATTATGGAAGAAAGAGGCCTATGACAAGAAGAGAAGGACTCGAACACCAGCGAATGCTACGGAAATTCTTGAGAGGTGAGCTAATTGCTGAGGACAAAGTGCTCATCAGTAGCATACACAAAGAACACCTAATTGTAGTTTCATATTGTAGCTTAAACTAGTGGGAAGATTAGAGCATGTTGCAGCTTCAAATTTGGCCAAGAGCCAGAAGTCCTGCAGAATACTTTTTCTGAAGGAGAGGGAAGTTTGCTGCAACTTTTTAGCTATTGCATAAGGACTCTGCATTTTTACAGCCAGCAGAAAATAATGCAGAAACTCTCATTTGTGTTAGATTTGATACATTTAACTTTCTGGCATTAGTGGCAATTTACTACTTTGTAAAGCTTAAGGTAATTTGGATTATGTATTTACTGTTGCTTAATATCTTAGAAGCTCTGCATTTAAGTTTATACAGTCTGACTCTCCTATCACAAACTAATGCTGGGTGCATTAAACAGAATTAAGTGCATTATAATCTGGTGGACAAACCCTGTGTAACTTTCCTGCAGTTGAGGAGTCAAACAATTTTATTTTTTTTTATTGTAACTGCTGCTCTCTTAGCAAAAACAGTTTTGTACTTTCAGTAAATTAGTGTGAAACAGTATTAAATTTAACCTGGGAAAGGGCATCTTATTTATTCCAAGGGAGATCCTCTTAGAAATTGGATTAATGTAAACTGAGAATAAGAAGAGTTATCAGTTTGCAGCTGGTTATATGGTCACTTCAGCAGGTGGCTGCTGTTTAGTAGAGTTTTGCATTGTAAAAACACAATCAAAACAGGGTGATTTACTGCTAATAGCAGGCTTAGCGTTCTTAAACTTTATTTTCTTTGTTCAAAATCTGTACACTCAATGCGACTTGTCATTTTTGTTATGTGCAATCTCCAGAAAACTGGTTCTATTTCAACAGATTCCTACAATCAGATCCAGTAGCTGGCTTTGCATTCTGGCTTGTGGATCAAACAGTACACTAGCATTACCAAGACAAAACACTGACCTTAATCTTTTTTAAAAATTTTAATTAGGAAGGCTGTTAAGAGAGAACATGGGGATACCACCTGAAGAGTACTGGATAAGAAGTGGTGCTAAACCCAGATTTATCAGCCAAATACGTGGTAGTTTCTCACTTCCAGCAAGGAGCAAAGAACAAGGTACAGCTTTCTCTGTGTGTTTTTGTTCCTAAGGAACATCCAGAAGGATATGATACAAAATAGCAGGCATGTGATAATTGCCTAAGATTTGAAAACAATAAAACTAATCCTTGTTGCTTTGCTATTGATAAAATACCTGTCAGTCAGTGTATCTTGGATATATTTATAGCCTTCTCAAACTGAAACAGGGTAATAAGGGTGCATCAGAGACACACCTGGGGATTTTTTTAAAGATCATTTTATAGAAAATCAAAGCATTAAATGCTTTGATGTGGCCGAAGCGAAGCCTTTATTTGTGTGAAGTTGTTACTGCCATAAACTGTAATATTAATTCTTAATACAGATAATGCTATTCTTGATACTATGCGCAATGTGCAATTTTGATCGGTAAAACATGTAGGGAGTTCTATGTGCTAGCTTCATATGCCAATGCTCAGAAAAAATAGCATGGACCAACAGCTGTTGTGACACTGCTAAAGAATGACTGAGTACAAATCATTGTGATCTAGTTAAGGAAAACATGAAGAAATCAGTTATTTTAACAAAGTAATAGCTTAGATAGTTTCTTATCTCATGAAGCAGAATGATTTTTCTTCTTTATAGTTAATGTCTTATGTGGAGTTCAGATATGGTTTTGATACTTTTCCAAGATGTTTGAGTGTAGGTGCTGTTAGAACAGCCATGGAATTTGCTGTAGTGTCAATTTTGCCACTCTCCTTGGTCATGTGTTTCAAGTATCTCAGGATCAGCCTATCAAATAATTGGGTGTGAAGCTATCTTCAGAAGATATGATTTGCTTCTCTTCAGTTCACTGATAATATACATCAGCTTTCCTATATCAACAACCAAGTTAGTGTTTTCCTTTAGTGCTTTCTTTGCATTGCTTTCCTGCTTGAGCATATTGGGGTTTGGGATTATTTGTCTCTTGCATTAGAGGCTTTCTATATGCAGACTTCAGTGTTGTAGGGTTTTGTTTTTTAATGCTAGCATGCTCTGTAAGAGTTGAAAACATTTTACTTTAGCAGCATTGTTCTTGATTCCACTACAATAATGTATAACAATATGGTAATAGGTCTAAAATAACTGTAAATTACCTTTAACTTTCAGCATGTCTCTTCTGCATCTTTGAATTCATAGATGGTGCAGCAAACTAAGGATGTTTGGTCTATTCCTTGCTTACTCTTCCTCTTTTTCTAGCCCAGGTAGTTGGAAGAAGTCATCACGTTCAGTGTTAGGAAGCAGGAACTAGTATTTTCTGAATGCTGTTTCTGCCAGTGGATGCCTCAGATGTCCTAATAAAATTGTTATTTTTTAAAATGTTGCCTATATTAGTATTTGCTTTTTCCAATTAAAGTGCCCTACAAGTAAGGAGGTTTGCCTCAACAAGATACATGGCTTTAGCAATAATACCATGCACTAAATTTGACTACTGGAGCAGTTTACTTGTAGTGCATAACTTCACAGGTCTAAAGTTTTTTAAAAACAGTGGGTGAATTGGGTCACTTGGAGAGCACCAGCTAGTCTTGAACACTTGAAAAGTGAACTAAGGCAGAATTATCTATGATCCTACTATGTTCCTTTTTTACTACGTTATGTTCTATGTTCATACTATGGTCCTTTTTTACTACATTAACACCTATCTAAATTATGACCCAAAATACAATGCATCCAGAATTCTGGTTAGGCAGTGATTAAATGCTGTAGATGCGTAAGACTTGCTCGGCATGTGTAGCGTCAATTTTATCTGCTACTTAAAACGGGTACAAAAAAGGGAGGGAAGAACACCACAGACTAGCTGGTAAAAGTCATGGTTAAATTTGCCTTGCGACTATGCATTGGAGAAATGACACCATTTGTATTTTGTTATTTAGTGTGCCCACCTTTGGTTAAAGCAAAGAAGAAAAGAACGGGCAAGTCACCTTCAAAACGCAGAGACACGAGACATGAGGTGGAAGAAGTAGAAATGTGGGAGCTGCCTAAACACAGTGTGCACAAAGGTCGGTATACAGTGACAAGATACAGAAATGACTGTTACAAGTGTTTTTTTCTATCTTGGGGACTAATCTTTCTTGGTTTGCACTGCAGGGATGTTGGATAGTTTGTGAAATATGCAGAATGCATATGCAGAAAAGGTAGGGGGAAGCAAAACATTGAGCACTTAATCACCTTGCTATGAATGCAGTGTAGCTTTGACCAGGTTAGGTTCCTTCTTTGTTTATTGTAAGGATGGGGGAGGAAACCCACACCAAAACCTGCTGTTTTAGTCTAGTTGCTCTTCAGACTGCTGTACTGTCTCTTTAAAGTGCCGGGTCCTGTGCCACTTTGCAGTACATGCTTTTATTTAAGTTGCTCATCTGCCTCAGCCCAAATGATGTGCAATTTGATACAACACAAATGCATATAGATAATTCTTAAGATTGCCAAATTTAAGGATTAGGAACTTCTGGCTATTTTGGAGGAAGACAGGGAAAAACAGTGGAGGGAAAAATCAAAATGAACTTGAGTCAGCAACAAATATGCTTTTGTGTATTTGTGTGAGTCTGAAAAGGGTCAGCAGATACAAGAAGCTATCTGGAAGATCAGTTTTCTTTCTGGAAAAGAATAAGTTAGCATAGAAAAATGAACGCAAATATTCCATCAGGAAATACATGAGTAAAAGACAGTCTCTCTCTCTCTCTCATACAATAGACAAAGGATTAGACTTTCTTCTTGGAAAGGTAAGGAAACTTGGAAACAAACTTAGGCTGAAGTATCTTACTAGTGAAAATTTGCATCAGCCCTGAAGAGATGGTTTAAGACCAATGCTCAAACATTTAATTGCTGACCAGCTTTTAGTAAAAGCATCCAGGAAACTTGTGTAATCCCAAAACACTCCTTGTATTTTCCCCAGAAAGAGCTGATGTTTCTTGGATACATTCAATAATTTAGTTTTAAGAGCACACTGAGAATGTGATATGAGCATCATATGGAACTCTTATCTGTTATGCCGGGATATGAAGTCCAAAACCACTCATGCACATTTTATACTAGCTGGGAAGTTGAGTACATAATTCTAATATCAACCATCAGTGCCTGCAATAGGAAAAGATAATCGCTGCTATCTAGTCTTTTCTTAGAAGCAAATTGACATCATTTTTAGGTGGAATATACACATACCTTAACTTTTTTTCTTTTTTCTTTCTTACCTTTAGGGCATGGAACAAGGAAGTCCCTCTCTAAGAAAAGATAATTGCAAATATTGGGGCAGAAGTGGCGGGGGGGGGGATACCAAAGTTTTTTTGTATAAATCCAAGATTTGATTATTATTCTCTTGTATATTTTGTAAATTGCTGTTCACTCTAAAAGGGCAAGAAGTGACACTGCGAAGACTGAGTACACAATTAAAATGGAATGAAGTATTTAACACCAAAGTCACCTTTTTATAACTAGCACATCCACTATTTAAATAATAAATTTCATAGAATTGCACTTTGAGACTTCTTGTGTTCCATCTTTACACAGTAGCAAAAAAACTTGAGATGGCCATGTATGTGCACAGCTGCTATTACAGCATGACAGTTATTGCTGCCCTGTCCTTAAGCTCTGCAGGTCTCTGAAGCCTGTCCATGTTATCTCATAGTCATATGATCTGGGCATAAGTACAAGATCCTTTTCTATCAGCTGGATTTGTTTTTGTCAAAATGTAAAGGAATATAGTTACAGCTGTATGAAGTCAAGTGCTGTTTTAAACTTTTAAGTTCCTCAGATCTTACTCTCATGACTGAGGACTAAAACTAAAGAATGGAGTTGATGTGATGCTTCCCTCTCTTCCCCTTTTTCTCTTGAGATTTTTGAGTCCTTTATGGAGACCCTGAGCTGGAGATATGGATCTGAGAGGTAAAAGAGAAGCTTTTAGTGGTGTGCCCTGTTTTCTGACTTCTTACTGATGACTTCTATGACTTACAGCAGATACTGTCCCTGGAAGTCTCTTTACAGAACTAAGATGATAAAATTAGGTCTGTGCTGAGCTGTCTTAGGAATAATGGTAACAGACTGATCTAGATGAGGTGTATAGCTCAAAAATATGTAATTTTTTTTTCCATGTCTATGAAGGCTATTATTACTGTGTGAGAAGAATAAATATGGTATTGCCAGTCTTGAATGATTTGCAAATAAAGTGATAGCATCAGTGAAGAAAATGGGGAAGCAACAAAAAAACACCCAACAAAACAAACAGCTGGTTTTCCTTAAAAAAGGGTGGGGTGAATGGATGGACAGAACTTGTCTTTTGCCTCCTCTCCCATGTTCTTACTGTATCTGTGCCCTAGAGTAAGCTACATGAATAAAAGTAGCATTTCCTGTGACTGTTCAGGTTTTGTGCCTACCTATTACTAGTTTGACCTGCAGCTGAAGTTATGCTGTTTTCCCTCTTAGTGAGGAGTACTGATGTTTCCCTACCCAACTGATCCTATCTCTCTATTATTTTTAATACCACCTGGTTAATTGTTAAAGCTCTGTTATAACTACAGGCTTTACCACAAGCTGTTAGAGGAAAGAAGTCATTGTGATGACAAGTTTTCAATTCCTTTTTCCTTTTTCTCCTTCAAGCAATGAAAGAAAATAAATGCACTAAAAATTCTTATTTGGCTTCTGTGCTGCACGAAATCTCTACACCATAACATCAAAGCATAAAATGAGGAATTCCAGCATGGAGCTTTTTAACACACATTTCTGCTGATAGCCTTAGCTGTATCTTTTGCTGCTTATCTTATAAAGGAATATTCATGACCTCACAATCAGATGGCATTCTTACTTTTGGGAATGGGTAATACTTGACAGGTACTCCAAATGATCATGTTGGTCATCCTTTTACAGGTTTTGCACTACTCAGTGTGATTTCTATTCAGATGCAGGAAGTAATTTAGGGCCTGGTGATGCTCCTGAGAGGACCTGAGGGAGTAGCAGTAGGAGGGTTTACACAGCTCTTTGCCTGAAAACAAATGCTATTTTAAACTGGTTACAGCTTGTGCTATACCAGTGCTATGCCCAATACTTAAAGCAGTATGCATAAATGCTCCAGTATTCAAGAAGTAATTCTTTGATAAGGTTATATGCACTGTAGTCTACTCTAACAGTACTAGTCCTGTGACCTTAAAACTAAATCTTCTACTTGGCTTTTTTTTCCATTCAGCAGAATGGGCAATTTGTGGATTGCATCTTAACTGGCTCACAGCTGAAACTAATGTTCCAGTGAGTCAAAAGGCCATGCTTCACAAAGGCATCAAAGTACAAACTGCATGTAAAAGGCTGGGAGCTCAAGCTTAGGCTCTTGTTTATTCAGCCAGGTAACTAAGGCACAGTGCTATTTAGTTTTGCAGATGCACATACGTGTCAGCTTTTGTTCCCACTGCAGCCAGACTGAGTGCCCAGTGACTCACTGCAGAGCTGGCAGTGCTGTGAGTTTGTAACTGTCGCAGTACTGCATTGCCTTGGAAGTTTTCACATGCTTCCTGCAGCATCTCCTGAAAGGCAGCTGAAGAATCTATTTGCTGCTTGGCACACCAGCAACAAACCTTAGAGGCCTCTGGGATTCATACTGAGAGCATTGTTTGGACAGACTTGCTGTCTGTGGCTCAGGATTTCTAAATCATTATTTGCAGCTAACTGAAACCTCTGTTGCAAAGTGGGTGTGGTGTAATTACTGATGGGGAGCTCTGGGTTCTGTTGGCTTGCCAGGTATTAATTCTGTATTTTAATTTTCAGTTTGGTAGCACCTGGATGGCATAAAATTTTTTTCCCCCTTTTGCAATGTCTGTTGTTCTGCCTTATACTGGAAAATATTACCCACAGGTCTTTCTACAAAATCAAACAAAGGCAGAACAGAGCCAATGGCAAAAAAAAACCCCAAAACACAAACAAAACCCAAACCCCAAAAGCTTATAACGCTCATGGCATGCTAACTGAAGGCATACCAAGGAAAAACAAATTCTTTTTTTTTTTTTAGAGTACTATTATACTGCTGCCACTGGCTATCTGACTCAAAAAGACTATAAACCCCTCCTAATTGAATGACCAAAGAAATAAGGAAAATATCAGTATTTTACCTGAAATACCTGTCTTACAAAAATGATGCAGAGTATTAAGTTAAAAGACCTGGGAAGCTGTATTGCCTTTGAGGGTTGTTTTAGCTGCATTTAACACTTATTTAGTTTCATGGGACTATATAATTATGCTGTTTCTATCACTTGGGCTTCAACAGAACATTCAAATGGAAATAAACGTCTATAAAGAAGGAAAAAAAAAAGTTATTTGAAAAAAAACCTCCAATAGTTATGATTTTAAAAATAAGGCTAGTCAGTTTTTCAAGACTATAACCTCCTATCCTGCTTTCTGGATTTACTTCAACATAGAACTAATTTTCATTAATCTAAAGGGGTGTTGGTATTTATCTCTAGTCTACATATTTTTAAAAGACTTATCTTAAATGACAGCTTTGGCACTGTTTAAAATGCCAAATGATGACGTGAATCATGCTTGTCAGTACTCTAGCCCCGGCTGTTAAAAGAGCTCCTGTAAATCTTAGACTACTGGAACTGTTAAATTTTGAAATGCTAGTTTTATGAGTTGCAGTAAAGACCTACATGGGATATGACAGGGGCTTATAAAACTGGAAATTATATAGGGAGAACAAACAGGAATCAGTTACATACCCTCCAGTGTAAGATTAAAGGTGTGTGAAATTAAACTAGTACAAAGCAGTGGGAAAGCCAATTGCTACAGATTAATAAATAATGAAGATGAATTCATTGCTAAGGAAAATGGCAAAGTTTATAAGCTGTGAGTGGATATAAAAGAAAATATATATCCAAGGCCATTAAATACTAAAATCTAACTCATGATTCTAAGTACCTGCACCATAGGTACTCTCAGAAGAGGTAGAGGGTGAGAGAGTATTTCAGGGAAGTAACAGAAATAATAGCGGAGTTTGCACTACTCTGCTGTGGAGGTGTGTTCTATAAACCCTGACTGGAAAGATACTGATATAACAGACCTTTAGTCAGGCATAGAAAAGTTATTTGGTATCTCAAACATTTATATTAGATTCAATACAAGTTAGAAATCGTCTCTTCATGTATTTTTCTTAATTGTTGAGATAATAAACCCTGACTTATACAAAGAGAGAGTTCCATTAACAAGGAAGGGGATTGCAAAGGAAAAACTGAATTTGTTTTTATTAAACTAAGCTTCAGAACACTCTTATATGACAAAAGCTGAAGTAACTGAAGAGATCTTAAGTTAGCCCTGCTCTAGACAAGCCTGAGTAAGAGTTTTCTTGGAATGCATCAGGTCAATATGAGGCTTCCAGCATCTGTTCAGTAATCTATAAATGCATTAATCTGAGCCCCAAGCGTGGCAATACAAGAATCCTAGAATGGTTTGGGTTGGAAGGAGCTGTAAAGATCATCTGGCTTCAAGCCCCTGCCACATAAGGGCCACCTCTCACTAGAGTAGGTTGCCCAGAGCCCTGTCCAACCTGGCCAAGAGAATCAGTCCATTATAGATATCCCTATGCTATTTTAGCTGTTACATCTTTTTCTGGTGAAAGAACAAGGCCCTTAGAATTTGATAATGCTGCTGACAGAGGGAACTACAAGGAGTCACCAGTAAATCCCACCACAGGGAGATTTGCTAAATACAAGACAAAATACAGCTCTACCTTCAAGGTCTGGGAATATGATAGAGAAACTTCTCGTAAGTAAACCTTGCTTATCTTGTTTTTCCTCAGAACATATTGTGAATGACTGACAAGGAATGCAGGGTTATTTTTACTAAACCACTCTAAGACGTGTAGGAGGGAGAAAAAACATTTTAATTTATACTTTCCCTCGTCCTCTCTTCCAAAGCTTTGAAGAAAATAACACATCTTAGCTGCATTGTAGCCTATGACTCCTTGATTTCACTGTTAATGTTCACTCTACTGTATTAGAGCTGTAGCATGTGGGGTTTTTTTTTCAATCTTAGCATACCCACAGAGACTAAATTCTATAGACGTTCTTTCAAAGCAAATCCAGTTTTCTCTTTCCTTTTGCACAATACCAATATCCATCATCTAGTTCCTGAATTCACAGCTCTGTACTAATGTACTTTGAGGCTTCAAAGAGAGTTGGTTACTGTAAACTGCTGTTTATAGCTATCTCCATTTTCCTGGTTGACTCTGCAAGATTATTTAAAAGTGTGGTCAGTATGTAAGGTCTCCTAAGTACACAAAATGTTTTCTTCTTCCTGCTTACAAATTCTTTACTATTACTGTGGTTTCATGCATATAATTGAAAACCATTTGAGAGCCTTACACATTTATATTGCTGTGGGATGATTCAAAAAAATGTTACCTCATCAAATCTAGTAAACATAAAAAGTGGGAATTTACTACCCCCAAGCCTTTTAAAAAGGAAACCTCCCTCAACTTTTATCAAAACAACTGATACTGCAGAATATGCAGAAATTAATCTTTTTAATTTCTTATGGGGAACCCCCCTTTTAAAATAACTCAACCTACTACCTCTTTACAGTTAAGCTGAATATTTAACATCATTACACTTGGCTCCCACTTCTGTGGTTTAGACACTGTAGATGTTTCACTTCAGGTGTTTCAGAACTGTGTATTAATGATGGTGATGTTGAGATTTTGTTACACACACACAACAAAAAAAAAAAATCAAGTCTAGCTGATGCTGCAATTTTGTCTTAAAATAAATCCCCTTGATTACCTTTTTTCCCCTGCAGCAGAACTCTTTATTTCCCTAGCTGCCAATATTAGGGTAAGTACACAGAACTTCAGCACGTATGCGCAGAAGAAAATACAGTACAACCTGCTCATTACAAGCACTGTAAGGGAACCCTCAGTGCTCTGCATGGTGCAAACTGCAGTCCTGGTACAATGAGGCTTTGTATATGATAAAATAACTTCATGGAGTAAAGACACTTCAACAAACAGTCTGCTAATGCTACAGGTTTGTCGGTGGTCCCTTGGTGGTCACCACTTTCTGCTGCTGGTCACAGGCAGCAATGCAGAGGCCCCATCTGACCAAGCTGGATAAGTCTCAGCACGGGTTTTACAGCACAAAGATATGGTTCAATGCAGCTTTCTTCTTTCTGGCTGCAGAGGGACAGAAGAGGATGCCAGTGTAGGATGCTGTATGCATACACATGTATGTTTCAAGTTTAATAAAGCCCTTTCTGGTGTTTTCCTCCTCGTTCTTTGGATCTTTCCTCGCAGTTCACAAGTAGAGAGGTCAATGAGCATGCAGCAGGTGACTGCTGTCAGTCAGATTCTGACTTGTCATTAGATTTGGATGATTTATGCTTCCTCTTTTTCTTCTTCTTTTTTTCTTTCTTTTTCTTTTCCCTTTTTCTCTTTTTCTTCTTGTGTTTATGTTCTGAGGAAGTGGAGCTGCTGCCATCTTCATCATCGTCATCACTGTCATCACTGCTATCAGATTCTGAGGTAGAGTCCTCCAGGAGCTGCTTCAGTTGCTGTATCCTGAGTTTAAAATATGTGAATGAGAATCCTTTCTAGTTTGTCTTTCCCTCCTAGCTTTCACCTTTCCTTCCTGGCTTGAGGAATGGCTGAGCTGCATGCAAAGGGCAGGGGAACGCTTCCTCTTTCGCTTAATTACACTCTCATTCCAGATAATATCATGGATAAAAGCAACTCCTTTGAAATAAGCAGATGTTCTGCTTTCAGGGACTTTCCATCCCATTGGATAGGAAAGGCAGACTAGCTTATTAGCTTATTTATGTGTGCAAAGTAATAAAGCAACAGCTAACATCAGCCCACCTGGTGATAAGAAGTTCTATGCTTATCCCTACAGAGGCATATTGGGATTAAGATATTATGACATTCATTGTCCTGCTGATACAGAGAGAATGTCAGTGAGGCTGACAGAGCAGGCTCTACTCTGGATGCAGAAGTATTTTTGAAAGGCACTCTTCTTTTGAACTTTCAAGGATTACTGGCGAATAGGAACAAAGTATTTGCTTATTTTATTGTTGTCTTCTGTATCCTCTTCAAGGATTCCTCTCCAAGAGTGCTGCTCTACGGGCTACCTTTAGTTTGCTCAGTTATCCCACTGAAGCGGCTCAAGCAAGAAAGCAGCAAAAGCTGCCACTTTATACACTAAATAATGACCTCACAAAAGTAGCAATATCAGGTGCCTAGAACTAGCTTTCTAAACCCCTGCTTCATTTCTACTGAAAACATTCTGACAAACCACATTTTAGAAAACATCTCAGTGAAGTCAGTGAAAGAAAAAAAATAAATCAAACTGTTTTTTCAGGCCTAAACCAAAACCACACCTAAGTACCTGAACATTATGGCATAAATGCATACAACTGCTCTTTAAACTTCGTTTTGGGAAGAATACAAAAGCTAAAGAATTGAAGTGATTGGAAGTACTAAAGAGTGATTATTTAGAAAAGCAGAAATGCATTAGTCTATCAACATAAAGAAACTGCCATTAAAAAAATGTTCTGAACTAAAAATAAGCTTCTATAAAAAGGTCACCTATACATTAGTGACACATTACCAAAATAAAAATGAAATTTAAAATGCTGTTTAGTACAGACACACTCACCTCTTTTCTTTTTCATGACGCTTATTTTCCCTTATTATATCATACATTGGATCTTCATGTGCCTTTAAAATGAAAAACAGGAAATGCAATGTTATCACCAATGGCTTTTATTTCCTAAAAAAATAAACCAAAGCAACCAAATGCTAGAGGCTTTTATCAAAAGATGGAATATGCTTAGCAAGCTCTTAATTCACTGTCAGACTTAGCACTGTTCACCTGAACTGGGGTATTTGCTTTAAGGAAAGGTTTTCTAGCTACATCTCCAAAGAAGGGGACCCTCCTTAGGTATGCATCTCCTTGCCTCTCCAGTCACAGCCAACTATGAGAATCCCATACATAATCTGTGGGAATAGCTAGACCTAGATAGAATACTCAAGTTCAAAATAATGATCTGTACCCTTAAAGTACATTTAAAAAATTTGGATATAAACAAACAGGAATACAGGAGTAAGGAATACAAGATATGGATTGTTCTAATTGAAACTGGAGTTGTTCTATCATGCTATGCATTACCATTACTGGTTCTAAAATCAAATTAAATGGGCATTGCAGCAAAAGATAGCTGTGAAGGAAGACAGCAAATAAACTTTGCAGACATTTAAGGTGGGTTCATGCCATGCAAGAATGCAGAAAAAAGGTGGGGTGGTCATTTCAGTTGGAAGATTAAGCAAACAAGTCCAACAGAGAGAAGAGATGGCCGATGCTGACCAGAGGTGTGAACTGAAATTTCAGGAGCAAATGAAAGATGTTGGGAATGCACTATGAAGGGCCTTGGACATACAACAAGAGTTTGATGCAACAAAGAAGCCTGAGGGAAAATGAAGACTAGAGGCAGTCTGGTCATGGGAAAGGGCTCTTTGCAGTTGCATACAATTGGTACAAATCCAGAACTTGGACAGACTAAGCAGAGATTACATTTTTCAAGGACAGAAACGAGGACATAAGACGTGAAGTGATGACAGCTTGAAATATAGGTCAATGATGCAAAGCAACAGAAACAGGTAAAGAGATCACACAGGAAGAATCTGCAGAACTGAGATGTAGCTTCATGCAGCAAGAGTTCAGACTTGTAGACAATGACTGGATAACAGACCTAGACAACAGCATTCATGATGTGGTTGTTCACAGTGAGAGCAGAAGGCTTGAAGCAGCTGTAATGTGGGCAGCTCAAGCTTGACTAAACATTTTTTGTTATGTTGACATTTAAATCACAAAAAAAAAATAATGGTTGAAACAGGTTCTTGAAGATTTCCAATTTATACGTAAAAATTAGTAATTTTCCTCTTGAAGAGTAGATTTTCTGCAAAGTAGTCAAACATCCAACCACACCTGTAGCTTTTTCTTTATTAGGAGATTTTCAGCATCTATATTATACTAGAGACAGAGAAAAAGTTCTTAATAAAGCATCCTCTAACAGGCTTATCTTCAGTTGCAAGATTATGCATTATCAGGACTAAAAAATGCAAGCAGCAATACTACAACATCAGTACTCACTACTCTAAATTGTTCCAACTTCTGATTGCCTTTAATAAAGAATGGGCATTCCTTATCTCCTGTTCTGTGTCCGTAACGTTTACATCTCCAACCTTAAAAAAAAAAAGCAGCAGTGAATTGCACCTCTGAGACAGATCAGAAGAAGCATAAAAAAGCCAAAACCACATTTCTGCAAAATGTTTTTAATCTGTTGGAAGAAACACAGAAATACAACCACTGTGTTGATAAATGTAATGCCCATAAAATACTAGGCTATTACAGCCTTCAAGATACTGTTTGCTTTTCTATCAAAATGATGTGAATCTACCTGGACTTCATCATCTGTCCAGCAGACATTCTGCCCTCCCCCAGCATAAATGGATGATATATGATGCTCTAATGACATCTGGAGTATTTTCAGCCTTACACTGCATAACTTTGACTTCTTTTCCCAAAGGCATCCAAAGCCCTTTTGTTGGGGCATGTGCCAGGAATTCTCGAGCGCCTTCATTGCCTGGTACGTCAGGTATGCAGTCTTCTGGTTTTGTTTCATTCTCCTACAAAAAAAAAAAAAAAAAAAACCACAAAAAAAAAAAACCAAAAAAAACAGAAAGATAAGGACAATAAAATAACTTCCTTTTTTTAACTTTGCTAGAATTAATACTTCAAGTGTACAGACCTTCACTTTATAGGAAACATATTCCCCCCATTACCTTTTTTCCTTGTAACACACAAAAGATTTACAATACTTGACCCTTTCTTTTTTTCTCACCCTTGAATTTTGCAGCCAGAATTTTGCTGCACAGGAATTTTAATCCTTCCCATCAATTTATTTGAATAAATAATAGAAATGAAAACTTAACACAAAGTAGAGACTTTTTAATCCTCTTCCTGCTAGAAAGACATAACAATTATGAGGTAGCCTTCACAACACGGAGCAGTTCTTTTTTAGGTTAAAAACATTACTTTATGGCTTAGATATATAAATTTGGCAAAATTAATGATCATGATGAAAGAATTATATTGGCCTAAGAAACAGAGAAAAATCCTGAAAAGATGTCATTCAAACCAAAAATCTGCTTTCCACAAATGGCTCCCCTCTATCCACACTATTAAATACTGCATGAAGTATGCTAAGAGATGATGAAAGACCTGGTCTCCTTCTATCTGATCCTAGGCATTTCACTCTGGATCACCAAGACAAAGTGGTCAGCTTGTAATGATTCTCTGAGTTTTTCCTGGGAAGCACTTACTTCTCTCTGTAATTTATATAGGTATCACAGACATTTAAACACCTAAAGAACACGTTTTGTGAAAATCCCTCATAATACTAGAAAATTACCAACCTTAATTAGCCCAGGGGGAGGTTTCTCATAGCTGAAAAGCAACAGAGATATTGTTACTCTGCAGCTTAGCACAGACAAATAAATTGACAAAATACATTTTTTCAGTGGTATTGAGTTAAAGCCTTTAGCTCATATTTTTCCTACACTTTTACCTTATAACTAAGAACTACAGCAGAGCACGGATACAGCAAGCTGAGAGACAGCATTTATCATATTAGTACACATGTCTCTTGTAACATCCTTCAGATTCATATTCTTGTGGGAGCACAACTACTTCCTGGGGATATGTGGTACATTTGATCTAGCTTCAGTTACCATACTTGCATAATTATCTTTTTCTGATGCACCCCTCCCCAAGGTCTCCAAACTTCTTTACTCCAAGCACTGCTGAATCACAGACATCGCCAGCTGAAACTGTCAAGTCAGACAGTTCCTTACATCTAGCTTTGCCAGCCAAACCTAATACATAATAATTTTGTCATCTTCTGTGCATTAAATCTAAAGACAGAGCCCTACTGACCAAAGTGCCATATTTTCTGCAGCATTTCTTTGGGGTTAACAGTAGATAAAACATTTGCTAAAATCCAAGCAGCAAACTACATAGAGCACACAGCAACTGAGATAATGCATGTGCTAAGGAGTTAAATGCCAAGGCAATACAAAATGGTCCTGGAGGTAAAGAATACACATTAATTGCATGTCTGTATAACTGAATTTGTATTGGGTATTTTCCCCCCTGAAATCCCATCTGTATTTAAACAGATACACTGTTTTCTGTAATCTGCTGCCTTCGTGAAACTGTAGTGATCTTATAAGAGAACTGAGATTTTTCTGGGGTTGTTTTTTAATGAAACAAGAAGAACAGCACTGCACAAGCCCAAACTACCGAAATCTTCTGCTTTATGGAAGACTATTTTCAACAGGACTCTCCAGACATTATCCACATATTAACTCAGCAGGACACAAAACGTTTTTACTGGCTGTACATCATTTAAGGCCCTAAGTTTGATGGCATAGGCAATATTTCACTGGCTTAGCTGTGCACACACAGACACCCCTACATATCTATAGGATTGCTAGGCACAGTCATACTAATACAATCAGAACAGCAGGGTGCATGTTCAGAAAGTATGTTCATCCCTTCTTTTTAACAATAACTCTGAAGTGCTTTTTGGTCCATTTAATAACAAACTGACTTTCACTTGCACGTGGAAAAGAAAAAAACCAAAATCATGTTCTTGCATACCTTCTGACCTTTTTATTCCATTAAAACAATAATTCCTTTTCAGTGAAATAACATAAACATTTTACAGCACCTTTTTATCCCAATTTATTTTTTTTTCCTTTCTTTTTTTTTTTTTAGTCTATTCTAGTGGAACAACCTCTGCTCTCCTATGCTGCATCTGTCAGACTTGGAGGAACCCGGGAGAGTCCCTTCTGCGCCCCAACAAGCCCTTCATAAATCACCAAGCAACTCTGCAAGTGGCCCCGAAACCATTCCGCCGGCTCCCCCCTAAGGGAACAGGGGAAGAATAATCACCACCGCCCAAAAAAACCCCCAAACCCTGCACTGGAAACGAGCCCCAAATGCCGGCGGGGTGTGCTCAGGGCAGAGCCGGGGGGGAGCCGCGGGCAGCCTCCCCTCCTCCGCCCCTTACAAAGACTCCAAGTGCTGGATCTTCTGGAGCTGCTGCGCCTCCTGCCTCTTCCGCTTCCTCTCATGCCGGTCCTGGGTCCTGCCGCCGCTCGCCGCGGGCTCCGCATGGCTCCTGGCCCGCGCCTGGCTACCCCTCGCCGCCGCCTCCTCCTCCGCTCCCTCCTCCTCGTCCTGCCCCTGCCCCCTGCGCGCCCGCTGGGCCATGGGCGCGGCGGCCAGAGCCGCGGCGGACGGCGGGACCCCGGCGACGCCCCCTCCCCGCCCTCCGCATCCCGGTTTCCGGCCGAGCGCCGACTTCCTCCGGCGGCGGCAGCTCCCAGCGCCCCGCCCCTCACGGGCCCGGCCCGGCGTGGGGCTCCCCCGGCCGCAGCCTCAGGCACCCCCGGCAGCTTGCCGGGGCTTAACGTGCGGAGTGTTGTGCCTTCCAAACACCGATATATATTAAGAAAAACCCCAAAACAAAAACCCCCAAAACAACAGCAACAACAACAAAAACAAAAAAACCCCACAACCAACCAACAGAAAAAACAAACAAACAAAACCCAAGCAACGTCCCAGTCATTCCTCCCGTGTGGAAGGGCCACCACTGCGGTCCGGGGAGACCCCAGCTGCAGTGCTGCACCCAGCTCTGCGGTCCCCAGCACAGGAAGGATATAAAACTGCTGGAACAAGTTCAGAGGAGGCCACCAAGTTGATGAGAGGGATGGAGCGTCTTTCCTGTGAGGAAAGGCTTGGAGAATTGGGATTGTTCAGCCTGGAGAAGGCTCTGGGATGACCTAACTGTGGCCTTCAGAACCTGAAGGGAGCTTCAAGAAAGCTGGAGAGGAACTTTACACAAGGGTGTGTAGTGACAGGACAAAGGCGAGTGGATTAAAACTGAAACAGAGTAAATTTAGATTAGCTAATGGGAAGAAATTCACCACTGTGAGGGTGGTGAGTCATTTGCACAGGCTGCCCAGAGAAATTGTGTCTGCCCCATCCCTGACAGTCTCCAAGGCCGGGTTTGATGGGGCTGAGAGCAATGTTGTCTAGTGGAAGGTGATCCTGCCCATGTAAGGAGGCTGGAACTAGGTGATCTTTAAGGTCCCTTCCAACTCAAAGCCTTCTGTGATTCACGCACCAGGACTGAGAGCTGTATGGATACGCATGGAGGAAGACAGCAGTGGGCTGGCTATGAGGTGTCTGGGAGCAGGTGTCTCCAGGGTGGAGGGAAGGCTGACGGGGTTGCTTCCCTCTCCAAGTTGAGGATGCAGCTGAGGGGCCTCTGAGGTTGGGGAAGGGGACTGGGTACGCAAGAGGGCCCTATCATGGTGTTCACTGGGCATTCTTTACTGTGAGGGTGGCGAGGTACTGGAACATGTTGCCCAGGGAAATTGTGGATGCCCCATTCCTAGAAGTGGCCAAAACCAGGCTGGATGGAGCACTGAGCAACCTGGTGTAGTGAAAGGTGTCACTGCCTGTGACAAGGGAGTTGGAACTAGGTTATCTTAAATGTCCTGTCCAGCCCAAACCATTCTATGGTTCTATGATTCTATGCTTGCCAGTGACCAAAATACGTGTGGCTGGAGGGAGGAGAAGGTCAGCATGCAAGCCAAAACCCAGAGCTCGGTTTGGTTTTTCTTTCTTTTTTTTTTTTTTTTTTAAGGGGTGGGTTGCTGTTTTGGAAGGTACATGTTGGTTACAGGGCAAGGTTCTAATGCCAGAAACTCTCTAAACAGACTTTATTTTGGAATCAAGCCCAGCCAGGTCTGGCTAGGGCCATGCTGCTGTGGTGGGACCTAGCTGACAAACAAAGGGCAACCTGCTCTTCAGTGTATGAGTACCACTGGAGAGGCAAATCTACCCCCTGCCTTTGCAGTTTCCTGCCTTGTCTGTGGTCTCTGTGTTGGAGGATGAGCAGCAGAGGTAGATCGGTATTGGGAAGGCAAAGTTTAAATTTCTACTTTTGTTTCATGCTGAAATTCAAGGGCACATGAGATTCTGGGAATTGCTTAAGAGCTGAATGAAATGCAAAAAATATATCTTAGAAGTCCAGGAATTGAAGGTGTTTTTAACTGTAATCATTGTGGTGCTTCAAAAGTGCACATCAAAGGCAAATGATGGTAATTGCTAATTGCTGTTGCAGCACCCTGTGATTCTGAGTGCACTAAGACAAGCATGGACCTGAGAATGCCTATCTTTCACAAGGTAAAAAGCAATCTTACACATGATTTAACAATGTAATATTGTCAATCAAGCACTACTTTAATGTTACTTTAGCTTTTACTTGGCAAAACCTTATCTGGGATGAACATTCACATGTCATGTTTCTCACTTGCATTCAGCTAAGTGGCTGCCATTGTAACTTCAGATCCCAGGAAACTATTTTTGTCCAATTAATTGTCACAGTCCTTTTCAAGGCAAAAGTTGCTGATTTTGATGTTTAAACAAAATAATCTAGCTTTTGCAAGACATGACACTAATATACACTATTGATGAAGATTTTTGTTTCATGCACCAAATTTTGTAGGTTTACTGGCCCTGGAAAGAATGCAGCAGCCATTCTTCCCCAGAACAACACTCAGCAGCAAAGCAACATAACCTTATAGCAGATACACTTATAAAAAAAAAATCCAACTCCTGCTCTACATAAACTAACTCCAACCTATCCATCTGGCTGAGATGTTATAAGATGGTGCATAAGTTTTGAGTAAACCATTTTCATTCATCCCATGGGTTTGTAGACAGCTTGTGTATTTTCCTTAGCAGTGTGCTTTTGGGAGTAACCTTTCCTTGAGCCTAAACTCAGAACAGGCTGAATTGCTGGCATGTCTTCAAAAGGCAGATCACAGCAGCTGACTTGAGGTGCAAAACACCATTAAGACCTCTTGTCTAAAGGCTTAGGCAAAATCAGTTTATTTGCTAATCTGAGTTAAATATCTGTGTATGAGGCAAATGCAAGGTGATGTGGTTTAATATAATCCACTGTGAAGCAGGTTAAGTACATGACTTGATGCTTGTTGGAGGCTAAGAGTTTTGCTGCTGTGACACTCCTAGCATGTGGGTACATGTCAAATTGCAATCACTTCCCTACATGGCCATGTATCTTCAAGCAACAAATGAGGTAGGAGAAATATTTTTAGGTGTTGTAATAATATTTAAAATGTCTGAAAGAACTTAGGTGAGACACATTATCAAAATTTCACTCTGTTTAGAGAAATGGCAATAGTTACTATTACCAATAGTTAGGGACGAGCTGGACTGATGCCTACTAAATAGAGACTTTATGTTGGAAGCAAACTGAAGTGATATAATAGAGTTTTTTTGGCCCCCCTTTCAGGCCAGTGTTGTTATTTTCAAGTGCTTTTTACTTCACCTTTTCAAATCAACAGAGTAGTCAGGCTCTGAAACAGCTTTCCAGTGTGATAGGACAGGGACAGAAAACCTAATATGATTCCAAGATGCAGTGTTTCCAGTTCATGAATGGTATTCTGTGGGAGAGGTGTGTGCAACAGCAAAGGAGACAGGAGTTCTCCAGAAACTCTGCCAGTCTCGCTTTCATACCCTCTTGACTGTCCTCACTTGGCTGAAGGAAGAAGACTTCTGCCAGTTTGGAGAAGGTAAGGGCCTGGCTTACATGACCTCAGATTCAATGACTTCAGCCTTGACAGAATAATTGGCACAAATTCAGGAATGAAGTGCATGGTCTCAACAGAAGTGTGGGGTTCCAATGGAGGCAGACGGACAGATCATAGTATGTAGAACTCCCTTCTTACTGTTAAATCAATGGGATCTTGGCTGTGTTCTTTGTGTCCCAGTGGCTTGGACAGCCAGGCTGTAATTTCTGACCAGATCAGGACTTTTGGATGTCATCTTTACTGCAGTAACTTAATGGGGAGCACAGGAGGTAAAATTTGATAGATACATAAACCCGCCCAGACACAGTGGTTTAAATATGTTCTTCAGTTTGATACAAATAATTTTCAGTGCATTTTCTCATCTGTCTTGGAAATGAACTTTATTACCTGTCTTAGAAGTACCAAGGTCAGGCTTTTTTAGTGAGAGGAGATTATTTAAAACTCCAAATAATAGGTAGCTCCAAAGTTTCTTTTTTTTCTCCTTTGCTGAGAAGAAACCCTGGATTCCTGTGTTGCACACTTACCCAAGAAGGCAATTGCTTTCCTATCAGTCCTTAGGAAAGATCCAAACGAAATAAGTTGTGAAAAGGAGGGAATAGAAAAAAAAATGTTACATTAATTTCTATTTATTCTGAAGCAAGGGTGCTCAGTATCTGTAAATTGCTTAAATCCATTCTGTTTAAAGGGTTTAACTGAGGATCAAGTTTTGGTACTTAGAAGGGTATTTATTTGAAGTTGTGGAGTGGGTTTTTTTTCCTTTATGCATATGAATGCAGTGCTTCAGACATTTCAAGAAGTTAATTTTTTGGGGAAATTTTGTCTTACAACTGGTAGTCATGGCACTAATTCCAGCTTCCTCCAAACATCTAAGCAGAACCATTGATTGCTATTGCAATGTGAAGTATCTGAAAAGCTGTTATTTTTCAGGGTATCCACTATGAATTTATAATGTTTCAGCTACAAGCAATAATTCTGGGATCAAATTAATTTACATCTATGTCATCCCTTGGGCATCAGTATTCCTGTGAGAGTGTAGCCCTGGCAGAATGTCAGCCAGTCTGCTTTTCTCCATTTTTGGCTGGCTAGAGCTTTGGGCCAGGATCTGTTTCTGATTATGTGTCAGATATTACGCATGAGAGAGGAATCCAGAACCCGTGTTAGGCTTCATGGGAAGTTAAGCACCTCCTAATGGGATCCAGAAGAAGCAGATCTGAGCAGGCTGAGCAGAGCACAGTCTGAATGCAGCATGGCCAGCCCATGGCTGCCTGAAGCTAGATGGAGACATTCAGAATAGAGTGAGTCTAACACTTCTGACCACAGGGAAGGCTGCCTCAGAACAGCAGTGGCCCTTTAACCCCCTGGGAACCTCAGCTATTAGGAGAGATGCTGACATTCTTTCTTACAGAGAAAAGTTTTGTCTGAAGTGGAAATTGATGCTAGTTTAGCAATTAGAAAATTTGGTTCCCTCCTTGGTTTGGGTATTCAATGATGAGGTTCTGTGTCACTGGGATAAAATACCCCATAAGCATCAGGCTAACAGCTGCATCAGTGGGGGCCATCCGCCTTTTATATTGCACTCTTTGGAAGCAGTAGAGAAAAGCATTTGAGATTCATGCAGCCAGAATGACAAATGTGTTTGAATTCGGCTGTGAGTACACTAAGAGGAGTGCCCATCCAACAATGGACACTGCACTTCTTTCTGTGAGATACAAAATCAATACTCTAAGCAGAGACCAGAGTCCTGTTCTTCCCTGTTTAGCACCATTGCACCAGGTGACAATGTTGTGCTCCTAGTTCCTGCTTGTCAGATTAATCTCGTATTTACAACAGTACTGCCCAGCAGTGAAGTGTTCCTACACACTTGAACCTTTAATGTGGTGTTTGCTGCCATATGTCATCACATAACAGGAATGAGTGAGTGGTGT
The DNA here is from genome assembly GCF_963513975.1 of Fringilla coelebs. NCBI lineage: Eukaryota > Metazoa > Chordata > Aves > Passeriformes > Fringillidae > Fringilla > Fringilla coelebs. Next base: position 107,424,798 of record NC_140028.1, on the reverse strand, counting down.
GACCCAGTTATTGAGAGATGCCTTACCAGAATGCACTAACCAGTCCTACCTCCGTTAGGCTTGAAATTAGCACCTTCCTGTTGCAAATTCTTCTCTTCTGTGCTTATTTCTAGTTCCTGATGTGGTGGTTTATCTTGTAGCAAGTTCCTTCTGAGGCCTTGACAGTGTTTGAGACAGGCAGTTGTGATCTTTATGCCTTTTACAGGCAGCAGATGTCTGAAAGAACATGATGGCCACAGCTGCATTTTGTACAATGCTGATGCTGTTGGTGTTTGATATTATCTGTGCATGTCCAGATAATAGGGATAAGCCTTTTAGGAAAATTGGGCAGAAGAACATCAAACTTCCATCAAAGCTGGATTCAAACCAAGCACAGGTGTGAACTAAACATTGAATTGTTTATTCTATAAAGACTATGTGCAATTGCAGGGAAGTTTTATAGCTAAGGAAGCATCTCTGGAAATTACTTGAGTTGAAAGTGATTTGAACTGCAGTTTTAGTTTGAAGTCCCTTGAACAGCTACATCCCATTTTAAGCATTCAAATATTTTTATTGGATCTATCCCAACGTCTGATAAGCTGGAACTTAAAAGAGGAATATTTGTCTTTCTTTTTGTAAATTCTGTCCTGCGAAGCTTTGTTAGGTGATTGCATCAATGAACTCCTTCTGTGGAGATGGAGTTCATTGTTCTTATTTATCACTTGGAGTTTGTAAAGTCACCTGGTCCATCAGAAGTGTAATGCATACCATCTCTTCAAGCCACCACTCAGTAAAAATAATCTTTCTTTAATCTTTCTTCATTATTTTAATTCACTTAAATTTTTTAAGGCATGGAATCATTGAATAACTCACATTTTTCATTGGTTTTTGCCTTTTCCCCCCCCATCTTTATAAAGAAACACAAATAATTGTAAGTAGTCCCAGACATTTTGCTTTGTGCCATTTGCATTTTTTTTTTCAGGAAGATAAGAATCGTTGTATTTGATGAGTATATAGTTGTGTGGTACACTCTTGGTATAGCATTGTACTTCTGTGCATACACTGACATTGAATCATGGAATCATTAAGGTTGGAAAGACCTCCAAGATTATTGAGTCCAACCTTAGACTGATCATGGCCTTGTCAGCCAGACAGAGGACTAAGTGTCATGTCCAGTAGTTTCTTGTACCTCTCCTGGGGTAGTGACTCCACCACCTGCCTGAGCAGCCTGTTCCAATGCTTGACCTCCCTTCCAGTGAAGAAATTCTTCCTGATGTCCAAGTGGAGACTCCCCGGCACAGCTTGAGGCTTATTGCCTTGGAGAAGGGAACAATCCCCAACTTGCTACAACCTTCTTTCAGGTACCTGTAGAGAGCAATATGTTGTCTCTTCTGCTAATGGAGAGCCCCAAGTACATCACTAGAGAGGCAAGGTTTTATTTACCTTCAAGGGACTTTACCTGAGTAAGGACTGATCCCATTTGGGAGCTGTGTGAGCAATAGGAGCACTCAGACACTATTCCCTACTTTATATAACAGTAGGGAAAGGAGATTTTGGCTGACAACCATTGGGCAGTCTCCCAGTGTCTTACAAAACATACCATCCTTTGTGGGATCAGTTGTGCCCAAGCTTAGTGGCCAGGACTTTGGTTTCACCAGAAACAGCCAAACGCAATGAAATCCATAATTCTTTATTTATCTGTTTTTTTACAGATGAGAGTTTGAGTCAGGATCACTGTAATTTGATCCCCATATTAGGGGGATGATAATTATTCCAGATTGAGTGTTTCTCTTGTATTGAATATAAATACATACCTATATATATATATATATATATATATATATATACACACACTGCTTCTTAACCCCTAATGGTTACAGTCTTACTGTCACCAAAGTTGGCAGGAGTTTTGCTACTGACTAAGTAAGAATCAAGGCTAGCTTCTTTGCCTGGTAGCCAGTTGGTTTTTTGGGTTTTTTCACAGCTGCAGGAAATTCCTCCTTCTGAGCTTTGGCTAAATTTTCAAATCAGTGATTGGTTTACAAGAGCTTTTCCCTTGCAAAAGCAGATTCCTTTCCTGAATTTTGTCTCTGTAATATGGTGACTGATAAAACAGTTCCCGTTTAAACGATGCCCAGTGTATCAAGTGAAATAGGCATCTTCAGTGCCAGCATCTGTCCTTGGTATGTTCCCTCTGAGCTGCCAACTTTCCAGTGGAACCTAAAAAGGCTCCAGTGTTTACTAATGGGTCAAAGAAACTGCAGAAATAAAGTGATGAAAATAAAATCTAAAAAGTTGAAGGCAAAGATTCTTGGTTCTGCTTGCCACCTCTATTACACGGGAAGATGACTTTCTCTTGTTAAAGCAGCTGATCTGTTGGTTCCATGCAAAACAGCTATTTGCACTTAACAGTAGTTTTTTTCAAAACTATCCAAAATTCACAGCTCTTTAGCTTAACATACTTCCCATATGTCTGCTCACCAACAGCTTTCTAGTTAACTGAAATGAAAGGAATGGAAACTCACAGTTCTAGAACTTCTTTCTCTGCACATCTCGAGGGTAATATTGAAAGAGTAGTGTAGCACTGGTACAGCAATGAAGCAAGGATTAGTTAAGCAAGTTGACCTAGTAGTGTCTCTGACAGGAATGAGAAAAGAATTCTCCTATGGGACAGTTGAAATTCATGCCAAACACACATAAATAATGTTTTCCAATGGTGGGCTAGAAATCTTAATGTTTCTATTCCATTATGCTAGTTTTGCTATGAATGACATCCAGGAACACTCCCTCATAGTTACTTCTGCTTGAAAGTTACTGTCATGTGCAGTTGTATAGATATAGAAATGGATAGAGAAATATATCATTATAGATAGAGAAAAACACATTATTTCCTAGTCCACTCTGTATCTAGGCAGATTTGTACGTGGCCTATTCTTCTATTTGTCATTTGTGGAGTGTGCAAAAAAAAATCAATTTAGTCTCCTCTAACAGGGCTCGCTTCTGCCAGCCTTGCATGATGCTTTTTGGTCATGCTTGAATAAACTAAGAAATGAGAGGTGTTCTGCCCAGTTATAAAGTTATTTTAATAAAGTACCAGTGTTCTTGCCAAGACATGTAGATGTTGGCTACAGGTGGTTAGGCTGTGTTCATAAAGCATTAGTTAAGCTATCTGGAAACCACAGCTTGAAGGCTGTAGATTAAAAAAAAAGGGTGTTTTGGGCCTCCCAAAATGCAAGTACAAGATAAGAAAATTCAAGCACAGGATGGTAACAGAGGCCTCAGGACCATGACACAAACCACAGAAGACTAAAGAAATGAAGCCTTAGAAGTTGAGTCAGTAGATTTTGGGGTTAACCTGCAATACAGGTAAAAACCTATAACCTGCAGTAAAGTGGGATGCAACACTGAACCGTGAACCAAGAAGGAAGGAGCAAGTTGACAAACTTGTGAACAGGTGACAAGACAGTTGACATGAGTTGACAGTTGACAGCAAGTTGACAGACAGTGAACATGAAAAATGACCCCGAGCAGACTTTGAGTGAGGAGGGGAAAATGCTCAACATCATTTTCCTGGCCAAGAGGAAGAAGAAATCATGAATATTAGCACTGTAATCAAGGCAAAGAACTTAGGATGCTGACAACTTACTGCAACAAGCCCTCGCTTTTCCTAAAGCCTGATTTTATTGACTTTTGAACCCAGTGGAAAGGGGAGCATGAGACCAGAGAAAGGCATAGGTAATATTAACTTTGTGCATAGTAGTTCTAATTATATAATTATTGAAGTAGCCTCAATTATTAGCTGATTTGGGCAATGAATCTTAGCATGATTGTAGCCAGACTAATAATAACATCTCTTTCATTTGCTAAGACTTTAATTCTCAGCTTTATGGTTATGGAGTGTTTCATTAGTCCACTTAGATTCCATGGGATGTTTGGTCTGAACCATAAGGACACACAGATAAAACTTGGCTGGAACAATTAGTTGAGAAGGCAGGCAACAAAGCCTGTGACCTGTGCTGCAACAGCCCAGCAAACCAGGAATGGGTTCAGAAATGCCCAGCACTCAGAGTGATCTTACCAGCTCTATGCAATCACCTAAGGATCGTTGTGTAATGTAAAAGTTCCCAATTTTGTGAGCCTGGGTCTAAAACTCTTTAGTACACAGATCAGATGGCTGGAAAAGTTATTGGAATACCACTCTGAAGTTGCTCTACAGATGGACTCTTCTGTTAAAAACAAGCTCATAGATGCAGTAAATATCCAATAAATCTGTGTGAATCTGCTTTCAAAAGAATGCTGACATTTCTAGTAAAAGTGAAGTGTTAGGAGTTGATGTCTGAATTCATGATTCTTTCTCTCTTGAGATGCAAAATGTTAATAAAAATTCACACAAGAGTCACTAAATGCTTACTAATTAGGAAAGAAGATTGCTGCAATCTTCTTGCACTGGACTTCTGGTAAGCACCTGCTTTAATGCTTTGCACACACACACACACTAATAAGAGCCAGTGAGCACTATTTTGTAACACCTACGAACTTCGGGCAGTTCCCAGGGGATTCACAAGTGAATACTAACGAAGCAGGGGAAAAACAACAAGGTGTCCTGTTTCCAGTTTGTTTAAGCACTGGCCTCTGGCAGCTACAGCCCTGGTATGCAGAGAAGTGACTGACCTTAATTGCCGCTTTTCCAATCGCTTCTGCAAATAATCTATTTACCCAAAACATGCAAAGTGAGCTTTGTGGTGTGCTCATTTCAAAATGCAAGCAGGCTGTACCCCTGGTGGAACAGATACCTTTACATTTTAGGAAAGTTTGCATAGTTTGTTTTGTGCCAAGTTGTTTGCAGATGAACCAATTTTTTTCTCCTTCCAACACATGCAGCTTTCAGAAGGCATTTTATATGGAAAATGCTATAGGCAGGGTGGATGTGGGGGTGAGGGTTAGACTGGAGCTTGGATAAAAGAGTTCTGTCTTTCTGAGCAGGAGTCATAGTCCACACCTAATTTGCAAACCAGCTTTATTAAGGCAGCTTTGTTTAAAAGAATGTTGGAACAAAACATTATGTTTTTTTTTAAATTATTGACAGTTCTAGCAGACAGAGTACAGATCAGGCATGAAAACTTAGACATATCTTAGTTATCCAATTGTGACCATTTGCTTTTCAGGCCTGAGTGTCTATTGTGCTTCTTGAAAAGCTTTTTAGTCTTCAAATAAGTTCAAAAAGGCTTTTGCCTTCCCTTTTGACTGAGTGAAGACTCTTTATAATAGGCAAACTATCAGTAATTCAGTAATTGTTTGATTGTTTTTAATGCATTTAAGGAAACCAGTGAGATCCTTGTTGCAGGAACCACCTCTTTCTGCACAGTTTGAGCAACACAATTCTGAGGCTGTTCATACTGCGTGTGAAGGTTTAGGGAGACTCACTGGTTTTGTTTGTTTGTTTGTTTGTTTTTTGGTGGGTTTTTTTGTTTTTATTTTTGGTTGGTTTTTTTGGTTTTGATTTTTTTTGTTTTGGGTGTTTTTTTTTTTTTTTTTTTTGGTATGCAGTCTCTGAGGTAATTTCCGTTGCATATGCAAATCCCCATTAATTGGGAATTTAGGCCAGTGGACAGCAGGCTTCCTTGCCACTTCTGTATGACACTGTAGCAATCCAGAGACCAAAAACCTGTTGTTTAACTACATGTATCCTTTAGGAATAGGAATCCGTTGTATCCGTTAGGAATATCCAAGTCTTTCTGCAATTTAGTATAGCAGTCCATTGTTTCAAAACCATTCTCTGACTTTGTGGGTACCTGCAATACATTTAGAATATACTTTAGTTTAGGTGAGTTTTAATAATTTGTTATCCAACACATTTCTCATTTTGTCTTCAGCTACTTATGCCACATTTGGTATGTCCCTTATAACCAGATTTTTAAAATTTTAGCCCCTCCATAGATTAAGTTTTCTGAAAATCTGGTAACTGATGAAATGGTTACCAGAAATGGTGAAATGGTGAGTTTTACCATCTGTGGTCTCTACCTTCAGGGTATTTTGTTCTGAAAACTCCCTTTCTTATTTGTGAGATGAGGGTGAAGGCATTTTATTGAAAATACACTTATATTTATTTTGTGTGATAAATGCATGAACATTGAATGGAAGTGGGTAATGTTTAAATATATATAATTGTGAGACATGGTGGGACAAGCCAGATGCACAGGGTAGTTTTTCTGCAGTTTTACACTGGCACGTCTGCACTGAGGCCAACACCAGCGCTCTAGGGTAATTAGAAAATAGTTTTGCCCAGACTTGGCTTGCTACAGTTATTTGTTTGTTTCTAGAAGAGTGCAAACTACAGCAGTTGCAGTGCAAACACAAGAGAAGGCGTGACTGATGCCTCGGAAGTGTGCGATCCGGGCCTGCGTTTTTGAGAGCCGTTTGCCTTACAAACAATAGCAGTGTTGGTGGAAGACAACAGTCAACTGTAATTCATCCTGGTGTTTGGCTGTTGGGAGCCACTGCCTCATCTCTGGTGGCAGCAGCCTTTTGTAAGTGCTGTCCAACTGGTTTCCGCCAAAGTGAGCCAGACTTGCTAAATCACTCGGATACTAATTTAGCGTGGCACATTTGGAATGATGGGCGATTCATAAGCACTAATTAGGAGAGCTCTGTTGGTGTATCTCATTATGCTGTGACATCCAGCAAAGGAATTGCTGAGTACCTTTGGCAAGTGAGACCCTCCTGGCAGGGCAGGGTCTGGAAGAGAGCGCTGGTTCACAGCGTTACCCTCTGCTTGTTTCACTTTCCTTGGAGCATCCATAGTACGTGGAGTAGAGATAAACTGAAGATGGATTGGAGCAAGTGAAATGTATCTCAGTATCAGAAATTTAAAGTATATCCATTTCTCTGATGCTCTGTTCTTTATGTTCACTGCTAAACCACTACCAGTAATAAATGAGGATAAAAGCTGAGTGTTAAATAGCCTGTGGAGGTGGCTGAATTGTCCAGCATGACTGACTGTGAAGAGTGAAGAGCTCCATGTCACAGTATTTCTCATGACTCACCAAGGAAGAAAGAAGCCCAAGTCACCTGGATCAGTTGGTCACCTAAGGCATTTAGGGTCATGTCAGTCTCTTGCGACTCACACCATTGACTATAAATTACATGAAATTAAATCACGTGTGACTGAATTTATATTGCAATATTTTGGGTGCAAAGAGGTATTTCAGGTTCCAGATGCTCTGGAATAATCATGTAGCTGTGTAAAATAGAAATAGTATTTCTTCAAAATCCTGTTTACTAAAACCAGTACTTACTGAGAATGTTTTGTGGTTATAGTTTAGCCATATTTCATAGTTAAAACCAGTGTTTCCATTGTTGTTTCAAAATATGTGAAGAGTTCTACAACCTTAGATCTTTAGAAGCAGACGCTTTTAAATTACAATTAGCTTTTTTTTTTCCTTTCTTGAAATACAGTTCAGCAGTGAGAGCACAATGGTTTTTTCACATTAGTTGTAACCCAAAACTATCCTCTAAGAAGCTCCTTAGGATTTTGAAAGGGAGTACATACTGAGGTGAATAGCTGTGGAAAACTGCAGAAGATAAAAATAATTCAGAGTCCCTTGCCACAATCCCCTTGTAGATTATACAGCCAAAACCAGCAGTATATTTTGATCTTTATGAATATTACCTACCTGTTAAAGCAGGTAGATGTTTGTTAAAACTGGATTTCATATCAGTTCAAGCTGTGATTTCCATTCTTCTCTTTTTTTTTTTACTTCTAGTATCTTAGTTATCTCTAAATTTGCCTGCCATAATTTCAATGTATCTGCAAGCTGCAGCATTTGACATATTCTTTCTAGGAAAAAAAGGATTACCTCTGTTTTCCTTGATCTATAATTGATAGGGTATTTAGAAAAAGTTGTAAATCCTCTCTGTGTTTTTCTGTCTCAGTATGTTATCTTTTTAGAAAACCTCTGATCAAAGCACAATGTGTACATACTTGAGGCATCCAGGGACTGAATCTTCAGGCCTGTAATCTTTGCTGTGAGAGGGGTAATTGACAACAGTTAGTGGTTAAGTAGTGAGTAAGTCCAACAGCTACTCAGCAGAATGTTTCACTAGTCACAACTCCTCCTGTGTTTATGTGATCAAATGTGTTGCAAACATTTTCATTTTCATTAGGTCCACCATCTCATGACTGCCTGGTGCCTGGCTTCAAGCACATTCAGAGGAGTAGGACAGCATCTCAAGTTACAAACCAGTGGTGTCTTACCTACCTCAGACTTAAGCTGAGGCTTTCTTTTCCGAAGTTACCATAAATTAATCTTTAATTGAAGTGACTCATCAGCATGCTCCTCAGCTTTTTTCAGCCCTTCTGAGACATAATTTGTATCAAGTACTGTATGAAGGAATTTCCTTATCTACCTTCTTGGAGTTTGAACTTTTGGATTTCTCCTCTGTGTGATGCACCTAATGGTAATGCTGGTGTGATACAAGGGCTAACAATCAGAGCCGACATTTTACTTCCTTGCCCTTCCAAAACGTTTGGGAACAGCATCAAATCTCTTTTAGATTGATAAAACATAGCTCAAAGCTACAAGAGCTGCAACCCCTTGGACACTACATGAGGCACATGGTGTACTCCAAAGGGAGATGCAAAGGCATGAATACCAGCTCTTTAATCCTCATTTAATGTCTGACCTATGGCTTTCCTGAAAGCTAAGTTTTCAGAGGGAGGCTGAACCTCAGCTGTACTGCGTTGTAAAGTTTGGAAAGGATGATCTTCCTTCCAGGACCAGCTTTTCTAGGAGGTTCAGGCATATCTGGGCTTTTCTCTCAACCTTCTCACACTGTATTAGCCATTGTTGTGTGTCAGGCTGACTGAAGAGCAGGTCTGATAGAGATCAGCATCCCCAAAATGCTTCCAGGGAAGCTGGGCTAGTGTTCAAACAAACTGACATATAAATAAGAATCTGTGTGTGCTTGCCTGCGTATGTGCTTTGAAAAGACAGCAGAATGTTTAAATTGACATTACTAAGGAAAATGCCACATTTGCACATTTGCTACATCTGTGAACAAAACTTGGGGGTCAAAAGGGAGTGCACCTTCCTGGCTGACAGCTGTCTTGAGCTCTGTATGACCTTATGGAGAGGCACATGAGCCATGGGGAAATGGAACTGAGGCATCAAACAAGCAGGTTTGGTAGCACAGAAGGGACAATTGGCTCTTTTAGGAGTTAATAAAGCTGGAAACATTTAGAGCAGTGTTGAGGCAATGGTAATTACATCAGAAATGAAGAACTGTTATTGACACAGGTGAAGAATATTGGATAGAAGAATATTTATGCAAATCTGCATAAATATTAAGAGTCCAAGGAATTATTTTGAAAACATAGAACTTCTTAAATAAACATGCAAAAATAAAGATTGTGTCACTGCCTGGCAATAAGAAGTACCAAATTCAGGGTAAGCTTTATCTTTATGTTGGTTGTATCAACATACTCCAATGGTGAACTGTGAGTTCTCCTTGAAAAAATAAATTGTGTCCACATAAACTAACATCAAAAATAAGCTATTTAATTCTAGGCAACTGCCAGACAATTTACATTGCTTGTTTAAAAGACCAATTTGGAATTTGCAGTGTGACTGTTTTTGGAAGGAGGATGTGATTTGTAACCGCAAATCTTGTTATCTTTAAATAACTGCCCAACTTTTGACTGGTTAGGTCATTGAGCAGCACCCATTTCCTAGCAATACATCAATATTATACAAGAAACTTTTTGAATGCACTTTAAAAATGTTTTGATTTGACTGAATTTGATTTGAAACCTTAGATTTGACTGAATCCCTTCTGTTGCTGGGTTGGTACAGCTGGGTGATAGATGCACAAAAAGTGAGGAACTGGGCCTGTGAGCTGTTGGCTCCCCAGCTACAATGCTCAGGCACATCCCCTTCCCTGGTTTTCATGGGTTTGCAACCACCCAAGAGTATACTGTGCTTGTCTAATAATTCATCAGTAACAAAATCTTGGTGTTTTTTACATGATATTCCTAGGATGCCTGCATTTCCAATTGGTTGTCCCAGTCCTTCTATCACAAATTTCTCTGCTTTTCAAAAATATTGTGTCATTTTACTTAATCTTACTTGAGGTTGGTAGTTCATGCAAATGCTTAGCTTTCCCATCCTTGTTCACTGAAACCAGTTACAATAACAGAGAAAAAACACAAATTTCTCTTCGTAAGTGTTTTCAAGATGAGAGGGGAAGGGGATTGCTGGCACACTGGGATGGTGATTCCTTTCAGATGCTGTGTCTTACTGGGTGCTTGTCAGGTCAGGTTCATGACCACATGAAGAACCTGAATGTCATCTCATCGGGCCCCATAGACATCAGTCTATGGGGCCTGATGAGATGCACCCCAGAATACTGAGGGAATTGCCTGATATAGTTATCAAGCCCTTCTCCATGATATTTGAAAAGTCATGGCAGCCCACAAAGTCCCAAGTGACCTCTTTAGAAAGAGTAGAAAGGAGGACCCTGAGAAGTATGGACCTGTCAGCATCACCTCTGTGCCTGGGAAGAACATGGAACAGATCCTGCTAGAAGCTGCAGTGGGCATGTGGAAAACAGGGAGATGATTCAGGACAGCCAGCGCTGCTTCACCAGGGGCAGGTCTTGCCTGACCAACCCAGTGGCCTCCTGTGATGGACTGACTACAGCAGTGGACAAGGTGAGGGCTATGGGTGTTGTTTATCTGGACTGCTGTAAAGCCTTTGACATGGTACCTCAGGACATCATTCTCTCTAGAGTGGAGAGAGATGATAGATTAGTAAGTAGTTGGATGGTCCCATCTGGTCAATGGCTCGGAGTCCCAATGGACATCAGTGACAAGTGGTGTCCCTCTGGGGTCTGTACTGGGACCAAGTGCTATTTAATATCTTCATTAAGGACATTAGTGGAGTGATAAGTGCTCCTTCAGCAAATTTGCAGATGACACCAAGCTGAGGGGTGTGGTTGACACACTCGAAGGACAGGATGCCATCCAGAGGAACCTACACAGGCTGGAGAAGTGGGCCCATGAGAATCTCATGAGTTTTAAGAGACCAAGTGCAAGGTGCTGCACCTGGGTTAGGGCAACCCCTGGTATCAGCACAGGCTGGGCGATGAACTGATGGGGAGCAGCCCTGGGGAGAAGGACTTGGGGGTGCTCATGGATGAGAGGCTGGACACGACCCAGCAATGTGGGTCTGCAGCCCAGAGAGCCAAACGTGTCCTGGGCTGCATCCAGAGCAGCGTGGCCAGCAGGGCAAGGGAAGGGATTCTGTCCCTCTGCTCTGCTCTGGTGAGACCCCATCTGCAGGGCTGCATCAGCTCTGGGGTCCCAGCACAGGAAGGACATGGACCTGTTGGAGCGAGTCCAGAGGAGGCCACCAAGACAATTTGAGGAATGGAGCAGCTCTTCTGTGAGGAAAGGCTGAGGGAATTGGGATTGTTCATCCTGGAAAAGAGAAGGCTTCAGGGTGACCTAATTGTAGCCTTCCAGCACCTGAAGGGAACCTACAAGAAAAATGAAGAACTATTTACAAGTGGGAATGGATTCAAACTGAAAGAGGGAAGGTTTAGATTAGATATTAGGAAGAAATTCTTTACTGTGAAGGTGATGAGGCACTGGCACAGGTTGCCCAGAGAAGTTGTGGATGCCTCATCCCTGAAAGTGTTCAAGACCAAGTTTGTTGGGGCTCAAAGCAGCCTGGTCTAGTGAAAAATATTCCTGCCCACGTTAGGGGATTTGAACTAGATGATCTTTGAAGTCCCTTCCAACCCAAATCGCTCTGTGAGTCTGTCTTTTCTCTGTGTCATTTGGAAAGGTCCCGTGCCAGGGAGTTGCAAATCCCTGTGACAGCACTGGTGTGCATCAATACGCATTTTCCAACACGGCCCCATATCTTTGAGAGCTTGATCTAAAATGGAATATTTGCGATCGGACTTTTAGCTTGCAAATACTCGAAGTCGTGCACGAGTAAGTATGCAAGTAGAGTGACAAAACCCCTTTTGCAGGGGGTCAGTTGCTGTGTTTTCGGTACCTCCCAGGGTCCAGCAGTCTCGCTCCCAAGAGCTGCGAGAAATCTGCGGGAAATGGCGGGGTTGTGTCGGCGTGTTTACGATTCGGGGTCCGCCCGTCTCCCGTGCTACCTTCGGAAGGGAAGGAGCGCCGGGAGGGCGGCCGGGGGCAGCGCCACGTCGCACCTCCGGCCCGGGGAGGGAGCGGGGCGGGGGCGGCGGTGCCACCGCTGCGCTCCGGACTGCGCAGCCCCGCGGCGGGCGGGGGGAGCCGGCGCCGGGGCTGCTCCTCCCCCGTCCCGGGTGGGAGCGCTTCATCCACGTTTGCAAGTTTGCAGCGGTGGGAGGAGGAGGAGGAGCGGGCGGGCCGGGGCGGGCGGCTTTTCTTCCTTCCCTCTTTTCCTTCCCTCCATTCCCTCCCTTCCCTCCATCCTCCCTTCTTCCCCTCCCCGCCGAGCGCGCCCTGCGGCTGTCCCGCTCGCTGCGCTCCATGGCGGGGCCGGCGGCCGTGCGGCGGCGGGGCCCGGGCTGCGGGTCGCTGCTGCTGCTGCTGCCGGCGCTGCTGGAGAGCTGGGCGGCCTGCCAGGCGCCGCCGGTGCCCGCCGCCGAAATCCCTCCGGACGGCACCGAGCTCGGCGTCGAGCGGCGCTTCGTGCCCGAGAGCTGCCCGCGGGCCGTGCGCCCCGGAGACTTCGTGCGCTACCACTACCTCGGCTCCTTCCCCGACGGCACCCGCTTCGACTCCAGGTCTGGCACAAGCCCGCCTTTGGTTGGGCACTGTGGGAGGGAGAGGAGGGGAGCTAGAGGTGGGGAGCGAGAGGTGCTGTCCCCCACGAGGGTGGTTTTTTTGTGGGTGTGCAGAGATTGTGGCGCCGGTGGAGGTTCGGTTTGGGTTCCTCTGCTTTTCCCAGTAGTGCCCCGTGGGCGCTTTGGGGTGACCAGTTGGAAGCAGGTCAGCGGCAGGGTGGGCAATGTGGTACATGTGAGACCGACAGATGACCATGGGAAGATGCCTTTGAAATATGAAGGGCAGAGGAGCTGGGACATGGGGCAAGACCTCTGTGGTGGCTGGGTCGAGTCCGCAGTAGTTTGCTTGCCCTCATGGATCCCTACCACGTTCTTTCAGCTGTTTCTCCAAGGGGCTGAATGGAGCTTTTCTGCTCCAAGAGCGAAGACCATAAGGTTATTCGGCTGGCCTCAGCCCGGTAAACAGGAGCGTATATGGTATCACAGTCTCTCACAGTAGTGATTTCCTGCCCGATTCATTCTGTACATTTCCTATGTCTTCTCCAGGCTCAAACCTGCTCGAATACGATTGATTCTGAATCATTATCCTTGCCGGGAATATAGGAATTATCAGGCTGTACTTACATAGAATTTCTTGGATACTTTATCCTTGAATAAATGTGACCTATGTACAGTGAAGTGACTGGCTGCTTTCCTGCTGTTGTTTTGGGATCAGGAAGCCTAAATAGTGGGATCAGGAGATTGTGAAGGATGCTGCTACTGCCGCCAGCTTATTTGTTTTTTCTTACTTCATTCATTGCCACTGATCAAAGTATTATTTAGAAAGATAAAGCAAAATGTATTTGCAGTAATCCTAGTAATCTCCCTTGTGCTTCAAGGAAAATCTACAGCCTTAGGGAAATAACTGTCCTTCAAAGCTCAGTTCTCCCTCTGGAGCTGTCTGTAGTTAGTATGCCAGTAGTGCTATGCAACCAGCATTTCTCTGACTAAAATGTGGGATGTGATAGCTGCCACTTCAGCTGGTGTTGGTGCAGTTTCAGTGAAAAGGCACAGTGCAGACAGTGGATCCATTGGCAACTGACAGGCATGGAACATAAGTCTTAGCTGTGGATGTGAAGACCCACAAAGGCAGCATCCTTGTGGCTTATATTATAAATATGTGATAATGGGAAAACTGGCCACGTGTTCAGAACTGGGTTTCTGATTGCTACTTGTGCACTGAGGCAGGGCACCTGGAGGTGCTGCCCAGGTGCTGGCTCTCATTTTAGTTCCTTGTCATTTCGTTCTGAATTACCTGGGACAGGAACAGATTGGGCAGAAGTGTACAGCATTTATCTCATTAGATCCTCTAAATATTAGTAAATAAGTAGTAATGGTGATAGTGTAGTCCAATTGAATATTTTTGTGGCTGCCTTCATTTCAAATGGGTGCAAAATATCAGGTTTGTTCAGTTTGGGATTTTTTTCTAGATGGCAGCTCATGTTGATGTACACTTTTGTTATTTACTATGATCTTTTTTAAGGCTGATGACAGTGTTTCATCATGTTCAGATATGGAAAAATAGGAGGATTTTGTCTTCTGTGGGTTAATGCAAGAAATATTCTGGAGTGTTTGTTCTAAAATCTTTGGTTCTCCCTACGTATAAGTTAAAGACATTTAGTCAATTTATATAAAAACAAGCCCTTTTTCTTACCTGTTTTTCCTTGCTTGCATTTAAAAAAAAAAAGTTTATGAGCATGCTTAGCAGCATCATTTTAATTGAACACTACTATGAAATCAGTCTAGAAAATACTCTAGATGTTGACCTAAGGGCAGTTTTGCTTTTTCCTTCTTCAGCTCTTGAAAATATTCTTGAGTTTTAAAATTAATTTTCTGTATTTCCAGGGAGCAGGTAGGAATACTGCTCCTCAAGTTACCAGACTGTTGACAAAGTCTTATTAATCATGACTGTGTTACATAAATTACCATATTATTGTTGTTAGTTGTTTAAATTTTTTTTTGCCTTAGCGTTGGCAGTTTTTATTTCAATGGCCATAAAATGATTTGCATTTAAAAGTCTGAATTTAGTTGCCTAGTCATCTACTATTAATTTGGTCAATTCCACTAATAGAAATAAATTTTGCTTAGTTTTAAGGAATCTGCAAAGTCAGTCCTGCAAAGCTGCATGGTCTGATCAGTGCTTTGTTCAGTTCTCTGCTTTGCATCAATGTTCTCTTAATTGTACATTTATTTTACTAAAAAGAAAGCTCTTCTGTTCTGAGTTCATCCCAGATGTATTGCCACTCTTTGTCAGTTGCTACAAAATACCATTTTGGAGGGTTTCTTAGAACCTATTATATTACTAGTCTTAACATCTAAATTATGGTTTTGTGCGTATAATAGAATTTGTCAGGGCCTAATTTAAATATTTTCCATCCTTTACTGGGAGTGGGAATATTACTGCAACTGAAAGTGAATACTCAGTAATAGAGGGTTGTCTAAGAGAAATGTTTGTCAGAAGGAAAAAAAAAAGATGCAGCAAACAGAGAGTTCACTCAGTAAAATATTTGAGAGATTAAAGGCTGTGGGACTGTTAGGAGGCTCAGTATGTTGTGGAAGTGATGTGTACAGTCTTGGAAGGAAAGTTTGACATAATTTCCCTAGGGATGTCTTGCTACTGGCTGCTTTCCAAAATTCTAGCATGCAAAAAGCAAAAGGGGCAAGCCTTTTTTTTCCCCTTCCTCCCCGGTCTGACTTATATCTATATCTCTGTCTTTATCTCTATCTATATATTGAAATTAAAAAAAAAAAAGTCCTTGAAATTATAAAAGGGATTTGGGAAAATGGAAGTGGTAAAAGTTTAAAAATAGGCATGAAGCTTTTGAGATGCTTCTTGACATGTGTTTTTATGTTGCTTCAAGAGGTTCAATAGCAGTGATTCAGGCACATCAAAGTGGGGTCATTGTGCAGATTTAAGGCGGCCGAATGAACCATGTAACACAGTGTTCTGCTGAGGTAACACTGCTGTTCTCCATCCTCTCTGGAAAACGGAGTCATTTAAGCATAATTTCTTTTACCTTTTGAATATTCATGTATTATCACAGAGGAGAATAATTTGTTTCTTGATTCTTGGTCTGGCAAACCTGCCGTTTAAAACATGTCTCTGTGCTGCAAATGAGTGCTGTGAAAATCGAGGAGAAAATAAACAACCTGTTGGCAAACCTCACAGCTACTACTTAGAAGGCATCTTTTCTCTCTCCCTTTCTCCCACAGAGATTGGAAGTGTGATGTTTCACATTGTAAAGCTTTTAGGTCTTATATAATATTTTTGTGATGTTACTGACTGAAATCAATATGCCAAGATCCTACCGTGGGAGCAGTTATCCTTTCATATCTCATAACAGGGTTTAATTTTTCCTTTTCTTCCTTAATTTTCAAGTGCTGCTTTTAATGTTAGTGTGTCAGTTAGCTGTATGTAGTTCTGGCCTTCACGTGCCTGTAGTACATGTTACACTCTGCTAGAATGTGTTTCCGATAGGTGATGAGCAGTGAACAGAAGGAGAACTGTGTTGAAGTCTCAGGAACACCTTGGATTTGCCCTTTAGGAGCTGATCCTTTAGGAGCTGATCCTTTAGGAGTGATAAAGCTATGCTAACGGAGACAAGGTGCGGTTAACTCTCTTTCAAAAACAAAAACCCAAACAGTGGAAGGGGATATAAATGAGCCACTAACATTTTTGCCTGCTTTCCCACCTTCAGCTATGACAGGGGATCCACGTTCAACGTGTTTGTGGGCAAAGGTCAGCTTATTGCTGGGATGGACCAAGCTCTGGTGGGCATGTGTGTGAACGAGCGCCGGTTTGTGAAGATTCCCCCTAAGCTTGCCTACGGAAGTGAAGGTGTCCGTAAGTACAGCACCGGGCCAGCTGCTTGGGTAGGGGATTCAACAGAGCAGAGAGGAAACGGAGCCACAGAAGAGAAGGATAGGAACTGCAAGTGGTGAATTTCTGGGAAGTTATCCCCTGTTCTTCAGAGGTGTTTGTTAAGCCTATAGCCTAAAGGAATCTCTCCAGATGCCCTCTGCATGCCGAAGGAGAGCAGTTTGCTGCAGAAGACTTTCAGGTCCTTCACTTTTGCTATGAAATTTAACTATTTATTTATATCTACCTCCCTGTTAAATATTTTATTAAACCAAAATTATGGTTTGGCGTTGCAGTGCTGCACAAGTCTTGTCAGTTCCAAAAGTATCTTTGTTCTGCAGCCTCAGAGAGGCAACAAATGCTAATTCAAGATAGTTTGCCTGATGGACAGCTCTAATAAGAGCTCATCTTGCCAGATTTCTCCCCCCCCATAAACAGCTGCAGCAGGGGCAAGGGGCCAAGGAGTTGTAAGCGCAACAGGAGATAAGGTGTGCATTATGCAGCTTTTTTAGGGTACGCATGGATTGGTTCCTTTTCGCTGATACCTTGTGTAAAAAGGGAAAGAAAACAGTGTGTGTTGTTTTGCTTTTGCAGCTGGTGTGATACCCCCCAATGCTGTGCTCCATTTCGACGTGCTCCTGATAGATCTGTGGAACTCGGAGGACGAAGTGCAGGTTCAGACTTACTTCAAACCTGAGAAGTGTCCTCGGACAGTCCAGGTGTCTGACTTTGTACGCTACCATTACAATGGAACATTCTTGGATGGGACCCTGTTTGATTCAAGGTATGCAGCTGGTTGTGTGTCTTTGTGTGTCTTTGTGTGTTTAATAGGTATCTCACCATCATTTGCTCCCCTTTTACCCGTGTAACAATTAATGCTAACTGCCCAGAAACACAGGAAATGACATCTGGCATTGGATGTGTGTTAGCAATTTTTTCAGGGGTTATAGGATACTGACTTGAACCAATAAAACTGTCCATTATTTCTTCATGGGCATTTCCAATCCAGATGCTTTTTTAAATTTTAAATTTTGTTCCCTCTATGTATATTACTAGTCAGTTAAAAGTCTCTATAACCAGTATAGCTGTTCAGATTAGATACAAGTTTTGTAAATTTAGCAGGGTTTGTAATGAAAGTGAGCCACTAACACTTTCTTACTGAGATTTTACGTGGACAGCATCTGTACTTCATTAGAACCCAGTGGAAAATGATGCTTTAGTAACAGCTGCCTGAGAGCCACTTTCCAAAGCCTCTGTGAGGTTCCTGACATAGCTAAGCACTCTGGAAAACTTCCCAGCCGGCCCTTGGCAAATGAAGGACCGATACTTTTGGACTAGAAAGTTGTGAGCTACCCTGTGCAGAGTATGTGGATTTAAAGGTTAATATCTTTCTTTCCTGTGCCAGTCTGACATTTGGTTGTGATTTTTTTTTCTTTCTCATGTTTAGCCATAATCGGATGCGAACTTACGATACCTATGTGGGGATTGGATGGCTGATTCCGGGTATGGACCAGGGTCTCTTGGGAATGTGCGTAGGGGAGAAGCGCATTATCACCATACCACCTTTCCTGGCGTATGGCGAGGATGGAGATGGTAAAAGTTATTCCTTTAGTTGTTCCTCTTTTTTTTTCAATCCCAAATCATGCATATTTTAAAACAAACTTACTGTATTTTAAATTTATGGGCAGCATTATTACCCTGTTCAGAGAGACACTACTTAACAGACATATTGTTGATACAACTGTAGTATTTATATACTAAAATTTTATTTCAGTCAGGGAATATAATCTGTGATTGTCTAGTGGCACCAAACACTTGAAGACAGGTGACTGTATAATCCTTTCAGACTGCCACAGAAAGCAGAAAAATTGTGAGAAAAAGTGTTAAATGTATTTTTAATTCCAGATGAGTTTTGTGGGGTTTTTTTTAACAAATGCTCTAGTGGTAACTATGAAATAGATTGTCTTGTGAAACTGTGCAGCCTGCAGATCATACATAGACGTTCCCATGTTAAATAATGGGGCAGTTAGGTGCAGTTTGTGACTTTACTTTATATTCTTTCTCTGCTCTGGTGTTCAAGAATGTGTCTGTGATGTATGAGGTTTCATACCCCTTCTGTGGCTTCATTACCATTAACTGTGAGGCTGAAGAGGCCTTTGTTTTCAGTGAGGCAGTTCATCACTGTGGGAATAGAAGGAAATTACTCAGTTGGAGAATTCAGTGAAAAAAAAACCCTGAACCAAAAAATGACTGACTAGAAGCAAATTTGCAGAGAGACCTGGATAAATTAGAGCACTCACAATCACCAGCCATATGAAATTAAACAAACCAGATTCTGCACCTGGGATGGGGCAACCCTGGTTGTGTGCCCTGGCTGGGGAATGAGAGGCTGTTCCATGGGAAGGAACTGAGGCTCCTGGTGGATGGCAAGTTCAACATGAGTCAGCAGTGCCCTGGCAGCCAGGAGGGCCAAGCGTGTCCAGGGAGGCATCAGGGGCAGCATCACCAGCTGGGCAAGGAAGGGGTTGTCCTGCTCTGCTCTCCTCTACTCTTCCCTGGGGTGGCCTCACCTTGAATGCTGGGGGCAGTTCTGGGTGCTAAAGTATAAGACATGAAGCTATTGGAGAGAGTCCCAAGGTGAAGGGGCTTGAGGGGAAGCTGTGTAAAAAGCAGCTGAGGTCACTTGGTCTGTTCATCCTGGAGAAGACTGGGGGAAGATCTCATTGCAGTCTGCAGCTTCCCCATGAGGGGAAGGGGAGGGGCAGGCACTGATCTTCTCTGGTGACAAGTAACAGGACCTCTGAAGTTGTGTCAGAGGAGATTTGGATTGGATATTAGGAAGAGAGTGGCTAGGCATTGGAACATGCTCCCCAGGGAAGTGGTCGCAGCCCTGAGCCTGCCAGAATTTAATGAGTGTTTGGACAATGCTCTCAGGCCCAAGGTGCGACTCTTGGGGTGCCCTGTGCAGGGCCAGGAGTTGGACTAATAATTGTAGTGAGTCCCTTCCAACTCAGATAACCTATGATTCTAATTTATTTTGGAAGTGGAGGTGCTTGATATTTGGCAGTACATTACTTTCCTTCAACAAACATGTTTAAGCTTCTGCTAGAACACCTGCTGTTTCTTACCAATTTTCTGCTCTTACACTTTTGTAGGTAAGGAGATCCCTGGCCAAGCTTCCCTTGTCTTCGATGTGGTTTTGCTGGATCTGCATAACCCCAAGGATGGTATTGCTATTGAGAACCAGCTCGTGCCTGAATCTTGTGAGCGGAGGAGCCAGACAGGAGACTTTCTCCGATACCATTACAATGGCACACTGTTGGATGGCACATTATTTGATTCCAGGTAACCAAAACATTCAACTCTACAGACTGCATTTCCAGTTTGACTGCTCTGTCGTGTCCATAATATGCTCAAACACAGTTCTTTGCTTTTCCTTCCTTTTTGAAAATTTTGAGTGGACTTGGAGTCTTTCTGAAAGACTCATAGAGAACTTTTTCATTTGGGAGGGAAAAGAGCTCTTTTGTACCATGTCATTGTCACAGACGCCATCTAGGGGTAGTGGCCCACCCAGTGAAGCCAAATGCTTTAGGCACAAGCCTGAAGACTCTTTGCCCCATAGGGTTTATCTGCCAAATAGGTAATACCACTGAAGAGAGAGAAAATTATTATGATTCCATTTTATGTCCTGAGAATTGTGAGTCAGTGTGCTAGTGGCTAGTGTGAGGTTAGTCATATTTATACTTGGAAACTGCATTTTGAAGGCTGATGTCTTTCAAGACTGAATTACGGGATTGCAGAATTCAATCAGAGGGGTTTTCTGTGATAAAGGAAGAGGGATTACTGTGACAGTAAGTTCAAAGCTCTGTGGGAACATGAGCCTCATGTACAGAATCACATGAATAATACCCTTGTAGATTTCTGTGACTTTGATTGCTTTTAGTGGAGCAGTGCTTTAATATCCCACTCCAGCTTTCGGAACAGCTGGCTGAAAGGAGGTGAGAGTGAGCCAATGTAAAATGTTCTACAAAATAAGCTCAGAGAAAAATGTTTAGCACTACTGTAACAGCCATCTCTGTAGACCTTGATTTACAATTTGTGATAGCTTATAAGTTAAGAACTCAAAGCTTGTCCACAATGTACCTGTTTCTCTTTTTTGAGATGAGTATCTTCCATAGTAACTAATCAATTTTTGAAAATAGCTGTAGTATTTATATGAGGGTTGCTGTCAAGAAATAGTAATAAATGCTTTGTAGACAGCAGCCTCTACATCATTCTCAAGTGCTGAGAGTTGTTAGAGAGCTTGTTCACTAAAACATGGTTTCCTGACCTCCTGCAGAATTCATAAATGAGGAAATAGAGCAGTTAACAATAGAGATTGAAAACCCTGGAGCTATCCAGGACAAAGTTTTTCACTGGTACAGGGAATATTCCAAAAGCTCTGTGAATGGCTGGGGTTGAGAGCTCTAATAATATTTTCCTTTGCCTTTTTACTCTGAATATTCGGCTGCAGAACTGCCCTGGGCAGCTCAGCCAAGGCTGTCTGGACTTAGAGCAGTTGAATAAACCTCGAAATTACATCAGGGCCTGGTCTTGTACTGGTTTAGTTCTTTCCTAGAGCTACCTTGTAAAGATGAATTAAAACCTTTCTGCCTTCTCCCTCTTGCACTGTGCCTTTGTGTAACATGCCTTGAAAAGGCAGAAGACAGTCATGGCCATGTAAGAAACATCATTTGTTGTTGTGGCCTTGTTTTATTCTATCATGAGATGTTGAAGCAGGTCCTTCAGCCTGTGTGTGAAGTGGCTGGCTTAAGTGTTGATATGGTTTTGTTGTCATGACTCATTTTAATGTTGAGCATCCCAGGAGAACCTACTTATCCCACCTGCTCCTTCTGGTAGTTGAACTACATAGCTGTGGTTGCAAAATGAGGTAGTCTGCAGGGTGTCTCATGAAAATGAAGCACTTATCAACCATAGCTAGTTGATAAGTGCTTATTAAAGTAGTGTCAGGGCAGAGGAAATTTTAAAGGAGTAAACCTTTTTTTTTTCAGTTACTTGTCAAAACCTGTTTTCTGTTTCATTTAAAATGCATAAATAAGTGTGATTTTTCTTTCTAGATACAGTAAAAATAAATTTGCAGATTTGCTGGCTGTTCACTAGCCAAGGTCTCACTGCTGGGTAATCAGTGACCCGTGTGTCACTGACTGATGAAACCTGGTGGCCTGGATTCATGGAACATAGTTCCTTTGTGCCTCCCTGGTGCTGGTTAATGACTGTGTGTTTGACCTTAACTGGCTTAAGAATTGTGTTGCAGAGCTATTGCAAGAGCCCATGTTTTCTTGAGTACACCTGACACTGCTGAAATGCAAATATTTCAAATATTTTCCATAGTTATTCCCGAAACCGTACATATGACACCTACGTTGGGAAAGGTTATGTGATTGCTGGAATGGATGAAGGTTTGCTAGGTGTATGCACTGGTGAAAAAAGAAGGATAATAATCCCCCCTCATCTTGGATATGGAGAAGAAGGGAGAGGTGAGTTGGCTTTGCATTCAAGTCTTCTGTAGTTAAACCTTTATTGCTTAGTTCATCTGCATGTATTTTCATTTTTCTGGCATTTGAAAGGCTTATGAATTAGTTCATTATTTTGTGGACATCAAACTGACAAGACCACATCCGGAATTTGCAGGATTATTTTGATTAGCTAAATAGGTAGGACAATAAAATACAGAACAATCTGACATGTAACTGGTAGCCTGAACTCATTTAGGTAATTGGTGTTTCAGGCAGACTGGTACTTGGATGCCAGGAGCTCTGCAGTGTGAGATCTTCCTTCCTGCATGTCTTAAACTCTCTATCCTGAGGGAGTTCATCATGCACTCCCCATTTTCTTCCCCATTCCTTCCACAGCCACAGGTTTTGTGGACTTCTAAGCCACCTCTGTAAATGGTGGATACATGTAACAAAGTGAAGTAACCATGTATATGTAACATACAATTAACATTTCTTTGGGAAAACTCATTGCTATCTAAACAGATTGCTGGGAGAGGTTAAATGTGTTAACCCTTCTAGCTGATCACAGCATTGTGGCTGGTGTTTCAAAAGTACCTCCTGGGATGTTACTTGGATAAGTGATTTAGAAAAAAAGCCTTTCTTCTGGGAATGCAAGTTCTGTGCTGCAGATTTGGAATTAGACTCCTTTACTGACGAACCCCAATCCTAGGCCTGGATGTGTTTTGTTAATCCTGGTAATGCACATAATCCTGGGAAGAGGGGGAAGAAGTTGCCTGCTTTTAGGGTATTATAAGGAACTGTAACCTTTTACATATAGTGATGTTCCTTGAAGCAAGAGTTCTTGAGAATTTTGAATTGATACATGAAACACAAATGAGTTATTTTAGGCTAGTCAGAGGAAATACATGGTTATTGCTTCATTTGTGCATAAGTTTAAAATTCAGGGTAACAAAAGTTTTTCCTTCACCATTGAACTGAGTGCATGCTTAGTCCTTTCCCACTGGTTGTCTTTCCTACACTGGATGCAGCTTGCATCTGTTACATCCTTTAATTCTGAATGAGAAGAGCAAAATGACTCAGTAGCAGGCACAGCAGGAATGCATATTCCTACAGGGTGCAGTACCTGGACATCATCTGCCTGTTTGGGTACCATTTCTTTCTCTATTTGTCTAATGTGCTTCCTGTTTAGGAAAGATTCCAGGATCTGCAGTGCTGGTCTTTGACATCCATGTGGTGGACTTCCACAACCCCTCGGATTCAGTCAGCATCACTGTTCACTACAAACCCTCCAACTGCACCGTGCTGAGCAAGAAGGGGGATTACCTGAAATACCACTACAATGCTTCGCTCCTGGATGGAACCTTGCTGGACTCCACGTAGGTATTCGAGTGACCTGGTGAGGAGAATACTCCCAGCAGCAGTGAAGGCAAGAATGAATTCCCTGCAAAGCAAGCTAGCAGGGAATAAATAATTAATTTTTTTTTAACTGAATATTTATGTCGAATGTATTTTTCTCTTTATGGCTGCCAAAGGTGCATAGGAGGAGGAGAATTTAAAGACAATCTGTGATAGCATAATGAGAGAACCAAGAACAAAATGGATGTAGGAGTGTGTTGGAGAAGAACGTATTACAGCATGTGTGGAGTGATGAAACTTCTTGCGTGGCATTCTGTTTAAATGGGCCAGTTCAGGTGTCTGAGGCAACACAGGGCAACACAGGTCTCACCATGAATGAACTGTCCAGGTTTATTCAGTTTCTTGGGTAGGGTTTGTGCTCTGTACAGATTCAGTGCTCCTGAGAGAGGTCTGGTAGGGCTACTTGTTGTGGTCTTGTTAAAGATACTTTGAGTGTGGTTTATAGTAAATGCTCACCTGTCATGTCTGTAGCACACATTGCTGCTCCTGTATTGTACTGTGGCTTTAAGTGTCAGCATGGAGAGACTATCAGAGGCCTTGACTGTAACTGTGAGATTATTATGCCTTTTCCTCCTCTCTCTTGGCAGTAGATTTATGGGGGAAGCAAAAGATTGCTCCAGTCTGTCTCCTGTAGCACTGAAGTGAGCCTGGCAAACAGCTACAAGAGTATTTCTGTTAGCTTCCTTTTCTTTTTGCCTTAATATTTTGAATAGTGCAAGTCATCCAAACAATATTTTATTTTTTGGCAGGGAAGTTGGGAAAAGCTATTTTTAACCAGGTTATAATTAACACAGGAAGTAGCTCATAAGTTTCACAGTGTACACAATAGCTTGCAGAGCTGAAAAGCTGCCTTAATTTGGAGCACGTGGTGCAATGCTGTAGGCAAGGATGTATACAAGTGATGTGTTTGGATTCAAAACAGTTTATATGTCAGGAATCCTCAATTTCCATATTGTAGCAGGAACCACGGGATATCGAGACCGTCTTACTCACAGCAGTTTTTAGAGAATGAAAGATGGTGAATCATGTGCTCCTAATTTTAAGGCTGACCTCTTAGCCACTGAATTGTTTTCTTTCCAAATAATGTTCTGTTGTACAAGCATGTTCTGCAGAGGCACAGCCAAGCCAAATAACCAAAGAAAGGCAACCAACAGAATAAAGAGCCTTAATGCTGCACACTGCCTTTAGAAACACAATATATATTTGACTTTTGGGCTTTTAACTGGTGAGATTTTCTAATTTTAGAAATGAGCCACGGGCAGCAAGGTATAATTCAAATTTTAATATGATTAAATTGCAGTAGTAGTAGTTATTCGTGTTAATAGCTACTGCATTATAGTGACGGATTTCATTAAAGACATGGCTGATCCATGAGAATGCACTCAGATCTCTCTATGGAGCTGGTGGTCCTGGGATGAATGTACGTCTGGAATTCTTACATCTGCTGAAAAGTCCAATTACAACAGTTAAAAACATGTGAAAGGCAAAAGCCCTTATTTCAAGATAAAATACCTTGGGGTTGGAATTGGCACGATTAATGATTTTAATTGGATTTCATCCAAGAAGCCTATAATTTTAGTGCCAGAGAACATGTCAGCAGCAGAGACTTGTCTGTTTGGTGCTGGCTGTTACTTGAGAGCAATTTCAGGTAACTGAAGGTAAATTTCAGGTAGAATAAAGCATTAAGTCAATTTTTGGCAATGACAGGACACTACTAGAAACTGCTACTTCTGTGGTAATTTTGAACAACAAAAATTTTTTATGTTGATTTTTTTTTCTTTTTTTTCATTTTTCCTTCCTTTCCAGACACAGCCTTGGCAAGACCTACAACATAGTTCTGGGATCAGGTCAGGTGGTGTTGGGGATGGACATGGGCCTTCAGGACATGTGTGTCGGGGAACGACGGACAGTCGTTATCCCACCTCACCTTGGTTATGGAGAAGATGGAGTTGGTGAGTGCACATCCACTTAGCATCTCTAGAGTGACTGAAACACAGGCATGCATGTTTTATTAGCTGCTTGAATGGGGGGGGGGTTTTAGAGGTTTTTCATGTCCTTATTTTAGACACTCCCCCTCCTCCCTGTTCCCCAGTGGACTTGCTGTCTGTGTTGCATTTCAGGCCATGCTGTTGCTGTGGCCAACAGAAAGACCATCAGAGTACAAAAGGGAGCACGTGCCCCCAGTAATGTTGCTTTGTCAGAACAGAAAGCTCCAGGCAGTCTGGTGTTGCAGAGGGATGCAAACACTGTTTTCCATGACAGGGAGTTGGGTGCTTGTGTTTGGGCATGCGGCGTTATTCAGGAGACAGAGCCGTAGGGGACTGGTCAGCCCTGTTAGGAAATTCAGAAGATACATAAACTGAGTGTAAGATGTGAAACAGTGTATTGGTGCAGTTAAAACTCCAACACAAATACATTTTGAGGCAGCTTTAGGGCATTAAGGCTTATCAATTTTTAATGACGTGGACAGCAGTAATAAAAGGAATGATATAGAAGTGACAAGAACTTTTATGTCCAGGTACGTTGTTTCTGGTCTTTCTGGTTAAAAGGTTTGAGGGGAAGGAGTCTATCATGAGATCACCAAGATCACCAAATTCTGATGTGTATGGAAACAGTTGCATGAGTTGCTGGGTTCTTTGAATAGCTCCAGAACAGTTTGTAGTTCATAAAGACTGTCAGGCATCACGTGCAGAGCTTAATGGAGAATTAATTTGCGTAAAGAGATAAGAATGCATTTCCACTTGTACCTGTCTTCTGTGAAAAAATTAGGAGTTTAATATGTATACAATGTTTTATACAAGATTTTATCTATTATACATTATATATAATTGCATAGCTCTATGTAATAAATTGAAAATTTCCTCATAACATGAAAAGTCTGCTGTGTAAAATACCTGTCATAAATATTTGCCATTGTTCAGGGTACATTTGATACAGGTCCTGAAACATTGTATGATTTGTTACTGTGTTGGTATATACCCAGCTATCTGAAGAAATTGCTTGTTTGCAGTCTCTTGGCAAACAGATTAGGGGTGAGCTGGAGTTTTCTTTTTCAACACTAAATTAAACTCCTTCCATGACTTCCCTGAGGTAATATCCCAAGCTGCTGAGTCTCACAGCAGTACGCTGGTACACAGTGTGTTGGCAAGATAAAGGAAAATAGATTATTCCCACAAGTTTAGTTTTTGGAAGTAAAAGAAAAAGGATGCAGTTTGAATCATGGACTTATAGAATGGTTTGGATTGGAAGGGACCTTAAAGATCAGCTAGTTCCAACCCCCCTGCCATGGGCAGACACCTTCCACTAGAACAGGTTGCTCAGGGCCCCATCCCAACCTGGCCTTGAACATTCCTAGGAATGGGGCATCCATGCTTCTGTGGGCAATCTTTTCCAGTGCCTCAAGTTTTATTATGAAAGCTTCCTTTTATGATCACCCTTGGTGAAGTGATTAGGAAGATTTGATGGGCTAGGGGTCACACTAGAGAAGTGCTTTTTGGAGCAGGAAGATAAATTTAATTGTGGATTAAAAGGAAATATCCCCTTCAATGTAAGTGAGGATAAATACCCCTCTTTGCCATTTGTTGTGACAGAAGGAGAAGTGCCTGGTAGTGCTGTATTGGTTTTTGACATCGAACTGCTGGAATTGGTGTCTGGCTTGCCTGAAGGATACATGTTTGTATGGAATGGGGAAGTCTCTCCCAACCTTTTTGAAGAAATAGACCAAAATCATGATGGAGAGGTTCTTTTGGAGGAGGTAAGTTGACATGATATAATTACCTACAGTGGTTTTCTTCTACCGCTATCAATGCCAATGTTGAAGGATGGAGTCTTTCCTCATTTTCTTCTTCTGGAATAGTGTTTGTCATCAAGGGAACAGGAAGGCAAGGAATCAGCTAAAACATGGCTATTCAGCTTTTGAGTTAAAGAAAAAAGGACTGTAAGAATGGTCACACTGCATAAGATCATTTTCTGTTGTGGTTTCTTTGGTCAGCAACATTCCTTTGCTGTATCAGCCTTCTTGCTGTCTGTCTCAGTGTTAATTGGCGGTTTGTGGTGAATTCTTGAGCCAAAGCTGAGCCTGCAGCAGTGCATCCAGGAATTGCCTAATCTCTTCTGGAGCCTGGCAGTGCCAGTGGCCACTCTTACACATGTGAATTGTGTGCTGTGCAAAGTTCTTCCCCTTGCTTGCTTTTAAAATCTGCATTGTGAGGATGTCATTGCATGCCCCAGTTGAAAGCCACTTGCTTTTGCCACAGCACCTCTGATAACATAGATCTCTGTGAAATGTTCCTCTGCTTTCTTTTTTTAGCTCAAATTCTTTTTTTTTTATTCTCTTCTGAAGTCTTCTTTGTCACCTTTCTCTATCCTGTTTTGTCTTCTCTTCTTTGTCCCTTCTTTTCTCCCTGGAGTGGTGCTGCCTGCAGTGCTCATAGTGCAGGCTGTGGCCCTGTGGAACAGCACGAAATGCCTTTGAGGATTTAAAAACTAATATGGTAAAATCAAATTCTTGTTTTCCCTTTTCCTAGCACTCTCTTCCACCTGTGTTTTCCTTCCATCTCCATCTTCTCTCTTATGTTTACCTCCACATCTGTCCTTGCAGAGAAGAAAAAAGCTTTTGCTGGTTTAGAGAAAGAGGTAGGGTGAGGCTGTTGCTATCGACATCAGCAATCATCCTTGTGTGTTGCTCCCTCCAAGATGCAGGTGGGTTTCTGTTTTACAGTGAGCTTCATGTATTGCCATGCAAAATCACTGCCCTCTGTCTGTATAGAGCTGTTCCTATGTTCAGCTGTCCAACCCATCTTCCTCCTAAATGATGAAAAAGAAGTTTTCTTGTCATGGGTCCAAAACCCACTGGAATGAGTGGGGAAATCTCTGCTGAGCTCTACAAAGGGTGATTTAACCTCATGTGTCTGTTCTAATTAGTCCAGTTTGGGTGGCAAACTTTATAGGGTGGTAACAGTGTCCTGTGTACACTTAATAAGTAGTAAAATGCTGGATGCTCTTCATTTTCAAATATCCTTTTCACTGTGAGCTGTTTTTTTCTCCTTTCCCCTCCCTTTTAGTTTTCAGAGTACATCCAAACTCAAGTTGATACTGGCAAGGGAAAACTGGCTCCTGGCTTTGATTTTGAGAAGATTGTTAAAAATATGTTCACCAATCAAGACCGGGATGGAAATGGTAAAGTTACTGCTGAAGAATTCAAGTTGAAAGATCAGGAGGCCAAAGAGGAGCACGATGAACTGTAAAGATAAGATAAAAGACAAGAATCCTGATCTGACCTGCTGTTCAAACGTGTACCAGAAGGAGTTTTGGCAAGTGTGGCTCTGGAAGGATAGCCCTCGGATAGCCTGTGTCTGCCTCTGCCTGGGTGTGGGTAGGCTGTTAAAATAGGAAGAGATTTTCAGTTGGAATTGTTAGGTATATCTGAAAAAAGTGTTAAGCGCCTCAAGATGGGATGTATAGACAGGTAAGGAGTGTCCTGCTGTATGTGGTGCCGTGAACCACGTGTGTGTGGGGTCTGCTTTTATGCTAAAGATCCAAAGTTCTCATTGAACAATTCACGGTCAGTTGGGTGGATGGTAGAGAGAAAACCTACCAAGTGCTTTTAAAAAACCTTCTGTATCAGAAATATTTGTGTAGGAAAATGAACCAAAATATTCCCCATAACAATAACCTGTAAAAGTTGTCAGCTGTTGATCCCAGTTCCTTTCAGAAGGCATGAGCACTCTTCCCAGTAAATGAACAAACTCACATGGATTTTTGCCAGCAGAGAATCTGATTTACAAATTGCAGAAACGTGGCTGTGCCATTGCAAAATTTACATAAGCTGTGACTTAAAATTGATGCTGTGTATGTGTTGGGTATTTACCTCACGGAATAAAAGCTTCCTACCATCTGTACTGTGCTGAATTAGTAACCTTGACTCTTGCTGGCCAGTGTTCCCATCAGTCATTCCAAAACCTTTCTAGTTGCAACCTTATTTATAGTTTTGTTAGACATTAAATATTAACATACAGGGTCCAAATGCTGTCATAAATACTGGACACAGTTGGTTTTGTGTTGGGCTTCTGTCTCCCATTTTGGGAATTGATAGATTAAGAAGTAAGTACTTATAGTTTAAGCAGCAGAGCAGTCTGCAGTGGCAAACAAACAGACAGACAGTGACAGAATCAAGAAACAGACCCATCTGTTTGTGTGTGCTAACGTTCTGGCCCAGCCCTCAACACAAAGTCAGCCCTGGGAGTGCTGCTCAGATTCTGTGACTTGAGGCAGTCACACCCATTAGCTCGACAAATGCAGCAGAGCTGCTCTGTACTAAATACACGAAACAGACCCATTTTCTGGAAGGCCCTGGGATCCCCCTCAGTACACAGCCAAGAGCACAAACACATAGGGTGAGACACTGTCAAGGAGGAGTGGGCAGGGAGTTGTGTTTCCATTATAAGCTTTGTGTCTAGTTTCTTGCTTTCCTTGATCTGTACATGTGGGATGTAAGCTCCCTGAGATGCTCTTTCTAAAAATTGGGATTTCAGTTGGATGAGAACATTTTGTATTGGTTTCTAATCCAGTTCTTACATAAAGTGCAGTGAAATATTTTTTTGAGTTTGATACCATTAAAAGTTGGATAATTGATCTTTTTGTTAAATAAAATATTGATCAACTATTACTTCTAAAGTTTTTTTTCTTTTTCTGGAGTTTTGGTGGGTTGGGACCATAAGTTGAAGCAGATGCCCTTGCTGCAGCTCTCTCCTCTTGTACACAGCAGGCTTACCATGAATATGTTCAGTACTGCAATTAATGTTCAGAAAAATATATTTAAAATTATGATTAATGGATGATTTTATACCAGATGTGGAAGTTGTGGCTATCAGGGACAGGCACTTCCATTCCAAAGTTTAGGTCCAGAATGGCTCCTTACTATCTTGTGAAAGCAGCTCTCTCAGCAGACTGTTTTTCCCTTTTGCTTTACTTGGAAGCAGGTTGCTCACTTTTTGCTGTGACTCAGATGCAGTCCCTTCTGTGTGCTGACAAAGCTGAGAGAAGGAGTGGGAAGCAAGCTGTGATTGGAGTACTGCCAGAAGCAAATTCAATGTGGAAACAGCTCCTTACTCTGTTCTCATATGTGCCCCCAAAAAACCAAGTCTGTCTTGTGTATAGCCCCCCTCCTTTTGGGGGGATGGAACTCTATGGTCTTTAAGGTCCCTTCCAATCGAAAATACCCCGTGGTATCCTGAATTGTTTTGTCTGAGAAAAGCTTAGTGAATGAACCCCATTTTTCTGCACGGAGGAACATTCCAGATGGATGCCAGGAGATGGGCTGAAGAGTTCCTGGTAAACCAGGATAACAGAGCTGTCCTCCAGGGCAGATGCAGGAGAAAGAGCAGCACTGAACTGCTGTCAATTGGTGATCCCAAAAATTGCTGTGCTGGTTTTTTTTTGAAGTGCTTGTCAGTGATGGGATAGCAGGGATGACTTTACCAGTGCCTCATGCTAGGGTAAATACACCTGAAATTTTCATGCCATTGCTCCTTGGGCAAACGGCTCATGATCCATCTAAAGATGTTTTTCCTTCAAGAGGAAGTCTTTGTTGTCTCCTCACCTCATCCCTCCTCACCTCATCCCTCTATTTTAGAAATAGAATGCAGCTTTGGGGAAAATCAGAGACTATTTGGAAAAACTTGTTATAAAATAATGGTGTTTATATGGGACATTGCCCAGACAAAGCCAACAGAGGTCAGGTCTACATGGCTGTTTTAGGTTAAACTGCTTAAAATCCAGGACTTCCCATCACTAACATAGCCCCAGTCCTTTTCCCTTCTTTTGGCAACTATTGGCTTCTCCCTTGAAGGAAGGCTTGGGGCCACCTTCTTCTATGTCAAAGTGTAAAATTTTTTTTTTAAGGAGAAACTAGCTATTTAGAATTAATCTAGCTATTTACAATTAATCTATTTAGTAGCATTTTATTGTTAGTATTTAGGATTTGCCTATGTAGAATTTATCTATTTGTATCTACTATCTCCTAGTATTTAGAACTCGCTTATTTAGAATTATCTATAGAATCTCTCTATTTTGCATTTATTTATTTATAGAATTAGTATCTAGATAGTTTTTTACCATACTTAACTGAGATTACTTTATAAAAATAGATGATGGCTTTCAAGGGTCATTAAGAACCAGTTGTAACTGGGCTCAGCTAACGAGGGGCTCTCCAGAACTCAGGCTGTTTCTACTCTAATGAAACAGGCAGCTGCTATTCTCAGAGCTGGCAGCTGACTGCTTTTAGGAAAGAAGGTGCTGGCAGCCAAGGTTGGCAATTGGTGACTGAATTGTCAGGGGCTCAGTGAAAAAGAAAAGCAACAGGGGTGCCTACCCAGAAAAACCCAGGTATTTATGAATAGTATTTTCTGTGTGATTTTTGTGTTCTAATTGGATAGCAATGCTTTCTGCTGTGTAACTCCATCTGCTGCAAGTATAATAGACATTATACTCAAATTAGAATTTGCAGTTGCTGTACTACTATGTTTTTCTTTGTGGAAAAAATGTTTGGGTTTTCCTTAAAACTTGAAAATGACACATTTTGCTAGTATGGGGTGCAAGTTTTTAGCTCAGTTCAGCACTATCTGTATTTGACAGTGGGAGGACATATGAGCTGGCTGCAACACCCTCTAAGAGGAGGATTCATTTTCAGCTAAATAAAGGTCCCAAATACTTGACCTTGGACATGTACTACAGACAGAACAGATATTGTGAGTATAGGAACAAAAAAGAGTAACAAATCCACTTAATTTTGTTTGTTCTTTTAACTTCAGATATACTCTTTTGGCTATGGGAAAATGGTCTGGGAAATGCATATCTTTCTTTCCAAACTAAATGATAAATATATTTTCAGAGTTGCAGAATGTTTCTGGTTAGAAATTTTATTTGGAAAGACATACTACTCACAGTATTTCTTTCTTAAAACTGAAAGGTCAATCTCAATAGCAATTGCAAGAATTAGACTGGCTGGAGAAGGATGGCTTAACCTGTAGGTGTAGAGTTAATTTTGTTCGCAGTTAATTTTGGTCATGGTTTTGGAGAGGCAACTGATAATACAAATTCTAATTTCTGTACAACAGTCTAGTGATAAAACAATGAGATTTTGATAAAGTGGAGGAGGATATTTAAAAATGCATCTTGTGTTTTCTCTGTAATACTAAGCAAGAGTTATGGCTGGCAGGGGGATGTGAGATGGTGAACAGACAATGATAATCTGTACAGCACAATGCAGGTTTTTAAAATCTGACCTCCTGCTTCAGGTTGATTGCATAAGTAACTCTTTTTTCTATAAAGCTGTATGAATGGCATTTCAAGAAGTAAATTATTTGGCACGAAGATACCCCTTGTACAGCAAATAGGTTCTATCAAGGAATTACAATGTGGCTGAATTGCTTTCAAGTCCTAGCAAAGGTTTATTGCTCTAGCAGATCTTTAACACAGGTTCTGAGACTAACAGGATTTAGTGGTAAAGTGTGCTGGAGATCTTAACTTACCTGCATCTTGTGGAAGGGCAAGAATCCTTTTCTTTAAGTGATTGTCATTATGGACTGAATGTTCATTGTCCACCTGCTTGGAGGTGAGGTTGGAAAATCTTTCTTACATAATGCTTGAAAGGTGGTGGTCATCTGAAATCCTCTACCAGTTTTAGATGCCCATGTAGTTGGAAAACCATCTCATTTCTTTCTGACATGGGTGGCTTCTAGGGAGACTGAGTAGTAATTTCAGTAATTCAGATTAAGATGTAGTTGGAGATCTGTTTTGGTAACTACTTTTAAAGATGCTTCCTAGTCCTTTTCTATATTACTCTCCATATGCTCTTCCATGTGGTTTTGCTTGTTTATTTGTTGAGGTTTTTTTAATCGTGGGTTGAATAAGATCTTCATCATGCTGAAGGAGTGGTGGCTTGCTCACCTGCTGAGTGAGGCTGAGGAAAAATTCTGGAGAGAGGATCAATGAGTTTATGTGTATCCTGAGGCAAGTTTGATGAAAACATGGAACATTCTCAGAAACACCACACAGAGAGACCAGAATTGCCCCCCTTCTTTTCCCCGGTGCTGGGATAATCAGGGAAATCCATTGCACCTGTAGTCAGAGTGCCTGAGAGTGTTGCTGACACATCTGTGCTATGAAGCTATGACTATCAGCTACACTTCACACTCTCTAAATTTTAGCTGTTATCTGTATTCCAAAGATAAACTGCCTGTAAATGGAAAACTTTGTCCTAGTGTACACTTTGGTAGTAATGCCTGGTAATTAGACTCTTGCAACTAGAGGCTGGTTGAGTAAGCAGTGCATCCAAACACCTTGATGTTTTTCAGAAGGCCTTTGCCTTTTGGACTTTTATTTGGCAGCTATGACAAAAGAGCCAGCATGCCTGTTTAAAAAAGCTCTAAACCCAAGATTCACTAACCCTACTCCCCTCCTCCCAAAACCATAGCATTAGCCCAGCCAGTATAAGTTCTGCAGGTGCCTAAAATCCCAAATGTGAGCTGTTAAAGAAATTGTGTCTGCAGAGCTCCCCTGGAAATGCTGCAGCACTCCTCAGATCCTTGCTGTGCCTGGCTGGTGCAGACCAAGTCACTGGGTGGGCAGATCATGCTGATGCCCATTAGGAGTCACATGTAGCATGGCCCTGCTTGTCCTGCCATGGTGCTGAAGCTGCAGTGAAGGCATAAGGGAGGCTGCTCCCTCTCTCTGTTTTGCCATGACCATTCTGCCCTCCTTCCTGCCCCAGGAAAATGGAGGAGATGAAGAGAGGCCACAGGGACCCGGCCAACTTCACACCCAGTCCCTGTGACTGCTGACTCAGCAGCTATCACTCAAACTCTCTCAGTCTTTTGGCTTTGGCTGACAGGCTCTTAGCAGCTGTTGCTCCCATCTCCTTCTGTCCCTGGCACTGCCAGGGTGGCTTCAGCTCTTCCAGTTTGCTGCTGCTGCCTGAGTCATGCCTCTGGAATGGAAGGCAGCCAAAGCACTATCCTCAAGGTCCTCGTCTTGATTGTCCTACTGGTTTTCTTCCCAAGGGTCCCACCTCTGGCCTCCTGGCTGCCCCTGTGTCAGGCCTAAGGAATTGCATGACTGTAGGTTTTGTACAAGCAGGACATCATCCCTCAAACACTCTGCCTGTTCAGATGCAGGATGGAATTTCTAAAAGGTCCCTGATGGCACAGCATTGTGCTGTGAGATTTGTGAAAGGATGGTCACACTACCTCAGATTTTGCATTGAGCCTCTGCCCTGCATTCAAAATACAGGGATGATTAATTTCATTTTACTGCAGAGGATGCAGAGGTGGGCTATGGAAACTATCCTCTCTCTTCCCTTCTTGGAAAAGTTCTGGCAGCAGTAGTAACAGATGTAAAGCTGCTGATTTGGAAAAAAATGTGTCTGGTAATACCAAGTCAGAATTTTAATAACAGACCAGAGGCTGTAAGGAAAGAGGCCATTTCTTGAGATGTGTTGTAATTCTGGTGGAAGAGAATGCAGATCTAAAATCTCCCACATTTTCATTACAATTCCTCAGGGAACGGAAGATGGCACAGTTTCTGTTCTGTATAAAAGAAAGCAAAGGGGAACAATGATTATATTGCACATTAGGAGAGTTGCATGATTTGCTCTCTTTTATTAATGAATAGATTTAGTACAGCCCAGACCTCACAGGAGCAGGGTCATAACTCGTCCTGCAATATATCTGAGCAAGCTTCTGAAATTGTGGCTGTATTAAGCTGTACTCTGTACACAATGCTGAGAGGTGCTGTAATGTGCTCAGTACAGGAGAAAACTTGCAGAAGATTTTTTTTGTGGTGAGGGTGGTGAAACTGGCACAGGTTGCCCAGAGAGGTGGTAGATACCCCATCCCTGGAAACATCCAAGGTCAGGTTGGATGGGGCTCTGAGCAGCCTGGTCTAATTCAGGATGCCCCTGCTCATTGCAGGCAGGCTGTGGACTATCAGCTTGTGAAACCATTTGTTGTAACAAAGATGTGAAAATTTATCTCAGACACACTAACTTAAGACATTCTTCCCATTTCACAGAGGATAAAGAAACAGTAAGGATAGAGAATGTTGTGCAATGATGCAATAATATGAAGAAGAAACACTTTGCCTGAATTGGGTGAATAAAAGCATTTTTACTGATGAAAAATATATGTATGAAAAACTTGTGTGAAATTATGTAGCATATGAGTAAAATCCTTCAAAGTACAGCTGAGACTGAAATGTCTTTGAAAAGGCAACAAATGCACACTCTCTTTACAGAGCATTTACATGTTCAATTTTACAAAATAGCCACGTTTTCTAAATGCTGCTCTGAAATGCCTGATTAAAAAGGACAGTGAACCACAGTATCTCATCAGCAGCAGTTTATCACATCTATAAATTCAATTTAGATCTCGTTATAACAGGAGTGTGAGACAATAAAGAACAGTGTAAGAGCAGTAAAAGGAGCTTGTAGTTGATAATTGATACAATATATATTCCATAATACCAAAATGAAGATAAAAGTTTTAAATTAAATCAAACAGTTCCGTAAATGAATAATAAACACATCTAAGATAGCACATGTGTGCTCTTCTGTCCAGTTGCCTCCTGGAAGGAATGGAGTGACTTGAGACTGCAATTTACAGGATTTTCTGTAGAATGGAGTTGGCAACTTCCAGGGATTCATCTTTCACCAAGACAATATCATAAGAGTCCATGTATTTTTCCAAAAGCTCATCTACCTAATTGCAGAAGGGATAAAGAGAAAGACACCCTTAGTTATATAATTAATGACCCTCTTAGTTATATAATTAATTATTGAAAGAGCTTTTGTCATTAAAATATTGCCCAATCTTTCCACCAAATTCTGGGAATAAGCCATGCACATAATGTATCACTCCTATAAGTGAATTCCACATGAGGACAGAGCAGGAGTGGCCTGACCTAAAGTGCATTCCAGGATATAATACCTAATGTTTATTCCAGGATCTCACACAGAGAGATATTGAAAGAAGAACTACTTTTGGAAGGGCAGGGAGAAATATAAACTGAAGTTTTCTCTCTTGTCAATCCAAATGGATATTCATTATAACTTAGCAAATAATCAGTTGAGTGTCACTTAAAAACCCCAAAAAGTAAAAAGAAAAGAGGAGGGACTGCCTGGATTTGTTATTTGTGAGATTATAATTTTTCTCAATTATCAATTTAGTACTGAAAGAAGGAGAAGCCACAGGAATTTAACAGAATTAATTTTTATAGTCTCCGAATTTTACTTCTCTAGGAAACACCTATTTAGAAGTAGGTCTGTACAAAAACCAAGGCAATATATACTTGTGGCTCTGAGCTTATTAGGGTTAGAAAAAAATCCATGAAAAAATGTTTGAAATGTAAACCCAAAAAGGTTAAACACTTGGTTTGATATCTGAGCCACATTATAACGAACCTGTCTCTAACTCCCAGTGCTTCATCCAAAGCTAACAAGGTTATGTAAGGCTACTTACTTTATCATTGAGATAGCCAATCTTAAGAATGTACTCAACATTTGCTACTCCATCTGCCATACTCAAGTCTCCTTGAGAATCACCCAGCAGTATGATATTGCTGTTGTCTTTTAGCTGTTTGAAGTACTCTGTGTTCTTCAAGGCACCATCATGTTTGTTGTAAACATGAATCAATTCTCCTTTAAATCCTTTTAATATTCCCTATTGAAAAAAGCAACACTGAAGTTATGTCTGGTACCATTCAGGCAGGACAGCATCTAGAATGAAAGCGGTGTTACTGTTGAGCCAAGATTGAACTACATAATCTGTCATGATGAACAAGATAAATTAGTTTAGAGTAATGTCATGGCTGTGACAGCACAGTTAGGAGCAGGCAGACAATGATTCTCCCTGCTTGGAGGAGTGTATAGATCTATCTTTCTATATATCTATCTTGTAGTGTGTATAAATCGATACTAAATACCACAAACAGCGTGGTATTTATCAAACATGTTTGACAAGAATGTGTTATTTCATACGTACATTTTCATCAAAATCCATGAAATTGGAAACCACTTTGACATTAGAATGGTAGACTCCAGCCTGGTGGATTACTTCCTCAAGAATGTCACCAATCCCAGCAGAAAATATGAACACGGGAATATTATGTTCACTGAGCTTATCAAAGAAGTTCTCATACCCTTCTCTGCAACACAGAATGAAAATACAAATCAAATCTCAAATAAAGAAAGCCAAGAAAAGTCCCAGTTTTTAGGAGACAATCACATCATCTTTGGAAAAGAATTAATATTTCCTGAGCACTTTACTGCATTTCTTTTGTTCACCTTTTCAGGTCAGCAAGCACCATCAGCCTAACACAAGGCATGTTTGTAAGAAACTTCTGCATACAGCTGTTTAGTACTGGTAATCTGTATCATTAGTATCTGTATTATTTCTGCCCCCCAAATATCTAATCATGTTTTAAAGATTTAAAAACATTTACCCCTCCCTAAGTACTCCAGAACAAGCAGTCAGAGCTCACCCTAGCTACTATCAGGTTGTACATCTCTTTTCAATCTTCCTTGCTTAAATACATGACTTTCTTTAGGGTCATTACTATAAAACAAATTTTGTTTTTTATATCTTGAAAACATTTATTGTTGCTCTCTCCTGAAAGCTTTTTAGTATTCAGTACCCTATGTACAGCATTTCAGGAAAAAGATAATATCATCACTATAGGCTTTCTTCATACAGACATAGATTGGTAAATTTTATGTTTTAAAAAAGTATTGTGAAAGTTCTGGAAAGAATTTTAGCTTGTGGATGAAGATTCAATCAACATGGACTTAGGCTTTCAAACAGGCAGAGACTGGGTCCTTGTCTGTTGTACAAAAAATAATGATTCAGTCAGTGTTATAAACAAATACTTCCACAATTTAAGTTCTAATATCCTCTTACAGTATTCCAAAATTTACAGACAGTTCTAGAGGGCTTTCAAAGAGATGGAAGACACAGCACATTTTGAACAAGGATTTTGCTGTCTTTTAAACTTGCCTTCAGCCATAGAAGAACAATATTTAATACAGCATATGAAACATGTTCCTCCAGTGTTTCTCAAAGGAATTAAGTTACATGTTACGTTGCTCTTAAAAAAAAAAAAAAGATCACCAGTGCAATTTAAAGAGAATGAAAGTCTACAGAAATTAAGCTTGTAGAGAAGGGACTAAAAAAAGTTCCAGATCTCTGCTTCATACAGTGAGATTGTCTGCATTTAGATAGCTACAACACACCAATTAAGTGGGAGCATGGACAGCTCAATGTGGTCCAAGGTTAAGGTGTCTCATTCTCAGGAAAATGTGTAGATTTTTTAATTTCCCTTTTCTTTTTTTTTCCTCCCCCCCAACATTCAGGAAGAATCTATAGAAAATGCTCTGGAACAGATTGATATAATTGAAATCAAAAGGAACTTACTTCAGCATAACATCAGATTCCCTTACAATTTCTGCAAACTTGTCCTTCTGTAAGCCTTGTTCAATGAGAAGTGCATGAGATTTATGGTACCTAGAACATAAACAGAAAATGGGAGCTTACTAAGGTTCACCTTTCATAAAATTTCATTATTAAAAGCTTCCTGTATGGTTAATTCTGGTTTATTCAGATTAAGAGCAAAACAAAACCAGTTGTACAAAACCTTAAGATATTAATTCAGTTAATGTGATGGCTAAAAGCTAAATACTGCCATTAACTTGCTTTAAAAAACTTACTAAATCTAATATTAATACAATCTCAAAGTAGGAGGTGTCTCTTACCATTCTACCATATATGGGTATTTCTCTTCAATGGTGAGAGCTGGATCAATTTCAATGGCATAGTAAGTTTCTTTCAGCTGAAATAACTGAAGGGAAAAAACCCATCAGATATTTAATGTATTTCATAAAATACACTGGGGTTTGGTCTAAGCAATGAAAATAACACTCTTGTCAGGGAATAAGGACAGAAGAGACAAGAAGCCAAATGCTTGCAGGTTTTTTGTTTACCTTTTTCCGACATTCATCTGTGATGATCTTAGAGTTATCAATGATGTCTGGGAAAAGGGTGAAAAAACAGACAGTTAAACAAGATGATACATTTCTTTTACTTTGCTCTACAACACTGTTAATGGCACAGATGACAATGTCTGGTGACATACCAATATGCTTCCTCAGAACCTTTCTTACCAGCAACCAGCAAAAAGCACATTTTTCTTCAGAAGTATAAAGATGCTCTTCCCTTCATCTCTGATTTACAAGGTCAGTTACAAGCGTTGTATCTGTTTCTTGAAACTTAATTGTTTTCAAAATCATCTGAGGCATTATATATGTTTTAGAGTTCCCACTTCTCCTTGTTTGTTCCAAAAGACTACAGCATAAGGATAAAATTTCCAAGAATTCTAAGGAGTTTACAATCTGGTATTTCTTGCAGGCGTCAGGACTATGATGGGTTTTTGAAAAACAAAAGTCAACCATGCCATATTTAGCCACTAACATCTGAGAGTTCAAAACTTAATGTTTTAATTGTGAATGGCAACTTATCTGATTCAATTCACACAGATTTTGATTAATATATATACACATATAAAAAACAGTCACTAGAATAATTTGTCAGTAGAACGTACAGATTAGGTAACAAGTCAATATAAAATCTCATTTGGAAATAAATTGAATAGAAAATTAAAATAGAGGAAAAACTAAAGGGAGCAAACAAATCAATCTGTATTAAAAAAAAAAGTACTCACTATGACAAGTTGGACATCTTTTTCCATTGTAGGAAAATCTACTTAATGTCATATCAAAATCTGTAATAATCTATTTAAGGAAAGAAAAAGCAAAACTGTCTTACAACATGGAGGAACAAAATAAAGAATGGCTAGAAATTCTGAACGATCAACAATAGCTGCAGCTGAGTAGCATGTGTCACAGAAGCCTCCCTATTCTATTGAGCCATTGTCATGGTAGCTAGCATATCCCAGAAGAGTAGTTTTTTCTAACAAAACTGTTTTTCTCATTTATTTGCTGAGAATATTTTCTGAAATTACTAAGCTTCTATGCTTATGTCATTTACTGAACTAGTGTCTGGCTGAATTACAGTTGAATCAACAAGAACTATTAAAAGAGTTAACATGTCTAAGTTTTGGAGATATCTTGAAGGTTGAATTCTATTACATATATATAGATATGCTTAAATTTTTTGGCATAGAGTAACAATCCCACAATTGCTTTTATTCCAAACTCTTTGCGCCTTTACCTGAAGTTTGGCAGCTCCACCTTTGATGAGGCCACAAATAATCTCCTCTACTCTTGCTGGATCCTTAATATGGACAGTCTTCTTCTGAAATTCTGGCATCTATGAAGAGTAAGAACAATGACATAAACACACTTACAGAGGAAAACCTACTAGGCAATAGCTGCTGACCATCAGGTTGGAAGCTCAGCATCTACAAAGAGTTTCATGTGAAATCAAGACGTGGTCGGGACAGAAAGACAAGAGTAAGAAGAAGCAGAAAATACTCTGGATGAATTTATCAATGACTGCATACTGTTCTGTTTGCTTACATCTATTTTCATTTCCCTTCCTAATATAACTTTATTCAATAAGCTGACACTCAGAAAAGGTCATTATAGTTGTAGGAAAAAAGGGAGATATGTAGGAACAGGACATATGGGATCATCTTGTGATTCAGGTATGTCACTAGGAGATGGTAAATCTTAAAACTAACTCTCTTAGCAATTAGTATGCCTTTAAAGTAGCAACAGAGATAAAGAAGACATCTATTGTTTCTTTGAGAAATGCTGAATGAGTGTCAACTGAGTACTTCAATACAACAAGGCTGTGCAGTAATCCCTCCTCCCTAGCCAGTCCATCAATTGCTACCATTACCTATTTCACTGCACACTTTTGAAATAACATGATATCACACTATACATTCCTTTTGGATGAAGTATATTTCTTGAATGTTATGATAAATGAGGAATTTAGTGTATAACAAGAAAAAGCCCCCTAAAACCCACAAAACTCCATTCTTCCCCAAACAATTCCCCAAGCCTTTGTTCATTCTGAGAGTTTATCTTCAGACTTGCAGAACAGTAGAAGAATTATTTATTTACAGGAATTTCCCAATGTAGCATGTATTTATTTCCTTTATAATCATATATGGACCCAT
Organism: Fringilla coelebs; assembly: GCF_963513975.1. NCBI lineage: Eukaryota > Metazoa > Chordata > Aves > Passeriformes > Fringillidae > Fringilla > Fringilla coelebs. The sequence goes on along the minus strand of NC_140028.1, from coordinate 107,383,011 downwards.
TCTAAAGAAAAGACATCAGACATTTGCAATCTGTCTAAGTGGGCATTTATGAGTAGTAAGCTTTATTTTCTGTTTATAAAACTTCAGAGATGATAAAGTGTTAGGAATTACATTTTTAACATTCTGATCCTTCAACCTTCCTTTTCTTATAGCTAGCATGTAATCAGTGCTGCAATGAGCTAATTAAAAAAAATATAAAATGTGGGGGGGAGATTCTGTTTCAGGACATTTCTGGACTCAGAATTCTCATATCACCAGTTGTCAGTAAGCCCTGCAGAACGGTTTATTCCAGCTCTTGATGCTAGTACGTCTTTTCTTCATTAGTAACAGCCAACTTGCAGCCAAGTTGCAATTTGGTTATCACATAAGAAACAAGTGCCATTTTAAGGTATGCAAACATATGTTTTGTAAGGGAAAAGACAGTTGTGTGCCAGACAAAAAAAGGAACCAAACATACCTTGAAATGTCAGCTCTAGTCCACTCTGTTCTCAGGTGGGAGCAATACATTGCAGCCACATCTTTATCAGATGAGCAGAGGCTCATCTAACTCTTTGTTCAAAATCCCCACTCACATATTCCTCACATTCCTCAACTACCTGTATGTTTAGAAAAGTTTGCTTAATGTCTAATTTTCCTTACTATAATTTTAAGTCATTCTACTTGGAGAAAAGTGTTCTTTTTCTCAGATTCTCACTGGATAAATTTTCCCCTTCTGCCAGAATGTAAAACCCCAGTGTTCTCCAATCTTCTTTTGCAGAACACAATTTTCTAAATCTCTGATAATTCTTCATGTTGTCTTGGCCCACCCACTTGAACCACTTTTTCTAACACAGCATCCATGACTGTGGGTAAAACCTTTCTCCTCTGTTCTGACAAGGCCTTGACTGAAGGACCCCTTTGGCCCTTGTCTTCAGGTAGCATCTTTGCATGTACATTAAAACACATACCCTGTGTTAGCAGTAATATGATGAGAACAACTCAAATTCAGTTGGAAATGACCAAATATGATTCAAAATGATTCCTAGAAAGAAACGGGTATTTGTGCAAAGTGTTGAATTTTACATTTAATCTTTCTGGATTGTATCTTTTCTTCCATGTCAGTGCTCCTATCTTTCAGTAAAACAAATAATTCTAAATCCCCACTGTGCTTACAGCCACTTTCTGGCTGATATCCTCAAAGATACTGCTGAAAACAGAAATCCTTCTAGAACTCTAATCATGAGTCTCTGATAAATTTTCAAGTTTTTCTACCCATTCAAAAAAGTTTCACCTATACCACAGTTATCAAAAATTCTGTCCTGAACAGGGTATCCACTACTTCTTTGCTTTATAAATCTCATAAAGAAACAAACTCTATTAATTTCACTTTGATTGGAAGAATTAAGGTTTTTCTTTCTGATCCTTTGGCAAACACATTTTCTGTAAAAGTGGTATCTCCTAAGCCAATATCCCTGAGTTCCTTGTGTTGTCGCAGTGCCTTCCTACTACTTCTTTTAGCACAGCAAAGCCACAAAAAGTACATCAGGACTGACTTCCAGCTCCCAGCTACTTCCCAGGCTGGGAGTCATTGAGAAAGCTAATGAGTGTTGACAAGAAACAGAATTCCTGAAAAATATCCATCAAAGATTTCACTAATCTTTTGAGATATACCTTTACAAAGCATTTCTTTATTCACAATTAGCAGCACATCTAGCTTCACAAAACAAAATATTAATAACCTGTAACTCTTTAAAAGTGCTTTATGGTATTTCTTCTGTATGTTATATGGTGCTGGTAAACAAAAGCAAGTTTTCAATTTTTTTTGCATATACAATATTCTTTATAATGAAGCACAAAGCACTTTGACTTGGTAATTTTTATACTGTAAATTGACTTGGTTTAATAATTTTTGTACTGTAAATTGACTAATCTAATTCCTTTAACTTTCAGCAAATTATATATGTATTTTTAGATTTAGAATGCAAAAATTAAACAGTGAAATCTAAATGCATGCTTTTTAAAGAAGTAGTTCAAGCATTATTTGGTTTACTTAGATACTAAGCAACAGATTTCCTAACATAATTAGTTTAAACAGATGTTGGGGTAGATGGAGAGATCAGAGGAAGGGACTGGATGAGGAAAATTGGATTTCTTGATACTGTTTCATTTCAGACTGAGCCCTGTCATAAGTTTCTGAAACAACCAGAGGAAAAATCTTGGTAAACACTTTAGAAGATCATGTCAAACAAGAAATTGCCAAAGATTTTAAGTATGATGAAAGCTTCCTGCTTTGATGTTGTAAACTCATACTCAAGATCAGTTTATGATTAATTTGTTTCTAACACACTCTTAATTTTTGCACACAAATTGGTTGAAGAGTATTTTAATTTAGGGGTGGAGAAAGTCTTTTGCAGCAAGTATAACCCAGACATTTTCAGTCTCACAGGCTCTCTCAGAGGAAAAAAACAAGTCTACATTACAGGCGTGACATCTGATAAAGCCTCAGACAAGTAGGGTTATACAAAATAGCCACTTCTCCTGTCACTAGTTCCTTGTATTAATATTTGCAACTGAACATTAAGTAGCGATTCTTTTATTTATTCTTTATCATTATTATAGTAGAAGTAAATGAAACTGTCTAAGGACTGGGTAAAAAAAAGGACTGGAAACTGAAACTGCAGCCACCAATTTTCTGTCAAACTGTCTCCTCCAATGTTTTACACTTCTGCCCAGTTTAACTGTTGTTTCGTTGTTGCATATTCGCCATTCTTCAGAGTTGAAAGAGAAAAGCAGATTCTAGTTGGAAAGAACTGATAAGACAGATGAAAGAGCAAAGGGTAAAAAGTTCAGTCAATTTGATAAAATTAGTGTTTCTATTTAGTGTTTAAGAAAATTCTAGCAATCAACTCAGTGTGCACATAAACCTCCCAAAATTCTGATGCACAAGTTGACCAGGATGAGCACAGATAGAGAAGAAGCCAACCAAAAATCTCCACAGCACTTAACCAAACCAAGAAAGCTTTTCCTAACTAGGAGCTTCTACATACAGAACTAAAACTACATAAGCACAGGAAAAGGAATTCAAAATTCATTGTGACATCTGAAAGTACATAATGTTAAATCACTTAAGTGCCCCTATTTATTCTGTCATATTATAAAAGTGTGAGAAGAGTTTTGCTTTCTTACCAAGAGCATCTATATGCTCCTGAATAGCTCAGGGGCTGGTGTGTCCTAAAGCATATGTATGACAACTCCCAAAGGTAATTTGTGGTTGGCATATACACTGGCCACAAATACGTTTTAGTTTCTGGTATCTGACATTTTTTAGGAGCCCTTGAGAGAAGGAAGAACAAAACTAAAAAGATTTTTTAAAGGTTGAGCTTGGTTGGATTTAGGAAAAAAAAACAATTCTCTGCTTGTTTGTGATAGCAGGTAACTGGGATAAGGATGTAGGAAATTATTTTGTAGCTAAGAATGTTATGGTCATACCTTGAGGAATGAACAGTAATGGATTCACGCAGGTTTGGAAATCCCCCAGTCCTACAAACCACAGAATGGGTCATTTACAACAAGGATAGTTCTGAAAATTACAAATCTATTTAGTACATGAGACATGCATCTGTGCAGCTGGGTTAAGTAAAGAGAAATATTTGCCACATTGAATTCTAGTTTTGAAATGAAGTTTCTTATATACAACTGGATAACAGAAGTGCAAAAGAACTGCTTTTATGTATCCAGGTGCTGCTTACTACATAAGTTGTCTTCTTAGTATGTGAAGCAGCGTGTATCTAAGTGCATGCTGTGTCAATTTGATTATAAAACAGGAGCTGGTGATAAGACCTGTCATTCGTTTTAGTGATCTAAGAGAATTTACAGCTGCCATTGTAGACATTTCCAATTAGACATCCCAGGAAATTAAAAACTGATTGTGTCCACAAGGAGTAATGTTATGTTCTGGAGCTAGGATTATACTGAATTTTTCAGTCTACTGAGTGTTGGAGGTACAGCAGTTACTTTCCTCCCACTACCCAGTAAAACAAGTCTTGATGATTAACACAAAAATTTTAAAAAATCAAATAAAAAACCCTATATAAAGGACAACTGAGTGACCTTTTGTGTTCACTGTCAGTAATTTTAAGTAGGGAAGGATGAGTTGATGAATTACTTGCTATCTTAACTACATAGAGATATGGCTCATTTCACAATCAACTCTAGACACAGAGCTTGAAATATTACTAGTACTAACTCAAACTGTAGGAGGTTGTCACCATAAGTCTGCTAAGTAATGCTCTGACGAAGGACATAAAAAATAGTGCAGAGTATTTTTATACTGATACCCTGTAAGCCTACACTACTTGGCAAATACCAAGTTTTCTTATTTTATAAAGAATCATCTAGTATGGAAGCCTCCCAAAAACCAAATCATTGCTAAGAAAACACCCTGGATTATGGGTGGGTAAAATTTTAAGAGAACTTCTCTATAAATCTCAATGACTGATGGAGTACTTTGTTAGATGTCAGTAATTCTGAATCACAGTAAGAACTGTTCTCACACTTGTAAATGTATTAAAAATATTCCACAAAATTTCAGATTACCATAATGTCATGAAAGAGACAGGGTAATAAATAAGATCTAAATAAAGATCTAGCTGTAATGCTATTGACAGGATGTGAATTTCAAGTATAACACAATTTCTATTTTCCTACTTTGTTGGTAAACCTGCCTTAGACTATACTAGGTTTCAAACCTGTTATCTTTTGATAGAGAGAACACACAAGGGTGGGCTGGCAGGGAGAGAGAGTTATCCATGCTATTTTTGAGCAAGGCAAATGGAAATCAAAGTGATAAATTGGCTAGGGGAAAATTATTTGTAAATTTTATTCTAATCTATGGTGACAGCTTCCAGATACAAGAATATAAACCAAGACTAAATGACATTTATTTTGGGAACTGCAGATGCCCAGTTTCAAGGTCTTAGACTAGCTATCACATATATTCACTTCTGGACACGTACCAAAAAAGGCAGGGCATGGCAGCAGTGATAGCTGCGAAATTTGATACCCAGAAACTACAGAAAACTGGTTTTGGTGTTCTTGGTGGAAGAAAGTAACAGTTTGGTAAAAATATAAAGAAATGGGGTACATTCCTTAATTTACATGTTATTTTCCAATCTTTTTTTTTTGTTCTTCTATTATTACAGAACATGACTTGGTCTAGAAAACAAAGCTTACAAAAAACTTCTGAAACCATGCAAGCTTCTCCATGTAACTTCTGCTGCTTGCAACATTTGAGTTGCAAGAAATGGGGGAGCTATAACAAAATCCACAGAGTGACATTGTGGGGATCTTTTCCTCCCTATGCTTATGCTCATGTATAAAGCAAGACTGCCTATAATTCAGACAATTTGAATTCTGGCCCATGAGTGCAACAGAGGTTCCTCTTAGCTGCTCCAGCTGTTAGTAGGCTTATAGTTTAGACAGGAACACCAAAAGGTACTGGACATGAGTGTAATCACATCAATCACTCCATTATGTGCAGCTAGTCAGGAGAACTTCACTAGTTATCGTGCACTCTTCTAGCATAATCTGAGTTCAGGACAGAGACTCACTAATTTATAATTCCCAAAAAACATAATACATGCTATATTCAGATGATGCAAGCTCAAATATGGTAAGAAATCCTTAGTAACTCATAATTAACAAATTACTATTTTAGTAGTTCTGCCAAGAAATAGCCTTAGCACTACTTTGTTAAAAAGTAGTTATTATGGGAATGATAACAGTTCCTTGATAACATGCTCTAAAACTAGATACCCAGCACAGGTTATATGAAATAACTGAAAATGGGTTCACTGCTTAAGCTATTTTAAGGCATGGCATAGGATGCATACTAAAAATAATTTCTCCTGGTTTACTGTGTTTATTTATTTACATATTTTTATACTTAATGTGCTGGTTTCTGATACTGAATTTGGAAAAAAAAAAAACCCCAATAAATATCTGGAGAGAGTGCTTTCACAGAGAACATGACAACAGCATTTCCTCTTGTGTTTTTAAAGGAGAGTACCTGTGCGTTGAGCTTAGGGCACTCCTGATTCTTCTGTCCTTGATTTTGTCCTACTGCAACAGCATAGGTGGCAAGCAGAGTCCAGAGATGCAGGGCTTGCATGCAGGCTGCCAACAAAAACCAACCAAATCCTTTTAAGAATTGGTCTGCTATATTATGTGGTCTTTCTATTCCTGCTGTATAAAATAAAAGCCAACATGCATGGTACATAGCGACATCACTGTGAAAATACCAAGACTTCAGAATAGTCTGATACATAGTTAAAAGTAGAGGAACATTTAAGCTATTAAATGAAAATCACTAAGTATATTTATTCCTTTGATGCTGTTGCTCATTCTATGCTATCAAATTTTTAATTTAAAAAGACAGCTTTTTAGGTTTTTTCACAGTCACAATTAACAACTGTAAGTAAGCCCTCAGCTCATAACCTTGGCTTAAAAACACAGGCAAGAAGACAGTCAATACTGCTGACAGAAGCTGGGCACACTTACCAGAGGGTTTTGCAGGAGCAGCTGCAGAAGCAAAAGAAAATTCCTCTTGCTTGAGACACACTAATATAGCAGCACAGGGTGCAGTTGAGGGCGTTTCCAAATACAGCCTGACTAATCCCCGTGCAAAACCCCAGGGTCCTGTGACGCACGTCAGCAGTGCACAGCAGTTTGTTATGCTCAGCAGTACAGCCCGACGGGCTTACAGATCATCAGCTGGTTCACCAACAACAAAACCTTTGACCTTCACTGAATGAACAGCTTTCATGGATGCAGCAGGCAAATTTGGGCTGCTCTAACAGAGGAAGGCAGTTGTTGTTCAAAGCAGAAGTTCACTATTTTGTTACTTTTTAGCCCTTTTAAAAAATCTTTCCAAGTATTTTTGGATTTCCTGTTGCACAGTGCCACAAATTTCTTAGGGCTTCATTGACATGGTTTCATTAATGTTTACTAGGCAGCAGACATTCATTCATGTAGAAGGAGCAAATGAATTAATGAATCTTTGTTTTGGCTGTAATTATCTGTGTGATACTGAAACAGGAAATCAAGGAGCCTTGTTTGTCAGGATTTTTGAGAGACAAGGCAACTCCACATAGTTTTAGAAGTTTGTCATTAGGCATGCTGCCTGATCAAAGACCATAACTAGGTGACAGAAGATGGATGAAAAAGAAATGCTTTTTAGAGTGAGGGGATGAAGGAACTATTGTCTAATTGTATTTTACATTTTGAAGTTTTGTAAATGCTAGTGTCATGCAAAGCTGACTATTGCTATAGCAGCAGTACAAGCTTCTCTATTACTACCCCTAACTCATGTTCAACCTCAGGTTTATGACCCCTGTTTCAGGATGCCAGGACTAACCACCAACATCAGGCCAATTCCTACATGGCCACTAATGTGACAAGTGTAATTGTCAGAGCTGAAGCAAGGGCAAGTTACAAGTGTAGCATGTACAAAACCTGTATTGCTATAAAAAACTCCCAACAGTAGCAGGACTCTAGAAATTAATTAGTTATGTAAATATCCAGTGTGCTTTCTACATAAAAAAAAAAAAACAAAACAACAGACTTTCTGAATGACACAGTAGATCCACATGTTTTGTGTCTGCATTTCAACTGTAGGCTACTATGTAGTCTATCAGGATTCCTCAGTGTATCTGACCTACATGTGTACTTTCATTTTGTCTTCAGAGGAGTTCTCTGTTTTGAGCCAACAAAACAACTGAATACTTGAGCTAATACAAAACATGCAACTTTAATCAACACTTATCCCCTTAGAATTGACCAAGATCATCTGAATGTACATGTCAATGTCTGCTGTATCCTGAAGCAGTGAAAGAGTTTGAAAGGTATGTTCAAAATACAACATAATCCCTGCAAAGACTGTATACAGTAAATTGAACTTACTTGGCAGGATTCATAGCTACCACTAAATTACTTGTTATAGCATTTGTACACTGTTGTAACAGGTAACATTCAGAGAATTTTGCCCTTTATAGTATTTCAATATAGGCAGCATGTTTTTCATTAATATTTTTATAATAATGTTTGGGAAACATACGTATAGTGCAGTGTCTTGAATAAATATGAATTATTTGCACAACAAAAAGCTGGAGTTTATGTCCCTGCTACATTTCCAATGTTAAAAAAAATGTTAAAATGAAGTAAAATACTATTGCTAGATGAATCATGTAGTTCAGGTAAGATATCACTTGATATATTCTGTTTGCAAAGAACCTGCCTTTGAGCTGTCAAGAATCTAAAGAAAGCTAGTTTCCCTTTCAGAAAGCTGGGGAAACCAAAACAAGGTGGTTTTTTAAAAAATTTATTTTATTAATTTTTTTTTAAGATTAAAAAAAAAGAGTTACAGAAATTAAGTCCAACTCTTACAGACTATTTTTTGTATACCAGACTAATTGGAAAGCATTCTAAGTGAACGATTACAGTCTTAGTGAAAGCCCTAGAAAATGGCATGAGCAAAATTTCTGTAAACATTAATACAGCCAACACCTAATTCTTAGAAAAACATCTACTCTATCTTTATCAACAGTGTACTTTCACTCTAATGAAAATGCCATACATGAAACTTCTCATCTACAAAACAAGACTGTCTTTGCAACTCCAAGAAATCTTTGTGTACAACACTTTAATTACCACAGATCCTACCAACCACATTCTATTACTGCTGATTTGAGTCTGTTGAGCATTTTGTTTACAGTGTTTAATGTCTGGTTAAAGAGGAGTTAAAATGAACACTGATTTTTTCACAGAGAGAGAAATAAACTCCAGCATGACATTTCTACTCTCAAAATATGGAAGGTCATTTCAATATATTTTAAGAACCACAAACTGAAGAGGTGTAGTTATTTCAACAGATAGATTCTATTTTAACATTTTCTCTTTGGCTGAGGGCCATATCTTGACTACAGAATATTCTATGCAGAAAAAGAGAGGAAAAAAAGAACAACGCTGAAAACACTAGATGATTTATAATTTATATAAGAGTGGGAAAAGGTTCAACTTTATATGCTTGTGTGTTAGGTGAACTTGGTTTATAGCGGATGCTCTTGAATATGAAGCACTGCAAGTTTTAGTCTAAAGCAAAGAAAAGCTGGTTCTACCAGTCCTTCCACCCCCATGACCTAAGTTGCATTCATTTGTGGAAAGAATTAGCACAGGTATATTGCCTAAGCAAGTAAGTTGAGCTTTTTCTTTAACTAATAAATTGGATACTTCAACTAAACTGACATAAACTTTAAAGATCAAGAAAGAGGTCAGAGCTTTTTAGAATATTTCCTACACAATTTAGAGGTGATTGAATTCTGTGTAAGGTGATTGAATCTTTGGTGTAAACATTAGGTAGTGTCTTTTCATGAGCTTACTAGCTTTTTATTCCTGTTTAGTGACCCTACCACAACTGAACAATTTTTGAATATACCCCTATACATTTAGTATGTTGCTCGACTTTACTTGAGCAATACCTTGCTTCATTGTAGGAATCAATTTTAAACATTAAAGAACTGTATTTGTTGCCTAATTTTGCTTTTGTAATAAGTTTACTTAGTACATATTTTCCAAAACAGCCTACTTGATATAACCTCATGAGACAGGGAAAGGTACCTGAACCTTGGTAGTCAAGTACCAAGACGAAGCAGAAGAAAGGAACCAATACAACCCTACTGTACTCAAACATGATTATTATTGGCACCCTAGTGAACTGAGTTAATGAGCAGCATAATGGTTCCAGCAATAGCTTTTTATATCTGCGACAATTACAAGGAAAGTAACATCAGCGGTCAGTTTGATGAAGCTGGGGTACATAAAGGTTTAGAAGGTTGCCTTGAAGGAATTTTGGATACCACTTATCTTTGCAGTACAGGTTTGGTGTAAAAACCCATGCCAGCCATATTTACAGTTGGTATGATGCAAAGAACTATGATTTGTATATGAAATTGTGTGTCTGTCATAGAGATCACTTGTGAGGAGCGTAAACAATTCTAAAAAGAAAGCTTGAACAGCACATGTTATGAAAAAGTGCTAAGAACATATTAAAGACTGAATTCAACAAATTGTGATAAATCCAGAGATGGTACATTCTAAGAAGGTGAGGCTCTTAACCTGAATGGTATCACAAGACATACTCAACAACTTTTTTAATAGGGATTTTCTTGATCTGATCAGAGATCCAGCTTTCTTTCATGGGAAAACTGATGATCATCTAATTGTCTGATCATTTATGGCTGTACTGAACACAAAGCTTAATGTCAACACACACACTAAAACAACTCCTTAAGCATTTCTTCTTCTGTTTAATACATTTCTCTGGTGATAGAATAAAAGATATTGCAGCATCATTGTCCCTTACGCAGCTTCTTCTTGTGCTTACAAAATCATTCTAAGAGAAGAGATTTCTGTTGGTGATAGATCAACAGACATTTTGGATCTTACATGAAAATGAAGAACTAATAATAACTAGGATCTACATTTCCAGTATTTCCTGTGATCCTGTCAATTACGAGTTCGGGCAAGAATTTAGTTTGAGAGAATACAGGAGGTACAAAACATGCAGAAGAGTTCTGGTGTGAATGAATCCAGCTCAGGATAGGCATTTTTTTCTCTGATTGTATATTAGGGGACTCACCAAATCTTTGTGCTTAGCTGCCATTCCCTCACTGTGGAGAGATTTAACCTCTATAACTGGCAGGCTAAAAGAAAAGGTATGTATTATTTCGTTATCAGGGAGTATCTGGAAATGATGAAGAGATCTTCACACATTTCTAATGAGTATCTTGGAAATACCACAACTACCTAGCCAAATTTAAATGGATAGGTTTTTTAATCTTCATTGTTTCTCTCCTGCCCTTGTGAAAAAAAGAATAGAAAAATATTCTAAATGTAAGCAAGCTCATATCAATTTATCACATTACACTTAAATTTTAATAATAGCTTCTAAAGCACCAGGATTGTAATTGATTGTTACAACACATGGTAGTAACACCCTTTCATTGCTTGCAGAAGAAAATGGAGGTTTTTTTCTCGGCCTTCATGCATACATTTCACTATTCTTATCAGAGCTTTCTGGATAAAATCTTTATAAATCCATTATGAACTTGGAGCTTAAATACCAAAACCAGTTCTCGTTTCTCTACCTTACATGGAAAAAACTAGAACTGGAAAAGGCCCTAGTTTTATTGACAGTTCTTCTAAGAACACAGATACAGAAAATTAATTTTTGAAAAATAAGAATTTTTTTATTCGAGTGGTAATCTCATTTTCCTTTAATACTGCTATGGAACATGTTGGAGTCTGCCTGTCTGAAAGATCCATTTCCCTACATTATACAGAATCTAATGCTTTCTTAAAGAATGCTTACAGGTAAGGCTGCTGGTACAAATAATCCTTTTTCAAAATACCTAGGCAAACAGTGCAGAATTCTAATAACTGGCAGTATATAAATATACTGTGGTACATTTACAAATTATTAATTTTTAATTAGCTATCAGGTATGCAAAAGCTCACCTTGCATAATAAGGTCATTTTGATGAGCCATACTATTTTCCCCCCAAACTGTACATTCACATGTATAGCTTCTATAATAAAATATCCTGTATATATCTACATGGACATGCATTGAAAGAACTTAAACAAATGCCTGTTTCCCTATAAACTTCCCATGTAACACTATCTAGAATGGAATTTGCATTAAGGCCAAGGCTTGGACTGAAGCGGGTGCTGCTGATTCTCTTCTTCTCTTATCTGCTTCTAAGAAAAAAAAATCAGCTTAGATTTTTTTTCACTAAGCCTAAGAATGCTGTATCTAGATCAAATAAACTCTGACCCTTGAATAGTGGAGTTGTGGGACTCAGTTTGAAAGCAAAGTCAGCAGGACAAAGTTTAATCTACAATACATTACCAGACACTACATGGAAGAATTAAGTACTAATATAATATTCCAATTAAATTACATATTGAGACTAATGAAGTTTTTAACTCTTAGGTTCTCTTTGATTACAAATACTCTTTTAAAGTTCTTGAAAAAAAATTCCATTAAACTGAAAGATGAGATACAACTACCAAACCCTCCTTTTAAAGGTAACAGGCAGAAGCATCATGACTTGAGGCATGAAGGATTGTTTTGACTCCATGTCTCCTTCTTTTATGGGTGTTTTTCACTGCTGGATCCATTCAAAGACGCACTTGTATGCCATATTTCTTGTACCTCTGTATACTTGCCTTCTGGAAGTGTTCAAAACCAATACTACCACTACTATTTTTCACCCTCTACTACTGCTAAAGGACCGATAGTGCTACTGCTTTGTGCTAATTCCTACTCTTCAGTTTCATGTACAAATTTTCCATGGCAACCTGCAGACCAAACTGAGGCTTACCCATCAGTGACACTCACTGCAAAGGCACATGCAGCTGATATTAGAATAGCTGATAAGTGTTGCGATAATGGCTGCTGAGTGAAAAATGCACATTTTTGGTCTGATAACTACTAAGTTTCTGACAAAGAGGGAAAGCTTTAAGGGAACAAGATTAATGGAACATTTCAGTAGTATTCATTCTGTCAGATTTAGGTAGAACAAAACAACTCCCAGGTAAAAAAAACTAAACCACAAATAAACTTGGATTATTTCAGTGATCAAATTTGCAGAGCAGACAAACAAATCTTTATAAAAGAGTGCAGGAAGGAAATGACAATTAATGAGTGGGAAACAAGTAAGAACAAGCACATTTGAACAGGAATTTTCTTCGTGGCAAACCCAGCTCAGGAAATCTGCAAGTCTGTATTCAGACACTTAATTGTCCAAGTCTGGGCTTTACCCCAGCCCTTTCAAAATAAAATAAAATTAAAAAAAAATTAATTATTTTTAAAAAATTTAGATATATGAAAGTAGGAGCCACATTTCCTACCAGCAATAGGTATTATTGCTATAATTTAGAGAAATGTTGTTTAAAATTATTTTTGTAATTATCTTCTGAGGGAAGTCAGCGTAAGTCTCTATTATTTTGAGGTATTAGTGAATGAAAATATTATAGTTATTTTAGTATTTAAACACGGTGTCTTCTTTGAGTTGTGTGCTGCAATCTTAAACATATGTCCACTTGTACTGAAAAATGCCTTCTCTTATTTTTGGCATTTATATAAAAGACTCTTGATTAGGCAAACTTAAAAAATTCTGCGGACTTTTAATGGACACTGATTTTTTTTTTCCTTGAACCATCAGAAGCTCCCCATAAATAACCTATGAAAAAGTTGACTAACAAAACGCCAGAGATTCCAATTTAATGGCACATTGCCCATCAAGCTGCTGCATTATAGCCATTGAACTAAAATGTTGCATACTGCAGTCATAAGTTCTCTGATGTTTTACAGCAGCTGACCCCCGGTGATTGATGACTTTTGGATGGGTGAAAGAGACTGACATCCAGCAACTGGTCAAGATAAGACTGCCCCAGGAAGAAGCAGTCGCTGCAGATCGACTGCTGCACAGTGCTGTGACTGCAAGAAGGCCAGTTAGACTTCACACCCCAGCTTTTATTTTGCACACCCTCCATGAGAGTATGACTTTCTTGCCTAGTTTTATCCGGCCTTCTATCCCTGCGCAGTGGTTAGGAAAGGAAGCCAGGAAGAATAGCTGTGAGGTGCTCCTGCCCCTCAGCTGTGCTGAGCCTGATTTCGGCGCTGAGCACCTGGCAGGCAGCAGAGGCGCGGCTGCTGCTGTGGGCCCGGTGCAGCAGGAGCAGCCCGGCTGAACGCGCCTGACGGCAGCGGGGCAGCGGCCGGGAAAAGCCGCCACTGAGGGCCAGGGTTCCCCGAAGGGACAGGTTCCTTCCACAGCAGCGGCCACCGCCGCAGACACGGCTCCTGCCAGCGCCACCTGCTGCTCCGAGCCGTCTGCTGCAGCTCAAGCTGCCCGACCTTCCGCCGTGAAAATCACTTACTCTCTGCCAAACGCACCAAAACACGGCAAAAAAACCTAAGTCTGCTTCTCTTCTTGTATTTTTCCTTAACGTCTCTCCAGTAGTAACCCTTGGAGGAGGTGAGTAGTACACTGTAGTTTACTTGCACAAATACACTTGTGTATGCACACATGGAGAATATTGGGGGCTGATGGCTTGAACTAGCCGACACAGAAAAGAATACGTATTTTGCATGTATGATGTAATTCATGCCGGTGAAAACAAAAAGTAAAAGGCAGCTGTGGTGAGGTTTTTTAGTGTGATTTCTTTGTTTGTTTGGTTGGTTTCTTTTAAGGAAAAGACTTCAAAAGTTCAGGCATTTTGCAAGTTTCCAGTCCGGACTTCCACAAATTGCAATGTTTTTACATTTACAGGTACATTGCTATTGAATTCACCGCTAGTGTTCGCCTACTTATAAATGCATGGATCCATACCCTGGTTCTCTTATATTGATCAGTTTAGATACTTTCTATAAAAGCTGGTACTTCTTGTTAAGACTGAATGGTACAACTGGAATGCTACGCAACTTTAATTCATAATATGAACAGATTTGCAATGATATGCATATTCAGGCTAAAAACTAAAAAATCCCTTATTAGTGCTTATATTGTTTGACAGTTAAAGGTAAACATGTTTAAGACTTACAGTATTTGCTATTGGTTTTAAAGTGTTTAAAGAGTTTAATAGAACAGATGCCATAGGTCAACTGGTAAAAACGAGTTATTGCAAATAGAAGAAAAATCACTTAAACACATAGCAAGCATTTATTAAAAGGTAAATATATTTTAGAGCAGAATGAGAATTGAAAGATTGCTTTTCTGTCATGGAGAAAGACTTCATACAAAACATAAAAGAAAGCAGCAAAAAAGCTTTTCTGAGCCTAAACCCACAATCTATATTGTATCCTGACATGTCTACACTGACTACTTGGAACTCAGTTTTCAGGTACAGATCATCAGTATGTTTTTGATAACTGTTATAACTTGCATAAATGAGTTCTAAAGAAACTAATTGAGAATTATAGATTTAATCTTCCCATACCCATCCCTTGGAAGAATGTAGGTTTCTAATTACTGAATTAAAAAAAAACCCAACATAGGCAGTGGCAATTTCATAAAATTAAAACCTACTTTTGAAACAGATAGCTGCATTGTAGGAACAGCTTACTATAATAAATGAAGTAAAACATTAGTGTGTACATAATTCTGACAATGAGAGAACAATGGAATTCAGTCAATTTTTATTCTCCTGGGATACAAATTTCCTAAATTTCCAACTAAATTATTTTACAGTGAGAATGAAACCTGTTACTAGTATCCAAGTTGTATGGACATGCATTGTCCTTAGGGTTTTTCCTGCCCTGTGAAAACTTGCTTTACAAGCCACATGTGAGGTGACTTATATGATGCACAGTGGCTGACATTAGGTAGCCTGGTATCATGCATTATCTAAGTGACATATATTATATGCTTATCTCTGCAAACAGCATGTGGGCAGAACAACCTTGTTTTAGTAATTGGTGTCTAGCACTGCTAGTTGATTTTTCTATTGAGGAATACAGTCTAAACAAAACCCAAGGTTTATAGGAATAGTTATATAGCATCTCCAGTACTCATGTCAAATTTAACCTGGTTTTAAAATGTTAACAATAATCTAAAAATTATTCTAATACTCTAGTAATGTAAGGGCTCTCAGTCACATGTCAATAGGTAGCAGTGGTATTAGGTCTCAGGAATTCTTTCACTACTTAGGTTCATATATCACAGCACCATTCTTTTGGAACAATATTATTCCTAAATGGATCATATCACTGTATGGCTCTTGAGTGCATCAGTGAGTGTGTCCTGCAAAGGCATCATTAGAGGGAGTCCATCTTCCCTCCATTCCCCTTTTAGTGATTCCAGTTTACTCTGACTCAAACCCTTCTTCAGCTCTTATAGGCATAAGCACATATGAAGGAGTTGCAAATACCAACCACTTGGACTCCTGAATATGTATGCTACACATTATATACTCCTCTGCTTTTTACTCTGCTGGGAGGTCAACCTGCCAGAGTAACGTCACAGTTACTATAACAACTAGTTACCAGCAACAAGACAAGCATAAAGAAGTGGTGTGTGATTGCTGCCAGTTGTATCTTCATCTGTGGCACAAATGCTCTTACGCCCTATGAAACAAGAACACAGTCTCACCAGAGACTGCCAGGTAAAAGAAAATAATAATAATAATAAAAAAATACACCTCCCAGTGCCTCTAACAATTATACTCACAGAATATGTTCCTTTATTTCTTAGGCAAGTAGGTAGATAGCAGTTACCTTGCTTCTTGTTAATTTCCTTATTTCCCTCCAGGAAAACACTACTACTGCAAAAATCCATGCATTTCTTTCCTTTAACACAATAAAAAGTGCACTGTCCAGAGACAGTTGAGTGGGCGAAATGTTTCCTGTAAACCGAGACTCTGCTTTAAAGTAGAGTATAATTAGGGGTTGCTGAACTTTGATACAAAGTTTCTTTTTCATGTAATTACACATCTCATTCAGGGGCAGATTGGAGAAATGGACAAATGTAACTACACATTTGCCCAGTGTTCTGGAAAACAAACCTGAGAGAGGAAGTCTCAGTTTAAGGTATTCTCCTATTCTGTTTTTAAGAAGCTCTATCATGTTTCTTATTTTAAGAGAAAAAAAATTAAAAATTAAAAGCTCCAAAACCAAAGAGTGAGGAACAAACTGCTGAAAAAAACCCCAAGATTTTAACAACTTTATTTATGAAACAGACAACAAAATATACTGTTACTCCTCTAAGAAGTTTTTTCTTATGTTAAGTCCACATTTTAATTAATTTGGGCTACTGCTTACAGGTGAATATTTTTGAAATATTTAGGCAATGTTTTTCACTCTAGTTTGTGAACACCTGTTTTCTGCCAAGCTGATCAAAAGCTCGGCAAAAAGTAATCAAAAATTGAAGTCTGCTGGCAATACAACTATTTGCTTTATAGGAATACACAACTTAATTGCAAACATTTCTGTGGCTTGAAAAATCTGAAAGACTGAACATTACTAAAAGGTTTAATCTCCTTCTAAAATACATGGGAAACATTTTCTAAGAAGTTACTCTGAAAAAGATAATTAATTGTTAACCATACCTTTAAATTACAGAAAGCAACCTTGTAGCTAACTTTTGCTTTCACCTGACTGTGTAAACACTTGGACAGTTTCACAAAATTGGCAACATGGCTGTGCAAAGTAATAGCACAACGCTTGGAGAGATGGTTGTTTCTTACCACACAGAGTGAAACTTCAGGTGACCATTACTATTAATGCCTCTGTTACTTCAGAAGTGGAGCTGAAGTAACTCTGTCTACATTCATGAATGCCTAAGGGAAACTCCCTGTGTGCAAACTACATACTGTGGATGAAGAAACTATATTAATATTTCAATTATTAATTTAAGCCTTTTTTATCAAATAAGGTGAAGCAATTTTAAGATGTCTCCATTAAGCTTAAATTTCTCTATCAGGCTAACTGGTGTGCTTAAGGAATGAATCTACTGAAATGTGAGCTAGATATTTAAGAATTACTTGATTTCATTATTCAGCAAGGAAAGAGGGTTACCCTTTCCCACAATGCTTGACAATCCTTTCCACTTTTCTTCACAACATTTCTTCTTGGCATCATAATCCTTGATATTAACTTCTCTTATAGATGTTCTCTTTGATTTGTGGAAGTTCCTGCTTTTAGCACTTAAAACAATATTTTTTTTTACTTATACTTGGATTTTATATTCATCTAACTTTGACTAAGAAAAAAAATTTCCTGTAGTTAATTATAATGAAATAATATTTCATTCACATAACTAAGATGTAAATAGGCCTGTTCCCTACTGCTTTTGATAAAAGTTATACATCAAGGTAATTCTGAGTTTAATGTGTATATATAAAACTACAGTGTAATGTTCCCCAAAGAAAATTTGAACCAAAAAAATCTGCTGAAAATACAAGAATGAGCCCATAATTTTAATCTGACACAGAAGACCAGCCTGGTATTGGAAGAAAATACATTTCAATAAGGCAGTATTGTTTCTTACCACCATCGTAAATTACACTAAGTTACAGACTGGAGAAAGCGTCTTCTCCTCCACAGCTCAAAGAAAGGTCACCCTTGTCATAAAATAAAACGGATACAGTGTCTTGTAAATAACAAACATTGAATCAAATCTGCATTGGTGGATAAAAGAAAGTTCTTCAGAATGCAGCATATTCAAATAAAACGCACATACACATTTTTGCCCATACTTGACAAACTCAGCGCCTTGGTATGAAATTTACATAACTATGTCACTTATTTCAAAGAAATTGCACAGACTGAATACATGTGTCCACTGAAAATAGAATTTAAGAAAGAAGACCTGAATCTTTAGTACTACGGATGTTTGCTAGCTAAAGTGGCAATCCAAACTTTCTGCTCTCCCACAAGCCGTTGGAACTGTGCTTGGAGAAACTAAAAACCAAGTCATTCCCCTCCAAATTGTCAGATGACATGACTGATGACCAGAAACAGTATTTTTTTTCAACAGTAAGTGATGCCTCCACAATTAGCAAAAACTCCGAGTAGAATTCTTCTTTGGACCCACATTATCACAAACTGCCCTGCATGAATTCCACTGGCAAGTATGGCAATACGTGGCCAAGTGAGCACTTAGGCAGCTTGCAATTTACATACAGAATCCTAGCTCTTACTAAAATCTGTTTCCACGTGTAATTATAAAAATTCGTCAGAGCTTTCAGTAAAATTCAGCAGGGGAGATCACAAAACACCCATTAGCTAACATCTAGTGCCTTGACAATTTCAGTTCAGTTCTTCAGTACGGCGGTGTCCAGATCACAAAATTTGAAGGACTTCCACATAATAAGCACGTTGTCCAAACTAAGATCTTTTATGACCCAGTTATTTATATTATAAGCAGATATTTAAATTATTTCCTAAACAACAAGTTCAACATGGGCAGCTAGAGAGAGCGAGCTCCATCTTCCTTTTATAGTAACCGTGAACAGACTGTGCTTCCCAGTTTCAACAGATGGTTGAACACGTGCTGTGTGCGTGTCCATTTTTATTTTGAACTAATTGCGAGCAGGCTTGTAAATTACCATCCATACCCACGGGTACGTATGTATCCTACAGGTATATATGGGCCAGACAGGGTAGGGCAGGGCGGCGCAGACCCTTTCCACCCGCACCTTTTCCGTGCTAGTGGGTCACGCTGAGGTGGAAGGTCAGCTGGAGGCTGAGCTGCTCCTGCCTCCAGCGCCTGTCCTTACAGAAATCCCAATCTGAGCTCAAGGTCCCCCCTCTGCCCCTCCAGATATCCCCTCGGGATATCCGCCTGGCTCCGCGGGACTGGCCGCGGGGAGCCGCCGGCCGCAGGAGAGGAAGGACAAAGAGAAGGGCGTGCGTCCGGGGGCCGAGGGGCTCTCGGCCTCTTACCACGTACCATCTCGATGATCTTGGTCTTCTTACCCGTCTTCTTCTTCATGGTGAAGATGTACTGCGCCAGCACCACCCCGCCCACCAACGCGCACACGCTGGCGCTCGCCACCGCTCCCATCTTGGCCACGGCGGTCCTGTCCATGGTAGTAGTTCCCGGGGCGCCGGGAGCCGCTGCGGGGAAGCGCGGCTGTGCCCTTCAGTGTGGGCGAAGGAGCGGGATCCCGGCGAGTTCCCCCCTGACCGACCGCCAGGTCGGCAACGACGGCGCCGCACGCGCCCCGCCGTCCCGGCCCCTCGCCGGCCGTACCACGCCACAGGGAAAAGGGGGAGGGAAAGGGTGGACGCACGAGTGGAACAGGGCGCATCGAGAGCAAGAGATTTCTGTGAGGGGTTTGAAGAAGAAAAATAACAAGCCGCCGAATGCTTAGGGTTGTTTTTTTAAAATTTTATTCTCTCAGAAACTACAAAAGAAATGTTTCTCTGCTTTGCTTTTCTCCCCCAAGTACAGGACGAAGTGAGAGAGCCCAACGGCCCATGGCGCCGCTTCCCAAACTACATTTCCCAAGCTCTCCCCTGGGCGGGGCGTGGGGTGGTGAGCGGTTGGTGCCGGCGGTGGGGAGAGGAGGATGCTGGAGATGGCGGCGGCGGTGGTGGGAATGTGCCTGTAGCCCTGCTGTGCCTCGCCTCGGGCCGCGATTGAGCGAGGAACTCCTGTGAGGAAGCGGGGCTGCCACCCCGGGGCGGCTCGGACTGCGCAGTGCCAGGGAGCTGTCGCCTCCCGCCCAAGTAAGCCCCCGCCGGGCTCCATCTCCCTTCTCCGGCTGCACGGGGATGTGTGTCCGTGTCCGTGTCCCAGTCCCAGTCCCAGGCTCGATTTGGGTGCTGTGTGTGCTGCTCAGGGACTCTGTGAGGGAGGGCAGCAGGGAGTGAGGGGGTGTGTGTGGAGGGCTGTGCTGTGCCAGCCCGCACTCGGTGGCAGCAGGTTGCCTAGCGGGCATAGCGACGGGAAAAAGGTGGAAAATGCGTATTTTGGTTTGTCGGACTTGGTTTCCTTGAGAGAGGAAAGGCGCGGGCTTGCAGGCTGCGTTTGTTTCGAATCAGTGTGCGTTTTTTCCGAATGCCGTCTTTTGCCCTTTTTCCCGCTGGAACTGCCGGTGCACGGCAGCCCCTCGCCTCCCGTGCGAGCTGTGGGATCGACTGTGTCCGGGTCCGCAGGCACGGAGCCGTGAGTTTTGAGCTAGGATAATGTTATTGTCAAGCTGCTCGCAAAAGGATTAGTCTCCTCTCTGCTTCCCTCCCCCCTTCTTAAAATAACATCAGGTAGGGAGCAGAAAAGCTGATTTGTGCCCTGTATGACCGAGTTCTTTAGTCGTGTCACTGGAGCATCTTCAAGGCGATTATGTGGTGGAAGTTTTGATGTCGTCTGTTTATGTCTCCATTTACTTGTCTAAAAATAATTTCTCTTGCAGAAGACTTGCATCAGAATCTTTTTTTTCCTTTTTTTTTTCTTGGTACTCCTTGGTGAAAGAAGAGAACTCAGTTCTGTGACTTTAAAAACTTTTTATTACTTAGCGCTTGTAACAGAAGGCATTTAGCATTTAATAGTTTTTAAAAGTCTTTTATTGTGTTGCATTTTCTTTATATAACTGTCAGTGTCTATCACACCTAATTCATCTAATGACTGTAAGATTCCTGAGTTTTTTTTCCAGAACTGTATAACCAGAAACTCCAGACACCTGGAATTAACATTTATTTAGCTCACACTAGTGCAATGTGAAACTGAGAGATGTAATATACTTAAGGAAACCTGTTGCTAAAAAGAAAAAGTTTTTTGTATAAACAATTGCATGTATTAGTATAAACTTGAACAGTGGTTTGTTTCCTTTTCAGTAAAGAAGAATGTCCTTGTTTAAAGCTAGAGACTGGTGGTCCACCATACTTGGAGAAAAGGAAGAATTTGACCAAGGCTGTCTGTGTGTTGCTGATGTTGATAATAGTGGCAGCGGACAAGGTAAATTCAGACTTAAAATTGCTGGCTTTTAAGCCACACAGCTGTAGGTTTGCTTTGACCAATGCATGCTGAAAGCTTGTTAGCCCGGCTAGTTAGTTTTAGGTCTGCTATCTTTAATGCATGCTTGTAGGCTTAAGAAGACAAATTCAGTGCTCTCTGTCTTTTTATATTTGTATGCTACTAAATATGTTAATTCTTTCTTGTGTTCACTAGTAACTTCTCTCATGTCTTATTCCCTCAATGGTAGATATTTTTAAAATAAAGAATTTTCAGTTAGTCATGGCAGCAAACACATTGTGACTTCTAAAAACCTAAGGGGAGAAAAAAGGAAGGTGAGAGCTAAGAAGTTAAAAATTTAGAAAAACAAATAAACAACCCTCTTGATCTGGAAAATAAGTGACATTGAAGTAAGTGACACTGCTTGAGTAAACCCTGCATTTCTGTGTAGTCATGAATAATGGGAAATAATCCTTCTGTCAGGGAGAATTTTTGTGTGTGTATTTTTTAAAATTAATAAATTCTTGGTGTCTCTATGATATCATGCTCACCTTGGAACTTTGTTTTTGCCTGGTAGAGGTACTTGCGTTTGACTTCCTTGCTGCCATACTCTTCTAAAATTATTTTAATGTAAGGTTCTCCCTTTTCAGGATAATTTAAATAAAGTTGAGCTGTTTTTGATTTGGTGTACAACCTTTTTCAGTAGAAATTAATAAGAGTAATTTAGGTCAGAAAAGACCTTTAAGATCATTGAGTCCAGCAAACCTCTGTGTTTGTTACTAAACCATGTCCTTGAGCACCATGTCTACACATCTTTTAAATACCACCGGGGTGGTGATTCAGCCACTTCCCTTAGCAGTCTCTTCCAGTGCTTCACAACCCTTTTGGTAAAATTTTTCCTAACATTCCATCTAAGTTTTGCAGCCCTTGGATCACCTCTAAGCCCTTCACTGGCTTTGTTGCCCTTCTCTGGCCATGCTCCGCCGCCTCCATGACTTCCTTGTGGTGAGGGGCCCAAAACTAAATACAGTATTTGAGGTGCAGCCTCACCAGTGCTGAATACAGAGGGGCAGTACTTCTCTGGCCACACACTTTCTGATACAAGCCAAGATGCCACTGTCCTTCTTGGCCACCTGGGCACATTCTGGTTCATGCTCCAGCTGCTGTCAACCATCCCCCTGGGTACTTTTCTGTTAGGTAGCTTTCCAGCCACTTTTCCCCAGGCCTGTTGTGTTGTGTGAGGTTGTTGTGACTGAAGAAAGTGACACATCTCTTGGCCTTGTTGTACCTCACACGACTGGCCTCAACCCATCGTTCCAGCCTGTCCAGATTCTGCTGTAGAGCCATCTTACCCTCCAGCAGATAACCCTACCACCACCTTGGTGTCATCAGCAGCCTCCTGAGGGTGCACTTCATCCCTTCCTCCAGGTTGTTGATAAAGATAATAAACAGGACTGGCCCCAGTACTGAGCCCTGTCACTCGTGACTCGTCACCAGCTGGATGTAACTCAATTCACCACCATTCTCTGGGCTCAGCCACCCAGCCATTTTTCTGCACAGTAAGCAATATACCTGGCTAAGCTGTGACTACCCAGTTTCTCCAGGAGAATGCCGTGGGAAATGCTGTCAAAGGTTTACTAAGGTTGAGGTAAACAACATCCACAATCTGTCCCTTTTCCATTAAGATGGTCACCTTGTCACAGAAGAAGATCAGGTTGGTCAAACAGAACCTGCATTTCATAAACTCCTGCTGGCTGGGTTTGATCCCCTGGTTATCCCATACAGGATGGCACTAAAGATGGCACTAAAGATGATATGCTCCATGATTTTGCCTGGTACTTAGGTCAGGCTGACAGGCCTGTAGTTCCCTGGATCCTCCTTCTGACCCTTAGTGTAGATGGGCATGACATTTGCTAACTTCCAGTCAACTGGGAGCTCCCTGGTCAGCCAGGACTGATGATAAATGATGGAGAGTGGCTTGGTGAGCACTTCCACACTCAGTGTTCCTGGGTGGATCCCATCTGGCCCCATAGACTTGTGTTTGTGTCTAAGTGATGTAGCAGAATGCTGACCATATCCCCTTGCATTGTGGGGGCCTCATTCTTCTCCCTGTTCCTGTCTTCCGGTTCAGGGGCTGGGTACCCAGAGAACTACTGTTGCTCTATTGAAGACTTAGGCAAAGGCAGTACTAAGTACCTCAGCCTTTTCCTCATCCTTTGTCACTATATTTCCCCCTATATCCAATAAAAAATAGAGATTCTCCTTGGCCATCCTTTTGTTGCTGATGTATTGATGAAACATTTTTAGTTTTTTATGGCAGTAGCTAGATTAAGTCCTAGTTGGATTTTGGCCCTTGTAATTTTCTTCCTGCATAACCTTATGATTCAGCTGATTCAGTCCCCCTGATTCAGCTGCCCCTTCTTCCAAAGGTCATATTTCCTCTTTTTCCTGAGTTCCAGCCAAAGCTCATGCAGCCAGGATGGTGTTCTTCCCTGCAAACTTGTCTTTTGGCACATGGGGATGGCCTGGTCCTGTACCTTTTAAGACTTCCTGTGTTACAAATGTTCGGCCTTCCTGGGCCTCTTTGCCCTTCAGAACTGCCTTCCAAGGCACTCTGTCCACCAGTCTCCTAAAGGGGTGAAAATCTGCCCTCTGGAAGTCCATGACAGCAGGTCTGCTGTTCCCCCTCCTTCCTTCTCTAAGAATTGAAAATAAAATTTTGTGATTGGTGTGCTCACTACAGCCTCCAGCCATCACATCACCTATAAATCCTTCTCTGTTCACAAACAGCAAATCCAGTGGGGCGCCTTCCCTAGCTGGCTCCTTCACCAGTTGTGTAAGGCAATTATCTTTCATACATTCCAGAAATCTCCTAGACAGTTCCTCTCTGCTGTGTTATATCCTCAGCAGACATCTGCTAACTTGAAGTCCTCCACCAGAGCAAGGGCTGGTGATTGTGAGACTTCTTCAATCTGCTTGTAGAATATTTCATTGCCTCTTTGTCCTTGTTGGGTGGTCTGTTACAGACTCCAACCATGACATCTGCCTCATTGGCCTTTTCCCTGATTCTTACCCATAAACACTTTATTGCTTCCATCACTGGTGCTGACAGATACTCACGTATCTGTAAAAATATGTAATTCCTAAAGTTAAACTAGAAGACAGAGCATAATGAACATTAATTGAATCATGTCAGTATTCTGTCTTTTTATTTAGGGTATTATTTGAAGCACTCTGCAGCAAACTAATTCCACATGTGCATGCTATTGTATTGTGTAGTATCCTATGTGTTGGTTTTGTTTGTCTGTTTGTTTGTTTTGTTAGATAAAATTATTGTGGGCAGTTATAATGGATATCTCCGAATCTTTAATCCACATCCTGTGAAACCTGGAGATGAAGTACAACCTGAAGACTTGCTCTTGGAAGTGCAGTTGCGAGAACCAATATTGCAGGTGGAAGTGGGAAAATTTGTTTCGTAAGTAAATGGGCAGGCTATGGCGCTGTTATTTAAATCTCAGATGTGATTTTCTTCCTTGGTTTTGGAGGGTGAGTTTTCAGTTTCTAGATGGAAACTATTAATCACATCTATGAATTCTATAGTATGCATTTCAATCATCCTCATATGAGTGAATTTTTACTTAAGGTATATAGAGGATAATCTCCTGGATAGATATACAATTTTTAAGAAGCATGTGGAACTGGAAAAACTTAACATTTAATGTTATCTTTTAAGGTCTTAAGAATACTTGACTAACTTGTTGTGGTCAAGGATGTAATACTGGTCAATTGTTTCCTGTTTGATGGAGGATAGAAGATCCGTAATTCCAATGAATTTAGTGGAAACAAGTGGCCATATGGAGGAGAGATACTGTGACTCTAAGGGAAATACCTTATAGTTAATTGGCTGTAAGAAAATCTATGTAAGACAACTTTATTTTAGAAATTGGTTCTTGAGGGATTCATTTTAATTTTGAAATGAACTTCTAATACTGTAGCATGAACTTTTTATAAAAAATGAAAGTAAAACCTGTTCTAACCATGGAGAAGATTCATGCTTGGAGATCAAAGAGTCAAGTACTCATGGAGTGACCCTTTGCAGGAATGATAATGTCTTACTCTGTGAAATGAGCTAAAACATTTTCTGTATTAACAGCACAAGTACTTTGCTAGAAATACTACTTGTATTTGGAGGAAGAGGAATGTGAAGGTTTGAAGGTTCCAAACAGCTAGTACGAAAGTGGATTTAAAAACAAGTTGTGTCTGATATTGCTGAATAAAGTTTGTTTGGAGGGATGATCTGCATATTGTCCGTCCATAAAGGATTAACAGCACCTTCTTTCAAATGAGTTTCAAACTAAACTGGGAACATAGTTGGGTTGCTCTTCATATTTGAATCTCAAAATATGTTCTTAAAGAATTCATTCTGATTTTGAAATTAACTCCAAGCACTTCAGCATGAATTTAGGAAAACCACTATTTCTGAGTTTTTATGCTAGCATCTAACACCCAAACCTTTGCATTTGGCCTACACATGAGAGCAATTTCAACATATTTCTTCAATTTTATCCTGTATGAATTCTATTTGAATTTAACTGAAAATAGTGTTTTTTATACTCTTCTTTACAGTGGTACTGAAGGACTTCATCTGGCTGTGTTGCATTGCCGAAAACTCTGTGTGTATGCTGTTTCAGGTTAGTTTACAGATCCAAGCTTTCCAGGGATTTTAAGTGTATTCTAAAGTTTGGATTAGGTTAATGTTAAACTGGGTATATACAGTATTTGCTCATCATCACTGAAGATCTGCAGTCATGTTCTTTCACTCAAGCCCACCTATGAAGAGGAGACATTAGTAATTAGGTTTAGCAGAGGTTTGCTGATCTGCTCCATGCCTGAGATGCTGTGATATGTGTGATGGTCTGTAGTTAGCAGTGATTGTGAGCAACTAGTTCATTATAGTTCATTATAGTTCATTATAGTTTTATGAATTGGTGTTACTGTTCAACATGCAAATGAACAAATAGTTTGATAGTACCAACCTACTTAGCTCCTTAAAAAGAAGCAATTATGATTCTTTCTGAACTCAGAAGTCCAGATAGTTTTTTAGAAAGCAGAATATTGGTAAGGTAGCCCATGAGAAGGCAGAAGGTTAATACTGGTAAGAAGGTGAAACCACTCTGTTTTGTCTTAAATCCTCTTTCTTCTACTGCCTTTGGCTGGAAATTCTATATGATATGTTCTCTCTGTATGTGAAGAGCCTAGTAATGAAATACATATTCTGTGCTTTGATTTTTTTTCTTCTTTATGCTCTGAGCAAAGCACAGATTTAAAAGATCTATTAATGGTACACCCATCTTCAAAATTCAATAGACAGCATGGCATTGTTAATTTTCTCCATGCAGGGACACGCTCTGATTTCTTTCATTACAAGGGCATGGTTTTCTTGTAGGAGCAGCTTGTTTCCTATTTACAGCCTTGTAGTCAGGTTACTCTTTGCCTGTCTGGAGACACCTGTGAAAGTGGTCTTTGCTGAAGAGAGATTCTTAGAGATGTGCAGCAGTTTTTGTGGTTTCTCTTTGCTGCAATAGTGTTTATGCCTCAGGATTGTAGTCTATCAGTACAATTTTTATCAAAACAATTTAGTTTAAAATTTGCATTAAGAGCATACGACAGTAAGTCTAGAAGTCTTTAGTAGTTATAATTTGCTGTTTGGTCTACATGGCTTAAACAGTTAAGTAATAATAAAGGTAAAATTTTGCTATCTTTTAACAGACTTTTCATACTAATCTGTAAGCATTCATGCTTTAATAGTAATTTCTGTCATCTGTATGGGTACTCTCAAACAAGCTCTTTTGAGAAATAACTATCATTACTTCTTTATGCTTTTAAGGTAAATGACACTTTCATAAGGTGGAATCTTTATTTGCTTTATACTTGCTACCATATCTGTTAGTCATACTAAAAATCACTATGCTGCTTCTTTTGACAAATGAAAGCAAACTTCAGGGCTGACTAAAGTGTGGCCTTGATATTGTATTGCAGTCAATATACACAGGCTGGCTACTTTCTGACTTGTTTATCCTGAAGTGTTGATGATTATCTAGTTCCTACCCAGGAGGGCTTTTCCCCTCATGTCTATTCCAGTCTTTTCCCTAGTGTGGGCCTGCTTTAGGGGTGATTGTTTAAAGCTGTGTTTGATTTGTTTGGAGAAATTGCCTAAAAGGATAGCATAAACTACAAATCTTTCATAGAATGTTGTTTAAGTTGTTGTTGGAATAATATTTGTGTAATTAAAGCTGTGGTAGGATTTAGTGCAAAACACCTGTTTCCCAGTAGATGGGATTGTTCTCAAAGGATTTTGTTTACTTATTTTTCTTTGCTAATATTAGTCCTTATGTAATGAACTTCATGTAATGTAATGAACTTCACTTTCTTCATGGGGTTCTTGATTCTTGAAAGAGGAACTTCAGTTTCTTTAGAAAGACTTTTATTTTCTTTTAGTTCCTTGAAGGAGTGAGGAAGTTAAAATTCATGCAGACCTTTTCAGAGAATGTGACATATATCACAAAATTATTTTTGTTACTATATGTTTGTCTTTTATCTTTGCATTGGTGATCACTCCATTCAATTTTCAGGCAAAGTAAAGGCAAGTGATGAGTGTGCCCTAAACATAGCTTTGTCAAATTTGAGCTAATGACCAGCTACAGCTTAATTTGACACAAAGACTATTGCAACTGAAGCTGGTTGTTGGATACAGTATATTTACCAAATAGCTAAAGAATCATAAGAATGCCCCTTTGAGCAGGGGGAATCAAAACTTTTTTCCTAATCTTAGAGGTGTGCCCAACATGAAAAATACATTTAAGTAATAAAAGCTCAGCCTTTTGTGAGGTCTTTATACCATGTGTAGTATAATGATACCTTATTTCTGGTTCTGACTTTTGGAATTTTATAGCTTGGTGATTTTTTTTTTCAGGAAGCAGCAGTGTGAGCCTATGTATCTCACTAAGTCACTAGAAAGTCACTAGAAATTAGCTTACGTTTTCTTCAGATTGTTTACACTGATACTCCTTTACTTCTTCCACAGTGTGTGTATCAAATAAATAAATATTTACCCTTTGTTTTTTTGTAGGAACTCAAGGGAATGTGGAGCATGGGAACCAGTATCAGATTAAACTGATGTATGAGCACAATCTTCAGAGAACTGCTTGTAATATGACTTATGGCCCATTTGGTGGTGTAAAAGGTAAGCTCCTTGTATATTCTTTATAATTAGTTGTTTAACTGAATTTTGAAAGGCAGCATAATGCTGTTGTCTAGAGGAAAACATCTTTCTATTCATGGTGGTACTTTTTATCTGATGCACATTGAAACTAACTCAAGTTGAAATGAGCGAAGAATGTTAAATGCAGAATAGTTTTCTCACAGTTTGAACTGGATATGAGTTTACAAGGATAATATTGATTGTAAATAATGTGACAAAATTCCTGGCTCTTCCCTTGTAAAGTACTTCAACATGTAAAAAAAATTGTTTTCTTCTGTGCTTTAATTCTGTTTTACTTTTCTGTGCTTGCTTATCCTGGACAAGTTAAAAAGTTCATGTCTTCTTTTGCTGAACCTAAGGTATTAAGTGTCTTGAAAGATATGTAATGCAGACTTCTAAAAAACTACTTAAACTTAGATTGGGAAAGCAGAACAGTGGGCAGTAATATTAATGGTGTATTTGTAGATTTGAATGAGTTTAATGGATATCAGTATTTTTTGAACTTGTGAACTTGTTTTTGTGCTCTGATTTGGAAGCATTTAGGTTGGCTTTGCATAACATCTCCTTTTCTTCAGATGTAAAGTTTGCTCAAAAATATTTGGGGGGCGGCAGTCATCAACAAAAGTAGTGTCACTAACCTGTTGGCAGAGTGATAAGTCACTTTCTGAGGCAAAAATTCTCCTGCATCAATATGGCAAATGTATGTAGACAGTCCCTCAGTTCTATGTCTGTAATAACCTTCCACTAATGATGCTACAATGCCTTAACTCAAATTCAGGGTTGTTCCTGGGCTTAAATTCAGCTGACCAAAATCCTTACCGATTGAAGAGATTTTCACCTACTAATTTCTTACAGCTACCTTGGGGAAAATGGTCAGCTCATGTGGGTGAAAAGGTGTAAGGGCTATGAGTATCTTGAGAACTGAGTGTATATGGTATGGGCATATTCCTGTTAAAAGCAGAAATAAAATACAGAGGTTGCTAAATCTGAGAAGAGAGAATGATGTTCTCTGACATTCTACAGTGGAGTTGAAGTAGCAAATGTATAGGGATAATAAACTAAGTGTTGTGAGTGTCTGGAACAGTTCAGAAAGAATAAAACAAGTGAACACGTACCACCATGCAGTTCTGCAGAAGAAATTCTCTGGATTTTTTACATGCGTGTTTGTTTACCATGGAGGTCTAAGTAGAGGTCTGATCACCAGCTCAATCTTGATGCCAGACCTGTCTCATGAGCTGTGGTGGAAGCAAATAATCTGATGAAGGTGTCTTTTCAAGCTAGAGAGACAGGAGGTAATGTTTTCCCTAGAACCTTCTCAGCAAGCCAAACACTTCACCTAGGATGGTCAAAATGAGGGCCAATCCTGACAAAGCAGCAAGAACAGCAGAAGGAAGTCTGGTAAGTTCTGTAAACTTTTCTGAATTTTCTGTGTTAGCATGTTGTGCTAATTACCTTTTCCTTTTTTCTCCACCATGTTCCAGTTCACATATGTGTGTTTATTGCTGTTGGACAAAGAATGATCTCAAGTCATAAATAAACAAAGAAGGAGAGGTTTATGTTGTATAATGAATAATACATATTCATATTGTAAGATCAAGATGCTTTCTGGTTAAGACCAAAATCTAGGAAAATTATAGTGAATGTTTAGTTACCTGATAGGAGGCTGGTAAGGCATGTGTTGAAGCATCAGAGAAATTGTCAAAATGGACACTGGGGAAAGTTCTTTTTGGGAAATGAAGGAATATTCTTTTTTTTTTTTTTGGTGGATATCCTGAGATATCCTGGTCTGAATGTTCTTTTTACGTGGCTTTCCTGGACTATCTGATTAGATTTCATATCAAGGAAATGCTTTTAATCTTGCCCCAAGCCTTTTGCAGTGAATCTATTTCAGGGGTTTTTTAAGTATCATCTTTAATATCTTATTCTGTCCTTGAGGCTTTTGAAGGACAGTATTGTGGTTTTATTTCCATCTCACAAGACCAGCCAGAGTGAACCAGAAAGGACAGCAAATGCTGTTAATTTTAGTAAACAAATGCCTGTCCTGGTCTAGCCTGCCATGCTCTCAGTGTGTATCTGTGTTTTGCGGATGTTCTGGTGTGCCATTGAGAGTCTGTAAGTAAATAAACATATTTTTTTTTTACCATCAGCCTTCCACAGACTTCTCTGGTATTCTTTTCAGGCATCTAACAGTGTCTCTTGCCTTCAGTAGAGGTTAATTCATGGTGCTGCTGTAAGCCTGCAGCAATGAGCTCGCTTTGCTAACAGCCTGCCTTCTGCACCACAGTCTGGAAGTAGAAAAAGAAAATACAGGGATGGCATTTCTTGCCATCTGTTACTATTGTGACTAATATGTGTCTTCTTGCTATACTCAAGCATGTTTGAAACAATGTGAGGGTGAGACAGGCCCTTCACAGGTCATGTTCACAGAACTACTAAAGCAGATGCAGGAGAATGGCAGTTGAACAGAAGGGGGAAAGCATGAGTACAGGGAAAGCATGCCGTGGGTGTGTTGGGGAGGAGGATGAATGTCAGTCCCCCAGGAACATGATTTTTCATCTGGGTAAGCAAAGAATGCTGTAGGAGTTGACACAGAGAACTTGATCTATGAAGTTGCTCAGTCTTGCTCAGATTTCTCTTGCTGAAGGTTATGCTTTTTTTTCTTTTTATGGAGTTCTTAATCCTATACCTTCAGTGGTAAAGCAGTGCATTCTACTCAGCCATAGGATTTAATGCTGACAAAAGAAAAAAAAAGATTGAATTTGCAGTCCTGAGGGGTATGGGACAGGTGAAAAGTAAAGTCAGGACCATGAGCTTTAGGCAAGAAAACTTCCCACTCTTCAAGGAGTTAGTTGGGCCCCTTGTGAAACTGCCCTCAGGGACAAGGAGTCAGAAAATGGCAGATCTTTGAGGATGCAGAGCTCAGGATCCCCAGGTGTGAAAAACTGGAAAAGGAAGGCAAGAGATAGATGTGTCTGAGTTGAGACCTGCTGGTCAAAGTAAAGGGCAAAAAGGAAATGCATAGCTGATGGAGACAGGGAGAGGTGACCTGGGAAGAATATAAGGATGCTGTCTGGTTGAGCAGGGATGGGGTCAGAAATGCCAAGGTACAGCTGGAGATGAACTTGGTGAGGGGTGCCAAGAGCAACAAGAAGGGTTTTTAAAGGGACAATAGCCAAAGGAAGGTCAAAGGAAGCAATACTGGCAAACTGATAAGAGTGGATGAGTGGAAGGCTGAGGAACTCATCAACTTTTTTGCCTCAGTCTTCACTTATAATCTGTCTTCTGTGGGGGGACTGGGGTAACAAAGTCTCTCTTACTGCAAGGAAAGATTGGTTTCTTGACTACCAGAGGAACCTAAGTCTGTTGCCAATCTACACTCCATGGTTATTGAAAAGTCATGGCAGCAGGCGAAGTCCAGGGTTACTGGAAAAAGAGAAATGTTGAATGCATTTTAAAAGGGCTGGAAAGGACCCCCCAGGAAGTAGTGACCTGTCAGCCTCACCTCTGTGCCTGGAAATGTCATGGAACAGAACTTCCTAGAAGCTGAGCTAAGACACGTGGAGAACAGGGATGTGACTAGACAGTCAGCATGGCTTCACTATGGGCAAGTCCTGACAGATCAACTAGTGGCCTAGTGATAGAGAGCCATGGAGTGACTACATCAGTGGATAAGATAAGGCTTATGAATGTCATCTATCTGGACTTCTGTAAAGCAATTGCCATATTCTCCCACAACATCCACATCTCTTTAAACTGTGGAGAGATAGTTTTGATGGGTGGGCAGTTCACTAGATGATGAATTAGTTGTATGGTTGCATCTATAGTATCATAAAATCACAGAAAATCCTGAGTTTGAAGTGACCCATCAGGATCATCCAGTCCAACTCATGACCCTGTGCAGGACAACCCAAGAACACCATGGGCTTCTTGAATTCTGACAGACTTGGTGGTGTGACCACTTCCCTGGGGAGCCTGCTCAACCACCCTCTGTGTGAAAAACTTTTTCCTGATATCCAACCTAAACTTCACCTGATTCACCTTCTTGTCATTTCCTCAAGTCCTGTCACTGGTCACAAGAGTGAAAGATTAGTACTTGCTCCTCTATTTTCCCTCAGGAGGACATTGAAGACCACAATGACCTCATTTTCCTCTTCTCTAGGCTGAAAAAATTGAGTGACCTCAGTTGCTTCTTATAAGGCTTCCTCTCCAGACCCTTCACCATCCTATAGAAGTATAGAATGACAAATGGTGCTCCTTAGGCATCTGTAGTAGGACCAGTGCTCTTTAATGTCTTCATCAATGATCTGGACAGTGGGATTGAGTGCACCCTCAGCAAGTTTGCAGATGACACCAAGCTGTGTGGTGTGATTGAAGGATGGGGTGCCATCCAGAGGCACTTGGACAAGATTAAGAAGTGGGCCCATGGGAATCTGGCAAAGTTCAACAAGTGCAAGTGCTGCACCTGTGTCTGGGCAATCCCAGATGAATGAATACTGATGGGGAGATGAAGTAATTGAGAACTTGAAGTCATGGAGAAGAACTTGGGTGTTCTCATGGGTGAAAAGCTGGATGTGAGGCAACAGTTTGCACTCACAGCCTGAAATGCCAGGTGTATCCTGGTGTGCATCAAAAGCTGTGTGACCATCAGGGTGAGGGCGGTGATTGTCTCCCTTGTGAGACCCCACCTGTAGTGCTGCTTGCAGTTCTGGAGTTCTCAGCACAGGAAAGACATGGAACTGTTGAGGCAGGTCCAGAGGAGGGCCATGAAGATGGTCAGAGGGCTGTCTCCTACAAAGACAGGCTGAGAGAGTTGGAGCTGTTCAGCCTGGAGGAGAAGAAGAATACTTAAAGGGAACCTGAAAGAAAGCTGAGGACAAAGGCTTCATCCTAAGAGAGGGACAATATAGATTAGATATAAGGAGGAAGTTCTTTTACAATGAAGGTGGTAAAACACTTAAGGTCAGATTGGGTGGGGTTGTGAGCAACCTGATTTAGGTTGCTCCAAACTGGACAGATGTGGAATGGCTGGATATACTATGATGTCCCTCCTCATTGTGGGGGAGGTTTGGACTAGATGACCTTCCAACCCAAACTATTCTATGATTCAATGATTATAATGTCTCTGGAGTTGTTACAGAAACAAATGCTGCTAGATGTGTATTACATTCTCATTCAGCTTTCTTCAGTGTAAGTTTTTGTTGTTCTGTCCCTGCTAGTTTATAGCAAGCTTAGACCCTTGTAATATTTTGGTCTATTTGACAGCACATCTCTTTGGCTGAAGTCTGATGGAGATGTAAGACATAAAATGTACGACTGTCACTTCTCAACTGTTAATTTTATTGACTCTTGTATTAAGAAAAAGGCGATTAGTGATTTCTCTATGGGGAATATTGTGAAGTAAAGAAATCTATTTTGTAGCCTTATTTCTAAATTTCATTCTTGCTGGTGTCTTCAGATTAATGATTTGATCTATGTGCAATTTTCACATGTGGAAGAATTGAGACATGTTCTCATAACAGGAACAGATGAAGAAACAACAAACTCATTTATTCTCATCATAGAAAGTTGAAATCTAAATTAAAGCTGTAGAATAAAAAAAACCAAAGACTGAGAAGTTGACCAGTGGCTTGCATAGATTAACTGTACATTTTTCTTAAAAATAGCAGCGTGTGAATTGTGCTTGTCACCACTAGGTGGTCCTCTTACAACACTTACAGGTCAGCATTTCTAAAGCTGCATTTATTCTTGAGCTGATTCTACAGGTGTATTTACTGCAACACTCAGTGAGGTATAGAAAGCACAAAAGCACTTTCTGAACAGCTCTATAGCTAAGAGTATTATTGATTGAAACAAAATGTATTCTGGTGGTTGTAGAACGTTAGCAGAAAGGTGACATGAAATTGATTCTTACCTTCAGCAGAACTGTTACTGGCTCAGGGTTGTGAGAAATAACTATGAAATGCCTTATGACTTTAGCTAGAATTCTAAACAAAACTAATGGAAATGTTTAAAAATAGTAAATAAAAACACCTACAAAGATGAAAATGTAGAAGTCAAGCATAGTGTAGGCAGAGTTGGTTGTGACTTAGAACTTTAAAATCTGTGGCAAAGGATTATGCTGCAGATCTTTACATTTCTTTTTTGCTTTAGCTATATATTTGTTCCTTGCTGTCTCTGAACACTGGTCCTAAAATGAAAACAAGAAATTATCAAGAAGGGACATATAAAGACATATAAAGATTGATTTTATATTAAAAAAACCCAGTATTGTTAGCCTAGACTTTGAAAAGTTGAACTTAAGACGCTGCCTTTGTTGTTTAGAATGCATGTCTCCTTTTCATATTTCTGAACTCTTCCTCATGGTCTTAGAGCTATAAGTTGAGTTTGTCATCCAGTGCTCCAATTCTAGCATATGGGTCATTTTAGAAAGGATGATTCATGATAAAACCCTGAGTCAGTAGTGCTGAACCCTGGTTTTCAACCAAGTGAACTCTTAACCTAGCCACAAAATGTCACAGCTCTTAAGTAATGAACAGATTGTAAACTTCATGGTTTACTTCAGATGTAAAATTTAAAGACCTTGGGGGTAGTCTACCTTAAGCTTTTTTTTTTTAAATTAAGAAAATGAAGGTGAAAAAGCATATATCTTTAAGATTTATGTTTCACCCTTACTTATGGTGAGTACTCAGCTTTGCAAAAATTTTACTTTATATAAACCCATTCATCACATAAGTTTTATAAGGTCAGGTTGTACTATTATGGCATCATGCAATTACGCCACCAGAGACTGCTCTGCTAAGAATTCAGCTGTGATTATATGAAGTGATGTTTGCTGATAGTTTAAGTTATCTTGGAAAGTATTTTCTGTTTTCCCATCTGTAGTATGTTCTGAGTCTTTATGAGTCACATACCAATGACCTGGTATTTGGCTCAAGCTCATAGTTTAAGATGATGAACTCATCAGGGAGGTTAAGTTTGGAGGCAGCCTGGGCTGTTGCAGCCCCAGCCTGGCTGAGTTTGTGATCTTAAGGAGCATGGTCTTGGCAAGAAGAAAAGTCAGGACCTTGAGCTTTGGAAGAGTGAACTTCCAGACATCTAAGGAGTTGGTGAATGAGATGCCCTGAAAAATTGTCCTTAGGGACAAAGTAGCTGACTAGAGCTGTCACTTAGTGCACAAAGCTCTCCATTCCAATGTGTGAGAAATCAAGCAAGGTAGGGCAGACACTGGTATGGATGAGCAAGGATCTAGTCCTCAAACTGAGAAGTAAGAAAGAAATGTGCAGCCAGTGGAAACAGAAGACAGGTGACCTGGGGAGATTACAAGGGTATCATTCAGATGTGTCATCAAGAGTGTCAAAGCACTGATGGAACAGGACTTGGTGAGGGATGTGAAAAATAACAAAAAGCTATTCTGTAAGTATATAATGTCCGAAAAGAAAGGCCAAGGAGACCAATAAATGACAAAGGAGAACTGGTAACAACAGATATGGAGAAGACTGAAGTACTCACTGAGTTTTTTGCCTCAGTCTTCACTGGCAGCCTGGTTTCTCACATCTGTCAAATTCCTGAACATCTAGTGGGAGTTGGGAGAGCCAAATTTTTCCTGCAGGTTTGGGAGTACTTGATGAAACTGAATAGCCACAAGTCTGTGGGGCCTGATGACATGCATCCCAGGGTTCTGAGGGAACTGCCTGAGGTTGTTGCGAAGCCACTCTCCACGGTATTTGAAAAATCATAGCAGTCAGGCAAAGCCTTGGTGACAAGAAAAAGGGAAACACCTCTCCTATTTATAGTATGAGTAGAAAGGAATATCTGGGGAACTACAGACCAATGAGCCTCTCCTCTGTGCCTGGGAAAATTAATGGAGCAGATCATCCTGGAAGCAATATTAAGGCATGGCTTCATGAAGGGCAAATCATATCTGACCAATCTGGTGGCTTTCTGTGATGGAGTTGCTGCAATGGTTGACAAAGGACAGTGAATGGATATCATCTACCTAGGCTTCTCTAAGATGTTTGATGTGGGTCCACATAGCATCCTTAACTCCAAACTGGAGAGATGTGGATTTGCTGGATATGCTATTTGTTGGATAAGGAACTGGCTGGATGGATGCAGCAGGAGAGTTGCAGTCAATGGCTCTATGTCCAGGTGGAGCCATTGGTGACAAGTGGCGTCTCCGTCTTGGAACCAGTGCTCTTTATCAATGATCTGGGCAGTGGGATTGAGTGCACCCTCAGCAAGTTTGCAGATGACACCAAGCTGTGTGGTGTGATTGACACACCTGAAGGATGGGGTGCCATCCAGAGGCACTTGGACAAGCTTAAGAAGTGGGCCCATGGGAACCTGGCAAAGTTCAACAAGTGCAAGTGCTGCACCTGTGTCTGGGCAATCCCAGATGAATGAATACTGATGGGGAGATGAAGTCATTGAGAACAGCCCTATGGAGAAGAACTTGGGTGTTCTCATGGGTGAAAAGCTGGATGTGAGGCAACAGTTTGCGCTCACAGCCTGAAATGCCAGGTGTATCCTGGTGTGCATCAAAAGCTGTGTGACCATCAGGGTGAGGGCAGTGATTGTCTCCCTTGTGAAACTGCCCCTCTTCCCCCCTGCCCCGTGAGAACTACAGCTTGCAGTCCTCATCACAGGGAAGACCTGGCCAAATGGGAATGGTTTTGTACTAAAAGAGTATGTCCCATCCCTGGAATTTTTCAAGGCTAGGTTGGATGGCCCCTGAGCAACCTGACATAGTGGGTCCCTGCAATGAGAGGTGACATCAAGTAGGCCAGGTTGCTCTGAGATCTCTGCAGTCTGATTCTGAATATTTCCAGGGATGGTGCATCCACTATTTTAGTGCACAACCTGTTCCAGTGTTTTACCACCCTCCTTGTTAAAAATGTTCTTCATTATGTCTAACCTAAATCAACCCTTTTTTATTAAAACCTTTACCCCTTGCCCCATAACAGCATGCTCTTCTAAAAGTTTGTCACCATAAATAATTGTTGCACTTGGCTCATAAACCCTAAGATGGAATTTTTTTTGCTGATTGGAAGTTACTGATGATTGAAAGCTTCTGATAAATAAGTTGCATGTTTTTCCATTTTAAAAGATATGAATGGAGTGAAGCAAGTGAACGGCATATAGTGTTTTAGTTGAGAATTTTTTTTCTTATTCTTCTTTATCAGGCAGTGTCCCTTCAGTTCAATTTCTAAGGGATAAATCTGGCATTAATCTAGAAATAGTCAAGTCTTATTAAGCAATATTCTGTGTATTGTTTAGTCTTAATAAAGTTAAATCAATGTTAATTGAAAAACAGTGAGAAGGGGTTTTTTTTGGTAGCTAGGTAGTGTTACACTATTGTTACATTTTGTGATTGATATAATTTTGTCTTAATTTTATATCATTCCCATGTTTTGTTTTTTATGGTTACACCAAAATCATGTTATTTTAATTAAAATAATGATGAACTTGATCTGTTCTACCTGTGCAGAATTTTGGTTAATCAATTTACTATTGTTGACATTAGTTGTATGAAATAGTAGTAGTAAACTATTTTCATGTAAAAATATTAAAACCCCTTATAAATGCATAATCAAACAGAGATTAGTTGAGATAATTATTAGCTGATTAAGAATCTCATGGATTTACATATTGGCACAGTCAAAGATTTGCAGGAAATAGGCATTAAGCAAAACTAATTTTTGACTCAGTGCAAAGAAATTCATATTAATAATTAATTTTTATCATCTTTTCCTAACATGGTGTTTAGATAATTAGTGCTGAAGTTACCTGAATTTTGTACCTACAATATACAAAATAGACTCTGACCTGTGCATTGACTTTGTCATGCCCATATTGAAGGTATTTAGACATGGTATGTTTTCCTGCCTGTAGAGAAATCTGAGAAAGAAGACAGTAGTTTGGGAAATGAATCTTACTCCTACTTTACCATTTTCTGTTGGATGGTTTAGGACTTAGCCACTTCATACTGTTAGCTTAAGTCCTTCTACATCTTGAGAAATAGTCAATGTACTTCTTGTGCCTGACTGTTCTTAAAAAGAGATTTACTGGTGTGGAGCCTGCTTATAAGAAATGATGGTATTATGCTTTTTATAGGGGAAGAAAAGTGCCCTTATTACTTCTTTGAAAAAGTTTGCAGATCAAGCCACAATTTCATTCTTTGCCTTGTTTGCCTTGAGTCAGACGTGACTTATGTTTGAGGAAAGTATATGCAATAAATTTCTGCTGAAGTAATGTAAAGAGTAGAGAAGGGCTTTAAAGTAAAAACAAAGCCACTGTTACTTGAAACTAAGGCAGCTTTACAGATTATCACATAAATTTCCTGTGGTCAGTTGTGCATTAGGCTGACTGCTAGGCAGGATAGTAGCTCATATATGAACAAACATCAGTGTGCAAGGAGTGAATACTAAAGTTCCCTGCTTTGAGGCCTGGTGAATGAAGTGCAGGTTTCCTGAGCCACTCTCTGAAGTGCTTAAGATTACAGATTACATGCGAATGTGATCCTAAGCACTTCACATAGTGTGAATGATCACATGCTCTAG
Source organism: Fringilla coelebs (assembly GCF_963513975.1). Taxonomy (NCBI): domain Eukaryota; kingdom Metazoa; phylum Chordata; class Aves; order Passeriformes; family Fringillidae; genus Fringilla; species Fringilla coelebs. The sequence goes on along the minus strand of NC_140028.1, from coordinate 107,343,697 downwards.
TAGGAGGATACCCTTTCCCAGGTGAGGATTGAGTTCTATGGTTGCTCTTCAGGGTGTAAGTGGTACATTAAGGTGGGTGTATAAACTCTCTGAATGCCTCCAGTTTTCTTTTTCATTAAAAAAAATAATTTTTTTTCAATTTTAAAGATTTTTTTATCTTCTTAAGAACTAAAAAACCAGCATATTGATAGCTCACCAGTGGGAAACACAATCTGTTGAGTTGCTCTTTAACAGTATACTGATTTTATTTAGTGACAGGCACAAATCATAGTTTAATAACTGCTGAATTATTTTTTAATAGTGTTTCCTTACAGATAATGGTTTTGCACTGCAAAAGCACTGTTACTGCTTTGTGTGATTCCACACACTTGCATTATCTAATAGTTAAATAATAAGTGAATTAACCACAGTTTTATATAACTCTCCAAATGAGTTGATAAATGATTTAGTATTGGATCCCCCTAATAAGCACAGGCTTTGAAATTTACGTTTTCATCTGAAACCTTAATGCCTTAATTCAGCTTCCAGAGTAGTTCAGATTTATTTGAAGTTGTTTCATGGATACTCTACCTGTAAAAGCAGATAAAACAATACAAAAGGGAAGGAAAAAAGAAAATACAGCTTTGACATGAAAATGTTACAAGCAGCAAAGTGTGAAAATACCTTGAACCTATCTTTTTCTCAGCAGATGGCCTTGAATTCATTTTACTTTTATTATGGCACTGGCCTAGAGGCAAAGTATGTTTGAGTGTTACAACAAAGAGGGTGCTATATGGAGGAATTTTTTTAATAATGAAATACAACATATGCATAAACCATGCAACCTTGTAACAGGAAACTTTGTGAGGAGGGTAGACTGTGTTTAACTTTTCTACAATTCTGCAAGAGTAAATTTTATTAGGTGTTAGTCAGAAAAAAAATTATCAGCTGAGTTTTATGCTGTAAGGTTAAATGATTCTTATGACTATGTTTAAACACTGGAGCAGTATAAATTCAGACTTTGATTTATTGGCTAGTTCTGTTAAAGAGCAGGATATTTAACTGTTGCCTTCCTTTTAAATTGCTTCTGCATAAGGAAAGATTTTTTGAAAGGTTTGGGTTTTGAAATTTTTTCATGGAATAGATCTGGTGATGACTACTTCTAAATGGTTTCTCACTCAACTTTGGAGAACTGTTAGTGTTTTGTTGGTTTTTTTTTTCCCTATTAATAATTGAGTTAGAACATCTCTAAATTGAAGAAGTGAATGGAAAAATAATCAAGGGTAATGTTCTCTGAGTCTCTTACCATTTGTTTCCTCTTCTTAACAGTAATGATTGTAGCCTAATGATCACAGCCTAACTGAAATAAAAGGTCTCATTGCCTTCAGTTGGCCAGAACTTTGGCCCAGTTATGAATTCCTAGATAAATCTCCTAATCAGCAATTTGTTTAAGAAAAGAACTATAATTTAAGTGAAGTAAAATCAATTGCAGAAATGCATAACTTTGAGAGCAGTTGTATATGTAAGTGAAAGACTTTTTTCAAAACTTTGGTGAATCATATATGACACTTTGTATAATTTCCCTTGTTGAGGTATGGTACCCAAAAGTGTGCAGTGACTGTGCATGGGTAGTACAAAATGTTTTGTATCTTACATGTGGGGTTACAGCTTCTGCAGTGCTCCTGCCAAGAGTCAGTGAGTGCAAAGGCAGAACAATAATTACCTCATATGTTTTTAATAGCACATGTATATTAATAATGACCCAATCTGTCTTTTGTCTTTTTGATGACATATTGTTGACTCATTTTAATTCATTGTCCTACTCTAATCTCCAGACTCTTCTTCTTAGTGCTATTGCCTGCCATTCTCTGGTTTCCTGTGAGTCAATTGTCTGAGATCACATCAGCTGTTTTATTTCAGTTTAGAGATGCTGTCTCTAAAGTTTAGAAATGCAGTATATGTTATTACCCTGTCTGGTAAATAGTTTGGCATGTTGAATTTTCTGTTACTTCAAACCTATGTACAGCTTTATTATTTACATATGTACTTTCTTATTTAAGTGTTCCAGCATTTCATGTGAATGCATTTGTCTATAAGATTTGTTTGCTGCCCCATAATTTTTCCTCCAAAAGAATGAAGTTTTAGTTTCTAATTATTTAGTCTATTTTGTTTTCTCAAAAGGTCTTTCAGAAGTGTGTGTATGTAGCTTTTGTTTATTTTTCCAGTGGTCATCAATGATTACTCCATTACAAAAAAAGTCTCCAACCTATAGGAATTTATTTGGAGAGTCACCAAACCCTTGTTAATTGCTTTTCCTAGAGGGTTGAAATGTATCTTGTACAAACTATAATGTTTTATACTAATTTTATTTTGGTGCAAATCATTGCTATCAAAAATCACTCTACTACATTATTGTGGTAGCTTAGTCCCTAAGTACCACACAACTGCTCACTCACTTTCTCCCACTTCACCCTGGTGGACTGGGGAAGAGAATCAGAAAAAGGTAAAATCTGTGAGTTGAGACAAGAACAGTTCAAAATTTTAGATGAAGTATGATAGTAATGATAATAGTAATAAAAAGAGAGAAATGAAACCCAAGAAAAACAAATAATGCACAGTACAGTTGCTCACCACGCACTGACTGATGCCCAGCCTGGCCCCCATCAGTGATCAGCCCCTTTATAGCCAACTCCTCATTTGAGTGTTCTCAGTGTGTTTCCAACAGTCTAAAAATACAGGATAACAAATTCCTGTGATGTCTTTTCTGAGCTTGCCAAGAAGGAAACTAATAGGATGGTGATTTTTTTTTTTGATAGAGATGTAATTCACTGAGTCATTTGACCACGAAGTAAGAGTTAAGCCTTTCTGTTTGTTAGTTACTAGCCTAGGATATATATAGACAAATGACTTGAATGTGAGAAGTGGCTGTGTTTCCTTGCTGTTTTTTAGCAAATTAAGTCAGGTTGTTTATTTCTAATTTTTTTAGAGTGTATTTGAAACTCTTCTTGAAGATATATTGGACTTTCATCTAATATTCTGTACAGTAAAGCCTCACTTTTGTGTTGTAAGCTTCTGACCATCTGACTTTGTTATAAATATTCTCAATGAGTTCTTTGGATGTGAATGCAGTTCACATTCAGGAGATCATTCTTTAGCACATGTCTTTAACAATTATTTAGCTCAAAAGATTAGTAAATAATCACATAGAAGGCATAAAGTTGGAAGGTACCCCTGGAGGTCATCTAGTTCACAAACTCTGCTTGTCCCTAGAGCATGTTACTTGGAGTTTTTTTCCAGATGGCTTTTGAATATTTCCAGAGAGGGAGACTCCACAATCCCTCTGGGCAGACTGGTCCAGTGCTTAGCCACAGCCTCATAGTAAAGAAGTTTTTCCTCATATTCAGGTGGAACTTCCTGTGTCCATCAGTTTCTGCCCGTTGCCTCTCATCCTATTGCCTGGCACCACTGGGAAGAGTCTCGGTCCGTCCTCTTGACACTCTCCCTTCAGATACTTACTATATATGTTGATGAGTGCTCCTCTCAGTCATCTTCCTGAAGCTGAACAGACTCAGCTCCCTCAGCCTGTCCTCATAGGAGAGATGACCTCCTCCCACAATCATCCTTGTTGCTGTCCCCTGGACCAGAGCTGGGTAGAGGGGCAGGATCACCTCCCTCAGCCTGCTGGCAATGCTCTTCCTAATGCATCCCAGGATTCCATCGGCATTTTTGGCCACAATAGCACACTGCTGGCTCATGGACATCTTGCTGTTTCCCCCAGGTCCTTCTCCACAGAGCTGCTTGGGCTAGCTGTCTTGGACCCCTTTTCCCTCTAAGGCATGTTCCCCTGGGATTCTTCAAGAAGGACCTTGAAGAGGCCAAACTCTTGAAGTCCAGTGTTGTGATCCTACTCACTGACCTGCTTCTTCCTCACAGGACACTAGTGATCTCATGGTCGCTGTAGCCAAGGCTGCCCCCAGCCTTCACATCTCTAACCATACATTCTGTGTTTGTTAGTAAAGGTCCAGCAGCACACCTTTACTAGTAGGCTCCTTCACCACCAGTGCCAGAAAGTTATTGTCAGTGCTTTCCAAGAACCTCCTGGATTGTTTATGCCTTACTGTGTGGTTCCTCCAGCAGATATCCAGGTGGTTGAAGTCCTCCATGACAACCAGGGCCTGTGACTGTGAGGCTACTTTCAGCTGTCTATATAAGACTTCATCTGCTTCCTTCTCCCCCTCAGGCAGCCTGTAGCAATCACCCTCAACAGTGTCACCCTTAATAGTTTGCCCTTTAATCTTAACCCATAAGCTCTTGACTCACTCATCATGCTCCCTGAGACAGAGCTTCATGCATCAAAGTACTTTGGGAAGTGCTTAGCAGTCATGAAGCTTCTTAGCCTAAGGAGACTATAAAAGGAGAACTAGCAGAAGAGATAGGGAATTTCATTGGATTTTAACAGTGGGATCATGTAGTTCTGTTTCATTGTTTGGTGAGAACAAAATTTTCAGGTCTGTTTTAAATGGAATTTTAAAGTTGATAGATTTATTTGATGATGGTGACTTAAGATCTTACTGATAATTTTTGAAAGTACCAAAAATATTGAAAAATAGGGCATGTATTCAGCTTAACTGAAGCTTAACTCAGTGAAAGGTCTGGTGTTGATTTATGATTCACTAAACACATCCACATGCCTGAACTATTCAGTCAAATGTTACTGATTTTGAAGGGCAACTGGTGACAGTACTCATTTGTGGGAGATTTGCTAGTTCAGTAAGTTGTTCTGTGATATTTATATAATGTATGATAGGAGTATAACTTCAGATAAGAGCAGAAAGGTTCACAGAGAAGTTCAGACTGGAATTTCTCCTACTTGCTTTAGAAGAAGTGTATGCCAGTGTTGTGATGCCTGTATGAATGCAAGGCTCTTAGAAGAAGATTTCTGCAGCTGCTAGGGCCTGAAAAATAGTTACTGAACGAGTTGCAGCAACAAACCATCTCTTAATGAATCATCATTATTCAGGCTCTATCCAGGCATACAGCCATTTTCAGGACCTCCTCTATGTATGCTATCTTATAATTAATCTTCTGCATTGAAAGAAAGAACAAATGTGAGTGACACTGCTTTCACAGCTGTCGGAACATTCTTACTGAGAGTATTTCTTGTACTAGGTGGAAACATTCACTTTTATTTGTAGAAAAAATTATTCTTTTAATGTGGAGGTTGTGATAAACAAATTTTTGTGCTACAGTCTGTTTAGGGGAAGAGACTTTACCTGTCATGTGCACCCAGTGCCAAATACTATATTTCTTTCAGTAGGCATTTTAGTATGTTGCATGTTGCAGCTATGATACTTTGGGATCTTTATACTGCATGCTGGTTTATCCTACTCCTTTGAACCATACTAGTATTTTTCCTAAGGGTCCTTCTACCACCTCAGGTTAATATGAGATTTAAAGGCATAATTCCCAAGTAACATAATTTAACTATGTCATCTTCTCTGGTAAGACTTGAATCAAGAACAAAGGAGTATATCACAAGTCTCTAAGGGATTAACAGTGCGAGTGAGGTCTGATTGGCCTTCGGAGATACTTCAATAGTTCAAGAGTCTCTTTCCATCTGAAATCCTCCTTATGTTTTACGGCAGGCAGAAATCTACAAGGGGTTAGAATTCAGTATGACAGGTGAGAGAAATGAAGATTTTTTTTCTTGTGGCAACTCTGACTCCATGCTTTACTATGACTTGGCCAAGGAGGCTCCTTACAGAGAGGGCTGTTACAGAGAGAGCATCTCTTGTGTTGGGACTTATGAATATGTTTTACTGCAATGCTTTAATATCCAGAATGGTTTAAGAAATAATTCAAACTAACATCAGTAGAAAAAAGACTTAATGTTTTCCTTAAACACTTTCCTTAGTTTCTCTTCAAGTTCTTCTCTTCCAAACCACTACTCTATTTTTATTTCTTTCCCATTTGAGTGATTTTTCAATTCCAGTAGAAAAGCACCCAGGCAGTGTCAGCTGGAACATGTGTACACTTTGTGCATCAGTTGGGATGGGTACTTGCATTAGCACTGAGCAATGTGGGGCAATTTTCCTCTTTGCTTGTGTTCAGGGTATTGGCAGTCAGATCCTCTGGCCTAGGATGAATGGCCACAGCTGAAGCCCTGAACTTTGAGCCTTTCTGTAGTTATGCAAGGAGCAGCCACCAGACCTCCAAGCTAGTAAATTCAGAGTTCTTTCTGAATGTACACTGGCACATGCTTCGTGCACCGAGTTAGGGAGGTAATGTAAGACTTGCCTTTTACTAGGCATACATTGTTTGGAGCAGTGCTGAAGTTATTTTTAAATGGTTTTTCCATTCATCAGATCTGATCCCTGAGGTTCTTTACTCACAGTTGCCCTAGATCTGCTTTACTAAAGGAGCTACACTCAGCAGCAACTTTTCCAAAATGGGTTTGAACTGGAGGAGTCTGTGTTCCCTATGCAGTGAGAAATTTCAGGGGCAAATTTCAATGATGAAGGAAAAGAAAAACATACTTGCTTGTTTCAAGTCAGGACAGGAACTAGTCTTCCTATGTGTGAGAATGTAGTTTATGTGCATCACTTCACTGGTCACTTTTTTATCATATAAAGAAAGCATTTCCCATTTATCATTAAAGTGCTCTTAGGCTCCTGAGTGTATTGTAAATGCCAGTTTATCTTTTAATTGTATTTCATTGATGGTCCCTTCCACACAAGGCTTTTTTAGTGAGGCATTTGATTACCACTGAAGGCAGTTAAAGTTTTCTCTGCTGACATCTTCCTAAACTCTGTAATTTTATGACGTTTTTTCTGATTTCCAGTTTATCCCTCTGCAGTTTTCATTGCCTGATTTCACGTGGTGCTCAGGCCCTGTGATTACATAATGTACACTGTATGAAAATGATTTGGTGTCAGAGGGGAAGCTCAGAGTACAGGAAATCATTAACATGCAAAAAAAAATTGAGCCCCAAAATAGCTTTAATTAGAAGCTTATTTCAAAGAACTACCACCTGCCTCTCATTTTGTCTTTGCATTAGATCTAAAAATACATTGTGACTTAAAAGTGTAATGTAAATATATTCATATCCTGAATATATTTTTCATAATAAAACTACAAAACAACAGTAGCTAGTCTTGTGCTTAAAAGTAGCACTTTCTGGCTAAGAGACATTTCTCTTGAGATACAAGCTGCTGAAACTGTAGAGTACACTAAGTGGTACCATCTGATATGCAGAAAACACTGTGGTTTATATTTTCACTTTATAGGCAAGGCCAACTGGCTGCAATAAACTTTTTTGAAATGGACATTTCTGGTTGAGTGTTTGGAGGACTGCATTTCTCAATGTGAAATGTAACAACTCCATTCACTAGACACAGATTAAAAACAAATGGCTGAAGGAAATAAGTTGACCTATGAAAAGTGGGAAATAGGAGTTCATGCACAATTTAATATTCTTTAATTGTACTTTACATGTAATAGTTTGGATAACTGGAGTTTGAAGCACTAGTACAGGCTAGTTAAAATCCAAATTTGAAAATTAGTGAGTAGGAACAACACAATTATGATGAGCAAAGTGGTGGGCATATTAATAAATGCTGCTGTGCTTTTAAAAGCCAAAAGAGTGATTGCTGATTCAGTCTCATGCCTCTGTTTCTTTAGACAGTACAGTTCAGTACTACAGTGTGCTTGCAGATGATTGCTCTAAAGAACTTGTCATATTATGTCATGTCAAATTCAATTGTGCCACTACTGTGTAAACAGGAGAGATTTTAACAATGGTATTTGTGTGTTATTTTGGTTATGCACGCTAAAGATGAATGCTTCCATGTTTTGCATGACATGTAGCTTCATATATATTGCAGGAAGGGCTGTAGTGCTTCACTTCATCACTTTCATGATGTTATGGAATTGGTAAGAAGATTGATGTTTATAATATAGAGAAGAACAGAAGCTATTATTGTTTGTTACTTAAGCAGCAGCCTCGATGTTTGTAATGACTTACTTTTCTCTGTTATTTGAATTGTAATATGTCTATTAGATTATCACTTTGTATCAATTGAATCTGCTATAGTTTTCATCAGAAGAGTAGAAATTAACAACTTAATTGTATATTTTAGATTTTGGTCAGCAGTTGTCTAAGACACAATTTTCTCACTACTATCAGTATAACCAGGAGTACCTGAAATTTTAATATATTACAAAATATGTAAGATTTCTGTGGTAGTAAGGGACTCACTTTGCAATTAATATCTTTTACTTTTGATCTATATCAAACAATGTTTAGAACTTTTCAAAATGTAATAGTAATTAGGTAAAATTGTAAACATACATAACACTTATTTTTTTCTGTGACTTAAATTGGTTTTTCTACAGTTTTAATTTTTCTTTCTTTTTTTTTTTTCCTGACTTTATATCTTTCTGTATAAGAAAAGATGAAAAACAGCCTTAAAACTCCCAAAGTACAAGTGTGTTCTACCACTGGGCCATTCAAATTAAAAATTTCAAGCTGCTATCTGTAATGCATTTGTCTTCAGGTTACAGGTGCCAGGGAGTTCCCCTAAAGTTAGATATTGATAGTTAAAGTTCAGGAAATTGGGCTGTGGGACAGCTGCAGGTTTCCTTTGTAGCACACTACTGATGGAAGGAGAATTCATAGGAGACTTTGGAAGGGGATTTGAAGATTCTCTGGACCCAGATTTACAGGGTTGCATTCTTGAGAAAGGTGTAGGATAGAAGTGGAACCAAACAGCTGGCTACTGTAAAGTGCTAAGAGGGTTTACAGCGTGCCTGATGCTGAATGTGATTTTGAGGTAACAGAGGTAGAAGGGCTGTGGTCACACAGACACCTGGGTTATGAAGCACTGTTTTCTTGCAAGTCAAACAAAAATGCCACTAGTTATTTGTACTAGCCAGTAACTATACTTCAAAATAACCATATCTGAGAGAGTGTGGTGACAACCAGTGGGCTAGCACCTTTTACTAGATATCAGTGTTTATACTAGTTTCTAAGGGAAATTTTATAGGTTAATAATTATTTTATACAGCTGGCTCACTCATACCCTTTCTAGACTGCATCAGCAGTGTGATGATAATGTCAGCAGCTGTTGGGAAGTAGAAGCTGGGTATTATTAACATTGGTAGCATACCAGTACAGAACTGCTCAATTTTCCCTGCTGGTTCCTAATCTTTTCTGATCAGGAGCATGTGATAGGACTAAATCCTGTGAAATTTCACAGCTTAGAAGGGACAGAAATCTACTGTAGATGCCTTGGAGTAGTTCAGAGATAAAAGACAGAATGACTTCTTTGAATGTCTGATTTGAATGATTCTTCTTTTGACATCATCTAGTCCAGTCTCACTTCCTGAGCAGATTTGGCTAGAAGTTGCTCAGGATTGCGTTCTATTGTATTTTCTGTATGTTTATGGGAGAAGAATTTACAACCTTTCTGGAAAATGGGCTGTAGTGTTTGATGACCTTCACAATAAAAACCAAAACAACCAAGAAACACAAAAAAAACCGAAAACAAACAAACAAACAAAATCCCAACAAAAAAGCCCTCCAACCTATGTTCAGCTAGAATTTCATGTGATGCAGTTTGTTACTGTTTAATTTAGTCCTCTAAGTGGATGCCATAAAAAAGAGTCTGTCTTGCTCTTGTCTTTTCACTAGAGACTGTAAGAGTCAACTTTGCCTCAACCAAATGAGCCATCTGAATTGCACTTTCAAATGTCCTTATCACACGTTATTTGTAACAGGGTTTATGATATGTTATGAATTATATGCAGAATCTGATCAAAAGGATGGCAGATCTTACTTTTTAGAAAATGGGGAAATCTGAAAAAGAGGTGAAGAAAGTGGGAAGGACCCTGCTACTTTATCTTCCTTCTTTCTTTTTTTCCCCCTATTTTTCCCCTAAGCTAAATTTTTACTGTGTATTTCAATCACAAGGACAAGTAATATGACATACTTTCTGGCCTTTTACACTATTTTTAAGAAGTAAAAGTTTCTGTAAAGAAACACAGTGGAGATGAACAATGTTTTGCACTGTACATGCTGCATTTCAGATATTGACTATTTCTTTGACTTTTGTTACCTTTTTGGAACAGTAAGAATAAAGTTTTAGTCTATTTTTGTTTTGCTTCACCTTCCTATGTTAGAAAACTTATTAAAGGATTCAGGGTGAAACTTCATGAACAGACAATTTATTTGGGTTGTTCATGCATACAGAATCATTCCTTAGACAAAATAGAGTATTTTAATCGAGGTGAATAGACATTTTGAATTACATTTGAATAGACAATAGACTTTTCATTTCATGTAGTGTTTGCAAGGTAAGAGCTTATCTATGAATTCAGGAGATATGTATCTATCAGCCTCCCAAAGTGTTAGTCTTAATGGTATAGCTCTCTTTGAATGCCTAAAAAATACTGTTTGAATGAGTTGTTACCCTTGCATATGAAGTGCATAATCAGCTTCTGATCTAAGAAATCTTCCCAATGAGATCTGAATTTAGATTGGTGTACTTGAGGCATGACAAGCCATGTCTTATGTCATGTCTTATGGCTGCTGAATAATGCATGAGGCTTGAAGTAATTTACTTAAAGCTGCATTTTTTTTAATTTATATTTTTTAGACTTGCTGGTAATACAGAGTTGGCCTTTCTTTTTGTTTTTTTCTTTCCTTAAAGACAGAAAATAAGAATGTAAAACATGGAAGAAATTACCATTTTGTATTATTTTCTCAACAATACATATTTGGGGGACTTTCTGTTATGTTGCTTAAGTAGACTTGAAAGAATAGAATTGGTTATTTTAAACTACAGTTGTTATGACTGCTTGTAAGGTATGGAAGCATTTAGGAACCAGAATAATTTGGTGTTTTGGGAATATTGAAACATTTCTTTAAACTGAAATTGTAATAGTTATATCCTTAGGAATTTTGTTTTGAAATAAAATATCTTGCCTTTTTTTTTTTTTAATGTATTCTGAATGTTATTCCCCCCCACAATCTAGTTTGTTTATTTTAGAAAGTAAGCTTTTATTGAGGTTGGAATATTTAGTGTTTTTCCTCATATAAACACTGCCATAAATGAAAATTAATTTTTATTAGGATTACTTATGAGTATAATTTTAATTTACTCACAGTTTTAGCATTAAAACTACACAAATAACATTGCTTTGTTTCCTTTGTGTTTCTTTCTGTTGCTTCCCTTAGGTCGAGATTTTATCTGCATACAGTCCATGGATGGGATGCTCATGTTGTTTGAACAAGAAAGTTACGCTTTTGGCCGGTTTTTACCTGGTTTTCTTCTGCCTGGTCCTTTGGCTTACAGCTCCCGCACGGACTCTTTCATTACAGTCTCTTCTTGTCAGCAGGTTGAGAGTTACAAGTAAGTGTTTATGTTCAGTAATTATAGTGTACTTTGGTGGTATCATTTACTAGGAAAACACATTGAAAGTAATCTTGTTTAATTTTTAATGCCTTTACTGGAGTATCCAAAAGCAAGTAGTTGCAGGAAAGATATGTTGCTGAGTGATGACTGTCTCAGTACAGTCATAGAAGAAAGTGTGCTGTGAGTCCTGAGGACTTTATGGTCCTATTTTATTTTTATAAAGGTAATAAGTCTACTAGTTTATCAAGGCTCTGTTGCTCCCAAGTGCCAGGTTTTTCTCCTTCCTTCAGTTCAATCTAGTCTTTGCTTTCAGCACTGGAGCATGGATGAAACTGTTGTGAGCTGTTTTAGCTTGTGACCATATTAAGTTTATGGGTTCAACATTTAGAAAAATAGAACAATATGGAAAGTGAAGACTGCACAAGCATTTCCACTTCCTCCAAGCAGAGGATCTATGTATTATAAGGCAAGCCAGACGCAAATCTAATAGATAATAAGAAAGAGAATGTGAAAGATTTTGATGGACAGGCAAGGGAGCATTTGTATTTACTGTGGAGGAGCAGCTTGAATCCATGGGGCTCTGATGCAACTATCATGTTGAGAGTTTATCAAGTATCCATCTGTTTAGAATCAGATGAATGCTTGAGCAGTGGATGTCTGCTGTGAAGCCTTTCTCAAACAAGATGTTCCCCTGTTGCAGACCCTGGTTCTCACAGAGACTAGAGTTAGGGTTATAGAATCTCTATCCCTAGCAGTAAATTGGGGTGCGGTGGTGTTTGGGGCAGAGCTACTACCTGTGATGACAAAAATCCACATCCCCTAAAATGGATGAAAAAATGTCAGAGCTGTCAGTCTGCTCTGTAAGAGCCATAGTTGTTCACAGTTCTAACCAGCAGCCAAAGATGAATGATGATGGTGATACTGGAGCCAGTATTTCTTTAACATCTTCATCCTGGATAGAAGGACAATGCATGTCCTGAAATTCAAGGACAGTGTCAAAATTTTGGAAGTGGCTAATATAAAAAGGTTAGATTGCGTTGGCCATTCAGAGGAATCTCATGAGACTGAAGGAATGGGCAAGTACCTTGAGGATTTTTTTTTAGAGGTAATCATACATATTGAAGAAAATAAGAATGCCCCTTTTTATAAATAATGCCATGGGAATCTAATCCAGAGAATGTTAGTTAAAAACAGTGCTTTGTCACACTACCCTGTTCTGTCACCTATAGTTGTCAGGCAATATTCTTTTTATTTTGCTGCTTAAGATTAATTAGATTATAGGTATCATGTATAATTTTCTTAAAACTGGACAAGATATACGTGTTGCAAGTCAAAGTAATTTAATAGACAATTTGTAATTTTCCTAAGAATTTAGAAAGTCTAATACAATATTAGAATAAAATTATAATATAATCTATTAATCTTGTCAAGGAATAAAGAAACATTTTTTCCTTTAAAATTAACATCTCACATGTTTAAATTATGTTCAGATTCTTGACCTTTACAAAAGATGTGGCTACAATTATTTGTCAGTCTGTTACTAAATCAAAAGTGTGCCATCTTTACTGTAGGGATATAGTTGTAAAGGAATTTTTCACTTGGTTATTGGTCTTTAGTGTCAAATGTTAAGACACTAATGGAACTAATCTCTACTGTGTGTCTGAAATATTAGGACATTAGAACAGAGTTAAGTAATCCTTTTAAAGTGAAGGAAACAGATTTACTAAGGAGAGAAGAGGCTATTTTTATGGTATTGAATAAAAAATACAACAGTTCTATCTAGTGCTTTTAGCAGAACAAGTTGCCAAACTTCAAATTATCCATCTTCTTACAGTTCTTACAAACCAATTGTTTCATTTGATAGCAATTTTTACTGTGTTGATCTTGAATTCTTTCAAGATCCAAAAGCAAAATGTCTCTTATATGCTTGATGTGATAGCTGAATTGAAAGTTTGTGTTGGTTATCTGTGGCTTGAGTTTTTTTTTCATTAAAGACTATATGCAGGTAGGTGGTACTTAAATATCAGTATGTATTGCTGTTTCATGTGAGCTTGATTTGAAACCTCCATATTAGGTCTCTGATTAGTTATTAAAATGTTATTGTGCTTTCTAAAACTATCAGTAAAATATAGTGAAGAAAAAATTTTGTTAGGTTAGGATCCTTCTGGCTCCTTTCCAACTCAACTTATTGAGTGATTCTGTCAATCTGCAACTTCTCTTATAAATGTGTTAAACTGAAAAAGGGAAGTAAATTCATTCATACAGAGGGCAGTTAAATACATCCTAGTTGTACTACAAGCAGCTCTCAGTATTATTATATAGGTCATAGCATTCACCTTAAACAATTAAATTTCTTACTCCAAGTACGTAGTTTACCTTTGTAAGTAAAGCAATTTTAGAAGCTTAAATCCTTCAGTAGCAAGCAGAGAATCATTGAATAGTTAGGTTTGGAAGGGACCTCTGGAGATCATCTAGTGCAAGCCCCCTGTCAAGACAGGGTTGCCTTGAACAGGACTATCCAGTTAGGCTGTGATTGTCTCCAGAGAGGGAGGCTCCATAACTCCCCAGTCAGCCTCTGCCTCGTCCCTCAATGAAAAGAAGTTTTTCCTCACGTTGAGGTGGAACTTCTTGTGTTTTAATATATGGCCATTACACCTTGTCCTTTTGCTGCACCACAATACATTTGTGAAATATGATGAATATTCTTGTCATCATTTTAAATCTCCCACTTTGACAATGAAGAAAAATATGTACTGCTACTTTAGATTGAAATGGAGCATTCAGAATTGTGTTGCTTTAAGTTAGGAGCTGATGGTACTCCATGACTTTTTGGATCAGTATAAGTGGGGGTCTTATTCTATTGTTTATTTCACTTATGTAGAAACCTTCAGTATTCCACAGATTATCTATGTGCATACACAGGAAATGGGGTAGATCAGTGAGTTAGGATACCAGCACAAATTCAGGAAACAGTTACAGAAGAATCAGTGAGGATGCAGTTTGAACACACAACTTTACATAGTTGTAAAGAGGACAGTTGTGCAGAGCTTTTATGGCAGTTGCTTTTGTTTGTTCAAATGTCTTCATTGCCAATTTTTCTTAGCATGGTTTGTTGGCAGTTAAAATAAAAAAAACTGCCCCAAACCTTTCTACTTTTGCTAAATGTGCCACCTACTGATTTCAGTTTACTGTGGTCTCTTCGATTGGAGCCACTTTAGTTTACTTAATGGAGCTGCTTGTAAGTTTCACTATTAGATAGAGCAGATTGTATTTCTGAGTGGTTTAGAAGTTTTTTGAAAGCTTAATAAGAGCAAGAAAAAGTAATTTTTTAATTAGAATTCCTATTTCATCATTTGATAATTTTTTTCTTCTATCTTTATGATCTGTACTTCTATCTACTAATATTTAGACTGTTGAATTTATTTTAACTCCACATAAAATCTGAATAGAAATGCTTGTTTTAATTTCTACCTTTACATTTAGCTGCTATCCTACAGTGATACTAGTCTTAACATCCTTGCTGACAGTAGACATGTTGCAGTAGGCTTTCTAACCATCCATTTAGGCTGCGATTTTACTGTGTATGTATACTCATGATAATTATATTTTATTTTTTACTTAATGTAGAGGTAACTACAAAGATACAGTCTTTAAAAAATATTTTTAAACTGCTTGTAACAGATACCAAGTGCTGGCATTTGCGACAGATGCTGATGAAAGACATGACACAGAACAGCGAAAACTCAGTTCTGGAAAAAGGCTTGTGGTAAAACCCGTTTATTTTACATCCCCTGTATGGACACTGCACACATATTGAAATGGCTGACGCTAAGTAACGAATGGAAACGTTGTCTGCTGACAAAGGACCTGATCCAAGTGCTGCTAAAGGCAATGGAAAGACTCCAGTAGATTTCTTTTAAGGTTTCTTTGGGCCTCAGTTGTTTTAGGCTGGGCCTTAAAACTTGCTGTTCTAATGAGAAAAGAAAAACAGCTGCAGTGGAAATAACTATTTCCAGGGCAATCTTTGTAATGCAGAACCTACACTGTAGTAAAATAGATAAATAGGTACATCTGAATTATTGCTCATGTTTTTAAATGAAGTCTGATTGTGACTTTGTATTGTAGAAAATTAATCTCATTCTCCTCAGGGAATCCTTTGTACTTTGAGTAAAATTCTCAGTGAAATCTTTCTATAAAGAGTACCCTGAACTCTTTTAGTCAAGAACCTGTTGATTCAATAGTCTTCTGGAGGTTCCTGTCACTAATTTGTTAAATATTTGAGCTGCCTCTTCTTAAGAGGAAGAGAATTTAATGCTTTGTGGTCCTGCAGTAGAGTTGCTTGTCTGCTAAATATATTGCATGTATAAAATGCTAGAATCATCATATTTCAGGTACAACAGTAAAATATTGGGAGAGCATCTTCCTTCCACTAATGGTAGAATGTTTCAAATACATCTAGGCTGAATCCTACAAGTAGAAGTAGGAGAAAGCAATTTATAAATGTAAAACCTGGAGACTTGATCAGATAGATTGCAAATGAAACAATTATTTAAAATAAAAAACATGAAACATGCTTGGAAACAAATGTAATAAGCTAGGTTTTTCCCTTTAACTTTTAAAATAGCACTTCCAGTTTCATAGATCAGATATGCCAGGATGTTTGCTGACACATTCTATGCTCTTTAAGCAAAATAATTGATGCTGTTCATATAGGAAGAGCTGACACTTGAACTTTGATATATTTTTACTTAAAAATTCTAAATTTCTGTTTAACCAGCTTGGCGAAAGTCAAAAGCATTTATTGCATATGTGTTTAGTTGAAATTTCTCAGAAGAGATGAAGAAACAAATCAATGAAATGTGTCAATAAGCAATGGTATTGTTTAAAGACAGCTGGGGCAGGATTTTTAAGTAGTTGTTTATTATATGAATGTATATAATTGGAAAAATAAACAAACTATGACATACACCAGCATTCTCCAGATTAAAGGGTGTATATGAGTGACTGCAAGCATAAATATTGGCTTACACGCCTAAAACATTTTTCTAGTTTTCCATTTACATATATTGGTAGAATCAGTTGTCACCTTTTGCTCTTTATCCTTGTCCTTAATAACCAAGGACATGTATAGAGGCAGACAAAAATGATTCTAAATATCTATTCTTGGATTCATTAGTTAAAGTATAAAGCATTTCCATTTTGTATGGGATGTGTATTTTAAATTCTAAATGTACTTAACTGAACAGCATAGCCAACAATTCATGACTATTTTAAAAAGATTGTGTTTTTGCTCCTTGAGTCACATTAAGGAAAGCTACCAACTGCCCTCAGAATAAGAGGATAATTCTTATCCAGAGAAAGACCTTGATTTTGTTTTTCTATCTATGTTAATGATATGTAATTTGATTAGTTCTGAGCCTTCTCAAAGCTTTGTCTTTAATATGCAGTTGTCATTTGATTTCTGGAGCATGCTTTTTCTTTTGAAGGTGGATTGGGTTTTAAACATCGGAGAGCAAGCCCTGGATATATGCATTGTCTCATTTAATCAGGGAGTTTCTTCTGTTTTTGTGCTTGGTGAGAGAAACTTCTTTTGCCTAAAAGATAATGGGCAAATACGATTCATGAAGAAGCTTGATTACAGTCCGAGTTGCTTCATTCCTTACTGTTCAGGTTTGTAAAAGGAAAATTTAACTTTAGCTTGGTTACTTTTTTTTCCTAATTTTTTTTTTTTTTTTTTAACCACTGAATAAATATATTTTTCTGAATGAGTAGGTTGGGGCATTGTGCAACCTGGTCTAGTGGAAGGTGTCCCTACCCATGGCATTTAGGTTAGTGTCATGGTTTGACCTTGGCGCAATTCCAGTGCCCCCATGAAAATACTTCCTCCCTGGTGTCTGCTGTGAAATGTGATCAGAAATAGAGCAAAGCAGGGTCCAACTTAGGAATAAAAGGGGAAAAACTTTATTAACCTACAACTACATATAAAGAGAAACACACAGAACTCGGAATTAAAACCTTACATGTCACATTCCTCCTCTCTCCAACCAAAATTCCAATACATCCACCCCTCAGATCATCAACTCTCAGTCCATCACTACCCTTTAGATAATCAATTCTCAGTTCATCAAGGAGAGAGGAGTCCCTCTTGCACCATGGGCTTCCCCTGGAAACACAGTTGGAACCTCTTGTGTTCCCATGTCACACGTGGCACCACCCGGAGAACATTTGCCATTGTGACATCTTCCTTCCATGCCCAGTGCTCTCACCACTGTGCATGGACCAGAGCTACTTCTAGGGTTTTCTTTTTCAAGGGTGCTTTGCCTAGTTCCAAAAAAGCACAGTCTCTCACCTTTGGGACACATGTCCCCCCCACATTTCACCCCCTGGGGCTGAGGGGTCTCGAGAACAGAGATCCTCCTCATCTCAGAGGGCACCACCACCACTCTCCTCACCCGTCGTCTCTGTTCATGCCACTCCTTCACATCACATCACTGCACTCTCTTGGCTCCAAGCCATTGCCTCCCCCCTAGATGCAGTCACTGTGTCACAGGAACAAATGGTTCTGTCCATGGCTATACAAGAAAAGTCCAGCCAAAGGCCACTCCATCACCTCCTCCCACCTAGGATTCTTCTTAACTTCTCTTGTGGCCCATTTCCTCTTATCTCATCTATATCTCTCTTCTCATTCAACTCCAGGAGGAATCAGCATTTGTAAGGTTCCCATCATCCAAAAAAGGGTTAAAAGTCTCAGGCTCTGCCTGTCCAGAACTCCCACGCTGGCCCTGCCGGGCACCTTCTCCCCGCACCCGCCCTTCTCCTTCTCGGCTGGCCGTGCTATCAAATCTCAAGGTGGCACAGCTGACACCAGCCCTCTCTCTCTCTCTCTCTCTCTCTCCCGGAGAGGGGCTGCCTGATGGCTCTCAGGGTTCCTCCACCCTTCCATCCTGCAGAGGCCTTCACTCCTTTTCTCTGTCCAAGGCCCCCCCAGCCTTCCTCACTCAGGCCTCGTGGCTTCCCCTCCCCAGCCCAGCTCGGAGCTGGGCAGTGGAGGTCTGATTTCTTTCATGGACCAGAACCAAGAGAGTTTTCCCCTGGGAGTTCTCAACTTTAACCCCTCTGTGTTCTCAGAGGCGTATCCATGTCCTCAGTGGCCACACCAGGTGCCAATATTCAAATCAGAGCACCTATTGGTTTGACCACAGCATCCCAAAAAAACTAACTTCCTCTCAAACCACAACAGTTAGATATTAGGAAGAAATTCTTGAGGGTGTTGTGACACTGGAACAGGTTGCCCCAGTGCTGGCAGTGTTGAAAGCCAGGCTGGATAAGGCATTGAGTGACCTGCTCTAATGGGAGGTGTCCCTGCCCATGTTAGTGGGAGCTGGGACTAGATGATCTTTAAGGTCTGTTCTAACCCAAGCCATTCTATGATTCTGTGAGTCTGTAATTTGTAGAATCATAGAATTTGGAGCTCTCTTGGTTCAATTTATAGGCTATTAATACCTATTCTCTTTTAATGTTTCAAAAACTATCTGATAAATTTTTGACAGTATGTCTCCTTTTGAACTTGAAATATAATTTTAATATGAAGAAATTTGATCTTAGCAACCTTCACATTTTATACTTTCTGATTTGAATTACACTATAAATAAACCCTATAAACGCATGCACATTTAATTGGTATTCACAAGTTAAAGAATTAGCGAATAGTGTAAGTAGCAGATATTTAATCAATGTGTATTTTGTCATATCTTTCCTGGCATGTCAACATGGCCATTTTGAGTCTTTGTCGTGCTTTAAATTACCAAACATGGCTGGTCAGAACCTTAGAAAGTTATGGCATGTATTGTGAAATATGCTATTAAAATTCGTATTGATAGTTAATCACATACGTCCTTGGTTCTGTCAATGTAACTTTCCTAAATTTTGATGCTTTATAATAAATTAATTTATAACAACTAATGGATTAAAAATAAAAGAAAACATAACTATAAAGAAAAGTACTGTCTTTTGAAAAATTTTTCATCCTAAAATTGTTTTTTTATCTTTGAACAGTGCGAGAAGGAACAATAAACACTTTAATTGCAAACCACAGTAAAATATTGGATGTTTATCAAGATATTACATTGAAATGGGCCACTCAACTTCCCTGCATTCCTGTATCAGTAAAAGTAGCAAATTTTCAGTAAGTAGTTTGTTAAAGTTTTCTTTTTCCTTAGATTAATCTCTGGTTGTGTAATCTGTGTCTAGATGCTAACAAACAGTTCTGAGGTATGTAACAAAAAAGGTTACTTTTAAATTCTAAGTTTTTTCCTTTGTTTCATAAAATGTTAATTTCATTAATGAGTGCATATCCTGGGGTAACTTTATGACGCTTGCATGTATGCTAGAACAATACTAGAATTGCTCTATTGTGCTTTAGATTTTCTGGTTTTTTTGAGTGAAGTTTGAGCCTGGAGTCTCATAGGTCCAGCCCAGTAGCTTCTTTTTGAAAAGAAGGAAAATTATGGTTGTGCAATCTGGCAAGGTCCTTCCCTGAGATGGGAAAATAGGGAAACTCACTGAAAATCTGTTCTTCATTAAGCATTTAAGAGCATATGCATTTCAGAGATTATTTGTTTGAACAGATTATTAAAATCCAGTGTTAAATTATGGAAATAAAAGAATGTTTCAATTGTTGAGGGCTGCACTGCACCAGACAAAAACTTTTTCTAAAAGAAGCATGAGACAGATCAAGGAAAAACTGGTTGGATGAGGGATTGGGCAAAGAGAAGGTAGGACATGTTTATAAATTGTGCTGGGACTGTCACTGAAATAATCAAACCACAGAAAGGTTCAGCCAATGTTTTTATGCAGTCCAATTTATGCCTGTACTGTGTGCCCCCAGAGCTGGGCTGGGTGCTGGTTGCCAAGTGCCCATGACTATAGGGGATGCAGTAGGAGTGTCCTTGTCACACAGATCTGATCCTCAGCAGGCTGGTGGCTGCTGGGCCAACATACACTGGGTTGCTAAACATTTGATCATAAGTCAAGCATTTTACCTCCAAACAAATGGAAATAGAACATCTGCCTAACTAGCTTTACTGAGTTGTGCAGAGTAATCTGAGGGGTGTTTGTGTTTTGTTTGTTACTAATAGATACAATTTAAAAAAAAATTATTTATAATTTATTTTTTTAGGAGAGAGTTGGGCTGGCTTCCATCCAACAAACAGATCTTAACAAGTGAAAAATAATGAACAGTCTTAGTGGGCCACTTAGTATAACCCAGAAATTAATTATGCAGGATATGACAGTACAGCTTTTGAAGTATGGAAAAAAAAATTTGAATTTTAAAAAAATTGAAAAAAAAGTTGATGTTTACAATAGCAGATTGCACTAACATTTGTATATACAATTACTTGTTTGGGAACCCATTATATTGAACCATCTGTTTCAATAATGTGTGTAAAATGTTTATGCAGCTTCTGCCTGTTCCCTGTGAACTTCAACACTCAGCAGTTTGATATTATGGAGAAATCTGAGAACCTAAAATCTGTCCCAGCTCAATTTGCTAGTTAGAATTCCCACAGACCTACAAATGCCAGGGTTTAACTTGGAGTTGTGTTCTTTAGCAGGTAGAGAGGAAGCAACGCAGTGATGCAAACCTCTTTACAGAGGTACTGATGAACAAAGGAACGTCTGTGTGCCTGCCCCCAATGGCCTGAAAGGCAGGGAGAGGTGCAGGGCTGTGTGTTTCTGAGCTAGGCTTTTACCTGTCTATTGGAAAATATGCAGTCTGCTTGTACTTCCTTCTGGTATTGAAAAAAATAAGATAAACAGCAAAAACTGTGGTAAAACCTATAGAGGTAGTAATTTGGCTTAAACAGGGCATATGTGTTTGTTTTGGTGGGTTTTTTTAGTATTTTGAAAGGGAATTTTTTGTGAGTCAATGTGATAATGATTTTCTTGTACTCAAGAGAGACCTCAGTCTTAGTTGGGGCCTCTGAGCACAGCATTACTGTAACATAAATAATATTAAGGACTTTAATAAGCATAAAGTTGTTAATCCTACACTGCTGAAAGACTGAAGTGCCTTAAATACAATGTATGCCAATTAATTACTTTCTTCACTTTTATTGCAATAATACTTACAAAGTAAGTGGAGCACTCTGAAAAAGTTGTCTCTACAGTTCATACATGTTCATTATGCCCTTGGCATAATGTCTGTTAGTTCTAATGTGTGACTCTAGCTTGCCGGATAAGAAAAACGCTATTAGAAGCTATTTTATGTAAATCCCTTGGGGCAGGAGTAGTGATTGCCTCACAAAACCAGCTTGTGATTCCTGTGTATGCCACTCCTTATTATTTATGAATTGACTTTTCCTCTTAAAATAACATGTAATACAGCATTTCTCTATTGCAATACCAGTATGTAGAAAAAGATAATAATATATTACAACATTTGAGATTAACTTCCTGTACAAACTGCTTGATTTCCATCACATTCTCAGAAACATGGAAGAAAAAATAGAATCAAGGAGAAGCAGTTACTTAGAATATTTTAGGTGTTTCTGCACTCTAAAAGTTATGTGTTTTTAAGCTGTTAAATTACACTTTTTTGCCTTCTGTTAAAATCTGAATGTTCTCTGTCAGGATGTTGAAAATTTGCTTCAAAATATTGTGATCAGAAACTTGAACTGCAGGCAAAATTTTGAGTGCTTATCTTATTCTGAGGTTTTCCTGAATATCTCTGTGACTAGTCATTGAACTGGAAATTCAGTTCTTGTAATTGTTATAGAAGTTTGTCCCTTATTTTGTTGGAAGTTTGTATTCTGGTTCTGCTAGTGTATATTAGTTACTGATTCTGACATTTTTAATGTCAAGGGGACTCATACATACTTCACACTGCCTGGATTGCTTCAGAAGTGTAACCACTTACACTGACAGTCTCAATTAATTTGAACTGCTTAGGTCTCTTTCTCAGCACAAATTTATCTTCCCATGGATAAGCCTGTTTGAACAGTTATATTTTTGTGTGCCCTGGGTTGTTATCCTTCAAGTTGTGGCTGTGCAAACACATTCTCACTGAAGCTGAAACTCTTGAAGAAAATGGTTTAGGTGTTCTGCCTGAGTTGATTAAAAACCCCCAAACATCCCCCCACCAAATCCACAAACAGCTTCTCCCAAACCTTTCTAGAGTGGTTTGAAGAGAAACTGTCCATATGCTGCAGCTGAAACAGCTGAAATCTAGGAAAGTTGCACGAAGGAATGATAAGAATTCCTACTCTGCTCAAAATTTCAGTGTTGAAATAGCAGTTGTAAGCAGCAGTATTTGCTTGGTATTCCATCATAATTATGTAAGTATCTTCATAGATAACTTTAAAGTCCCTTTTTTTCCTGTGCTTGAGTTTCCATTTTTCTGTTTCATGAGAGGCCTCTTTTCTAAGACCTACTTTGTACCTCTGCATCTCCTTTGCAATTAAATTTCATAAGCAGTATCTCTTATGGATTATAAATGCTACAATTTTGTCACTGATTGATGCTTCGTGAGATGTTTTAAGATTTCTCTCTCGCTGTCTCTTTCCCTTATCACTTTTTATCACAAGTTGTATTTGTTTTCTGTATCTGAATTATTTGTCTCCATGTGCTTAACCATAAAAGGTCCTTGGAGTAGATTATAATACCTAGACGACTACTTTTCTATTTATTTGACACTTGGCAGAGCTGTTTCACAGAGTGAATCTTTTAATGGCTGATTGATTGCACTGAGTATTAATTACTGTGTCCTTGTTGGCCTGAAATTAGAACATTATGTTAAGGTGCATTTGGTCTGAAGCAAAATAGCTCATGTTGCCAGCCTCTGGGATATTTCTGTCACAAACATCTGAAGTGCCA
This sequence comes from Fringilla coelebs, assembly GCF_963513975.1. Lineage (NCBI taxonomy): Eukaryota > Metazoa > Chordata > Aves > Passeriformes > Fringillidae > Fringilla > Fringilla coelebs. The sequence goes on along the minus strand of NC_140028.1, from coordinate 107,320,430 downwards.
GTGTGAGTTGAATTTAAACACATAGACAGAGAATTATATATACACTTATTTAGAGTTTAGATGTAGTCTTGGGAAAGGGGTTTCTGTTTTGATTACTAACAAGTTATGAACCTGTGTTTTGCCATAGGAAAGCATGAAGCCTTTAAACTGGGGACTATTTTTTTCCTTCTGAACATTTTTAAAGTTCTCTACTCTTCACTTTATTTCTTGGTTTTGTTTGTATATAGTCTTCAAGTTAATATCTGATAAGCCCGTGAATGCCAAAAGGTAGCCTTTTTTCTTTTAAAATAAAATAGACTGCAAACTTGCTCAAATACCTCTTTTCTTCAAATCAGTATTTCACAATGTCTCTGATTTTGGTTATTTGTGCTTTTGACTGTCCACCAAGAAATTAAGTCTCGTGGTATCCATATGGCAAAACAATGTTGATTTCATGTGGAATTTATCAGCAGGCATAGCTCAAATAGGAAGCCAACCTCAGAGTTTAGGGAATGTGTTGTGGGAAAGATATTTCTTCTGTCTCTGTTCTGCTGGGGACTCTTAGTACCTTAGGCACCAGTTTATCACCAAACATAATGGTTGAATGAAGGATATTTTCCCCTTCAACCACTTTAGAATTTGGTTAGTAATACCCATAAGAAAAAATTTAGAGCCACTGTAGTGAGGCAGAGATTTGTGAGTTTGTGTTTGGGATAAGTCACCTGTTCTGAATATGGCAAATTGTGATTTAATTTCCCACATTTGTGACCCATTATTTAAAAACTTGTGGCTTTTATATAGAGTCAGTTGTGCACACTGTTGCCCTGTGCAGGGCCAAGAGTTGGTGATCCTTGTGGGTCCCTTCCAACTCAGCATATTCTGTGATTCTCTAATACTTGTCTGTAGGTAGTTGGATGCTTTGCATATGTAGTGCCTCTTGTTTTTAGGAGCTACATCTGGGAATTAGAATACAGTAACCAATTTTATATTGTGATCATTTTTATCTACCTCTATATCTGTGAGCAAGACTGTTCTTTGTGGAAGAAAGATTCTTGAAAAGAATAAACCCCATAATGATGCATGTGCCATGTAAAATGTGAGGTTGCTTTTATTACCTGGGGTTGACAGGTATGGACAAGTTGATGAAAGTAGCTAGAATATTTGCTTTCACTTTCATTTATTTGACAGATAAATATCATTTTACTTGGTAGTGGAATAATGTGTTTTCTGAAGAGGAAGTATAAAGAAGTCTGGAAAGGTTTTTTTATGCCAAAGTAATTTATTACCCCCAAAGAATTAGAATTTTTGAGTTTCTTAAAATATTAGATTTCCAGCACTCAACCTTTTAGCTTGAGTTAAGCTAGTAAAATAGATTTTCATTATTTGAGATGGGGAAAAAATAGATTTTCTTTTTTAAACAAAAGTAACTGTTGAGAAGCCAGGAAATAAAGTAGACTTTATATGGTCAAGATGACAAGCACAGGGTTACTTAGCAAGCTTTATCGTCACTTCAGCTCTTTATGAACTTCAAGTCTGCCCAGGTTTATTTGGAGCAGTGATCACCTAAATATATCATAGGGTCTCACAGAATCACCACTGATTCTGTTTTGCTCAGTTTGCAATCAAGAAGTGATTTCTGTCTGTGAATTGCTAGTACTGCTCCTCCAAGTATGATCACTGCAGTCTTGACTGTTGGGGTCATGCCTGAACTCCTAACATTGGTACATGAACCACGAGCCCATTATGACTGTGTCAGATAGTAATATATTAATCAGCCATCTCTTAAAACCAGCTACCCATAGGCTATTGGTGGTAATTTTTTGACTATGTAGTTCTGTATTTGATTTTGCTGAATTAGAGACTAAAATTTATTACTTTAAGGTTGAATTATGCAGGCTGAGATGCAGGAAATACCGCAGCTTACTGAATCACTGAAAAATTACTGATTTAAGTTGCTACAGTAGCGTCCAATTTTCTTACTACTTATAAGACAAAATAAAGTGAATAATTACATCTAGAATTCGTAATGTTGTTCTTGTATGAGTCTCTCCCCTTGCATAAATAATAAAGAAGCAGAGACTTTGACTAATGAAGGGACTGAAATTTAATTTTCTATGTAATCATGTTAATAAGTGTTTGAATATTGAACTGTCCCATGGGGTGCTGATAGCCACGACTACTGGACTTTCCTGTCTCTCAGGATGTCCTCACTTGTGTTACAGTTACACAGGTGCATTGCAAAAGAGTATTTTACAATATTTTAACATACAACTTAGTTTTAAAGACAGTGACTTCTAATTTATTAAAGCAATAGTTTCTTGATGTGTACTGAGTTATCATTTTACTCCAACTCTACTAAAAATCATTCACTAAAATGACGAGAGCCTGCAGAAGAATTCCAAGTGCTTTAATCCTGGGTGTGAAAGAATATGTGAGGAAGGCTTGGGTGGGTTTTATGACTTATTACCTTACTGTGTGTTACAGTACTCTGTTCCTATCCAGTCTCTCCCTATCAGTCTGCAGCTTGACTGCAAGGCTGAGGATTTTTGGTGACTGAGACAGAAATTGTCCCTACACCACCTCCAACACACTTGAAGCATAAGCCAATGGACATGTGATGCTGCAATTCAGGGTTGCCCATTTTGCATTTTGTAGGGGAATACTCTGCTGAAAGAGATATTGTGTTTATTGCATTTAAAACTGAACCCATCGTTCCCACATCACCAAACAAGAAAGAGTTTTATAGTTAGTGCAGTGAATGGAGAGAATCACCTTTTTTCCTTCTTGAAAAATATTTAATACAATGCTCCCTTGGGATTTTCTGATTTATTAGTATTTCATAGAATTAGAATGGTTGGCAAGGAATGTGTGGTTTGTATACTTACTGGTCTAATGAGGTTTAAAATCCCTGTAGACTGTTGTTCACTGGCTTCATAGAACACGACTTGTGTATATGGGTAATAGCTTGAGCCTGACATAGTTAACTTGCTTGCAACTTCATGGCACTTTATTTGTATAAAATTATATAAAAAGTCTCTAATTCAGCAACCTGTCTCCTTAAAGAAGAGAACATAAACAGGGCTTTAAATTCTTTGTTTTGACTCAGGATTAATTTCCAGGTTTGAACTCATATGTGACCCAAAGACTGATGAGTATAATTTAAATAAGTTAGGTGAATAAAAAAATTTTAGTTCACAATTCTGGTGTATAGTCATTGGTTGAAAATGTGCTTTTATGAAATTTTAGCTTCCAATATTTTTAAAAGAATATTAAAACCTGCAATCAGTTTGTTAGTGAGAAAGTATTGGCCTGGTCCAAATATAAACTTGAAATTAAAACTTTTTTCTAGCACAGAACTGTAGTGTGTTGGGTGGTTGGATGGATGCACTTTATGTAGCTGGGCTCTCCAAGCAGTAGAAAGGCAACAGGAATTACAGGAATTGAATTTAACTGGAAAAAAACCTGGAGAAATATTGAATAAAATATATAAGGTGTAAAAGTGCAACCACATATATGGTAATACTGGGTGGAGTCAAAATAAAACTCCCCTCATTGAATATTTTAGCTATCCAGGTGCTTGAAAATGCTTTGTTCTTCATTCCAGCCCATCTGTTATTCCTTGTTATAACTGACATCACCACAGCTACCACAACTGTTAAAGGATCACTGTATAAAAATGGCAAAACTTATATATAAACCCAGCAAAACTTAGCACTCATTACACAGTTTTATGGAAGGAAAACTGCAGGAATCAAACTTTATAGTTTGTTGAAAGATTTTCCCTTTCTGTATAGTAGCACTGTAATAGAGGCAATGCCAGTTATGACGTATGGTATGAACTGTTCAGTTTTATACATGTATATATATAAATTTTTATTTGAGTGTTCTGTAAGAATGTTGCCTGATCTGAGAAATAAAATGCAGAGATTTATAGAATCTTTCTACTTAAACATAATTGCATTTTAAAGAAATGTTTTTAAGAAAAAAAAAAAGATTGTCTGTTTTTCTCATTGCTGATCTGCCACCAGATTTTTGAGAGATGGCAATAGAAAATATGACCCTTTTCAAAGGTCTTTTGAAGAGATAAATTTAATATGTGTATCCTAGCCACAAAATATGAATGTGATTGTATTTCTTTTACTTTAGGATTCTGATCCTGAAAATGACACAGATGTGCCACATACTATGTCCAGCATATACTGTGATTTTCTAGCAAACCAGCTTCAAATGGTGTTAACTCTATGATGCTAAGCACATGCCCATATTGCCAGTTCTCCTAATTTTTATTGCATTTCAATTATTTACTTTTTCCAAAAACCTACTTCTTATGCTCATACGATTTTGTAAGGGTTTCAACTTCAGAATAACACTAAAAATATTCCTACCTTCATGGTTCTAGAGAAAACCTTAAAAGTGGAAATTCTCAGGAACATGAAGACAAGTAACTCCCCTCTAGTATTTTAAATGAGATCCTTGTGTTTAAACAAATATCATGGGTTTTTTCTTTTTGGATAGCCCATTATTTGTGTGTGCCACTTGTTGTGACAGAGTGGACTATAACTTGTATCAGTCTCTGAACTCTTAGTCTTGGAGCTGGTTATTGAGCAGTGGGTTGGAATTTATGGATGTATTCTGACACTCTACCCATGTAAGTGCTGGATGTCTTGTTTGAAAAACAGTTTTATGAAAAGTTTCAGTCTTTTGATTTTGAATGTCTTGGTTATTATGCTGGTAACTTGAAAGACTTTTTTTGTACAAGGAGGAGCACATGGGACATTTATGTCAAGCAGTGGAACTGAGAGGCAGCAAGCAGTGCAAAGTGCTAGAGAGGCTTTGAAAAAACAGTTCTTTACCAGACGGGTGAGGATATTAAATATTGTTAAAACTAACAGTAGAACATGTACACACTTTTTCCTTGCTGAAATGCTGGTGAATTTTGAAACTTCCAGGCAAGAGAAGAGAAAAAGATGTAAACTAATTTGAGTTGAGTGTTTTAAAAGTTATGTAATTCTTCAAGCTTTCAGAATAAATCTGTTTTAAAGACATATTATGGTTATTCTTGTTCACCTCTTTATAATCTGTGCGTGGTCTAATTTTCCTTGTGTTCCTCCCAGTATTACCTTATAGGAAGCCAACCATTAGGAATATACTTAATCTAAAATGATAAGCATAACTAGAGTGTCGATTTTATCAGTGAATTTCCTTCCCTCTCTTTTATTTTGGAAGCAGAGAGGCCAGGGGCCTCTCCAGCTTGCCTGTAGTGATACGGACTCTAACCACTACCCTGAAGTGGGAGAAGAGAAGGCTTAGAGGAAGGATAAATTTTGAGGCTCTCCATATCATAAATTCACAATGTTAGTAGAGCCTTTGAAACTGTTATATACTTGTCTGCCTGTGAGGAAGCTTGGGCTTGAAACAGATTGTAGGTTTCACATGAAGAAAGTGCAAATGCAGAAACACACTCTAAGAGAGAATGAAGCATGGAGATGTTCTAAATGTGTCACAACTGGTCTTAATTTTTTTCTTGTTGCTAATGCTGGTGCTGTTACAGAGAAATCACAATGCAATTTCTCTTGTTTCTTATTATTTAGAGCTCTAACATATAGGCTACACTCTTACTAAAGGTAATCAATTTGCTTGTCAGTCCTGATGTTCATTTTCAGTTCTGCTAATGCCACTAAGTGTCTTAGATATGGAACTGTGATACTGAGAAATGCAATGTGTAAATTACGATTTTTTCCTTGAATACATTATCCTTCAATGCTCTTTATATTTTTTTGATTAAAGCAAGAATATATCTTTCTGGAGGCCTGTGTCATTACTCTGAATATTATGTTTTTATTCTGCTTGATGACAAATACTAATTTTACTTTAAAACTGCATTTTGGATAACTATCTGCTGTAATTTTAAAATAAAACTTCTGTTACTTTTTGATTTTAAAATAATTTTGATTTTAAAATAACAAGAAACAAAGTTGGTAATCCTTCAGATAAAATTCTGCATTTTGTATGCAGCTTGTAGCATGAGCTTAAATTTGATGCCTAGCCTGCCTGTATTAGTTCATGTGTGGTGTGTGTGTTCCCTGCCTGGAGGGACCAGAAGGTTGTCTCCTGCAGGGATGTGTGTTCCAGGGCATTTACTGTTAAATATTAGCCTGGTAAGATTGCCTTGTGCCAAGGAAATAACTGTTAAGTTGTTATAGTGACCCTGGTAAAAAAACCCCACAGCTGCTTCACATAATGTGACGTGGTAGCTCTCAGGGCTCACCTGTACGAAAGCTCTGCTGCCCCGCAGGTGGCAGTAGTGCTCTGGAAGAAAGGACCCCCGACTTCTGGGAGTAGTGCTTGCTTTTAACTTGGCAGTAAAAGTAAAAACAGGCTATTTCCTTTTTTTTCTTCTTCTTCTACTTTTTTTTTTTTTTTTAAATTTTTTGTTTTGTTTGATGGAAAATGCACCTTTTTATTTGATTGCTGGACAGCATTTCAGGCCAAGAGTCTTTTTCAAAGAGAAAACCACACAAGGAGAATTACGAAAGCTAAAGCCTGGTGAGAGTTTGTTCTGGTGCTGGCTGCTTTTGTTGTTTTGCTGTGTAGTGGTGCCATGTAAAGCTGCTTGTGGAGATGTCTTCACTCACAAGTAGGGAGCAAAAGTACCAGTATAGGACCTGAATGGTAGAGAATTCTTCAGCCATTTAAAATGGCCACATTCAGGTTTTACTCAGTTCTGGTCCTCTGCATTTCAGTGTTTATAAGGGGATAAATGTTAACATGTTGTTCTAGTCATTACTTCTATTTTTCAAAGTGTTTTTCCATTGGTTTTCATGATGAAATAATTTTTCATTTCCCTCTTTTTCTTGCATGTATTTTATAATTTTTTAAACTAGATTAGTATCTGGTATTCTGTTAAGTTCAGCCATCCTAAGGTATCATAGAAATGGGAAAGATGAAGAATGCTTTTCTGTAAAGCAGTCCCTTTATGCTATTTAATATAATTACATATTGTTAAATAATTATATTTGAGCACTGTGTTTACATTATTTGTTTGTGTGCCCTCTGGAGGGTGTGCAAAGCACTTAAAAAAATAATATAAATAGTTTCAAAAAAATTACATTTTGACAGTAATTAGATTGTCTGTTTTCATGTGTAATAGCAGCATGGGGAAGGCTTGCGTATATAAGTATTACTTCTAATGTAAGTTGAAGCAAGATTTTTTTACTGAGGAAAACATTTTGAAGAAGCCTGAGAGTGCTCTAGAGATGTGCAGGACACTTAGGTACCAGTAGTAGCTTGCATTGAGTCACACTGGATGTACTTTGACTATTCAGCTGTAGGGATACTTGAGATTTTGGAGTGTGTGTTTAATAAGAGTTAGATGGGCTTTTAGCTTTTATTCCCATTAGTTTATGTTAGAAAATTCTTATGGTTAGTTACTCCTAGTCTGATCTTCCTTCAGTTTTTTATCAAATACTTCATGTAGTTGCATCTTAAAATGACACTGAAATGGTAGTGAACTCTAGAATAATTTAGGTTTTCAAAAGCACTAAACAAAAAAGTTCTATTGAGGTATGCTCTTGCCTATAATTACCTCAAAGGGTGATAAAATGAGGACAGAAATGGATTCAAAACACTTGAGCACAATTCCAGGAATTAGATTTCTACTTTAGTAGTTTTTAAATAATACATTGTCAATAAGGAACAGAAAGTAGTATTGCAGAAAATCTTGTTTTCTAAAATGGTTGATTTGAGTAATAGCAATTAAGGCCACTTCTGAAATTGAAGTAGAAATTTTATGAGCTATTATAAATAATTAAAGCTGCAAATGGTGTCAATAACCAGACCTTGTCCTAAGAGTTATCCAAAGCTTAGCATGTGTCGTTCAAGTAAAACAGAACTACTGATTCAACCTCTAAATCAATTGTTTGAGTGATCAGTTTGATATTATATAACTGGAAACATGCAAAGCATTTTAATTTCTTCAAGACTTATGAGCAATTTGTTTAGTAAGCGAAGACCTACAAAAAGCATATGCCATTATTATTACCCAGAATCCAATAAAAGATAGTTTTTCAAATTATTACCATATGTGTGTAGGAGCTGCTTTGTACTGTAAAGTTATTTTAGATATCAGAATAATTTGTTTTATACTTTGAGTTCCTCACTGTTAAAACGTCCCCTTAGATTTACTATTACCCTGACTATTGTGTGATACATAGTAAAAAAAGAATAGCTTACAATAAAAGAAATTTAACAAGTACTTGAAATTCCAGATTGTATGCAAAATGTGCCAAATGAAGTAATGGTATTTGCAAGGATATTGTGTGAGAGCAGTAGCTGTGGGGAAAGTTCTATAAAACTGTTAAATATGCTTCCCCTCCCCCTGCTGTCCTTAACCACTGTTAAAAAAAGATTGAGAAAATAATGCAATTTTGACTGGCTGACAAACATTCCAACAGAGAAATGAATGTATTATAAAAAAATATATTAGAACTGCTTACCCATATTTTTCTTATTGTTTCTATTGATGTACAAATTCATGGACCGCTTTAACAAGGAAAGGTTACTGAGAAAGGCTTTTTAATACTTAGGTATGTTTCATATTGAACAATCTTCTTGGGACCCAGCAGAACACTAACTGAAACAAAGGAAAAGTATAATTTGTAATGCTGCTTTTTTAAACTAATCCTTTTGTCTCTGAGATAGTGTAGATTTCAAGGGTGTCATGACTATCAAGAAAAACTGTTTGAAATGAGTTCATTTGAAGGTGGAATTTCTGAATGTGCATTCTGTAATGCTGACTCAGAAGTTAAGCCAAGCATAATTTGCATAGGTAAATCAACTCATTAATTTAAATGGATCTCATTTGATAGACTGATTAGCTGCAGATAACTGCCAGCTTAATTGTGTACCGGAAGGGCTGTATTTACAAACCACTTTTGAATGTATTATACCTTAGTAGTACATCATCAAAGATTTATTGCTGACTTTGCAGCAATATTTCTTCATGCCCTTTTGATTTACATTAAGATTCCTCATGGGTCTTTCCTTATTAGATTAACAGATGTATACTTTTGGGAAAAAATTTTAAGATCGTCCAAAGCCATTGCTGGACAATTCTAGAAATTGTCTTGTTTTCAGAAGTTTTCTTTATCCAGTTGCAGAAAAAGCTCCTGGTATTGTTTCTCTTGTTTTGCCTCCCACCCCCTAAAAAAAAGTCATTATTATTGTTATTTGCTATAATTTGATAGCAAAGATTGGGGCAGTGCATTGGTAGCACTGCCTCAACAATGCCCCAGTTTTAAAGACTTTGCTGCACCCCTGACCAATATGGCAAAGCTCCTTGCAAACATTTGGCAGATGTTGACAAAATCCTGTGCATTGGGTGTTATTTGCATGCTTACTAAGATTGTGTTGTGGTGCAAGTATTCATAGTAGTCAGTCTCCTAGCATTTCTCATATTAGAGGACTCAGGTTTGTCCCAATGTATTTGTTTCATGTGCAATCCAGAATTCTGAAAGCACAGGTTTGTGTTGTACAAAGCTCTTGGACATAAAAAAATTAGGATGGGCATGTAATTAAAATTAGTTCTGCATGTAATTAAAACAACAGACCTAATCCTAAGCAAAGAAACCAACGACAAATCAACAACAAATATTCAAGTAGAGAGAGAAACCAGGACTCATGCTTAGTTCCAGTTCCTGCTGATAGTTTACAGTTTGTCAGAAAATCCCTTTAGGATACAAGCCCCGAACTCACAGGTCACAAAAAGGTCATGACATTCAGAGGATGGCTGCTAGAACAGGTACTGGATATGTGAGTTGAAAATTAGTATTAAGTCTTCCACTTATTTTTCTTCAAGTATTTGTTGTTGAGTCTTGTATCTCCAGCCTAATGGTGCTCACAAAGACAGCTTCCTTTTACCTTTTTGGTAGGGTGTGCTGAAAAATTGCATGTTAAAAGTTGCAGTGGTAGATGGAAGCTTTTCTGTAGCAGTAAGCAGTAGTCCCAAAAAAGAAGACTGTTTCTGTTTAAGATAAGGGGAATGTTGTGTTTGAGCCCTTCTTTAATATGTGTTCCGTTCCAGAAGGCAGTTCAGATTTGCATGTTCCAGCCTCAGTGAAGGGCTGACTGTAGGTATTTGCTGTCCAAAAAACCCTCACAAGCAGTTTTCATACATTCATAATTCAACAAAGAGATTTAATTCTTTTGCTGAGTAGCAATTGCTTTCTGTAGAAAGAGAAAGCTTAAACTTACCTACAGCAATTACTTATTTGTGTAGTGCCCAGTAGGGTCTTCATTCCTGTGTGCAGCTCTAACTATATAGAGTTCAGATGATTTCAGTTTCAGCATAGTTTTTCCAGATTATTTGATTGCAGCTGTAGAACCACCACTGGGATTGTGGCCTTAGTGTGCTATAAAAAGACATTCTGAGTAGTACAAGTGGACCATCAGTGATCAAAATTAATCTGTGACATCTGTTAGCTTTTCTAATTAGTATTACCATGGAAAATTTTGGATTGAGGTTTTATGTCTTTGTGTTCTGGAGCCATGCGACAAGACCATGTAGGAAACCAGAGAGAATTCTGTTTCTTTTACAAAGCTACCTGCCTTTGATTGTACTAGAGGAGGCCTTTGAAAGGTATCAGTGTGTGTAAGTTAAAAGAATTTTTGTTACTTCTGTATGAATTATAGCCTCAATGCTTACATAAATTCAGTATTTTACAAGGGTTTGATTCGTGTGATAGTGAATTAGGCCTTCTTGTCCAAAAGACTTTTTGTATCTAAGAATTAAATTTGATCGATCTTTGCTTTTTATGGCAGTTGTGTTTGATGCAAAGGTAATGTCTGCTATAAGGTATTCTAAGGATAGAGTAAGAGCAAACTACTGGCATGAATGTGTAATGCTGTGATTATGAAAGAGAATACAGGCTTTTAATTTAATTAAAAGTAGACATTTAAAAAATAAAGTGAAAATTTATGCTCTTAGCATTTGCTGTTAACGTCTATGCTGGTTTTTACTGTTCAGTTTCTCTTCTGTTAGGAGTAAGCTTCAAATTAAGAAAAATGCTGGCGTAGTCCCTATTGTCTCACAGTTTGTTAAATACTTTCCTGAATCTTGCATTTGCATTTCACAGATCAGATAAGCAAAACGGGTGAGATTTTTGTAGGAGCAATGAGGTACTTTTCCCTTGAGACAAAAGATACTGTAGTGTAGCTAATAAAACACTCACTTGTATTGATTCAGAGGAGTGCAAGGGGAATGCTCTGGATCTGTGTGGTTTCCTTTGAGATGGATACTGCAGGGAAGAGCCAGCCCGGGTTTGAAGCCAGCACAGTAGCTGCAATAGCAGCCAGAGAGTTGGTTAGGGGAGCTATTAATACCATCAAAGCCCTAAAGCTGTCTTCTTTGTGAGCATCTTCCATCTGTTCATGATTTCTTCTAACCCCTCTTTTCCCTTCCCCTCCCCCAGATTCCTTTTCCTGCATAGTAATCTAAATATTGCAACTTCAAAAGACTTAGATGAATAAGTAGGTTACGACTGTCCAGTGTATTCAGCTTGTTTGTTCTGATCCTTTCCATTACCTCTCCTGATTGTACAGATTCGCAGATTCTGAGGGCCCTTTAGTCATCTAAGACAAACCCATTCTTGGGTATGACTGCAACAAGTGGGAGTAATATTAATGAAGAAGTCTTAATTAAGGAATAAATATTATTAGTAATGTTACTGCCTCTGTGATTCTTCCCTATTTCTTAGTAAGCTTTATTTTTTTTGTGCAGAGACTTGAAGGGTGTTATAGTCACTCTGAGTGATGATGGTCATCTTCAATGTTCATACCTTGGAACTGATCCTTCACTCTTCCAGGCTCCTAAGGTTGATTCTAGAGAAATAAACTATGAAGAAATGAATGCTGAAATGAAAGAGCTTCAGAAAATCATCAGGGAGGCCACAAAAACACAAGGTATACTTCTTTCTTGTTCTATATTTTTACATACCTTTATCCACCTGACTTTCCTTTTAGCATTTTAAAATATTTTCATTTCAGACTTTACCCATACTTACATTTCTTCAGAAAACTTAGTCTTTAAGGAAAAAAAAAAGAATCCTAGATGGTAAAACCCTTGGATAAAGGGTTTTTTCTTTGTATTTTCATAATGGTGTAGGAAGGTTAAAGTTATTTACATCAGGTTGCAGATAATTCTCACTAATGCAAGGGTTCAGAATTAAAACTGATGGTGCATGGACTACCCAAAGGCAAGAAAACTTGGAGAATTTCAACAATCTGATGTAGTTAGGTTTCAGAGAGAATGAAAGTATCACCAAATTCTGTTTATTAATACAAATAACTTTTTAAGTTATGAAATTAACAAAAAATGACTTTTTTAAAAGCAACTTTTCAGTTCGTTTGACTATTCAAAAGCATATTTGTAGATTAGAATGGCATATCTGATGATGATAAATTCTGGAATTTATATACGTTGCTAATGACTTGCATTGATTTTATTCAAGTAAGGGCACATAATTTCTACAGAGATGCCTCAAAGTTAATGTTTTCATAACTGTGTTTTTAAACAGCCTGGCTTATGCAGGGAATTGGAAGCATATGATTTTACAGGAAGCTATGGATAAATCTTCAACAAATAGAAAGAAAAAATTATTTTTTTTTCCTTCATGATAGATAGCATGTTCTTAAAATGCATTAAAGAAATAGTCATGATTTTCTAGGTGAAAAAAAAAACCTGCAAAAACCTTGCAGCTGAAATTCCTAGAAAATAAAAATTATCTGCGTGCATAAGTTTGATTCTGCAACAGAAAGATTTCTTTGTTTTGTAATTACAGCCATTATCATGGTAGACTTAAATCAGGATTTTAATTTTCTCAATCCAGTAATGTGTTATTTAAGCATTTAGATGGGGATAAATTCCACTGATTTTTACCACAGTACATCCTTATGGGTATTTGACAATTTTGTGTGTCTATCATAACCAAAGGAAAGGAAAGCATGGCAGAAAGACCAAATAAACAAATTTGAAGTAAATCAACTTCAGCTTGTTAGTTTCAACATGTTGTCTGGAAACTCTAAGGAGAGAGAAAATAACTGTAGCTGTCCTTTTAAATTTTTGTAATAACTCCCATGAATGATAAATTTGCTATGAATATTTTTTATTTTTTCACCATTTTTTTTTCTTAAATTCCTTTTCTTCCTCAATTTGTCTAATCTAAGTGGTGTTTTCAAATGAGTTTTTATGAATGCTCTTTTGTTGTGGAGAGATGTCCTAATGATGTTGTGTTTGGCTCTCTTTAACTGGATATAAAACTGGATGTACGAGAACATTCTTATACAACAAAACATTTTACTTGTGAAGAATACCTGTTTTGGCTTTGTTTAATTTTGGCTTTTTTTTTCCTTAAAAAGTTTTAAGAAACTTTTTTAGCGTGAGCCTTGGTTGCCATTAAGTTACTCCTAAGCACAATCTTTAAAATGACCCGTTGACTTTCTTGTCTTTTGAATTCATGCTGGTGCAGGCAGAGCTTGTTTTATTTTGAAAATATCTCCCCTTATAGGGAAATAATTTTTCTTTGTTTCATTTTGACTTTCAAACGTGGAAGGTATTTAGGATTAGCTCATCATATTAAAAAAACCTTAGGGTAGTTATTTCCATAAATGTCTTGTATTTCTGTCCTGTGCTGACCATTAAACTGTTGAACCTAAGCTGTTTTATACATTTTGAAGAATAAGGATTTACAGTATAAACTGATGAAATATTTTAAAATCTTAACTGTTACACTAACTTAAATCTAAAGTTACTTGCATCAGTCTAGATGACATAAGTGATTAAAAGTGTTTTGGCTCAGTTTAATAGTAACAAAAAGCTGATACTTGTATGTAAATTTTGATTGTAATCTCTGTTTTGCTTCTAATAGAAAAATGACTTTATGACAGAGGTTGCAACATTGTTAGCTCGAAGAAGCAACCAGAAGAGAAATGGTTAAGAAGGGATAGAAAAAGAATGGACTGTGCTGAGCTATGTGTAATTGGCAGGACCAGTTCGTCGCAATTGTGGCATTATGAAACAGGCCTAAACTTCTTTTCTAGGTGGTACTGGAGAAATGTGTTTAGGTTTTGCTTTTCTCCCTTGTAGTAAAAGGAGGCATTTCTCTCTGAGCACAAGAAGATGAATACTTGTTTTCTGCCTTCATCAAAATCTTTTCCCTTGACCCTCTTTTTAGAAAGACATAATGTGCTGTCTGTTAGTTCTAGGTCTTTTCAGAATTCTGTGTAGTAAAATTCTTGAAACTTTCTGAATGTGCTCATGCTCTCAGTTATTCAATTAATATGTTAATTGGCCCTTTACATCAGTTATTTACCTGTTACTTTAGGAACTATATATTTCTTGTTCAGATTTTTCATTTTCCAATACAGTTAGTATGTTAAAAAATAGAAATGCTTTTCAGAAAAAATGCAAATACCCTAGAGCTGTACTTCTGGACTTTCAAGGGGTTATGTAATTCCTCAAGGTTTTTAAGGCTTTAATTTGTAGAATTTTTTTTTTTAGGTGTGAATTGGCATAAGGGTTTGTATTATGGATTTTAGTGAGTTTGTAGCATTCTTTTGCCTTGTATGTTGATAGTCCTAGAAATCATCTGGTGTCTTATTTTAATCAAGCCACATGTAATAGTCTATACATAAAACTTTGATATACCTCCTAATGCTGAGGAATTTGCTGAAGATTAGTTAGACACAGAATCTTTGTTTGTTTAACATATTTGCTATCAAATTATTTAGATGAAAGTGCCATAAGATGTGTGGTGTTATTTTGGAGGTAGTTATTCATCGTATATTGGCATATGCATGTGAGGACAAAAGTTTAAAAATACCTTAGAATCTCTGAAGATCATGGATATTAGGTGTAAAATCTTGTTATAGAATGCATCTAAATCCTTTTTCATACAGAAATCAGAAACCCAGAATGAGATCCAGGTTTAGGTTGTCTGTAGAAATCTAATGAAATTGTGAAGCTTTTTTGGAAATTTCCAAAATCATACACATTGCTATTTTTTTCTTTACACCAGTAGGTGTAGAGATCTAACTTTGAGATTTGATACTGTTGAAATAGTATTGTTTTTAGGAACGTAGCTGAATGTTTCTTAAAGGAGAACTGATTTACTTTTGCTTTTTTATTTTTCTTTAAGATATTTTGCCTGAATCTGAAAAACAGAGAGATGTAACTGTCACAGCAGAAGTTTCACCTGATTTGGATGAAGAATCTGTACGTACCTGTATAAAAAGGAAATTACTCCCAAAAAACCCATTGATTTCAGATGAGTAAATAATGACTGATCGTGCATGGTGTTACATTTTTATGACTGAGCTTCATGGCCCACAGTTTTCCATCAATTAGCACTCACTTTTATTAAAGATTTTTAACTAGAATTGTTAAAATTATTTCTTTATATTCTATCTGGAGACCTTTAGATTCTTGGCTGAGCAAACATAAGTGAATACGAACTTAGGATCTGGAATAACTTTGTAGTGGTGAGCAGTGGTAAATGTTGGGGGAAACAAAGTGTTACCCTTAGATCTTTCAAAGACAGAATACTCAAACCACTCAAGCTGCATTCTAGGAAATAATCTTTCTCCAACAAGCTATCATTCAATATTCTTTGGTGTTGCAGCATAATTAGTTTATTCATGTTTTATACATATGTAGTTTACAAAAATTAGTCAAAGTGGGATTTGAGAGAGCTTGTACATAACATACTTGTACATACAAAATACTTGTTGCATTGTAACATCTTTAATTATCCATTTCTAGCCACTAGTTGTGGCAAAACTGATTTTTCACAGCTACTTACTGTTTAAAAAATACATAAGGATATGATTCTTTGACAAATGGACCTCTTTATAATATGTCTAGTGTCCTAGCACTTGTCTGTGGAAAAAAGGACAGTGTGACATGGTCTTGGCTAGATGCAATAATCTGCTCACACCCCTTGGAATTGTTAGGTGCACAGAATGCTCTAATGCTGCTGTGCTCGTTTGTTCAACCTTCCAGATGCAACTGGTCTGTTTCATATGTGAGTAACTCAGTCTATCAATTCTACCACAGCCTTGAATCTTTATCTGCTCATATATCTTAGTTTCCTGTGTGGTCGGCTTTTCTGTGGATTCTTTCAGCAGCTGCCTAGGAAGGAAAAATCTGATAAGATACTTTGTGGGGAAGGATCAATAAGCAAGTGTAGGAACAATTTTAGGGCCTCTGCAGTTACCTTGGGAGCTACAGGATTTCCGTTGCTACTTCTGCACTTGTGAAAAGATTGAAATTGCAATGTGTGTGATAAAAGCAAAGAGGATATAGAGTATTAAAGTTGTGTAGATAAGCAAGTGGAGGACCATTCTGTTATTTAATGCCACCTCCTGTGTGTGGCCTCTGATCCAGGAAATCCAGGTAATTTCTAAAGCTGAATATGGTAAGGTTCCATATCTTTATACCCCTGCTATTGTTTCAGAATCAACCACTAGTCACCAGAGAGAGTGACAAGCCTGTATGGAAGTATCTGTCTTTTTTTAGCTGAGAAAGGTGCACAATGTACAAACGAAAGTCCTACTTCTGGAACCCAGAGAGCCTACCAGCTTTCTGACTTCTTATGAAGTTTGCAGAAGTGGCCCTTATACTGTTTTTAATTTACTGTTTTATAATGAGAAGGTGTAAGTTCAAATCAGTAATTTGGTATTATAGCAGAAGTGAGAGAAGTGTTTTTTAATAATATTTTAAATGGGAGCATTTTGTTTAACTGTAGTGACTGACCTGTTTCAAAATAAAATATAAACATAAAATAAAATTGAAATAGACCACAAGGTCAAGATAAATGTTGAAGTAGATGGAATTGCCTATTGAAATAGAAATTAACAGGAGTATTGAAGTGCCTGCTAGAATTTTCTTTTGAAGTTTCAGGTATATTTCTGATTATAAAATAGTGTCTGATGATTTTATAGTAGATGCTATGTTGTGTATATAATATACTGGCAGATTGGAAGTCACCTTTTCCTACTGAATAGCAGAAGGTATTTTCAGAATTTGAATAAATATACAGTGAAAAGTAGTGTGCCAATCAAAACAGTTTCAAATATTCTTATATACATCAGAGTGTATTAGTTTCTTATATGTACTACATTCATGACCTTTTGCTATCCTTTTTGCAGGGAATTTCAAACAGAGACTTCACATTTTCAGAAGGAACTCAGAAATGTTTTGTGTATTTTAATCTGTCATAGGAATGATAAGTCCTTTAATGTTAATTCTGTGTTTACGAAGTTGATGGTAGGAAAGTAATATTGCTTTTATTGTGTTTTCTTGTTCATGTGGAACATTGAATTTACTCTGTTTTCATCTTTTTCTTCACAGCAAGCCATTGACAGTGAGGTAAAAGCAGGGGCAGTACCATCAGTCACAGTAAAGGTACTGTGCCTAACTCAAACAGTAGCATTTGAATAGTGGTGGCAAATCCTAACAAACCTGTTACTTTCTGTGTATTTCACTTAAAACACGAAAATGAGAGAAGTTTGAAATACAATACATAGTTAATTTTTTTTCTCCTTAGTATGACATGGAGTCATTCTCGCATGAGTTCTGCTGCAGTCAGAAAGTGATTGCAGTTTTAATTTGGATAGGCTTATCAGTAAGCCATCACACAAACATTATTTGGATAGAACGAAGTAATTTTGGAAGTCATGAGACTATTTTTTCCAAAGGCAATAAATGTTTGGTTACTCAAATGGGAAATTTATAATCTTCAGCTGCCTTTTTGATTGTCAATAAACAAAAATAGACTTTCTTATGTAAAAAGACTTTTTTAGCAATTAAAAAAATGTAGGAAAATCTACTTAGAAAATTGCAGTTCTTCATGAGAGCCGGTGCCTGTAACTGATGGTAAAGGATGTGTGTGTATGTGTTCACATGCATGTGCATGCAAATGTAGTTTTTCCTCAGTATTGCCTAAAAAGGATCATAATTTTTATTTTTGACTTTACGATTATCTTCTAAGGATATTCATGGATTTTAATTTTTGAGGACCTTGCAAGTACTCTTTCTGTCTAGAGTGAAAAATTCAGAGGGTAACCGAACTGTTTGAACCAGATCCCCTCAGACTAGTGTGGTTTACTTGTACTTGGTCCAACATTTTTCTCAGCATTTTTCAGTGCTAAAAATGATACAGGATAAAACCACTATTCTGATAAAGTCAATGATAAGTCTGCTCAAAGAAGTTCAAGTGACTTATGTGTTTATAGATTTCATAAGCTTTTTAATGAGAAGACATAGCTAATTCCCCATTCTCTTTTCTTGTTTATACATCTTGTACTTTTTAGTGAAACAAAAATAGTAAATGTAGGTGTTACCATGAATTCAGTTTTTTCTAGAATCTTTTAACTGCTATAACTGTGTATTGTTAAACCTAAATCAGTGTTGATGCTAATTAAGTTAAAGTAGTCAAAGTAGTTTCCTAACACTTGAGTAATTTTCTAAGTAATAATATTCTAAATTGATTTAACCTGGCTGTAGTGAGCTCCTTGATAGACCAGCGATGCAAAATAGATAATATTAGAAATATGGTCTCTGTCTATGCAGACCACATTCAGATCTCAGTCACCACTGTACTTTCATTTTAGATATGAGTTAGGGGCACTGTTTTGATATCCATTGGTTTTGCAGTGGAATAGCTGTGCACAATAGAAGCAATGAGGGCCACTCTATGTTTAGCTGAGCTTTCATTATCTGGAGTTGTGCTGAGTATCCTGTATATGGATTTTCTTATTTTGTTTGCAGTAAAAAAAAATCCCAAAACTTGAAGTAATTCAAAAGACTATGCATTTCTGCTTGCAGTTAAATGGAGTAATTTCTTTGGTTATCTTTGATTTTATTCTTCTTGGGTTTTTTTTTCACTATAATCACCTAACAAATGCAAAGTTTTATATTTGTTTGCATTAGAAGGAATGCTCTTGACACTTGCAGGGTATTAAGGCCTCAAATAATACTTTTGCTTTAGTTTGTCTTGGTTTAATATTACAAAGAACATGAGAAATCCCCTCAGGTTTTTGTAATCTTGAAAGTTACTGTGTATCATTATTGGCTGTGAGTAAATAAGAATTGTAAAATGAAAATACTTGTTTTGAAGTTGAAATTTTAAGTCCTTAAGTGTTGTTGCTGAATTGGTCTTTGCAGATTTTCGTATCTTTCTGTTGGTTATGGATTTTTTTTTTTCTGCTGTACAGATTGACTAGTTGCTTCCTTTAAAGACTTCTGTATGTCCTTTGATCTAGATAACAATCCAGAGCAGAGTGACAGCACAGAAGCCATGCCTGGCCGTGTGTGTGCAAGCTCCGTTAGCAGTGACCTGTGACCAGTTTGTCTTCAATGATTTAGGTAAATTGTGGCACTGCCATCACAGCTGTTGTATTATTCTGTTACTTTTTCTGAGGTTTGAAAAGGTGTAGCCCAGCCTCCAGTGAGTGCATTGTTGCAGCTACACAGTGGTTAAAGCAATTACAAGTTTGCCTTGCCTGCACTCCCCAGCTTTTTGACACTGCTTGGTGTAGGAAGATGAAGTAGGAAAGAATGGAGTTTTTTCCTTGGTTGTGGTATGATGTGTGACATGTGAAGAGAGACAGGGTGGCAGCTGCATGATAGAGGCAAAACCCCCTCGATTATTCTGTAGAACTTCTGTAGTCCTGGGTTATTTTGTTTGGCTGACATTTCTGTCTATGTAGAAATGCCATTCCTGATCTACAAACAGGGACAATGAGTTTGTTGACTGGGGGACAGTCTACCATCTGTTCCCAAAGTAGTATCATCTGTTTGGGGATCCTAGCTTTTTCCAGCTCTGTTGATAAGTCTGCAGGTAGGATTGCCTTTAAGACTACGTGGAGCTGAAGGTCAGACAAGTGTGCCTGCTGCTTCAGTTGGAACTGCAGGTCATTTCTGCTCTGAAATGGAAAGTGATAGTCCCTGTTGAAACAGGGCTTTACTGACTGCTACTCTCATTTGAAGGGGCAGTTCTTGTATTTTCTCAACATGTGATAGAAGCAAATGGCTTTTTAAAATACCAAAATTACAACGTAAATCTCATTTCATTTTATATTCTCCATGTTCAGTGTGCTGAATTGTTTTATAGGGTATGCTTCAAGATACTTTGAGGCCCTAGTTTGCCTTTTCCAAATTAAGGATTACAAAAAAAGGCAATGGAGTGATTTGATAAATGTGAACTAGTAGAGAAAGGATCATAATTTAGTAGAATAATTCTCAAAGTTCTAGGAAATATGCTGCTTTCATTTGGATGCTCCTATTAATTGATTTAATTTTGTGTTGTTTTTAGAACCAGATTCCTCTGAAACTGTGGTCCTCTCTGTCTTTTTGAAGGAGAATTGTTCTCCACCAGAACTAGAAGGGACTTGTATGGTTTCATATAATAAACCAACAGGTAAGCCACTAGAGACTTGAAAGTGATATGCCTTCTTTTTTTTTGAGGTCTTTTCCGCTATGTGTTTCTTATAAATCTTATTTTGAAATACACTAAAGGCAGTAGTGATTAAAGAAATAATGTTTATCTAGTCTTCAGTTTTGGTTAATATTTTATGTTGCATCAATTTGTGTAATTGGTCTTACAGAGGTAAAATCAGAAGCTTATTGCTTGGGAAACAGCCGTAGCAGCTTTCTCACCCTATCCTATCAATTTGTTTCTGTTCTGCTCCACCTCTTGGAGTGGGAAGTTGATTACATCTTTATGACTATTCACCCTTCTGGTCTGCCAACAAATGTGATGATAATGCCTCCCCACAGAGAATGAGATCTGAATAAGCATTGGGAGGGATTATTCCTCACTTCCTTTTTAACAGATGAACATACTCATTCCAAATAATAAACTAAGCCCAAAAAATAGAAACCAACTCGTTTAAGGATGTTACAGTGTCCTAGTGATAGAATATGTAAATTTATTCTGCTATCCATAACTGAGGGTTTATTAGCTTAGTGTTCTACACTCAGCCTTGTGAATGTGTCAGGCTACTGAGAAGCTGTATTTAGGCAGGGCTTCCATGTTAAATGCTGCATAAACCAGTTTAAGCTGTCAGTTCTTCACTTCTTTCTTCTTGGCTTTGCTCCCGCATCTCCTCCCCTGTTGTGGTCACACAGTCATCAGTTGTTTCTCAGCCAGTTTTGCTGATCTGGTTCACTGTGCAAAGACAGAGCTGTGCCAGCACAAATGGAGTAGATTGGCATGAAAGTGCATATGTACTAAGGACTTTTGTGGAGGGTGGTGGTCTTGAGTACCTTTTCCTATAGCGACACTTTTATGTAAATATTTTCTTTGTATCACTTCACACTTGAAGCATTGTGTTTGTGATGGTAGTCTTGCCTGTGCGGTGACTGAAATGTTTATTTCTAGAAAAATAATGAAATGGGTGTTTCTAAAGAAAAGGAAGCCCTCCCTTTTAATTGGGAACCTGCATGAACAGCCTGTACAACTTCAGTCCCTCTGTCCTGTGATGCTGACTGCATATTCCTTGTGAGATGCTGTGCATTCATAACTGTCCAAATTAGTGATGTGGCCTTAGACAGGGTTTTGGAATGACTGAATAGGTAGCACACTAGTGAGTGTCTTGGATCCTCTGATTTTGAAAGCCTGCTTTTTGTTTTGCTGGTCTTGTTTCTGTAATTTTGCTTCCTAAGACTGGAGAATAAATGTATTATTTCTTTCGGGTAATGCTAATAAGGCTTAAATTTGTATTTTAGATAGCGAGTTAGATTTTGCAACCCTTTAAGTTAGGGAAGTAAGAAAAGCTTGCATCCTGAATGTTTTTGATGGTTTATATTCTGTTAAAAAAACCCAACAAGCAGACATGACATCTAGCAGAATTATAAAAGCTGAAGAATAAATTAAAAAAACTTATCTTTGGTTGGTTGAATTTCGAAGACTTCTAAGTAAAGGAATATAACTAGGCTTAGGGCTAGGATCTGTTAATTTTGTTGATATTTATTTATATTATTAATTTGAGATAATTCTGTGGAAATACATATAAATACTAGTGTAACTTGGCAGTCAAATCCTTAAGTGTAATACCCTAGTAAACAAACTTTAAGACTTTTGTGACTTCATTTTATCTGAACAGAGACTGTTTCCTCTTTAGTTTTTTTAAGATATCCATATTTGTGGCCAAATCACTCTTCAGTCTATATCTGTGGGATTCAGACCGCTGAAGCTTGATGAGTCAGTCGCTTGGATGGGGTCGCACTGTTGATGAATGTGGTCTCATGTCTGGTTTTTGGCTAGTATTACGTCTTTATGTATTGTCTACTTAACAGATGTGGCTTAAGTTCTTAAACCCCTGTTATATTTCTTTTTTCTTTTTTTTTTTTTAATTTGAGTAGTATCTCATGTATTTTTTTTTCCCTTTTTGTCCTGTTGCGGCTCATATGGCAGAGCTCAATCCTGAAGGTAGGTGAATGCAAAAAAACTCAGTTTTATGAGTGACAGTGTATGCTGAATTAAACAGATTTGGAAGGGAGCTGTTATTTTGCCTATTATTTCTCTAAGTTCTTATTATTCTTGGTTTGATGCTATGAAGCTGTGGATATAGAGAACAGAAGGTCATAAGGACATTTCTTGGTGAAGCATGTTGCACTTTCTCATTTGTAACTTGGGAATTTTGCGTAAGTATTAAGTTCCTTGTATACTGAGATTGGAAATTTGAAACAATTATACTTTCTTATATCTGGTTTTTTTCCCAGGTTTAGCAGCTAGGCAGCTAAATTACATCTTTGGTGCAACTGAAACAGCAATTAGGCATTTATGCTGTTTGGGTTGAGTAGCTCTGAGAATGATGTCACAACATGTCTTCATTCCAATTCCTATTGGAAACATCCTATTCAAGGCTGCTTTCTGTCTGAGACTACCAGCAGTACAAAACTTAGCTGTGATTGTGGTAGATACAATTCATGGAAGAGGTACAATTAAGAGACAAAAAAAGACTGGAAAATTAGCTTATGAATATGCAGACTGGAAAGAGAAGGGTGGGTTTTGCAGTGTAGTTGAAAAGGTGTGGTGCTTGTAGAAGATATTTTATGAATTTTAAATAGAAACATTAAATACACATTCTGTCATGTTTTGAGAAGTTACAAATTTGATTGTCATAGATTTAGATATCAACTGAAAGGGAGTTTCCAGTTTTGCAGTTTTTCTAAACAAAAGTTATAATATATTTGAGTGTTATTTTTCAATACTTATGCTCTTTTGTGCTTACTAAGTGCAGTAAAAAGAAGCAGGAAGGTAACTGTTACGGTTCCCCTCCTTTTCTGGTTTCTGGATATTTCAATTGACCTTGAGGTGTTGTACAGGAAATAGATGCTTGAAACATCTAATAAGATGCTGCTCTTGACACGAATAACTGTTACCCTGTGGCATGTTTCTGGTAGACAAAGTAATTTAAGAAATTAACAATCAATAAACTGTATAAAAACAAGTGTATATAGTTTGAAAGAATATTATTCTAAAAATTAAGACTGGATTTTTTTGTTTTAACAAATATCAAAACGAGATGAAAACCTTATCCTGAAGAGAATATTGCAGAGCAGAGTAAACTTTGTAGAGTTATCTGTGACAAAATCTTTTTTTTGGTTACTGTGGGGTACACTGCACTACGTAAACTCAGGGTCATCAATACCAGAATCAATATTAATTCTCTGAATATTTAGAGAATATTAGAGAATATTTAGAGACTATTAGAACTCAGATGTCCCCTAAATTGGGACATATGAGTTCTAATACTTTTTATCATGCACATTAATGTTATGTTTGAAATATAACTAAACGAATGCAAGAGGAATTTGGAAATCAAATAGTATCTACAGGGCATATGACTGTTTTGTTATTTAAGTGCATAGTATGCCTTTAAATACTAGCACCCTATGAGGACATTAAACATCATCTGGTTTTTTCAGATTAGAGGAGAATCTGAATTTTCATTTCCTTTTTTTTTCCTTCATTATAGTGCTAAAATTGTGTATCATGCAAAGTATCACTACTCTAAAAGAAGTGAGATGTGTTGCTAGACAGAACATCATCGGGTTGAGGAAATTGTGATTCCCACACGTAGCTACTACTTTGTTTCCTTACTGCTATTTAAAATTCTGAAATACTCTGAAACATTTCCCAGCAAGTTTTCACTGCAGTGATAAATTTTGTTGCAGCTTTTTGGATTGTTTTTCTTATATGTAAGTGTTTTAGATTAATCAACTAGAAATGCCTCCAGTCTCCTCCAAAAGCTAGATAACACTTGATTTAGTTTTGATTTGACCTTTGTCTGAAATATTGAAAAGTCATGTTTAGGATGAGGCAGACTGACAGCAGACTATGTAGAAAAAAGCTGGTCTGAAAAAACCAAGAAAAATGTATTTTTTAAAATATAAACATATATCAAAATCTTTTTGCCTACTTTTGCTACTAATATTTCCTGTTGATAAGTCTCCTTATCTAAGTTTAATACTGAGATGTTTGTGTTATGCTGTCATCAAGAAAAATTTTACTTTTCCCATCAGATGATGAAGATACAGTTGAATGAATCATTCTGACAGATCATGGGTTTATTTTCAAGTATTCCTTTAGGAATTTTCCTTGGAACCTGGAGATACTCTAATTTTGAAGACCTGTCTTCAGTTTGAATGAATCTTCTGCTCAATTTTCTATGATTTTATATTTATAAGCTGCTGCAGAACAGTTACTTGGAAGCATTATCATCCAGCCAAAACAGCTTGTGAATTGACAAGCACAGGGAATAATCTGATCCTTAAGCATTTTTTCCCTGTGATGAGTATTAGAAGTAATTTTTTCATGGGAAGAGATCTGAGAAGCAGCAAACAAACGAAATTACTAGCAAAACTGGTTGCTTGGATGGCTGTTGAATGTTTGAGCTCAATTTTTATACTCTCTGTGTATACCTCTGTTTAGCTATTGTTTTCATGACTTTTCTGACAGTAGCTTACTGAATTGTCTCTAAAAATATATTTTGTTAAACAAGGTTTTCCTTTTAGGTAGGTGCTTCATCAAAAAATTGTCCTTAAAAATCTCACAATCTGACTTCTCAGCAGAGCAAGTACTCCGTATTTCATAGTACTTTTGCCTTTTGCCTTTTGCATAGAACACACCAGACAATGGCTGACATGCCAGCAATTTGAAACAATGTTTATATCTGAGAAAATTTTTGACACATTCAAGTGTGTTTTCTTAATGTTAGTGTTAACTAACATTTTCTCCTGCACTATTCTGTTGAAATTGCTTGTGATAGTAATCCCAATATCCAGGGCAGTAGCCAGTTTGTTCTTCAGTTCTCTTATGATGTAATATGTTGAAAGATAGAATTCAATATACATTTGGGTAATGACCTCCATTGGATACATTCTTTTTCTAAGCTACAAAACCACTGACAGATAATATAAAGGTTGCATAGATGTTATTCAAGAGTATATAAAAAAAGAGTAAATATAAAAGGTATTTAGTTTGTGATATTCCTGAGGAAAATATTGATGCTTCAATTCTGTATTTGAAGCGCTGGGAGTAATTGCAGCTGTTGTTTATGTTAAAGTGGTATTGTTAGTCTAGAGCATTAAATAAAACTAATCTTCATTGCATGTTAATTGGTATAAGTATAGTATGCATTAGTTTTGTTAATAACTCCTTCTTTCCCATCCATATAAAAATGTTCACTTGAGAAGGTGATTGGAAGTATTCAAATTTAAAGATATTTTAGGTGGAAAATTTTAAGAAAAACAAGAATTTTATATAGTTTTCTTTTTAAGGCATTCCTTAATCACATTAAATATCTTGTTATACCTCTTTGATGACAGTGGCGTGAAGTATCCTGTATTCAGAATGTGGAGATGAAAAATCTGTGTTCTTTCATTTTAGGAATACCAAGAGTTTCACAGTGTAGCTTCAGTCTGCCTTTGAAGTTAGTTTGCTTTCCAGCTCAACCTTCAAAAGCAGCAAACCACAAGCTAACTATTGATACCAACAAACCTCCCATCAGTTTTGTCACTATTTTTCCAGGTAGGTTTTTAAATTTAAAAGGTGTTAGAAGCTCCCAACAGGAATTGTTTATCCATGTGAAGTAATGAAGTAATTTAAAAATCTTATATTAGTATATTTAAAAATATATTTTTGAAGAAATAATGGCATAATATTTCAACATAATACAGCTGGGGTAGTATACCCGTCTCTGGTAAAACTGCAGATTTCTTTGCATGGTATAGATCCAATTTTTATGTATGCAGACAATAATTTTACATAAAATTACTTAAGCAGTGTTGTAATGGGGAAATCATGGGCATTCATTTAAAAAGAGGTGAGCAGAGCAAAGCAGAAGTGGTAAATGTTGTACATAGGGGGTACATTTGCTTTGGAGGATGACTTGGGGAGTATTTGATGTGCCAGTCTGAAGCTGATTATATGAAATACTTTCAGTTACCTTCTTGAACCAAAAAGAAGATTGAACATATTATTATTTTCTGATGTGTAAGACCAAACTATTATAAATAAAGTAGCATGAAGAAGAAGTTTATTACCACTTAGGACTGGAAGAAGAATGAAATTGAGTGCTATGAAGTGAAACGTTAAGAACATAAGTTTTGCTGTAATTATGTGCTCACAATTGGAAGAGAGAGGCAGTGGAAGTTACCACAGGAGTACTCTGTGGTACAATATGTTCTAATCATAAGCAAACAAATAAAAATTGAGGATGCATTACACAAAATGTTTCCCTACAGGAAACCAAGATCATGTTACTGTGCACTGGCAAACTGAGTGCTAGTTGCTGATATTAAATAAAATATAATGTATATAACTCAAAAGTGTAGAAAAATATTATCTAGAGATTTCAAGAGAATTAAAGGAAAGTGACTCATTTAGCTTAATAATACATAGGCAAAAAAAAAGGTAATACAGACTTCAGTAAATATTTTGTGGCTATATCATGGGTCTAGATGATCATATTAACACAAGAAGAAATTAATAAACAGGGCTTATGAAGTGATTGTGAGTAAGTTCAGTCTGGCAGTGATTAAATTTTAGAAATTCCGATGACTAAGGTTCTGGAATTTGCTGAGAGCTGTATGGGCCAACAACTTTACTATTGTATTTTTAAGGATTAGCTGCATCTCTTTAAAAGCTTATATAATATATTTGTCTGAGAACAGTGATGTAGGCTTTGTTGGTGTGTTGGTTGTGGTTGTTTCTTTGTTTTGTTTTGTTTGTTTTTTTGGGTTTTTTTTGGTAGCATGATTCTCTTCATTTTAAGGGTAAATATAGCTTTTCTCTCAACTGGATATGCAACATTTTTTTTAAGGGTCTCTATTTTGAGGTTTAATAATGGGCTTCCATTATGGCTAAGCAGTAATGCTTTCAGAATAGTACATTGTATTTTATTTTTAGCCTAGGGATTCATTGTTGAGAATACAAAACAAAGCATAGGGCCAAGAAGGTATTAAAATGTTCTGATTTCTGTTCATTCCATTTACAGTGATTAAATAAAAAGAATATGCTGTTTATTATGTTTATATTTATTATTATGATGTAATTTGTGAACAAAATTTGAATTGGTGAATGCAGTAAGAGTTGTGTATCTTCTCCCGGTTTTGCCTTATTTTCAGGAGAAGTAGTGGGAGTCGTGGTGACAAAGAATAGTTCTTAAAAGATGGTATTCTAAAATTAAACCTTTTAAACTGGTATAATCTACTACTTGGAATGAAAAGAAAGGCGGGCATGGATGGACTTTGCAGAGTAGCTAGTTTTAGTAAGCTGAGTGTTTGTTTTGCTCTGTGCTGAAAGCTAAAAAGAGAGTCGGCTTAAGCATTTTAATGATAATTTCTGCAAAAGTTTTGCATAAATATCTGAATTAAAGGTGACTTTGCATCTGTTGAAAGTGGTAGTCTTTGGGCTGTACAATAATTGCAGCAATAATTTTTTAGAATGTACAGACTGAACCTCTGGGAAACAAACTTTTGTTTTCAGGGTGGGGAAAGGAAACCGTGTGAGGCTCACATTCCACCTGTGAACGAAGGACGGGTGTACCAAACTGCTGATATTTGTTGCTTTTGAACCCTAAGAAAGGAAACAATCACGTTCAATTTCTTGTAAAAAGATTGATATCCTGGCTATGGATTGAGGCTTGCTGAATGCCAGTGTCAAATTACAGAAAATGGTATTTAACTTTCTTTTTCAGACTTTGTTGATCCGTCTGAGGGTGACCAAGCAAATGCTCTCGGATTTCAGTTTTTAACTGGTTCAAAAACCACTCTTCTTGCTTCAAAAACATCACGTAAGTTCTATCAGTATTAGAGTAGAAGAAACCTGATCATCAGTTAGAATATGTCCAAAAATAAGAATGTTGATCATACAAAGAAGGATAATCAGTGTTTGTAAATTAACACAGGAGTTTGAAAGTGTTAATTGATGGTTTCTTACCTCCTTTCAAGAATAAAAATAAAGAACAATACAAAAAATCATACTCAAAGTATAGTATACTACAGTGGTAGCTCTCTGAAGAAATTGAATTTTCTTAAAACTTTTAGCAATATTTTTATTCATAAACTAATACTGTCATTACAATAATGGAAAAACCCCTCATCTTAAAGGAATTTCAACATCTGTGTTTGGAATTAGTCATCTACTGAAATTTTTGAAAGGGATTATAAAGCAAGTTTCTCACTTCCCTCTGATTTTGAGTCATCCTTGACTTAAATTAGGCATCAGACCCTACTTGCTTCTCTACATCTGAGTAAATGCCCATCTCTTCTCTTTAGGTGCCTGTGTATCTTTGTAAGTAAGAGATTATGCATTCAAGATCCTTCTTATTATGTTTACAGAGTGTATGAACATACATGTAGATATACTGTTACATGGTCCAGTATCTCTTGTATAGGGCAGTTTGTGATTTAAATAGTCCTGTTCCAGCCACCTAAATTTGTGCTCTTTCAAAGAGATAGCTTCTCTTAATTTTCAAGATTTTATGGTCTTGCTCTGTGCAACTGCTCAACTTGCTAAACTCTTTCTTGGCATGTGCCTTGGAACCACATAAGTTCAATTGTGTTTAGCATTTTCCATGCCAGCAGAGCACAAAGTGTTCATTTAATACAGCAGACTACAAATTGAAAAGCTAGAAAAGCAACTGTGCACTGCAGAGGGTTCAGTTGGAACACTGTGTGAATGCTTTGTGGAGACTGCTTGGAGTGAAAAATCACAATTTGGTTTGTCGATGTGAAATTTTTTCAACACCAAGATAATATTCCTTACTGTTTTCAGAAATCCATATTTGTGATGGGCTATATAAATATTGATGGGGTCAGCTGTGAGCTATGAGATAATATTTAATACCTTTTGTAATGTAATCATATGTGTTAAAAACAGAAACCATCTGGAGTGTAATTTTCATTGTACCAAGAATTGTTTTACATTTCTAAGGATCAAATCCATCTGCATTGTTTTTTGTATGCATTATTTACATGCTGTTTTATTGTTACTTTGTTTTTAATATTTCTTTGAATAGGAGATCTTAAACAGATTTAACTATACTAGAAGTGCAATAATCGTTTTAAAAACCAAGGAAATGAAAGGATTTACAAATAACTTTTTCCTGGATTGCAGTTTAAATCTTTGATTTGGACTTCTTCTTGCATAGTTGGTAAATCTGCGATAAGGACAAATTTGTTTCTGTGTAATGAATATATTTTAGTTTCTACTGAAGGCCATAACTTTTAATCACACACACCCCTACCCCCAGTCCGCAATTATTTCCTCTCAGGTTTGTTGATTCACCAGCTAGGAATGACGCTTGCAGTCTTAGAATAAACTTTCCCACATTGCTTTACTTATGAAGTTCACTTTACAAAGGAGCTTCACAACGTCTGTTTCTCCTAGTGTGGCTGCTCATTTACTGTGTATGGGAATCCTAACTTTAGAAAACAAATGAGTAGTATGATGTCACTTTCTGTCTTAGCAGCCTGTTTCCAGCATCCACTTCATGCATTGAACTGAGTTGGTTAGAGAAGGTCTTAGGGGGAATTTGCTCATTTGAAATGTTACCTAACTAAAACTTATTTAAAGGTAAATACTTGTAAAAACTCTGATAGTCAAGCATAATTCAGAATATTTTTATAAACAGAGGCTCTTGATTATGCAAAAGCATTTGTTTGCTAGAGTATCATGATACTGAAATGATTGTGCTTGACTGAACAGATCTTCTGTGAAACTAATGAATGTAGATGAAATTATGTATTATTTGATAGGTACTTTGCTGTGTAACACTAATGAGTTTATACTTTGTAAAAGTGCTTATGTAGCATTTTAACTGAGGAAATGTTCTTCAAAAAAAAAACCTCTATATGTAGATTAATTTTTGCTATAAGTAATGGTGTTTCAGAAAAGTAAAAGTTGTTTTTAAGGTCCTTATTTCTGGTTTTCCATGAAAGAAGTTTATCATGGACAATGGAAGAAGACCTCTTTTTTCAATATTCCTTATCAAATGGACCTTAAGTTCTGAATGGGAAGAGCTACATGTAGCAATGAAGGTTGTCAGGTTCAGTTGGGTTTCATCGCTGAAGCTGCAAACAGGAGCAACATCTGTTTTCATGATTGTTTTTAATTCTATTAGCTAATCCATTTTAACCAGTGTAGCAATTGAAGATATTACTTCAACTTGTCAAGACTGCTGCAAAGAAACCCAGCCTGAAGTATATCTTGACAGAAAATATATATTAAAAAGTAGCTTGCACCAGCTAGATTAAGACTTTAAGGCATTTTTTTGGGCTGAATTTTTTAAAATTGTCTTTTAATCAAAGTGTAAAGAAGGCTGGACTGCTAACTGTGGCTGGGGTGTTTTTCTTCTGATGTGGGTTTCCTTGCTGAGAAGTGAACTGAATCTTCTAAAGTTCCTACTGGCTGAACAACTATTCCTAATCCAGATTGTGCTGTATGGTCAGCCTGTTGTAATGTGAAAAGATTTTGTAAGCTATTTAATTTATTGGTGCCCATCAGTTTCCTGCTTTTCTGATAGAGAAATTTCTGAAAATCTGTTGAAATTTTCTGTAATGGAGCCTATTTTAGCAAAAAAACTACTACAAGTTGGTTAACCATCATAAAAGCATGGGATGAACAGAAGCACAGTTACTTCTTTTTTTCTTTTTCATTGTATTTCTGTTTAAAGCATGCATTTAGTTTAACTACAGATTCTCAGCTTTGTAATGTTTCCAAATCTAATTTGTCTTTTTTTGAGACTTGGAACATCACAAAAAAGCAAATGACTGCAATGTTCTCTACTCAGGCCATGGTAAAATTAGATTGTGTTTGTATTGACCAACAAACAGTGTATGGAAACTAAATGCACAATTTGGAGGAAATTAGTTTTGTCCATTTTAAACCATTAATGTATTAGATATGTCAATTATAAATGGAATGACTGTTGATTTGGCCTGAAAACATCTAAGCTAATTTCAGTCAAGGAAAAATCACTTAAGGCAAAGTGTGGTGATACATCCAAGTAAGTCCAGCCATTACATTGTGAGTGTTTAAAAAATGGATATTAGGTTGAATGCTATCTTTAGCAGATGGTGTTCTTTTCTTTAACAAGCATGTTTTTAAATAAAACTAGCTTCTTTCCTGTTACACTGTAAACAGAATTTGTCATTTGGTATTCAGTGAAATACATATCCCGGGAATGATGCCAGTGGTAATGTCAAACAATCTTGAATTAGTAATGTTGAGAAAATTTAAAATAAGTACATTCAAGTTTAAAAGAAATCTGGTTAATTTGATTTACTGTGGACCTTTTTAACAAGGGCAAAAAAAAAAAGGAATGATTTTGTGTCAAGTTCTCATAGCTACATTTCTATCTCTCTTTTGTTAGTTATTGGAAGATGTGTAATGAAAAGATGTAAGGAACTAATGTTTGAAAATGTTTTATCTGAAAAAATTAAAATTAAAAGGCTGCTATGATTATCCACACTGCTTTTCTCAACATTTATTAGTTAGTATCAGTTAATTCTTTTAATTAAACCAATAGTAATATTAGTTAATCTGATGAGTTAAATTATTTGCTGGGACAGATAACACCAGCTATCAGGTTTTGGTCTTTCACTTCAGTTTACATTAACACTTTTCATTTCTACACTGAGCCATTTTTACCAAGTCATAGTATGAGTTGGATAAGAATCACTTTCTACTAATATTAATTGTATTTAAAGCGAAGCATAGCACAGTCAATAAAATAAAAGTATTTCTTTAACACTAATGGATGTACATGTCTTAAGGAAATCTCATGTAGACTTTGGATACAGTTAATGAATTCTATTTGAGTGTTAGCTAAACTGTTGTATAGCAAATTTATGTGTCAGAAAACTGTGTTTATTAGTCTTGTATTTGTTCTTGCACTCAAAGAACGATACAGAATTCAGAGTGATCAGTTGGAAGACCTTTGGCTGGTAACAAAAGAGCTCATACACCGACTACAAGAGCATTTCAAGAAGCAAAACTGCAAGGATTTTGCATGTACCTTTTCTGGTTCAATTCCCCTGCAAGAATATTTTGAACTAATTGATCGACATTTTGAGGTATGTTATATGGAATGTGAATTGCTAATGGTCTGCTAGTTTAAAATTGGATTTTAGTGCAATAATTAATCAGATTATAACTATAGTATCACAGGCATTTGGCTTTCAGAAAATACAAAGTTGTATCTAAGGGAAAGTCCCTTCAGATTTTAAAAAAACCTGCCCTTATAGAAGTATCATTGCAGGCTCAAGGAAGTTTGCCAGACCAGAAATAAAAGAAATGTAATTACTTTTTCCTGTTTGGCCATGCAGGTGACAATGAAAAATCTCCAGTAGTTCAGCTAGCTGGTAGAAATAGCTAATAAATTAAAATACATGCATTCTTTCCCCCATACCTTTCCAATAAAAAGACATAATTGCTATTTGAAAATTTCTGTTAAACTCATATATTTGAGCAAAAGCAACAACATATGTATGCAAGAATGACAAATACTATTGGATGTTTTTTCATGCTGCCAAATTTTCTGTGATGTGGAGCTGTCACCTCCCAGAAAGATGGAAGGTGTCGTTGAGATTTTCTGGAATATTTTGAGTAGTCAGCCTAGATCTTGGTCTATATTTCAAGCTCTTGAGTAGTTATTCTATTGTCTGTCAACTGATTTGAGAGTAAAAAATGTTGATTTTTTTTTAAGAAGTAACTGTTTTTGTAGAAATACCTTAAACCTAGGCTTCTTTAGATGATATAGCAAGCTTAAATACATTGAAGTTCGAAATACAGCTGTGATTTCTGGGATGCTAATTTAGACTCTAATTATATTGTAGCTGGTTCTTTTGAAATTTCTGAATTTATACTGTAATTATCTGGTCTAAAAAATGTCAAATGATCTATTGAAGGCATTCCTATGCTTCCATCCCTTTAAGTTTCAACATACTGGGTTTTTTTGGCAAGCTTAGGGGAAAATTACCTGAGTTATCCCTTATCTGAGACATCCCTTTTCTCCTACTACTTTTAGTAAAACTTCATAGTGTTTCTTTTTCCCTTAGCACATCTGAAGTTTTTTTTATAATAATGTACTGGACAAAATTACATTTGCTTATTTTTAAATATAATCTGGTATGTAAATTTAAGAAACTTACCTTTTCTCTTCATTCTGGGGCACTTTAGCCTGCATTTGGAAAGCTGTACAAAGGTATCACAGCTTTGTGAAAGATTCATCTTTGGTAATTTTTATTTTTGAGGCATGTACTGGAAAGTGTACATCAAGTGCCCAGATAATAAAAATTCTTATTTTCGCTTTTAATCATTCTATCTGTTAAATGTTCTTTTGTGAGCACTTCAAGAAATTTTGTTGCTGTTAGCTAATCAGTATAGATAAAGGGAAAAAGGATTTAAATTCAGAAAAAGACAATAATTCAATCAGTACAGAATTCAGTACTTCTATTCATGCTGAGTGAATAACTATTTGCTTTCTACTGCAATGAATATCAAGTCCAGTATACTGTATATGTGTAGTAAGTAGCACACCAAACCAAGGAGAAGCCTTTATGTCTTGGTGGTGAAACTTCATTCTTCTTAATAGGCTTCTAGATGAGATATTGATGCATTTTCACAGGTTATTGTGGCTGTTGACAATTAGTTTTTATTTCAGTGGCAAATGTTAATTCTTGAAAGTGTTAAGTTTCACAAGGTGTATAAAATACGAAACTGGCATAAATGGTATTCATATTTGAGTATTTAAGTACGGCACTCTGTCTCAAAAATTTTCCTATCCTTCTTGCATTTCATTTGGAATGTGCATACATGAATGTATATCACCCTTCACTGAATTCTTGAAAACCCTTAAATTGCAGCTACGTTTGAATGCTGAGAAGTATCAGGAGCTGTTATCTGAAAGGGCTGTACAGTTTCGAGCTATTGAGCGGCGACTGCTGACACGATTCAAGGACAAAACTCCAGCTCCTCTTCAACATCTGGACACCTTGCTAGAAGGAACATTCAGAGAGGTCAGTACAGTTTGATTGTGAGCCTAACCTTTCTTTATCTTGTTGGTAAAACTCGGCTTAAAGCACATAAGCCATGCCTTCCTGGTTACATTTACTATCCAAGAGACCAGGAAGCAGTAATTTGTTTAACCTAATAGTCCCTGTAACTTTCCAGATGATTTGCAATAGTTTTATTTAATCTGTGACCACAAAATCTTTACTCCTGGGTCATACCAGCTTGACAGCACATCATTCTTTCCTAACTGATGTTGATAGTGTAAATATTTTATAGTTCATGTGAAAATATTTTATAGTTCATAGCTTGTGTAAATATTTTATGGTACACTGTAAACTGGTGGAATGGTTTGGCTGGGGTAACATTCACAACAAAATTGTCTGAGACTGACCATGTCCTTCCTATGGGGATTTATGTTCTAATCATTTCAGAATGTGATATCTGCAGAAGAACAGTGTTTTTAAAATAGAAATCCTTCCCAAACCATCCCCATACTGAACAAAGAATAAACCAATTTTTCTTCCTGCCTCAGCTCTGTGTTGCTTTAGGATAACTTTTTCATTATGTGTCCCTTTTGTAAAGAAGTTATTTTACGTGTTTTGTGCTTTTATGTTGGAGGATCTGATTTTACTTTCTGACATTCCTTGTTTGAGAAGCTGAGTCACAATTAGAGCCCTTACTGGAAATAAGACTTACCTTTGCAGTGTTGTATATCACAACAACCAAAATGCTAAGGTGTTAAAGAAAAAGTATTTCCCCCTACTATTCATCTAAGAAAACATTTTCAATTGGACAAAACTGCCTTTTCATGTATGCTTATATGTAAGTCAGATTTGCTTTTATTGCAGTCTGTACTGAGTTCATAGTAATATTCCAGTCTTTACTGAGTTCACATGAGTTCACATGAAATGATTTAAGTTTGAAAGTGGGGATTTTCTGGTTGCTTTAATAAATACTAGGTATTGTGCTGGATGAGTTATTCTTTAACACTTTGAAATGGCATGACTAAATAAGCCTGAAAGATTAACATAAGTGAGTTTTTTGAGTCTGCTTTTGCTATGTAGAACTTTTTTCCTTTAAACTTAAGGGCAGCTGGGATGTGCTTGACAATTTCCTTGTGTAGTTGATTTGAAAGCTGAATTCTGAGGATATGGCATAAGTCAGGTTGTTGAAATAGATGCATATTGGTAAAGCCTAATTTATAAAGTCTTTAAAGCCAACATTAGATGGATGCTTTTCTTAACATTACTGTTGTATGGTTTTTGAATTGGAGTTAGAATAGTTGAAAGAAGAAGGAAAAAGATTTCTTTTCAAAGAGCAAGTGTTTACATTTTTTCATAATGGTTTAAACTTGGTAGATTTCTTGGTAGATTTCCTTTGTAATTTCTTTTCTTTGTGGGAATCCCCTTCCAAAAGAGAAATGTTGTTAATGTTACTATAAACAAAGTGTAGTAAAATAGTAATTGCCATAGAGACCCCACTGCTGCATGTGTTATTTTGAAAGTGAGAGCTGTGGTAGGATTTAATATTGACTCTTCTCTGGGGGTGAAATGAAATTGCTCAATGTTGCATTTTTGTATTAGAAAAGACCTTGTTTTCTTTAATTCAGTATCATATTCTGTCTTTATTTGAACAAGTAAGTCTAATGCAAACAGTTGAGGTATTCAAAATACGATAAATGTGTTTTCTGAAAAGGAATAATGAGGCTGTTTAAATATGAACAGTATGAAGTCTCACTCCAAAAATTCTTTTAAGTATGTGCTTTTTGACATTGAAATAAATATGCCTTTTATTTTCTTATAATCGTCTGAGAATCTCATACCCTCTGTTATGCTTTGTATTTTTATAATGAGAAAATAAAAATTGCCTTGTTTTATTCCCTCATTTTTCACTAAAGTAATTGTTATGTGCAAAGCAAAACAAGGTTTTGTTACTTCTCACATTGTGTTTTGTACTCAGAAGGGAAATGTCTGTATTTTGGTTTTATAGTGTATTTCAAACCTTTTCATCAAGAGCAGAAAGGGGTTTACAGTTAGTGAGTGTGTGATTTTATTAGTCTTTTTAACACAGAATCTCCAGGACTTGGGCACTATATGAATTACATTCTTAGTAGAATAATTATTATAGCGTAGGATTTTTTTAAAATTGAAACTTTAGTATTATAACCTCTGCAAATCCACAGAGATAGAAAGATGCCTTGTATTACTGCCTGCATTTCCTTGCAGATGTATAACCTTTTTATGAACAACTTTTTAAATACAAATCAAATAATGAATATTCAGCTCATGTAGATTCATTGTCTAGGTGTGATAAATACCTACTTTAAACATGTTCTGTATGATTTCTTTGCCCACCTGGAAATTGTTATGAATTTCTGAATTGATTCAAATTTTACTACTAAAGTAAATTGTAAATGTTAATTTTTCAGATTCTCAGCTTCAAGTAACAATCGTGTTTATGTGACAGGTAGGTAAATGTACAATGCCAAAGTTATAGATGTCAAACTGGAGAAAATTAATCAAGCTGCATTTCATTCCCTGGTAAAAAGCATTTCTATTTATGAAGTAATTTTTTGCATTAATCCTTGTACATTACCAACAAGGCAGGCCATATTTAGTGCCCCAATAAAATTGCTGATTGGTCTATTAAAAGGAAACTTGAGCTTTACTTTCCATCTTGACAGTAATGAAATGTGTAAGCAGTGTGTGCAATGACGAAAAGCTTGTTTTTAGTTTTATAGTCTCGTTTACATTTTCTTCTAGAATTTGACTTTCTGAAGTACTATTTTAGATCTAAATAGATTCAAGTGAGTGTTAACAACAGTTAACAAATAGTGACATCAGGTGTTCCATTCTGGAAGGAAAAGGAAAGCTGTTATGTACATAGTAGTCTCGTACATTTGAAACAGGAAATGTTATTCTTATGTTGTTTAAGGCGGATTTGTAGGAAGATGCTATAAAAATAATAGAAAAAAATCAGTTAGAAATAGATGCTCATGAAATTCTTGATCTGCTAAAATAATTTAGATGTGCACTTGGACATGCTGCTAACATTTGCTCTAAGAAAGGATTTTAATAAGATACATTTAAAAGCCATTGAATGGTAGTTGAGATTCCATATATATTTTGTAGTTTAAAGGACTTCAAATATGAAATGAGCTTGCAGAAAATTTTATGATAGCTGTTGTAAACACCATGTACTTTGTATAATACTCCCCTACCAGAGACATGTTATAGCTTGAAAGTGCAGTTTAATAATCTTTTATGTCTACAATGTGTTTTCTGTCATAATAGGAAAAAATATTCATTGTTTGGCAGTAGCTGCAGGTTCTTACCCTGAAATAATAATTTTCATGCATTGACTCTTGGCAAACATTACTTGGATTTCCAGGTACAAGCTGGAATTAATAAATGTCATAAAAATGAGATGCTTCAATTTCTTATTTCAACACACATGAATTTTATCCTGCTGAATATAAGCAATATTTAGCTGTAAGCTGTGTTTAACCCTGTTTGGAAGCCTATCACAGTTATATTCTTTTAGGGAAGGAGGAGGATGAATTTTAAGTATGGGGTGGAATTCTCCCAGGGCACTGACTGTTCTTTAGCCATTTTTAAATACTTAAAACATGAATCTGAGACAAGACTGAGCAGTTCCAGTTTACAAAAAAAAAAAATGTAATTAGCAATCACTTCTACCTTGCTTTGCTTCTGTTAGTATTACCAAAAAAAAAAAAAAAGTCAGAAAAAACAATGCAAATCATGATTTTCTCTGTATCCTCACACTTCCAACACATATAGAATAGTTCCCTCCCTATTCTTTGATGGCACTATTGTGCAGTACCTCAGGTTTCCCCATGTTCTGAGGTCTCTTCATCCCCATCCTGTAAAACCACTGACTTTCTTGTGCTTTAATGATGAGATCTTATCTTTTACCCTTGGCCCCAGTCTCCCTCTGGCAGTTGCTTATTTGTGCACTGTCAAGCCAGTGCACAAATTAGTGCTGACTGGCAGCAGCCACCTACCCAGACAAGAGGGATGAAGCCCTCTGTCTCAGTAGAAACAATTAAATAGTGTTTCTCTCCTCCCATTCTGCTTATTAAAATAAAATTTAAAAATCACGTATAGAGGAATTGAATGATTTCTGGCTCTTCATGTTAAAATTTTGTGTGGTCATTGGAAATGACACTTTCTAGGAATGGACTGACGGAACAAATCTGACATAAATGGCCAGCACAGTTCCATAGCCTTAGGCATCTAGACTAAGAACTATGTATTTTCAAAATTGGGTCTTTTTTTAAGATCAGTGATGCATTTTAGCTTCTCCTTCAGGTACTTTATAAATTTGGGACTATCTTCCATTAGTGAAAGGATTTAACACATTTTTCTAATTGATGCTGTAAATGTGCTTCCTTTATTTTCTCCTAATTCAGGTATTCCTCTGTATTCATCTTATTAATTTTAGTATTGAATAACCTGTCTCTCATAAGTAGTTGGCTGTAAGTAGTAATAAGATGGTTTTCAATGTGATTTCCTGATCCTACTCAGTAAACAATTAGAAGCTGTCCAGATTATTCTGCTATATTTAGTTCACTGTTTGTATTTATCTTATCTTGGTCTTGCATCTTGGAAGTTTTTTATATTAATTACATCTTGAAGAGATAAATGCACGTGGGAATTTTTCACCTAAAAACTCTTCTTGAAACAAATAGTCTTCCCGATTTCAAGAAGTGCTCATAGGTTTTTCTTTTAAGGTTAGTAGGAAATAACACAATTCCTAGCGATTGGTTTTCCAGTGTGACTTCCCTCATCTGCTCTCCCTTCTGGAAAGTCAGTGTAGTTTTTTGTCATCAGTCTGTTAAAAGTCATGAGCAAACACAATTGCTTCCAGGTAGAGATACCATGGTTCCTCATTTAGACTAAAGAAGGCAATTCCATCAGGAGGATCCATTTCAATTACTTACATGGCAGTAAACTGTGTAGGAATTTGTTGCCTGTTACTGAGAAAGCTTTATCCACATATAAAGGTAGCCCTTTTTCTTGAGGTCTGATATGTGAGCTGTCCTCTCATATACAGCCCTGGAAGTTAGTTGGGCAGCTTGGAACATTCAGTGGAGACTTCTGAAGAAACAAATGCATTTTTGCTGAGGATTTGGAAGCCAGATGTCTCTAAATGAATGCACTGGTTCTTTCAATTACTAATGTCACAGGACTTGTTCTTTCTCTTTCATGTGGATGTCTTGAAGAAAGGTGAATATATTTTCAGAACTTTGTGAACTTCATTACACAGCTGTTTCTTTGACATAGCCTAATTTAAACAGAAAGAGGGACTATCTCATGGTTTTGAGATGAAATTTAAGCAACTGTGCTATGAATGCCAGCTGCAAAAACTGGCCCATAGTTTTATGTTGAAGCACAAGATTCATGCTTAGATGTCCTTCTGTTGTTTGTTGTTCGTGTGGTGTGGGTTTTTATTTTTCCTTTTTTTTTTTTGGCAACTGTTTTGATCCTCTTGGAACTCTTCAGTCCCATGTCATCTTCAGAATGACTCTGAGTAGCTGTACTGCATGACAGCATCTGTTCTGGTTTCTGGTCTTAATGTTTTGGTAATCAAATCTAAAGCTACCTTTGTGGCATTTTTTTCTCAAAAGAAAAAAATATTTAGAGCAGCACACAATTAAAGCATGTAAGATCAGATTTGCAGCTCAAATAACATGCAGCTCATGTCAAACAGTTAACTGATTTTTTTTTTTTTAATAAAAGCTTCCAAAAAAAGAAAGCTGTGATACAACAAACTTTCAAAACTAAATATATGGTGAAAAAGAAAATTTTTTTCATCTGTGAGCAAACTTAGATGGCCAAGGGAAGTGTATTAAATATTTATGTTTCTTGAGATTTTGGCAAAATGTGTAATTAAACTAAATTTTGGACAGAACTTAAAGGAACTTAGAATCCCTCTGAGCACATCTTATTTAACCAGACAGTTGTGGGGAATTTTAGCGCAGTGTTCTTGGGCTAAATCATGCATGTTATGTCTCTCTTTTGTTTTGGTTTGTGATTAAGCAAGAGTGTTGCAACCTTGTCAAGCAATATTTTTTGTAATTAAATAATGTGTGCTAGTTCTTGTCCATTTTAGAGTATTTGACACTATCAGGCAAAGTTAGTTTTGGGTATAAATCATTATAGGATTAAAGGAACTACTTGATTCCAAACTACACCTTCCAAATGATAGGATTTCCTCTCTGAAATTTGGCACTTTGTATAAAAGCCAATTAACAGTTGAAAAATATCTAAAGGTTAGCATACTTTGTCCTCCTTTTGGTACACTTGTGATCACTTTTCAGAACAGATCATTGGCTAATTTAAGTCCTCATTTTTCCTGCAAGCCTCGTTATAGACATGAGGTTCTGGCCCAGTGTCTAAGGTCTTGCCTTTTGCTGGGGCTGTTGTCACACATCTGGTTCACCTGCATTCAGCATCAGCTAGATGTGAACGTGAGGCCATTTGGAGACTTTGCACCCGTGTCAAAATCAAATCAAAAGGTGTACTAATGCACCTTCCCATAGTACTGCACTGATGTAACTATGTGGCTCCCAGGTGGGGATGGTTCTCCATCTCCTGTCTTTCTGCTGGTGTTGAGCAATTCTGTGACTGCTACATTCTCTGCAGCTCTGTTTTAGTCTTTTGCTGTGCTGTTGGGGGCTGTACCAAGCAGTACTTAAGGTGCTCTGTCATTTGGCCTTTAAGTATATGCTCTAAGTTTGATCTTGTATCTCTCTTGCTTAGAGTTTTCTGGAGTCCAATTAATTCAAACTGGTGACAACTCTTTAAGCTTTGTCCAGTTCCTGGTACTGAACTCCCCCTGAAAGAATGTGTATTTGACACTTACAAGGCTTTATAATTCTGTGAAGGAATTTTTAAATGTGCATGTGTACATGAATTTTCTTGTTATCATGAAAAACAGACAGGTGTGTGGAAAAGAGAGCAACTCCAATTGGAAGGTCCAAAGTTCTTTTTATCTGTTCAGCAAGAGATTTGGATCTTGTTGTTATGTTTGGGCTTCCTTTCTCCCCTCTTTGCTTCTGTTTCCCATTTTTCTCTGCTCTCAGAATAAGATTCCCCTAGCTATCAAATGACAGCCTTACATTTGATTTTTGAGTCTGTCATTTCTGGTTCTTGGTTGGAGACTCACATGATTGAGCTGACTTCTGGCTAGACAGTTTTTTGTTCGAGGGAGCTGGAAATACTCTACGTTAGTGATTCTTGGTGTTTTCAGACTGTTAGATATTGCAATTTATTTTGATATTTTCATAATAATTTCAGCGCAAAGATGGAAAATATATTGAAGGCAAATGCCTTTGCCCTCCTTAGATGTCAGTGTTCGTGTACATATGCAAAT
This sequence comes from Fringilla coelebs, assembly GCF_963513975.1. Taxonomy (NCBI): domain Eukaryota; kingdom Metazoa; phylum Chordata; class Aves; order Passeriformes; family Fringillidae; genus Fringilla; species Fringilla coelebs. The sequence continues at coordinate 107,278,470 of NC_140028.1, read as the reverse complement.
ACATATCTATAACTACTCATAATTCGTCATATCTTCATTTTAATCCTCAGAGTTGTTCCTGGGTGTGTTTTTAGTATTGTCTATATAAAATCCAGATTTCTACTTCTGTGATAGTTGGTACTAACAGGTCCAGCACCTAAAATACTGCAGAAAAGAATTTAATCTCCTAATTTTTCTCCTTCTCTCTTTTCCATCTACTGATTATGAAGCCAGTCTCATGTTTTCTAATCTGTAATTTACTACACTGTTACATGTAATACAAAGTAAGTATGTTCATTACAATTTTTAAAGTAAATACAATTTTCTAATGTTTTGAAAGGCAAAGTACTGTTCCTTGCAGTATTTTAACACTTGCAATGTGTAGAACACTTGGATCGTTGGTGGTTTGTAGTCAGTGGCAAATAAAACCCGGTGTGTTCTGTTCACTAAAACACTGGGAATGTCATTAAAGGTCCATTAACTCTTTGTTCAAGCCCCTTAACTCTTTTTCTTGCTTATTAATCAGTTGATAAAAATCTCAAAAGTGATTGTTAATGATTGAATATTCTCTCTCCAGTGGCACTTCTGACACACAAAGCCTCAGGAACTTGACATTTTGGGAGTGATTCATTACTTGATTAGTAAGGACTTTTACCTCAAAGCAAAACCATTAGGGTTTATCATGCATGACTCAAAGCCTATATATCACACTCTCTCCTGTAATAGTCATTTTCCCCAGATAATGTCAGTGAGAGCTACACCCATAGTATAAATTAGCTCTTTTTGGCTTGAATAAATATGCTGTTCCTTGGAGGAGTTATATTTAACTTCTCTTGTTTTATTGCTGTTTCTGCTAAATGTAGTTTCTTCGTAGCCACTAGAAGCAGCTTGTTGGCTATTACATATAATTAAAATTCTCAATTTTACTGGTGTTCAAATAGTGTTATGTTTCTATTTCTTTAAGACTTATTTAACTTTAACTGTGGAATACTTACAATATCATCAAAGACCCTTTTTATTAGAAGATGTATTCCAAAAAACGGTCTGAAAGTAGTTAGCTGTTCTTGGGAAACATCTATTAGGATTACTGGCAAAACTCTTCTGTATTTTGGTCTGTGGTAGCAATTACTTACTTCAGTGTGGGACAGTCTCCTGATGGGTTAGTCAGTTTGTGGGACAAATAGGTAAATTGTTCACGTTATCGGTAAGGTTGTTTTTTTTTTTTTTATTTTGTGGAGAGAATTAGACACATGTAAAAGCAGGAAATAGCACAGCCATCACAAGAGAAAGAGATTGGCATTAAAATGTTCTTGTGTGGGTAGATATGGCAGAGAATGCCTCAACTGGAGTCTTTTGGACTGCATTCAGTCTGGTCCGTCATATTTTCCACATAGGAGGGTTCCAGCCCCACTGTGCTGTGTCCTACAGACTCGTCTACTGAATTACTACCCTTGAACCTCTGAATGGCTGGTGTTGAACACCCACTGCTCCATTCAAATCAGTAAAGGACTCAGAGGTGTGATCTGTATTAATTTTTTTCCCCTCACTCCTCTTGGGGTGGGGTTCCCCCTTTGGACCTATAGCACCATTGTGACCTGTTGAAGGATTCTCCAGACTTCGGTTCAGTCCTCAGGGGCATGGGCAGATTGTACCCTCTGGTGTATAAAGGCAATAGTATAAGTGATTTTTGTCACTTTTTGTGATGTAAACATTCTGTGGCATTTTCTGTTTGTTTCATTGGCTTATGACTTTTTGAAGGGGAAGAAATAACGCTCCCTTGAAGTGGCAGATCTTGTATCCTCAGCCTAGTATGAGGTCACCAGACCATATATGAGAGCTTTCTGTAGGGACAGAAAGAGCCTGTGGGCATTTGAATGAGGGAAAATGGAACCGGTTGGCTACAATTCCCCAAAGAAAGGAATACTGATAGTTTTATTTCTTTGAAAGAAATGTCATATCAGATAATCTGGATTATTGGATAGCCTTGTTGAAGTTTAAATCATTGACAGTCTCTTTCACTGGGAGAAATGTACTCCGCAGGCATGGGAGGAAGTGCTGTGTGGTAATGTAATCAGAACTTGAATAAAAATATTGATACCATCTTCATGGAAGGAGGGAAACACTCCTATTTCATGCTCCCTAGAAAGTTTTCTGTTTCAGCCCTGTAATTTTGTAGTATGGAAGCATTTGAGGCATAAAAAACACATAGCTAAGAACTACTGAGTGTATCTGGTAGAAGTCACAGTGTTTACGGTGGGAGTTTCTATACATGATCTTAGTGAAATTTCTCATTTTAATTGAATAGTCCAGCTATGATGAATTAAGTGACTATTACATTATTATCAATTTCTGCATGCAGTACTATGAACATTTTTGGTGACCAGGGATGGAATTTTAATAGTTTGCCTTTGGATGACTACTGTGCTTGTTCACTCGCCGATGTGTACATGGGTGCAGTGCCTTCAGATAGCTGAAATAACATTGAAGTAGATAATTTTCTGCTGTAAAGTCAAGATAAGTGTAGTGATTTCTTTGATAGACAGTAGATGACAGTTTTGCATTGTGGATGTCAACTATATGTTGGTTTCAAATTCACAGAGTAAATATTTCACAGACTTTCATACTTGGATTCAGTGAAATGCCTGGTTATACATTCATTATACCAACAATAAATACTAAGGGGGAGAGCTACATAATTCATGTAATTCAATAGCATTTTATGCCAAACTCAGATTTAAAACCAAACAAAAAGATCTCCCTGCCCCCAAAACAAAACAAAAAACCACATAGGAAATAAGAATTTGATGGCCAAATTAACTCAGTTATTTACTCACATAATGCTTGCTGATCTTGGTATCAGTTGGGTATTGAAGTGCATTTGGTTACTGTTTTAGCTGTATTGTAAACCCAGCAATACCAAGCTATTTTGTCAGCAAACTTAAGCTAAAAATGTTTTGTATCAGCTACTTATGTACATTACCATATAGAGTACAGCTACTTATTTCTATTACCATATAGAGAATGAGTATGAGTATCTAAATTCTGTTGTTCTTGGGTAGTCTTGCAGGTGTGAAATTTGGTTACGTCACTGGTGATGGCTAGCCCAAGATGACTTGTATAGACCAATGTCAGAGGTGGAAATAAGACCTCACACTATCAGTCCCCTGCTCTGCATGCTCCTGTTCGGCTCTGTGAAGTTTCTGTGTGGTATTACTTACTAGTAGTAGACTGTGGATTCCTGAAGAAAAAAATATTTCAAAAATAGTATAGGTGATTTATCAGCTAAAGAAAAATTGGTTTCCTTGTGTGGATGTCCCTTGCAGTCAGCTCAGAGCTGTTGCTTTAGCCACTACCTTTCAGCGGAAAAATGTAACTTGTGTGGTCATTATCCCAATTTAGATCTTTTTAATAAAAGGTACAGTTTATGTTGGAGCTAACCCGTTGGTTAAATCTGTAAACTGACAAATACAAAAGAGAAAAGAACTTTCTTCTCCATTTCTTCCTGCCAGTTGGCATCTCAACAGGTCTATTTTATATCTCAGTTTTGCTTAACTACTAACTTCTACAGTGTAAATATTTCTACATTGTGAAGCCTATAATTGTTCTGTTGTGGATAGTTTAAACCAGTATGAAAAGGGGAAAGTCAGTTAATGAAGGAAAATTTGGCATAATGAACTGTGAGGTTCAAAAGTCAAGAATGAAGAAGACAGTAATGATGAGTATCATAACTGCAGACATAATATTTTCAGGCTTTTATTAAATAGACACTTCTGCCCATTCTCCTTGCCTTGAGTTCTTTGACAAAGTTTTGTGGCTGCCAATTTCTTAGTTTAATATTAGCAATTTTTTTTTGGGATACAGACTTAATGTTATTTAGATATCTTAAAATTAGGTGTTTGCTTGAGTTTCTTGTTGGATGGGCAAGGACCCTGAAATGTTGAGTTGACAGAGTTTGACCATAGCAACTGTAGTCCTTCTTTTTCCAGAAAGCCTCTTGGTGAGCCTAGGAAATTGTATGTATGGCTGCTGAAGGCTATACTTGCCAGTTAAATTCCTGTAGTATGGAAAGGAGAAGTATGGAAAAAGACTTTATATATCACAGGAACTGGACTTTTTAAAATGGTATTTTTAAAGGAATCATTCCATTTCCCTTTAGGAAATCTGAGAGTATTTGGAATGGATAACATAATTTTTATCTTGTTCATTGTTTATATTCTTAAGGCTAGTCTACTTAGAAAAAGCAACACCTATTAAAGGCCTTTGAATTCAGAGTCTTTCATGTTACAATGAGTCTATTTACTACTGTCAGTAGGCTTGTAATATATTTAGCTTGAAGAGGTTAACAAGCATACCTTGGAGTGTTACTTTTATTTTCTGTTCTGTGACACTTAGCAAAATCCCATTATACAATTGAGTAGTATTATAATGTTAAAATGTTAATTTGTTCTGCATTCCGTTAAAATTGGATTTTTTTTCTTGTGCACTGGCCCATGCATTTTATACAAAACCTATAATTTAAACACTACTCCTTAGAAGTGCTCTAAATTAGTAACCTTTTCCCTTAGCTGCCTTAATTACATCTCATTATTTAGTACTTAAAGAGCAACCTCTAGCTACTGGTTAAATATTTGCTAGCTAAATAGGTTTGTCGTGTTAAAGAAAACAGTAGCCCTTGCCTTGGTTGTAATGTGTTTAGGATTTCAGAGTTTTGAGAAATTACCTGCTTCATGTGCTTTAACTTCTTTGAATGTTCGTTATTTTTTCATTTCTCCTTCATGAACATTTCAATAACTGTCTTTTGCGTTTCAATAGGTAATTGAAAGTCTGTCTTAAAATAAGTATTTTGAAACAGACTGTTGTGTTTTGACATGGTCTGTGTCTTCTAGTTACTTTTATTCCTTTTAGCTTTTATAAGCATCTGATACGGTAAATTTCTCTTTTTATTGTGGAAGCAAATATAAAGCAGATTACTTGTTGGCTACTAATAGCTATATTTCTGATTTTTACCTCCTTTTAGGAAGAAGGCTCTTTTGTTTGATCAGAATCGCAAGGAATAATATTCATTAAAACATCTGATGAATTGTCTTTTCTTACAGACTTAAAGATTACTTCTCTTTGGTCTTTTAATTGTATGCAGAAATTATACTGCAGAAGTTATTAACAGCTTGCAGGATGACTCAATCTTCAGTATTTTATTCACATCCACTAGGTTGTAATTTTTACTCTTTTTATTGCTTTGTCTTTTGCTATTTTTAATTAGTATAAAAGCATGTGAAGAGATTATAATTTAAAATTGCAATCAGTCAGAATTTCATAATGCTAAACTCCCTGTCATATGCAAAGGCATCCTGTTTAATTTCCTATTCTACTTTTTTTTGGTCTTTTTTTTTTTCTTCCTCAAGATCCACTGTAGTGGAAGCTCATTTACAACAGATTTGTCAGTCTGACTTGATTCCTACCCAGTACCAAACTGCTGCTCTCCTTATCTAGTTATTGAATTCTTGTCTGCACTGTTCATTTGCTTTTGGAAACCATTGTCTCCAAAAAGTTCCTTCACCCATTCTTCTCATAAATTTTCTTACATTACAGGTTAAAAATTGCAGACTGGCATGGTTATAGTTAGAAGTATAACTCTCCATTTATGCGTATAGTTGTAATACCGCTGCCTTTATTTTTAACAAAGGCAACAGGGGCAAATGGAGAAAACACATTGATGCAAATCTTCATCTTGTTTATGTGTTTTTGATTCTGTGGGAAACCTATTTATGGAACAGATAAACATTTGTCCTCTAGTGTGTACTTTTGTTCCTGTAAAACTCAGTTTCGATTCCTGAAATGTATTAAACTTTTTCTCAAAAAAAGTTAAATGGAGGAATACCAGTAATACATTTACAGGGAAACTGGTTGGCCTGTCCAATTCTAGGCTAAGTCCTTCAACCTTTGAAGTACAAAGTTTCTCTGAAAACCTCTTTTTGTGTGTTGTTTTTTATGCCACTGTTTATACAGTCTGTATCCATAAGCTCTGAAACCATTACTTTACTCTTCATGCAAAGGTTTGAGTGATTTGTTGCTTATTGCCTGTATTTATTCTTGGGTTTGGATTTAGCGAGTCAGTCTGTAATGACTGCCTATTTATTTATTTGTTTTTTGTTTTTTGCAACATTGAAAAAAGCTCTGTGGAAACCATTCCCTGAGAAGAGTTTTTGAGATTTATGTGGATTACAAAGCATTAAGAAGGGTCATTACTTAATTTTCTTTGCTAGCAAAAATGCCAAGATACAATTTTAGCAGGCATTAGTAAAATTGAATATCATGCTTTGTGTTCAGGAACTGGTGCCAACATCTGTGTTTGCAGCAGCCAAGACAGTTCTAGGAGCAAAGGCTTTTCCTCATTGCCCTCGGAAGACTGCAAGAACATGCCTGTGATATTTCTGTTCAGTTTAATCTGTGATATTTACTTCCACTTAATTTTTAAAAATTTCTTTTTGGAAATTAATGGCCACTGCAAAGGAGTTTTTTCTCTCTGGAGAGAGGGGAGGGGAGAGAGGGAGGGAAGGAAAGGAAAAAGTCAGAACACTTTGTTTTGATCACAGGTGCATTTTTCTAGTAGGAGGTCACATTTAATTTGTGTAGCGTGTTTTGGTGGTTCTGGAGCAGATCCTCAGCCAGAATGAATTATCATGGGAGTTGACAGCTCTGACTGTTAGCACAAGCTGGGGTCTGTTCTCCAGCCCAGGTAAGTTTGTTCATTTTTTAAAATTGAAACAAATGCGACTGAATTGTAACATTTCATAAAAGAAATTGCAGAATCTTTTTACAAGAGAGTCAAAGTCTTGTCTCGTTTTCTGCGAACATTACAATAACCTATGTGGTCTGTTAATTTTTTTTTGGTATTTTGATTGTGGATCATATGGAGGGGGCTAGGTGTCTGTGCATATGTTGCTTTTACAGAATAGCATGTTTATCAGGTGAAGAATAGGTAAAATGATGCATTTGCAAGTCCTGCTCTTCCAGTCTCTGTTTCAAGCGGCTTTTCTGTGTTTTATGGAGGCTTAATTGACTGTAGTTTTATTCTGAACTTGGGGAGCCCTCTTTAAATCTGTTCTATCTAGGAGTGTTTTAGATGCTCTAACATTAAAAATAGATCACTTTATTAGGCCAACTAAATATTGCTTTAAATGTCTAGATTCTGGTTTGACAATGCATGTGCTTCAAAAGAGTGCACTTTTTACAATAAATAAGTAAATTGTTCAGATTTTTTGCCTCTCTCTTTTATTAACTTTTGCATCATGTATGGCACAGATTTACTTTCAGAGGAAAAATGGATTGTTCCAGCAGAGTGCAGCAAAAGACAAATATTGTAAATATGTTTGGCTTTCCTGGCAAGAGTTGGTATGTTGTAAAAAAAGGAGATCATCATACATAAAATACCAAATTATGGAGGGAATGTATAAGAGGATTGCAATCTTGTTAAATTTTTTCAGCTGTTTTTTCCTTCTGAAACATTGATAGAATTTACTAGGAAAATTATCATTAAAGAAGTGTTAATATATAATTAGGTAAATTCTAAAGTCTCTCAAACATTCCTGATAAGCAGAAGCAGAACTTTGAACAGTAGGTACCTAAATGCTACTGGTTAGTACTTCATCTGAGGCCAGACCACAATCTGATGGGAAAGTTGAAGCTACAATTCATATTTCTTGCCTTCTTCCCCATACTTAAGCTATTAGCTTCCCCTGTCTTTTATAATTTTAGCTACTAATATTTAACATGCAAACATTTTTCTTTAACCTTTTAAAGCCCTAATTTAATTGACCCCATTAAGACCAGATTATATAGTGGCTGTGACCCTCCAAAATGTAAGAGTAGTATGCAAATAGAACTATCTGGATAATACATACAATTTGAGTCAGTCTTCCAGAAATCTTGAGGGGAAATTCCCAATGATGCCAAAGGATTCTTGCATGTTCCCTCTGTGTCTGCATGTCTAAACTCACTTAAGGATGCTTTATCTTCATGTAGGCAAAACTTTGCTGGGTAGCAGCAATATAGAAGAAGTGAAGACACCATCTAAAAGTGTAGTTTTTTATAACACTGGACCCAGTAGTAGTTTTCAGAAACTGAAGAAATTTAGCCTGAAAATATGTTGATGAGTCTAAGAGTGACATATATTCTGTATTTTCTTCACTAAATATGTATATTAAAGAATTGAAAATTAAAATGGATGTATAAAATATTTCTTAAAAAATCTCAAAGGAATGCGGTTTTCCTTAAACTGTCTGGTAAAATTCATGTAATTTGAATCAAGCCATAGTTTTTTACTAATAGTCTCTAGTGTTGTTCCCATGTCAGAATCTGGATTTAGAGCTGTAAGCAGGCTTATGTTTTCACTGTTTGGGTTGCAGCCTGATCCCCTGGTCCTCCTGATCCTGGGTTTCAAAATGCCTTGCACTGCCAAAGTTAAAGTGGGAACTGTTCCCAGAGAGTTCATTCTCAGCTCGTTAATCAACATGAGCAGATCACATGAGAGACCGAGGATGAGTGAGTCTGCTGGGATCCCCATCGTTTGTGGGCACTGATGACCCATTACCCCACAGTCTGCCTCCCATCCATCAGCAGGTCCCTTTCCCCTCTTGCCACCAGTGTCCCTTTCCTGACACCTTTGCCCAGTAGAAGTGCAGGGTTTGTTGCGCCAGTCCCTTCCCTGTCCTCCTCACTGGTCAGATAAGGACAATTCCCCAGGGCACAGTGGGAGAAGTAGTGTATGGAGAAACTGATGTTGCCATGCTGAAGGGGTAGGGATGTTTGGGGAGAAATCAGATCAGGGCTATCCTAACATTTCATAGGAGGCTATCCTAACGTTTCAGTCTGCTGCAACCATTAGTTCCCTAGTTCTCCATGTCTTCTGGCTCTAGCAGCTGTTGGTAACAGCCTCTGAGATATGCTGAATGATTTGCTTCTACTGTGACTTTGGATCTCTCTGATGGTAGTAAAAAAAAATTTCTTAAATTTGAAAATTCCTCTTTGTTTCTGAGGAGGTTGTTCAATACAGTGTAAAGTAATTAAATTTTTTGGTACCTACAGACTCCAGTTAGTCTCAAGGTGTCCAGTGTATTCCATGTTCTGCAAGCACAGAAAAAGTTGGGGTTTTTTTTCCCCCCTGAAGATCTTGCCATTTCAGTCCACCAAATCCTAACTAAGTTTTCAATGTAATGGCTCCGCTATCCTTGGGTAAGGGTGAAGGGCAGAATGATAAGAACATGGAGGTATTTAGGAAAGCTGTTGCACAATCAGATGAATCTTGTTCAGTTATTGGCTTTTAGTACTGTTTTTTGTTTAAGTTTTTGGATCTGTCTCAGTCTGTAGTCTGAAGGGAATTAGTTACTGACCTTTCCCATACCAGAAAAACTTAACAGAGCAAGAATGGTGCAAAGCTCATCTGGTATTTTGCTGGCCTTAGCTTTGTAAAGATTTTATTTACAAGAAGACAAGGGGGAATATATTTAAGAATCACTCACTAAAGAGAAATGTGATTATTGGAATTGCCATTATTCCTGTGAAAGTAATCCTTAATTTTACAAAGCGCATTGTTTGTTTCGGTAAACTAAAGGAAAAGTGGTCAACAAATACAGGCCATAAGGTTCACAAAGAAAAGCTTAAAATTATCTCCAAATAGTGTAGGACATGTGGCAATGACTAATTTTAGGCCTGCCCTACAGTATTCTTTTACTCTTAACATTTCTTTTGTGGTAGTACACTGCAACCACACTCAAGCTGGGACCTTTCTCTGTGGGCAGTCCAAACTTAAATTACCAATCATTGCCTCAAAAACTGTACAGTCTAATACAATATTTCTTTTTCTTTTTGTAGCATAATGGGTACCTTCACACTGATGGATTTTTACTTATTTTTTACCTTCTAACTGATTGGAATTTGGAAAGAAGGAAAGGTATAAAGTGTTTGAATGCAGACAAAATCACCTATTTTTACCGAAGCATTGTTTAAATACTATAAAAATGAATATTTTAAATTGGCATTGACTACAGTCAGGAGCTGGCTTCTTACTTTGCCTTCTGGCAGGCTCATCTGCCAGCCGAATGGACTTTCTTTGTAGGTAGTTTTTGTTTCTATTTTCAAGTGCTGGTTGCTTCATGAATTCTGCTGGGAAGAACACTTATAGATACGAAATCACAATTTGAAAAACTTGCAAAGTTTACAGGTGGCTGATATAGATGTACAATTGAAAAGATATACCAACCACAACAATAATAATATAATGAGCCTGAACATAGTAATAAAAGCCTACTGTATTGAGGAGTCTTTGGGATAATCATGGCCCGTTGATAATTATCATGATGGGATTTGGTAGGTTGGTTCTGAAATTAATATATGATGAAGTCTCTAGTCTTTGAGAGCTACGTTCTGTAAGTGGAATGAAGATTTCAAAAATTGAGCAAGTGGAAAGAATGTTCTAAGAAAGTGTCTACAAAGAATATGCTCAGTGTTTGGGTTTTTTTGAGATAGGAAAAGAGAAAGTGGAATGATAACTTGAAGAGAATATGATGTCCCTGTATTTTTTTGCTTCAGTGATGATACAGACTATATGCCCCTGGACTGACTGTGAACTGCATGCAGGGAAAGAGGAGAGTTTCAAGGCCCAGGAATACAGAGATGTCTTTGTTATCATGACATGAGAACATTTGCAGCCTTCTTTTTACTTTTCCAAGCACTGCAACTAGCAGGGGGTATTTATGATCTGCACAGAGTCTGATTGTTCTTGAGGTTGTGGGGCAATAGAGAAGGAGAACTGAACCTTGGATGGATTTGTGAAGCCCCTGGGAGAGGTGGCTGCAGACAATTTTGAAGTAAGGTATTGTGTAGGAAAGCACTTTGTACCTATAATTCTTTGTACCTATAGTGCTAGTGAGACTAAAAAAGATAGATCTTAGCTCAAGGGAGGTATGTATGTGTGGAAGGTTGTTACTTTTGGGTAAGAAGGTATGAATTTGGGAAGACTGAAGCCCAGAGAAATGTAGTAGGGATTGTACTTGGGATAAAAATGGGTAAGGTGACACTGAAGAGAGGAAGAGAATTTGGAACTTGCAGGCAAATGATTTTTACACGTCCAACTTCATCTTAGTTTTAAGTCCACGTCATCTATGGAAGCCTAGAAATTATTTAAAGCAGGATTGGGCATTTAGATTTTGTGTGTTGAGGTTGGGAAGGAAAGCAGGGGGAGGGGAAGAATTCCCAGCAAGTACAGAAGCTAGTCATGCTTCAAAGAAATAATAAATATTTGGTAAAGGGAGAGCAACATTTATGCTGCTTTTACGCTTTTGTCACTCAGTTGATTTTTTTTCATCTAGTAAAGATAATAAATGAATAATGATAAAATATTTGTGTTTGGAAGTTCTTCCTTGGTGTTCATGAAGAGTATTTATTTTCCATCAGCCTTTTACAGTGCAACATTGATTGGTGTGTGTAATGTATTATTCATACTGTTCTAGTTTCATCCCATTAGCAATGCCAACATTGTGCTGAATTCTGCAGTGGTAATCTTGTATGAAGTCTTTGTACAGCAAATTCTGCTGTGGTTGAGATCCTGTTTCACATTTAGTGACAACACAGAGTGAACTGTAGCACCTTATTGATACCACTCAGACTTTGTTCCCCTTCTTCCCTCCAAGGAAATGGGAATTGTAAGTGTAGTGTAGTCCTATGAAGCCACACTGTGAAAGGCAGAAAGTGTATCAGAACTGGTTTAATTTTGGTTCTTGTTTATGTCTTTTTTTTCCTAATAGCTAATGCCTTTAAAAGAGCCAAATGACTAAACCAATAATATTGAAAAAATAGCAAGAGCAGAATTAAAAACAGCCTTCAGATTAAAAAGTTTGGCATTTTGGTCCACATGTGTGATCTTATGGGTACAATTTTGATCGTGTAAATTGTTCTGTATGGAGCTGATTTAAATATGTGCCAAATGCAACTGCTCATCATGGTTAAAATTACTGAAGGTCTGCCTAATGCTAATACAGAAAAAGAAGTATTTCATTTATATCTTTAATATTTGCTTCTTTATCGTTTAGTACAGGAACTTTTTTTCATGCCCAACAGGACCAGCCCAGCATGCATGAGACTCAGTGATTACCGGCTCATTGACTGACTGATTTGGGCCTGGTGTGCTTACATGAATATTAAAGATTTAGGGGTTTTTTGTTCTGAAAAAAATTGACTTCTCCATAGACTTTTCTGAGAATCTGGGTCATAATAAATTGAAAGCTTTAGACAGGGGACTGATAATTAATTTAAAAATATCATAGTTCCTTGATACTTATGATGTGAAATAAGAAGGAAATTGAATTTTTTTTCAAACTTTTTAATTTTTAAAACAGCTGCACAAACAAGGAAACTGTCTCTCCTTGGCATGAATACTCAAAAAAAAATTCCCATGCTTTAAGGTAGATACATCACGATGGAGAAATGGTTGGCATCTGTGAAACCGTATTTCTTTGTATTTTTTATCTTTGTACACAGGGAGAGCCTAGACAAAGGTGGGAGGTCTGCTGGGGAAATTGGAAGCTTGCAAATCAGCCAGACCCACAGTTCTGAAAAAAATGAGATGAGGGTGGGAGAGTCTCTAGATTTTACGGAATAAATAAGATGAAACAAAGACAGCTTGAAGGACAAAGGGAATAGATTCAATAGTCAAGGAAGCATACACCAAAGAAATAGAAGCCAAATGTTTTGCTTTTACGTGGTGATGATGGGTAGGGTGATTATTTTTGGTTGAAAATGAGCGCTTATTCTAAGAGGCAGGATTGTACTATGGTATTTATTGAAGATGGGGAAAAGACTTTCTCAGTCTTTTGGAGAATAACTAGGCAAGCATTCTTTAACAAGCTCTAGATGTTTTGAAAGACACTCATATATGCAGATCTTCTTCTGTTTTTCTAAAAAGGAGATGTGCATGCTGGAACTTATTAAAACACAGACCTTTCAGAGCTTAAATGAATAGAGAAAGCCCAGTTATTTACAGCATTGTTGTTGTGCCTTAATTGTAGCAAAACTGTGTGTGTGAGATGTTGAGTAGATTTAATATAGAAAATCTGGGTTAGTATTTCAATACAAGCTTATATATTTGTGTTTTCTTTGCTTTTACTGTAGTTTTCATAGAATAGACTTTGATTCATTGTCTAATGTTTTTATAGTCAGCTTTTCAGAAACATGCTTGAGCACACTGAGTGCTTGAAATAATTCATTAATTGCAGCATGCTCATGTATGATGTAAGAAAATTATAACAACCTAATTTTTAATAATTAATCAAAATTCTAATTAAAACAGTATGGGATGAATCTACTTGCAAGCAAAAAAGACAAGAGGCTCAATAATCTGGCTGGTTCAATAATCAGTGAAACCCGTTCCCCTGGGTATTTCCTCCCAGCTATACCTGATATTATCCAGCATATGAGGGAAAAAGATTTTTATAATAACTTGTGTGGTATTTGACCTTCATAATAGTAGTTACATCTGAGTGCATTCCATTGAATAGCACACTTATGGGGAAAGAATGTAGTCTGGCCAGAGTAGGATATGCCATAGCCAAAGAGCTCAGTGCATTATAAGATATTTCTTCTCACTGTCTTCCAGTTTGCATTAATTTATTTTCTGGCATTATAAATTTTGCATTCCCTACTTCATTTGGGTCCAACTTTTGGGGATGCCATTCCTGGGTCTTTTTATCTTGATGACTCGGGAGCTTAATAGGAATTAGGGAGGGTTGGGACCTGGAATCACAGTTTCTAGTGCAATGCTTTAAGCCCTCTGTAAAGGGTCCAGCATAAAGCTACAGAGCATCAATTAGGTGCTTTCCTGGATTTAGCTTTCTGAGTCTTCAGTGGGTATCAGGAGCTACTGCGAAGCCCCAGGCAGGCTCCCACCTTCTTGCCAGCTGCAGTGTGCTGAGCCAGCAGTAGAGATATAGAGACAACATAGATGCGAGGTGATGCTTTGTGATGGTCCCAGTAAAAAAGGCACTCGTGCTCCGTAAGGCATCATTCACAATGCTGTTCACACTATAAAGAGCATCCCTTCAGATGTTGGGAACCCCATCACCATCTCCAACCTATGTCAGTGTACTGGGCAGACATCCCTGTGGAAACGATTCTCTCTTTTGGTCATTTCAGCTATTAAAGGATCATCTAGGAAAATGAGCAAACAACTCTTTTTAATTCCTACAATAGAAATGGAATTATGTTCTTGGGAGACCTTGCTGTGCATGTTCAGGTGAAGACAAGGCCGTGCAAGTGATGCAATTGCTGGTATGGAGGTGGAGCTGCCAACAGGCTCTGCTGCACAAGGTGTTGGTTCCATGTGTCCAGTGGCCAAGGCATTTGTGCCCCACAATGCAGCCTGAAGACCACGCTGGGTGTGCAGCCCAGCACTGGCCTGGGCCTCTGCAAATGAAATATTGTTTGGATCACAGACTCCTCATGTGCTGTGGTCTCCAGTCAGGAATGATGCAGATGTAAAATTCAAACGAAGTTCTGAAGTACATGAGTTTTTTTAGATACTATGCAATGAAAATTAGTGATTTTCTTTTAAAATAATTTTGTATATTAATATATGCCACAGAATTAGACTAGATATAAATTACTTAGAAATCATCATAAATGTCAATTATTCATACCTCCAGGAAGGTAAAACTTTATTAGTAACACAAACTGATTGCTTACAAACCTTACCAATCTGCTTGTAACAGATACCAAATAAGAGTAAGGGAATTTAACAGCTAGCATATAATTCTGCCTTTGTTCTGTAAACAGCTTTCCCTTTCCTTTAAGTTTCATACTCATAAAGCCGGATTTTCCTTGCTTACTTCAAACTGATAACATAGCAGTTGAGAAAACCAAATAATTAGGTCCAGCAGGCAGTCTCTGTCACTTAGATGTTTACAATTTATTTATTACATGTAATTAGTTGCATTGTGGGCAGTGTGACCCAGTGAATATATTGGGAGATCTGGAACTGGGAGATCTGAATGTTTTTTCAGCTTTACTATGATAGCTTTTACAATCTTCACTTGCTGCAGTTTAGAGTATGGTACTATGATGCATGCATTGAAAGTGCAATAAAAGCAGAAAGTTCTATTTCCAAGTGACAGTGTCGTAAGAGGACATTGAATCTCAATCTTTAACCATATAGAGTAAAATGAAGAATTTCTGTCATAGGAAGTTCTTTCTCCATTTACTTTTCTTTTCAGTTTTTCAAATATGTACTCCTATTTAAACTATTTTTGTGTAATTTTTGCAAAGTGTGCTCCATAATAATGTTTGAAATACTCTATTTTCATTTTTAATGCTTCGATTAATTTGTTAGAGTTGATAATCCTCTGAGACCTTTGCCCAGATATTTGATTTTTCAACTGAACAAAAAAACCCATTTCACCAATAATTAGAAAAGTGTAAAAAAAATCCAACAACAAGACCAAATGTTGTTTAGGCATCAACATTTCACTGTGTATTTTAGTATGTTTCAAAAGTAGTATTTCTACCAGGTTGGTTTGCTAAATTTTGATCCTTACACTTTTTTGGTCAAGGTTCTAAAGGCAGATTCAAGGGTTCTAGGGGCTTAGAGCTGTGTAAAATTAGGAAAATAAGAAATTGGCAGATTAATTGTGGCATTCAACCTCTAGATGTAAAAAACCTGTGATGGACTGTGTTAGATTGTTTTGCTCATGGGATGCTCTCCTCTAGCAATTTTGAGTATTACTTCAAATATAGCTTAGGATCTGCATGTCACTCCTGTTTTATCATCCATTTGAACAGCTGATTGATTTTAGCAGTGAAACTGTAAACCTGGAGCATAAGAAAATGGAATTTTCCATGTCTTCACAAATTTCACATTACAAGTTTGTGGGGTGTGTAAGAAGTAGCAGGAAGACAGGTGAAGAGTGATGTTCAATGAAAGACAAACATCAGTTTTCCAATGTGGCAGAGGTGCAAAAAAAAATCTTTGTGATTTAAAAAAAAAAAGATTCTGAGTGTAAATGGGAAGTAATGTTATTTTCATTGTATTTTCTTCAAAAAATTTATTTAATTTGATGTCTTTTAACACCTATAAATCCAGATGTCCAGGAGCTCCTTCTTTTTGGCATCCTGAATGTCTACTGCAGATTCATCTCTTTCGTGTTCTAATCTTTTTCTGCTTCCCTTCTTCTGCCATATTAAACTCATCTTTTTTATGCTTTTACTACAAATATAGCGTTATTTGTTATTCTGGAGAATGCTGTCCCTTCTCTGGAGCTCTTTGGCTTTTTTAACTGAGTATTTTTTCATCAAAAAATGTCAAATCCCTAACATTTGCCTATTAATTAGTATTGACTAGTCTCCAGGCTTTCACAATTATTCGTAGTTGTCAGAATGTTCTATTCAAACTTCTTCTGCATGGAGAATATGTGAATATTTCATGTTCCTCTAGAAATCTGAAGTGACTTGTATTTCCTAATACAGACTAACGAAGGAAATTGGAAAGGCAGCATTTTGAAATTGAGAACTTGAAATGTTATTTTCCACTCTTGACATTTTTGGGTGTAAAATGGTTTTGTATTGATCATATCAATAGTGTGACTATGTCAAACTCCACAAAACTAAATGGTTCAAAAATGGAATGGTTTCATAAATTCAACTAGAAAGTTTTAATACTATGGGTTTGCATTGAGATTTTAAATTACCAAGTATTCTGCAAAATGGAAATGTTAAAACTTGTGCTTCTTGTTAACCATACTTTTCAAGCTGTTATTTAGGTATGTTTTTTATATTCATTAGAGAGAGAGGAGCCATGTAACAATTTTGTGCATCAGAGAGATGTCTGAATCCTTGTTCTCCATTCACTATTCGCAGTATAGCATTCCCTTTCCAGCTAAATTCTAAAGGGAATCCAGATGTTTATTTAAATATTCATAACACAACTGCTGTTAGAGCTGGGAGGATCATAGATACCTGTGTTCGTTTCACACTACATTCATCTTGTAGTTAAAAATATCGTATTCATTACAGCGCTAGCAGATGAGCTCTTTGACAGGAAAAGGCATTTTTCCCTCCTCTACAAGCAAGGCTTTATGAAAAGGAGGCAGTAGAGCTGTCTCAGAAAACATAATGTATTGAGTATTGACCCCAGCCTCACAAACGAAGCTTTGTGTACTGTATTGAAATATTGTATTCTCAAAGAATTCTGAATTTATTTACACTTGCATTAGTACTGGACATATCTAGAAGGGCCATAAAACATTTTAAGGAGCCATTAAGATGGAGCTGAATTGCACATTTAAGATGGAGATTTTATTGCATCATTTGTGGAAAAAGTTTACTGTCTTGCCAGACAATCACTGAAGCGAGGAGGAAAAAAAATTGAGACCTGCCAAATTTGTATTAATTTGTAAAGCATCTGAAAAAGCCTGTTTATTAGAAGATGTTTGCTTACAAACTTTCCTAAGAATTATGATGAAAATATTAAATTTTTAACATACGTTTACTGATAAAAGTGATGAAATTCCAATTTGTGTTAAATATTTATATCAGGCCTGTTTTTTCCCTTCAGATATTTTTCCATGAGTGTAAATGGTTATGGAGATGGAATGTGGTATGTTGTATATATATTAATTCTGGAGTAGTAGAGAATGTGTACAGTGACAGGAAATTTATGCAGAGGACCATAAACACCACCAAACAGGGAATGTGGGGTACGTGTATGGAAAGTCATGGGAAGATACAAGCAGCAGTGGGAATCTCTAAGGTGAAAGGCAGAAGAGGAATGTGCTTTTCAGCTATTCTGAGGAAATAAAGCATCTGTAAAGCTTTTCAAACTGGTACTACAGGCTTCTGCTTTTCTTCTTATTCCTGAAAATGGCTCAAAGTCATGGTCTCCCCTTAAAAGCTTTAAGGGAAAAGCGAGAGTAGAGAGGTATGATTGATAATGCTAAAATATCTAACTTATAGTCAGCAAAGATTATGTAGATTACTCAGTCAAATTACTAAGGCCCTGACACCACTCCATTCTTCAGTTTTTTAAGGGGGTACTCCTACACGTTTCACTATGGAGTTAAATAATGTATTTAAGAATCTGAAATGGAAATTTTTAGCCAATGAGAGCAGGAACATTAGAGGAAAGCGACAAGATGAGTGAGTACAGTTTTTACAGGACTGCTGTAACATCTTCCATGGAAGATTAGGTACAAATGATGCTTTTTTCAGATGTTTTTTTTCATCCTTACTCGTGCATTCTTTTTCCAATATGGTATCTGTCTAGGTATCACTGTTAGCAGTTGTGACTTTTCCATCCAGATTGAGATGACAGTGAATGATGATAAAACATATTTGCACTCTAAGCTCATAGAAGTGGCTTTTTATAAACATTGTAATAATGCATTTAAAAGTTGCTTGTGGAGTGTCCAGCTTTATTTGGAAGACAAGTAATTCCTGTAGGTATGCAGTATGTACCATTACTCTCTGAAAGAGCTAGACATGTATTTGAAACTACTGGGTTTTTTCATTCCTTTCAAACTACTGGAAAAATAGTTGAATATACATTGAATTTGCCAGGGTAAATGGTGTATGTAGGAAGACTAACAGTAAGGAGGCAGAAATGAAGCCTTTAAATGCCATGTCAAGAATAGGGTTCATGGGCATGAAAGAAGTTTGGTTGCACTGGGTTACCCCATTAGAGAACTGTCTCTGCTTGGGACAGAGCACACTCAGAAAGCTGTGCAGCTCAGCAGCTGCAGTGCTGCATGTTGGATGTTTTGAAGCTTAACTTTCTTGTTTCCTGTAGTGAGCAATGATAGTGGGAAGTACTGGTCAGTAGGGATAAATTTTAAATCAGTCATTGGGCTTCCTGCCATGTTTCCTGATGGTTGGGCCACCTTATTTATAAACCCAAGAGAGTTTAATAATTATTAGAAGAAAGTGTAATTAATTTATAGAGTTCTAGTTATTTTGCTGAGTTCTGTCATTGGGAGTACAATGAAGCCTTTAAGTAACGTCCAGTCAATGTATAAAGCTGTCTTGTGGCTGCTAAACTTTCACATTATGCTGAAGTTGGATATAAACACTCCTTTTATAACATGCATGTCACTGAAGTACGCAGATGTCTTGGCTCTGAAAGCACGTTTATGAAACGAGTGCAGTACTGGAGTTATGCCAGGATTGAAACTCAGTAGTTTGAGGAGGAGTCCTAATACCTCTCAGGATGGGAGGTCAGCTGAATAAGTGGGCCTCCCTTGTTCTGGAAGCAGAATACTAGTCCTGGGAGAGTGTGCTCTATGCATATTAGTTGTATTAGGCTACAGTTCACTTCTGAAAAATCTGTGCTGTAACTCTGCTTTGCTTCTCATTTAAAAAGGCCAATTCTGTTAAGTGTAGGTGCTTCATGTTCAACATGAAAATTAGAAGATAAAAAAAATCCCAAGCCAGTAAATTCATATTAATTTTTACCTAAACTCACAGCAGTTTTGTGAAAAGGAAGTGTGTAAATTCCTCATGCTAATTTTATATAGCTGATATGTGGTTGTATATTTATGTAGTCTGTAGTATGTTATATATAATGTGTGCAAATATGTATTTGTGTATAGATTGATATGAATATAAAAAGCAGAGTTTTTAGGATACCTCTAGCAGCATACATTCTGTTTGATTTCTAGAATGTTTCAGTTTCTTACATGTGAGGTGTTTGTAATAAGACAGGTGGGACAGCCTTGTCTCCATGGCTGGATTGAGGGCATGGCTGTACATTATCCAAGTTGGATATTACGCTTTCTCTTGTTTAGACCTAATATATTATATAATCTGACAGAAATTTGGTGGAACAGAGGTCTTTCTTTTGGATAATTTACATTGTAGTTTTGATCTGTCATTTGAGACTGAGGTGTGAGATTTTATTCTAGTTAGCACATGAGGAACTGATGGCAGAGAATTGAGCCAGGAGTTGAAGTACTTGTTTTTTCAGCACTCAGCCTCTTTCTTTCTCTAGTGATAATGATGAAATGTGAACTAAAATTAAAATTGCAATAATATATATTTTACATCTCAGCATTACCTCTATTTGGCAAGATCCTTGGCTCTGTGGCAATACTGAAAATGAATCCATGAGAGTTCTGCTTTTGGTAGGGTTTGTCTACATGTCTATCATAGGCAGATATGAGTTACTTCTGGCTGTGCTGCAGTTCTGAACTCATAGTGTGAAGTGCTGTGCCTAAGATTACTGGGTTAAAACAGAGCTAAAAGCACCTCAGTAAAATTTCTGGCTAGAGCTGTCTTGCACCTGACTGACTTGTTAATGTAGTGACTAGAGAATGCTGTGTCATCTGTACTTACCTTCTTAGATCTGGGTTTTTTAGATCCTTCTAGGAGGATATAGAAATACCAGTTACTCATGAGACCTCTGTAAAGGGTCACGCTCGAGAGCCCCTGAGGTTACATAAATGGGGAATAGCTGCACAGATCCTATGGCCGCAGTTAACGGAATGGAGGTGGCTCAGTTCACTTCTGCCAAAAGACAGCCTAATGCACCAACTGCACAGAGCTTGGCCACACTACAGAACGCAACCCCTTATTTCTTTCACGTTATTCTAAGGTATTAGGTGCTATCTTTCAAATTTATGATGTAATAAGACACTTATAAAATGGTTGTGCTCAAATGTACAGATCTTGTATAGTTAGCTACTCAACCTTACAGACAGTGTGTGAAGTTGCTTTTAAATAAATACCGGATTTTGGAAAATTATTGTTGCCTTTTAACATTTTCTTTGTTTTTTGAAAAAAATTGGTTAAGGTATTGGAGATAGCTGCTGGCAAAGACTGAGATAAAATATTTTGTTTCAGATATTTTTGTGCAATACCTTTTTCAGGAATACTGAGTGCAATCCTTGAGAACAGATAGAACAACTGTAATAGTGACTGGCTACTGTAATACACTGTAGTTAAGCTGTAGAAGTAAAAAAATCTGGTTGTGTTCCCCCAGCTCATTAATCTAAATATTTGTTCTACCTTTTTGCAAGTAAGTTTTGCTTAATGAACAGTATAACAGTATAACAAGTTAGCCATAGATATTAAAAAAAAAAAAGGAAAAAAAAAGGGAAATGCTACATATGGAGTGACATGGAAGTGACTAATGTTAGTCATCAGAGTCTTTATTTTAATATTTAGTCCTTTCATAAGAACATAGACTGGCTTGGGTTGGAAGGAACTTTAAAGATCACCTAGTTCCAGTCCTCTCTGCTATGGCCAAGGGCACCTTCCTCTAGACAAATAGTGGCATTAAAAGTTGTCATTCTCAGGCTGTCCTTTACATGCATTACTTCTGATTTCATATATTATCAATACTAATCTACTACATCAATATTATTGTAAATACTCTTGGAAACACACAGAATTAATTACGAATTCATGAATATGGATTCATCTTAATTCTTTTGATGATTTATTTTATCAAGTGCTTGGCAATAGTTTTCTCATTAAAATGTCATCTTTTAATTAATATTTTACTAATAAATAAAAAAGCTAAATGTAAATGTTTGGGTTTAACTATTAGTTCACTATA
The DNA here is from genome assembly GCF_963513975.1 of Fringilla coelebs. Taxonomy (NCBI): domain Eukaryota; kingdom Metazoa; phylum Chordata; class Aves; order Passeriformes; family Fringillidae; genus Fringilla; species Fringilla coelebs. Next base: position 107,256,899 of record NC_140028.1, on the reverse strand, counting down.
GTGTCTTCAGAAGCAATAATACTGGACGTGCAATTCTTAGGCCTGTCTGACATAAAACTTGAGAAAAGCATTGGCAGGTATGTTTATATCTTGCCTTTTAATATTTAGCATCAGAAAAAGGACCTGTCTGGTCTGCTAGGGGGATCTGGGGAAGTCTTTACCTTCTGTTTTACTGTCACAGGCTTCAAATGAATTTTGTTTCAGTCAAGATTACTCAAAAGCAGCTGTTCTTGGGAAGGAGTATGGGGGCATGTTATAGACTGACCATATTACTTTTAGAGGGAGGCTCCAGCATTCCCTTAAACATGGGGATGACATGCCAGCATGTCCCAGATGTCATCAAGAACACGCTGAGATCTTGGCATCTGGGACTACTTGCGGGCTCCGTGTGCTGTGGAGCAGCTCCCAGGCTCCTTGTGGGGCAGTGGGTACAAGACAGAACCTTCTGTGCTCCTTGGGGTGGTAGAGACAGTTCAGGCACACTGGCAGGGAATCTTACAGGCACAGATCTGGCTTTGCTGCTTTGAAGTTTCTGATACTGGAGGAAGCAATGTAGGAAGTGACCCCCATTTTGGCTTAGCTGGTATGTATTTACTGTGTGTTTGCAGAAAGCAAACATCTGCCTGGTAACCAGGATGTGGTCCACTACAACTAAAACAGTGTGTGTTTATAATGTTACATCAATCTCTCGTGTTATTTCTAACCACTGATATCTACAGTTCTACAGCACAGTCAAAAGAATGATGGCAATAATAAAAATGAGAGTGTACAGTAATAAATGGCAGATGGGTGAATTTTTTAAATATTAAAAATACCAGTCTTTACACTTCTGAATTTTACATAATCCACTGTAGATTCCTATGCCTTATTTAGGTTCCTGAAATAACAATGAACTTTAAGCTGCTCAGACTACTTGTATTCTCCAAAATTACCGGAAGAGATTTGGTGCATTTCAGCATCAATCTATGGTACTTAAGTAGCCTACATATTTCTGATTTTGCACTCGTGACTCTTACTGATGTTGTTCAAAGGAGTAGATACATTGTCATTCTACTTTATTATTTCTTTTTTATTTTCAGCAAGACCTACTACCTATGTGTGTGTGTGTATATATATATCTCCATATTGGAATTTTGCAAAAATGTTGTGGATGACAAAAGGCTTTTTTTTAGTCCTTTGCATAGTTTGCAGAATAGAATGTTTCTCTATTGTTTCTCTTTGTGTTTGTTTTTGAATTTAAGAAAGGTAGCTGTATAAATTTGAATGACATCGTTAATGAATGAGAAGTGTTGTGCACTTTGTGGGTTAATTTGTTTCATTCATTCATCCTTTTCTAGGGTATTTTTGTGTTCACTAAACTAGTGGCAATCTTTCTTTAGCTGGAAAATCTGAAAGCTGTTTCTGTTTCTTTCCATGTTTTCAGGCACTGTTTTAAACACCTTAGATAAGTAGTCAAACTGAAGGTTGCAATTAATTGTCCAGAACATGGGAATGGAATGCTGGTCTGGCATAGCCCAAATGAGTTGTACTGAATTTGGCATGGAGCATAAAAGAAGGTGAAGTCACTTCTAATGATATGTCCCAATTCGTAAACAGGTGTTTGCCCAAGGGGAACACACCAGTCTTACTTTGCAAGCATTATGGCAGAGTGATTCACTGGAATATGTGAACATTTCTAAGCCTTCCCTCCCCCAAAATATATTATGTCAATCCTTTTAGCAATTCATGTTCAGTGAGGTATTGCTTGCAGCAGTGAAAGAGATTAGATTCCAGAAATTGTGGCACTTTTTATCTATTAACCCATCTAATGAATGGTGTTTTAAAATTTGATTGGCAGCTTCTTTTCCCATCTTAATTAAATTGCTCCTTCACCCCGGTGTCTTTGAAGGACAGAGCCTTTGTTTAACATGTCAAGTTAGTCTTTTATTGTTTGATTCCATGGGGAGCAGAGCTTGCTGACAAGTTGAGATAAAGATGGGGAATCAAGAATATACTTGTTAAAATGCTCATTTAAAAGGTCTTAATAGTACTAACTAGGACAAAGAGGGAAGTGTGCCCAGTCACATTATTTTTCTTCACCTGACATGCAAAGAGCTTGTAACATTTCCACTATATAAAATTCTTTACTGAAGATAAAGATTAAAACTAAGGCAATGAGTAATTTTGGAGAACACAAATACTTCTGAAAGCATGAAAGCATTTAAATGTGTAGAAAAAAAAATTCCATCAAAAAGTATTCTGTTTCTTTGGCAGAATCCTTGCTTAATTTCCATTGAAGGGAAGATATCAAATCAGATATACTGATAAAAAATCAGATAAACTGCAGAAAAATAATGTAGCTGTTGTGGGAGGAAAATGTTGGTTGAGGTCTGCTTATTAAAATATTTCGTTTTAAGTTAAGTGGGGATTAGAAGCAGATTATTTTAAGGTCAGTAATTGTGCATTATTAGACTAATCTCCTGCAATTTGTATTTTAATATGCAGCAGTAGAAATTGCTTTCTTGAAGCCTTTCAGGGCTTTATTTGCATGTACATTTGACTTCAAGGGTCAAAGTGCAAAATGTACTATTTGAAGTTCACTGACGTTTCTCACATGGATGTATTCCTGTTCATAAGCACCAGGTGGCTGTAAAAAGTTTGTCAGGTTAATGAGACACAATTTTCCTTTGGCTTGAAGAAGACACAGAAACCCAATTAGAAACAATAAAGGTCATCTTATGCTGTGAGGAATGTGTTTGCCATTCACATTAACCTTGTGGGCGTGGAGGGCTGTTGCTTGTAAAATTGTCCTTTATGGTCACAACTTTTTCCAAGGACTTATACAAGTTCTGACCTATCTGCAAAACACTTTTCTGGACACTGAAATAATCTGATGAGGAGTTGTACTTTGGAATATAACCTATAGTGATGTACAGCTGGGCTTTACACCTAGGGTATGTTTTATGTTCGCTTTTAAAATTAACTCATCCTTTGTTTGCCATCATGTTTTAATTAAGCTTGCATGCAAAATTTTTGATAAGCTGATGCCACTCATAGAAATGAAGTTAAAATTGCCCTTAAGTCTTGGCACTATACTATATGATAATTAAATGATCTTAGGCAAAACCAAAGCACACTTTTATTAAAAGGAGATGGAGTTAAGACTGAGAAAATATAGCAAACCAATGTAAACATTATCCAGATTAATGATTGAGATTAAAGCAATTACAAATCATGTTGGAATGAGAAAAAATTCAGGCTACCATGTTCTAGCAGTGATATGAAAAATGTGGTGGGACTTTGCTGATTTGCTTTTCTATTAGTACTGGAATGAAAACACTACATTATGGAGAAAGATTAGGGAGACCAGTTTCTTTTTAAAACTGGGCATTTTTACATTAAAATATTTTTATGGGCTGCCAAGCAATCAGAGTAACGTTGAAAACAAAGTGGTGAATATGCAATGAAAACATACTTTTCTTGCTGCCCCACACAGTACATGGCACCTTGGGTTAATGTATTAGCCTTTTAATTAAAGGGAACTTGTTCAGATAATACATGGAATATATTTGTTTTGACAAATACATTGGTATGTACTATCATGTCATCAATTATTTGAAGGTCAATAAAAGTAGTTGTAATAGAATATAGGGACAAGCTCTTTACTTGTTAAACTCCTAAAAATTACTAGGAATAAGTCCAGACGCAGAAGTCTCATGTTTTGCCCGACAGTTACTCAAATTAACTGGTAATTGGTTTCTTAAGAGAATAGTTTGCAGCAGTGAAGATGTGTCCCTAAAAATATCCTTTCTATATTATATATAGAATATGTGTGTTGTCCATATATAGAGAAAATCGCAACTTCTCCTTCTCTCGCAATATCCCATTCTGTAAAAATTCTATCCTCTATTCTCCCTAGCTGTGGAGAATAAAACCCAGCAATCTTCAGTAGTTGATTCCTAAAAATCCTAACTCCCATGGCAAATCCTGAGTACAACTAGTGTCCCAGCCAGTTTAGAGGGCTGTGCTTTATGAACAAAATCTGACCCTAACTGGGAAGCAAGCACCTTTCAAACAATGCTGTATTACCATGGAGCATAACTGCTTCCGTGCTTCCACTTTACATGGATTTTTTGTAGTACAATCAGAAGTTTAAAATAGAATGGAAAGTTTAATTAGAGACACCCAAGACCTTACTTGATAGTATAATCATCTTCTAGCAAATTGACCAGCACATCAGTTTTGTAGTCATAAGTGCCACTGATGCTTTCAAGCATGTTTCACAATGAATTTACATACTAAAAGGTCTGTATACCTACTGAGATACTTTTCTCATCCTATGAAATCTAAGAACACACTGCTAATAAAATGCCAAGTTTATGTGTATATAAACAGAACTCTTAAAAAAATGAATTGTAAATTACTTTATTGGGTTAACTTAAACCAAATGGGCTGATATTTTGCTTACTGAACTTGTGGCATCAGATGTTTTTGAAGCAGAAAGGAAGGGAAGGAAATAGAAATTCAGTTTTGTAGTTAAATTTGTGACAAAGATTAAGGAAAAAGCTCCAAGAATACATTTAGTGCAGGTGTGAGTTTTCTTTCCTGCAGAGGAATTTGTGTGTCTCGAAGCAGTATCGGTTGAGTCGAGAACAGAAGATAGGGATAAAAGACCTCAGCACAATAGGGAAGAAACCTGCTTGATCCCCTGCCTATTTAAGTTAATTAGTTAATAGCATATTTTTCTTAAAGCTTTCTTCTGATTGGTTTTGAAATGCATGTAGAAGGGTCAGTATGAGGGGGGCCATTCAGCAAACAGGAATGTTAGAATGTTACATTTTGTTTAAATATTTTAGAGTCTGTAGAGTTTCAGTTACCTGAGCCTGGTACATTCATTAGAAGTGTTACTTTATTGTTTGTTTGGGTTTTTTTAGCTATGATGTGACATAAAAGAGAAATGTTTATTATGTATGCTTCACTGACCTAAAGGGAGAAGTTTTTGTTCTGATCAAATGATTTAATAGTTTCCAGAAGTTACTAAGGAGAATATTAAAAATTACTGTAAACCTTTAAAATCCTCAGTAAGAGCTTAACTCATGTTAAAGAACAGTAAAAGTTTGGACAGACAATTCTGTATACAAGGAAGGTCAATAAGAAGTGACAGAGGAGGGCATTTCCAGAGAAGTGGGTAAAGCTGATATTTGAATAAAGCACATGAAGACTGAGATTTGTGTAAGGATACTGGTGTGACATTAATCATGAGTAAAAATAATGGAATGGCTGAAATGGAATTCTGTTAGAAAATTATTTAGGAGTATAATATAACCAGTAATGGTTAATACAACTGTATGGAAAGATACGATATTTTTATTCCTTTTTTAAATTATGTGTTTAGTTTTGAATTATTAAAAAAATAATTTACTTCTTATTGAGTTTTTTTGTGCCATGGTTAAGGAAAAAAATATATGTTCAGGATTGTTGTTATTTGTCTCCCATTTCTACTGTTTGTTCTGTATATTACTTTGCAAAATCACCACAAAAGGATAGGGAAAATTGCAAGTACCTTAAAATAAATGAGAGGGGACAAAAACTATATTGCTTTTCAAAGACCTTTAGATGGGTTACCAATTCAGATAATATATTTTTTCTAAAATCTGTTTGTATGTCAGCTGTGAAGCATCATCATCAAAGCTCCAAGAAAAAAATATCTTGATGTCCTGTCATAAATAAGATATGCTCCTAACTCATCCACCAATTCTATCAAGTAACCAAAAAAAAATCCTTTGCAAAATTTTCATAGGTTAATAATAACGAAATAAATTGAGAAATACCCAGATGAATTTTGTTGTAAACTGGAAGATATTTGGAAAGAAAACAAGTAATTATGGAAGGGTAAGGCTCTTTAATGGAGCAGCAGGTGAATTGAGAGGCTGATATCACATGGAGAAAAACAGATAAGACGAGCACTCACTAAAAAAGACTAAATGAAAGGGGGCAGTTTTCAATTAGCAGGGATAATTACCAACAGAAATACCTCTTGCCATTTTGAAAGGGATTTTGTCCATGAGTACTTTGATAGTAACTCCTGATAGTGGTAGTGATCTTTGAATGTTGAAAGTGGCAAATATTGAGAGAAAGATTTATTTTACTTAATAGAGAGCTACTTTTCTGAAGTGAATGATTGCATCAAGGCTACTCTTTGCTTCACTTTGTTTCAGTTTTTCTTTTTCTGTGAATATTGTTATGACCAATAGCAGTTGAACGTGTTTCCTCCATACACAGAAAACTCCTTTTTAAGAATATAATTATATATTAAGAATTATGCATATTTAATGTATTTGTATATAATTATATATTAAGAATTATTATGATCTATTGGAAAAAATGTGTTTTTCTAGTTTGCTTACATTCTGCACTTGGTTTTTCTGCATGTAAAATCTCAGCTTATACTGAAGTCAGTAACAAAGCTTTCTTTTCTGGTTTCATTAAAGTAGAGTCAATTTTATGTTTTATAATTGGTCAATATTTACTTTTTAAAAAACAGAATTGCTATAGAACAACTGTGTAGCAAAAAATCTATGTTTTTAGACTTGTTGACAAATGAAAAAGAGACTAATAAGTTTGACCTGCATATACTATATTTAATAAATTAATTTTGGTTAATTTTTAAGTGCTCAGATCATACTAGAAGAGCAGATTACAATGATGTAGTAAAGGCAACCACATCAGTGAGATTTTCTGAAGCAATAACTTTCTAATAAACATTTAGGATGCCTTCTTCATGGCTTGGCTTGTAAGTACTGTGACACCCTAAGCTACCACAGGTATGTGAGATGTATTCTAAACTGTAGTTTTTGAGTCTTGTTAACACTGATGTGTTTTATAGTATGGGTGTGTAGTTAGATCTACAATATTTGATATTGTGTTTCAAAACCTGCTTGCTATGTGAATTCAGTGTATAGTTGTTTGTGATAAACCTTCAGGTTCAGACAAAAAATAACTATTTTACAGTGGTCTAAAAAACCTTTCCCCCATCACAAAATTCTGTTTACCTGTAGCTTTTTGTAATACTAGGAATAGCACAAAAAAGAGTAAATAATTGGGCCCCAAATAAAGGAGACTTGTTTGCTTTGGGTATATGTTGATTGTTTTAAAGCTGTACATTGACTTTTAAATAGAAGGATAGACTTATGTTGGAATTGTTTGTTTCAATGGGAAAAAATACTGTTAACAGTTTTCAGGTAAAACTTTAGATCCTTATAGACAGAATTAATTAGATTTTGGGCTGTATAGATCATGATTCAAAACCCAAATGTGCTAAAATTTTCTTCTTAAGGGAACTAAAATATTTGTGGTTAATTTCTCTGTGGACCACTTTTCTGGCTGCTTTTTCAGATTTAAAACATGTTACTATTCAAAAGAAAGTGTTGGTAATTTTGTGTCTTTAATACCATGCTGCTATATGGAAGGAAAAAGTTGTGGTGAATACTAGCATGTAACATGCTTTGAGCTTATTTCTATTCTCCTTTTTTAATTTTTAATGTCATGTGAAGATCTGACTCAGAATTCATGCCTTGATATGTAGGCACCTCAAGACACCTATTGTCCTTTGAGGATATATTGAAGAGAACTGGATAAAAGAAGGAAGGGTAATTTCTGTCGTCATTTACAGGAGATTGATTGTCCCGGTCAAAAAGGAGTTCTGGAAAATGGAGCTTAACAATAGTTGTGGATAGTTTTGTGCTTGATCCTAAGGAATTATTGAGGAGTGTCTCCAGTGTGCAGAACAGGAGGACCAATAAGTGGTGTTATATAGTCATTGCTCTATTCCCTTGCTTTAAGAAGGCTTAGAGTAATTCCAAGTAACCTGATAGTCTTGGGGATACCTTTATTTTTAACTCCAGAAAAAAAGCAATGAATGCTGCTTGCAGGATATATACCTTTCATAGAATATCCTGAGTTGGAAGGGATCCATAAAGATCATCAAAATCCAACTATTTTGAAGATGAATGATATTTTCAGAAACAAGCAACTAAGGGAGGCAGGTTTTTAATGTATTTTTGAAACTATTTCCTCTACCACAGCTCTGTATGTGGGTAGTTCAGTCATTCTACTGAGATGTGGGATGCTAATCAGCCAAGTGACATGCAGACTGTAATGTACAGCAATTCTGTAAAGTGGTGGTTAAAGCTTTGTCAAGAGAGTGTGCAGAGAGTCAAACTGATACTTGAGGAAACTTCAGTGTGCGTACAGTTATCTGTGTGTGTGCTATGAGAGAGAACCTGTGCCTTTGCTTGAAAGACCTCCCTGCAGGAAATAGTGGAAATAACTCCCAGTGATAGTGAAATGCTGGGAATGCTTCTCAACTAGAATTAACAAACTGTGTGCAGGAAATTAGGAATATCTAACCTACAAAACTGGTTACTATGTTTTTTAAATTGGTATATATTCAATTCAAACAAGATCTCCTTCAAGGCTTAGTGCAGCATTAAGTTCCACATGTTCCCTTGGATTATATATGTCAGATTTAATGAAATCTAAAAAATAATTCTCATCATGTGGAACTTTTTGGAGTATTGTGAACACTGGGGGAAAATGCCATTCATAAGCACATGTGCTGCAAAAACATTGATCTTAGTTTATCTCATTATCATTTAAGGGGTCATCACTAACTCACGCATATAAATGCAGTATTAAGGGTAGCTGGTATTGTAAAAATTAAAATTTTTAATCTCTTCCAACCTTTTCAGGTGTTTTTAGGGAAGAAAAAAGCTAAGATCTCCTCCTCCTCCCTGCAGTTTTAGGGGTCCTTATGAGAATACATCTGTACTGAAATACTCAAACACAGCAACATCTTGCGTACAATCTGTTGGTCATTTGAATAAAGTTAAGGGAAAGACATTTATTGGTAATGAATTGATTGGCTCTGATGAGATGAAACGTCTGTTAGGCCGGACGTGACATACACACGTCACCAAGGTCCAAGAAGAAAAAAAGTTTTTATTCTGCATGTTCTCCAGTTTTTATACCCTTAACAAAGCATGATCTTAAGTCATTAACTACACCACAATAACTTATTATATTCATTGGTGCAAAGCAATCAGCGTCAATATAATTGGCAAAAGTTTTACAGAAATTTAATAAGGCATGTATACACCTCTACTTAGGCACATAGTCTAGCTTGCAAAAATTCTCATGTATCTTTTCTAATCGGTTTTCCATGCTGACAGCCTTGTCTTCTTCCTTACTATGGATACACTCGAAAATTATCAATTGTTATTTCTTCTATTGACTCAGCTTTGCTTGCAGGCCAGCTGTCAAGCCCCTCCATAATTGTCATTTGATTCTATTTCTCATACAGGCTTCATGGCTAAGGGTCATCTATGGATATCCCTTGAAAAAGGTGGGAATGCTTTGCTATGATATAGGTGGGTGAGATTCATGAAAGCAGATTTCATCTAGGAAAGTTTGATTTTTCTCTGTAGTCAATGGAGACAAAAAGGTCTTCTGGAGTCAAAGACACTGAAAGTTAGGTACCTTCTATAGTTAAAAAAAAAGGTAATGGTCTCTCCATTCTTTTATAAAGGAAATTAAGAGTTATTTAAAAGTTAAGGGATCTTACAATTTGTCTTTGTGGATCTCACTCTGTTTTAAGCAGCTGTGGTCTTGTATTTGCTCCGAAAGAAAGAGTGCATATCTTCCTGGTTCCTCATAGTTTTTTTGCACTGTGTGGGTAGTAGGCACTTCTTCCTCCAGTTCCTTTAACCATAAGTTGTGCAATGGAGTTATAGCCTTTGGGAAATTATTTTTGTTTTAGATATTCCCCTAGGAATTTTCCATTTCCATTTAGTAAAGAACATTGTGTTTGGTTCATATTCTCATTGCACAGTGAGAGTGGTTCTTTCCACAGGAATGGTGCTCAGTAATTCTCTCCAGTGCCATCATTTAACAGCCTGCCAACTGTGTACTTCTTTACATGATCAATGGAGCCCAGGAAGTTTGTTCTACACCTCATGTGAGGTTTTATCTATTTTTATATATTTTCACCATTAACTTTTGACTAGGGGCTTGGCATCACTTCAGAGGGAATTGCTTATGTGGAACCTGTCAGTGCAGTCTGATTTCAGCTGTGTGGACCTGCAGTGTAAGTCTCAAATGCCATCTTTCTTTATGGGCTCCTAATCAGATTCCAAGGCCTCTGTTGGAAATAGTGGAAGCAGGCACTGGAGGTGGTCCTAGAAAAGATATGAATATGGACTATTCATGAATATGAGTGAGAGTAGACAAATGTTTTTCTTTAAGTTCCTATCACTTTATCCATGTTGAATTTTGCCCTCAACCATGGCAAATACTTCTTTCCCTCCACCTCTCCTACCCTGACACATGCTAAAGGAAGAGAGCATTGCTACTCTTTCAGGGGATGTAACTGTATAACTTAGGTCATGTTTCTGAGCTCCACCAACTGAAAACATCAAAGTGAATTTGTTCTGATATTTGGCCAACTTATTTAGTCATCCCTCTAGACAAAACGTTTATCTGGATTTTTGGTCTGCAGTGTGGCTAGAGTGTACGCTACCCAGATGTGTTTTCCTAACTTTGATGCAATAGAATAAAGGAAACATAAATACCCTTTTGAATAGATCTTCTTATGGCCAATAATAGTTGAAACTAAGTTAAAACTATTAGATTTGACTGAACTGGGGCAAGATCTTCAGCTGTATTACATCAGGGGAACAAGAAAATTGTTTAAATTAAGTTTTTTTTTTTTTTTTTAAGGAAAATCTTTTCTTATCAGGAAGCCTGTCTCAGCCAAAATCAGTAAGAGCATTTGTTACTAATTTAGTGGGGTGTGTTTGCATGTGATTATATATTAGTGAGCTCTTTCCTGTTGTACATAATTCAGTGGATATGCAGTAGAATTATCCTTAAACTTCTGCTCAGACAATGAGGAGATTTTTCTAGATTTAAACCAGAGAAAGTTACAAGGTTAATGATCACATTTCTGACCCCGAATTGTACCTGACACTTGCTATCTCTACGCTATGCTTCCCCACCTCTAGCAGCCCCACTGGGAATCTAAGTCTTTGCAGGACTTAAAATTTTAAACTGTACATCTTGTCCCATCTCCTCCATAAACTCAGCTGCTTGTTAGAATAAAGGAGAAGTTGAGAAATCAGATGTTTGCATGGGAGGTTGTTATCTAAATGCATTAAGGCTTGTACATTTGATGGTGTCAAAATTTTCCTTCATGGAAAATTCATGGATAAAATGGCTTTCTTAGGAAGCAATGGTGAACTGTGAATCTTTGAGTGTGACTCCAAAGACTTTTTAAAAGTGAGAGATTCTTCCCCTTAACTCCAGGTGGCCTGAACTGTTTTGCTTTTCTGTCAGCATGCTATGGTAATAGCTAGTGAGGCTAGGTCAAAAATGGGGAAGTTTGGCATACAGCTCTTTTTTCCATAGAGAATGGTGCTAAACATACTGGAAAGTTTTTCGTTGTATTGTTTACTAGCTCTTCCATACTTCCATATTTTCATTCATTTTAAGGAGAAAACAACGAGGGATATGAGTGGAGCTAGTAGTTGTCCTACTGCAAGTAGGTAAAAAGTCATATTTCCAAAAACACGAGTGAAGGATTTTTGCCATTACTGCCAACTGTGAATTGTTTTTTGTGACATAAGTGCATCAATAAATGCTGTATTTTGAAATGAAAATCAGAAATCCATATAGCTTCAGCTATGTTTAGAAGTGCACCAGGAGAATGGCACACAATGTTATGCTTAACAGTAAAGTCTTACTCGCGTGAGTATGTATGTGCATATAAAATGGCACACTTACTTTTTGAAACTATCCCATAGCCTATGGTGAGATGTGCTTACTTCATTAGAATAATCTTCAGTTAAATGAGTTTTGCACTCTAAAATAATCACTTGTTTTGTGGCTCATCTTATTTTGAACATAAATTTTTTGGGATTAATATTTTCTTACTTTGCTTTGTTGTTTTTTTTGGGGGGGGGTTGTGTTTTGTTTGTTTCTTTCTTTTCTTTTAAATTTTTTTAAAATTGTATTGTTTTTATTTCTGCCTAAGTTCTAAATCTTATGTTTAACTGGCAGAATGCACTGCCTGAGTTTGTTTGGCTAAGGCAGGTGTGCAGGTAAAGAAAACTGCACCTGGTTGTGTACCTGTAGGCTTTGTGCTGGTGAATTAGTGGGGTATTTCAGGTGGGAATTTTCTTAATTCTTCACTTTGAGAGAAGAGAGTTAGAAGGTGCAGTTCCAGGTGCGCAGAAGAATGAGTATCATTGGCCATTAGCTGCAGCACAACAAATTTAGTGACCTAAAAATATATGTTCTTTTCATCAACACCTGAATATTTGCTGTTGAGCACACTGTAATGTTACTTCAGGTGATTTTTGTTTTGTTTTCTTTCTGTAGATCAAGGGTTTCAGGCAGGGATATGATAAGCTCTTTGCTGCTTCATTATTAAGTTTAGACTACCTGCTGTGTGTCTTGGCAGTAGGATATTTTTGGTCTTTCAATACTTGGCTTGCCCCCAGAAAATGAAACTATCCTATTAAAAATAATCATACCTGTATGGCAGTACCTTTTGACTTAGAAGTTTAATGTCACATGAAGTAGGATGCAGTTCATAAAGGGTTTTTTGCTGGCTATTGTGGTGAAGCAAGCATTAATATGGTCTGTGCTGTACTTCATCTGTGGAGAATCGCGAGAGTTTTCTTTTAAATTTATTTAAATTTATCTTTAAAATTTATTGTTGTAGCACCTTGAATGAACAATGAATTTTTACTTTCCTAAATGATGCCATGATGTTTTTGAAACAATTTTTTTTCCTCCTAGCAAATCCAGTAAGACTAGAACATAAATCTCTGCTTTATTTTCTTTAACATTTGATTGGTTTTTTTGACTGAGTTTTACAAAACCTGTATTTCATTGTGATGTTCCTATGTTTGGAAATGGTTATGTCTCTTTCAGTAAAAAGGAATAGAAGACATTATGGAAAACTTGTAATTCAAAGACAAAGTATTCAAGTAAGCAATTCATGTATGATGACCTTTGCACTTTGACTTGGGAAGCTTGTTTTATTTCCAAATGTACTGTCATGTGTTCTCAAGATTTTACTAGTAACAGAGAAAGTCTATAAGTGTTTCAAAATAGAAAAGTAATTTAAATGAGAGAGGTCCTGAAATTAGTGTTATAGTTAAGTCTGAGCTTCTAATTAGCCTGCCATCCATTTTCTTTAATTTCTATTTTTGGAATTTGTTTCCAGAATGTGTAGTTTTAATTTAATCATTCTGAGTCTTATTTTTACTCTTAGACACTATATTAGTCAACCACAATGTTTTTTGATCATTTAAAATTACATACTAGCTCCACCTGAATGGGGAGTTATAGAAATTTCTTCAGTTAATTCAGTATAAAGCAGAAGTGCCAAAATTGTAAGTGGGATTGGCAGTGGCTTGGAATTCAGGTTAGAACCTCTCTATCTTCAACTGGCTTGCTGATTTGTTTGATGTTGATACTTTTTTGTTAAAGGTCTCAGAATAGGATTTGGTGGAATAGCTTTGTGTTCATTTATACAGAGGGGAAATACCTATATTATGTATTACTTGGATGTGTTTTTATTGCTCTTTTCAAGATGTATTTGTCAACACATTTTTGTTTTTCACTATTACAATAAGACAGAGATATGAACCGAAGCTGTTCTAGGACGTGTTTTGCAGTGTACTTTCTGGGAAGCAATAATTTGTGGATTTATTCTAGATTTCTAAAACTACTCTCATCACATGATATCTAACATGCTGCAAATGATTTTTCCCCCCCACTAGGTGCATATGACTGATGACAGTGAGAGTAGTGGTCTTTGAGAGGATGAAATCCTGCCTGTACTGAATGGATGCAGTGCTCCCACTGGGGTTAATGAATCCTTAATTTGACCCATAGAGCTTCACTGTACATTATTTTTTGCAGAAGTACAATCTGATATGTTTGTCTTCATTTCTTGGCCATCGATAATTTAATTGCTTTGATAGGCAATTAAAAATTTTCAGGTTGGGTCTCCTGGTTTTTAAACTGTTTGTTTGGGTCCAAAGCTTATTTAAATACACAGCTGAAGCATGCAACTTCAACTGTTTAATTTTTTTTTTCTTTTATTGTAAAGTTTAGTCGTCATTACATAATGCCATGTATTTGGTGACACAGACCAAGCTCTCCACCTCTCTGTCTCCATTTAGCTCATGTTTGGCTGTATTTTATATACATTGCTGCCAATTCAACCACAGCTTCACAATGAAACTCTGTCTTCAACATTCATTGACTATCACAGATTCTGTGACATATCTGTGTGCTATTTAGCACATCCCTTTGCCTAAATAGAACTTTTGTTTTCAAGGGTTAAGTAAAGGATTCATTGTAACTCACTGTGTTCTTGGGTTTTATGTAATTTGTAACAGATGTTGTTTCACTTGGATAAACTACTAATTTTATAACTCCACTTTTAAGTTTGTATTTTATAATGTAGAACTTATTTTTAAATGTATTACAAAGTACCATATGTATTTTGGAAGATGTTTGTAGCATAATTCCAAGAATTTCCCCCCACCCCCATCTTGATATTTAATAGTTGTACCAAATAAGAATTTGGTACTTTTACTCACTGTTGCAATTTCTCACATGCAAAACTGCTTGCAATATTTACCTGTGTGTAGGTCATTGAGAGGAGGTGTCAGGTATTTAAATAATCATCTTTGTATTGTTAGTATTGACCATATTAACTCATCTGGTGTCTCAAAATTGGTAAACCCTTAAAAACAATCACAAAAAGACAATAACATAGGAAAAAAGAGACAAATATAGATAAGTATATTAAACAAGTTAAAATAATCTTAACTGTAATTAATCCTTACTGCAGATGGGACATCAGAGACAAAAGGAATTCCTCATTTCTATTCCCATGGCTTTACACAAGGAAGCTCAGCTAAGGATGGGCAGCAGTATAAAGCATTAAGATAGTTTAAATAAGCAGTAAACTGGTAACAATGATGGGAACAAGCAGGTTTTGTCACTACATTAGTGTTGCTAAGACAGAAAAAATTTTGCAATTGATTTATGCACATAAAGAGCTGCATGTTTAGAATCAAAGGAATATTAATTTCTTACTTTAATTTAGAATGTACTAATTTAAAGTAGAGCTAACCAGGTGGTCTTAATTCTTGGATTTTACTGGAAAGGTTGTTTATATACTTAGGACAGACAAAATAGAAAATTCCTATGGAACAGGGGGACATTGATCTATCAGGGTTTTAATTTGGGTAAGTATTGGTAACTATTTAATTTGGGTTTAAATGTAT
Source organism: Fringilla coelebs (assembly GCF_963513975.1). Taxonomy (NCBI): domain Eukaryota; kingdom Metazoa; phylum Chordata; class Aves; order Passeriformes; family Fringillidae; genus Fringilla; species Fringilla coelebs. The sequence goes on along the minus strand of NC_140028.1, from coordinate 107,241,552 downwards.
TGGTTTAAGTGTATTAGTAAGCACTTGTATCAAGTACTTTTGGATAATGCACTCAGGTGTCTGGGGTTCTAAACCCACTAAATATTTTGCAGTAATTTTCAAAAATAATTCTATTCAGACTATAATGGTGTAGATAAAAGCTGGAGAGAGACTTCTGAAGAAGCCTATTTTCTTAATGAGTATTCTAAGGAGGAAAAATTAAAAAGCTGGAGATATTTTTTTCTTCTGAACTGACCATATTCATACTACTATGCTGCTGTATAGCTGAAATTATACTTTATCTCCAAAGATTTTCTTACTGACATCATTGTCACTAGTTCTTAAAATGAAAGAATTAAAATAAATGATGCAGCATGATTCTCTGTGGCAATAATCCACTCCCAATTTGGTTTTGTGTAAGACACAGCTTTGATACTTGTGAAGTTGCAAAAGAGGGTTCTGAATGTAAACAGTACATGCATTAAGCTCTTGTAAGTGTTTGAGTTGACTGTCATCAAAATGTGCAGCCTTTGTTATGCTTGTAGACAGTATTGCTTTGTGGTAAAATCCAATTTAGAAAGGTGCAGTAGAGCTGTTAGTGATAATTCTGTCTTGGAAGCAACAGAAGAAAACAAAACCACACAGCTTCCCTGACAGCCCTCAGTATTTTCTTAATCTGACTCTTGTTTTCAGAAGCACAGACTGCTATAGTAATTACTTGTGTTAATTTCATGTTCATCAAGTGAGGTGGTAGATTTTCAGGAGGTAGCTGTGTGCATCCAGATAAAGCATGGGTCGTCATGCTGCAATGTTTTTTGTAACAGATGTTGTTTCACTTGGATGCTGTCTTCTCTCATCAAGGCCATGTTGAGCTTCACTTGAAAGTCGAATATTTGGCATCTAGTGAATCGATGCTTTGTTGTCATCATGGTGGTCCTGTTCCACAATTTAAAGAGCTGCAGTCATGGTTAGCACAAGCTGAGACATTCTCATAAGGGTCAGGTAATTGTGGCCTGGGGTACTTAATCCCAACGTGCGCTCTCACATTGCCACTGCCACGCTGTGGGAATGCCATGGTGTTTAGAAGTGCTCCCTTGTGACGGGGACATGCTTATTCTTCCTGGTGACGGAGTGCTCGATAAGGATCGCCCTCTGACATGGATATCTCTGCCCGCGTTCCATAAAGCTTCAGTCACCTGTCAAAAGCCCTGTGCACAATGGCTGTTGAGTGAGATGGTCTGCACAGGGAATCAGGCTGCTAATCACTATTTCTCTATCTTGGAAATTACTTTGAGACTTGCCTGTTTAAAAAACCAAAAAGTTTACTCCTAGAGTAAGGGTATTAAGAATTTTAAATATTGAGGTTAAAAAAGGGGCTTGTAAGAAAATGCATATTTGACTTCAAATGCTGACACATTCTATGTGAATTAAGGTATGTGGTGGAGACTTCTTAAAACCACACACAAAAAATTGTTAGACCTTGTTTTAGGTTTGGCAACTGAGTTGCATTTCCTTCTCTAAAATTGGGAAAAGAGTGAGACAAGTAGTAAATGTCCTGTGTCAACAACAATGAAGAAGCCATAATTAGCATTTCTCCATTTCTTCCTGCTTTATATTCATTAACATCCTGCTTTATGAAGATCTAATTCTGCTTAAAAATAGTTGAAAGGGGTTAGATCAATTAACTTTCTTGCAATAAATTATTCCATAAAAACAATTGCCAGAAGAGACCCATGAGCTTCATCATCCCTGTGTTAATTTCATAATAATTAAATTTCCGATGTTACCTTTCATATTGTAACAAAATTTTCATACAAGAGTTGCTCATAAGTGCAATGGATGGCATGTAAAGAGATTCTCTATTCCTTAAATGCCAAAATTCTTTTTCTTCATACTTAATTTCTGCTAAAAATAAAGTTACTTCAAAATTCTGGAAGCTGAACCCAATGTATTAGAACTAGATGACAGTAAGACTACTTGGCTATTTTTTTACCAGTTGTGAATAGCTGGTTTTTTCCTTCTTCTGTATAAACAGAAAAAAGAAAACCAAATTATCTGTCACTTTTTCCTGTTCTCCATTTTAGGATATGGCATAAAATCTGGCAGGGTTTTCAGTCCCAATGGTGTTAGGGACTCCAAGAAAAGATACTACCAACACAAAGGAAGCTCCCTGGAACTTCACGCTCATTTCTTGTCCTTTATTTTTTCAAATTTTTCTTCAACTTCCTATCCAGCTAAGAAGAAAGTGTTTTGTATTTTTGAAATTGTATTTGTATTTTTTTTATTATTATTAGAAGAAGCCTGGAAGAGTCATTATTATGGTCCATTATTGCCTCAAGAAATTTGCCTGCATGTACAACAGTGGGCTATGTTGCAAGCCTTTTTCAAGAGGCATAACTAATTTTGAAGTCATTGCTGGATGTTAAACAATGACCTAAAAATATCTTACATTACCACTAATGACGGAGAACTCTGACTGGTTTTGAAACTTGCATCAGCATTAGTTTACGGTTTTCACATGCTTGACATCTTACAAGGCCTACTTAGCAATGAAATAAGCATGGAGAGACATCTTTCTGCTTAAGCACTTAAGGCTGAAAACATTGAGAAATGTTCTATACTTGGAAATTATTGAAGTCAAATCCTTTTAATAGTGTGGGGGTATGAAGTTCTCAAGACTATGAAAAAAATCTGTATTTCAGCTCTATCGTTGCAAGTGAGAATATGAACTGTAGTAAAAATGTTAAACTTGATCTTTGTTTAGAGAGTAATTACTTATTTTTTTACAGTATGCTTTCATAATAAATTAACTGACCTTTAATTTTCTGTAGTTACGTGTATTGAAACAGAGTAGGGATCTGTTCAGAAAAAAATTTAAAATAATATAAATCAAAAGCAAGTTTTGATCAGTTATAAAAATATATGTTCAATACTTCCACACTATTTCAGTCTCTCTTAAATATTTCCTGCATCAGATAATTTTGTTTCATTCATAAATTTTAAAAAGATCATTTGAAAAACTTATTTTTAGTTTTCTTTGTTTGAAAGCTTTGTGATATTGAAGAATGAGAAAGAAAAATGTTAAGTAGGCAATGATAGGTTTTCCTTACTAATAAGTAAAAAGATGGACTGTTTACTTAATAGTTTCCAGTTGGTCTAAAATCTTTATATGTAAGCTACATTTGAGACTGTTGGTTGCAGTGTATTTTCCTATCTATCCTGAGAAAAAGTGGGACAGGGAGTGGTTTTCTTTTTTTATAAGATTTTATATCTATTTAGAAAGATGATAAAATAGATATTAAACAGATTGAACAGCTACTCTGGGAACTGAAAATAAAATTGGGAAATTATGGAGAAATCATGACTGAGTCTGAAGAGAGTAGGATCTCAGCTTGCAAAGGGTACAGATCCTTTATGTTCCTCAGATATTGCAAAATATAAATAGAGTTGTTCAGGTGAAAATAAAATGATTAAAAATATTAATGTCATGTTGTTAAAACTTACTCATTCCTAAATTCCTCAAGTGTTTGAATGAAGAGCCCCAGAATACTTCTAAAATTTGTAGCTAGTGTCCTGGGAGATTTTTAGAGTAATTTTACTCCATGAGAAAAGATTTTTTTTTTTCTTCCCCTCCTGTCAAGTATTTACTGTGTAACCATGTACTGTCAAGGAATCTTTAATCTTGAGGCTTTTAAAAAATTACTGCGTCTGTGTGTGCCTACGTTATAGTGTGGTAATTCGCATTGTATTGTCCTGTGTCCTGGATATTCCAGATCTCAGAAAGCTATATTGGGTCACTTCATCTGTTAACAAAATAATTAGTGCTTAGAATTTTTTTTCCCCTCTGTTATTTCTGCAAGTGTAAAGTATTACTTGCATATATGCAGTTATCTGAAGATTTAATTACTATGTTTCAGTGACCTGCAATGCTTAAAGGAGAAGTGCATGCTCTGCACTTCTCCTTTAGAAACTTAGGTCTACCACTTTTATAACATTTGCCTAATATTGGTGTGCATGAGAACTGTAGAATTTTTTGCCAAAGAAGACCTTTAATAGTCGTTCTTTTTAAGGGTTTTTATGAAACTGCTTTTAAAATAGGTTATGGACTTGGTACATCAGGCATTGTTTGGAAGTACTGGGATATTTGTTTTACACCTAGAGCCTGTGAATAGGTGAGCATCTCCTTTGTTCATGTTTATAAAATGGGAAGAAAACACATCCTAAAATGAAGGCTCCATAAGGTAAAAGGCCATGTCAGTTACTTCGCTTTATGCTGTTTGTGTTTCTGAAGTATGTAGGAGAGTGTCAGCTGAAATATAGCGCAGAGTGAGAAATCATCTGGGAATTTATGAATGACTCCAGAAAGTAGCCTTTGCTGTGTAAGTGGGGTTCAGGTAGCTTTCACACAAGGGTAACTCTATTTGCTTAGATCTTCAACAAAATCAATGTTATCTGAGCATTATTCATGGTTAGGGTACAGGTAGCTTGCCAGGAATTCTGAATTGTACTATCCCAGTCAGTGATGACATTGGAGGAAGCATACCAGTGAATGAGCACACCTCATCAGCATGTTAAATTCATCTTCATTCATTGTTCTTCCCAAATTTTCAGTTGTATGTTGGACAGGAAAAGAAATTAGATATTTGAAGGGCTCTATTAGACTGAGGAAGATTTTACTGTTGTTGCTTGTCTCAGAAAGATGGAGCTGTACATGTGTAAAATCACTGGTTACACGGGTCAGAGACAGCTGATGTGGGTTGCTACATTGTGTGCTGCTTATCAGGTGGCTTTGTCACCCATAACTCTTGGAGAGTGACTGTGATATGGAACTTCACCTATTGCAGAACATGAGGTGTGGAGAGCATCAAGGCTTTGGCCGGAGCAAACTGAATGCCAATGCAGATGCATCAGGTGACATGTCAGTCATATCATTACTCTTTCTGACCAAAGTTTGTTATGTCGGTTTTCACTGCTTGGGATTAATTTCTTGGTTCTCCTTCACGTGGTTAGCTGGGGTTTTTTTGTTTGTCTATTTTGTTACTTGCTCTGATTTAAGTAGTGCTTGGACTCATGGGTGTCCTGTGGGTTTTCTGCTTTATTTGGAAAGATTACATTTTAAAATCTAAAACAAAAGCAATCAACACATTTTGTTTGAAATGTTTCATATTTATAGTTCCCTAAAATTCTGTTTTCTTTATCTTCCAAATCACATGGGAGCTTGGAGGGAACACACATACATCTCTAATGCCAGCATTGCAGATTAAAAATAGTTTTCCTCCACCAAATGCTAACAGCTGGTTGGCTCTCTTTCCCTGCTGAAGATGCATCATATAGTATTTTCGTTTTCCTGCTGTTGCCAAAATGTTAATGGATCAGGCTCTGCAAGTCGTACTTTGTAAATTCTGCTGCAATACTAATTGCACTTAACTGCATTTCTATGAGGCTTTTCACAACTCCAGTCAAGCACCTATTACCGTCTTGCAAATAAATAAACAGAAAGTGGTTGAGAGAGGTGCTTTGTGTTGATTTAAATAACAATCAGATAATCAACGCTTCTGTAAACCAAGTGTTGTTTGGGTAGCATGGAAATGTAATGGCACTCCTGAGAACAGGTCTTTTAAGTTGTGCTCCCCAGATGAATCCCTAACCTTTATACCTTTCCTCTACTTTAAGTACTCCAGTGCAAATACTGTGGGAAGTCTCTTGTCATACTGAAGTTGCAGCAATTGCTATTGAAATGATTTCTGAACCGAGTATCATATAATAGGTTTTCTGGTTTTTCACATCTTGAAGTACTCAGCAAAACTCTTACCGTATTAGAAGAAGTGAATCTGTTGCTTTTATTTTATTTTGAAAATTCTTTCATAATGTCTGGCACTTAAAGTGATATTAAAGCCTTCATATACATGATCCACATAAAGCCTTAATATACATGATCCATAATGTTTACATTTTGGCATAAATGCTGAAGTAACTAGGGCAAAACATGGAGAGACATGAGAGTTAATAATAAAATAACAGATGGCAGCTGTATTACAATGGAAATAATTATATGCTGCCTTTTTAATAGCATAAAATCAATGTGTTGTTTTTGATTAATACAGTAGGTTTACTGGTCATATGGAGATTAGTGTGTGATATAAACCTGAAAATTAGTTTGTTGTCACATATTATGTAATATGATGGGGATTAATTTCAGTAATGCCTTAAAAATATGCTCTAAACAAAATCCTTTCTACACTGACATTACTAGATGGATTAATCCTGTTTCCATATGGACTTGAAAATTGCCTTGGGTATGCAAAAGAAAAATCTAGATAAATGATAACTCATTTAATACTCTGTGGTTTGTGTTTATGGAAAACAGAATTCCTCAGGATCTTCTAAAGGAAAACAAGAGTGTGCCAAAGGTAATTTCAGTGTTGAGTGTTCACGGATGGTAAAATTATATTTAACAGATGTTTGTAATTTTTGCAGGTAATAGCTCTAGCAGATGCAGCAGAAGAAAATCAAGCCAACATGTTCCAGGCATTTGCAAAGTTGAAAAGTGCCACCCATCTGGTGATTATGCTGATTAGTCTGTGGCAGAAGCTCAGCACTGATCAAATTGCTATTTTGGAAGCTACGTTTTTACCACTAGCAGAAGATACACAAGAGCTGGTAAGAATCTGTAAGAGCTGCTTAAAAAAATGCTCATTCACAGAGCTTTAAGCCCTTAAATTTCCTTATTTCTCCCTGTACTTTGCTGAAGACAGTCCTTTGAAGTAATTTAAGTAGCCTTACTAAGTAGGTGTTTGATGCAGACTGTGCTGATTTCACAGCAAAAGTGGAAAAGTAGGAGTAGATTATAGAATGTTTCAAAAGAGGACATGGGTGGTACCAGTAAAATTCTGCTTAACCTTTCCTTACCAAGACAAGTAGGAATGTCTCATAAATTTAGCTGATTTTTACCTTCTGTCCTGTGGTTAGGATAAATAGAATAAGACCCCCAGGTTTTGAAGATTCTAATATAAATGTTCTATAACATACACGTCCACATTCCAATAGATATATAAAAGATACAGCAAATACAGTATACATTTAAGTTTATTAATAATTTGCCATACTTTGTCCTCAGTTTATTTACATTGGTTTATATAAGGGATGAAAGTTATCTAAGCAAAATACTGTGAATACACAATTTCCTTGTACTCCAAACCATTCTCTATACAGTTTTGCATTCTATAGATGTCTTGCTAATTCTGTTTTGATTTAATGAGTGTGACCAGGTGAGATTGTGTATAAAATCTGGAGATTGGTCTGTGAAGACAAGTAATGCTGTTTATATCCACACCTAAGGTCCACAGCTAAACACTGCTTTAGTTGAATTAAAGAATGTTCTCAACTTACTTAAGAGTTGATCCCCAGTTAGTTTCAACAATTATCTTAAGTACACATTAATTTTAATCTTCATGCTCTGCACAGGGTTTTTGCAATGTACAGTGAATCCAGATTTTGGTGCATACCTGGAATACTTAGAATGGTTTGTGGTCTTTTAGAAAGCTTGTGCTGGGTTCCAAGTGAATCTAGGATCTTCTGCCATTTCCACCTAGGGGGCAAAAAGTGTTTTGGCATTTTACATGGTATTGACTCATAGCAGGCGAAGCAAAACAGTTTTGTTGAGATTAGTTTTGGATTTAGTCCTCATTTAAACTTGGAAAATCAAGCTTTGAAACTGAGAAACGTGTGTTACCATGAACTGAATTCAAAGAAAGTTCCTATGAATCTCCTAAAAGCCCAAACAAACATTTTTTTACATGACTAATTTTTATTTTGCCATCAGGAATTGGGTTGCTTTGCTGCACGTTTTGATGAAATATGGTACAATTTGTTGTATCCTGTAATGCAGGATTTTGCTTCAGCCTATGTCTTGGTGCGGTTTTAATGTGGTTGTTAACAATGTTCTATGTTGAAGCTGCAAGACTTCACATAAGCATTGTAAGGATGTATATCCTGCAGAATAGTCAGGATGAAAAATGTAAACCAACAACTGGAGGTGGAAATAGAAACAAAACCTTTACAAAATACTGAATTATGTGCCATATTGAAGTTGTTATGGTACCACAGAAATCTGAATGTAATTTAAAAAGGTTAGGTAGGGAATGGGGAAATCTTCTGACTTACCAATGATATTTACAGACAGAAGCTTCTAGCTAGTGTTCAGGTTTCCTTGTAAGCAGTGAAGTAGAACACTGGTGAAAGAAAATACTCTGAAGAATTTTTATTTGCTCCTTTAAACAATTCTGCACGATGGTTTGTTGTATTTTTATTTGGAGGGAATGTGTTAGAAGACAGTTTGGATGCAGTCTACATCTCCGGAACATTTTCTGCCTTGTGAGCATTAAACTATGGAAGTGTTTTCTAAAAAAAAGGGAAATGTTTGGAACACACTGTTAACATAAAAAGAAATGCCTCTTTTACCATAACATCAACATTATTCTCATACATGCCATTTTATTTAGAACAGATTGTATCTTGTTTTCTAGACCTGGCAATCACTTCAGATATTTAGCAAATGTGAAAGTGGCGTTCTCTGTTCTCATTGTGTCACCATTTTTTCTCAGACTGCTAAACTGCAAACTTTTGTCTAAGAACTTATAAAATTTTGGTTTTCTTGACTACAAAAATATAGTGGAATAAATACTGCAAACTTGCATATTTTATGCGAATAACAGATATTTGGCATCATGTTTTGTTTCTGGCAGTAAATTTCAAACTAACACCTAGATAGCACTGCTTTGATAAAACTGACTAAAAGGGTTGTTCAGTGTTGGAAACACAAGGACGTTCCTCTTTTTCAGTGATTCTTTCATGAATGCTGCACAGTTGTAGAAGTAAAACATCAGAAATATAACGAGATCTCTCTCAGGATAAATGACCTAGTTCTTCTGATAATGAAGCCACTAAAAATTGATGCCAAAACTGAAGAAAAGTAGTTGCAGGGAAGTTAGGTGCGGTTTTGCCCAATGTACTTTGTTACTGTGGGACTAAAATAAAATCCATAGTTAGTATATAGAAGTATATGTTAATACTATTTGGGTGCATAGTGTTACAGCTGTGTGCAAACTATACTTTCACACGTATGCTGGTTTTGAGTTCTGTATTTTTCTATCTGTTGAAATATATGGTAGAAAAACACTTTAGGGGGCCTTTGGAGACAAAAGAATCCATGATTTGTTAATAATATTAAAAAAGTACTAGGGATTTTGTTACATGACTCATTTTTTTCAGGAGGGTTGGTCACTGTTTTGCTAGACTAACATATTTGTTATTAGCTTGTAACAGGGACTGACAGCAATTTGAAGTACTATAAAGTCTGAAACAAAAAAAAACCCTCACATTTCTAAGGGGTGTTTTCCAGTGATTATCCTTTACCAAGCTGATTTTTCTGGATAGAAAAAGAATTGAAAAATGCTGAGTTTGTGATAAAGTATATGTTTACAATAGGAAATCCGTTTGGGAGAGGAGGGAATTTGTCCAGGCTAATTTAAAGGGTTCAAAGGGTTCATGCTACACGGGGTAGTTTTGATATAATGGTTGGATGGCATCTGGATTGACTGATGGCTCATATGCCTGATCGTTAAGGTATTAATGCTTTCTTTGTTTAACACATTACAAAGGGAGAATATGTCTGTCGATACAAACATTCTGACTTTAAGACTGATGGAGGGCCCTTGGCAATACAGCCATCAGCAGCAACTTTACTGAAGAGTAAATATTTTCCTAGTTCTCCTGATGTTACCAAATAATTACATACAAGTGCTTCATTGCTCAGAATAATTCCTTGCTTGTTGTAGTCACATTTGTGTTACTATAGTTAACAGTAACAGCTATAAACCAGTGTTGAGGAAGTACATTTCCATCTCTATTTAATGTTTGGAGTCATACCAACCAAGTAAATGTCTGTATTAGATCTTAGGATTTTAATGAAGTTGTAATTTGAAAGAAAAATATGCCTTAGGGTGAAATGCATATTTTAATTGACTCTATGATTTACAGTAATTAACTTACATTAGGGACTATAAATTTACCACTTCACAGTGTTGATTAGATAACACTGAAAAATGTTCTTTAAGGCAATGATGAAAAAGAAATGGTGTCAGAAAACACGCCTGAAATGCCTGTAAAAGTCTCAGGAGTTGCTATCAAAAGTGTCTCTGCTTACTGTAAGAAGATGATCTGAATGTAATTCACAAGAAAAAGAAAAGATCATTTGGGAAAGACTAGATAGTCTGCTAGGTTTTATGCATGGTAGCACATGGGTTTTACTCTACAGTTCTTCAGTAATGTAAAAAATACCATTTTGTGGAAAGAATCCTTTACTGAGATAAAACTCTCAAAATCAAAGGTAAAGTTATTTCTGTAATTCCAGCAGGATTAATTCTGCCATGACTGACATTAGAAAAAATTGTCTTTGAATTTTCCATTGCCATCCAGTACTTTCGAAGCTTTGAGCTAATAACTGTATCTTTGGCAAGAGTAATGTTTATGAACTCTTATTTTTAGAATTTATTGGAAATTGTCACTTTAATTCTTGTAGTTAATCCAACCTAGCTCTTGATTGCCATACAAATCATCTGGAATTGGCTTTTTGGGCCTTATATTTTCTATATTCCATTTGTCATTGTAACCACTTCTTAAATGCAAAGTTCCAACTGTGTACCAAAAATGAAATATTTAAAAATAGGCTGAAATATTTAATATTTTCTTGTTTGCTATAGGCTAGTACAAATTCTTTTAGTTAAAATTTCTTAAATGTAGCAAAAAACCTCACCCCAAACCCAATAAACCAACAAAATCCCACAAAACCACCGCAAGGCAGTGAGCTGTGATGGCAGATAACTTGAAGCCAGGTTTTCATATGGTTGTATTCTTTATTTTTGTGAGCAGACAATTTTACAGCGAATACATTATGTTTATTCCCCTTCTTTTTAGAAACAAGGTGGATCATACATCTGCAGATAAATAGTTTTAGAGAGAAAAACACATGAAATTTGTTGCCTTTTATCCAGCTTGGAAAATTACCTTAAATTATATTCTGTAACATTTTTTTTAATGATAAAAACTAATAGATAAGTCTTCCTCCTATTTGAATCAATACCATGCAACAGAACCATTCAGAAAGACTCTTCTGGTACAGTGAACTATCTAAGTCTAAAAGAAATGGGGCCAAAAGCTAGTAAGCTTTAAACCCTTAATCACTGAAATAAAAGGAAGGTGCTTTTAGCTTTTCCCAATAAACCTCATAATTTTTCAGTAAAAAAATCAGTCTCAGCCTGAAGTTTAGTTTGGTTCAGGGTGACACATGTTTGTCAAGTGAGGGGAAAGTGGTGAAGAAATGAGATTCCCTGCCCAAGGAAGAGTAGCAAAGTCCTGTATTAGGGAGGAAGGTTAAAAAGGGAGTTGTGGTGCCTGGTTCCTGTCAAAGTCCTTTGCTCATGCATGTGTATGTGACCCAGGTGGACAATAAGAAAAGTAAGAGACCATGGTTCAAGTACCTCAAACATTCTTTTATAGTATGTTTTTATATGAAAATCAGTGCTCTGCCTGCTAGCCTGCTTTCAAGAGGACCAGAGTATACCAGAGATAACTAGAATCATAGAAGCTGTAAGGTTGGAAAAGACTTGCAAGATCCTGGAGTCGCATCCAGTCATTTCCTGAACACCTCCAGGAATGGTGACTCCACCACCTCTCTGGGCAGCCCATTCTGATGTCCAACCTTTACTTCCTCTGGTGCAGCTTGAGATGTTTTTGTCTTGTCCGGTTGCTGGTTGTGCGGGAGAAGAGGCCGCCTTCCACCTGGCTACAATCTCTTTTCAGGGAGGTGAAGAGTGAACCTCCTGAACATCCTTTTCTCCAGGCTAAACAACCCCTCTCAGCTGCTCTTAATGTAAGTTGGTGGACAGAAGGACACGTGGTTGTAAAGCCACTAAGTTACTGCAACTGTTTCTACTTTTGTTATCCTTGAAAGCAGAGTTTCGAACTCATTGATTATTTGACGATGTTGGAATGTTTAAACACAAGAGATCAAATGTTTAGTAACTTGGACAAAAGAGGGAATTTGAAGACCAAAGAGGTGGTCTTACCACTACTGCCAGCATTATCACAGTTCCTTAAAGTGTCTGGTAATAATTCTCTTCATGCAGTTAATTTTATTTACTGAGAAGACAGTGGGTTATGGCAGCAATAGCAAGTTGAAGACAAATTGCACCACTACCTAGTGATCTTTGTTTGTAGCTAAATTCATGTAATTCCTCACAGTAAATTCTCTGAGTAGAATAAAACAGTGCCAATATTCTCTTGGTCTGAGAAAGAAAGGCTTAATGTGGTCTATTGAAAGCTTTTATGGATTACTAGAAATTTATAATATATGTTTATCTGATGCTTTCCACTTCAAAAGATTATCAAAAGAAGCTATGCCCAATTGTATTTTCAATTTTTTTTATCATTTGCTCTTTTTCTGGTGTTTAATAAGAAGGGGCAGTAAGATTCTATTTTTTTTAACAGGCTTGCTTCTGGTGGTTGGCAATTGTAATGGTTTTCAAAAAATAAAGCTTTCTCTATTTCTTCCAGATGGCATAAAATTGATTCAAAAAAAATTGTGCAGAAATAGGTTTGGTATGCATTATGAATTGTCAAAGTTCAAAGGATAGAAAGAATTGTATTCTTGTCTTGTTTAGTTGTGTTCGCTGAGAATTGTATCAAGGTCAGAACAAGCATTCAGCCTTGGTAAAAAGCTTATGCTAATGGAGAATCTGACATATCTATTGGTTATATGTATTTTAATTAAAAAGTTTTGAGAATTAATATTTTCTTGAGCACTGATTTTTTTTTTTTTCTGCTGGTATTGGAGATCCTGAAATTAATTTTCAGTGCACTGTCTCAGTTGTAAGCAGAGACCTACTTAGGAATTTTATTTCTTGGTGTAAATTAGTCAAGGCAGAACTGTGTTCTGCTTTGATTAGTTTGCTTCCAGCATATATCACCACCTTTTAAAGTAATTTGGGCACCCTGTGAAGTACTGCAGTTGTAAGAGAAGTACTCTTTGTTTGATAAATTAAATAAGCTTCTGTTATCAGATATCTTTCTTTATGTAATATTGTGATGGGGACCTCTAAACTTTCTTTTTGTTAGGGTGATCTGTCTAGTTCAGGTACAAAGAGCCATTTTAGGGTAGTAGTAATTACTGAGTATGTGGTGCATACCAGGAGTTCAGATCAGTTGTCATCTAAACTGCTTAATGACAAGAGTGATGCATTACAGTGATTACAGAAATGTTGTTCAGCAAAGGGTCTTAACACTCAATATATGTAATCAGTGGCTCTTTCTTTTGCTTTTCTTCTCTTTTTTCTTTTAAAGAAGTTTATGGTCAGTGAAGAATTCCCTTGATATTGTGTCCTAATTGAAAGATCTCAGACCATTGCTATGCAGCCTTCCAGTAAAAGGGTTTACAAGTAGGATAGGGAGGGATTTTTCACAAGGGCATGTAGTGTTAGGTCAAGAGGGAATGGCCTTAAATTGGAGGATGGTAGGTTTAGATTAGATAATAGGAAAAAATTCTTTGCCAGAAGGGTGCTGATGCACTGGAACAGATTGTGTACCCCCATCCATGGACGTCTTCAAGGCCAGCTTGGATGGGGCTTTGAGCAACCTGGTCTAGTGGAAGGTGTCCCTGCCTATGGAACTAGAGGATCCTGAAAGTCCCTTCCAACCTGAACCATTCTATCATCCTGTGCATTGATCAGTACTGTACTAGTATATTAGAAATGTAATGGGATTTATGATTGATTGTAAAATTCTGATTGAATTGCTTATATACTGAAAAAACAAATCAGTTTCCTCATCATTGGAGTATGACCTTTATGTTTTCTAATAGGACTGGGTTTATAGAATTAAAAATTGCATATTTATTCTTAGTTTTACTTTCTGATTGTCTGGAATCAGTTCAAAATGATGATACTTTTATTATAAATACTGTAGTGCTATGTTAGTAGCGTTGTATCTAACCATACCTCCCAATAATTTTGTGAAGCTTTCTGTTTATATTGAGCATGTCGCAATGGTATGCAGCTAAATTCATCATTTCCCTTTGATCTCATGGTCAGAAATGTTTCTGAAAGGGTGTATGAAGATCAAATCACCAAGTAAATCTTCGTTTTTTGGGTGAAGGAGAGGGAACCATTTATGGTGAGACTGCTTTTGGTTCTGAAGTTGTTGATGGTTGTTCTTGGTTCTAAGTTGCAATCATGTAGCATTTTTTGGCCCTTACTAGATAACCTATAGCTATTGTTCGCATGGGGTGCTGTTGTATAATCTGTCTACTGGAATTTACAAAGATATCATATCACACAGATGGAAATAGGTAGATAGGGATATCATAAAGAAGACGTCATATGAATTTTTCATCTTGAAAAAAACTCACTTTGTTTTTACCATGATTTTAGAGTAGTCATTTTCCCAGTCATTTTTTCATTTTTCATCTTCTTCTAGTTAATGGCAAGGTGCTTTGTCTTAATTCCTAGATTAAGAATGATATCCCAGTATTCTCTTACGTTTGCAGAAGTAGTGAGAGGCTTACATTAAAATAGGCCAAATTAAAGGAACATAAAGATTGCATCATTTATGTCCTTCATAATCTCCTGGCTTTTTCAATGAAGTAAGTGAAGTTTAGTAAAGCAAAAATTATGGTTTAGATACCTCAAAAATAAAACAGCTTATAAATCAAATCTGTACAAACAGTGGAGGAGTTAATGAATTTTGTTTAAGATACTGTTGTAGGGAAAAAAAACCCTGGCATAAATTTGAGAGTTTTCTTTCAAATGCAAATCCAGTTTACTGCTATCCTCTTTGTCCTCACCTGTGCATTTTGGGAGAACAGAAATTCCACAATTTGAAGCAACATGACTGAGTTTAAAGATAGTGGTGTGTAGATGGAAAGTAATGTGAGATTTTAAATAGGAAACAAAGTTTATAACAAGTTTTTTTTTTTCCAGATCTAATATATTTTAGTGCGTGTGCTTCCATATTTCCCAGGTTTTGGAAGCACAATCTCATTTGTCAGTATTTCATAGCATATTGTATTGGTAACCTAATAAGGGATATAGTGAAAGATGAAAAGTTCGTCTTCAATAATATCAGTGATATAAAGATGGAGTATGGGCTGAGATGCAATGAGAAGTTTCAATAACCTTGTTTTAGCATATGTTTTGTCTACTTTTTTCCTCCAGGCTGAATGTAACAAGTTCTGATTCCTTTTCCCCATGTTTAAAGTTATCTTGCTGATCCTAATTGTAAAATTAATGTATGACAGACCTATTTCTGGATGTGTAGCACTTTTTAGCAAGATGCACAACTCTTGGTATGTTTCCTTGCCTGTAGACAGCTTTGACAACCTCTGCAAGACCCAAGCAGCACCTCAGTTTTCCTAACTCACTGGTGAAAAGTTATTGAGGAAAAGAAAGATGAAGTGTTAGATGATTTCAGTGCTAAAAATCAAAACAACAGACTTCTGAAGCTGGCAACAAAAGAAGTCATGCCATTCCATTCATGTAGTGCTTGCAAGAATTTCTTTCATCAGTTCCCAGAAGGGCCAGTGGTCATAAGAAGTCAAGGTAGAAAGAAAATTAAGATGAAAAAAATCTCTCAAAAATTCAGGACTGGGGAAGAGTGTCTACAGAAAATTACAAAGTGTATGAACTTTCAGTATTCCAGATAGGGTGCATTAATATTACAACAAATAAGCATTACTAGATGAATAACTGTAGAATTAGATAGTTAAAATTTATCTTTTGAAATAATATGCCCTTTTTCTTGCCTCTTAACCATTCTTAAAAGACCATGGTTGTCCAGGAAAAAACCCCAACAAACGAGATCTCAGGAAAGACTTTGTATTGCTCCAATTTTGAGATATGAGACAATTTGAAAGAAGAGTTGAGTAACACAGACTCATTACTTGTCATGAAGAAATCTACTGATCTAATTCTAATCTAATTTTAACCTAATTTTGAAAGTCTTTCTGTGCAAATGAAAAACATCCAATGCGAAAGGGTGCAGCTCATATGGAAATTTGGCTGCAGTATACAGAGGTTAAATTTTAATGGAGGAGCTAATGGAAGCATCATCTATACTCATCCTGATATATAATTTTTTTTTGTCAAGCATGCACTTTCAGGAGAGTAAATTACTAAACTCAAAAGCATCTAAGAGTTAAGCAGTGTTAGAAATATTATGACTATGATCCCCACCCAGAGATTTGCTTTCTTACACGTTTTGCTTTCTACACTCTTTAATCATGTTACCAGTTGTTTCATTAATACAGAAAACCCTACAACTGCTGATAACCATAACTTGTTTCTGTGAGCAGGACTTTGCTCAGAATTTGACTTGAAAAAGAAATTAAAATCTCAAAAGATAGAGGTGATCTTCCTCATGCATGCAGCTTTCAGAGCCTTTATCTAGTAATGTTCACTTTGCTAGATTTCTAAAACACCCACTGCTTTAAATATTGCTATTCTGTAGTTTGATTTTTCCATTAGATTAGTTTAGGAGCACTGTTCCTAAAAGAGAAAATACTGCCAATTCTATAAGATAATTTTAAGAACACTATTTTGATTACTAAGCCATTTTAATTTTTAACTTTCTTTCCATATCTGAAGACAATATAGAGGGAGAGTTTGGCAAATCTTGTTTTAAACTTAAGTGTTCATAGTAGAATCCTCCAAAAACTATATTTATATTTAATGCAGAAGCATTTGGTCATTTGTGAACTGAACTTCAGAGGACAAAAATACCAGAGAAACTTTTAAATGAGAAGTGTACTTTCCAGGAAAAAAATCTGTCATAGAGATTTTTCTCAGGGGAAGTTGCCATAGGCTATCAATATGTTTACAAAGTAGGACTCAAAATGAAAAGTTCTTGTAGAGAGTAGTTTATGCTGCTGGAGAGTTCCTATTAAATAAATATTTCTACATTGGACAGATAAAGTTGCTCTTTCTGTTATGACTGGCAATTACAGTGCAGCTGTGCAGGAATTACAAGTGTGTCTGTGACAGACTTTTAAATTAACCCACTTTATTCACAATGGATTTTTGCTGAATCCGATTTTTGCAGTCTATTAACCTCAAAATGTGAGAGACTAATATTTGAGTTAGGTGTTCTTAAGTAGATGGAAAATAGTTGCTGGCATAAATACTTAATATTAAATAACTCTGCACTCATCTGTTTTGCTATACTCGGACCAGTTTGATAAATATTGTAAACAGATCTCATACAGTTTCCTGTACAGTCTTGATTCCTTTCTGTGATCTTTTATTAGTTGTTCTTCACAGACTTTTTAAGCTTTTACCTTATATATCTGTTGTGCTAGGATCCCTACAGAGCTTGCTTGCCCATATTGTGGTCAGAGTTATCAAGATGTTACCTTGTACTTCTCTGGGATTTGCATTTTCTTTTGTCCCTTGTTAGGCTTTTGTTTCTTATGTTTCAAGTAAATTGTAATTCGTTTGGAGTAGGTAAATTTTCTAAGTCCAAACCCTTAATAAGATGTAAATGTCCATAAAAAGCTCTTCAGAGTAGGTTGATGTAGATACCCAGTTTGTGGTAATTGGGAGTGGGGCTGTGGCTGAGCCTCATCCCCAGTGGGCTACAGCTGTGTAGGTCAGGTGAGCAGCATTGCAAGCAATGAGCCATGGAGTGCCCAGGTGCACTGACCAACCACCAAAGGGCACAGAGGGCACACAGGTGCAATGCATGAAAGATAATGGTATGAAAGGTTCCCATGAAGAACAAGAAAGGCAGACACTTGCAGCCTTCTGAAGTGGTGTTACTCTGTATGGGCAGATGCTTGCAGCCTTCTGATGTGGTAGGGTGTTACTCTGGGTGAATGCTTAAAGCCTTCTGAAATTGTATGGTGATGGTCTATGTATTGTGGCCATCTCAAATGTGACATATGCTGTGGCATATGCTGTGACAGGTTGACTTCAGAGTACCATCTCACAAATAAGGATAGCTTCCATAATTTAAAGTGAAATTGATTCATTTGTGGTTTTGAACTATTTTTCTAGAACTACATATCATACTAATTTTCTTCCTTTTTTTTTTTTTTGTTTTGTTATTCTGTCTCTTACTTTGTAGGGGATGTTCAAGTATATCCTCTTTTTGATGTTGTTTTGATCAGTCTGCAAATTCCTATCAGAACTGAATTTCTTTAAATGGCAGTAGGAGTCAATATCAAATCAGTTAATATTATGAACATTATGCATAATAAATTATTTTTTAAAAGATATGACTAGAGAGAGCAGGTTTAGTGTAAGAACTTCAACTGTGATTTTTCTATTTTGTGCTTAATACAGATGTCCTTCTTAGGCACTTTATAGATTTGGAATGTATTTAAGCTTGCATCATTTGTCTGGATTTTCATCAGACTTGAATTCCATTAGTCTGTAGGATTTTGCCAGTTCCCTGTTTTTTAGTTTATCCCAGTGGTAGGTTTTTGTTATATGTTTGTGTGGAGGTGCTTTTGCTTTGGTTTTTCTGGTTTTTTTTTTTTTTAATGCAAAAGTGAATTATAGAAGATTTCAGATAATCTGTGACTAGTGGTTCTAATGCATTGCATTAACCAAAACTGGCTTTATATTGTTACAAGGATAATTCTTCAACAAAGAAAAATTTTTTGTTAGAAAACCTTTTCTTAAAAAATATACTGACTCTTGGTACTGTTCAGATGTAATACATTAAGACTTTGGTACTATTTGGGTGCATTTTTTTCTGAGTGCTAAATAGAGATTGAGTCTATTGGTTTGCCTTTTCTTTTATTCTGATTCTTTTCAAAAGGTCTCCTGAAGGCTTTATCAATTCTTTCTTAGCCATAATTTTTCAGGGACGCTAACAAGGGAGGTTTGTCATTTCCATTTGTGACAGCACAGGCAGATGTTGCATGCCTAGTTTGTGGCTTCTGTGGCTGCTATCCTCTTTAAGACAAATAAATAAGTTAGAAATATAGAATATGCTTAAAGAATACAAGTTAGGAAGACTGGTACCACAGTAAATTCTTGGCCAAATTTGCTGATGGTCTGTGCCTGTGTTGGATACTGCTAGGTCAGTAGCCATGGATTAGTGCATTACTGGTTTGTATATGTAAGAATAAGATAATTTTTTAAAAATTGCTGTAAAAGCAGAGTGCTGAGAGGCACATGGCTGGTGTTTCTTGTGAATCAGCATAAACAATGCTTTCAAATACAGAAACCTCTGGTGGTTGAGATAAGCATAAATGCCATGGTCATAATTAATATTGTGAACTTCCAAGTATTCTAGCGTTTTTGAAAACTGATGAAATCACTGTTGTGTCTAAAATAAAGAAATAAGATATAGCCAAGCAAATTCTTGAGTGAACAGCTGTAAGAATTCCCATCATTTGGCTGGCACCAATTTCGCATAGTTTATACAGTATGTTTCACATTGTATTTGAATTCTTTCAGAACTGCCTTGATTGTCACTCCAGGAAAAATTACATCATAGGCAGTTCAGAAAATGGCTGTTGCCTTAGGAGTACTATTAATAAAGATAAAGGCTTCTAAAGTAAAAGGTACACAATCAAATACTTGTCTGGCTTATGCATGCAACTTAGGAATCTTGTTCAAGTTTGACTGATATGCTATTAGAATGATTTATTTGCACTTAAGACAAATAGATTTCATTTGTAGATCTCTGAAATATACTACCTGTATAAATGTGTTAAGAAGGTACACCATATGAGTAAACCGACGACATCTGACAGCAGAGCCCTATCAGACTTCACCCTACCTATATGTGTTCTATGTGTCTTAACAAGAACAATATAGAAGTCCTTCTCTCAGTTCCTGCCCCTGTCTATGTCTAGTTGACCTTGTTTTTGACTGGCTAAACTCCTGGGGAGTGGAATGTTGCAGCTAAGTGTCAAGCTACAAACAAGGTACTCTGGATGAAGCCTTATGCCAAAGTGAGTTTGAATGTATAATTGTTGTCACACTCAGATATGCCATGGCTTCTGAGGATCCTTTGTGGCAATTTGTACAGAACTCTAATGATATGTACTAACATAATATTAGCCATGCTAGCATTACAAGTCTGCATTTGGTCTTCAGACTCCTGCAGCGTATTTGATTTGGTTTGAAGACAGTGCCAATCTCTACCTATTACCTAAAAGAGAAAAATAATAATGTATATATGCAAAACATGAAACCCAGCCTTTCCCAGTGAAACAGTAAAATGGATGAATTAAATATCTTTCTTATCTATTTCAATTACACGAAGATTTTGGATGATTTAATAATGCCTCTTTCTGTGAGTCTTGACTGGCGTTTATTGTTGCAGTCACACCAATGCTCACTGGTCATGGAATGATGGATTACTGGCATCACACTCCTGTTGAAGGTGTTCCTTTTGGTCCTTAAATATGCGGAATACTACACAGAAAGCCATTAGTGAATATTACAACTGTGGCAGTAGAAACAGTATGCAGTATGGGCTATAGATGAGAATACATTCATTTTCAAACATCTCTCAGCTTTTTTAACATGTGAAGATTTTTTCTTGTTTCTTCAATTCTCCCCTAACAGCAATAAAAATTGCTGACAAAAGCAATGTTATTTGCAGCCATTAATTCTTAGTTGTACAAAATCACCTAAACAGTTTTCCAACAAGTCTTTTTTCTTTAGAGGTAGCCTTTGTGTACTATTTCATTAATCATAAAGGCTGCTTTGGATTTGACTGGACTTACTAGGTCAACAGACCTTGAATTGGGGAAGATAGTTTTATGGTCTACTGAGAAACCAGTTTTACATGGAAATGAAATACAAGAACAAGGGTTGGAAAATGTTAAGGCTGTGGTATAAAGTAAAACATACCTGCGTGAGCCAAGGACAGAATACTAGCCACTTTTAATTTCCTGACTTTTGTTAGCTTGTAAGTCAGTGCTTTTATTTAAATGCTTTTGCCTGCATTTTTACAACTTATTTGGAGAGACATATTGGCCAGCTCCTGAGCTACTGTATGCTGACAACGGTTAATCATGTGTTTCTTTGTCTTCTAGTGAAATTCAAGATTCTTATGTTTATGTTGTTCTTATTTTTCATGATTTGTGGTATAATTAGGAGTGGCTGGCTTGCCTGTTTTTGGTGCTTTGTACATATTAAATTTCATTGCCCAGTATGTGGGAATGTAGACAGCATTTACCAGCTCATTAACCTCTTTAAATTGGCTGCAGAATGGATGATTTCCTGTCACCATCACAGGTCACTGGATGCATTGCATTCTAATGGACTCTTTTTAGAATATTTGAAAAATGTTAAGCTACTACAGCATTGATAGATTGATTGGCATGATTTTTTCTGTTTTATATAGCTTTTGTTCTAGTTTATGGATTTTTTATGGGGGGCAAATCTAGAGAAGATAATAGGTTAATGTTATTTTTCTGAAGTCAGAAAGGCAAATGCTGACTAGGAAAACCTCACTAGGTGATCCTACTCCTCTACAAAATGCAAATATGTTATATACACATGTCACATTTCCAGGACACTCAGTATAGAGAATGTTTGGACAAGGATGAAGTGCATATGACTGTGGTCTCACTGGTGTATTTGACCACCAGTAAGCATCCGCCCTAGATCTTTTTTGGGAGTTTAACAAGATCAGGAAGATGGCCTTTGATTTTCTGTGATAATAGTAGTGTCCTTTGCAAAAGCCATAATGTATTTAATTGAAGAAATCCATAAACCATATTTGCTATGGCAGGGTTGACATTGTCATTCTTTCAAACATTACTCTTATTGAGTCATGGAAATTTGTATATGTAGGCAATTTTGCTGTTCAGCTTGGTGTTTTCAGTCAAGTAGAACACATCATGAGAAAGAGCTTAAAAACTAGAAGATTCTGAGTTTGTATTAACTACAGCTGGATACTTGAGTTTTCTGAGTACTCGCCTCATAAAGAGCAAGCTTGGTGTTACCTTCTGCTAGTTTAGCAGCAACTAGAGCTGGGTGATTCCACATTGTCATGTCAGAACTTCTAAAGTCACTAAAATTGCCAAAATAAGTCGCAGCCAATCAGGAGCATCGAGAGAGCAGACACTAATACTACAGTGGCTAAATATACTTTCCTTTTCGTGTAGGCAGCACATATATGGAACTTGCTTACAGGTGGCTGAATACTAAGAGATGCGAATTATGTAATTAGCAGGCCACAAAGCCCTTTATATTAGTTGCTAACATTATCCAAGCTCTGTAAGATTGTCATCAAAAGACATGAGAAAGCTTTGTGACTGTCTTGCAATTCATTAATTATAGATGCTGTGGATTAATCACGTAGGCTCATCAGAGTGTAGTTTAAGATTCCAGAATACATCAAGAGGAGTCAATCTGCATGCCATACTGCAAAAATGCATACTGCAAAAATGAGATAGATATGTTAGATTTTAATAACCTTGTCACAAATAGCAGGACTTCTATCCAGAATTCTTACTGAAAGGAATGCCTTTGATTTGTTTGTGTCACTGAAAACTACAGTATAGATAACAGACTTAAGGCTAACTTTTAAATGGGCTAGTCAAGGTGCCTATTGAAAAGAAATGTACTTGCTTTTACTGAGTGTAATTTGTTTGTTTTAACTGGAAGTGGTCATTTCATAAATATTTATAGCTTGACACTGCTGAAATCAAAGTCCTTGTTCATCACAGCATTGACACACATGTGCTCATAACTTAAGGTTAATTGATCTGATAAATGGGTACTGAATATCTGTACCTTTGTTTGCAGTCATGATGTTCTCTGCTATTGGCATATTATAAAAATCTTTGTGATTCTGAGGAATGTATATTTGAATACAGATTTTTTTCCTGGCCTTGACATATCATCATCATAATATTATATACTACATATTATGCTTTCATTTACATCTCCATTCTGTTCTTAATTTTAAACGTTACAACAAGGAACTTCTAGTTTTCAGTTATTAATACAACGATTGAATTTAACTGTTCTATCACATACTGTCCATACATTGTTATCAATGAAATTAGATTTCTCAGTTGACCTCAATGTTGGGACAAGTTTCTTTTTCTCAACTTTTGCTTATACAAGTTGAAGTTGGCTTTTCATGACACTCATTAACCTCAGAATTATATATGTACCAGTATAGTTTGAAAATTCTCAGTCCATGATTTGTTGCCTTATTTTTAATATGCTATATAATATTGCAGTTCACCTAATTTTATTTAATTTCCTTTTCTCTAATGCAGGGTTGGGAAGAAACTGTGGATGCTGCAGTCTCTTACTTGTTAAGAACTTGTTTGTCAAAGAGCTCCAAGGAGCAGGCCCTGACTCTCAGCAGCCAATTGTCCATGCCTAAAGATACCAGCAGACTGAAGAAAAACATCACCCTCTTCTGTGATAGATTGGCCAAAGGCGGTCGCCTTTCACTGAGTACCGACTCGGCCGCTCAGCCAGCTGCTGTCATGCCAGGTAAAGACATGAAGTTCATGAATGTTCCGAATCCAAAGTATTTATTTGCATATTAGAACTAAAAATTTTGCATGTTTTGTATTCTTGGCAGCTTGTTTTCCATTGGTTGGGGAAGCCAAGCACTGTTGGTGTCACTGACAAGTAGACTGACTTAGATAATAATATACTTTCAAGTCTGAAGTTTTTTTCTCATTCTATTCTACACTTCTTTTGCTCTTACACAGTATGCACAGTAATGTAGCAAATGAAACACAGATGGTCATTGTTATGTTGAAAATTCTTATCACTTATTTCTTTGCACTTTTCAATTGGCTCTGTGCATGTGTATGTTTCTAATGTGACGGAAAAAAGAGTGGAAAGTCCTGTTTTCTTGATGAAGAAATTAATATATTTGTATTAGTGGCTTTATGGCATTTCCATATGATAAATAATGAAGTAGTAATAACACTAAATAAAAAAATCTGTAGCCTTAGAAAGTACTAGTTGACTGGGTGGTATCTCACAAAAAGCATGAAATTAAAGATGAAACTAATTTGTCTATGTATTGAGTAATATTTTCCATATAGAATAAGAACTTGAGCAAGATTTCACAAAAATTTGCATGAATGTCATGGAACTACTATTTTAAAGGAAATTTTATTAATGTCCCTTTCTGTATTCTGACTTTTTAGTTTTAGTGGGAGCAAAGTTATACTTTTTTCTGTAGAGTCTGAAGTTTAGCATCTTTGTATTGTTGCAAGACATTTTCTTCCTGCTGTTTTCCTCCAGTGAGATAGACAGGCTTAGTAAAAATCAGATAATTCTGGTGACTTGGAAACAGGTATTTTTTCCCCATCTTACTGCTCCAAATCTGGATTGGGTGCTTGTTCAGGTTCATAATCTCCTAAACCATAATATTGCTATGGTTTTTGACCTCAGTGCCTTCCTTCTCCTACAGCAGTCTCCACACATGTAAGGAAAAGTTTGTATTTTATATACACATGTAAGGAAAAGTTTGTATTTTATATACATTTATATACATATACATCATGCTTAAAAATGGGAATTAATTTTGTTGGCTTCATGGATATTGTTTTTGATAAAGATTGGAGTTATGTTAGGCGAGTATCTTGATTATCAGTATTTTGCTTTCTTACATTATGAAGAATAATTAAATTCTTTTTTAATAGAATATGAATGGTCTGTACAATGTTTCAACAACTCAAAAGTCCTTGTTATGTACAGCCCTCGTTTGCACATGCCACTCTAAATGATCTGGTAAAACAGCTGCAGACTATGCAGTGGTAGAAATTCTATCAACATATATTAATTTAATTTAGTGTTATACTGTTGCCATATCTGGAACCAGACTCATAGTCATGTGAAGTAAGGAAATGAGGCAGAATAAGTGTCATATTGGCTTTACAAATCTTTGCTAGTGTTTCTTTGCAAGACTAAGATACGTGCAAAGGGCATTTAATTTGTTGAACTTTGGTTATATAACCATTGTTTTTTCTTCCAAGAATTTTGAGAAGGTGTGAATAGCTGCAGTTCAACTTTTCCCACCTAAGCTAATAAGGTGAATTGATTTAATAAGGAAATTCACCTCTTCCTATTTGGTTGACTAGTGTTATTGAGTTCAAGGAACTATGCAATTAGATTGAGTCTGTTTGGAAAGGAGTAAAATTTGTAAATATTATAAACAAATTAGAAGAAATATTGCTCTTGATAGTCTTTGCATTTACTCATTAACTGTTGAGCGAATATAATTTTTGAAAGAGGTTGAAACTAAAAAAATGTTATCTTAATTAATGAGAAGCTCATTAGAGAGAAATGCTTCTTTCAAATGCTCAGATTAGCATAGTATTTAAGTAGCTACCCTCCAGCAGGATATGCTGTGTGATTTGAAACTGTGTTTGTCTTTGAATGGACTGAGAAAACTTAGAACTTCTTTTTGAGAATAAAGGGTTTTCTGACATTTTTTAAACATGTTTGTCTTGTCACCTTTTCAGGTTTTCTCTGGCCATCTCTACCTTGGCAAGTAATGTGGTCTGTTAGAAGTAGATCTGCAGGCAGAAGGAGTTCAGGCTGGCAACATGATTTGTATCTCGTCTTTGTTTCAGAACTAGCTCTGTGCCTGTACTGGTTCTTCATTAGCAGTTGGAGTGCTCTAGGTACATTCCTGGAATTCATTTGCCTGGTTAGATTTACTAAAAGAAATGAATTCTTGTGCTCAAGACCACTCCTCAGTATGAAAACAGTGCTGTTAGTGGGGATATCACTAATTTGATGAATTTGACTCACTGTTAAGTCCAGCTAAAAGCACCTGTTATCTCTACACATGGAAGAAATTGAGAATAGTGCCTTATTATAAAGGGAAACCAGTATACAAAATACCTGCCGTGTTGAGTCAAGAGCTCTTTGATAATGCCTAGAAAATTGAGAAACTCCTTTTCCCAGCCCTTAAAGGAGTGAACTGGAATAGGTAGAGGAGGACGAGGTAGAACCATATGTGGAAAAGGAGACTGAGAATTGTATCTGAGGATTTATGGTGCAATACTGGATGGTAATGTAGGGGAAAGTTCTTCAGGGTGTTTAAGCTCCAACCCAAGCCAAAGATGGTCCCATAATTATTCAGTAGGGTCACTAGTATTAGCTTGAGGTTTTTGTTCAATACCACTTTTTCTTAAAGCCATTCTTTTTCTTAATGATAAAAGTCCCTTTTTCCATAGTAGCCAACTTAAAAAAAAAAAAATCTTTTTAAGTGCCTAGGACCCTACTAGTATTGCAGCACTGTAGCAGTAGGCTCAGTTTCTAGGAGTTATATTTAATACGTTCAAGATGATGTACCCTGAAATCTAGATAAATTGCCTGAAGCCACATTGAAAAGCTAATGATTATCTTGAAGTGTGTAAGTATTTAAAAGATGCCTTCAAAAGTTGTCAATATTTGCAGTTAATCCAAGATTATATGTTAGAAGTAGACCATGGTCTCTCTTGGTTTTGTTCACTATTTTCTTTAATACCTTCACTGATGGAATATGGGCACGAATGTTAAAATTGTGGCTTTGCAACAAGCTTGCAGTAGTTTGAGGCATATTGAGAGAGCAATAATGCTGATCTTGATAAATTAGAGGAGGATCTAAAGTTATTAAGACAATTTTCAGTTGAAGCAAGTGCCAAGGACTCTGGCAAGTAACAATTTGACAAACTGAAATTTGAGAAATAATTCCATAAGCACTATTGCCGTAGGATAGGCTCGTGGGGTTATATTGGACCATCAACTGAATAAAAGACAGTAATATGTTTCCACTAAAGGTGAATTCCAACTTTGAGTTGTAGTCATATGACTTTTAATGAGGAGATACGATTATGTCTTTCTATTCTTCATGAGTAGAATTCACGGGGAGCACAATTTAAGGAAAACCTAGACAAATTGAAAAGAGTTCAGTTTTGTTTCTTCCAAGGGAAATAGAGAAATTTCAGGAGGGACATGATAGTTTTCCAGTATGTAAGATGTTCTTATATGGGTGATTAAAATTTAATCAGAATCATTGGCTAAATATGATTATAGCTGTAAACCACATCAGGCTGTATCATGTACTGTGTTGCCTTTGGCAACGCGTAAGTGGCTGCATGAGAGGAACGGTGGGGGGGTTAAGGGCGTGGTGCCAACCAAAGTGTGGGTCAGTGCCAGGGAAGTGCTTGGAAAGGTGCTGTAGACCACCCACATTGTCATGTATTGAGTTTAATGGGTGTGAGAATTTATAGCATAAATCCTGATGACCTGCAGTGAGTTAATTCTGTAGCTTTTAATGGTTTCTTATAATTTCTGTGTGTTGTGCAGGATTGCTTTTAAAACCTTGATGAGTATTAAGTGTGGTTGTTTGAAGACTTGTTTAGATGTCAGTCTGATTTGAGGTCTGTTTACAATATTGCTTCACCCATATTTTAGGAAGCTCTGTTAATCTTTGGCTAGAATGCTATCCTGCTTTTCCTGTAATAGTTCCTGATGTGATGGGCAAATAGTGCCTGTATCAGTTTGAGGCTTTGTTCAAGCAAGGATTTTTAAATTTAGATAAGGACCTTATTTTTCTTTAGAGCATCCTTTTTCTTCTGCCTTGTTTTTTTAACTTGACTTCAGTATTTTCTGTCTCTTGGCTTCATTAGGAGAGCATTGTACTGTGTTTTAGCCTGATTTACTCACATAGTTAGGTATAACTGGAGCAGTAGAAAAAACGTTATTTAACCGGAAAGTCAATTACTGATCTCCATCACCGAAATCTGTGGAATGCCAAAGACTGTCATCTGCCCAGATGGCTGAATCCTTAGGACTGAAATGATAATGAAAAGGATGAATATTTTGAAATAGGACTTATAAATAGTTTTGTGTAAGTGTAATATTTGAAAGTTATGTAAAGTTAGAGCTAAAAGGCAAGATGACTGCCCATCTAGTTTTTCCTTTTGTATTGCAATGGAGTTTAGGGAGTCAGAACATCAATGACAGAGTTTATCTGAACTCATCTTGATAGCTGTTATAGTAGTTTAGTGTCCTTCTTGGAAGGTTTTCCTAATGTTTGATATCTATGATTTTTCCTGCAAATCAGAGTGTTTTATTGTGAGTATTGAAAGTGGAGCTGGCAGTTAACAATGTTCTTTAATTGTTTGAAACTTTGGAATGTTTTTAGTCCATTCCTCTAGTAACTTTTCTTTTATACTAATTATGACAAAACACTAGCATTTTTTATGAATGATTTTCAGTCTTACTCTTTGTTTACCAAAATGGAATACTTTTCTTTTAGTCTGTGTGGGAAGTATATTGTATTGCACTCTGCCCTATTTTAATTTCAAGACCCTTTTCTACAAATTTGTTTCCTAACCAGATGTTTCCCATTCTGTATTTATACAGAATCAGCATGGTAGTGTTTACTTGACTAGATACTTTGTTTTCCTAGGTTTTTAATTTATCAAGTTGATTATGATTTTATTTTGCATAATAATGGTTTCACCATTTAGATTATGAATGGGTAAATGCAATGTTCTTTACCACGTTAAGTATATATATATATGCACCCAGAATCTATATTCATACTTTAGAAGACAAATTTTTCTAGGGTTTCTTTTCCTTGCATAAGCTTATAAAAACTTTTTTTCAAAATCTTGTGGTGGTATTTATGAGTGAATTCTGCCCCTTTGAAAGCTGTTTTCTTCACTGGAAAACTGGGATGAAACAGAATGTGTCATATTCCTTAAGGAACTCTCTGTTTACATGCTATTAAACTTGGGGAGAATGTTAGTACTAATTGGAAAAACATGTGGATTTGAGATCCTGGGAGACTAATATTAATTTATATATGAGAATTAGACATAAATATTGCTGCAAGTTCTTAATACACTGAGTGTATCTGAAGAAAGACTAGTAATAGTTTGATCTGAAGAAATAGGATTTTCGTAGTTGTAAATTGCTCTCTTACACCCTTAATTATGAATTCTTCATTGGTCATTAGTGGAGGAGAACATGCAGTACAATTCAAGTTCTCCAGTTTTAAGAGACTTAAATTCAGAATATCTTGAAAAATGAAGGGGCTTCCATTTGTACTCACACAGGTTCCAGTCTGTGTTTGTAATGTTATCTTGGTAGCAATTACTTTTTTTTTCCCCTGGAGAAATTAGAATAATGTAGTTGAAATTTCAAAGAGCCTGAAGAAGGCACAGATACCAAGCTGGCCATGAGGCCCAGACAATGCTTTTGAACCACCAGCAGATACTTAAAAAATCATGTGAGGTGAACAGAGCATGGTTTAAGATCTTTTCCTGTAACTTACATATTGTGAACTTGAGACCATGATGCATTGTCAGTTTTGTGTAGCCCCTCATGGTGGTGCAAAGAAGTGTCTAAAGATATGGGTTGTTTCTCGCTGATGTGACACAAGTCTAGTGCTGTTTATTTCTGCAGAAGACTATAGTCCATAATGAAGTATGATTCTCACTTAATATATTTTCCATATATTTTCTGTAGGAATAAAATATTGAACTACTTTTTTATTTTTCTTTTAGTAGATCTAAAAATAATGTTTTTAGATTTTTTTTCTTATTTTGTTTTAATATATTGGGTATTCATAAAGATTTTTAGGACTGCTTAATAAATCTATGCAAGGAAGAATATTCACAAAGGCTGTTGAAAGTACCTTAAAGGATTTTGAAAACCTGAGCACTGGTCAGTGCTGACTGATGAAACTGGTGGTCATTGACCAAATAAGATTCAGCATTTTACCCATCTTTATCATAGTATCCCTCACCTGTTTCCACTCTTCCCTACCTGATTCCATTCAAGTAGCATTTCCAAAAGTGTCTAAAGGACATTGGTAAATATCTTTGAATTCAGGAAATCTAAACCTTAGTCATAGTGCTTATTTCTCATTGAAAATCACTTTGCTAAGGACTTTTTTCTTAAATGTACCTGGAGGCTTTTACTACCTAAAGCACATTATAATGTATCAATTAATTCCTACAGATTTCTTGGCACAGGCCCTTAAATATGAAAATTAATAAATAAATATGACGTTAAGTGACTTTAACTGTTGTAATACAAACTCTAACTCATCTTTTCTAACTTCCTTAAAATCATACAGGTTGATCAATTAAATAACCTTATGGATTTTCCTGGGAAGTGGGTTAATTCTTGTCAGGGAAAAATTGTTTTAATGTATAATATAAAACTGAACTCCTCACTTAAATAGAAAGACAGTAAGATTTTTATTTTTTTTTACATTTGCTGGCTAAATTTATTTAATATATGTATATAAAGTATAGCTATGGATTACCGAAGTATTGTATTCATTATTCTTCATTTTCTGAAGTGCTCAAAACTTGTATCTACCTGTTTTTTTTAACCTGTATTTACCTGAAAGTTTATGTTTGCAGGTTGAAAAGTTGTGTACTACTTGTATTGAAACTAAAACAGATCTATCATCACTGTATAAGTTTCTTTGAAATTCCCATATTTTTCATACTGCCTTAAGGTAAATGTACATTTGGTAAAATGTGTACTGTCTTCTTTTAGTTCTTCCTTCTCGTAAGGCTTACCTGTATGGCTGTGATTAATTTTTTTCCCCCTCTGGTTTTCCTCAATTGTTTTCTGTATTTCTCCTCTTTACATTTGGCTTCACTGGTTTCCTTCTCCATCCTGTGCCCTTTGATGTCCATGCAACTCCATACAAAATCCCTTCACTGTGATAGCTGGAGCAAGTACCCCCATCACTAGCCACCCAAAGAAGTAAATGAGTCCGACAGGTAGAGGTGGCAACAAAAGGGTAGGAAGATCTTTTCCTGGTCAGCTGTGATCTTTTCCTGGTCAGCTGTCAATGTGGGGCTCCCAAAGCAGTAACTGCCAGGAAAATCCTGTGGTACCAGTCTGGATCTATCAGGCAGGGAGATTATTACACGGTTTGACAAAGGCGTAACAGAGACCAAATCCATAAACAGTGCAATCATTGTGTGCTTCTGCGTCCAATTTGTGTAGCTCTGCAGGGCTGAACTGTTGTGCCAGTTTAAGCATAACTTTCTTCTCTCCATCTATTTGCAATGATAATCATAAGAATGATGAGAGCAAAGAAGTTGCTCTGACTCTTGTAGCCTTTGGCATTGTCATGTGCTCCTGTTAAATTGTGTTGGGTGAGCTAACAATGAGATATGATATAATATATAGTGGAACATGGTACAATGCTGCAGCTTTAATTCAACTTCTATTTCTTTGTGTTGAAAATATTTCTTCAGAAAATTATCAGCTGTTCACAATGGACAGTTCTACCTTGATATAAAAGCCTAGAAAAAAGTGAATAGTAATATATCAAACATTTTAAACTAATTGTTTGGGCTCTATTTTTGAGGCTAAAATATGTCCCTTGTCCCATAAAGCTGATTTAGTGAAAAGGAAGGGGAGTAGCAAGTCATTAGGGAGAATTTTGGGAGAGCTTACAGCAACAAGTTTTTGTGGTTCCTGAAGAAAAGCTTAAGAACAGTTTAGCAGAGCCAGAAACTTGATTGCTTGGCTCTCTGATGTGGATCTTTACTCTTTGGAATTTCTTTCCATTGCAACTTCGTTAGCTCTTTAAAACTTTTATTTCTATTGTTTTAGTAACTTTGGTCATTTATTTATATGGAAAGGAAAATTTAACTATGCAGGAGATAAGTGATGTTCCTAAGGTCATACTGTAACACCCATGTAAAAACAGAGTTCAAATATGCCTTGCAGTCTTGTCATGCACTTTTTTTTTTAGGTGTTTTACCATTAAAATACATATTAGGATATTGTGGTGAGCCTCACAACACATTGCAGCCTGTTCTTACATCATTTGGCTTGGTTCAGGTGAGCACACTGAAAACAGGAACTCTGAATGTCAGGCATGGGAAGAAAGTAGGGAACAATGTCTGAGGTGGTCTTTAATTTTAATTCACTTGGTCAACTTTCATCACCCTGCAGGACTCAAATGATATTTCCCCAAGTGGTTAATTTTCAGGGATTATATAAATAATGGTAAAGCATTCAAATATTTTTTTAAATTGAAATGAAAGCACTGATAGAAAATATAAGCTTTTTTTTTTCCTCAGGGCAATTGAAGTTCCAGCGTTGTGAAAAGGGGAAAAATAAGATGGAAGAGTAACAAGACACATTTTTTTTGTAGGGTTGTGAAAAGGTTTTTATAATGTTGTTTAGAACATCTCCCCTCCTCAATTGATATTACAGCTGGCAAAAACCACAGGGGAAAGGAGTACAAAGGTTAAGAAGGCTAAAGCAATAACATTTTAAAAAAAATGAATAATTTAAAGAGGAAAATGTCATGCATAATGAATAAAAAAGAAATCCCTCTTGAGATTTGGGATTCATTCATTTGTGGTTCTGTGAAATTTAGTTGGCAGTATTGCAATTCCAACTTGCCTCAACTAAGTACAGTTCGGATCAACACATTAATGCCTTGGTGTGCGCGATTCTATTGCTGGCTCTTTGCGTTGAAATTAAATTTTAATATGTCCTACTTAGGTATAAGTGGTCACAAATGATTCATAATGTTGAGGTAAGCTTTTGGTGAAAATAATTGTCAGTAGAAAAAATTTCCCCTAATGATCCTGCTTGTCACTAGACTTTATTTTCTATGTTGTTTGAAACCTTTAGAGACCACAAGCAAAAATAAACTTCTAAAATCTGCATTAATAAGGTAATTGTTCAAAACTATGGAAAAAATATTGGTAATGGAGGAAAGTGTACAGTCTCTGACCTTCCATTTCAGAAGATTCAATAATAGCAGGTAAAAAAAAGTAAAGCTAAAACCTGGATAGTTATTTTAAGAGGCTGCAAATATTGTCATTTTTAAAAAACGTTAGGCCAAACTTTAATAATGTAGCATGATAATATTTTTTAAGGTATGATATTAATGAAGACTCAGTCTTGTATGTCTAGCTAGTCTTTGATTTTCCACTTACCAGGTTTCTTGGCTCCTCTAAGCTTTTGTTTCCTGTGATATTTGAAGAACAGTCTATGGGAGCAGCTTATATGATGAAGTGCGCTGGTATTTGTACTTGAGCTACAGGCATTTGAAGACCATAATTAGCTCTGCAATTTGCATGACATTACTTTTCCTTTGCAATCCCTATCTGGACAAGACCACCAAAAACTTACAGGAGTTGGCTACCTTTCTTAAGTATAACTATGGCAAATTATCCATCCTTAAGTAGTTATAAGCAGAGAGATGATACACATGAATGAAGCAGGATATGTCAAGTGTAATGACTTATTTTCTTTTGATGGGCAGTAGCATCCTTCAGTCAGAGGAGATGCAACTGCTTACACATCAGGAGATATTGTGACTATTATTTCAGGTAGCACAATCCATTTAATTTTCATTTGCTATTCTTGCTTTTTTGGCACATTTAGGAGGAGTAAACCCGATTCTCTTATGCTGCCATAAATTAGGTGCACCTTTACTGAAATTGCTGGTGTTACATTATTATAAACTGCTCTGAGCAAGTGTGATCAGAATGAGATAGTTGTTTGCATAATTATTTTTTCATATATGTTATCACTGAATTTGTCTTACAGCTCTTGAAGGTCTGTTTAATCTTCAGTTAAAAAAAATTAAGTGAATGTTTGGTCTTCAGCTAAAAAAAAAAATTAAAAGGCCACTTGAACAATAAAGATATTAATGCTATTTTTTTCTTAATATTTAAGTCACTTTAAAATGAAGGGGTTTGTATATGTGAGATTGATTT
This sequence comes from Fringilla coelebs, assembly GCF_963513975.1. Lineage (NCBI taxonomy): Eukaryota > Metazoa > Chordata > Aves > Passeriformes > Fringillidae > Fringilla > Fringilla coelebs. Next base: position 107,207,798 of record NC_140028.1, on the reverse strand, counting down.
AATAATTTCTCTTATGTAGGAATGTAGTGTACATGTAGTGTAAGTAACATGTACGAGTCTATGGAACTCTGTGGTGAATTAACAGTGTAAAATCGTATGTACATCACTAACACCATTTACAGTGTATTTGCTCTTCCACATTACCATAAAGGAGTCCAATAAATCTAAACCTAGTGAAAATTTCATATTTTATACATGCAGAACTGATTTTTCAATTACTTCAGACTTTTTCAGAGCCTAATCCAAATCCTGATGAAATCTGTGGGAGTTTTTCCATGGACTTCAGTAAGCTTTGGCTCAGGCCCCCACTTTTCAATTTTTCAAACAGATTTGCCAAAAATCTGCAGAGAGCCAGGCACTTGGAAAGTTTTTACTTGCAAAGTACAGCTGGTTTTGAGTTGCATACAGGAAAGTTCCCAGTGCTTTTCTGAAACAAAAAAAAAATAGTTTTAAAGGTCTTTTAACTTTAGGTAAAAGGGTGACTTTAACATTTGAAGCTGAAATTTCCTTGGGTCTTAGTCTAAGCATGACAAACTCTGTACTAGAAGATTGTTTTTAAAATGCATAACTGTATGATAACAAAGCGTTAAACTGCAGTTTGAGTATAGCTTCAGCAAAAATTTTCTTGGGTTGTGAGTTTCAGAGAGCCAGGGATGTCTGTACTAATAAATGATTTCTCTTTTTGTTTTGGTGTGGGTTTTCTTAATTTTTTTTCCCCTTTTTTTCCTTTTCTTTTCTGCAGTGGAAAGCTGCACTGAAATTAAAGAATTATTCCCTGAGGTTAACTGCACTAATTTGAGAGAGAGCTCTTGAACTTCAGGGAGCATGTTACCCAGCCTGCTCCATCTGGTGATGTAGGGTGGTTTTCAGCGCCTCTGGGTGATTGGATCCCAGACTTGGAAGTAGATGTGATTTGACATACTGGGTTTTAGAGAGCATGAGACACAGCCAGTGCCTTGGCCAGCATCAGTCATACCCTTGCATATCAGCCTAAGGATTAAATAGTGCCATTTTAAGGCAGCATCTTGGGTTGTGAATGACAGTCAATGTTCCTCAGTAGCTACGTTGTGAATTGCACCCCCATGGTCTTGAATGGATTTTTCTTAGGGAGAAAAAGGGCAGCATCTTCTTGAATCTAAATGCCTGACATTGTTACAAAGCTGTGTTTCATCAATATTAAACTTGCAGATTTTTTTTATTTTTCCAGTTTTTTTAAAGAATGAGAGCATGTGTAGGACTGTTCTTCTTTTTGTGAGCAGTCAGCTCTTATGTCTATTCATGAGCCTGGTATCAGTAATTCAGCTGATGTTCACATGGTAAGTGAAGGTCCATAAATTCATGTTTCCCTTGCCCCTGTGTTCATTCAGACTTGCTGATCCCTAAAATTTTGATCTGGTATCTGAGCTGAAAAATGTCATCAAATGAAGCATATGTGGTGCTTCATAACTCTGGCAGATGTAAACATTTTTTTAAAAATAATGCTTTTTTTTCTAGTTATGTCCTGGCTGAAGCACAAAGACTGATGATAACAAGGATGCAAAAGGAAGGAGTTCATAAACTTGAATCCTTAAGGTTTTGTTTACATTCAGTTACACTTTGAGGCAAAGGCTTAGCTTACCCTCTACTAATTAGAATATTGCTAAAGAACTAATTAAAAAGTAATGGGTGTTTAGCTACATAATGCTGAAGTTTTTCTTTTTAGAAAATTGTAGAAGCCTTCAGCAAACTGGTAAAAACTGCAGGCTTGATGAGTTTCATGTGATTATCATGGTAGGCTGCATATCTGGTGGGTGTTTTCTGCATGTTCTAAGTGCAAATACCACAGCAGGGTGCTTTGCCAGGAGCTCTCTGTCTTTTGGTGAAAGATGTACTTTATTAATTCTGACCCAAACCAAAGCTTGACTTATTCCACTTTAAGAAAACCAGTTAACTGTAAATTAGAGATATCACCAAAAAGGGTATTACTTCAAAGTTGGGAAATGATTAGGGGGATGTTCCACTGTTATAATTGAGTTTCAATTTTAATGACTAACTGTCTTCTATGTAACAATAAACAGCTGTACCACACTCTGTGTTTCAAAGAACATTTACTCAGCCTTTAAATTTTCCATTAGAGATCAAAGGGAAGGTCTGATGTATATGGATGATGAAGGATGCTTCAATTCAAATGGATGGGTGAGCAGAAATAGTGCAGCTAGAGGTAATAAATATTATGAACAACCTTTTAAATGTAAGTTATGTGGTGCTGAACTATATTAAATTTTATGGCTGCATTGAGAAATCGTTTGTAATTATCTTAAAACTCTATCAGAGAATTGGTAGGCATGTGTTTCTTCTAGCACTTTTTTCAAATAAACTTTTCAGTCAAAACTAAGGGTTTTTAAAGTGAAAATAATTGCTGGTGACATTCTTGAAACCAGCTTATAAATAAATGGATACTTGAATTACATATAGGGATTTGTGGAGGACATTTCAGGGTAAAATCTTGTTGAATGGTCAGACTTTCCAATCTTAAAATCTGTTTAAATAGATATGAATGACTTGGTTTTATTTTCTCTAAAATGGAGCAGGTTTCTTGTAACCAGAGTAGTCATTAGGGGTATTAGGTTGCTGTTCAGAGATGCTTAAATGAAGTTGTGAACTGACATTCTCATTTGAATCAGGTTGTTAATAAAGCATGGAACAATGCGGCAGGAGTTACACAGGAGATTCCAGTTAGCACAATAAATTATGTTGGATATCCTGGGTCTGGTTGCATTTTACCAGAAAGTTGTTGTGTTGAGATGGAGGAGATTCTATGGAATAATGTAAAATAGACTCCAGCCAGATATGATGAAGTAGTTAAAGATGTTAAGATCTAGAAAGGGTCATATAATGTGTTACAGACAGGATTTTCTTATGCTCCTGTGATTAAAAGTCCTTCTGAAAGTAAGACAAGTTCTTATGATGCCTTTGGCAGTAAACATCTGCCATGTTTCCCTACAAAGGAACTGTATTGGCAGAATTAATACTTTGCAATTATATCCCAGTTTGAGGAGAAAAAATGAAGCAGTTGTGCTTGGATACTTAATTTAATTAGTTACCAAGGGAAAAATGCTTGTTGTACAATTTTATGATAGATTTCTCAAATATTCTAAAATAAAAAATACTGGTGTCTATGTCAAAAAGAGCCTTGGTTTTGGTCATGGTTAAGTTGATTCTCTCTGGCTATTGAATTGTATCTACATGACATCATTTTGGTTAGTGTAGTTACAGTGTATATTGTAAACTCTGTGAAGAAATAGAAGAAGTGTTCAGTTATACTACTTACAGTTAATCTACTGTGAATTTGGGTCCTTGGTATGTAGAAGATATTCCTTACAGTGTGTACTTTGATTCACTGTAAAATAGGAAGCTTTTTTTGTAACACATTGCCAAACCAAGAAAGCACTTCATTTGTTGGGTCAAATCATTCTTTTTTAATGCACATATACCACTTTAGCAGGCATGACCATCAGTGTTTGGGAGTAGGTGTTGAGGGAGTGATAATCATTCATTTGCAGACCTGTGGTAAGGTTACCTAAGGTGAGCTTTATTATGCCTGGCACATTTGCTAATAAGGAAAGATCTTTGTTGTGGATGCTGTTTATCATGTTATATTTTTGTCAGTTCAAGAATTTACCTTAGTAGAATGAAAAAGTAATAGTTATGGTGGTATATACCACTAAGACTCACCATGGTAGGCTGCTTTAAGAAGTTCTTGGCAGGTGCAGCAGTCTGGTCCTTCTGAACAGTGAAATAATTGCTTTGATCAACAAGATAAGGCTGAAATACTGGCCCTATTGAAGCCACTGGGAGTTTTGCCATTGACTTTATTTAGTCAGGACTTCTCCTGTTTACTTGACAGTTCTCTGTTACTGTTCTAACATTCGTGTAGTGTTTGGTAATCTGATTTAGCAGAATGCATGAGAGTGAACCCTGAAGTGGACTACTTCTTTTAAAAGTACCTTCAGAGTCTGAATTCACATCAGGTGGGGTTTTTTTCAGTGTTTGGACAAAAGGAAGGTACAGAAGGTTTGGTTTTTTGTTTTTTTTTTCTTTTAGCTTTTTGCAAATTTGTTGTTAGTAGAAAGGACAACACAATTACAGAATTCTGTTCTGGGAAGAAAAAACTAGAGGACAGCAGAAGCCTCATTTTTCCTTGACTCTTGATGCTCTGGCAGTGCTATACTCTTGTCTCTGTGACAAGTACAGAGACAAAAGTATAAAGAAAATATGAAAATTGCATTGATTTATTTCTGTTAATTCCTACTGAGCACCAAATATGAAACACTCAGCGTGCCATATTAATAGCTGTCACAAACCCATTGCAAAGACTGACTTGAACAAATCCCACAAATTTGTTGACATCTTCAAAGGAGAAGGTAAGCATCAGTTGAGGAAGAAAAGAAATAGAAAGAACCTGAAAGTACTTATTACTTAAAGTTATAATTATATGTTACATTTGTTGCAAATCAAATGCAAAGAATCTAATGATACTTTATCACTTATGCTATGGGCTATAACAAAGAGGGCTTTTTGTGCAATTGGTACTTAACAAATTCAGCCATTTAGCTGGTACACAAAACCCCCACAAGTGTAAGAGAGTTCACAGGATAAAATGGACAGTTTGCTTTAAGTAGCATTTCATGTTAGAGAAAGTGCAGATGCTGCTGCAAGATGTATTATATTTCCATAATCAGTGATAGATAACAAGAATTGTTTAACAATCCATATCCTATGTGTGCACTTAAGCCACGGGCAGATCAATAAAAAAGCATTAAGCCTGGTGCCAGCTGAAGATATTATACCTGTAGGCTGTTTGGGCAGATAGCGGAAACTGGAGCTGGATTTCAGTAACTTTATTTAGGTAAATCATTATCTGGACAACGTCTTTTCCAATTTCTCTGTTAGTTCTGGGTCATTTGGAAAGGAAAGATCTATATTTAGCCAATGGAGTTTCTTTTTTAGCATTTCTAACAAATATTTTTTTCTGTATATGAACAAAGTATAGCCAGTGTTTTAATGTGAATGGTGTCATGCTTAATAACAATAATATAATCTTTTACTTGAAGTTTATCCTGAGTTCATATGTTAAAATTAATTAGGATACTCTTTCTCAAGGCTTTGAAAACCTCAAATTTATTGTCATATACTCAGAATGTTGAGGAATGTGTTGCAGTCTAGATACTGGTCTGATTTAATAAATTTTGAACAAGGAAGAAAGTAAATTGGCCTGTAGGGAACTGCTTGTTGGATATAAAATCATGTTCAAAACTTGAAGTTTCAGAAAAGAACAGAGTCAAGAAGTGCTTTAACCATGTTCAGAGGGGACGCTGAATCTGCAATGTGAGGTCTTATACTCTCAAAACCGTCTACCATTGCTCTGCTTCACTTGGTGTTGAAGTCATGACCAAATTAAGCAAAGGGGTAGAGAACACTTTTTTTACCAATGAAGTGTATCCTTTGCCTTTATTTATTCTGTGTTTGAGGTCATTAAGCTTATTTTATGGAGAGGAGCTGAGATAACCTAGCATGCTTCACTAGTCTTGAGAGAAGATAACTTGAAGAGAATCATAATGCTTGTAAGCTTGGCTGTGCAACAAATTCTTTATATGAACACAGATTTTCAATGGAAGGAAATTAAGAAGCATGATGGGATTTTTTTTTTGTTTGTGGCGGTTTGTGGGGTTTTTGATGGGTGTTGTTTATTTATAGAAATTGTCCCCCATCAAGTTACTGCTTTTAATGAAGGAGTTCAGCTCTTACCAAGGTCTGCAGGAATTTTGGTGCTGTTGGAGTAAAAGTTGATATCAAATCCAAAAGGCCCCCAATCCGTCAGTCAAAATGATGTAATTCTTTTTTCATATTGAATACTACTTCTGTCGAATGACATGAAGAGGACAATGTTTGATGATAGTGTTTGTAGTAAATTTGACTCTAAAATATTTAGAATAACTTTGGATATCCCACAATTGTGGGCACTAAGAGATTGCTTATGCTGTTAATGAGCTGTGAAAAGAAGCTGGTATCACATATCATGGGTGTGAAGTCAACAAGCTACAGTGATGATCTTTGGGTGACATATTTTTAGATGGTCTTTGGTTTGCCACTCAGATACGGGTATTTGGCCTAGTTAGTTTCTTTCAAGTAATGTACAAGTAGAGAAACTATAGCTAGTAAGTCAGTGTCGTTTAAAGACAGTCACATGGTTTAAAGAAAGAAGAGATGGACTGTAAAAAGAACGAGTAAAGGAAAAGTCACATTGCTGAAGTATAGGAGAAGCAGCAGGCGTGGTGTTAGTTTAATCATTAGCTTCATAAAGTCCACCAAATAATTTAAAGCATATCAACATTTGCAAAATCCTAGCTCTGAGAATGGATTTAAACAATAAAAACCAATTTCAAATAATATTTGACTTTCCAGACAAAGTAGTGATGATAGCCTAGAAAACAGGATTACTAGTATGTTCTTTTGGTCTAGTTCTGTAAGAGGGTGTATTCAGTATTGCTTGGTTGGGTTTCGGTAGCAGGGGGTTGCAGGGGTGGCTTCTCTGAGAGGCTGCCAGAAGCTTTCCCTATGTCCAGCAGAGCCAATGCCAGCTGGCTCCAGGGCAGGCCCATCACTGGCCAAAACCCAGCTGACCAGGGGTGGTGGCAGCACCTCTGGGATTGTGTATTTAAGAAGGGAGGAAAAAAGTCTGTTAAACTGCAGCTGGAGAGAGGAGTCAGAATGTGTGAGAAAAACAGCTCTGCAGATGCCGAGGTCAGTGGAGAAGGAGGTGGTGTAGGTACACCAGGCAGAGGAGCAGAGATTCCCCTGCAGGCTGTGTTGAACCCCATGGTGAGGCAGGCTGTCCCCCTGAAGCCATGAAAGTACGTGGTGGAGCAGATTATCCACCTGCAGCCCATGGAGGTGGATAATCGCATGGGATGCAGCCCAAGGGCGATTGGGACCCCAGGGAGAGCCTGGTCCAGAGCAGCTCCTGGCAGGACCTCTAAACTTGTTTCCTCTCTTTTTTTCTTGATTGGTGTGATTGGGCAAAGCAAGCCATAAGATCTCTCCAGTTTTGTGTTATTTGTCCAATACATTTAGTTGTATTTGGAATAGTATATTTCATAATTTAGTCTTTATCCTGCTTTATATACTTTCCTCAAAGAAGTAGACATTTATAAATTATTTTTTATTTAAAATAAGCATTACAAAATGTGTATTTAAGTTGAAATAGACTTTCTCTAGTGTGTACTGATGTTGTACAAACAAAGAAAAATGTGATTTAGAGGGAGGGGAGGGGAAGTAGGGGCTCCCTTTTGCCTACAATTTTCACTTTGTACTTAGATTTCAGGGTATCCAATCACATTTAGAAATATAGTGTGTTTTAAAAATGAGTAGGCCCTTTTCCTGGTCAAGCTACAAGATGATCCTAAAAACCTAGAGAATTAAATAAGCATAAGGCATAAAAGTAGCAGACTGAGAGCATCACTTGCTCAGTCACTTACTTTATTTATTACGTTTGACAGTAGCAGTAATGTCAGCTTTTAAATAAAATGAAACAGAACAGTTAATCCTGTGCTTTCTCATATAAAAAGCCACTTTGTTTCAGACATAGCATTTTTATTGTAAAAGCAGACCTTGCTTTTTACAAAAAAAAAAAGGAAAAAAAAAAAGCTGAATTTGAAGAGTTCTCCCTAACTATTCATTATCTTCTAGTAGATATAGTTCATTTTATGACATTAATAAAACTGAATCTCTTCCCCCTCTCTGAAAAGGTCAGGGCCAGGATTCTTCCCATTTATTAGAGATTTTTGGAAGCATAGTTTTTCAGATCTTCAGATAACTTGTGTTTGATCAAAAGATACTTTGCAGTTTTGTAAAGTTGATTTTATTTAAAGTTTATCATGTGAAGCACATGAATATCCTGGCTACTTCTTAAAATGCTTGCAGGAGATATGATATAAAATGTTTATATATGCAAAATTGTTTATCCCTCAGTTGTATCATTTTCATAACATTTGAATGGTAGTGACTTTAGTAAAATTGCATGATTTGCGTATGTACAGGTGTGATACTAGTGAAGGAATAAAATTCTATGCAGTTTGCGGAGTAAAATTTTCTGAATAGAAACTTCTGTAAACAAAGGAAAAAGTTCTGTCTGTAGGATAAGATGTCATTTTAAACAATTATGTACAGTTTTGTGCTCATTTCCTCCGAATAAACTAAATTAATTGAATGGTATTATAATCTTTAGGGGAGCAAAAGTAGCCTTTTCTTGATTCCTCTTAAAGTTAATCCCAGAGACTTTAATGCTGTAGAAGGTTGAGCTAACACAAGAGAATACTTGGATTTATTTGCTAAGTGGAGTATATCGTGAATGAAGTATTAAATGCTAGTAAAAATAAAGTAAATATAAGTAGTGTATGTTTCTTTTTGCAGTGTTGGAGCAAAGATAGGTTAGTATAATTGGATTGATTCTTAACTCCCAGTGCAATGAATAAAAGTAATAGCTGACAATTATGTTAAAACAACATTTTTAATGATTAAACAAATACAACATTATTTACATGTTCTACATATGATGGAAAAATCTAACATTTAGGTACATCTGAGAAAGTAGGCATTTCCAATACATTAAAACAATGCTATCTTTGATATAGTTTACAGAGAAGCAAGAATTTTCAGCAAAAGTTGCTTTTCAATTGTGGAAGGGAACTTAAGTATTGTTTAAAAAGACAATTCTTTTTTTTTCCTTATGAATACTTTGATTTCCTAAACTTTTAGTGCCCAAAGGATCTATATGCAGTTTGTCTTATAAATCCACAAGGAAAATGTTTATTTCAATAACCTTAAAAGAGGATGCTTTTATCCAGGTTTATTTCATCACTAGATAGATAAATGAATAGATAAATAGAGAATAGTAATTTATTTATGTTCTAGGAATTGGATAACTATTCGTAATTGGATAAGAGATAATTGGATAATTTCAGAAGGCTAATAGATAAATCTGTATCTGTTTTGACCTCTATTCCCTATATTTTCTGTTTGGAGGGGTTGGAAAGGAATGAAGAAAAGAAACCCCTTGTTCAGAAACTCCATCTCTGTGTTAGAATAAGGTAATTTAATCTTATTCATAAACAGAATAACTTACCTCCATGGTTTCTGTTCAGGGATGAAAAAATAAAAATTAATTTGTGAACAATTCCTTCTTGTTCTAAGAATGTCTTTTATTTTGTCAGACACTAAAGGTTTCTGGCCTAATTGCATTTTTGATAAAGATCAGTCTGTTCCATTTTTAGTGGTTTTAGCTCAGCAAGACTGGTCATCTGTTCAAGTGTCAATAAGGTATATGATTCTTATATGATTTTAGTAATCTTCAGCTGAAGTTTTCCAGGTTTATTTAACCTGCCATGAACATAACAGGAATTGAACTCAGTGTTCTAGATGTCTTACCAGTGTCTTGTTCAATAGTGTTACTCCTTGTTCCTTACATTAAATGTTTTCAGGTGGATTTCAAGATTTTACTAGTCATCACTGTGGGACCTTTTCCTTATGTCAGCCTGTGACTATTTCCATGTGTTTTGTATCTTTTTTCATTTCCATAATACCATCATTTCTCACTCTCATAATATTAAAGCTACTGCAATCACTATTGAAATAAGATATTTGTGTGTTGTTGCTAAAATTTGACATTTTGTGTACTAAACTACTTTATAGTAGTTTTCCAAAGTGGCCAATTCTGTGTACTTCTCTTTCCATCAATAGTGCTAGGAATTTAAGTTTCTAACAATTTAATTTTGTTTTTCTGAGCAACATGCATTCTTCAGTACCTACATTTTAATCCCAGTGCTAGTCCACTGTCCTCTGTTGTCCACAGGATATCTGATATTACATCTGATGTCAGTATGTTCTGTTCCTGTATTCTTTAGCCCTGAATCATTCATTAGTATACATATGCTTTTTATTTGATTTCACTCAGTTTCTCATCTGGATTAGGCATAGATCCCACATCAACTGTTTCTGTCTTACTACTGTTCTATCAAGGCTGTTTCAAACATCCAAAAAACCGAGCATAACAAGGCTTCATGCAGCAAATTGCATTGTCTTATGTTTCTTGTTCACAGCTAACATAAAAGTCACATTGTCACTAACCTGCATTTTTTAGCTTCCTCCTGTTGTTGTTTTGTTTAGGCCAATATACTGTAAACTCCCTGCTGATAGGTAGTTATTTGTTCCCCTGAATCAGTCAAAGACTGCTCACTTGGAGAGACTTGGCACTATGGTTGTGTGATGGAACACTTTTGTAACCTGTGGGTTACAACACTGCAAACCAGGCCACAGATACAGTCTCTTCAACTTCTGAGTGCAGGGAATGAGGACTTGCTCTTCCTTCACGAGTAAGTCCAAAATCTGTGTGTGTAGGCACATACATACAAGTATATGGTGTCTGTATATGTGTCTTCATTACTGAGTCTTGAACTGGAAGAAAGTTTCATATATGTGCTCTAGGAAATACAAGTGTTTTAAATGGGAATAGGAGCAAAATATTTCTCTGAGTTTTCAGAATGATGGATGCCAGGAGGATTTGTTATCAAGGCTATAAAAGTCAGTTTTAGTCTGTTTACTTTCGCTATATGCTGAAGAAAGATTAGAGACTACAAAATGTTGTTAAAGTTTTTTTTGACAAGCATGCTGCAGAGATCCCAGCTGCTCCAAACACTGTATTTGAGGTGCTCTCTATTGTATTGACAGATAAAAACCAGAAGTGGCGTTGGAAATTCTTTTAAATATGCTTTTAGCAAAAATAATAAGGAAAGTGTTTATGAAACGGGCATCACCTATTAAAATTTTTGATGTAAGTTAATATAAAAGTCTAAAGGTCTATCGGCCTCCTTACAACTGTGTATTACCAAAGCAAAGCAATACAGGCTCTACAGATTAAAAAAAAGTCTTACTAAAAATATTTTGTATAAAGTTCTTTATGTATTTCATATGTGCATATATCCAAATACATATATGTGTATATCTATGCGTCCAAAATGAGTTTATCTGTATAAACCAAAACCAAAGCCTTGCATAATCTTCTTGCTCCCCAAAAGGGTAGCATGACATTAGTTTGTTACTGAATGGAGAATGTTGTCCTGAGAATAGATTGTTGACAGTATATTCTGTAATTTCTGCTACCGCTGTATTTAAGTGTTCTGAAAGAAAACCATTTTTAGTTATTGTCTTGGCTTGAAAAGACAGGTATCTGCTAGGAAAAGCAGGAGCCTCCCTTGAAATGGAAAATGTAAACCCCCCTCCCTCTGAATGAACACAAATTTGAAATTAAGGGGCTCTCAGACAAAGATATGGGAATAGGAATAACAGTTCTTTACTAGGAAAATTAAAATACAAGTGTAACAGTACCAAAAAAAAAGACAACCACTGATAGGGTCAGAATACAACCTGACACCTTGTTGGTCAGGGTGTTGGTAGAAGTCCCATTAAATGGTGGCTGCAGTTCCCCTGGAGAGACAGATGTGGTTCTGTTGAAGCAGAGCTCCTGTAGAAGGGTCTAATTTTCCTCTGAAGGTTCAGTGGTGATGTGGATGGGCCTGGTCTTCCTCTGGGAATCCAGTGGAGAAGACAGCTGCTCCACTGAGAATCCAGTGGGGAAAGTCTGCTATGGTGTTCCAAATCTCAGACTATATCCAGGAAGGAATGCTTGGCTCCTCCCCCTGGGTGGAGCGTCTCACCTGGGATGATGTAATTTGTATCAGTCATGCAGTGACACTCCATGGCCCATTAACCGAAGATACCTCCCCAGAGGGAGGATGGGTTGTGGAAGAGATAAAGAAAACTGCCCAATTAAAAGAAGATGACTGGCCCAGCTCTAACAGATGGCAATAGAATGCACACCCCTTGTCACATCTTGTAACCTAAGGCAGTTACAATAAACAAAAGCTATACTTAGTGATACGCTGAATATGGGGAAGAGGATGTGAGACCCAGTCAACAAAACCCACCAGGTGTTTTGTGAGGTAGTGTGCTCTGAAAAAATAGCGATCTTTATGGCTGTGTTGTCAAGAGTTGATAATCCCCTTGAAAAATTCCTTTGTAAGCTGATTTTTCTCTTCTGTTATGTAAAAGCAGATGGAAATCCTCCAAGCACTACAAAATTCAGTAAGTTGCCTTTCCCAAGACATATCAGAACACAGAGCATGTTTTTCAGCTAGTGTGTGTTCATCAGGTGAATAGGTGGGCAGATGGAACAATGCATTTTTGTGGCTGAAGCACCACTGTCATCATTTGTCCTTTGTTCTCAGTGTGTAACAAGTGCCTTTGGTAGATATTGGGTGGCATTTATTCAGTTCACTGTTCCTGAATTCTCAGTCCTGAGTTAGTAAGGGTACTACTGAATGTTGATCTTGTGTTCTTGGCCGAATGTCCAATAATGTGTCTTTAATGAAAACAGCTGTTGGATCTGCTCTCAGCAATGTGTTTCCCAATGCCATTCCTATGACTTGCATACCACATGCACTGAACCTCATCCTGGAAGAATGGCCAAGACTATTTGACAGTTTAAACACCACAGTTGCTCCCATAAAGAGCTTCTGCTGCCAAAGTACCCTGAACTTTGTAAGTCAAGGTTTTATGAACTCAGGCATGTTCAAAATATTTGAATGGGCTACAAGCTCAAACAGAAGCCACACAATTGGTGTGAATTATTTTTGCATAGCTCGCTGTGCGAATAGTGACAACTCATTATAGGAAAAAAGCTATGGTATTTAAGAACTGGAGGTTTTGTTAAGAAGCATTTCAATAAAACATGAGTAAATCAGAACAACAGTTTAGTATGTCTCTGTGTGCTTCCATTGAAAATATGTTTTTGTGATTTTTCTATAACCTTGGACTACATATTCTGTTGGTATAACTTTTTTCCCCTAATTTGTTGTTCTACTGGAATGTAGTAGGGAAATATTTTCCATCATTTTGTTGAATTTGGTTGTGTCAAAGCACACAGAAAACAATGGAATTGTGTGACTGCGGGATTGTAGCCACTGTTAGACTCAAGTGATAAGTTCTGAAATCTATAACTGATTATTTAGTGACTCTACATTCTGCAAGTGAATATCCAAACTAAACCTGGACTGCTTGCTATTGGGAATTGTGCCTCTGTTTGTTACCAGGCACCCATTTAGGAGGAACAAACACACGCACCTTTTTCTCTGCCTTCCCTCGCCCTTCCTCCTTGCCTTCCTTTGTGTCTTAGTCCCCCAACCCCCTCTTTCTCCTTCCCGGTTTCTCTCCCTTATTTTTTCCCCTTTGCCAGAATTCTTCTCCCTCTTTCTCATCAAACTCTGCAATGGAAATGTTTTTGCATTCCTGGAATGTGTCTATTCAAATGATAGCCTCTACGCCAGGACTGGTATGTGAATAAATGCTGCATGGATCTCATAATACACTCAAATACGTATTGTTTTCTTCTATAGACTGTGTTGTCTTCCATTTAGAAAGCAACAATAGCATTACTTATCTTCACCACCTGCATGCAGTCTTTATTTCAACAGACAGGCTACTTTCTAATGGGAAGAGTCTAATAAAATTTAGAGAACTTGAATAAATGTAGCTAGCAATATCAGTACAATTAATTGATAAACTCTTTTAGAGAGAATAACCTCTAAAGCATTAGACTGCATTTTTGGTGTATACTTTCCTAAAATTGTCAACAGAACAGAAAACTCAAGTGAGCATGGTTTTGGGTATAGCTTTTGAAATCTCTATGAAGTAATTTTACTGTTTAGATTGTCTCTATTTTATAATGGTATGCATATGGATGCAAAACCTGCTATTTACAGAGCTTACTGCTCACATTTTGACTATCTTGCTGCCAAAGACTTCTCAGGAAGCTGTTTTTTCTTCTTTCTGTGGACTCCTGTAAGAATTAATTTCAGAGGAAAATGGAAACTTATGCTTAGTTTAGGTTGTGATTGAGTGGAAGAGAAAAAGGAAACTCAAATAATCTTCGCTTCAAAGTGCCTTTTCATTTTTTTTTCTGATATATACCATTTTTCTTTTCCTGTTTTTCAACTTTTAAAGCCATATTAAAATGCATAAAAACATGGTGATAGGAATCTGTAGGAAAACTGTCAAGACTTAACTTTTGTTCAATATGTGTTATATGTTTATATTTCCTTTGGGTGTAGGTATCTTTTTCCAGCTTAAGAACCAAAAGTGTTACAAAAACAGATGTAGTGAAAATAAGCAAGAGAAGTCTCATTTCCTTTGGTGAACAAAGTTCACAATTAGCTTGAATGTAATTTTATGCATGTTGTACCCTATCAAGCAGTTTTGTTGACAAAAGCTTGCTTGCTTGGATTTATTGCAACTGATAAAAGATCTGTGATGCCAGACAAGAATTTAGCTACATGGAAAACGGGGAAAGATTGGGTCAGATGTAATAACATATTCTAGATGTTTTTCCTGCCAACAATTAATGGGAAAATTAATTTTATGAAGCTCTGTTTACAGGCTGACATCTGGAGGACTTCTCATCTTGGATAATTTCCAGTGTGTAGATTTATGTACTACTATTCCTCCTCTTTCCCCCTTTTTTCCTTAAATATTTCACTTTTCAGATCTGTACCATTCAGTTAATTGTGAATGAATGTGAATTATTTTGTTGCTTTGATTTCTTTTCGGATTCAATGTGCATAAAAACTCAAAATGCTTGCTAAAACAGATATTCAGTGAATACTTATTGAAATGTATTTAGAGATTAAAAAAAAAAATCAAAGGGTTCTTTTAACTTAAAGATGTTCTGATCAGAGAAGTCAGAATATATACCATGAGTAGAACTTTTGAAGTACAAATTGAAAAGCTTGTAGTCCTAGGAGAAAAGGTCTTTTTTTTCCTCTTTTTTTTTTCTTTTTTCTTCCATATAGCTGTCTTTCTGAGTTGGAAAATGTTTTTGAATCACAAAATCTTGGTCTACCAAATATTATATTGAGTAGTGTGTACTTGTGCCTTATCCAGTTTCTTTTTCAGTCTAGTGAAATTTTGAAATTTGCTTTGAATGTTTCCCTTCTTTCAATGTGACAGTAGTTGTAGTGTGGTCTCCACACCTTCCTTCCTGTGGGAAATCATAGCACGTTGTCAAGGGTATCCATTGTTATCTCGAGGATGTGTATCTGTGCTGACTGGAGCAAGAAAATGGAATTTCCTGTTAATTTTCTTGGAAGAAGTGGGTACTACTTGTGTTGAAGCAGGCTGTGTGTAGATGAGGGTCTGGTCATGCGACCCAGCCCTATGTATCTGAGCAAATGAAGGGACACGTTTAGCAAATTTGAGTAGCTCCTTTATTTAGAAGGTAGTACTGGTATTAGAAGAGCAAGGTAGAAATGATCCTGTGATCCTTGATCCTGTAATTGTCATTGCCTGAAAAAAGGTTAAAGTGTAACTATTATATTGCTTTATTTTCTGGTTACTTATTTAAATACTGTCACAAAAATCCTAGTGAAATCCTGCCCAATTGAGAACAGTGCTTTTAGGACAAGGAATGCCTTTATGAAACAATAGTATTTAAAAATTATTCACAGGAATAGTTCACAGGAAACAGTTGTTGGCATCCTTGCAGAAGTAGCATGTAATTATTACTCTTAATATTGATGGTGATAGTACTGCTCTGTGGATTCTGTCTAAATTTTCTTTTTTATGTAAAATCATATGTCACTGGTAACATTTCAGTTCTCAGTATTCTCAGTACAATAATTCTATGAAAGAAGTTAATTTTACTTTAAATTGTAATAACTTCTGATGGAATCATGATAAATAAATCTCAATTAATCTCTCACATTAAAATCAAAATCATGACATCCTGCTTCCTTTTAACAATGTGTGTTGTAGCTAAGGGCAAATAGACCTTTTCTAACTCTTATTCAGTTACTGTCCTGATTGAAAATTAATGAAATATTTTGGCACCAAAGGCCATCAGTCCTCAAGGCTATGTAAGTTACTGGATTTTGGATTTTAGAATGAATGTTAGGAAATTTTTCTATTTCCATGTAGAAATTCAATAGTTACTAATTGACTTGGTGAGTTTTCACTCATGCTGTTACAAAATGTTATAATATTAAAATGTACTATGCCATTCTTAATAGTTCTCTGGGGCAAGAAACCTTAATTTTGTATCCTGTATTTACAGCCTAGTATTTAAGAGTATAGATTTTATCTGAACAATAAGAATGTGAAAAATCGAAATTGACTTGTAAAGCACTGATTTCCATTTCCTCAAATCTTGTAGTTTACATTTTAGTCAGAATTTTCAAATGGCAACAGAAGTACTGGTTTACAGATATTTATTTTCATTTAGGCTGTTGGTACATTTGTATTTAATGCAATGTCAGACATGACCCTAATGTTACAGTATTTTCACATGAAGATTTTTTTTTTTGATTTCCAATTTTCTCTTCCATTTTCATAGCAGGTATCCTAAATATTTGAAGCTGTCATGGGTTGCAAGTCTGACACATTTATTCTTGACCTTCCTTTCTTACTGAAAAAATTTGCTTGCTGTAAATCAAACGTTAATCCTGTGATGCAACTCATACTTTCTCTCAGGGTGTATTTGGATAAAGCAGCTTGTGTCTTTACTCTTCCTTAGGAGCCAAAGATGCTGTATTAGTTCTTCATCTGGTAGGATTGAGTGTTTTCACAGGGTTCACTGGAGCTGCCATGCTTTACCCTGGCTAGTCAGGGCGGTACATTTCTGCAAGACAATTGCAGAATTGGTTTGCCAGGGCTTCTGAAACAGCCAGGGAAAATGCAACTCTCCTACTTAGAAACGCGACCTTTTTTTTTAAATTTTACTCATTTACTTTAGTAAAGGGAGGATAGCCTGTGTTGCTGCAAATTTGATGCACTTTTTATGGGGCTTGGAGTAGAACATGTCTTTTCAAAATAGAGCAACTCTTGCATGAAGGCAAAAAGTCTGTGTGCACTGTTGGGAGTTGATGTGCTGCTTACAAACATGTGCTTTCAGAGCCCAATGGATGAGTACATGGATTTGTTTGCTTGCTAGTAGTGTTCCTGGGAGAGCTGTGAGAAAAAGATGCAGCTCAGCTGTGTACTGTATTGTTGGCAATGCACTTACTGTGCGGCCATGTTTTTGCTGTGGAATTGTGACACATCCTCCAGTGTCCTGACCACAGCTGTTCTGAAATAAATGCTCGTCAACCTATTGCACTGCAAGCCACTCCAGCTGATACTACTATCACTAC